>NC_135233.1:47323333-48555000 GCF_051348905.1 Ranitomeya variabilis | reverse complement strand
TATAATATGCTGGTTGGAGCATGCAGTGTTGTAGAAGTCCATTTGTCCTCATGACTGGAAGCAGCAGGGATCTGGTCCTAGATTATATAATACAGTCCATTTACATTCTGTCTACGTACTTAGAAGTAGGTCAGCTGGTTTCTTTTTGATTCTTGGACAATTTCCACATTGAGCTGGTTTAGGATTTCATTGATTTTTCAGACAAAGCTGCCATTGTACTTATATTTCTTGGGAGAATCTGCAAATTTCAAAATCAAGGGCCATCTGATGTAGGAAAGCAACTGAACATGCAGATTATCATGTACTCAGAATTTACTGCAAATCAGGTTATTCTCTAAAGTGCAGAGGAAGTTCAGATATTCGCTGATTTTAGCTGCTGTAATACAGCAATGTTCACACCGTGCAGTAGTGCGGCAGTGACTCAGGAAAGTTCAAAGCAAATGCATTTTAATGTCCAAAAATAAACAGCCTTCGCTTGGCTCCGTGTTACTTCACACAGGCTGAACCTTGCAGAGCCATCTGCTCTGCAGTTTGCAAAGCAAGACTGACACACCCAACCCATTTCTGCAGGGTTTTTAAATGGAATCTGTGGCCATGGGCCACTTGTAAGACCCGGCCTGGAGGGAGCGAACTGCCCCACTACCATCCTGTAGTTCCATGCTGGATTTTCTTAAATCTGCCTTGGGCAAATAGCTTGTCCAAGACCACAGTTACTTTTATTCTGCATTGCAACCACAGCTATACCTGTGACTGCAATGCACTCCAGCAGCATTAATATGCTTCTATGCGCATCCGGGGGGATACATGGCATCCCTCACATATAATACCCATCACTGCATCACACCGCTTATAGAATTATATATGCACACTTTTGGTTTGGCGAAAGAAGCATAAAAAATCTCTATGGAGAGAGGGAACAAATGGCTGGACAACTACTATAGGGGCCATTGTCCATTTGAATTCATTCAGTAGATTGCACCCAAGAGGGGTTCAAATAATTTGTCCTATCATTTGCTTGTTTATAACTGGATGTTACAGATGGTGGTATTAAAATGTATTGTTATTCTACAGATGGTAACGGTCCTCATACATATTAGACTAACATCAGTCTATGGTGTATGGGGGCCTCCCGACTCTCCCCCAACAGACGTGGAAGAGAAGAATCTGGCGCAGATGTCAGACTGACTATCTTTGTTTTCCACTGGCGATGTCTTCTTGCCGAGTAGTGTATGGAGAGTTGACCAAGATAGCTTCCGACTTAACAATCAGCCGAAACGTCATTCATCTTACAAATCTCTGAAATGTATAGGGGGTTTAAGAAAAGTTATAACATCACAACTAGGGAAAAACCAAAACAGGCAGAGATGCTTACCTGTCTGGGCCTCAATACAAATGCACTATCAGGGTGCAGCGGACCCAATTAAAATGGCAACTGCATAACAAGTTTCTTGCTGGTTTGATGTAGAGATGAACTGCGTCAGAAGAACTAATATTTTTGTTTGTCTCCAGTTTGAGATAACCAGTTTTAATGATGTAAAGGGGTGATCAACCAAGGCAAATCCATTTTTGCTAGAAGGCTCCCTCCCAAAAGACAAACTAAATAAAAGCTCTCTAGTTTATACATGATAACCTATTGAATGGGAGGTTGCTGGCCACTAGGACCCGAAACGATTGGCAGATCAGGGAACTTTTATCCTTAATGGAGAACTTTTATCCCCATTAAAAAATGGCGCAACAGGACGGACACCCAACTGGGGCTGGCCGAGAAAGCCAAGCAACGCGCTCGGCAGCCCCATAGGGAATGATTGGAGCAGTGGTCAAGCATGTGCACTGCCGCTCCATTCTTACGCTCTTCTCTTACCATATCCAACAGCCCCCTAGAACATTAGTGAACTCCATTCTTAGAATTGGTGGGGGACCCCTACCCATCCTTACCCATCATTTGGACAGGTGATAACTCTTAATGTTAGGAATATCCCTGTAGAGACAACCTTTGATTTGCCATAAATATGTAAAAAAAATTTGCCAGTTATAAATGCTGCCATTCTTTTGAATCTGGAATTGTTTTTCTTTTGTTCCTGCCCCTCCTAGTTCCTAAAGTATGGCCCCTTTTACATTGTATATAATTGTAGTCTATTTAACCATTTGGGTGTGGACCTTAAGAATATTCCCATAGAGAAGGGTTGATGATCACTTCCACTTGGCTAACAAGACTAGATTGATATACAGGGCCAATTGGGCTATATCTCTGGGATAAAGAGAAGCAGGAACACAAGAAAAGCTCCATCACAAGTCTAGATTGATATATGGGGCAGATGGGGCCAAATCTCAGGGATGAAGAGAACCAGGAACACTAGAAAAGCACCATCACAAGACTAGAATGATATACAGGGTAAATGGGGCTATATCTCAGGGATGGCGAGAAGTAGGAACACTAGAATAGCACCATCACAAGACTAGATTGATATACGGGGCAGATGGGGCCATATCTCAGGGATGAAGAGAAGCAGGAACATGAGAAAAGCGCCATCACAAGACTAGATTGATATACGGGGCAGATGGGGCCATATCTCAGGGATGAAGAGAAGCAGGAACATGAGAAAAGCGCCATCACAAGACTAGATTGATATACGGGGCAGATGGGGCCATATCTCAGGGATGAAGAGAAGCAGGAACACGAGAAAAGCGCCATCAGATTCAGGAGAACAGCGGCATTTACACCAGGTTAAAAGAAAAATACATATTTATGGCAAGTGACAGTGACTCTTTGTGTTACACTTTGTCCTACAAAGCCACCCAGAAGATTTATGTTCTTTTCTTCCTCTCTACAGGCTCTTCTGGCGTCTGAACCCAAGAACAGCAAAGCTGGCCTCTTGAAGATGACTATGAAAGAATTAATAAACTTGGCCATGCCTTTGAGTGACTTGAGTGGAAATAGCAGCACAATCCCACAGGTGACGGTGATATTACACAGGCTTTGGAGTCAGCGCAGGCCTCTTTCAACAAAGGCCATAATATATAACTTTACAAGTTACTGTGGTTACTGAAAGACCATTGCAAATTCGCAGAGCAGCCGAAAGGTTTGAACCTTAAAGTCAATGTATCTGGTCCAAGAATGACAGAAATATTCATTTTTACACCACCTCCATCCAACTGGCAGTCCTGTGTCCGGATGCTGCCTACGGGGGCTTTTCAGTCATGTCTGTCAGGGGTGCGAGCTGCACGGTTTTGCCGAATGACATAATTTTTTCTGCTCCTGCCCCTTATGATCGGCTTATTAATATGAAATGGCCGCTTTGATCTTCCTAAAGCTGCTTTATACTCAGAATACATCCTAGTTATGCTCCGGCTCTTTTTAACCCCTTCTAGCAGTAATCAACTCTATATAGCTGGGATTTGTACAGTCACAATATCTGGAGTACCAAAGGTTGCTAACCCCTCCATTAAATCTATGCAGCGTAGATCAGATCATATCAGACAAAAAATGAAAATTTCCTTGCAGCTTAACGGAACTATATGCTCCAGAAATCTGGCTTAAATTGCACCAAAAAATGTTCATAAACCTTTAATATGTGTTTAAGGACAGCTTCATATATCTGAGATTCACGACCCGAGAACAGACTGGGCTCTGTACTGGTTGTTAAGTTGGGTCAGGAGACCTCTGACTAGTCAGGACATCGCGATCTGTACTCGGATCGTGAATGTTATAAGTGTGAGTCCCACCTTAAATATGCAAATCAGAGAAAAAGAGGACTTGAACTCTAGTGCTACCTATTGGTACCTGCAATATAGATTTTCCATTTTTGGATGGACAGAAAATGTTATTTCATGTGTAAGTGAAGGCTCATTGGTACATCCTAGTCATGGCCATGGGCTCAGTGGACCATTTTTTCCCTCCCAATCAACATGTTGTGCACCTCCTCTTAGCTTGATTGACCGTGCTCACTTGCCCAGAGTGAGTACTGCCTGAATTGATTCCATTCCCTTGCATGCCCACACTGACACAATGGGAGCTAAACGGGTGCCCACACAGTATGTCCGTGCCTGCGCCTCTCTCTCCTGTCTGCAGCATGCTGCAGACAGGAGAGAGGGTTGTGAATATGCCTGCACTGACACTGTCTGTTTGTGACATGCTAAGCTTTTTTTATTTGCTATATTGGACTATTAGTACCCAACTTCAATCTTAAAGTAATAATGCACTTATCTAATATAGGTTCACCTACAGCAATCAGTTTATAGGGTGTCCCACTACAGGTTCTAAAAGTGATCTGCTTTAATTTGTACACCGCTGTTACTACCGGCAAGATCAATCATAACACAGTTCTCATTGAAATCAATACGCAGTCTGTGTAATGAAATGAGATAAATCCTCCAGTGTGAGAGTTGCTCTTAGCTGCTGCTCCCTTTTTTGGCTAACCCCTCTATTAAACTCAGAATGTCCTAATGGGGGTAGCAGGCCTGAGAAGTCGGTAAGCCAAACCTCTGACTCCTCAATTTCCCTGACTCCAACACCACAGCCTTTCCTCACTACTGAGCATGTATAGAGTGCAGCACAGATTCATCTCATCTACAACCCCACAGCGCTGCCTCTCTACTGAGCATGTATAAAGTGCAGCACAGATTCATCTCCACTACGACCCCACCTCACTGATCACTACTGAGCATGTACATAAAGTGCAGCACAGATTCATCTCCTCTACAACCCCACAACACTGGTCACTACTGAGCATGTGCATAAAGTGCAGCACAGATTCATCTCACCTACAACCCCACAACACTGGTCACTACTGAGCATGTACATAAAGTGCAGCACAGATTCATCTCCTCTACAACCCCACAGCACTGGTCACTACTGAGCATGTACATAAAGTGCAGCTCAGATTCATCTCATCTACAACCCCAGAACACTGGTCACTACTGAGCATGTGCATAAAGTGCAGCACAGATTCATCTCCTCTACAACCCCACAGCACTGGTCACTACTGAGCCTATACATAAAGTGCAGCACAGATTCATCTCCACTACGACCCCACAGCACTGATCACTACTGAGCATGTACATAAAGTGCAGCACAGATGCATCTCATCTACAGCCCCACAGCACTGGTAACTACTGAGCCTATACATAAAGTGCAGCAGAGATTCATCTCAACTAAAAGCCGAGATCCTTAGATCAGGAACAGAAGAGACATTAACAAGACATTTCATAACTTTCCTCAATTCTGCTGAAAAAGTGTACATCACATGCTGCATTGTACTACTGTACCCAATTTATTATATATCTTCGGAGTTGGTCAATTTGATACCGAATCCAACTCTGACTCCACCAAAATATACACCAAATCTGACTCCACAGCCCTAGAGGGTAAGTCTTTAAAATACAGTGGGGCAAAAAAGTATTTAGTCAGTCAGCAATAGTGCAAGTTCCACCACTTAAAAAGATGAGAGGCGTCTGTAATTTACATCATAGGTAGACCTCAACTATGGGAGACAAACTGAGAAAAAAAAATCCAGAAAATCACATTGTCTGTTTTTTTATCATTTTATTTGCATATTATGGTGGAAAATAAGTATTTGGTCAGAAACAAAATTTCAAGATTTCTGGCTCTCACAGACCTGTAACTTCTTCTTTAAGAGTCTCCTCTTTCCTCCACTCATTACCTGTAGTAATGGCACCTGTTTAAACTTGTTATCAGTATAAAAAGACACCTGTGCACACCCTCAAACAGTCTGACTCCAAACTCCACTATGGTGAAGACCAAAGAGCTGTCAAAGGACACCAGAAACAAAATTGTAGCCCTGCACCAGGCTGGGAAGACTGAATCTGCAATAGCCAACCAGCTTGGAGTGAAGAAATCAACAGTGGGAGCAATAATTAGAAAATGGAAGACATACAAGACCACTGATAATCTCCCTCGATCTGGGGCTCCACACAAAATCCCACCCTGTGGGGTCAGAATGATCACAAGAACGGTGAGCAAAAATCCCAGAACCACGCAGGGGGACCTAGTGAATGAACTGCAGAGAGCTGGGACCAATGTAACAAGGCCTACCATAAGTAACACACTACGCCACCATGGACTCAGATCCTGCAGTGCCAGACGTGTCCCACTGCTTAAGCCAGTACATGTCCGGGCCCGTCTGACGTTTGCTAGAGAGCATTTGGATGCTCCAGAGAAGTTTTGGGAGAATGTCCTATGGTCTGATGAAACCAAACTGGAACTGTTTGGTAGAAACACAACTTGTCGTGTTTGGAGGAAAAAGAATACCGAGTTGCATCCATCAAACACCATACCTACTGTAAAGCATGGTGGTGGAAACATCATGCTTTGGGGCTGTTTCTCTGCAAAGGGGCCAGGACGACTGATCCGGGTACATGAAAGAATGAATGGGGCCATGTATCGTGAGATTTTGAGTGCAAACCTCCTTCCATCAGCAAGGGCATTGAAGATGAAACATGGCTGGGTCTTTCAACATGACAATGATCCAAAGCACACCGCCAGGGCAACGAAGGAGTGGCTTCGTAAGAAGCATTTCAAGGTCCTGGAGTGGCCTAGCCAGTCTCCAGATCTCAACCCTATAGAAAACCTTTGGAGGGAGTTGAAAGTCCGTGTTGCCAAGCGAAAAGCCAAAAACATCACTGCTCTAGAGGAGATCTGCATGGAGGAATGGGCCAACATACCAACATCAGTGTGTGGCAACCTTGTGAAGACTTACAGAAAACGTTTGACCTCTGTCATTGCCAACAAAGGATATATTACAAAGTATTGAGATGAAATTTTGTTTCTGACCAAATACTTATTTTCCACCATAATATGCAAATAAAATGATAAAAAAACAGACAATGTGATTTTCTGGATTTTTTTTTCTCAGTTTGTCTCCCATAGTTGAGGTCTACCTATGATGTAAATTACAGACGCCTCTCATCTTTTTAAGTGGTGGAACTTGCACTATTGCTGACTGACTAAATACTTTTTTGCCCCACTGTACTTGTTTTAAGTTTTAAAGTTATTGCCTATTGATACTTACAGTTGTGACAACTAGTGATGAGCGAGTGTACTTGTTGCTCGGGTGACCTCCCAGTATTTATGACTGCTCAGAGATTTAGTTTTCTTCGCTGCAGCTGGATGATTTAGGCTATGTGCACACGTTCAGTATTTATTGCAGAAATTTCCTGAGAAAAACCTAAAATTGTCTGCAAGAAATCTGCATGCATTTTTTGCGTGTTTTTACCGCATTTTTGGTGCGCTTTTTTCGGACACTTACCAATCTAATATATAAAGCTGAATGTGTGTATGTATGTATGTGTGTATGTCCGGGATTGGCATCTGAACCGTCGCAGCTACAGCCACAAAATTTTGCACAGTCACACGTCTGGACCCCGAGAGCGTCATAGGCTATATTGTGAGGCGAAATTTTAACCCCGCGCTTTCCAATTCACCAAACAATTTTGCCCCTATCTACATAATGGGGAAAAAATGAAAGGAAAAGTGTTGGAGGCAAATTGACAGCTGCCAGATGTGAACAAGGGGGACTTAAAGAATGAGAGCGATGGCGCCAAAGAGTATATACTGTACAGTTGCTAAGGTGGGGTCCCGACATGGGATAATCACCACACACGGGGATATGAACACAAACACAAAATGCGCCACACACTACCACGTGCTCGAACACATATACCACCCTCAGCGCACATTTCACCACACATACACCAACCTCGCCACATAAAAGTCGAAACACAAAAGTCGAAACACAAAAGTCGCCGCTCAAAACTCGCCACGCACAAAACTCTCCACATGCAAAACTCGCCACACGTGCAAAACTCACCTCATGGAAAACTCGCCACACGCAAAACTTGCATACGCGGAAATATTGCCACATGCACAAAAGTTACAACACATGCTAAAGTTGCCTCACACAAAACTTGCACATACTCAAAAGGCACCACACATAAAACTCGCCACGCGCAAAACTCGCCATGCGCAAAACTTGCTGCACACAACTTGCTACACTAACCTGTCACATGCAACTCGACACACAAAAAGTTGCTACACGCATGTCACCACACAAAACTCATCTCACAAAAGTCCCTACATGCATGTCGCCACACGCAACTCAACACACACAACTTGACACACGAAACTCGCCCTAAAACACACACAAGTCTGGTATTATCCTTCAAAAATAAAAATCTGATTAATAAGCAGACAAACTACAAGAGCAACAAATGTACCATATAGGAATCCGGCAGCTGTCAGTCACATGACCAGTCTATTATGTGTATGTGTGAGCTAATATATACTGCCAGGGGGGAGGGCTTACTGTTGGCTGGGGATTTATCAGGCTGCCAATTTAGCTTACAAATACTGAGGTAAAAATACTGACCAAATAACGTGTGAACGAGGTCTAATACAGGAGGAGATGACATACAGATATATACTATATACAGGAGGAGATGACACACAGGTATATACTATTTACAGGGGAGATGACACACAGGTATATACTATATGCAGGAGGAGATGACACAGATATATACTATATACAGGAGAGATGACACACAGGTATATACTATATACAGGAGGAGATGACATACAGGTATATACTATATACAGGAGAGATGACACACAGGTATCAAGTATATACAGGAGGAGATGACATACAGGTATATACTATATACAGGAGGAGATGACACACAGGTATATACTATTTACAGGGGAGATGACACACAGGTATATACTATATACAGGAGGAGATGACACACAGATATATACTATATATAGGTGAGATGACACACAGGTATATACTATATACAGGAGGAGATTACATACAGGTATATACTATATATAGGAGGAGATGACATACAGGTATATACTATATACAGGGGACATGACACACAGCAGGTATATACTATATACAGGGGAGATGACATACAGGTATATACTATATACAGGAGATGACATACAGGTGTATACTATATATAAGGGAGATGACAAACATGTATATACTGAGGTGAAAATGAGAGGTGTGAGGTGAAAATGAAAAGGTGTGAGTGCAAAATGAGAGGAGTGAGGGAAAATAGTGGAGTGATCGGAAAATGACAGATGTGAGGTCGAAATGCCAAGTGTTAGGGGGGAATGAGAGGAGTGAGGGGGAAAATAAGAGGAGTGAGGGGGAAAATGAGAGGTGTGAGGGAGAAAATGAGAGATGTGATGGGGAAAATGAGAGGCGTGATGGGAAAATAAGAGAAGTGAGGTGCTATAACTAACCACAGATATTTACTATGCCCAGGCAACGCCGGGCTCTTCAGCTAGTGTATTATATAGTGGGAAATCCGCAAAAAAAACCAAAAACGCTAAATTAATGAACATGCTGCGTTTTTTTTACCACGATGCATTTTTTTCACAGAAAAAAAAGGAATCATGTGCACAAAAATTTGCGGAATTCATTCTAAATGATGAGATGCATAATGTATGCTGGTTTTTGCGGTTTTATAGCTTTTTTTATAGCGAAAAACCGCGAAAAATCAGCAACGTGTGCACACAGCCTTACAGCTACTAGCCTGCTTGATTCCATGTGGGGATTCCCTAGCAACCTGGCAACCCCCACATATACTCAGCCTGGCTAGTAGCTGTAAGTCATTCAGCTGCTGCGATGAAAACAAAATCTCCGAACACTAACAAATACTGAGAGACTGCCCGAGCGTGCTCGGGAAAACCCGAGCAACGAGTACACTCGCTCATCACTAGTGACAACCACCAGTCCTATGTATGGGAGGACTGCAGGGCTGTTTTAGCGCTATGCCTCCTTTTGGGCTTGTTAACACGTTGCATTTTTGCTTCATTTTTTTTCGAAACATTGTTTTACTGTACCTGCAAAGTGAATGAGATTTCTGAGACCTCATACACTTGTTGCTTATTTTTTCCTTGCAGATTTGAAGCTGTTTCAAATCTGCAGCCTGTCAAATCTTTCAGTGTTTATTCAGCTTTATTCACCCATTGAATCGAGTGGGGGAAAAAAAAAAGGCAAAAACGCGTATTTTTCACAGTGGTACCAGAGGTCAGACGATAACTGATCATAAAAGTCAGGCATATTCTAACAGTCTTTTGATGTTTTATTGAATTAAACGGAATATATCAGCAGGATTTTCTATGTAATCCAAG
This sequence comes from Ranitomeya variabilis, assembly GCF_051348905.1. Classification (NCBI taxonomy): domain Eukaryota; kingdom Metazoa; phylum Chordata; class Amphibia; order Anura; family Dendrobatidae; genus Ranitomeya; species Ranitomeya variabilis. The sequence continues at coordinate 48,544,838 of NC_135233.1, read as the reverse complement.
AGCAGCATGATGTACGGACAGAGACCCTGATTTCAGCAATATGACACTTACTGGCGCGCTTGCTGTAGTTTTGATAGAATCTTTGTTTTTTTTCTGTTGTAAACAAAGCAGTGCTCAAAACGCTGAGCTGTGTATAACCCCGCCCACAGCCCTGATTGGCAGGCTCCTGACTACACTGTACATTGCCAGCAAGCTGCCAATCAGTGGTGTGGGCAGGGTTACACAGATCAGCCTGACTGGCCTGCACATGAGACCTAGTCAGGCAGTGATAATCTCCTGCTGATAAAACACTGGTTGTATTGAACATAGCCTAATAATTGACACAACCCAGGAATCAGGCTCTCGCTCTATGTTGTTTTGCTGTCATATTAAATTGCAAAAACCTGCTGACCGTTTCCTTTTCATGTGAATTCTCTTCTAGGTTTCTAGGTTATTAAGCCACTTTATGTAGCTACGGAGCATGATCGCTACAACTTTGCATGTACCTGCCACCTGAGGATAGGGACATAATATTTATTTTATTCTGTTTTAATGATTGGAGGTGTTTTTTTTTTTATGCTAAAGCTTAGAGACAATCTGTCATCACTTGCATTACATTGGACATAGTTTCCTAACCTAAAGTTGGGAAGTCTTCCAATGTAATCTATTCAGATGGAGACCTCAACAATCTCAGATTTTAGAGATCTGAAAACAATGCTTAAAGCGTAGAGAAGAGTGCCGCCAGCCAGGGGTCACCATCAATCATTTATCTAGAGCAGATCGCTCAGTTTAATTTGCTTCCCTATGTAATAGCAGCATGTTATAGCTACAAGTCCGGTGTATTCATGGATGGGGGGCGCTCCTCCTCACTTCCTCCGGCCCCACAGGCTGGTGACTATCAAACTGCTATGTATACTTTCCTACAAAGCGGACTGTCAGTCACTCCCTCCATGAATACCCTGGGCCGGACTCATAACTCGTAGATAAGCAGTTTTGTTATTTTTTAATTTTTTTTTATTATCCATTTTTGTCAGTGTGAATGCAGACCTGTAGGTGTAATATGCTGCTTTATATTCTGGGCTCAAGGTTGCTGCACTTACTGGGATGGATGTGAATATTTTTAATAGTTTTCTTTTATATGCAATATGTTTTCGCCTGTAGCATTGATGTTTTTTTTTTGGCTACTGCGATAACCGACATCTGCTGCAGCTGTTATTGAGATTGCCATAGGTGGAGTCGGGAAATAATTTTTCCCCTAATGGGGGGCAGTTAGGATCTGCCTCATGGGGTTATTGTTTTCTTCTGATTGTAGGTTGAAATCGACTGACTTGAATTTTCTTTTAAGTTAAAACCATGAAGCTGTGACACATGAATAAGTATTTTTAGGTTTTTGGCTTAAAAGACTGGTCCATTGTAAAACAGCTGGATAAAAGTGACATACTCGGCCTTAGACGGCCTTTAGGGACAGATCAGGACACTACGATTGCTGCTATTGTATTGTCCTTTCGGTTGGACTTCTTGGCTTAACATGATGTTTATTTCCTTTTAATGATGCTCCTAGTGTGTGTGAACTTAAATGGTCTCTGTACTTTCTGATAACTTGGTTTCCTTACATAGACAGTAGGATAACTAGACATTCTGCAAATGCCTCTATTAATAAAAAAATTTTTTGATTTATCCCCTAAAAATCACTATATAACTTGATATTCACTGCCTGTTGTGAAGATCAATCCGTCTCTATCTGCCACAAGACTGAGACTTATTAGAGGAAGGGGAGATGGGTCTTTGTCTCTGTACAGGAATTGGGGCAGGTCAGTTTATCACTTCAGAAAGTGATGGTGAGTCTTTCCAGGATATTGGGTCTTTTTCTCTCCACAGGAAGTGGAGGTGGATCTATCTCTGTCTTCAGGAAGTGGAGAGTGGGTATTTGTCTCTACAGGAAGCAGAGGGGGTCTTTATCTTATGAAAATGGAGACTGGGTCTTAGACCCACTTCCTCTTCTTGTGGAGAGACAATCTCTATTTTCCAGAAGTGGAGAGCAGGTCTTTGTCTCTCTACAGGAAGCCGAGGTGGGGCTATCTCTATCTTCAGGAAGTGGAGAGCTGGTCTTTGTCTATCCACAGGAAGTGGAGGTGGATCTATATCTTCAGGAAGTGGAGAGCTGGTCTTTGTCTATCCACAGGAAGTGGAGGTGGATCTATATCTTCAGGAAGTGGAGAGCTGGTCTTTGTCTATCCACAGGAAGTGGAGGTGGGTCCATCTGTATCTTTAGGAAGAGTAGAGCGGGTCTTTGTCTCTATACAGGAAGGGGAGTTGTCTATCTCTATCTTCAGTAAGGTGAGAAGCCGGTCTTTGTCTCTCTACAGGAAGATGAGGTAGGTCTATCTTCAGGAAGTGGGGAGAGGATCTTTGTCTCTACAGGAAGAGGGGGCAGGTCAGTCTATCACTTCAAAAAGTCATGGTCAGTCGTTCCAGGAAGTGGAGAGCGGGTCTGTGCGTCTCCACAGGAAGCGGAGGTGGGTCTATCTCTATCTTCAGGAAGTGGGGGGTGGAGGTGGGTCTATATCTCTCTTCGGAGTATTCTATGAAGGAGACAAACAAGCACCCGCGCAGATAAAGCGTCACCTGGAGATTATGTCCACTAACCCAGTGTGGTTGTAGTGCTGAGTTCAGTACTCGCTTGGGTAATTTAGATAGCTGCCCCCGATGCTCCTTCCTGATAACGGTATAAGCACATCCAGTAGTTTTGTATATGGTCCCCTACTTTGGTGCTTCCGGAAGTTGATTGTGGTGTGTCTTTCCAGTAGGACGGTAGATATTGAGCGATATTGGGTTTTGAACAGACACACTTGTTCAGTCAATAGGTTATCATATAACTAAATCAGTTTGTGTCCTATCGACCGATGGTGTCCTTACAACACCCTGTATCGTTTGACATCTACCATCCTCCTGAAAAGAACCATCTCAACCACAGTACCACTGGAGTCTGACCATATCAAGACCTACTGGAACGCTCTCTCTTCGGGAAGTGGGGGGGGGGGAGGGGTGTTCAGACCTCTCTGTTTTTGTTCTCTTGTCCGTCAAACCTCCTAACAATGAGGTGGGCTTTCAGTTCAAGGCTGGAAAGCCATTGGACATAGAGAGAAGCACTGCATGCTAGGAGTGCTGTCAGAATGCTGTTAAAGAGGAAGCGTCAACAAAAAATAAATTGGTAAGTTAGAGTATGTAAATCGGGACAGTTACAGCGCACATTTTACAGCATATGCCAAAATCAATTTTTACCTTGTTGTGAGGGATGAGGGCAGTAAGTCCTCACTTCTTGACAGGTGCACTTTAGGGAACGCATTATTTAGCACCCCCTTATGTCGCTACTTATTGACATTGGGCCTATTAAACTCTGAACAATGCAGTCCCTGGCTATTGCCAAGTTCATACCTTTTGTTAGACTTGGAGCCACTACCCGACGGGTTAATCAGCTGAGCACAAGACGGGTTGTCATTAGCATGTTAATCTATACGACCATCTTGACGCAAGATCTCACTTTCTGCAAACCGCAGCAAAATGGAAAACACATTTCGGAGTTTTATCGCCGAGACTCCGCTGCCTCCTGATGTGCGTCCTCGTGCATATTTATGCTCTGAGCATGTCTGATCAGTTATGTCTACATCTGTTACACTCCCTTTTTATTTTTTTTACTCCTTTCATATTTTTTTTTATTATTTTATTTTTTTTGGACACTGCACAATTCCCTATTGAGACACGTTTTCGAGTCAGACGAGTATCCTAGTCACGTGATTAAGGGGTTTATTTCACCACTTACACCAGAATCTGGGACGTTTCCCAGAACCACCTCGGGCCTTTTACGTTTGCATTTAAAACGGTCTGACGGCACATTTGGGATGTACGATCCATTTATGTTAATTATATTAATGTATATTTTACGCTTGCAGGTAAGGTAGAGCATTAGGTAATGATGATGAGGAGCTTGTAATAAGGCAGTAATAAATTATAAACTTTGAAGCCTGCAATTATTTATTAACGAGATACGTGGCTCCGATCCAAGCAATGAGTTGAGCGGGAAGGGACGTGCAATTAGAAAAGCTTGCATAATAGCGTAACATTTATTTGTACATACCTGCATCAATAAAGTTCCCATTTTTTCATTGGTCGTCTAGACATGAAGTTAATTCGCCTTGTGCAAGAATTGCCTCATATCCTAACTTTCCCAAATTTTATAGGAAACCTTCCCCATACAAGTGATTTTTAATCGGTGCGTTATGACACCAGTCTGTGTGTTACGGATATCAATGCATAGCCCTGAAAGGGAAATGTAAAAATAAAAATTTTTCCACCTACACATCATTCCAGGTGACTACTTTTTATTTGGCTTTTAAGTGTTTTTTTTTTTTTTTTATAGAACTTTGTGCACTTTAGGTTTACTGACATTTTGTGCATTTTTATAGCTCAGAAGGTCTATAGTCCCGGGCTGAAAAATTCCTAACTGAGCAGATAAAATCTCTGGATTGATGTCTTCAGACAGTCCGAATTTTACTGTGGATTTTTGGTACAGGTTCCACATTGCAAATCCATGGCAATTTTACGCTATAATCCACGTGGATGGGAGGGGGTTTAAGAACAATCCAAATTGAAAATCGAGTACGTCGTGGATTTTCGATTTTCCACAATGATGAACCTAAAAAAAAATGTGAACACATAAGAAAAATAGACTTTAAAATAGGCTCAAATTAAAGAAGATTAAGACACAAATGCAAACCGGCAAAAAGACACAAAATAGTCCAAAAAAGGCACAAATGTAATAAAGAATCAGTGAATCAGGCCCTCATTTTGCTAATAGTTGTAATTAAAAATATCATTGTTTCGTGTTAATCACTGTGTCCATATTAACAGACTACAAAACACATGCGTTGTCCAAATAATAATAATAACCACACTGCGAATCCGCTATAAACCTGTGAGTCGTGTGATGGCTGTTCCAGCTTGGCGGATCACACTGGGATTTGTGTGTGACCCAAAATTGACTTTTACAATGTAAGTCTATGGAGCGTCAGAGCGAGCCGCCATAGGATTGCTTTTTTAACAGTCTTCCAAATTCAATACAAAATGCCACTTTGACTGCTGCAGTCTCAGAACTATTCACCCCTTCATAACAGGCGTCATTAGTACTAATTAGAGCCCCTCTGGCTGTTATGACCTGCTACAGACATGATGCATAGCTAGACACCAGCTTCTGGCAGCGTTTCTGAGGAGTCTTAGACTATTTTTTATGAGAAATGACCTCCAGGTCTCTTCGGTTGGCTTTGCAGACGCCTTCCTAATCCTTCTGGCTCTTGGACCCTGTGGCAACCTCCCCCCGGCTCTAGTTGACACACCTGGACTGGGTGTTTATAGACTTCTGGTCTTCTGGAAATCGCTGGTGATATTTCCATATTCCCCTGTTGTGGCTTGAACCTATAGCAGTCGGCTATCTTCCTCTTTGGATATCTGTGTTACCTCTCTGAGTTTACTCAAGATAAGTGTTCCCCTTGTTTGTCTATCCCAGCTGTCTTTAGTTGTAGTGGGGATTGACTAGTACTTACCCCATCCTTCCTTACCTGGGCTTAATGCCAGGGTCAGGCAGGGATTAGACTCCTGCTCGGCAATAGGTGCAGAACCTATATAGGGACGTTTAGGACAGACAGGGTGACTTTAGATCTGCCTAGAGGTACCCACTCCTCCCTTCCCTAGTGTTGGGCTCCCTTCCCCTCCTGTAGCATAGGAAGCAAAGCAGCTCCAGAGTGTTACCAATCTTCACTATAGGCATCACTGATCCTTCGCTATGCTTCACTGTAGACCTCAGAAAGTCTCCGCTATGTTTCACTGTAGGCATAACGGAACCTCCACCATGCTCCACTATACGCATCACCGAGCCTCCACCATGCTTAATTATAAGCATCACCAATCCTACACCATGCTTTACTGTAGGCGTCACCTAGCCTCCACCATGCTTCACTGTAGACTTCCCCAAGCATTTGCCCTGCTTTTCTTTAGGCAGGGTGTTCTTTTCACCATATATTTCATTGTTATCCTTCTAGACATATTTCTGTCCCATAGGTCTGAAAAGTTTGCTTAACTACCCCACAGATCATAGTCCCAAGATTTCTGTGGCTTATTCATATCCTTTTCAGTACATTGGAGACAACTTTTCTTCAAACTTCCGGTCAATAGAGGTGCAAGTCTCCATTTGGGTATGGAGACATTCAGGATTTAGTATGCGCTTTATTTTGCAAACTGAGAATTCGGTGTCTGCGGCCCCTGAATTTTGCGGTCAGTGGAAATTGACAGCACACGGAAGAAAATCACTGATTTGTTAATTAGGCCTAAGATGCATTGGGACAATCAAAAACTTTTGGGTGCAAAGGCCGATTTTACTTTCCATCTTTCTAGAAGACATTCAACAATTTCTGATTTGTTCTGTGCTTTTTGTCCTCAACGTTTTTAAGATCTCTGCTTGCTGTTAGTAAATTGAAATGATCTTGTTTACAGCTAGAATTAGAAAGCCAATTCAGATCTGATACACCAAGATGATGGCCTGCTACAATGTGTCCAGTGTTTAGCAATACAGGATCTCGGAGTTGGTACCTCGCTTTTCCACTGATACATTGTAGCAAACCATGAGGACACAGAAATATTTGGGTTTGGATATATTGTAGCAAACCTTCAATTCAGTCGCAACACTTAACTCTGTTTTGTCCTTATTCTCTCATAGGTTCATGCATTGAATATTCTGAGAGCGGTTTTTCGGGACACGCGTCTTGGTGAAAATGTCATTCCTTATGTAGGAGAGGGAACCCAGGCTGCAATTCTTGGATTTACTTCTCCAGTCTGGGCCGTAAGTCTTCATTTATGAATGATTTGTTGCGCAAGTCTAAGCAAATCAACCAATATTTGCAAACCCCTTTAAAGAGCTTTTTTAATGTGTATGTGCGGTTAAAAAAAAATAATAATAATTTTTGCAGTTGGGTTTCATTAAAAAAAAATTTGCCCCACTTGCCTTCTATTGCCTCTGAGCTGGACTGTCTTTTACTGGCTGCGGATTGAGTTAACTGAGAATCCATCAGCGAGCTAATTATGATGTGTTACCCGATAGGTTGTAACTTTCTTTTTCTCCTCTCAGCTGATGACCACTGACCTCATCAAAGTTAAATGTGCAAAGAAACAAAGAGCTTGTAAAAGCAAAGTGGTGCAAAATTGTTAATGAAACCCAATTGTTAAAATTATTTTTGACTCTAAAATGCATGAATTTAAGTAGAAAAAAAAAGGCGAATAACATGTCAAACTGCAACTAGGCACCGTATTATGATTTTCTGTATGATTTTATCTAGATAGTGCATGCTTCACCTTTTGATTACGTTGAGGAAGGCGCTGAGACTATAAACACCACGATGTGTATCATTCACAAAAGTTGGGATTATTCAAGACTATTAGTGGTATGTGCACGCAGATGTCTCCTTGTAGAGAGGTTTTCAATGTTGTGATGGCGATTTGCACATGAACGTCTACCCCTCTTGGGAAACCAGTGTATTTTTTTTTTCCTGAAATAAGAGAAATTATTCTGCCTGCCTGCAGCCACCACTAGATGGAGCTTGTGAGCTGACTGCATACTGGTATACACTGATCATAGCTCCCTCTAGTGGTGATTACTTGCCAGAGCATTACATGTCTGTGAATAGCACTTGGAGCTCTATCCACAAAGCAAATCTCTTTTTATTTTGTTATAAAATATTAAAAAAATATATTCATGCGGTATTTTAGACACAAAAAAAAAGCGTCGATTTGTCACATGACCCATTTCTGGGCTGTTTACTTACTGCTATTTTCAGCTGTTGATTGACGCCTGTATGTATTGTTTTGCACCCCCCCCCCCAATTAAACATTTTGCACTTTTATTCTTTTCTTGGAAGTCTTGCCTTTTTATGACCTACGCCTGGTATTCTAAATATGTCCCAGAAGTGCAGATATGTTTTATCGAACTTAGGGTCCCTTTCCACTTGCGAGGAAAACGGATGCGTGCAATCCGATTAAAAATCGGATTGCACTCTGACCAATGTTATTTAATAGGTGGCTTTTCATTTGCAATTTTTTTCTCAGCCGAAATCGGACTGAGAAAAATCTGGATCGGCTGAGAAAAAAATCGCAGCATGCTGCGTATTGCTGCGATTCTCGGACGAGACTCGCCAATGCAAGTCAATGGGTGCGAGAAAAAAATCGCACAGCACTCGCACCATGCGAGTTCTGTCCGATTATTACGCACCAGTGTCCTTTGAAAAGCCGGTAATTCAGCGCGGTGTACAGTAAAATCACACTGACAGGTTAGAATAGAGTAGATATATACACATAGAATAGGTATATATACTTATATATATGTCAGTGAGACACCTATATATGTATATTTATATTTAATGCAGCGCTAGATAGCTTAAAAGCCTCTAATTCAATTGCCGGCTTTTTCCTTCTCCTTCACAAACCCGACATGATATGAGACATGGTTTACATACAGTAAACCATCTCATATCCCTTTTTTTATTACATATTCCTCTTCACTAATGTAACAAGTGTCTGTGTGCACAATTTGGGGGCTCTAGCTGTTAAATTAAAGGGTTAAATTGCGGAAAAAATTGGCGTGGGCTCCCGCGCAATTTTCTCCGCCAGAGTGGTAAAGCCAGTGACTGAGGGCAGATATTAATAGCCAGGAGAGGGTCCATGGTTATTGGCCCCCCCGTGGCTAAAAACATCTGCCCCCAGCCACCCCAGAAAAGGCACATCTGGAAGATGCGCCTATTCTGGCACTTGGCCACTCTCTTCCCACTCCCTGTAGCGGTGGGATATGGGGTAATGAAGGGTTAATGCCACCTTGCTATTGTAAGGTGACATTAAGCCAGATTAATAATGGAGAGGCGTCAATTATGACACCTATCCATTATTAATCCAATTGTTGGAAAGGGTTAAAAAACACACACACACATGATTTAAAAGTATTTTAATGAAATAAACACAGCGATTGTTGTAATAATTTATTGTTCTCGCAATCCATCAGGAACACCCTCGCTTGGAAAAAATAATAAACGCACAAGATACATACCCTCAGCTGAACCGTCACGTCCCACGAAGTAATCCATCTGAAGGGGTTAACTAATATTACAGGCAGGAGCCCTGCAAATGCAGCTGTGCTCCGTGCTTGTAATTCCCCAGCGAATGAATGAAATGTAGGTCATTGACCTACATTTCCTTCAGTCGCGGTGATGCGCCCCCTGGTGGATGTCCTCATATGACCTGGAGCGTGGGAAAAAGTTCCCAGGCTGCAGTTCATGAGAACATCCAGCAGAGGGCGCCTCACCGCGACTGAAGGAAATGTAGGTCAATGACCTACATTTCATTCATTCGCTGGGGAATTACAAGCACGGAGCACAGCTGCATTATAGCAGGGCTCCTGCTTGTAATATTAGTTAACCCCTTCAGATGGATTACATCGTTGGACCTGACAGTACATCAGAAGGTATGTATCTTGTGCGTTTATTATGTTGCCAAGCGAGGGACTGCAAATGGATTTGAGAGAACATTAAATTATTACAACAACCGCTGTGTTTATTTCATTAAAATACTTTTCAATCATGTGTGTGTGTTTTTTAACCCTTTCCTACAATTGGATTAATAATGGATAGGTGTCATAATTGACGCCTCTCCATTATTAATCTGGCTTAATGTCACCTTCCAATAGCAAGGTGGCATTAACCCTTCATTACCCCATATCCCACCGCTACAGGGAGTGGGAAGAGAGTGGCCAAGTGCCAGAATAGGCGCATCTTCCAGATGTGCCTTTTCTGGGGTGGCTGGGGGCAAATGTTTTTAGCCACGGGGGGGCCAATAACCATGGACCCTCTCTAGGCTATTAATATCTGCCCTCAGTCACTGGCTTTACCACTCTGGCGGAGAAAATTGCGCGGGAGCCCACGCCAATTTTTTCCGCCATTTAACCCTTTATTTCAGCAGCTACAGCGGCCAAATTTTGCACATACACACTATTAACATTAGTAGTGTGGAATATGCAAAAAAAATGGGGGTATGAGAAGGTTTACTGTATGTAAACCATGTCTCATATCCTGTCGGGTTTGTGCAGGAGAAGGAAAAAGCCGGCAATTGAATTAGCGGCTTTTATGCTATCTAGCGCTGCATTAAATATAAATATACATATATAGGTGTCTCACTGACATATATATATGTATATATACCTATTCTATGTGTATATATCTACTCTATTCTAACCTGTCAGTGTGATTTTACTGTACATGGCGCTGAATTGCCGGCTTTTCAAAGGACACTGGTGCGTAAAAATCGGACAGCAATACGGATGTCATACTGATGTCATACGGATGGTGCGATTAAAAAATCGCATGGCACTCGCATGACACTCGCATGACAATCGCATACGTTCCATCCGTTTTTTCGGTCCAGATTACGGACCGTTTTTTATCTCGCAAGTGGAAAGGGACCCTTAGGAAACATTCTGCGCTGGGGTGCTTCTACCAGTGAGGGGCAGTGATGGGGTTAATGCGCGGGGTGGAGGCCTCACCCGTTCCCTGGGGTGAAATCTCAGCAGGGCTTGCTAGTTGTTATGCACCGCCGCAGTTCAGCAAATAATCTTGCTCCGGGAGTGTATAGCGATCGCTGCATGTTTGACTAGCGGTTATATTCACCTTCGAACACTTGTAACATCTGTTGCACATAAAATCTGCATGCTCCCCAGACATTAGGCCGTGAGTTATTGCTTTTTCCACTGTCACGTCTTTGGACAGATTAATACTTGGTGCCATGGTACCCTCCGAACCTGTTCCCTTGTTCTCTAGAAACCTATATGCCAAGGAGAAGCACCGACAAACTATTCTCAATTAATGAGCCGAAATCTGTGCAGAAGAGAGAAGCCGCCCCCCATGCGCTGCCATGATACGGCCTGTCCTCCTGGAAACATTCAGCACCTCTCCACCTCCCCCCTTCTTACGTTCTGGTTGTGTCTTAACTTGAATGATCGCAGGAAAGAGACAAATGAAGCCTGAATACAAATCACTAACCAAGAAATGAGTTTATATTAATGTGTTCTACATCATGAAGCTAGAAGTCCTCGAGTTCCTGTGCTACAGCTCAAAGCACCTAATATAGTAAATGTTAGTAACTTGGGGACGTGGTCGTAGGTTTGATAGCAAAAGGAACCTGTCACGCGATTCTTGCTGCTCAAAACTTCTGGCCGGCTCTTCCCAGCGCTGCTATAGTTGATTAACAGGTCTCTCCATCCTTGGTACTATAGGGGATGATTAGGACAATAAAGACTCACTCTAAATATGCTGGTTCATGCTGTCCAAACCACGAGCAACATGAACCAGAGCCTGCCAGCACATTTGCAGCCGGGTATATTTTCTTCTGGCCGGCTCTTCCCAGCGCTGCTATAGTTGATTAACAGGTCTTTCCATCCTTGGCACTATAGGGGATGATTAGAACAATAAAGATCAACTTCAAATATGTTGGTTCATGCTGTCCAAACCACGAGCAACATGAACCAGAACCTGCCAGCACATTTGCAGCCGGGTATATTTTCTTCTGGCCGGCTCTTCCCAGCGCTACTATAGTTGATTAACAGGTCTCTCCATCCTTGGTACTATAGGGGATGATTAGGACAATAAAGACTCACTCTAAATGTGTTGGTTCATGCTGTCCAAACCACGAGCAACATGAACCAGAACCTGCCAGCACGTTTGTAGCTGGGTGTATTTTCTTCTGGCCGGCTCCTCCCAGCGCTACTATAGTTGATTAACAGGTCTCTCCATCCTTGGTACTATAGGGGATGATTAGGACAATAAAGACTCACTCTAAATATGTTGGTTCATGCTGTCCAAACTACGAGCAACATGAACCAGAACCTGCCAGCACGTTTGTAGCTGGGTGTATTTTCTTCTGGCCGGCTCTTCCCAGCGCTACTATAGTTGATTAACAGGTCTCTCCATCCTTGGTACTATAGGGGATGATTAGGACAATAAAGACTCACTCTAAATATGTTGGTTCATGCTGTCCAAACTACGAGCAACATGAACCAGAACCTGCCAGCACGTTTGTAGCTGGGTGTATTTTCTTCTGGCCGGCTCTTCCCAGCGCTACTATAGTTGATTAACACGTCTCTCCATCCTTGGTACTATAGGGGATGATTAGGACAATAAAGACTCACTCTAAATATGTTGGTTCATGTTGTCCAAACCACGAGCAACATGAACCAGAACCTGCCAGCATGTTTGTAGCTGGGTGTATTTTCTTCTGGCCGGCTCTTCCCAGCGCTACTATAGTTGATTAACACGTCTCTCCATCCTTGGTACTATAGGCGAGGAGTAGGACAATAAAGACTCACTCTAAATATGTTGGTTCACGCTGTCCAAACCACGAGCAACATGAATTGGAACTGGCCAGCACGTTTGCAGCCGGGTATATTTTCTTCCGGCCGGCTCTTCCCAGCGCTGCTCTAAGTTGATTGACAGGTGTCTCCCAATTTACACACATGGGAGAGAATTGGCAGTCGCCTGGAGCAGCATGAATCGGGACCTGGCAGCATAATTGTAGACAGATATGGTTTTTTTCTTCTGAAAGGTTCTGGCATTTCAGAGAAAACATAGTTTAAAGATCTGACTGGGGACGGTGCTGGACTAGGTTAATCTCTGGCTATGGTTTAGACTGTGTTTTCTCTGAAATTCCAGATCATTCCAGAAAAAGAAACAGACTTGTCAGCAATCATGACAACAGGCTCCTATTCATTCTTCTCCAGGTGACTACCCTATGTGTGTACATCAGGAAAGACCCTTCAATCAACTAGAGCAGTGCTGGGAAGAGCCGGCCGGAGGAAAATATACCTGGCTGCGATCGTGCTGCCAGTGGTTTGGACAGCATGCAACGACTGACAGATTGAGTCTTGATTGTCTCCATCTGTTCCTATAGCAGTAAGGATTGACATATCACAATTCTATGTGATTGCTGACTCAACACTGCTTGAAGAACAAAGTTTTATTCTGCAGCATTGTATGTGCTAATGAAGCCGGAATAGGCAAGTGTGGTGTCTTTACCCGGACTAGTCCTGTCTCAGATCTGCTAATCATGCCTCTCTGGGTGTGACTGACAGCCTGCATACGCTCCCTGACAAGACCGGTGTCTCCGCTAACAAGCTGTATCACTCATACCTAAGTCAGCCTGGAGCAGGGCTGTGATATGTGAAGACTATATATTCCTTGCTGAGCACAACCGGGGTTATCTCCAGTTTCATCATCCTCAAAAGCCTTTGGTTTTCCAGTTAAGCGCAGTCAATCCCCTGCTGTAAAGCTGTCAGACTGACTTAGGAGGAGGAGGAGGATGAAGCTGGAGATCTCCACTCTCAGCACAACTTTGGTTAAGTCATATTTCTTTATATATCACAGCCGTGCTCCCAGTAGCCAACTAAGATGTGGCAACTATTATATATGCAACTTATGTTTGTTCTTTTTATGCTTTTTGTATACATCTTTAATCATCAGAAATTTCTTAAAGACTCACTCACGTTAAAGTTTGTAACCTCTTAATATATTACTATATAATAATAATTACTCATCTTGTGATTCTTCTCTTTTCATTGCTCTATGTAGAAAGAGAAAGTTTACTGTCCCTGCAGTTCATTCTTCTCCTTAACTCCTGACCCAACTGCTCCGCTCCTCCCCTTACACAGGACTTTTGCAGTGTCTTGTGCACTGAAAATTAACCTCCTGTTTCTACATAGAACTTATCCAAGAAGTATCGTTTCTTCTTGCCGAGAGTGACATGTTAAGCATGGCGAGATGAGGAGACTTAAAGCCGCAATGCTCCTCTGGGAAATAAGCAAATTGTCTCTTCAGAGAGGGAGAGGACTAGAACTTTAGTGCCACCTGTTGGAAGTAGCAATCCTAACAGTTAACGTCAACCCTTTAACGAGCCTTGTCACATGACTTAGGATAAAAACCAAATCAGAATCTCAATTTGCAGACACTGTGTTTCGGGGTACTGCCCCTCATCAGTGCAAAGTGGCGATCTGGAAGCAACGTCCCCCAAAGCCACCCACAACTATGAACATAACGAAAAACAGATGGACACGTATAAAATAGAATTTAAAAAAGGTGCAAATTAAAAGGAGGATAAGGAGCAAAAGAAAAACGCCAAAAACTAAAGGAAAAAAAAAGCAAATTCAATAATGAAATGAGTCCATGACATTTCCTCTTCCCCTCTTACAGAACTGCAAAACAGAAATGTGACAGCCTTATACTCCTCTATATTCATTTTAAAGGGACTCTGTTTACAGATTTTTGCTATTTCATCTGAGAGAAGCATAATGTAGGGACAGAGACCTTGATTCCAGGGATTTGTCACTGACTAAGGAGATGCCAATACAATCAGTGTTTTATCAGCAGGAGATTATCACTTCAGGAGAAGGTGTCACGTGATAGGCGTCCAGCCAATAGGTGTAATCCTGCCGCCATCTCTGATTGGCAGCTTTCTGACGATGTGCCGTGTGCACAGTAAGTTGCCAATCAATGGTGTTGGCGGCGTTATTCACAGCTCAGCGACATCTACAGCAGAGAAAACCGGGATTTTATTAAAACTGCACCAAGCAACCACGTAAGTGACACATCGCTGGAATCAGCTTCTCTGCTCCTACATCATGCAACTCTCAGATTCCATAGCAAAGCCTGATTCCCCTTAGTAAAGCTGAATTACAATACCGGACACACCCCAGGGACAAGCATGGCGCTGTTTCTGGAAGAAGCATGCCATTTTTTTTTCTTCTAATTTTGGATTATCCCTGTGTCATATCTGTCATTAAGCAGTTGTGTTTCTCTCCAAAAAAAGTAAAAAAACAAACAAACAAACAAAAAATCTACCGCATGTGCCACCCTCATTTTCCAGAAAATGGGACATGTCCGCTCTTGGGTCCACGCTGTGTATCAGCAGTCGTCCTGTATACTATCTGATTTATGGCTTTTCGTAGCATATGTTTTTATATTTACTTTTTCTGCCATTTATGCCACTTTGTGCCCAGCCTATTAAATGTTTTTATGTGACTCATAAGCAGCACTTTGGAAAAAAATTTCGTAGAATACATTTTTTTATTATTATAGTTTAGCCTTTTTATATGGCCTTCAAAAGAAAGTTTATTAAAATATGACATCTGCAAAATCCATTCCTAACAGCGCTCTGCCTCGGAGGATATCCTTGAAAAAGAAGTTTAGTACGGCTGTTCAGGGAGCTGGTGGGGGGATGAGTCTCTTATTTTATTTTTCAAAGGGAACTGCGACTGTATGCTGACATTACAGCTTTTGTACTTTCATGTAATGTCTATAGGAGCTTTTTAATCCATTCTACATTTGTTTGTTTGGCTCATTAATAGATTAAATATTAGCTACATGATAGAGGAGTTTGAGCTTTGGGACCAGTGGTGTAACTAACGTCCTGCGGGCACTGGTGTAAAATTTGGGCTGAATCCTCCAACGGCATGTTGGTCAGATGTACAAACCTCTGTAATAATGTCCTCCGTCCTGGCCCTCATCATGTACTATTGTGCCCATCCTGGCCCCCATCGTGTGCTAATGTCCCCCCATCCTGACTCTCCAAAGTGTAATAATGTCCCCATCCTAGCCATCCTCATGTAATAATGTGCCCATCCTGGTCCTCATCGTGTAATAATGTCCCCCATCCTGGCCCTCATCATGTAATAATGTCCCCTCATCCTGACTCACCATCATGTAATAATGTCCCCCATCCTGGCCCACATCGTGTAATAATGTCCCTTCATCCTGACTCACCATCGTGTAATAATGTCCCCCATCCTGGCCCACATCGTGTAATAATGTCCCTTCATCCTGACTCACCATCGTGTAATAATGTGCCCCATCCTGGCCCACATCGTGTAATAATGCCCCCCCATCCTGACTCACCATCAGGTAATAATATTTCCCATCCTGGCCCTCATCATGTAATAATGTCCCTTCATCCTGACTCACCATCGTGTAATAATGTCCCCCATCCTGGCCCACATCATGTAATAATGCCCCCCCATCCTGACTCACCATCAGGTAATAATATTTCCCATCCTGGTCCTCATCGTGTAATAATGTCCCTTCATCCTGACTCACCATCGTGTAATAATGTCCCCCATCTTGGCCCTCATCGTGTAATAATGTCCCTTCATCCTGACTCACCATCGTGTAATAATGCCCCCCCATCCTGACTCACCATCAGGTAATAATATTTCCCATCCTGGCCCTCATCGTGTAATAATGTCCCTTCATCCTGACTCACCATCGTGTAATAATGTCCCCCATCCTGACTCACCATCACTGTTCAAACCAAGTACAGGCTCTCGGTGCTTCACGGCGGGGGCCAATCCTTTATATTCACCTTCCCACGTGCTTGTTTTTCCTTTACCTCCTCCCTTCTCGGACTATGAAGCTGTCAATCAAAGAAGAATAGGGAGGAGATTGAGGGAAAGCAGATGGAAGGTGTGGTCCAATGATTGGCCCCGCGAGAAGCACCGAGCGGCGGGACATAGATTGAGAACGGTCATTTGTGCTGACAGAGTCCCTATAAAAGCTGTGTACACCTTCGTGGAGGTTTTTTTTTTAATGTTGTTAATATGCTTCCTAAATGCAAAGTCCTCACTTTCCCCTCGTTCACTGTTTAAGATATCAGCAGAGGGGGAGAGGATTATTCCCAGATCTCAAGAGCAGAAACAGGGAGAAGTATCTCAAGGAAAGCAAAGAAAACATTCTATAGAAAACAAGGAAAGACGCATGCAAAGGAAATTGCAGGATAAAGCTTTGTTGATACATGAGCTACTGAAAGCCTCAGCACCCTGGCTCCACACAGAGCTCATATCCTGCCTGTATTACAGGGGACATATGAAGCTTGGATTGGGCTTCAAACTACATATCAAGGGACCTGAAAATTAATGAAGATTATGGTTTGAAATTTAGTATAAATTTATTGACAAAAGGTGACCACTAAAATAAGCGCAAATATTTTTTACCCATGTTAAACATGTAGACTTAATATACCGCCAACCGTGTAATGTTATTAGATATTTTTACAGCCCTATTGATTCCTTGGTGCTGTACATGAGAAGGGGTTACATACAAAATACAGCTATAAGTTATGGTGAACAAACTAATGATGACGGACTGGTACAGAGGGGAGTGGATCTTGCCCTGGTGGGCTCGCATTCTACAGGAAGATGGGGAAGGAGACAGTAGGTTGGGAGTTGCGGAAGCCGTGGTGGTGAGGAGGCAGCGGGGTAATTGTAGGCTATAAGCTTTCTTGAAGAGATGGGTTTTCAGGTTCCGTCTGAAAGTTCTGAGTGTGGTGGATAATCGGACGTGTTGTGGCACAGAATTCTAGAGGATGGGGGAAACTCGGAAGAGTCTTGGAGGCGATTGGGTGAGAAATGTACTAGTGTTCGAGTGAGAAGGAGATATTGAGAGGACCAAAGATTACTTGAGCGAAGATATCAAGAGATTAGGTCGACAATATATAGAGTAGAGAGATTATGGATGTCTTTGAAGGTCAGCGTAGTGGTTTGAACTGGATTTGTTGGGGAATTGGGAGCCAATGAAGGGATTTTCAGGGGGTAGAAGTGGAGGAGGAGAGAGGTAGGTTAGTCAGGCAGTTAAGGATGGACTGACTGGAGAGGTGCTAGAGTGTTAGCTGGAAGGCCACAGAGGAGGATGTTGCAGTAGTCGAGGCGGGAAATGATGAGTAGGGTTGAGCGAAACGGGTCGTGCATTTTCATAAGTCGCCGACTTTTGGCAAAGTCGGCGTCTCATGAAACCCGACCCGATCCCTGTGCGGGGTCGGCCATGCGGTACGCGATCTTGGCGCCAAAGTCGCGTTTCATATGACGCGTTTAGCGCCATTTTTTCAGCCAATGAATGAGCGTGGGCAGAGTGATGACATAGGTCTTAGGGAAGTGAACGCCTATCGTCATGTTATCGCTTGTGCGCAGTAGGGATTTGGAATGTGCAATACGAAATTTTCTGTGCTGGGACGGAGGAGAGAGAGAGAGAGAGAGAAAAAAAAAAAAAAAAAAAAATTCCTTCATTGGGTTTCGTGTTTCGGCCGAAACCCGACTTTTCACGGTGGTCGGCCGATTTCACTCGACTCGACTTTTAAGACAGTCGGGTTTCACAAAACCCGACTCGACCCTAAAAAACTAAAGGTCGCTCAACCCTAATGATGAGGGCATGCATTAACCTTTTAGTAGATACAAGGTTGTATTCTAGAGATATTTTTCAGTTAGTGGCTGCAGTTTGAAGGACAGAGCAGAGTTACTCTGAGGCATCAGCCTTACGGTATAGGGGAGAGCTTGATGTCATTTATTGCATTTATTGTGACAGGTTGAATAGATGAGATGGGGGAAAGATGAGGAGTTCAGTTTTGTCTACTTTGAGCTTTAGGAAGCGTGATGAGAAGGAGGAGGATTTGGCTGATAGACACTCTGGGATTGTGGACAGCAGAGAGGTGACGTCTATGCCAGAGAGGTAGATCTGAGTGTCATCAACATATACCTGACCATCGCTCTGTGCTGCATTGCTTGATCCTTGAGCTCTGCTGTTTGTGCGTCAAAGAGGGGTGCTCCTGAACTCTCCAGGGGTTTGTATCCATTTTGTCCTACAGAGATCTGCTTCTCCCAGCTTATCGCCTGCCAATAAGTGATATAACTGGCAACTCCACCCTCCATTCCTCGCCTGAACTTAGGTTTTTAGTAGCTCAGTCTCTAGTTCCCTGTATTGGCCTAGTGTCACCTGTTATCGACCTGGCCTGCCTTCTCTTTTATGCTCATCTCTCCGCTCTTGACCTCGGCTATGATTCCTGAACCTGTGCTGCCTGCCCCAACCTCGGACTGTCTGACTACGCTTCTGTCTCACCCACCTGTAATCCGTACCCAAGTATCTGACCCTCCAGGCACCTGGTGCAGTCCTGGGAACTGCCCCGGAATGGTAGCTGGTGTCTACCGGCAGCCCAGCCTATCCTCACCATCAGAGGCTCTAGTGAAGACCAAATAGACACTCAGGCACGCCCATCCAGCGTTAGCCCGGCCAGTGGCGCAGTGGGTCCAACAATGTCTGAATAAAATATATCAATTATTTGGAGCTGTAGTAATAATATCACATATGGCACATAAGTATTTCGATACCATGGTTTTACCAAAGCGCTTTTTTTAATGCACAACCTGCGATCAGTTTGTTCTCCTGAAGACACCAAAAACAATTGCCCAAAGCAGACTTTCCCTTTAGATACTCTCCCACCGAGCGTGAATATGCAGAATGTTACCATTACATGATTGTGATTGACGTCTCAAGAAATACTGTTGACGCGGCGTAGAAAATCCATAGTGTAAATTGATCAGCTCTGTGCATTTGATCTTATATCCGCTCTGTTCACATCTCTGTCGAAAGGTTTATAAAAGGCAGATGTGAGCATATTCTAATTCAGCCACTTTGTTCTTGCTGAGCTCAGCAGGTCCCAACAAGAAAACGTAGTCAACCAGTAGTTTCCCTTGCAGCACGGAAGGCCGAGTTCACAACTACAGTAGCTGCACTTATAGAGGAGTTCTCCATTGTGGAGAAAAAGGAGTGCTCTTAGGCCTCTTTCCCACTTCCGTCTGCTGGCGGGCGTCGTAATGCATTGCTGTAACATATCGACGGACGTCGTGCAAATAGCGGAAAACATGTTTAACGCATCCAGTGTTTTGACGGATGTGTTGTTGCCTGAATTTCAATGGAGAAATTTCAAGGATGAGAGAGAGACTTTTCCCCTGGTTGAAATATTCTTCCAGGCATGCTCAGAAGTAAAAACTGCATCTGTCACTGGATTCACAGTGTGTGCAGGATCCAGTGTCCATAGGCTCCCATTCTGTGGAACGACGTGTGCCGCAGGAGGCGTCGGGGATCGTTTTTCCACTGCAGACAAAAAACGTTTCATGGAACGTTTTCTGGAAAAGACGGGCCGTCAAATTCCGCAGGATCCAGTGCACAACGGATGAAACGTGTGGCCATCCGTCTCTAATACAAGTCTAAGAGAAAATGCAGGATCCTGCAAATTTTTTTTGCAGGATCCTGTTTTCTCAAAAAACGACGTATCTCGACGGGACCACAAAGACGGAAGTGTGAAAGAGGCCTTAGGGTTAGCACATCTAGGCAGATGGCATTTGGATTGAATGAATAAAGGAGGCTCTCGTTTTGGTGTTCCATATGTATAGGTACAACACTTCAGCAAAGCGTGATTCATGATCAGTGTAGCCTGATGTCACAATCCTTCCTGTAGACTCAGCGAAGATCACGGCAAATGAAACCGTAGTTATTAGTCAGTGATTGGGCTGACCAAAGCAAGCAGATCTCTTAGGGTTCAGCCTATCTGTAAGAATGAACGAGACCTCTTTTAAGATTGGTTGATGAAGAAGAATTGTCGTGCGGAGGTCTACAACTACAAGGCATTTCGAAACCCCAAAGCTATCAAATTGTGCTACAGTTGTGGTCTCGAGGCATTCAACATGTTTCAAAGCCCTAGAACTATTAAACATGTTATATGCGTTGAGACCACCACAGTAAAGATCATTTTTATTCATCAAGCCATTTTGGATCATCTCTATTTTATTCTTTAGATTAACTGCATCCCAGGATGTCTTATTGCCTTGGTCAACCCAAACACTAACCAGAAGCTTCTGGCTCTTAAAGTGATCTCTACATAGGGGACTCCCCTCTACATTATCACCATGACTTATTAAAGCATGTTGACCCAAGTTGCATTCATGAGACAACTGCTTTTTAAAAGTGATCCAAAAGCAACCAGGTTTGAAGGATCCATTATCGATCAGTAGATAACTCTTGACCACTTCTTGGGCAATCGTTGACTTTATTGGGTTGTTTGGTGCCACTCACTTCTGGGAGGTAAGTATTGCTGGTGAGGTTGCGTTGCACAGATGCTTGTCAACGCGAAGTCACAACAAAACAGGTCGTGGTTTCAGGATTTCCATGCTATGGCCCCGGTGATGGAATCGTTGCCTGTGTAGATGGTGGAATTCTCACCTGGGCAATATTAAGGAAATCCTGAACACATGACCCGTTGGTGGCTCTTGAGGACCGAAGTTGGGGAGCACTGCTCTAGATAGATGATAAATGTTGTTCATCAGATCACCCTTTTTAAAAGGACCATTATACAGATAATATATAAACGTTTTGTGTCTGATTCATTAGAGGGAATCTATCACATGTTTTTGCTTTGGAATTTGAGATTAGCATAATGTTTGGGCATTCTAGTGATGCTTCACTTACTAGTCTTCTTGGTGCCGTTTTGATAAAATCCCTACTTTTTCTGCTACAAACCTAGCAGTGCTCTAAATTCTGAGCCCTTTATAATCCCACCCACACCACTGGTTGGCAGCTTTCATTGCTAATCAGTGGTGTGGGCAGGGTTATACAGTTCAGAAGGACTACACGGCACGAGACACCTAGTCCTCTAGTGATAATCGCCTACTGATTTTATTGAAATAACAACATACAGCCTAGGAAGCCATGCAGTGCTTGAATCCGGTTCTCTGCCCCTACATCATGCTGCAAAAAGCTGCTGTCAGATTCCCATTAGATTGCACAACATTTTTGTGACACTTGGACGTTCTTTTTGCCAGTCCTGGTCAGCTCCAACAAACTGGTTTGAGCTTGGACGAAGCTTTGAAAACTCTGCAAATTCATCAAATTTTACACCACTTTAGTGACATAAAGTATGCCGGATATGTACTCCAGTCCCTGACTAGAGTAAAATTTCTAATCAAAGGCGCACAGCTATTGAAAGATGCTCTATATTCAGGCGCACCTTACTCCAGTGGTGTCTTCGTTAAGACTGATGTGCACGATTCCGGTCTTAATGAATCCGGCCCACAGTTTAATAATGCTAACTAATAAAGTACAAAATCCATTCCCGATCTTGTAGTGATCGTTATGTACAGTCTGAATTATGATGTAGTGCTGCACTCACAATTCACATCTAGCAATTTTAATACCAGAGATCACTACATTTTTTTCTACATCAGATTACCTTACAGTGCCGGAACTGTGATCTGGTGGTCAAAGCTGGAGTTAAATTCTGATATGCCTTTCAATGACCATTTACAGCTTGTACTTACGTAATCTATCATTCACTATGAAAAGTACAAAAATCCATCTCCCTGACCTAACAGTTTATCGCTGATTCTTAAAATCTAGAGCGGGAACCAGAAGGTACAGAGCAAGAAAAAGATGCAGAAAGAAACGTTTTACAACCACACAGACAGATTGTGCTCCTGCTTTTTAGTGTTATTTTGCTCATCGAAATGCTGGATTCACAGCCGCACAGCTCAGCATTAGTGTGATTATCGTAAAGAAGGATTCCTTCATGTCTGTGCATGCAGTGTAAGGGAGACATCTTAACAATTAGTCTCCATCCACTAGCTCAGAGACAACTGAAAATTAAAGAAAGAGCCTGCAAAAGGGAGAACTGGTGAAAATGGTATGATTCAAGTCATATAAAAAATATATATTTGGTATTTTGACAGATTACGCTTTAAATGATCAAGTGCGACTTCATGAATTATCGCCCTTTTTCTAATCCTTTGCTACATTCAGAATTCTTCTGGCTTCCAGTAATCTTATAGAGCCCTATTCAGTATTGAATTTTGCGCCTGTTTTTTGTCTGTTTTTTTTTTTTATCTGTTTTTCGTTTACGCCTTATTCTTCTTGTGATTTGTACAATTTTTAAGTTCTATCTTATGTGTTCACCTATTTTGTTTTTTTGTCATTCTGAGCATACGTTTGGTTTTTCCAGATGTCTTTGCTTCCTTCATCGCGTTTCATCAGTGTTCATGATCGATAGGGTGTCATCTTTGGGATTGGAAAAAAAAAAGTTTCTCCAACTTCTATCAAACGTTCCATCAAAAATGGACATCACACAGGTGGCATCCAAGTGCTATATGATTTCTTTAACTGACCAATAAACTTGCATTGGCACATTTGATCCGTGGTTTTGTGCGGACTATGCGTCGGAAAAAATCAGACGTGAACTACACTGCTCGCTTGGAATTCTTTGACTTGGCCGGCAGGGCACATTGTTGACAACTGCTACATTCAAACTCTTTGTATCGGCGGTCTTCCAGGTGAGGGGACTGGAACCTTGTTTTGTCTAGGTCCCGGAAGTCCCCCACCTATCCAGAATTTATTACCTATTCAATAACTACGGTAGGTAATGACTGTTTCCGACTGGTTGCTCTTTCTAGTAACATCTCAAATGTTTTGGATTGGACAACCATTACTTTTCTTTTTCTTATTTTTTTGCTTTTTTGTCTTTTTCTCTTGGATCCTGGTTCCCTTCTTCTGTATTTATAGCTTTTATTCTTTTATACATTTTTAAAACCGATAAAATATACCGTATCTTTCTTGCCTTCTGACAAAATACATTCTCCATACATCTCCAGCAGGCACCAGAGATTTACAGGACCTGCAGGTAGCAAAATACAAGCAAAGATTTAAATTTCGCATCCGTTTTTTGGTGACAGATTTATTGGTCTGTTATATATTACCATGTCTTGGAAGATAAGAGATATTTTATAGCGGCCTGTGTTAAAGGCTGTTTGGAACACATTTGTCAATGTGGATAGGAACCATTTGGCTGACTTGTATCATAAATAAGTCTGACTGTCTTTAGTGATGTACTGTACTTCAATTTGTCTTCTGCTGAGTCCGTCTGGCTGAACAATTATCAAAAGTTTATCATGGCAAAGATATCACCGGGAAATGTTCACAAAGGGATTTGTGTAATATACTTGTTGCTTTTAAGTAAAGAACATCATACAGGAGGCTTTTTATTTTCAGTAGTAAGGCTATGTTCATATACATTTTACCCTACTGTCAGTGGTTGCATTGGGACTTGCGTCTGAAGCCCTGGAAAACAGGATTCGGATGTTGGCGGTAACGGGGCCATGCTATGTGCACACGTTCAGGAATGTCTGCAGAATTTTCCTGAACAAAACCGGATTTTTTCTGCAGGAAATCCACATGCGTTTTTTTTTAGTTTTTTTGATGATTTTTCACGTTTTTTTCCGGAGCTTTCCAATGCAATAATATACGGCAAAAAATCAGCAAAATTAATGAACATGCTGTTTTTTTACCGCGATGTGTTTTTTTCGCGGAAAAAAACGCAGCATGTGCACAAAAAATGCGGAATGCATTAAAAATGATGGGATGCTTATGTATAAATTTTTTTGTGTTTTTTTTCTGCCGAAAACGGCTGAAAAAACGTGAGAAATAGTGAACGTGTGCACATAGCCTTACAGTGGAGATGGAGTCACCTTGTGCTCTGTTGGACATAATTTCTGGCATTATCTGCCTTTTTGAGGCAGTCTCCATGACGTGGTCTCCACCTATTTCAGAAGGGCTATACCAAGTTTTGGAGCCTTCCTCAAGTCGGATACTAGTCTCCCGGTACTTACCTGCACGCAACCTCCAATCCTCACAAGATCTCCTTCTCTACTCCCCTCTTATCCCCTCTTTCCACAATCACATACAAAATTTCTCCTGCACATCCCCCTACTCTGGAACTCTCTACCACAACATATCAGATTCTCTATAGAACCCTCTATTGGAGGGTTTTTTTATTGTATTTTTTATTGGTAAGGTAACTTTTGAAATGTATACAACTTTTGATTCATTTTTCTATTTCATTTTATGTAAAAGTAAATAAAAGTGGCAATTCTGGTGTTTTTTTTATTCTTTATTTGGAATTCACTGTGTGGGGAATATAATATGTTTTTATTGAATGTGTGTTTAAGGATGCTGTGATAACAGATGTGTGTCTGTTTGAAGGCATTTGTTTATAAAAGTAAATCACTTTTTCTTCTGAATTCTCCTTTCTTCTGTAAATTAGACATATTTTTTACACCCTTTTTCTTTTATATACAATTTTGTTTACTTTTTTTTATATAATTTAATATGAACATGCAAATAGTAGGAATCCATACCATTCTTAAGACGACGGCTTTAGACTCCTTTGCCACACAAGAAAATCACCGCTCCTTTTATTGACTGTGGGATTGACGGAGATAGCGGAGCGCTAAAATAGCATAAAGTGTCCAAATTATAGTGTCGAGAAAATGCTGAAGTCACGACAAATGGTGTCATATTACCTCCTCAATCAATAATACCATAATTTGTCCCACTACTGCTACCCCAGCAGGATCTTGATACTTGGTCTACTAACCATAATCCCTCAATGTCTGTCCACTATTTCATCCTTCTTCTCCGCTAGATTTCTAAAACTTAACATGGACAAAACAGAATTCATCATCTTTCCCCCATCTCACGCAACCCCCCAAAGAACCTATCCATTACAGTAAATGGCTGCCCACTCTCCCCAGTCCCACAAGCTCGCTGCCTCAGGGTTATCCTTGACGCTGATCTCTCCTTCAAACCACATATCCAAGCCCTTTTCACTTCCTGCTGCCTTCAACTCAAAAATATTTCACGGATCCATACATTCCTAAACCAAGAATCTGCAAAAACCCTAGTCCATGCCCTCATCATCTTCCGCCTCGACTACTATAACCTCCTGCTCTGTCGCCTCCCCTCTAACACTCTCGCACCCCTCCAATCTATTCTAAACTCTGCTGCCCGACTAATCCACCTGTCCCCCCGCTATTCCCCCGCCTCTCCCCTCTGTCAATCCCTTTACTGGCTCCCCATTACCCAGAGACTCCAGTACAAAACCCTAACCATGACGTACAAAGCCATCCACAACCTGTCTCCTCCATACATCTGTGACCTCGTCTCCCGGTACTTTCCTGCACGCAACCTACGATCCTCACAAGATCTCCTTCTCTACTCCCCTCTTATCTCCTCTTCCCACAATCGTATACAAGATTTCTCTCGCGCATCCCCCTACTCTGGAACCCTCTACCACAACACATCAGACTCTCGCCTACCATGGAAACCTTCAAAAGGAACCTGAAGACCCACCTCTTCCGACAAGCCTACAACCTGCAGTGACCCTCATTCCACCAAATCGCTGCACGACCAGCTGTGCCCTCACCTATTATATCCTCACCCATCCCTTGTAGACTGTGAGCCCTTTCGGGCAGGGTCCTCTCTCCTCCTGTACTCCGATATCACTCGAGTATTTGGGTGCTCAGATGTACTTGGCGAGCATTAGCCGGTTAACTATTTCAAAATAGGTTTCCCGGCCCGCATGTTTGGTGCCTGTTACACAGCCGTTAAGTATGCGGAGATTACTTGCGAGTCACTGTAATGCTGTAGCCATCTTGGTAGTGGCATTACTTTGATTGGCTGAAGGCATGGGATCAGGGGTTATAATAGGATAGGTGCCACCAGGCTCAGCACACAGATGCCATTGCACAACTCTGTGACAGTTCTTATTGGAGGGGAAGAGTATCCAGGCGTGTGTGTGTACAGTTTAATGAATCAGAGCCCAGTAGTGTTGATACTGGGACTGGAGCTGAATCATCATACTAACAGTCATTGTAAGGGCTAAATTTGTGGTTTGCTGTTTATATCAGATACATTTTGCATTTAGCCTAGGGAGGGAAAGAAAGTTGTAGGAGCAGGAAGAGTGGTTGAATATACTCTGTAGGCAGGGATTAGGGCTTTGCAGTCTGTTACTAAATATATAGCTGCGGCAGTTGAATATATATTTTTTTTCTGCGTGAAAAAATGTACTCTATTGTCACCCATAGAGTATTGCATGCTTTGTGGTACATTTCTGTGTTCTATAACACTCCAAAAAAGTGATGAAACATTTTTCCGGAGTAAATTATTCACTGATAGAGTATTATGGTATTACGTGCTTTGTGGTACATTTCGGGGTTATATAATACTCCCAAAAAGTGTTGAAGCTTTTTTCTGCATACAATTACTCACCCATAGAGTATTAGATGTTTTGTGGTACATTTCAATGTTATGTAACACTCCAAAAAAAGCGTTGAAAAATGTTTTTATATTTAATACTCATCCATAGAGTATTACGTGTTCTGTGGTACATTACGTCGACATTAAACTCCCAAAAAATGTTTTTACTGCTTCAGCTGACCTATTTTTTTTAATTAAAAATAAAGTTGGTTTCAAGAGATCTAGCAATTAGAAAATATGTAAGGCATGCGGAAAGGAAAGTGAAAGTGCTGAAGATGGTGCACGCAGACGTTAAGGACGTGAGACAGGTGCGACTATGCCTGTTGCTCGAACACAAGAAACACACCCATCCACAACACATATGTTCCTATCCCACTTTGCAGAGTGGCACGGTACCCCACTTCTGAATCCTGAGGAGTGGAAACAGGTGGTCAGTTGGATAGCAGATAATGCTTCCAGCATACTTGGCAGCACCACCCAGTCTTCCACATTGTCCAGTCTCACTAGCCTACAGTCTGCATCACTTCATCCTCTGATCCTTCTTCCTCCCACCATGTTGAGTCTCAGGAGACCAGTGGTCCCACACTAGGACACTCTGAGGAGCTATTTACAACATAATTTCTTGATTGTGGCTTCTCAACCTGTATGCGCCAAGAGGGACAGGAGGACATGCTGTTTAGTGATGCACAAAACCTAGAGCAGCCACGACCTCAAGAAGACGTTGGTGGGTAACTGAAAAGTTTGTTGGAAAATGATGAGGAAACTATTCCACAGAGCACCAACACTCGTGAATTTCTCCATCAAAGAGTTAGGTATTCCCCAGTTTGGGACATAAAAAAAAAAAGAAAAAAAAAAGAGAGTTCTGAGACAAAAAACATGGTCATTTGCAACTTGTGCCATGCTAAAGTCAGCACCTTTACCACTATAAGCTTAACCTCCACCAACATTATCAGGCGCATGTCATCTAAGCGCATGTCATCTAAGCACCCAACTCGGTGGTCCGAACGCGTGTCCACGATTGGTGCCAGCAGGTGACACCACTTCCTCTCCCGCTGTGCTAGGTGCTTCTGAATCCCCTGTTCTTGACACTGGTACAGATGCCTCCTGTCCTGCACCTGTCCTTGTACATTCTGACACACCATCATCAGGTGCTTCCAAATCCTAGTCCCAGCACAGCATTCGGCTGTCCCTACTTCAGGCCTTGGAACGAAATAGAAAGCTCCCAGCCACCCATCCCTGTGCCTAAACGCTAAATGAGCCCATTTCCAGGCTGTTTGTCATGGAAATGTTGCTGTTTAGGCTTGTGGACACGGAGGATCTCCATCGACTCGTGGCGGCAGCCATTCCACGTTACTCGGTCCCCAGCCACCACTTTTTTCCCCTTCTTGTACCAGAATGTGTCCAGGAACATCACCCATGCCCTTACCAATGCACTTACTGGGATTGTCCACTTAACGACCAATTTGTGGAAATAAGCTTGTGGCCAGGGATGCTACATTTTCCTGACTGCACACTGGGTGACCATTGTGGAGGCTGGGGCCAAGTTCCACCCTAGCAGAGCACATGTGCTCCAACACACTCGTCGTTGTTCTGGTCAGCCTCCACACATTTTTGAAGAGTGGGCATGGATGTTTGACATTTGTGCGGTTCTCCAAGACTTTGAGGAGTCCACAAAGATGGTGAACGACGCTGATGCCACGATCCTACTCTACCTCCTTAAACAGTTGCTGCTCACAATTAAACATGAATCTATGCATGCAGGCCAGGTGGAGACTGAGAAAAACATGAGACAAGGAGATACTACCTAGCCCAGCCTCATATCATCTACTCAGTGCGGATTGGGTTACAATGAGGAGATGGAGGCTGAGGAAGAGTAGGAGGAACAGCTAGTTGAGGCTAGTACAAACACAAGCTTCGTCTCGTCACACCTATGTGGATGGGCTGAGGCGGGGGATGAGGAGGAAGAGGAAATGGAGAGATGTCCTCATGGTGGAGACAGGGAAGTGTTGGCTGTAGGGACCTTTCCACATATGGCAGACTTTATGTACTGCTGTCTTTCCCGTGACCCTCAAGTTACATACACATTGGCCAAAAAAGAGTACTGATTGTTCACCTTGCCCAATCAAGGAGGAGAGGAAAGGGAGACATGCAGCAGAGAGGCAGGGGTATACTGTCAAAGGCTTGGACCAATTTCATGACACCATCCCAGCGTCCAAAGGCCTGATGACTGGGTATTTTTGACAAGGAGGGAAACGTTTTTAAAGATGGTCAAGCAATACCTTGCCAATAAAACCAGCATACTCTCTAGGTCCTCTGCAACCTTCAACTATTGGGTTTCAAAATTCAAAATTGGGTTTCAAAACTAGACACCTGGCGTGAGCTGTCACTCTATTCCTTATGAGGTCTGTTGTGAATTCCGCTCTTGGGCTCCCTCCGGTGGTTGTAAGTGGCACTTTTGTGAGTTCTGCTCTTGGGCTCCCTCCGGTGGTTTTAAGTGGTACTGCTGCTCCTTGGATTTAGTAGTCAGCAGCTGCTTCCACTGATTGTCTTCTGGCTCGGCTATTTAGCCTGGTTCTATTCTTCAGCCTGTGCCAGTTGGCAATGGTTCCTGGTTGGATTCACATCTCTGCTTGGATTTCCCTGATATTCTGACCAGTTCAGCAAAGATAAGTCCTTGCTTTGTTCTTTTCCAGTCCACTTGTTGTGGACTTAATCTTTCTGCACTTTCTATGTTTTTTTCTAGTCCAGCTTGTCAGTATGGATTTATTCAGTTAAGCTGGAAGCTCTGGGAAGCAGATTTACCCTCCACACCTTTAGTCAAGTGTGGAGATTTTTGTAAACTCTGTGGTGGATTTTTCTAGTTTTTAATACTGACCGCACAGTATTCTGTCCTGTTCTTTTTATCTAGCTAGACTGGCCTCCTTTGCTACATCCTGGTTTCATTCTGCGTATGTCATTTCCCTCTCCACTCACAGTCAATATTTGTGGGGGGCTGTCCTATCCTTTGGGGATTTTCTCTGAGGCAAGATAGCTTTCCTGTTTCTATCTTTAGGGGTAGTTAGTCCTCCAGCTGTGACGAGGTGTCTAGGGAGTGACAGCAACATCCCACGGCTACTTCTAGTGTTGTGTTAAGCTCAGGAACTGCGGTCAGTAAAGGTACCACCTCCTCCAGAGCACGTCCCATGTTGCTCCTAAACCACCAGCTTATAACAGTACAACTGGCCAAAAATGAATTGATGCTACGCCGTTGGCCAAGGATAAACCTCAGTATTGGACTCAGCTGACCATGTGCATGGCTCCAGCACATCAGGAAGATTGCCGTTTTCTGGTGTTGCATAATTTGCATGATGTTGTTGTACTGGGTTTTCCATGGTTACAGGGACATAATCCGGTGCTGGATTGGAAATCTATGTCTGTGACTAGTTGGCGTTGTCAAGGGGTACATAGTGACGTTCCTTTGATGTCAATTTCCTCTTCCCCCTCTTCTGAAGTTCCTGAGTTTTTGTCGGATTTCCAGGATGTATTTGGTGAGCCCAAGTCCAGTTCCCTTCCTCCACATAGGGACTGTGATTGTGCTATTAACTTGATTCCTGACTGTAAGTTCCCTAAGGGCCGACTTTTCAATCTGTCTGTGCCAGAGCATGCCGCCATGCGGAGTTATGTTAAGGAGTCTTTAGAGAAGGGGCATATTCGTCCGTCTTCGTCACCATTGGGAGCGGGATTCTTTTTTGTTGCCAAGAAGGATGGCCCCTTGAGACCCTGTATTGATTATCGCCTTCTTAATAAGATCACGGTCAAATTCCAATACCCTTTACCTTTGCTTTCTGATTTGTTTGCTCGGATCAAGGGGGCTAGTTGGTTTACTAAGATTGACCTTCGAGGGGCATATAATCTTGTTCGTATTAAACAGGGTGACGAATGGAAAACTGCATTTAATACGCCCGAAGGCCATTTTGAATACCTTGTGATGCCTTTCGGGCTCTCTAATGCTCCTTCTGTATTTCAGCCCTTCATGCATGATATTTTCCGCAATTATCTTGATAAATTCATGATTGTGTATTTGGATGATATTTTTATTTTTTCCGATGATTGGGAGTCTCATGTGAAGCAGGTCAGGATGGTATTCCAGATCCTTCGTGATAATGCTTTATTTGTGAAGGGGTCTAAGTGCCTATTTGGAGTTCAGAAGGTCTCTTTTTTGGGTTTTATTTTTTCTCCCTTGTCTATAGAAATGGATCCTGTTAAGGTCCAAGCCATTCATGACTGGATTCAACCCACATCTGTGAAGAGTCTTCAGAAATTTTTGGGCTTTGCTAATTTTTATCGCCGTTTCATTGCCAACTTTTCCAGTGTGGTTAAGCCCCTGACCGATTTGACGAAGAAAGGCGCTGATGTGACGAATTGGTCCTCTGCGGCTGTTGAGGCCTTTCAGGAGCTTAAACGCCGATTTACTTCTGCCCCTGTGTTGTGTCAGCCGGATGTTTCTCTTCCATTTCAGGTTGAGGTTGACGCTTCTGAGATTGGGGCAGGGGCCGTTTTGTCTCAGAGGAGGTCTGATGGTACTTTGATGAAACCGTGTGCCTTTTTTTTCCAGAAAGTTTTCACCTGCGGAGCGCAATTATGATGTCGGCAATCGGGAGTTGTTGGCCATGAAGTGGGCATTTGAGGAGTGGCGACATTGACTTGAGGGAGCCAAGCACCGCGTTGTGGTCTTGACCGATCATAAGAATCTGATTTACCTCTAGTCGGTCAAGCGGCTGAACCCTAGACAGGCTCGATGGTCCCTGTTTTTCTCCCGTTTTGATTTTGTGGTCTCGTATCTTACGGGATCTAAGAATGTTAAGGCTGATGCCCTCTCTAGGAGTTTTTTGCCTGATTCTCCTGGAGTCCTTGAGCCGGTTGGCATTCTTAAGGAAGGGGTGATTCTTTCTGCCATCTCCCCTGATTTACGGCGGGTGCTTCAGGAATTTCAGGCTGATAAACCTGACCGCTGTCCTGTGGGGAAGCTGTTTGTTCCTGATAGATGGACAAGTAAGGTAATTTCTGAGGTTCATTGCTCGGTGTTGGCTGGTCATCCTGGGATTTTTGGTACCAGAGATTTGGTTGCTAGGTCCTTTTGGTGGCCTTCCTTGTCGCGGGATGTGCGTTCTTTTGTGCAGTCCTGTGGGACTTGTGCCCGGGCCAAGCCTTGCTGTTCCCACGCTAGTGGGTTGCTTTTGACTTTGCCGGTCCCTGAGAGGCCCTGGAGGCATATTTCCATGGATTTTATTTCGTATCTTCCTGTTTCCCAGAAGATGTCTGTTATCTGGGTGGTTTGTGACCGGTTCTCTAACATGGTCCATTTGGTACCTTTGCCTAAATTGCCTTCCTCCTCTGATTTGTTTCCATTGTTTTTTCAGCATGTGGTTCGTTTGCATGGCATTCCGGAGAATATTGTGTCTGACAGAGGTTCCCAGTTTGTTTCTAGGTTTTGGCGGGCCTTTTGTGCTAGGATGGGCATTGATTTGTCTTTTTCTTCGGCATTTCATCCTCAGACAAATGGTCAAACTGAGCGAACTAATCAGACCTTGGAAACCTATTTGAGATGCTTTGTGTCTGCTGACCAGGATGATTGGGTGGCTTTCTTGCCGTTGGCCGAGTTTGCCCTTAATAATCGGGCTAGTTCGGCTACTTTGGTTTCGCCTTTCTTTTGTAATTTTGGTTTTCATCCTCGTTTTTCTTCGGGGCAGGTTGAGCCGTCTGATTGTCCTGGTGTGGATTCTGTAATGGACAGGTTACAGCAGATTTGTACTCATGTGGTAGACAATTTGACGTTGTCTCAGGAAAAGGCT
The DNA here is from genome assembly GCF_051348905.1 of Ranitomeya variabilis. NCBI lineage: Eukaryota > Metazoa > Chordata > Amphibia > Anura > Dendrobatidae > Ranitomeya > Ranitomeya variabilis. The sequence goes on along the minus strand of NC_135233.1, from coordinate 48,512,002 downwards.
CAACGTTTTGCTAACCGCCGTCGGTGTGTTGGTCCCCGGCTTCGAGTGGGGGATTTAGTCTGGTTATCTTCCCGTCATGTTCCTATGAAGGTTTCTTCCCCTAAGTTCAAGCCTCGGTTTATTGGTCCTTATAAGATTTCTGAGATTATCAATCCGGTATCTTTTCGTTTGGCCCTTCCAGCCTCTTTTGCCATCCATAATGTTTTCCTTAGATCTTTGTTGCGGAGATATGTGGTGCCCGTTGTTCCCTCTGTTGATCCTCCTGCCCCGGTGTTGGATGATGGGGAGTTGGAATATGTGGTGGAGAAAATTTTGGATTCTCATTTTTCGGGGCGGAGGCTTCAGTATCTTGTCAAGTGGAAGGGTTATGGCCAGGAGGATAATTCTTGGGTTGTTGCCTCCGATGTCCATGCCGCCGATTTGGTTCGTGCTTTTCACTTGGCTCGTCCTGATCGGCCTGGGGGCTCTGGTGAGGGTTCGGTGACCCCTCCTCAAGGGGGGGTACTGTTGTGAGTTCTGCTCTTGGGCTCCCTCCGGTGGTTTTAAGTGGTACTGCTGCTCCTTGGATTTAGTAGTCAGCAGCTGCTTCCACTGATTGTCTTCTGGCTCGGCTATTTAGCCTGGTTCTATTCTTCAGCCTGTGCCAGTTGGCAATGGTTCCTGGTTGGATTCACATCTCTGCTTGGATTTCCCTGATATTCTGACCAGTTCAGCAAAGATAAGTCCTTGCTTTGTTCTTTTCCAGTCCACTTATTGTGGACTTAATCTTTCTGCACTTTCTATGTTTTTTTCTAGTCCAGCTTGTCAGTATGGATTTATTCAGTTAAGCTGGAAGCTCTGGGAAGCAGATTTACCCTCCACACCTTTAGTCAGGTGTGGAGATTTTTGTAAACTCTGTGGTGGATTTTTCTAGTTTTTAATACTGACCGCACAGTATTCTGTCCTGTTCTTTTTATCTAGCTAGACTGGCCTCCTTTGCTACATCCTGGTTTCATTCTGCGTATGTCATTTCCCTCTCCACTCACAGTCAATATTTGTGGGGGGCTGTCCTATCCTTTGGGGATTTTCTCTGAGGCAAGATAGCTTTCCTGTTTCTATCTTTAGGGGTAGTTAGTCCTCCGGCTGTGACGAGGTGTCTAGGGAGTGACAGGAACATCCCACGGCTACTTCTAGTGTTGTGTTAAGCTCAGGAACTGCGGTCAGTAAAGGTACCACCTCCTCCAGAGCACGTCCCATGTTGCTCCTAAACCACCAGCTTATAACAGAGGTCGCTAGCTTCTTTTCTGAGCTTCTTAATAATAGACGGGCACTTTTGTCTATCAACAAAACGCTGACAGGCTCACTCTGCTAAAAATTAACAAAGCCTGGATTAGACCCGACTTTTCCATACCACCATATGACAGCAGTACATTGTATTTTTAATGTTCAATATTTGCCATCTAGGGATGACTGGATGACCCTACTTAAATTTTTTTCTTAGCTTTGCTCTTTGTGCAAAGCCCTTGAGTGTAGAAATATCACAACTATACTTTTTTTAATTTTTTTGAGGCACTCCAGTTGTATGTATGGATGAACCTGCTTGTAATGCTTGGTAGGCTTTGCACTGTGTGCCGAGCTTTTATGATTGTAGGGGTACCAGAGCTACTCTTAGTTCACAATATTTGAATGAGGCACCTCAGTTGGTGCCTTGTAGGCTGTATGGATGACCCTGCTTGTAATTTATGGCAGGCTTTGCACTTGGCTTTTATGTGACTAGGAGTAACTACTACATTATCATTTGAACAGAATGTGTAAGAGGCCTTTCTTTATGTCTAATACAGGGTGTATCTGAGTCCCTCCGAGTTGCTAATTTTTGGCACTTCTTGCTTCCTTCATAAATTACACGGACATTTCCAAGTTTTTAATAAAAAAAAATAATTCAATTTTGGTTTACTTATATTATATATGTTTTTTAAATCCTTTTTAAATTTTGCCTTATATAAAAGTCATTATACAGGAAAGAATGTTTCTTAATGCTTTTTTTTCTGTAGACTCCCAATTTCTCATTGATTTTTAATGTTTTTTTTGTCAGTCCTTAAAGTGTAGTAAAAGTGTGATACCATTGTTCTCAGCAGCGATCTGTGAGTCAGAGATGCTTCCAGGGGTCTTCCATATGCTGTTATCCTTTCATATAGCACTTTTTCCACCAGTTCAACATTTTCCATGCCCCCCCAGACCTCCTTGTAGGGTCTGCCAGAAAGATTCTTAGATTTCCCATTGACTCTCATTATACTTGTTACTCGAAACGAGCCTCCGAGCATTAGAAATTGGAGTAACGAGCATCTCCGCACTCGCTCATCTCTATTTAAAAAAAAATTATTTCTCTGTTTTTAACATCATTGATTTAAAATGGAGTTGGATACAAGGAAACATGAATAATTGTAGCCCTATACTTCCTCTCTGTTCAATGCAGCAGAGAGCAACTGCTACAGCTGAAATACAGTATGACCAAAATCTTTCCCAAACATGAATCTACTAGCTATCTGTGTTCCTTTATAACGAGGAGACTTGCTAGCTAATGAAGTCCTGTAATTACAGCTGCCTCAGCAATGAATGGCGCAGTTCCATAGTGACGCATGTCACATTCCTTACAGCTCTGCAACCTGGCAGATTATAAGCCGCTAACATACGGCAGTCAGTTCTGATGAAGGTCCAATTACTAGGATCGAAACATTAAAACTAATTGGTTTGCCATTAAAAATAATTTATTTAATTCAGTGTAATTTGAGTTCATTGAGTTGTTTACTTGCTTCCATATATGATATACACATGAGTGTCATAGATTTATAGAAAATGCAAATTCTTATTTTAACTTTTTTTTTTGTCTGATTATCCGGATATTTTATGATGGAAAGTGACATGGCACTGTAAAGAGAATTATAAGCCATGCAATGCTCCTCTGGGAAATTAAATATGCAAATTGCCTCTTGACAGAGGAAGAGGACTTAAACTCTAGTGCCACCTATTGGAAGCATCAATCCTGAAAGTCAATATCAACCATATAATGAACTTTACCACATGACTTGGGATAAAAGCCAAACCAGAATCTCAATTTTGCAGACACGTGTTTCGGGATGTTGCCCCTCCACAGTGCAAAGCATGAGATCTGGATTTTGCTATATGAGAGACAGACCTCTGAGTAGGGTCTAATGGGTAATGTTCTCCTTGCGGAGAGTGACATGCCAGTAAAGGAGACTTTTAGGCCGTGCAATTCTCCTCTTGGGAAATTAAATATACAATTTTCCTCTTCAGGGAGAAAGAGGATTCTTTCATGTTCCTGGGGATTTCTCGTTCACCAAATACTTTTTCCTCTCTCATCATTCTCAGAATATGTAATACAGACAAACACATGTTTTTATTGAAGACAAATATTCTTGTAGGCTCGATGAGAATTAACAAAGTTGTCAAACTTGGCAGCTGCCGTCAAATGTTATGAATACGACAGCAGAAAACCCGGCAAATAAATGAAACACCAATACAGCTATCTGTGGGAATTAAAAATTGAAAATATGCCGTCTCAGCAGACCGAAGCGAGATAAGCATCATAAACTGATTACGAGCGCTGAGAGGTAGTATAGAGCACGCCTTTGTCCTTCAACATCAAAATTCTCTGCTCTCTACGCACAGTGTCACTTAGGTCCAGTTCTTGTGCCAATTAGAATTCCAAATACTTGGGCGAAAGAATTCTTGTACTAAACATCCAGTAACCAGCGGCCACTCAAGGACACCATGTGTAGAACAAGGACACAAAGGCCTGAAATGTGGATTGTTGGTCTCTGCAAGAAGGCTCATCATGGCCTTCTGTTTGTTTTATGCCTTCAAGCAAATTACATGTGGGATGAGTGTCGAAAGTTTTTTGATGGAACTATCCAGATATGATCTATAGGTCTTGCACAATGCCACCAAACACGTGCTTGGTAGAAGCATCATCCATCAACTGACTTTTATCTGAGGTGTAGCTTGAAAAATCCCACTCCCCCCAGCCATCCAACTTGCCTCATCTATTATGTATTGTGAAAGGGGTTTATTAAGAAACATGCATCCAAATTGTTGAGCAAAAAGTTGCTCGAAATGTGTGTGTTTGTTATTTTTTTTGTACATTACGCAATAGGGAGAATTTATCGAGATAGGCGTTTTGTACTCCAGTCTTAAACCTGTAGAGCGCTGAACAAAGGTGCGCTAAATATATTAAGAATGTATGTCCTGCGGCAGAAGATGACATCTACACCATAAGCTGGCGTAGATTTTAGCTACAGTTTACACCTGGTTTCTGACATACTGTACATTATAGTAATGTTGCCATGTGGTGGTAGGCCACATCCTCTTTTCATATTCTCCACCTCTTTCAGTTTGTCTGTTTCCTCTCTTCCCTTTTGTCTTCTCTCCACTGTCCTCTCTCCTCACTTCACTCTCTCCCCTCTTTTTCTCCTCTTTCTCCTCTTTTCCCTCTCATCTCTTCCCACTTTCTTTACTCCCACTCCTCTTTCTCCCTTTTCTCTTCCTTCCCTTTCCAAAGACTTCATTTCCCTTTCTCTCCCCACTGTCCTTTCATCTCTCCCTCCACTCCTCCATTTCTTCTCTTTCTTTAACCTCTCTACCTTTCCCCATCTCTTTCAAGTCCTCTCCCTATTTCCCTTCCTCTTTTACAACAACCCTCCCTTCTCTCTATCTCCTCTCTCTATCTCCTCTCTCTATCTCCTCTCTCTATCTCCTCTCTCTATCTCCTCTCTCTAGCTCCTCTCTCTAGCTCCTCTCTCTAGCTCCTCTCTCTAGCTCCTCTCTCTTTATCCTTTCTCTATCGTCTCTCTCCTCTCACCCTTTCTCTTGCATGCTCTGTTTCCCATTGAACCTGGCCTAACATGCGATTAACAGAAATCCAGATGATCTCTTGCAGTGACTTTTAGCAATGCAGAGGTCTGTTTTTGCCTGAAGAATTGTCTGGTTTTTAGCTAATAGTCTACAGTCACTATGAGTGATTGCAAACTTGTGAAACCTCACATCGGGAGTTGGCAGACAGACATGTGACCGTAAGTAATTTGCATACTGGCCACATTCCGACTAGACTGTATGTGTTCTCGCTTCATACACTTGCTTTGGCTTTGAGCAATCTAGTCGGCAAGTGACTTCATGTATGCAAATCATCTTCTTGCTGTCATGTTTCCAGCACCGTAGAATCCTCAGTGTGCAATGCACGCAATGTGATAATTCACAAGTCTGCAGTCACATACAGTGACTGTAGACCTGTAGCTCAAGGGCAGATAACCCCTGTAACTTGCATTACGAAAATTCCCCTGTTGCAGTGAAAAGGTAAAACCTGTAATCTACACATTTTTTCTCTTCTCGGGGAAATTATTTTGTTACAAATACTTGTAAATAATAAATATAATAAGAAAAGTTATAAAAATATAATTACACCCCCCCACAAAAAAAAACGAATCAAAGAAAAACATTTATTTAGTGTAAACCACATTTTACTGCATATACATCACCAAAAAACCCACAACTTGCTGTGTAATGCTGCAGATACAGAGGACTCATCCTCAGCTACGTCACTCCTGACTTTTTTTTGTTGTTTTTTTTTTTTTACATCCATGAATGCATGTTGTACAAAAAAATTTCAAAACCTCGCTTTAATACTTATCCTGAGAAAACAATTTTGCGTACCAATTTTTTTTTTTTTTTTTTGCATTTTTAAGCTATTTTTTATGTTTATTTGCTGGTTTTAATTTAAGACCACATGTACATTACGTTCTTATTACTTTAGATACATAGTTTTTTGGGGTTTTTTTTTGTAGGGGAGGTAGTTTGTATTATTTCTTTGTAATAGAAAAAAGGGTTGTAAGCCAGCTCACCATTGATGAACGCAGGTGCACGGAACTCCGTTGCGGGAAGTCAAGTAGAATCCAAGAAAAAAAAGAAATGTGAATTCCAGCTCCGTAAAATTCAAAAAGTTTAATAAAGTCCAACATTAAAATAAGACAAATGACTGTGCTCCCTCCGGTGTACATCCCCAAATGTGAGGAGCAAATGGCGACGCGTTTCGATCCGAAGATCTTTCTCAAAGCCATCTTTGAGAAAGATCTTCGGATCGAAACGCGTCGCCATTTGCTCCTCACATTTGGGGATGTACACCGGAGGGAGCACAGTCATTTGTCTTATTTTAATGTTGGACTTTATTAAACTTTTTGAATTTTACGGAGCTGGAACTCACATTTCTTTTTTTTCTTTTATTTCTTTGTGGACCTTTAAAAGGTTTTATCTACTGTTGTCTCATGGCTTTTTTAAAGGGGTCTTCTGAGTCTCTGACTACATACACACAGAGCAAACAGCAGACAGCTTTACTACCATAACTATTACGAAGGTAGCAGCACAGATGTTTCCTGAATTTACCGTACATGCTGCACTCTTTCCCCACAATAGCCTGTGCTCCAAACATGAATAGAGGCCGAAATCCACCCAAGCAAGAAATAAAATAACATATGGTAAAACAATGAAACTTTATTGAAACCAGTATGGCAATAGACTAGCCAACAAATTATAAAAAGATTAAAAAAATAAATACGAGCAATGTGCGCATATCAAGACTTGCGCAAGATAACAGTAAATCAATTGGTGATTATCATTTCTAAATAAGCTATGTATATAGAAAACCAATTTTGCATATGGCGGAGATATAATTCACAATACATATATTAGAATATCCCCTGAAATATATAGATTTCAGATATGGCACGAAAATGTATACATATCCATGCGTAAGAAAGCATAATGAAATAAAAAAAAAATTAAATACAAAAATAAAAATTATATAATAAATAATAAATAAGTGCGTGTATTAGAACCATATAAAAAAGGGGAAAATATAAACTCCAAAACTTTTTTTAATCCCTATAAAACTGTGTCTAGCAATAAAAAGATATAAATGCAATAAAGTGCATATAATTAGAAGTCCACAGTACACTGTCAAATATCCATTTCAAAGTGCCATGTGCAAGTGCAATATACCATACAATATATATCCTTAAAGCGCCATGTGCGTATATGTAGGGGAATCGAGTAAGTATATATTAGGAGAGTATACCTTTAAATGCCACCAAGGTCTAGATATCGCGCACCCCGACGCGCGTTTCGGAATATAACTTCCTTCGTCAGGGAAGTCTATTGCCATACTGGTTTCAATAAAGTTTCATTGTTTTACCATACATTATTTTATTTCTTGCTTGGGTGGATTTCGGCCTCTATTCATGTTTGTAGCACAGACTATTGTTTTCCTTTCTAGTGGTGTCCACTAAATTTTTGCACAACGGTGATCTCAGGGTATACAACACTATATATGTTCTAGTAATTTATAATTAATAATTTTTAGTTAATATTTCACCTTTGGACGCCACTGTTGTGTTTATATAATTTCTTTCCCCACAAGTAAAGATATCTGTAATAATTATAGGGGATAACTCAGGAGACTCTTTGCGTGGAACAAGACAACTACAGGACACAGTTTTATAAGTGGTAAAGTCTATATTATCACACGGTGATTCAAACAGGTGCAGAGAGAAACTCAAGTCCACAACACTTGGAGTAAATATTAAACGCAGCTTAGCAGTCTATAGGAAACTTCAGAGCAAAATGCAATCAAGCAGAAAGTCTATGAAGCACAGTTATTCTTGAGGATACTTGACACGAATAAATCCTTGTCTTAGTCCAGACACAGATAGATATTGTTATAGGCAGTTCAAATCATATCTTATCTCAACCAGGGAGGCCTGGTTAATAGTCTCAGGTTTTTGCAGAGCAGAAACGGCTTACATGTCCAGCAAATGCAGATGAAGTAAACACGAGCAGCAGATGAAGGAGGATTACTGGAACTGGTGTATGCAGCAGGAACTCAGAGCAGAGTAGCAGGATCACCACACAGGTTCACAGGAGCAGATATATAGCCAGGGAGCCACCAGGGTCAGGAGCTGGATGCAAGGCAGAATACTCTACCACAGACTGAAGGCTGGGGTGGAGTTTTATAGCAGGAAGACACAGTGCACATGAGACCAAAGACGCCATCTTGGAAAAGGGCAGTAATGCACAAAAGGTAAAAAATGTTCAGAGTCCTGACAATATCTCACAAAGCTGTCCAGATAGTGAAGAGGCAGAATTCAGCCTCCTTTTCTTAACGGGCCAGAGATTTTAATAATATTTTTTTGTCTAATTATAAATATGAGCGATTATGGTGTTTGTTTATGAAAGTACCTTTAAATCGATAATTATACTATGTCTGGAGACGGCTTTTATAACTCGTATAAATGTTATTTTTTCCACAAAGGTTTTCTATTTCTGCCGTGGTGATATTGAACTTAATGCTTATTGGATCGGTTTGTGTTTTGCTTGCTCGCTCCGTGAAACCAAGCTGAGAATATACCTTACTAAACATATTTCTGGACTGTTAGGATGAAACGAATAAAAAGCTGAACGTTTGCGCCGATCCACTCGAACCCATGTTTTTTATTATTGGAGGGGGCAATAGGTTTGTTTAAAAATTCCTTCATTAACTTTTTAAAAGTCTGTTTTGAGGTGCGGTGGTCTGTAAGTGCCTCCGAATATTGTGACTACGCGGCTCGATTCTGGGCTGTGTGTTTTTTGAAAATAAAGTTCTGCAAGTCTTTTTTTTTTCCCCTCCGTGATATTTTGCTTTACCCGTTTTCTGTTTACTTTAGGTGAGAAATTCCTCCACACTCCTCTTCAGCACTCTGATTACAAGGATATTTGGAGTCAAAAGAGGAAAAGATGAGCGCTCCAAAAAAAACAGGTAAGCACCACTTGAAACGAGCATCACTTGTGAAAAACAATCTCTCGGCCAACACCAATTCGAAAAAGGTTTGCCGGCTTTCTGGGATTTATCTGCCGACTAATGTTACAAAAAATCTTCTCCACTTGTTTCTTGTTTCCTACGCTTTGCCAAGCTTAAAAACCCAATTTCCAAATGTAATCTGCCCCTTACATCTCTGGTTTACGAAATGTAGTAAAACAAAAAAAAATGGCAAGTGCCAAACAGATGAAATGAATCACTGTCCGTGTCACTCGTCTGTAGATGATTAGCGCTGCATAAGATGGAAGTAGATCTGAGTCTACAGTGCGGAGACACAGTCATGGTGGCTGGCGTCACCGTGAAGTCTTGGATTCTGTGTTTTGTAATGCTCCTCAGTGCACACGGTGTAGTGTTTCTAGCCCGTTGCGCTGTAAGTCATCACGGGTGACAAAGTGCTGGAACCTTGTCTGCTTTTGTTCTATGTAACTATTGTAAATAAAATGTTCTAGGACCACCCATGGACTGAGCACGCCATTACGTCGACTCTCAGCTTCAAGTCTGTACTGTAGGATTTGTTTTACGTTACCTATGTGGCCTGAAAATACTGATAAATTGATGAATTCTGCCCGAACCACGGGCAGCATGTATCAGATCCTGGCAGCATGATTTCAGCCTAGTATTCTTAAAACACTGCAATGTTTAAGAGAAAAGCACACTTTAAGGGTAAGTTCACACAGCAAACGCAGCAAAAACGCAGGTATCATTATTTGCTGTGTTTTTGCTGCTGAAAATCCAAGGACATTATTATGGACAAAGAGAGAGAAAAAACGCACCAAAAACGTACCTAAACAAGCGTTTTTGACACAGATTCTTTCCTGCCAAGATCAGGTTTTGCTGCAGAAAAAAAAGCAGAAAAACGCCCAGTGCGAACTTGCCCTAAAAGCCACACAGGAGACTAGTCAGACAGGCGGATCCCAGAGTCTTCACCCTCTACCCTTGAGTGGCAGGTCTCTCCCTATGCATGCAAGATCTGGCAGCAGGCAGAGAGAACTCCCCAGGGATCCGCCTGAGTGGCTTGGTCCCTGGCGGGTTTGAAAGTATGATTTTCCTCTGGAATGCCTCGCAGTTTCCAAGTCAAACTTACCTTGGATCAGGCAGCATGTATCAGCTGTCAGGTTCCTCTTAAGTTTCGAGGATTTTTATTTGTATGGCAGCATCATATATTGCACAGTAAAATTATCGTAATCTAAACTGTGAGATCAAAGAAGAGAAGCCTTTTAGAACTGACACTCTACAGGAGAGGAACATGCCCAAAAGAGCTTACCCTCTACAGGAGAGAGGACCCTGCCCGTAAGAGCTTACTCTCTACAGGAGAGAGGACCCTGCCCATAAGAGCTTACACTGTACAGGAGAGAAGACCCTGCACATAAGAGCTTACACTCTACAGGAGAGGACCCTGCCCAAAAGAGCTTACACTCTACAGGAGAGAGAGGACCCTGCCCATAAGAGCTTACACTGTACAGGAGAGAGGACCCTGCACATAAGAGCTGACACTCTACAGGAGAGAGGACCCTGCCCATAAGAGCTTACACTCTACAGGAGAGAGGACCCTGCCCATAAGAGCTTACACTCTACAGGAGAGAGGATCCTGCCCATAAGAGCTGACACTCTACAGGAGAGAGGACCCTGCCCATAAGAGCTGACACTCTACAGGAGAGGGGACCCTGCCCATAAGAGCTCACACTCTACAGGAGAGAGGTTCCTGCACATAAGAGCTTACACTCTACAGGAGAGAGGACCCTGCCCATAAGAGCTTACACTCTACAGGAGAGAGGACCCTGCTCATAAGAGCTTACACTCTACAGGAGAGAGGACCCTGCCCATAAGAGCTGACACTCTACAGGAGAGGGGACCTGTTATGACCCCAATGGCGATGGTCTCAGAGGAACGTGGAAGTCTGCAGAATACAAAAATCCAGCTCATAGGGCAGTGGTAGCTGGGTTGACCATATATCTACTCCTAACGCCAACACTAGAAGTAGCCGGGAATCATTCCTACGTTGATTCTAGATGACACGCTCCAGCCGGAGAATCTAGCTACCCCTAGTAGAGGAAAACAAAAGACCTTTCTTGCCTCCAGAGAAGGGGACCCCAAAGCTGGATAGAAGCCCCCCACAAATAATAACGGTGAGGTAAGAGGAAATGACAAACACAGAAATGAACCAGGTTTAGCACAGAGAGGCCCGCTAACTGATAGCAGAATAAAGAAAGGTAACTTATATGGTCAACAAAAACCCTATCAAAATCCACACTGGAAATTCAAGAACCCCCGAACCGTCTAACGGTCCGGGGGGAGAACACCAGCCCCCTAGAGCTTCCAGCAAAGGTCAGGATATATATTTGGAACAAGCTGGACAAAAATACAAAACCAAAACAAAATAGCAAAAAGCAAAAAGCGGACTTAGCTGATATAACTGGAACCAGGATCAGTAGACAAGAGCACAGCAGACTAGCTCTGATAACTACGTTGCCAGGCATTGAACTGAAGGTCCAGGGAGCTTAAATAGCAACACCCTTAACTAACGACCTAGGTGCGGATAAAAGGAATGACAGAAAAACCAGAGTCAAAAAACTAGTAACCACTAGAGGGAGCAAAAAGTAAATTCACAACAGGGACCATGCCCATAAGAGCTTACACTCTACAGGAGAGAGGACCCTGCCCATAAGAGCTGACACTCTACAGGAGAGGGGACCATGCCCATAAGAGCTTACACTCCACAGGAGAGAGGATCCTGCCCATAAGAGCTGACACTCTACAGGAGAGGGGACCATGCCCATAAGAGCTTACACTCCACAGGAGAGAGGATCCTGCCCATAAGAGCTTACACTCTACAGGAGAGAGGACCCTGCCCATAAGAGCTGACACTCTACAGGAGAGGGGACCATGCCCATAAGAGCTTACACTCCACAGGAGAGAGGATCCTGCCCATAAGAGCTGACACTCTACAGGAGAGGGGACCATGCCCATAAGAGCTTACACTCCACAGGAGAGAGGATCCTGCCCATAAGAGCTGACACTATACAGGAGAGAGGATCCTGCCCATAAGAGCTGACACTCTACAGGAGAGGGGACCCTGCACATAAGAGCTAACACTCTACAGGAGAGAGGTCCCTGCCCATAAGAGCTGACGCTCTACAGGAGAGGAACATGCACATAAGAGCTTACACTCTACAGGAGAGAGGATCCTGCCCAAATGAGTTTACAGTCCTAATGATATTGGAGCTCTTAACTTTATATGTATATAATGCTAATTTAAACTAGATGGCAAGCCCCTTAAGGTATCTTTTAAAGGAGTTGTCTGAGCAAGTGGGAAAGCTCAACGATGGCTTGCGGCTGTTAAAAATAACAAAATATTTGACGCTCACTAGCACCCACCTTTGGTTGCCTGCAGTGGTTAGGTGACTCGAGCAGCACTCCATCAGATGATGCACTTCGGAGATCACCTAACCACTGCAACCAATCACAGAACGCAGCGATCCTGTTTCTGATGGAACAGTGATGTCTCTTCTGTAAGAATAGACCATGGAACATTAACGGGGAATGAGAGTGTAAATCATTGGCTGGTGGAAGAGCCAAGTGGTAGAATGGGTAGGAGAGCGGCCCAGCAGATGATTCTCCATCTGCCAGACTCATTTCATGTCTATGTAACTCTTTCTTCTAGCCAATTTCACCAGGATACGGCCATAAAAAAGGTTATAATAATAATAATTTTTATTTATATAGCGCCAACATATTCCGCAGCGCTTTACAACTTATAGAGGGGACTTGTACAGACAATAGACATTACAGCATAACAGAAATCACAGTTCAAAATAGATACCAGGAGGAATGAGGGCCCTGCTCGCAAGCTTACAAACTGAGGAAAAGGGGAGACACGAGAGGTGGATGGTAACAATTGCTTTAGTTATTTGGACCAGCCATAGTGTAAGGCTCGGGTGTTCATGTAAAGCTGCATGAACCAGTTAACAGCCTAAGTATGTAGCAGTACAGACACAGAGGGCTATTAACTGCATAGAGTGTATGAGAACATGATGCGAGGAACCTGATTGTTTTTTTTTTATTTTTAATAGGCCACACAGGGATAGTTAGGTTAATGCTTTGAGGCGGTAGGCCAGTCTGAACAAATGAGTTTTTAGGGCACGCTTAAAACTGTGGGGATTGGGGATTAATCGTATTAACCTGGGTAGTGCATTCCAAAGAATCGGCGCAGCACGTGTAAACTCTTGGAGACAGGAGTGGGAGGTTCTGATTATTGAGGATGCTAACCTGAGGTCATTAGCGGAGCGGAGGGCACGGGTAGGGTGGTAGACTGAGACCAGAGAGGAGATGTAGGGTGGTGCTGAGCCATGGAGTGCTTTGTGGATGAGGGTAGTAGTTTTGTACTGGATTCTGGAGTGGATGGGTAACCAGTGTAATGACTGGCACAACGTAGAGGCATCAGTGTAACGGTTGGTGAGGAATATGATCCTGGCAGCAGCATTCAGGACAGATTGGAGCGGGGAGAGTTTGGTAAGAGGGAGGCCGATTAGTAGAGAGTTACAATAGTCCAGACGAGAATGAATAAGTGAGACAGTAAGAGTTTTTGCAGAGTAGAAAGTAAGAAAAGGGCGAATTCTAGAAATGTTTTTGAGATGCAGATAAGAGCGAGCCAGTGATCGGATGTGGGGGGTGAATGAAAGCTCGGAATCAAGGATGACCCCAAGGCAGCGGGCATGTTGCTTTGCAGTAATGGTGTAACCACACACGGAGATGGCAATGTCAGGCAAAGGTAGGTTAGTAGAGGGAGAGAACACGAGGAGTTCAGTTTTTGACAGGTTCAGTTTCAGATAGAGGGAGGACATGATGTTAGAGACAGCAGTAAGACAATCACTGGTGTTTTCTAAAAAGGTCGGCGTGATAACAGGAGAAGAGGTGTATAATTGGGTGTCATCAGCATAGAGATGGTACTGGAAACCAAATCTACTGATTGTTTGTCCAATAGGGGCAGTATACAAAGAGAAGAGGAGGGGGCCTAGGACTCATCCTTGGGGAACCCCAACAGTAATGGGAAGGTGAGAGGAGGAGGAACCAGCAAAACATACAGTGAAGGATCGGTCAGAGAGATAGGAGGAGAACCAGGAGAGAACGGTGTCCTTGCGGCCGATGGAGTGGAGCATAGTGAGGAGGAGCTGATGATCCACAGTATCGAATGCTGCCGAGAGATCCAAGAGAATTAGCATGGAGTAGTGACCATTAGATTTAGCTGTTAGTAGGTCATTAGAGACTTTAGTGAGGGCAGTTTCAGTAGAGTGTAAAGAGCGGAAGCCAGATTGAAGAGGGTCGAGAAGAGAGTTATCTGAGAGATAGCGGGTAAGACGGGAGTGGACCAGGCATTCGAGGAGTTTAGAGATGAAGGGAAGATTAGAGACAGGTCTATAATTAGTGGCACAATTCTGGTCGAGGGAGGGTTTTTTAAGTAATGGATGTATGATGGCATGCTTAAATGAGGAGGGAAAAATACCGGAAGTGAGGGAAAGGTTGAATATTTTTGTTAGTATGTACGGTTTTTTTTTTTTTACTTTTACGCTGGTAACCACGGTAAACATCGGGTTACTAAGCGCGGCCCTGCGCTTAGTAACCCGATGTTTACCCTGGTTACCAGCGAACCTCGGCATCGTTGGTCGCTGGAGAGCGGTCTGTGTGACAGCTCCCCAGCGACCACACAACGACTTACCAACGATCCAACGATCACGGCCAGGTCGTATCGCTGGTCGTGATCGTTGGTAAATCGTTATGTGAGACGGTACCCTTAGACACTGGTAGTGCAATGAGTTTGTAGGACACTGTTTACTTTCACACTTTGGTCTGCCCTTGAGTTGGTCAGGCATTGTTCAATGTTACACCTTGGTCAGCCAATGTTTTCTTTACACATATCACTAATTCAATTAAACTGTGCTAATCCTAATTAAATTGTACTAATCCTAAACTGCTATTCTCAGGTGAGAACACCAAGACATTATCATTTAAACTTGGGAAAATCACAAAAATAAATGTTTCAAATACAGTGTCGAGCCAATCTAAAAGTGACGAGGACTGACAAAAACAAGCATACAAGGGCACACAAAAACATAAAGAATTTGGTGTAAAACATAAAAATGCCTAATAAACTTTTCCTCCCCCCCAAAAACGGAAAAAGAATGCTGAATTGAGGCCATAGTTCTTTGTATTTTCGGAGCTTGTTCCTAGTTAATGCTGCTTGTGATTTGGGCAGCAAGAATCTACTGACTGATACTCTAATTGAAGAATTGGAAACCAACTATTTAGTCTAATTTCCTATTATTTATCCAACGCTTTTTCTCGGTAGCCAACTTCTTTGAGAAGTCATAGATCATTCATTGCATGGTGCACTTTAGGCTGATCTTTCAGGGCAAGACCAAGTAATTCTGCATCTGGATAGATCCGGTCTTTGGAGCAGGCACATTATTTTGATAGGACGTCCTTTGAAACTCAAAACACTATAGAGATCTTGGGTCTTCGAGGTTTTTCCGCTTTTGATTGTAATTACAAGATATTCGTTTGGGTCACAAGTTTAGAGCAATATTTAGAATCCTCGGTCGTACGCAGGACGGGAAGAATGTGTCCTCTGACTTCTTTTAATGATGATTTGAGCTGCCAGGTTAAACAGTCCCAAGGACGCCCACCAATGGTCGTTGGAGGAACCTGAGACAAATCCTTATGTGCCGATCCTTGAATGAAGTATTATAGTGATTAAAAAAAAAAAAGAATACACTGCTTTATGAAAGACAAGCCGTCCTGCCATATAGTCCACTGACCATACATGAAAGAATTTAGTGTTTAAGGTCTGAAAGGGCCACATTTGTTTTACTCCTGGCCTGGAACGTCTCGTATCTCATTGATTTTTATCACAATAAATAGCATGATCCTCCTGAACTGTGAAGGAGGCTTTTTTTTTTTCCTGGATGAGGCATGAAATGTAATGAAATGCTTGAGAGTGGAGTCAACCTTCACGTCTAGAGTCTGTGGTTCACGATGAGTTCATGGTCGGTGCTCCCAGATATTCACGTAAGGCAGAATTCAGTGGCCCTATTATAAATTGGTTATGACTTTAGAAATGAGAACATAATTGAGATGTGCTCAGAGTATATATTCCCCTTAGTATTAAATGTTTTTTATATTCCGGTGTTTCTGAGTTATCAAGCGGTGGGCACAGTTTTTATCATATGTTGTATGGACAAAAAAAATCAGAACACCTCCGTACTACACCTATAGGAGCTTTTCTGACCTCACATTCTAGATCCGTAGGCATTAATATGAAGTTGGCCCCTTTGCAGCCATGAGGGCGTCCACTCCTGTGGGAAAGTTTTCTGCAAGACTTTGGAGGCATCTGGGCATTTTTGCCAGTTGATCCTGAAGAGCATGTATGAGGTCAGACGGAGGAGAGGCCGGGCTCACAATCTCTGTTCTAGTTCTCCCCAGAGATGTTGGATGGTTTTGAGGTCGGTTCTCTGCAATCGGTCATTTTCTTCTGCATCTAACTCCCCCCAATGATGTCATTATGGGACTTGTGCCTTGGCACAGTCACGGGGAACAGAGGAGGACCTTCTCCAGACTTCCCTCAAAGCTGGAAGTTACAATAGTCCAAAATGTCTTGTAGATTGTGAGCCCTCGCGGGCAGGGTCCTCTCTCCTCCTGTACCAGTTATGACTCGTATTGTTCAAGATTATTGTACCTGTTTTTATTATGCATACCCCTCCTCACATGTAAAGCGCCATGGAATAAATGGCGCTATAACAATAAATAATAATAATAATAATAATGTATTGTCTATTGAAGCATTGGAACTAAATGACGAGGCCGACCCCTGAAAACAAGCCTACAGCATTATCCTTCCTCCACCTCATTTTACAGCTGGTACAATAAAGTCAGGCAGGTAATGTTCTAGTATTCCCCAAACCCAGACTCATCCATCAAATGGCAGTTATTGATGTGTGATCTGTCACTCCATAGAACCTGTTTCCAAAGCCCCAGAGTTCAGTGGTGGCGGCTTCACACCACTCCATCCAGCACTCAGCATTGTGCTGGGTGATGTAAGGCTCCGCCATGAAGCTCCCATCTGGGTGGGGGGGGGGGGGGGGGGGCTTTCTGCAGTGTTTGTGCTGATGTTCATACCAAAGCTTGTGTGGACTCTGCAGTTATGGAATCAGCAGAGCAGTGGTAACTTTTTCTGCCCTCTGATCCTCAGCACTCTGCCATTTTATGTTAGTGTTATTTCCAGTGTATACATTTATAGCATATCCATATGGCTGAATTTAGATGTACCAATATTCATGAACAAATCTCTCTAAGAACTCTCATTTCCCAATTATCAGGCTGTCCATATAGTCCAGCAATTGCTCAATAAATGAGCAAAACGCAAGTTCAATCAGCGTTCTTCGCAGCACATCATCCTGTGTAATCAGAACACGTGCTGCCGAGGATATCATGTTTAATGCACACAGAGCGACACTATTAACGACCATTCTGTGTATGAAAGTGCTGGTGACCAGTATAAACAGGTCATTAAGCAACCGCTGATTGTCTTGTATGCAACTGACTGGTGATTATTTACTGGCTCTGGTCGGTCTGTGAAAATGTGCACCTAATCTTTGAAATAATTGTCTTATCTGTGGGTCCTCGAGGAATGAAACCTGCACCTCTCACCTGAATGATTACTCGGTGGTTGCAGTGACTCCCTTAGAAATGAATGGAGAGAGCTGGACGGATAGAGGACCTCCTCTCTGTCTATTCCCTGATGGGATGCGTAGAATTAGTTTGTGGTATCAGCCAGTAGGTTTTGGGGACGTTCCGAGTAATTGGACTGTATCTGTTAGGCAAACATATCCTTACTAATATCACTTACTAAAGATGCTTTCTATGGGCTTCATGCAACTGTTTTATCACTGACACAACAGCGGATCGGACTTGCTGCTATTTATCAACCATTATTAGAGCGTCAAAAAGAAGTCTATGGTGTGTAGGGGCTCAGCTCTCTGGTAGGTGCTTGGATACCCCCGGCACAGGGTTTTGTATATCAAAATAGTATAAAATTGTCTCCAGTACAAATAAATAACGTAAACAGTCCTTTCTTCAGGCACAATTAAACAAAAGTAGATGTAGCAGCCTCCACAATCTCGGTATGCTAGGCAGTATCAAGCAGTTTAAACGTGTTCACCAAACAAACACTCCTCTGTTCAGCTGCAGCCCAAACCCCACACTGCTGAGCGAACCCAGCTGCCTGTTGTTATGCCTGTAAGTCCCAGTCTGGATTATGGGAATGACTTTCCCACCCAGACACTCTTGGTATCTCATGCCTGATGCCACAAATGAGACCTAGTAACTTTGAGAACCTATTCTGATGTACCAGTTTTCAATTGCAACCAACATTTCTGCTGCTTTGACACCTGCAATGGAGACTTCTGACTGGGACAACAAGCAAGAGGTTTCAAGCGGGTCCCAATCCTTGCAGGGTTTTAGTAGGTAGCGGGATGGGCTTCATACTGCCTGGTCGGTGTACTTTATAGTTGACCTGTCCCACCTTTCCCCTTACCCCACAGGGTCCCTGCCACTTGGTGCGGAAGTTGCTGTCCCCTGTGGGCACCAACACAAGTACCCGATTCACTTTGGTCACTCGACACAACATATTCATATGCCCGGCCAATTGTGGAAAACAATCATCCGCTCCAAGCAGGAGGAAATAGAGCTGGGGTGACAGAGGCTTCAGATCTACCATAGCTCTTCAGCCTCATTTGCTTATTAATTCAAACTCTGATTTCTCAGTATCGGAGCAACGGACTAGTCATGTAAAGGTAGTCCTAAAGTTGGCTTTGAAAGAGCTACATGGACATATAAATAGTTTTGGGGGTGGTGCAATCTTACTGACTTGATCGCGAGTCGTCCTGCTTCTTGTAGATCCCAAACGAGAGGCTGTCCTCTACTAATTCAGAATAAATTCTCGAACAGACCTTTTCCTTTAAGACGTACAGAGATGGAACATTTCCAGTAGATGTAAGCAGCCCCATCACTGCGATTATCATGGTGTAGAACTCTTTAGCTTCTCGCTGCTGCTGCCTTTGTATTTCTTCTATCACGGGCAGGTTTTCAGAGAAGCCTCCAGCGGATGCTCTGTCTGATATATTATTTATGAGCGTTGATATTACCGTAGTTCTCTGCACATTTACGGCTATAGCATGCTTGTATCTGCACATAGTTCATCATCAGCTTGGCTAGCCACAGAGGACGTCTCTGGAAGGATCCATGTGCTGATTGATATACACATACAGATAGGAGCACTAATAATGTGGAGCTATGGAAATCCAAACACCAGGCCGGACTGGGACAAAAAAAAAGTACATATATCCTAACTGAGCAGCACCAAATCTTAAGCAGTGGGTGGAAACATACCCTTAAATCAAATGGATTTACAAAAAGAAAATAAGCATCACACCGATTAAATATGGAAAAAGTGGAGGACTCGTTATTAGCCCAAAGAGTCCTCCACCTTTTTCATATTTAATTAGTGTGCTGCATATTTTCATACAGAGTTAAAGCAGATACTGAGATTTACGCCGTGTATACAGGACAGAAGAAGTATGCACAACGCACACTATATACTGGGGTAAGGAATATGGAGAGGAGCTGTGTATATACTATATAGTGTAGAGATGTGGCAGTGTACATACATATACATAGCACCATGCTATATAAACATCTGTATACTATATGTACAACAATCCACATTATACACTATATTAAGACCGCATTATCCTATATACTAGATTATGCTGTATACATCACATAGGAGGCGCACGCACATATATATCATACAGGACACAACGAGACTGCTGTGTATATATCACATTGAGACTGCTGTATATACATTATATAGGGGACACTGTAATGTTTGTATGTTATGTAGGTGATACTGCGATTATACACAGCAGTCTATATACATGATATACGTAATACTGCAGCTGCTGTATATACATTATATAGGTGATACTGCAGTGTATAATCGCAGCACATGTAGCATTGAACATGCAGAGGAGCGGATCCCTGGGATTGGTCAGCAGAGCGCAAAATACATTCTGGCACTGGTACAGGCCAGGGTCAGACAGCAAGACCCCGTTGCGTGCCGCGGCAGCCCTTTAAATTCTGAATAAAGGCCCTGTGTGCGCTCACCCTCTCGCTTGCACGCGCTAACAAGGGCCGTCATGGTGCGCAGGGCAGCTTTGTCAGCGCGTGCGCCACTCACTTTGTAGTTCAGGGCCTCCGGTCAACTAGGCATACGCACGCCTTGGCAGATTGCCAGTCTGAGCCTGAGCCCCAATACTGTTTTCCCACTTAAGGCTATGTTCACATGTTACGTTTTTCCAGCATTTTTTTTTTCCGCAGGCAAAACCAGCTCTCTTGGCTTACAGAAAGCATGTTTTATTGTGTTTTTTTTTGTTGTCTCTTGAGCGTGTTGATAGTTTAGTGGCCCATAAAAGGCACGATTTAACTTCCTTAGGGTTTCACACCAAAAACGCAGCAAAAGCTGACACCTGCTTTTTTTGCAATGTTTTTGTTGCTTTTTTGCTCTCACCCATTGTTTCCTATGGGTGAAAAAAGCTGCAAATACGCGGAACAAACGCTGAAAGAAGTGACATGCAGCAGTTTGCAAAATAACAGCAGTCAGGAAAAAAAAAAAACACAATGCGTGTGCACGATTTCTGAAATCTCATAGCTTTTGCTGGTAATGTAAAATGCAGGTTAAAATATGCATAAAAAGCCGCAGCAAAAAACCTAACGCTACAAAAACGTAACATGAACAATAGCCTAAGTCATGTTTGCATTTTCTGTTATTTTCCTTTTTGCGCTGGTGGATTTTGGGCAAGTTTATCAAAATGGCTCATGTTTATGTGTCAGGGCAGGATCACACATACGCGAGATACGGCCGAGTCTCGCAGGTGAAAACCAAGCTCCAGAGCGGAGCGTGCAGCCGCACAGCAATACATGGAGCTGCACGCTCCGCTCCGGAGTGTCGGTGCCAGAGCTGGGTTTTCACCTGCGAGACTCGGCCGTATCTCGCGTAGGTGTGATCCCGGCCTTAGGGTTAGGCGTTCTGTGTTTTTCGCTTGCGTGTTCTGTCCATGTTTTACATATATGTTCTGCCCATGTTTCGTGGACGTGTTCTGTTGGCATTTCACATATGTGTAGTGTCTATGTTTTGCGTATATGTTATGTCTGCGTTTGGCATACGGGTCTGTGCGCATTATGCGTACATGTTCTGTTCTCCGGTTTCCTCCCACATCCCAATGACACACTGATAAGGAATCCAGATTGTGAGCCCCAATGGGGACAGAGATGATGATGTCTGTAAAGCTGTGGAATATGATGGTTCTATAAGTAACATAAATGAGGCGATTAGCTCAGGCCGCGTCTTCTGATCTGGCACAGTCCATCATCCACCAGCCGCCAGTATCCAATCAGCACTGATTCCTGGCTGATTAACCCCTCGTGTGTCAAGATAAAGCCTTGTCTTGCAGTAAAACAGTATCAGAATCTGAGCCCTTTCCATGTCGTTTACCGTCCTCCAATAAGGCATTCTGCTGATTTATCTTTATGGTTCATCATTCATTAACCCTTGTCTCTCCATATAGACATATGGATATAGCAGAGCTGAAGTCGGCTTGGGACTCTCTTATTAGGCCTATTCACTTAAAGGGATTCTTTCACATTTTACAAGTAGTCAGATCTGTGCACAGCACGGTATAGAGAAGGAGAAGCTGAGCAGAATGATGTATGGGTTTGTAGGAAAAGATTCAGTATAACTTGTCTTTTATTCATTGAAATGTTTTGATGCAGAGGAGTCCAGTGGGCGGTCCTACTAGTGATTGACAGGCATTTCTGCATGCAGTCATACAGGGAAGACTGTCAATCACTGAGTAGGACCGCCCACTGGACTCACACATACAAACATCAGCGATTTGAATGAATAAAATGGTTCTTCTGAAACCTTTTCCAAAAAAAAAAAGAAAATTGTCAATTTAATCCTCTCCTCCTGCTCTATAACATCCTGCTTGCAGATCAGATGCCGTGATCAACATGACCGGTTACCTTTAAGGTGCATATAGCTACAATTTTTTGTTAAATGTGACCAACACGTTGAGTTTCATCGCTTCAATAAGCAACAGGTCAAATCTTTACCGCAGTTGAGGCATTGGCCACCAGGTGGCAGTATTGATCCGCAGATTTTTAACATAAACCTTCTACTGTTAATTCCATTCATCTTGGGGAATTCATTTTTTGTTTATAAGGGTAGGAGGGGGGCGGCTGGGTTGTTTTAAAGGACATGAGCAGATATAAACACAGCCACATACATTTTCCCCTTGCTATTTTTGTTCTCTCCTACTTTGCCTGCCAGTTGTGTCCTGTTCTGTGTCACAGTATAGATTTTGCTGCCTTCAGTTTAAAGAGGAATATTTTTGCATATGTTAAAGGAAGAGAGGGTAGAAAAGTTAACACTTTATTGCATCTGGACCTGGGAAGTGTCTTATTGCTTTATAATCACATATTTTGGATAAATTAAATAGTGCTTCCTATGTCCAGTTGTTTTTTTTAAGTTTTCAAAAAGGATTTGTCAGCTCTCCCGACAGGTCTGTTTTAGTAAATGCTGGCATTCCTCCTAACACAACAGTCCGGGATCATCTGTACTTATAACTCTGCCTTCGGCTGTTCCTCTGTAACTCCTCTTGGAAACTTATGACATTCTATAGTATCGTAAAGAATCATAAATAAAATTCTATAGAATCATTAATAGAATCCTATAAATCGAATCCTATCCCTCCACGTTGCACCGACGAGGGGCAGTAGCCCGAAACACCGGGTCTGCAAATTGAGATTCTGGTTTGGCTATTATCCTAAGTCATGTGACAAGGCTCCTTAAAGGGTCCACATTGACTTGTAGGATTGCTACTTCCAATAGGTGGCACTAGAGTTCTAGTTATCTTCGTCTCTGAAGAGACAATTTTCATAATTAGCATATTTCCCAGAGGAGCATTGCGGCTTTAAGTCTCCTCATCTTGGCATGCTTAGCATGTCAATCTCCGCAAGGAGAAAGGATACTTCTTGGATATAGAATCTTATAGAATCATAAATAGAATCCTATAGAATCTTATAGAATCCTATAGAATCATAAATAGAATCCTATAGAATCTTATAGAATCCTATAGAATCATAAATAGAATCCTATAGAATCTTATTGAATCCTATAGAATCCAATAGAATCCTATAGAATCATAAATAGAATCCTATAGAATCTTATTGAATCCTATAGAATCCAATAGAATCCTATAGAATCCTATAGAATCATTAATAAAATCCTATAGAATCCTATAGAATCTTATTGAATCCTATAGAATCCAATAGAATCCTATAGAATCATTAATAGATAATAGAATCCTATAGAATCGTATAGAATCATTAATAGAATCCTATAGAATCGTATATAATCCTATAGAATCATTAATAGAATCCTATAGAATCGTATATAATCCTATAGAATCATTAATAGAATCCTATAGAATGGTATATAATCCTATAGAATCATTAATAGAATCCTATAGAATCGTATATAATCCTATAGAATCCTATAGAATCGTATATAATCCTATAGAATCATTAATAGAATCCTATAGAATCGTATATAATCCTATAGAATCATTAATAGAATCCTATAGAATTGTATATAATCCTATAGAATCATTAATAGAATCCTATGGAATCAATAATAGAATCATGAAGAATCATCAAAAGAATCTTATAGAATCCTATAGAATCATTATTAGAATCTTATAGAATCCTAAAGAATCATAAATAATACGGAATCATTAATAGAATCTTAGAATCATTAAGAAAATTCCTATAGTTTTATTAAATCCCATGGACCTTTTCTTGACATTAAAATCACAGAGAAAAAAGCAGAGATGGTTACCTGCTGAAGCCTCCGAACAAATGCACTAGCAGGGCGCATCGGACCCGATTAATGATGGCAACAACACAGGTGCAAAAAATACCGATGAAACAACCACTTTCAATCCAGTATTGGCTGTTTGGTATTTAAGTGCACAAAAAGATAAGAGATACTAGTCTGTATGTGGCATTATTCACACAGACAATGCAGAGCATCTGGCTTACAGCCTATTTCTAACGCACATACAGGCGGGCTGCCCAGTGCTACAAAATGCATGTTGTGCGAACAGAAGCCAACAGTTTACAGAGCCATCTTGGTCCAACTGCACCCTGCAAGATAAAGTGCAAAAAAACATATCAATGTATGCAAGGTATTGGTTAATATTGGGGCCTCAATACGTAAGCTGGCAACCCACGTCAATGTGGTTTTTTTGCACTTTATCTTGCAGGGTGCAGTTGGACCAAGATGGCTCTGTAAACTGTAGGCCTCTATTCACACAGCATGCATTTTGTAGCACTGGGCAGCCCGCCTGTATGTGCGTTAGTAATAGGCTGTAAGCCAGATGCTCTGCATTGTCTGTGTGAATACTGCCACATACAGACTAGTATCTCTTATCTTTTTGTGCACTAATGCCAAACAGCCAACACTGGATTGAAAGTGGTTGTTTCATTGGTATTTTTTGCACCTGTGTTGTTGCCATCATTGATCGGGTCCGATGTGCCCTGCTGGTGCATTTTCTTGACATTAGTAGCCTCTACACTGTATGTCCGCTGCATTTTTCCAGTACTGGTCCCATTCGCAGTCTCGCCACCCCTGACAGTCTGCTGATTGAGGTGACTGGAGCAGTGCCCCCTCTTCATTGTTTATCGAGCACAGCGCTGTCCTTCAGTAGTGGCCGACCCTGGTATTACAGCTCAGTCATTCAATTCAGTAGAGCTCCGCTTCAGTACCGACTACAGCCACAAAGCAAATATAGGTAAACCATGACTTGGACCCAGATCTGTAATCCCTTTAATTAAAGATACCGAGAGATGACCCCCACCAATCTGATCTCGATGACCCACCAAAGCTAGAGATCAATAACATTGTGTACCATGTACCGAATCACAATCTACAGTGCATGAATACAACGTTATCGAGCGTTTCAGCGCAGTGGAGCCGAAGACGTTTCTGTCTAATGAGACATTTATAAGGGACTACTTAACTCAAAGGGGATGTCTATTTATTTTTTTTCCTAGGTAAAAATCATTTTTGCAATTGTGTTCCATTAAAAATTCGACAGGCTCTTGTTCTCTCTCCACATTCATCTTTGATGTAATCTGTGGTCATAAATAAGTTAAGAGGAGCACAGAAACAACCAAAAAGCATCACAGTCTCTCCTGTCTGGCTGTTACAAAGAGCTCACTGCCGGATTCTCCGTTACCTCACTCTGCAGCCATTGCTATAGAAAGGAAACGGTGCAACAATGTTTATTAAACCCAAATGTAGAAATGATTTTTTGCTGAATATACATGCATGTAAGTTATTTTTATTTATTTTTTAATGAGCCGTTCCTTGGTGATGCCGCGTAGTCAGTGGATAACACGTCTGGATCCACGATTTCATGGTAAATACTGGCGGCATCGAATGCTACACCCCACAGTACTGACAAGATGGAGATTATTACCATCGACTACATTGGGATCCCGGGGCAGTAAATCTATCGGGATCTCACTGGGAAGCTCGTGTCGCTATGGGCTCATCCTGATGGCTTTATTAAACGTCCATGTGCAGAACGGGCAGCCGCCGGCCGATGCGGGGACTGATGGTTCAGATTCGACCATTATAAGTAAATGGTTGCACAATAAAATGGATCTCGCACGGGACTCTGTCCATATGTCATGCGTTTTTCACAAGTCCATTACATTACAATTACGAAGACCGGAAACTGTATTTGTCCTTTATTAAATTGTTTTAGTTAAAAAACTGGTTGAAGTACAGATGTATAATAATAATAATTAAAAAAAAGATACGGATGACCGACTGACGTAAAAAATGGACGTACGGAGCATAGTACAGGGTTTGGCATACACTTGTCTGATCTCGGCCTACATCAGCGTTCTTTTTTAAAGCATTGTACAATCACAAATGTATCACATTCTCTAATATATTCTGTTTTGTGTCCTCTCCAAGGCGGATTTAAAGAGAACCGGTCACCAGGTTTTCCCCCATATAAAGTGCGGCCGACACCATTAGGGCCTTTCTTTCAGTGTCCTGGAATGCCAAGAAAAGTCCCCAATCCAGTTATACAGCTCCGAATATAAACTTTTATTATACTTGCTGATGGGGCGGTCCGGTCCGATGGTCGTCTCTACTCTTGATCCGGCGCCTCCTCTCAAAGCACTGTAGTGCGCACACACCGGCTTTACGTCCGGTCATCGGTGCTCTTTGGCCTTTCCCGGCACATTATAGTTGTTTGTTCTGTCCTCGGCACGGCAGAGTGAAGTGCGCCTGCACTGGAGTGCGATGGGGACACTGTGGATGATGTAGGTTGTAGGACATCCACATGGAATGGGGAAGGGGGACTGAGACCGCAAGAAGAAAGGAGGCGCCGGATCAAGACCAGAGACGCCCATCAGACCGGACCGCACTGTCTGTGAGTATAATGTATAGTGATGAGCGAGCATGCTTGGTCGCTAACAATGTGTCTTCGGCGTGCTCAAATAATATGCACGAGTTTCCGCTGCTGCATGCCTCGCGGCTCTTCAACACCCGCAACACATACAGGGATTACCTTTCTGTTAAACGAACCCTCTGTGTTTGGCTTTTCGAACAGCCATGAGACATGCTTGAACATATTATACGAGTATGCCGAAGCCACCCAGTTAGCAGCGAGCATGCTCAGATTACACCTTATTCCAGCCATATCCGCTTATCACAAATAATAAAAGCTTTTTAGGGGGTCTGCAGATTGGATTGGGGACTTTTTTTTATAGCATTCCAGCTTTGTAAAAAAAATTGCCTAATGGTGGTGGCCGTACTTTGTGTGAACAACCTGGTGACAAGTTCCTTTTAATGTAAAATCCCATGGTGACAGAGTGCTATATTGAGATAATAAGAAAACCAGGCCCCAATCTAACACCCTATTCACGCCCTATAAATTAGCATCACTTTTTTGCCCGCTGGCATCCTTTTTCTAGTCTCAGCTTTGCTTATTATCTCGAGGACCATACCGCCAGACTATTGGCACTGTTGACTTTAGTTTGGCCACTGGCATCTATTTCTCTTAGATTGTTATATTAAGCACATAGCACGATATCAATCTTACCTTCTGACTTTTCTTATGAGCCTATACTTTTTAAAAAAAGAAAATTATTTATACATCCTTCGATGGACAGAAACATGTCATATTGGGATGGCTTAATATGCAATAGCGTCATGGTTGGGACCTTTGATTAGGGCCAGGTTTTAGTTTGGGGTCACAGGGAGGAGATAACTGAGGGTAGGGCATATGGAGTTGAGAAATCACTGAGCAAGGACATCACAGTTGGAAGAACAGAAGGAGCAAGACGAAGAGGAAAACCAGCAACCCGATGGCTCGATACAATCAAGATAACGGTGGAGAAGACACTGGTGGACCTCTCTAGGCTTGCACAAGATGTTGCTGCAAAGTGTTCATGTCATGATCCAGACCGGGTTTTGAGTCCTGTTCCTTTTCCTCGGTCTAGTTATGTCAAGAGTTAATCTTTCTCAGCCTCTGTTTGGCTTCAAGTTGGTTATTTATCCCTTCTGCTTCCTGCAGGCGATGTCAGTTATAGTTTTTGCCTAGTGTTGCTGTTGCTTACTCTGATTCCTCTGATTTGTCCTTCTGCGTTGCTGTCTGAACCCGTGTCTCTATTCCCATCTTGACTCTGTGTTTCCCTTCAGTGTGCTGACTCCCTTGTTTTGACGTGGCTTGTATCCTGACCTGCTTCTGTCTTTTCTCTAATCTGCTCCTGACCGTAACTGACACTCTGGCTTGTCTCTTGACTGTGAGTTTGCTTATTCTTTTGGTACTGCTCTACAGTCTAGGATTTGACCCGGCTAGTTTGACTATTCTGCTGCCACCTGTGGTAGCCTCGCTGCTGCACTCAGGTTAGCTCTGTTTAGGTGCAGTCCTGCTTCCACTCTACTGCCATCTAGTGGAGCCTGCACCTACCTGCATTGCAGCAGCGTGTCAGTTCATCCATCAAGTCGTCGTGGCTTGAGCTTGAGCTGAAGGCCATTAATAATAAGTCTCCCCTTTTAAGGGCGTAATAGAGATCGAAGCTGATCCCTACACCTCGAGGACCACTTATCACGGGCATCCTTTGACCACTACTGGACCCCTTCCTGATGATGGTACGGGAGGAATGAGAAGATGGACCCACTATACCTAAATGCCGCTCAGCCGTCCTTTTTGTTGAAGTTCTGATGAACCAGTCCCCTTGGGTCATTACTGGCTGTGTACCAGGGTGAGGAATACGGTAAAAATTTTTTGGCAGGAAATGTGTGTCATGCGATGTCTAGTGTTCTCCTCTTGTAGTGTAGAGACACTTGTCTACTTGTATTGCTTTTGCTTTTTCTGTTTAACAGTTGACCCGCTTTGCTGTGTGACTTCAGGCAAAGGAGCAGTCTGTCAGGCAGGAGGAGAATAGAACTGGAGTGACTGAGGCTTCAGATCTACCATAGCTCTTAAGCCTAATTTGCATATCAATTCAAATGCTGATTTCTCAGTAACTGGGGAAAGGAGCGCTACATTCACATATAAATAGTATGAGGGGTGACATCCTGATGATAGATACCCTTTAAGGGTACTGTCACACAGTGGCACTTTGATCGCTACGACGGTACGATCTGTGACATTCCAGCGATATCCATACGATATCGCTGTGTCTGACACGCAGCAGCGATCAGGGATCCTGCTGAGAATCGTACGTCGTAGCAGATCGTTTGGAACTTTCTTTCGTCGCTGGATCTCCCGCTGTCATCGCTGGATCGTTGTGTGTGACAGCGATCCAGCGATGCGTTCGCTTGTAACCAGGGTAAACATCGGGTTACTAAGTGCAGGGCCGCGCTTAGTAACCCGATGTTTACCATGGTTACCAGCGTAAAAGTAAAAAAAAAAAAACGTACATACTCACATTCCGGTGTCCGTCAGGTCCCTTGCCGTCTGCTTCCCGCTCTGACTAACTGCCGGCCGGAAAGTAAGAGCAGAGCACAGCGGTGACGTCACCGCTGTGATCTGCTTTCACTTTACGGCGGCACTCAGTCAGAGCGGGAAGCAGACTGCAAGGGACCTGAAGGACACCGGAATGTGAGTATGTACGTTTTTTTTTTTTTTTACTTTTACGCTGGTAACCACGGTAAACATCGGGTTACTAAGCGCGGCCCTGCGCTTAGTAACCCGATGTTTACCCTGGTTACCCGGGACTTCGGCATCGTTGGTCGCTGGAGAGCGGTCTGTGTGACAGCTCCCCAGCGACCACACAACGACTTTCCAATGATCACGGCCAGGTCGTATCGCTGGTCGTGATCGTTGGAAAGTTGCAGAGTGTGACAGTACCCTAAGACTCGTGTCCTAATACTTTTTCTGCCTAGATTGCATATAAGATTATGGAAGTTGTGTAATGCTTTGTCTCCTGTGGTGGCGCTGCAGGGAAATCTGTGGGTCAGGTTCACCCACAGATTATACATGATCGCTGAAGGTCTCCACAAAAAAATACTCTCTCATCCGCTAATATTCCAGGACTCTTCCAACACAACTGGACTGTCCACAGTGGATGGACGACCTCTTTAGTGACTGTCTCGGCATCAGTAATGCTGTAAATATACAATTTAACTCTCTTTACAGCCTTCAATGGTTGAGCAGCTGCCAACTGATTGTCTCCTTTGGACATCCCCCATCTCAGATTGTGAGACCCCCTAGGACCCTCTGATACCAATGAATCCTTGTGTTCTTGAGACTCGTGGATGGTTTTCTTCTTCTGTAGGGGAAGCCACTGTTGAATCTTATTCTCACCCCATTCCTCCATGTGAAAATCTGGGGCAAAGGCAGGTTCACAGGAGCCCCCTAGATCTGCACTAATATGTCTAGAATAAACTCATGTAAAAAAAAAAAAAATCCGCCTGGAGCTTGTTGGCTGCATTGAATTAAGATGTAATTAGAGTCACATTTCTCTCGCCTTTCTGCGTTCCCTATTGTTTTGATACATAACACTTTCAGCTATGCATGCTTTGGCCAACGAAACCCCCGAGTTTGACAAGTACAGAGTAGCAGAGGTCACTTGCCAAAACAATTAGTTTTTAAACTACACGAGAACAATCTGAAAAAGTGGTTCCCATAGAGCTTAGCAGTCTCCATATAGCGGCATCACATGCCCAACCCGCAGGAAGTTAATTTCTGGAGCCTCTTCCCTGTGTTACTGGAATTCTAGAAGTCCAAATACGTGCAGGAACAAGCGAAAAGGCAACAAGAGCGAGGGTTGTAGCACACAAGAGAATTTAAAGGCGGTTTGGATGCAAATAAAGGAACTTGGTTAAGAAAAAAAAAATAAAGTTACATAACGTGTTGTTAACCAGATGTGCACCACATTTATGGGAACGCATACATTTATAAAAAAATTACATATATAGATATAATATGTATGTATTTCTGTTAATTTTATAACGTCAACATACTTCACACCGCTCTGTCACTATTCTCATCAGTCCTAGTCCCTATTGGGGCTCACAATCCCTGTCACTATTCTCATCAGTCCTGATCACCCCTCCTCCTCCTCCTCCCATGGCGCTTTACATGTGAAAAGGGGCAAATATAGACAAATACAATAAACATGAGCAAAAACAAGGCACTAACAGGTACAGAAGGAGAGAGGACCCTGCCCACGAGGGCTCAGTCTAATGAGGATACACTAGGAGAGGGTAGAGCTAGTTGTGCGGCGGTTCAGCAGATTGAGGATCACTGCAGGCTGTAGGCTTGTCGGAAGAGGTGGGTCTTCAGGTTCTTTTTGAAAGTTTCCGTGGTAGGCGAAAATCTGATGTGCTGGGGTAGAGAGTTCCAGAGTATGGGGGAAGCACGGGAGAAGTCTTGTATGCGGTTGTGGGAAGAAGAGATGAGGGGAGGAGATCTTGAGAGGATCGAAGGTTGTGTGTAGGTAAGTACTGGGAGACCATGTCACAGATGTATGGAGGAGACAGGTTGTGGATGGCTTTGTACGTCATAGTTAGGGTTTTGAACTGGAGCCTCTGGACAATAGGAAGCCAGTGAAGGGCTTGGCATAGGGGAGATGCTGGGGAATAGCGGGGAGACAGGTGGATTAGTCGGGCAGCAGAGTGTAGGATGGATTGGAGTGGTGCTAGGGGGGGAGGCCAGAGAGTTGGAGATTGCAGTAGTAGAGGCGGGAGATAAGGGCATGCACTAGTGTTGTTGTGGTTTCGTGGTCAAGAAATGCGCAGATCTGGGAAATATTTTTTAGATTGAGATGGCAGGAGAAGGCAAGGGCTTGGATATGGATATGTGGCTTGAAGGAGAGGGCAGAGTTGAGGATCACCCCGAGACACTGAGCATGCGGTACTGGGGAAAGTGTGCAGCCATTGACATTGATGAATAGGTTTGGTGGAGGGGTAGAGTGAGAAGGGGGAAAGATGATGAATTCTGTTTTGTCCATGTTCAGTTTTAGAAAGCCAGCAGAAAAGAAAGCTGAAATAGCAGACAGACAGTGCGGGATTTTTGTCAGTAAGGAGGTGAAGTCAGGTCCAGATAGGTAGATCTGAGTGTTATCGGCGTAGAGATGGTACTGCAAACTGTGGGATTCTATGAGCTGTCCCAGGCCAAAGGTGTAGATGGAGAAGAGTAGAGGTCCTAGAAATGAGCCTTGGGGAACACCGACAGACAGGGGGCGAGGTGCGGAAGTGATGTGGGAAAGGGAGACACTGAATGTCCGGTCTGTTAGATATGATGAGATCCAGGATAGGGCCAAGTCTGTGATGCCAAGAGATGAGAGAATCTGTAGCAGGAGGGAATGGTCCACAGTGTCAAAGGTAGAAGACAGGTCCAGGAGAAGGAGAACAGAGTAGTGTCGCTTGCTCTTGGAGGTTAGTAGGTCGTTGGTGACTTTAGTTAGGGCAGTTTCATTTGAGTGATGCGGTCGGAAATCAGATTGTAACTGCTCAAAGAGGGAGCAGGAGGAGAGGTGGGTGGACAGTTCAAGATGGACATGCTGTTCCAGTAGTTTTGAGGCATAAGGGAGAACAGATATTGGGCGATGGCTAGACACAGAGGATGTGTCGAGGGAGGGCTTTTTGAGGATGGGTGTGATCGAGGCGTATTTGAAGAATGAGAGAAAGACACCATTTGTAAGTGAGAGGTTGAAGAGGTGTGTTAGAGCTGGTATGAAGACTGTGGTGAAGTTCGGGATGAGGTGGGATGGGAGCGGGTCAAGCGTGCTAGTGGTGAGGTGTGATCTTGACAGGAGGGTGGAGAGCTGATCTTCGGTCATGGTGGAGAAGGTGGTTTTGGAGGAACAGGGCTGAGCAGCTAAGAGGGGCTTTGGGCACTGCGGGCCAAAGCTTTCTCTGATCGTATCGACCTTCTGTTTAAAGAAAGAGGCAAAGTCTTTAGCATAAATGACAGGAGAGGGAGGAGGTGCCGGGGGACGAAGTAGAGAATTGAAAGTGTTGAAATCTGTTTAGGGTTCTTATCAGTCCTGATCCCCATTGAGGCTCACAATCACTCTCACCATTCTCATCATTCCTGGTCCCTATTGGGGCATACAATCACTGTCACTATTCTCATCAGTTCTGATGCCCTTTGGGGCTCGCAATCACTGTCACTATTCTCATCACTCCTGATCCCCATTGGGGCTCGCAATCACTGTCACTATCCTCATCACTCCTGATCCCCTTTGGGGCTCCCAATCACTGTCACTATCCTCATCACTCCTGATCCCTTTTGGGGCTCCCAATCCCTGTCACTATTCTCATCACTCCTGATCCCCATTGGGGCTCACAATCCCTGTCACTATTCTCATCAGTTCTGGTCCCCATTGGGGCTCACAATCCCTGTCACTATTCTCATCAGTTCTGGTCCCCATTGGGGCTCACAATCACTGTCACTATTCTCATCAGTATTAACCTTTATTGATATCTTAAAAGGACTAAACAAACTCCTACACATACATCAATACAAGGTGTACGACAGGGAAAAAATCTACCTATTAGGCAGATAAGAATTGTCTAGTATCAGAGATGTACCCCTGAGATAGGGAAAAAAAAAACGAATTGGGTTATTTTTGGGGCTCGTGAATACAATGCCTATGCTTGAATATCTTTCTAGACTGGGAACTTTCAATCCACATCAAAAATAAGAGAGGTAGGGGACTATAATCACCCTGATAAGCCCTTTTGATGTGGATCGAAAATTCCTAGTCAATAAAAATATTCAAGTATAGGCATTGTATCTATATATGTGCCCAAAATAAGCCAATTAGTATTTTATCGCACTATTTGTGCACTTTATACACGATTTTGGTATTTTTCAGTAATACGCAGGAATAGTTAAGTGCCTAGTTTTTTCCTAACTCAGAGGTACATCTCTGATACTAGACCATTGTTATCTGCCTAATAGGTCTATCCCCCCCCCCATACACTTTGTATTGATTTATGTGTATGAGTTTGTTTAGTGCTTTCTCCATCACTTGCATCTGGAGAAATATATACAAAGAAGCTTCTGTGAAAGCCGACTTTCCTGCTGCTCATCTACCAGCTACACATTGGTGCAATTTACATTGTATAAGTAAATGTATTGCAGATCAGGAAAATTCCTAATGTTCTTTGGTTAACTTAAATCATGGAAATAGTTACTAACATTTTTATTTTATGAATTATTCAAAGAGAAAAGAAAAAATGTCAGTAAACGTTGCCATTGACTTTTAATAGCCGTGGACCCCTCGGATGTCAGACAAGCACTTGTCCGGCTGACTGCTGATACTTTCGACCTTTCGTACACATAAAATTTTGCCAGATGCTATTGGTGGGTGATTCTAACTGAGAAACAAAAGGATAGGACATGTTGAGATCCGTCAGCACCATCTTTATATTCCCAACATGTGCGGTTGGGGAAGTTGGGACGTCCCTATATACATTAGATATTGTGTAGAATTGGGGTCCCTGATTTGGGTTTAAGTCCCACCAAGAACAACATCTGTGTGCTCTCCGAGTGTTTGCAGGGGTTTCCTCCCACACTCCAAAGACAAGCTGATAGGGAAGGTAGATTGTGAGCCTCAATGGGGACAGGGATGGTGTCAGTAAAGCGCTGCGGAATGTGATGGCGATATATAAACAATGCATAATAAATACTAATACCTCTTTAATACGTATGACACTTCAGAAGTGTTTTTGAAAGCTGGAGAACACAGAGGAACGCGACATGAAGACGGTCATGTCTGACACCTTTCCGGCATCCTCTGACAACCGATTTTTGGCTCCTCATTGTCAGAAGAAATACCCACATGAATGTAAACTCCAAATTATTCACTCAACATTTATCAATGACTTTGGCTTCAGCCTTTAAGTATGCCATTTATTATTTAGTTTTACTCACTTATATGGCTCCATTAATTCCACAGGGCTTTACATACATTATCATCACTGTCCCCATTGGGACTCACAATCTAGATTCCTTATCAGAATGTCTTTGTGGTGTGGGAGGAAACCTGAGAACCCAGAGGAAACCCATGCAAACACGGAGAGAACATACAAACTCCTTGCAGATGTTGTCCTTGGTTGGATTTGAACCCAGGACCCCAAGGCTGCAGTGCTAACCACTGAGCCACCATGCTGCCCGACCATCCCCTTCCGTCACCCCTCTGGTCATGTTACCTAATAAAAATATGGTCAAAGACCCTTATTTTGTTCGGTCCCCACTGGTTTTTCTGATTTGACTCCAGAGTTTATTCAAAGTTGTTTTAGCCATATCCAATTATTATCCACAGAGTCATGGCTTCTGTTTATGGAAGTCTGTAGTCTGTCAGTGGATCGTTATACGTCCGGCTGCCACGTGGAGTAATATTTTGCATCTCCATTCTATTTTGAGGGGCAAGGGCAGGCAAACACTGAATTCAAAGACCAGGTGGTCATTTACCTCCATGGTGATCATGACGCATTGGGAAGTGATGGTGAAATCCAATAGGTCATTGATGTCTGTGGCCATCAGATGCAGGGAGCAGAGGTGATCATATCTGCTGCATGTTCAGAATGCAGGGAAGTATCAGGGCGAGAGAAGAGAGTGTGAAATTTCCTCTTATTATTGGAGGACCAAGACCTGTACTATAACATGATACTGTTTAAAAAAACAGACAAATTTACCTTACCCACCCTCCCCAGGTCCAGTGCTGAGTCTCCCCAGCTGCTCAGTATCTGTTATTGTCTACAGCACTGATAGTATGTTCACAGCGCTGCAGTCAATCACTGAGCTCAGCAGCTCTGCTTGAGTTGACGGCACGAGTCACTCGGAGCTGCCAAACTCGGTTATTGGCTGTAGTGCTGTCTATTTGACATCAGTGATGCAAACAATAGCAGACACCAGGAGCGTTGGACCCAGGGAGGGTGAGTAAAGCCCAGCTGCAGCTGGAGGACAGGGATGTTCCGTAACCCATTAAATCCACTAGGGACAGCTGCATGGAGCTTGTATGTTCTTTCTTTGTCTGATAGGTTCCCTCAGGCTGTCTATGTGAATCCTCATATTGTGCACACTACGGTCTATCAGGATTCTCCACCTCTGGGAGTAGGCGTTCATGTGACTGCAAATATGTGGCTTGCCTACTTTCGGCCCCATTCCTACTAGACTTGTCTGGCCTCGCTCAATACACTTGCATCAAGGGAGGCCGGACACGTCTAGTTGGCATGTGACTGCATGTATACAAATCACTACTTGCGGCCACGCACCCGCCGCTGCCAGAATCGAAGAATCCTCACAGCGCTTAATATGAGGATTCCCAAGTATACAGTCACATAGAGTGAATGCAGATTTGTAGTCTTAGGACAATTATCGCCATAATAATGACTACATGAATATTATAAAACCACTTACTTATCCTGCACCTTAAAAATGTTGCTAAAAAATGTTGTGCCCCAATGTTGTGCTCAATCATCAGTAAATAATCCCTAGGATAGCTCTGTCAATGGAAAAATATAGACTATAGTTACGATGATATGAAAACAAGTGATTACTGTGTAAAAGTAAATATAAATGTGGGTTTTCCATAAATACACTGCTCAAAAAAATAAAGGGAACACTAAAATCCCACATCCTAGATATCACTGAATGAAATATTCCAGTTGTAAATCTTTATTCATTACATAGTGGAATGTGTTGAGAACAATAAAACCAAAAAATTATCAACGAAAATCAGAACTAATATCCCACGGAGGTCTGGAGTTGGAATGATGCTCAAAATTAAAGTGGAAAATGAAGTTACAGGCTGATCCAACTTCAGTGGAAATGCCTGAAGACAAGGAAATGATGCTCAGTAGTGTGTGTGGCCTCCACATGCCTGTATGATCTCCCTACAACGCCTGGGCATGCTCCTGATGAGGCGGCGGATGGTCTCCTGAGGGATCTCCTCCCAGACCTGGACTAAAGCATTTGCCAACTCCGGGACAGTCTATGGTGCAACGTGACATTGGTGAATGGTGCAAGACATGATGTCCCAGATGTGTTCATCAGCTTCGATTCCTTTATCTTGCAGGAACTGCTGACACACTCCAGCCACATGAGGTCTGGCATTATCCTGCATTAGGAGGAACCCTGGGTCAACCGCACCAGCATATGGTCTCACAAGGGGTCTGAGGATCTCATCACGGTACCTAATGGCAGTCAGGCTACTTCTGGCATGCACATGGAAGGCTGTGCAGCCCTCCAAAGAAATGCCACCCCACACCATTACTGACCCACTGCCAAACCGGTCATGCTGAAGGATGTTGCAGACAGCAGATCGCTCTCCATGGCGTCTCTAGACTCTGTCACGTCTGTCACATGTGCTCAGTGTGAACCTGCTTTCATCTGTGAAGAGCACAGGGCGCCAGTGGCGAATTTGCCAATCCTGGTGTTCTGTGGCAAATGCCAAGCGTCCTGCACGGTGTTTGGCTGTGAGCACAACCCCCATCTGTGGACGTCGGGCACTCAGACCATCCTCATGGAGTCGGTTTCTAATCTGTTTTGCAGACATATGCACATTTGTGGTCTGCTGGAGGTCATTTTGCAGGGCTCTGGCAGTGTGTTGTGAATTAGACTTTTTGGCTCCCTCTTGTGGTCACTAGTGGTATGACTCTGGGATTGTCTTTTTTCTGTTTGGCACTCACCTGGGTCGTTAGTACAGAGGTGTCGCTATATTAACTTCCTGGATCCTTAGTCCAGTGCCTGGCATCGTTGTAATCAGATCCTTCTGTTGCTCCTGTCTGCTGGTCCTGGCTCTTGCAAAATTAAGCTAAGTCTTGCTTCTTTGTTTTTTGAGTTACTTGCTTTGCTACTATTTTGTTCAGCTTGTACTAAATGTGATTTCTGACCTTGCTGGAAGCTCTTGGGGGCTGGTGTTCTCCCGCCGGCCGTTAGACGGTTCGGGGGTTCTTGAATATCCAGCGTGGATATTTTAATAGGGTTTTTGCTGACCATTTAAGTCATCTTACTATATTCTGCTATTAGCTAGTGGGCCTCTCTTTGCTAAATACCTAGCTCATTCTTATGTTTGCCTTTTCCTCTTACCTCACCGTTATTATTTGTTGGGGGCTTGTATCCAACTTTTGGGGTCTTTTCTCTGGAGGCAAGAAAGGTCTTTCTTTTCCCTTCTAGGGTTAGTTAGTTCTCCGGCTGGCGCGAGACGTCTAGAACCAACGTAGGCACGTTCCCCGGCTACTTCTATTTGTGGTGCTAGGATTAGATATATGGTCAGCCCAGTTACCACTGCCCTATGAGCTGGTTTTTTGTGTTTGCAGACTTGGTATTGATTCCTGAGACCCTCTGCCATTGGGGTCATAACAGTTTGTTCTCCCCCCGGCCGTTAGACGGTTCGGGGGTTCTTGAATATCCAGCGTGGATATTTTAATAGGGTTTTTGCTGACCATATAAGTCATCTTACTATATTCTGCTATTAGCTAGTGGGCCTCTCTTTGCTAAATACCTAGCTCATTCTTATGTTTGTCTTTTCCTCTTACCTCACCGTTATTATTTGTTGGGGGCTTGTATCCAACTTTTGGGGTCTTTTCTCTGGAGGCAAGAAAGGCCTTCCTTGTCACGGGATGTGCGGTCGTTTGTGCAGTCCTGTGGGACTTGTGCTCAAGCTAAGCCTTGCTGTTCGCGTGCCAGCGGGTTGCTCTTGCCCTTGCCTGTCCCGAAGAGGCCTTGGACACACATTTCCATGGATTTCATTTCAGATCTCCCGGTGTCTCAGGGCATGTCTGTCATCTGGGTGGTATGTGATCGCTTTTCTAAGATGGTCCATTTGGTACCTTTGCCTAAGCTGCCTTCCTCTTCCGATCTGGTTCCTGTGTTCTTTCAGAATGTGGTTCGTTTACACGGCATTCCTGAGAATATTGTGTCTGACAGAGGATCCCAGTTTGTTTCCAGGTTCTGGCGATCCTTTTGTGCTAGGATGGGCATTGAGTTGTCGTTTTCGTCTGCCTTTCATCCTCAGACTAATGGACAAACGGAGCGAACTAATCAGACTCTGGAGGCTTATTTGAGGTGTTTTGTTTCTGCGGATCAGGATGATTGGGTGACCTTCTTGCCGTTGGCTGAGTTTGCCCTTAATAATCGGGCTAGTTTCGCTACATTGGTTTCGCCATTTTTCTGCAACTCTGGTTTCCATCCTCGTTTTTCCTCGGGACATGTGGAGCCTTCTGACTGTCCTGGGGTAGATTCTGTGGTGGATAGGTTGCAGCAGATCTGGAATCATGTGGTGGACAACTTAAAGTTGTCACAAGAGAAGGCTCAGCGTTTTGCCAACCGCCGCCGCGGTGTGGGTCCCCGACTTCGTGTTGGGGATTTGGTATGGCTGTCTTCTCGATTTGTTCCTATGAAGGTCTCCTCTCCTAAATTTAAGCCTCGCTTCATCGGTCCTTACAAGATATTGGAAATCCTTAATCCTGTGTCCTTTCGCTTGGATCTTCCTGTGTCATTTGCCATTCACAACGTGTTCCATAGGTCTTTGTTGCGGCGGTACGTTGTACCTGTGGTTCCTTCTGTTGAGCCTCCTGCTCCGGTGTTGGTTGAGGGCGAGTTGGAGTACGTGGTGGAGAAGATCTTGGATTCTCGTCTCTCCAGGCGGAGGCTTCAGTATCTGGTCAAGTGGAAGGGCTATGGTCAGGAGGATAATTCCTGGGTGGTTGCCTCTGATGTGCATGCGGCCGATTTAGTTCGTGCCTTTCACGCTGCTCATCCTGATCGCCCTGGTGGTCTTGGTGAGGGTTCGGTGACCCCTCCTTAAGGGGGGGGGGTACTGTTGTGAATTAGACTTTTTGGCTCCCTCTTGTGGTCACTAGTGGTATGACTCTGGGATTGTCTTTTTTCTGTTTGGCACTCACCTGGGTCGTTAGTCCAGGGGTGTCGCTATATTAACTTCCTGGATCCTTAGTCCAGTGCCTGGCATCGTTGTAATCAGATCCTTCTGTTGCTCCTGTCTGCTGGTCCTGGCTCTTGCAAAATTGTTGTGATCCGCTTTTTGGGCTCCCCTAGTGGTGGCTCGTGGTACTGGAGACTTGTGTGTTCTTTTCTGCCTCAGCTCACCTGCTTCCATCAGTTTTGGGAGTTCCCTATTTAGCCTTGCTCTCCAGTCACTTCCTTGCCGGTCGTCATTGTAACCTGAGTCTTTCAGTTGCATGTTCCTGCTACCAGTCTGCTGATCAGCTAAGTGGACTCTTGTCCTTTTTGTTTTGTATTTTTTGTCCAGTTTACAGTTTGTCATTTCCTGTTACTGGAAGCTCTTGTGGACTGAAATTGCCACTCCTGTGTCATGAGTTGACACAGGAGTCTTAAAGTAATTTCAGGATGGGTTTTTGAAAGGGTTTTTCAGCTGACCGTGAAGTCCTCTTTTGTATCCTTCCTCTATCTAGTAAGTGGACCTCGCTTTGCTAAATCTACCTTCATACTGTGTATGTCTTTTCCTCTGAACTCACCGTTAATATATGTGGGGGCTACTATCATCTTTGGGGAATTTCACTAGAGGTAAGCCAGGTCTGTTCCTTCCTCTTCCAGGCGTAGTTAGTTCTCCGGCTGGCGCATGGCATCTAGGCAGCCGTAGGAATGCTTCCTGGCTACTGTTAGTTGTGTGGTAGATTTAGGTCACGGTCAGCTTGAGTTTCCATCACCCGAGGGCTAGTCTGTTATTTTGTGTTTCTGATGTTCCCATGCCATTGGGGAATCATGACACAAAATTAAGCTAAGTCTTGCTTCTTTGTTTTTTGAGTTACTTGCTTTGCTACTATTTTGTCCAGCTTGTACTAAATGTGATTTCTGACCTTGCTGGAAGCTCTTGGGGGCTGGTGTTCTCCCCCCGGCCGTTAGACGGTTCGGCGGTTCTTGAATATCCAGCGTGGATATTTTAATAGGGTTTTTGCTGACCATATAAGTCATCTTACTATATTCTGCTATTAGCTAGTGGGCCTCTCTTTGCTAAATACCTAGCTCATTCTTATGTTTGTCTTTTCCTCTTACCTCACCGTTATTATTTGTTGGGGGCTTGTATCCAACTTTTGGGGTCTTTTCTCTGGAGGCAAGAAAGGTCTTTCTTTTCCCTTCTAGGGTTAGTTAGTTCTCCGGCTGGCGCGAGACGTCTAGAACCAACGTAGGCACGTTCCCCGGCTACTTCTATTTGTGGTGCTAGGATTAGATATATGGTCAGCCCAGTTACCACTGCCCTATGAGCTGTTTTTTTTGTGTTTGCAGACTTGGTATTGATTCCTGAGACCCTCTGCCATTGGGGTCGTAACAGCAGTGCTCCTGTTCCTCCTTGCACAAAGGCAGAGGTAACAGTCCTGCTGCTGGGTTGTTGCCCTCCTACGGCCCCCTCCAAGTCTCCTGGTGTACTGGCCTGTCTCCTGGTAGCGCCTCCAGCCTCTGGACACTACGCTGACAGACACAGTAAACCTTCTTGCCACAGCTCGCATTGATGTGCCATCCTGGATGAACTGCACTACTTGAGCCACTTATGTGGGTTGTAGAGTCCGTCTCATGCTACCACGAGTGTGAAGGCACAACCAACATTCAAAAGTGACAAACATCAGCCAGAAAGCATTGGTACTGGGATGTGGTCTGTGGTCCCCACCTGCCGAACCACTCCTTTATTGAGGGTGTCCTGATAATTGCCAATAATTTCCATCTGTTGTCTATTCCATTTGCACAACAGCATGTGAAATTTATTGTCAAACAGTGTTGCTTCCTGAGTGGACAGTTTGATTTCACAGAAGTTTGATTTACTTGGAGTTATATGCTGTTGTTTAATTGTTCCCTTTATTTTATTGAGCAGTATATATTGACTATGTTTTTCTAATCTTAGGTAAACCTTTCCCTACTGGGGAAGATCGGATAACTCTGCTGCTCATAGAGGTAGACACAGGAACACTGTCTCTTTAAATTTTCCACTGGTTTATTGAGGTGCAACATAAACATGGGTTTTCTGGCCTAACTGGAAAACTAAACAAAAACAAATGGCACAGTCCATGTTGCTGCAGGAATCTGCGCTCAGGAAACAAATATAAAAAAAGGTTACACTTTCCTTATCCTCAAACACAGCTCTGGAGCTCCCATCTCCATGCACACCTAACCCTGAATGAGCTAGAAGGCTGGGTATTTACCCTCTGAACTCCCCCTGGGGGTGGAGATCTGGTGAACAGCCTCCCACCCATTCTTCACTGTTCACTAAATTTAGCCCTAAACAAGCATTTTTCTAGGTTCATGTTACTGAAGTTAGTAACCTCAGTGATACAAATCTCTCTCTAATACTTGTCATTTGAACCCCCCCCCAAAGCTGGGAGTTTTGGCACCTTCAGCCACCAGACAGGGAAGCCTAGACAGGGCAGCTGCGTTATCATGAAAGTTGAATTCCTGGAGCCCTAGTCACCTGAGCATTCTTCCCCTTCCTTTCCCTCATCTATCTCAGGGGCGCATGATCTGACTCTAGCCGGAACGTCCAGCCTAACAGGTAGTACCTCAGGGTGTTAATTGCCCATTTGATGGCCAATTGCTCTTTCTCTATATTTTTTTTTCACAGGAGGAGAGTTTCCTACTTAAGTACAAGACTTGATGTTCCTCCGCGTTTATTTCCTGGGACAACACGGCCCTCAACCCTATAACTGAGGCGTCTGCCTGGGCTACGAATTCCCTACTGAAGTCAGGTGTGATCAAAACCGGCTGCTTACACAGGGCGAACTTTAACTCTTGGAACGACATCTGTGCTTCAGGAGACCATTTGGTCTTGAATAAACACAGTGGACCTACACCAGCAGATGACATGGCTCCCAAAACCATCATTGATTGTGGATACTTCACACTAGACCTTGGAAATCAAGGTCCCAGAGTCTGAAGGAAGAGTGGAGAGAGAGAGAATCCAAGCTGCTTGGGGTCTAGTGTGAAGTTTCCACAATCAGTGATGGTTTGGGGAACCATGTCATCTGCTGGTGTAGGTCCACTGTGTCTTATCAAGACCAAAGTTAGTGCAGCCGTCTACCAGGAAATTTTAGAGCACTTCTTGCTTCCTTCTGCCGGCAAGATTTTTGGAGATGGAAATTTCGTTCTCCAGGACTTGGCACCTGTCCACACTGCCAAAAGTACCAATACCTGGTGTAAAAACAACAGTATCACTGTGCTTGATTGGCCAGCAAACTCGTCTGACCTTAACCTCATAGAGAATTTATGGAGTATTGTCAAGAGGAAGATGAGACACCAGACCAACAATGCAGACGAGCTGAAGGCTGCTATCAAAGCAACCTGGGCTTCCATAACACCTCAGGAGTGGCACAGACTGATCGCCTCCATTTCACAGTCAATGTCTACTTGGATGTATAGGTGCCCTCTGGTGGACTTAACTAGGGGCCCGAGACGGTCCATGGCAATCCGGTCCAGTGGGACCTCTATAATGGTTAATGGCACTAGGGAACTGCAATAGTGGAAGATGCAAGCAGTTAGCTGACAGGTAGGACAGGACCAACAATAATTAACAATCTTTCGGTGACACCCGGGTCAGTAAAACCTTTGAAGTACCTGCTCCTGGGTTTTGTCTAAAATCTCAATTTTCTTCACGTGATCATTTATATACGAATTGCATACTTGCTATAACACACCCACCACTTTGTCTTCCACTTCTTTAAATTGAGACCATTGAGAGAAGCAGAAGTGAAAGCGGTCGGCACGTGATTGCAGGTATGCTATTCACATGTAAATAGTAATAATTTGCATTTGATCAGTCGTGACAAGTGCCGGGTGCGTATTACAGAATTGTGCGTGTTTAGCAATGTTAATGGGGTTGTCCACTACTACCACCTTCTTAAATGCCGAAGTGGCCCTAGTAATAAAAAGCAGACAAGCAAAACGCTCTTCTCGCTAACCGGTATCATTCCAGTGATGTTGATGCTGATCCTCCTGACAGTGTACGGGAGCACTGCAGCCGATCAGCGTCCTCTGACCAGCTGCAGCCCGTCTAGCCTCACGTAATATAATGTTGGCAGTCACCACGCTGACATGTAACCTCTGATTTGTGAAGTGCTTTGGAATTATGTAGGCGCTATATAAAGAAAATGTATTTAGTATTAATAGTGGACAATATAGGACAAAGCAGAACTAATAATATAGAACTAATCATAGGTGAAAAATTAATCCACTGGCCCCCCATGCAAAATCTCTAAGAGGGGCTACTACTACCTACCTAACTGCCGTAGGCATTTTTCAGCGGTGTTGTCAATGGCTGAGGAGCTTCTTTTTTTTTTCCTTTCTCATGCGCCAGGGTCTGGCTGTGATTTTTACCCCTGCGTCCCCTATAGCTATTCCGTCGGAATGAATGTTGCAGGTAACGCAAACTCCATGCCAGTGTGTTAGCCTTTCTAGGACATTTTCCATAAGCGGAGTACAGGCTGCCATAAACAGCAGTC
The DNA here is from genome assembly GCF_051348905.1 of Ranitomeya variabilis. Classification (NCBI taxonomy): domain Eukaryota; kingdom Metazoa; phylum Chordata; class Amphibia; order Anura; family Dendrobatidae; genus Ranitomeya; species Ranitomeya variabilis. The sequence goes on along the minus strand of NC_135233.1, from coordinate 48,467,984 downwards.
TACATTCTGCTAATGACAGAGCCGGGCATGTAACCTACTGCAGGCCTATTATTTAATATTAATGTTTCCTGCATCTACTAGGAGCCATTCCGGCTACAACCAAATCTTGGGACCTTGCTGTTCCCCATTCTCCGGGTCCATTATTTACAACGTAACTCCTCGTTTATAGCTTTGTTTTTGCTTCTCGTATGACCAGCGGATGTAATACCAGTAATACCAGTAGACTTGTAGATTAAAGCTTAGACATATGCAGGTTGTTACTTTTTTAGAAATACGAGATTGTTGCCAGGCATGTAACAGAGGGGTAGGATTAGGCCTAATACTGAGGGGGGAGGTATGTCGTGGAGAGGCCTATCATTATTTTACGAGCTTCTTTACAAAGCACCTTGAAATTCATCCATAAACTCCATAAACAATCATGTCTTAAATGGCTTTTTTTTGTATTAGTTTTTATTGCTTTTTTTTTCCTTTTTTTTTTTTGAAAGCTTTACAAATGCATATCAATACCCTTGGATTTCCTACCAACCGTCATTATCCTTCAGTGCCATGATAAAGCCGGTGGGTACTTCAAAGGGAGCATGAATAATTGCTTTGTCACTGCTCTGTCTCTGCCCGGTGCGGCCCCTTCTCAAGTTTTATTGAGGCTATAATCGCTTGATTAAGTTGGAGAGAGGCAGGAACAATGGAGTAGTGTGTGCGTTTTATTCTGAGGCCATAAAGCGGCTGTTAAACCCTGATGCTGATACCAACTGGAATTGTGCATTGCTCCAGTTAGATAGCGTGCACAGGTTGGCGGCGGAGTATGTAGGAGGTCACCACCGCCGCCGCCGCCACCCGGCTGTTTTCCTCGGTAGTCATATAATTAAAAGGGTTCCTTTTTTCCATTTTTTTTAAAAATTAATTAGTGAGCTGTAGTTATGCAAATTGCCTCTTCTGAGAAAAAGAGGACTTTACTCTATAGCGCCACCTATTGGAAGTAGCGATCCTACAAGTCACAATCAACCCTCTAACGAGTCGTGCAATATGACTTAGGATGAAAGCCAAATCAGTATCTCAATTCGCAGACACGGTGTTTCGGGCTGTTGGCCCTCGTCAGTGCGAAGCATGAGAACTGATTTGGGTAGGTGAGAGGCTCTGGAGTGGGCTGTAGTTGTATTTTTGTTCTTTTTTTCCATGCTTCAATACATAAGCAATGGTAATGTGGTAGGTGTACCTGCAGTTGGAAGTGTAAAGGGAATCTGGCATCAGGGTTCACCCTTCCCCCCCCCCCCCAAACCGCTTATTTGGTCAGGGAGCTCTTATAAAGAGAAGTCAATCCATGCCTATCTTTAAAAAAAAAAATAATAATAATTTTATGCAAATGATGGCCCCAAGTGCTGTGGGCGTGACGGAGCACCTACCGAGCCTCTGCCTCCGCAGCCCAAGTCTCCTCCCTGTTTCTCCCGCTGGCGCTTGACTGGTGGCTCATTGACTGTGTAATGTCCAAGGCTGGTGAAAGAAATCTCGCCTTTGTTAAGTGGGAGGTGCAAAGTGGGGGCTTGGATCTCAGAAAGTGCTCCATCACGCCCAAAGCACTTGGGCGTGATATCAACTTGGATTTTTTGATTATACAAAATGTTATGTGTTGAAGTATCTTCAAAAGAGCCACCTGACCATGTAATCTGATGACAGATTTCCTTGACATACAGATAGTACATAGTGATATTCCAGAATGTTAGGGGAAATTTAAAGGGATTGTCCGGTCCAAATCGATATGTCTGCAGTCGCTGTGTGTGACTGCAGACTTTTGAATCCCCCACTGTGCACTGCTGGGATTCTCTGGTTTCTGACCTGGGACCAGAGGATATCAATGAGTCATACATACTCCCAGCCAGGACCTGTCTAGTGGGCGTGGCTTTGCTTTCATACACTTGTATGGAGCGAGGCCGCACCTTCTAGTCTGCCACGCCCACAGGACGGACACATCACTACTAGTATATGGAGCGAGGCCACTCCCACTAGACAGGTCCTGGCCGGGAGTATGTATATCTCATACGTACCCTCCGGTTCCTGCTCAGAAACCGGCCAATCTCTGCAGCGCACAGTGGGTACGCTGGGGGGGATTCATAAGTCTCTAGTCACACAGAGTGACTGTGGACTTACTGATTTGGACCGGACTACACCTGTAAGACTTGGTATAATCACTGTTTTTGTCCTATGTTTTGTGAGGGACCCGGGAAGTCATCCAACATGGCTAACCATATTTATACAGCTTTGTTTCCAGTTGGTGGCCAAAAGAATATCTTTTGCTGTTCAATAGCATTGTAGACTTAAATCGAGATTATTCACAAGATCGGTGTGAATAATGAATTGTGCCCTATGGTTAAGAAAAAGGTTCTAAAAAGGGTGCTAATTGGCTTTTGTGTGTACACGGACAAAACCTGTAAATTATTGAAGTTGACCTGTTTAAAGGTAAACATGAGAGAGTATAGGTGCAGCACGGGAGAAGTCTTGAGGATTGTGTAATAGGTAGTAAAAATCATGATGAACATATAAAGATTTTTTTAAAAGCAGATATTCTCACCTCGAACTTGACCTTCTTTGTCTTAACTAAATTTTCCGAGAACTTTTTGAAGCATTTGATATTAATTTAGAGTGATGTTCTTTTTCAACCTTAACATTAGGATAATAAAATCTCAAAGGCGTTTTGCTTTTGATAAAGTGATAACATTGGCAATTGAACTTTTTTGTAATTTTACATTTTTTTTTTTTTTTTTTTTTATATTGTTGGCTATTAACGATTAAAAGATGTATTGTGTTAAAGGGGTATTCCCATATCCCAATATGTAGTAGGTGTAATAATAATAATATTAGCAAATATCTCTAACTAGATGGTGGCCCGATTCTAACGCATCGGGTATTCTAGAATATGTATGTATGTCACGCTATGAGTGGGGTTAAATTCCGCGCCAATATCGCTGATTGGTCGCGCCCTACTGGCCGATCAGCGAAGAGTGGTTCAAATCTGGCACCAATTCACGGCCAGACTGCGCCTGTCGCTGATTGGTTGCGGCCAGCCGGGCACGACCAATGACCGAAGCGGTGTTTAAATACCACGCCAATATCGCTGATTGGTCGCTGCCGGCCGTGAGCTACCAATCACTGAAGTGGTGTTTAAATCCCGCGCCAATATCGCTGATTGGTTGCGGCCGGCCGGGCGTGACCAATCAGCGAAGCGTGGTTTAAATCCCGCGTCAATTCACAGCTGGACTTCGTCTGTCTCTGATTGGTCGCAGGATATCGGGGGTTCGAGGTGCTGGATGTTGGGGGTTCGGGGTGCAGGCTATAGTACAGCCACGTAGTATATAGCACAGCCACGTAGTATGTAGTATATGGCACAACCACGTAGTATATGGCACAGCCACGTAGCATATGGCACAGCCACGTGGTATATAGCAGCCACGTAGTATATAGCGCAGCTACGTAGTATATAGCGCAGCCACGTAGTAGCGCAGCCACGTAGTATATAGCACAGCCACGTAGTATATAGCAACCACGTAATATGTAGCAGCCACATAGTATATAGCACAGCCACGTAGTATATAGCACAGCCCACATAGTATATAGCACAGCCCACGTTGTATATAGCACAGCCCACGCAGTATATAGCACAGCCCACGCAGTATAACTGGGGGGGGAGTATGGAGGGGGGCACTAACTGCAGAGGAGTAGGGAGCGGCCATTTCGCGGCTGGACTGTGACCCGATTCTAACACATCGGGTATTCTAGAGTATGTATGTTGTTATTATTATTATTATTATTTATTATTATAGCGCCATTTATTCCATGGCGCTTTACATGTGAGGAGGGGTATACATAATAAAAACAAGTACAGTAATCTTGAACAATACAAGTCACGACTGGTACAGGAGGAGAGAGGACCCTGCCCGCGAGGGCTCACAATCTACAAGGGATGGGTGAGAATACAGTAGGTGAGGATAGAGCTGGTCATGCAGCGGTTTGGTTTGTATGTAGTTGTATGTATGTAGTTTATTTATGAAGTTTTCAGAATAATGCAATTTATACACAGGATTCGGCCGGCCAGGTGCGACTAATTAGCGAAGCGTGGTTCAAATTCAGTGTAGCCAGGGCTGGCTCCAGGTTTTTGAGGGCCCCGGGTGAAAGTAATGTAGCACAATTCTTCTGATTCTCTGTGTCTCTTACCCCGTGTGCAGGGCATTGCAGTAGCTTAGGTATCCATGGTTACTCATATAAGGCTACTACAATGCCCTGCACACGGGGTAAGCGACATAGTGAATAAGAACAACTATGCATTTCTGATTGGAGGTATTTTTAATATTACTGTTATTACACCCACTGCATATTGGGATAGGATCTTGTAGATAGGAATACCCTCTTAAAGATTCTCCAGGGTGGATTCTCGCTGAGCTGGACGTGTAACCCATTTTTGCTGTACACATGGGTAGGACCTGTTTTGCAATGGTGTTTCTTTTAGTCATGCTTTCGGTCTCTGCTCCCTGAGGTTTTCTTCCTGAAAAGTAAACACAGAGACTCTTGAAACCATGAGTCAAACAGGGGAGACAGGGTCACTTCCTGCTTACTTCTTCTGACCTTGAGTGACTGTCACTTATCTTTCCAGGCCTGAGGCACCAAAACAAGAATCTACTAAAAAACATAAACATGATGGCATCTTTTTTTCTTTTCTTTCTCTCCTTCAGAAAATAAAAAGATGGGTCAAAGTCTTTTTAGGAACCGACCCCTTATTTTGTGCAATATTGTGTGTGTATCTCCTCGGCATCACTGAAACCTGGCTGACTCCTTCTAACACAGCCTCTCCACCTGCACTTTCTTTTGATGAATCCACCTTTGTCACACACCCCTCCCCAGCAGCAAGCATGGTGTAGGAGTTGGTTTTCTTCTGTCAGATAAATGCTCCTTCACCCAATTCCACTGTCACCTTCCTGTTACTCTCCATTTTTTTGAAGTGCACTCTGTGCACATCTACTCCCCCTCCAACCTCCAACTGGTTGTCATTTACCACCCCCCACGGCCAGCCACAACCTTTTTGACCACTTCATCACTTCATGGGTGACTTCAACATCCCCATTGACACTTCCCAGTCAGCTCCAAGTTTATATCTCTCACTTCCTCTTTGCTCAATGGTATTTTACAGCCACTCACAAATATGGCCAAACACTGGATCTCATCTTCACCCACCTTTTATCTAACCACTCCAACTCGCCTCTCCCTATATGTGACCACAACCTACTCACATCCTCTTCCTTTTCCTCTCCAGGTGCACAATCCCCACTCCACAAACTTGCACACCCACACAGAAATCTCAAACACCCTTATTTACACTCACTTTCTGAATCCATTCTCCCTCTTGCAGACATAAGTTCCTTATACAATGCAGATGTTGCTTCCTCTTTATATAACACCTCATCAGCTGCAGCTCTCGAATCGGTCACCCCCTCACAACAAAGCTCTAACAATCAACAGGCAACCCTGGCACACCAACCTGACTAGAGAAATGAGGCATGCTTCCAGATTTGCTGAATGGAGATGGAAAAGATCCCACTCCAACAAGCACCGCATCACATTCAAACAGTCCCTCATTACTTTCAAGTCCACACTTACTGCAGCTAAACAAACCTACTTCTCATCTCTGATATCCTCCATGTCTCACAACAGTGAACAGCTATTCTCTAGAAGAACATGGAAAAAATAACATGGACAAAACAGAATTGGTCATCTTTCCCCATGTCACTCAACCCCCACCCCAATAGACCTATCCATCAAAGTCAATGGATGCTCACTCTCCCCAGTCCCTCAAGTTCACTGCCTCGAGTAATCCTTGAATCTGATCTCTCCTCCAAACCACACATCCAAGCCCTTTCCACTTCCTGCCGACTACAACTCAAAAATATTTCCATATGCAAAAACACTAGTGCATGCCCTCATCATCTCCCGCCTTGACTACTGCAACCTCCTGCTCTGTGGCCTCCCTCCTAATGCTCTCGCACTCCTCCAATTTATCCTAAACTCTGTTGCCCGACTAATCCACTTGTCCCCCACCATTCTCTGGCTTCTCCTCTCTGTCAATCCCTGCACTGGCTCACATTGCCCAGAGACTCCAGTTAAAAACCCTAACCATGTCATACAAAGCATTCCACAACCGGTCTCCTTTATACATTTGTGATCTAGTTTCCTGGTACTTACCTGCACGCCACCTCCGATCCTCACAAAAGCGCCTTCTCTAGTCCACGCTTATCTCCTCTCCTCTATATTTTCACTTGCATCCCCCCTACTCTGAAACTGTGTACCCTAACATATCAGACTCTCACCTACCGTGGAAATCTTCAAAAGGAATCTGAAGACCTACCTCTTCCGACAAGCCTACAACCTGCAGTAACCCTTGTACCACCAAACCGCTGCACGACCAGCTCTACCCTAACCTATTGTATCCTCACCCATTCCTTGTAGACTGTGAGCCATCTGACAGGGTCCTCTTTTCTTCCTGGTTTCATCCCTGGCTCTTCTTTCGATTAGCCTGCCTGATGCCACATCAGATGTGTATCACTGCCCAACGATGACGTTGTGCCAGGACGGCTAATCAAAAGAAGAGCCATGGATGCCGTCAGGTAAAAAGTTGCTCCTGGCCAGCCACCAGAGACTGTTGACATGGTCCGTGAATCAGATTGTGCACATCGATAATAATAATAAATTGTTTTCTCACCAAACTGTAACCAATTCTATATAATTTAATACCTGATTTCGGCTATATGTAGGAAATGGCTATCCACTGGCAAAAATTGAAAAAAAACAACAATCCCTCTTGATGAATTTCCGCAACTTTTGGAGGACCACACTTTTCACTATTGCCCTCTTGGTGTGCCTTTATAAACATTTTTCTCATATTTTATTGCTAGGGGTTTGACCTCCAGGACCCCCACCAATCCTGAGAATATGGTGCCCATTTAATCACTTTATAGCAAATGGACATCCACCGCTGCAGATACCGTCTCTCCCATTGAATAGACGGCATTAATGTACAATGCAAACCCCAAAGTGACATAGTTTAGCGTAACCCCAGAAACTTTTCGGATGCACGGCATTGCTGTCACTCGTCTACTCAGTTGCTCAGCTCCTGAATTAACAACATGGGTGAAAGAAAAGACGATAAATTCTTGTGCTTGGGACTGTCTCCGGGGACCGTGCTGTGTGTCAGGCTATTTTTGCAGCTATGAATGAACTGTTATCATAGGAACTTTGAGCTGCAGTTTCTTTATCAGGCGGCCTCACAAAGCAATTGTCCTATCTATTTTGGCTTGTGACCAGAAATAGACACTGTTCAACTGACTCGTCACTTAACATTCATATTTGGGACCCCGTCTGGGGGTGTGAGGCAGCTTTTTATTTCCAATAGTTTACATGTATATAATCACTCTGATAACATAAGTCGCCCTTGTTAACTCCCACAACGGACCTTACGTGTTTTAATTTTTTAAGGGAATTCACTCTAAAAAGTTTTCATACAGTTGCCTTTGATATTGGGGTATGTGCATGAATGTTTTTCAAAATCCATTCCCTTCTGGGTTTAATATCAACCGTGATGGCCCCCTAGTTCCCTGTAAATTAGCAAAATGGTCCTAAATATTTAGATTTTGTGTAGAACTGTAATGTATAGCCTACATAAAGAGGACCTGTGACTTGCCAGTAATATGAAACTATTTTATCTGGTGTAAATGCCTCTATTCTCCTGAATTTGGCAGAGTTGTTTTTTTTTTTACTGCTTGCTGGTAGATTGTTGGGGGAGATGTGTTTCACTACGCCTAATGGCGTCAGTGATATAAAACCCATAGTTTTTCATTCCGCTCCCCAGGTGTTGTGAGAGTTGAGCCAATTTGCATGCATAATGCGCTGGCTTTTATGTGGACATCCGTAAAGTAGGTGGGAGGATGCCCACCTTATCTCCACCTGCAGAGCCAGCACTGCTGTGTGTTGACAGGACCTGTGGTGTCAGTCGTGATTAGTCACATCGGGGGAGGAGTCGCTTGGATTGGGGCTTAAGTAGCTGGGCTCCAAAGGCAGTAGGTGTCTCAGTGTCTGGAGAGGAAGCACTCAAGGAAAGTGTTTGTGCAGGTTGATCCCCGCTAGGAGAAGGACTGTGTTTTGTTTTGCTGCTTTGCCCAGAGGGCTGTGTTTTTTTCCCCAACTTGCTTTAATAAACGAAGCACATTCTTAAAGAGAGTGTGCAGTACCTCTGTGTCCAACCTAGTGATCTGCTGTGTGTGTGTGTATATATCTAATATATAAAGCTGAATGTGTGTGTGTATGTACAGTCATGGCCAAAAGTATTCACACCCCTGCAATTCTGTCAGATAATTCTCAGTTTCTTCCTGAAAATTATTGCAAACACAAATTCTTTGGTATTATTATCTTCATTTAATTTGTCTTAAATGAAAAAACACAAAAAGAATTGTCATAAAGCCAAATTGGATATAATTCCACACCAAACATAAAAAAGAGGGTGGACAAAAGTATTGGCACTGTTCGAAAAATCATGGAATGCTTCTCTAATTTGTGTAATTAACAGCACCTGTAACTTACCTGTGGCACCTAACAGGTGTTGGCAATAACTAAATCACACTTGCAGCCAGTTGACATGGATTAAAGTTGACTCGACCTCTGTCCTCTGTCCTTGTGTGTACCACATTGAGCATGGAGAAAAGAAAGAAGACCAAAGAACTGTCTGAGGACTTAAGAAACCAAATTGTGAGGAAGCATGAGCAATCTCAAGGCTACAAGTCCATCTCCAAAGACCTGAATGTTCCTGTGTCTACCGTGCGCAGTGTCATCAAGAAGTTTAAAGCCCATGGCACTGTGGCTAACCTCCCTAGATGTGGACGGAAATGAAAAATTGAAAAAATTGACAAGAGATTTCAACGCAAGATTGTGCGGATGTTGTATAAAGAACCTCTACTAACATCCAAACAAGTTTAAGCTGCCCTGCAGTCCGAGGGTACAACAGTGTCAACCCGTACTATCCGTCGGCGTCTGAATGAAAAGGGACTGTATGGTAGGAGACCCAGGAAGACCCCACTTCTTACGCCGAGACATAAAAAAGCCTAAAATGTTTTGGAAGAATGTTCTCTGGTCAGATGAGACAAAAGTAGAGCTTTTTGGGCAAAGGCATCAACCTTGAGTTTACAGGAGAAAAAAAGAGGCATTCAAAGAAAAGAACACGGTCCCTACAGTCAAACATGGCGGAGGTTCCCTGATGTTTGGGGGTTGCTTTGCTGCCTCTGGCACTGGACTGCTTGACCGTGTGCATGGCATTATGAAGTCTGAAGACTACCAACAAATTTTGCAGCATAATGTAGGGCCCAGTGTGAGAAAGTTGTTTCTCCCTCAGAGGTCATGGGTCTTCCAGCAGGACAATGACCCAAAACACACTTCAAAAAGCACTAGAAAATGGTTTGAGAGAAAGCACTGGAGACTTCTAAGGTGGCCAGCAATGAGTCCAGACCTGAATCCCATAGAACACCTGTGGAGAGATCTAAAAATGGCAGTTTGGAGAAGGCACCCTTCAAATATCAGGGACCTGGAGCAGTTTGCCAAAGAAGAATGGTCTAAAATTCCAGCAGAGCATTGTAAGAAACTCATTGATGGTTACCGGAAGCGGTTGGTCGCAGTTATTTTGGCTAAAGGTTGTGCAACCAAGTATGAGGCTGAGGGTGCCAATACTTTTGTCTGGCCCATTTTTGGAGTTTTGTGTGAAATGATCAATGTTTTGCTTTTTCGCTTCATTCTCTTTTGTGTTTTTTCATTTAAGACAAATTACATGAAGATAATAATACCAAAGAATTTGTGTTTGCAATCATTTTCAGGAAGAAACTGAGCATTATCTGACAGAATTGCAGGGGTGTCAATACTTTTGGCCATGACTGTATGTATGTATATGTGTGTATGTCCGGGATTGGTATCTGCACAGTCGCAGCTACAGCCACAAAATTTTGCACAGTCACACTTCTGGACCCCGAGAGCGTCATAGGCTATGTTGTGAGGCGAAATTTTAACCCCGTGCGTTCCAATTCACCAAACAATTTTGCCCCTATCTACATAATGGGGGAAAAAGTGAAAGGAAAAGTGTTGGAGGCAAATTGACAGCTGCCAGATGTGAACAAGGGGGACTTAAAGAATGAGAGCGATGGCACCAAAGAGTATATACTGTACATGCTACACTAACCTGTCACATGCAACTCGACACACAAAAAGTTGCTACACAAAACTCATCTCACAAAAGTCGCTACATGTATGTCTCCATACGCAACTGAACACACACAACTTGACACATGAAACTCACCCTAAAACACGCACAAGTCTGGTATTATCCTTCAAAAATCAAAATCTGATTAATAAGCAGACAAACTACAAGAGCAACAACTGTACCATATAGGAAATACGGCAGCTGTCAGTCACATGACCTGTCTATTATGTATATGTGTGAGCTAATATATACTGCCAGGGGGGAGGGCTTCCTGTTGGCTCGGGATTGATCAGGCTGCCAATAGCAACCAATCGCAGCTCAGCTTTTATTTTCTACAGTTAATTAATCTGAGCTCTGACTGGTTAATGTAGGCAACAAAGGACATTCCCAGTATAACCAAGCTTGTGTGAGGTAATAGCATGTCAGTTAGGGTGTGTTGGTGGAAAGGCTGATGTCAGTCACATTACCTCTGTGAGAGGATATAGAAACTGCCAGTTAGACTATTTTTACCACAATAATGCCTCATAAGAAAAGGAATTCCATGGCACGAATGTCAGCTGATGCGTAAAGAAAAGCTGCATTACGGGCCAATGAAAAATGTGAAGACCGAGAAACAAGGCTGACACACATGAGAACATCAGCTGCTTCCTCAAGAGCCAATGAACTTAGTTTTTAAGCCTTTTGATAATTACATTTCTATCTACCGTATATACTCGAGTATAAGCCGACCCGAGTATAAGCCGACCCCCCTAATTTTGCCACAAAAAACTGGGAAAACTTATTGAGTCGAGTATAAGCCTAGGGTGGGAAATGCAGGAGCTACCGGTAAATGTCAAAAATAAAAATAGATACCAATAAAAGTAAAATTAATTGAGACATCAGTAGGTTAAGTGTTTTTAAATATCCATATTGAATCAGGAGCCCCATATAATGCTCCATACAGTTCATGATGGCCCCATAAGATGCTCCATACAAAATACGCCCCATATAATGCTCCATACAGTTCATGATGGGCCCCATAAAATGCTCCATATTAAAATATACCACATATAATGCTGCTCAAAGGTTAATAATGGCCCCATAAGATGCTCCATAGAAACATTTGCCCCATACAATGCTGCATAAAGGTTGATGGCCCCATAAGATGCTCCACACATTATGGCCCCATGAGAAGCTCCACACATTAGGGGCCCCATGAGATGCTCAACACATTATGGCCCAATACGATGCTCCACATATTATGGCCCCATGAGATGCTCCACACATTATGGCCCCATGAGATGCTCAATACATTGTGGCCCCATAAGATGCTCCATACATTATGGCCCCATGAGATGCTCCATACATTATGGCCCCATGAGATGCTCCATACATTAGGGGCCCCATGAGATGCTCCACACATTATGGCCCCATACGATGCTCCACACATTAGGGGCCTCATGAGATGCTCCACACATTATGGCCCCATGAGATGCTCCACACATTGTGACCCTATAAGATGCTCCACACATTTGCCCCTTTTGCTGTTGCTGCGATTAAAATAAAAAAAAATTACATACTCACCTATCTTCGCTCAGGCCCCCGACACTTGCGATAGTCACCTTCCTCGTTCCATCGCTGCGCGCTGCTCTGTCTTCCATCCTCCGCACTGACTGTTCAGGCAGAGGGCGGCACGCACACTAATCGCGTCATCGCGCCCTCTGACCTGAACAGTCACAGCCAGAGGATGGAAGACAGCGGCGCGCAGCGGTGGAACGAGGAAGGTGACTATCGTGCAATGCTCACCTCCCCTGATATACTCACCTGCTCCCGGTGCGGTCCCTGGCAGCGCCTCATTGTCAGATGGTCTCCGGGAGCCGGCAGCTTCTTTCTGTGTTCAGCGGTCACGTACCGCTCATTACAGTAATGAATATGCGTGCATATTCATTACTGTAATGAGCGGTACCACGTGACATGCAGGGACCGTGCCAGGAGCTGGTGAGTATGTGACAGCCGCCGTTCCCCCTGACCCGCCGACACTGACTCGAGTATAAGCCGAGAGGGTCACTTTCAGCCCAAAAAAGTGGGATGAAAATCTCGGCTTATACTCAAGTATATACGGTATTTGTCTTGTGGTTTTTGTGTTCAGAATAAATCACCATTTTTGATTTGTCTTGGTATTGCAGTACATCAGTTCTTTTAACCTTGGTCGGTATTCCCCTGCGCCACCTCTATAGCAGTACATCAGTTCTTTTAACCTTGGTCGGTATTCCCCTGCGCCACCTCTATAGAGTTCAACTTTGTCCTTCTTATACGCTGGAGCCCAAAATTGTGCATGTCATTCTAAGTGTGGCCGCACTTGTACAGAAGCAAAACTATGTTTTTCCGTGAGCATCTATGCATCCCATAATTTTGTTTGCCTTGGCAGAAGCTGCCTGGCACTAGTCACTAATGTTGAGTTTTCTGTCCACCTATGACCTTAAGTCTTTGTGTTGTGTTGGTAGAAATAAATAATCTTCTGTGGCAGTAATCAGAGAGATTTATTGGCAGTAGAACAAACAGTAGCCGTGCTGTAACGTGAAATATGTATGTACTGACAGCAGTGTTACGGCCTATCAAGTCCTAGAAGAATTGACCAACATAACCTATGAATAGTCTCCCCCATTGTGTGCGTTGGTCACATATTTTATAGCTAGAGTCATTTTTCCACCCTTGGTAATTGGACTTCAAGTTGCGAGAGGAGTGAAACTTAGTGGAGGGGAACTACATGATGCCCAAACGGAATTTATATTTTTAGCTTAAAAAAAAAAGTATAATTTGTTTTTCAAGGCGCTGAAAATGGTGTTACTAAATTCCAGGCCCAAGTAAAGCAAAATATTTCTCAAGTTCAGTGACTTTCAAAAACACACTTGGAGCTCGCAAGGCTGTAAAGTAAATGGTTGGAGAAGTCAAGGCCTGTTCATTGTCCGTTACTCTTATTTTTTTCTCTTTCTTCAAATAGTATCCCTAGAACAAACATTCTTGGAAGATCACGTTGCCTTCATTTTTTATGAGCTTAATAAGGGAACTGTCAGTCAGGCCTAGCGTAAATATATGGCCCTTTCCAACAGTTTAATTTATGAAAGCGCTTTTCATGCTTTTACTCGTTATTTTCATGTGGATTTACAAGGCCCGAGGTTTTCCCCAAGTTATGGTGTAGTTAGTTAATCGGAATTGATTGGCTTTTTGCTCATTTACACAGTCACCCTTTTTTTTTTTTTGCTTCAACAACCTTTATAAAATCAAACTAATTACGCAACTAGTCTTGATTAAAATTAGCCTTGTTTTCTTTGTGTGCAGCTACTGTGCAGACTTAAACCTTTCCATGGATTCGGTCTACAAAAATAAAATCCTGCCGACCCATAAGGCGCATTAAGACAAGCCCATCTTGGAGAACTAACGAGTGACGATTGATTATAAACTCCTAGATTGTCACTCGTTTGCTTCCCAGTGTACACAGACCAATGAGTACTTATGGGAACAGAACGATTGCTAATACGATCGTTCTGTCCCCATTCAGCATTGTGTTATCGGCAGAACATTCCTACAGCATTGTGTTGTCAGCTACACCTGAAAATCATCTCTAGAATTCAACGTTTTCTTAACTTTGACTGCAAATACTCAATTTCCTCTTCAGTCCATTCTGAATGCAGCCGCCAGGATTATATTCCTGTCCAGCTGCTACACTTATGCCTCCACCTTGTCCCAGTCATTGCACTGGTTGCCCATCCACTATAGAATACAATATAATTTTTTTTACTGTCGCTCACAAAGTGCTACACGGTTCTGAACCACTATACATCTCCCTCATCCTTGCCTACCACCCTTCCCGTGCCCTCCGTTCTGCTAATTACATAAGACTAATCTATAATCTGAACTTCCTATTTTTATCTCAAAGACTTCTCTCGTGCTGCAACAATTCTTTGAAATGCACTACCCAGGACAATTCCATAAATTTCGAATACCCACATTTTAAGTCCCCTAAAAACACATTTCTTTAAACTGGCCTATCGCTTCATCTCACTTACATAACTATTCCAGTTTTGCCCTTACAACATTTTGCTTTAAATCTGGTCCCTCGTAGCATCGGTTTACACCCTCCATGCACTTAATAGCCCACATACTGGCTGGTGACTGGTTCATGCAGCGTTATTTGAAGGTTCTATTTATTATTATTCCTGAATAGGTTTAGTGAAGCGGATGTGTATCAGATAGATGGGATCTCAGAGGTCAGACCTGCGCTAATCATAGAGTAACCATAGACCTCTTTAATTAATTAATTTCTATTTTGAACCATAACTACTTTGCTTTATTGGGGTCTTTACTTAGCGGATGACTTATGGAAGATAAGCTGAACAAAACCTATTTTTTATTTTTTCTGCTGGTAGTTTATTTTTGCATTTCTTTTAATAGTTGGTAAAAAATATGTTTTGTATCAAGGGGCTTATCTTTGCACATTTCGCTGCCCTTCCATTGCACCCTGGGTGGAAGAGATTTACGATATTGACATAGTTTAAGACAAATCATAAGATGGACATATGGGGATGTGGATGAGGATATTCACATGTTTACTTCTGTCATAATTTTGGAGCAGCTGGATGATTCGTGCACAATTGTGCGCCGTCCGGTGGATGACTTTTATAGGTCTGTGACATGCATTCACAGTATAGCGTCATGCACTGACTATGGGATGTGATAGGATGCGATGCTGATATTTCATAGAGCTGAATCCCGGTGTATTATGCCTCTGCACCTCTTGTCTTTGTTCTCCTGCATATCTCGCACATACATTAAAGCGCCACTCCAGTTGATGTCTATAAAGATGAGTTCTCGCCTGTACTGCCTGATTATGGACCCATCATGCTCCTGTTCTATTTTTTCAGGATAGGACAGGTGCGTGTATACTGGCAAGTACCATATGTGAAGAAAAAGATGTCATTGGGGCTCCTTACTTCCCAATGTGGAAATAAACAGCAGCAGAGAGACCCTTTAATCTGGGCTGAGTCTCTAATTAAAAAAAAAAAAAAGTTAAATGAAAAAAAAATATTCTGGGTAGTCCATGAAAAAATATGCTGTTGAACCATGCATGCAAAATCTCTTAAATATCTAGCCATTTAGGATCAAAACTTTGGTCATTAAAAGGTTACGGGGTTGCCTGCTTTTTTTAAAACCTATTTTTATATTTTTTTTTATTGGAAAACTGAGCTAAGGGGTAAATTCTGACCCCCAGCTGAAATTTTAAAAAATTAAATAAAATTAATGTTATGTGCCCCTTCTGGGGCAGCTATGGACTGGTATTTTTAGGCTGGGAAGGACCCAATATTCAGGGATCTTCCCAGCTGTCTGCTTTACCTTTGCTGGATACAAAAAATGGGGGGACCCCTTGTAATTTTTTTCATTAATTTATTTGTTAGGTTAAATCTAAAGGTGCACAATAAGCTCCACATGCAAGGCACTAATAAGTCGTGAGGTTATGAAATGATATATCTGCCAGATTATCTATCTATCTATCTATCTATCTATTTATGATCTATCTATCTATCTATCTATCTATCTATTTATGATCTATTATCTATCTATCATCTATCTATTATCTATCTATCATCTATCTATCTATCTATCATCTATCTATTATCTATCTATTATCTATCTATCTATCATCTATCTATTATCTATCTATCATCTATCTATGATCTATCTATTATCTATCATCTATCTATTATCTATCTATTATCTATCTATCTTTCTATCTATCCATATCTATCTATATCTATTAATAAAAAATTAAAAAAAATAAAAGCAGCACACGGTTTAGAGAAAAATTAGACAAGATGGTTTAATAGCCTGTTAGGGCTCAACCCACCCATCTTGTCCTGTATTGTGCAGACAGTGAATAGGTGCCGTGTAATTCTTTATTTCTCCTCTGGTAGTGCTGTAGGGAAATTGAACACTTGCTACAAGTTTTATCCACTGATCGCTGAGGATTTTAATAAAACGACACCTTGTAATCTTCTAGAGGTCACAACTGTTGCACTATGTATAATACCTTTATATAAGTAGTTGTAGAAGGATCTGTTGTATGACTTAAGGCCATACTGTGCGATAGTATCCCGCCCGAGCAGACAATGATGTTCAGCGTTTTGGCCTCTAGAACGGCCGGTGACGTCATAATCTTCTATTCAATCAAAATGATAAGATTTTCTATATAAAATTATTTCTCTAGGGATTGAGTGAAGCGACATTATCTTCTTATTAAACTGCTTTACACACAAGATTTCTGGAGAGCAGTCCTATAATCTGCCGACCAAAGAGCTGTGGCTTATAAAACGCGGAGTACGTGCCAATGTTTGCGTCTGAGAGTTATCATCTTCTTTTTCTTCCTGTGTGAGTCACTTAGATTTTTATCTTTTCGTGAGCTCTTTTGTAGTCCTTGCTGTAAGTTAATCATTCCATGTGATCTGCATTCACGCTTTTCTGATACTGAGGATAAGGATTCATTTTTTACATCTCGATGAGTGTTTTCCTTAATTTTGCTGTTTTGCGGGGGTAATCTGGGGTCAGACCACATGGCACTGTGCCACACCCTGATGTTATGCAGAACTCTCCAAGTGCACGTTGGTTTTGTTGTTAAGTTCATATGTGAGTCACGTCAAGTTTACATGTTCCTCTAGGAGTTTACTTACAATTAGAAAAGACCATATAATCGTGATTTCAACAGACCTTTCTCATTAAGTTCTGGTCTCATATTTTGGTAAATTGGTCTTCAGGCTAATTGACAAGAACTTCTTCCCAACATATCCGTTCATCTGTGTTTTCAATAAGGGATGCATCTTCCAGATTATGGCGCCAGTCATCTACCAGGGAAGCAAAACTACTAGACATTTACATTGGAGAGTTCATCACTATTTTCTTCTGTCATTGAATCACACGAAGTTGAAACCCATAGAGGGCCTGTTACGAGCCAGTGGTGGCATCCATAAGATGTTGAATGACAGATTCGGCACAGTATGGACATAGCTGAGATCTAAGATCCTTGTTTTCTCTGTTGGGGAGATCTGAATAGGACGATAGCACATGGATAGGGCATAACCTTAAGGAACAAAGAAGGTGAAGGTATCTCTCACCTGTAGAAGTTGTCTAACGACACAACACCTGTAGAAGCCTGATGCACCATGGCTGGAGGAGAGTATTGTCCAGATAGCAGTTTTAACAAAGCAGAGATAATCATGATGTGCGGGCTGTGCTCACGAAAAGGATGAGATCCGGAGAGTATAAGTAGAGTCTCTTATTTAGGCTTCTTTGACATTTCCGTCGGCAGTGTGCCGTCCTAATGCGTCGGGAAGACGTGCCGATGGATGTTGATAAAATAGTGATACAACGGAGGGAACGCATCCAGTGTTATGACGGATGCGTCGGCTGTGCTTTTCTGGTGTAGATATGGAATTTGGTATTCCGGGGAGAGAGAGAGAGAATATTCCTGTGTGTGATGGTCAGCGACGGATCCTGCGTCCATAGACCCGTCGCTGACCGATTTTCCGACGTGCAGAAATAACGTTCCTCTGAACGTTTTCTCCACGACGGACCGCTATTTTCCGACGGATCCAGTGCACGACTTATGAAACGGATGGCAATCCGTCGCTAATACAAGTCTATGGGAAAATGCAGGATCCTGCATTTTCAAAAATCGGCGGATTTCGTCATGAGACAAAAGACGGAAGTGTGAAAGAGGCCTTACACACACGCGTTTTGGCGTCGGCCCGGCACTTTTTTTTACTTTGATAATGGCGCCAAAACACGTTGGTGTGAATAAAAACCTGACTTATACTCTTCGGATCTCCTCTTTTCTGAGAGTGCAGCCCCCACATCCTGATTATCATTGCTTTGTTTTCCCTGTTGACAGATGTTGAGATACTTGCCTCCATACAACTTGGGTTGTCAGTGGACAATTATCTGAGATATTTAGTGGGTATAAAGGGGTTTTTCCTACTAATGAAAATGGATGGTTAAAAATAATAAAATAAATAACCTTCCCATTCTCCCACAAGTCTCGTTCCTGTCCTTGCTTGGTTCCCACTGGTCTGTGTTTCTCGTTGGTCGAAAATGCTGTTGCAGCCAATCAGGGAGTGAAGTGGCTCACTTCTTGATGTTTTTTTTGGGGGGGGGCTGAGTCAATGAAATCACAGTCCATGAGGGACGGACAGGGTGTGGAATGGGACCGTGCGGAATCTCACCCTTTTTACATTTATGTTCAAACAAAGTTTTTAGACATTGAGTTTTTTGTGCGATTCTTGATGTGTATTTTCATGTTTTTTTCAGGCATAAACTCCTCATTAATTGACCTAAAAATCAGCATTTGAACTTTAGGCATGTTTTTACCTTTGGAATCATTAGAAAGCATAATAAATCAGTTCTTGAAGGTCCGAAGTCCACATAAAAACTGTGCGAATATGTGATATTTATAAAATGTGTGTGTTTTTATATATGCAGTTGATTATGATGATGTCTGTAAAGCGCTGTGGAATTGATGGCGCTATATGTGAGTAAAATCAATAAATAAATACAGCTCTTTTATAGGGTATCCATATAGTGTCTCTGCCATAGGCATGAGCCCCTACGGCCCAATTCACATTAGGCAGAAATCAGCTGTACCGGCTTATAACAGCGACGTTTCCCGGCGGTGTAATGTGCACGGTGGCCCTCGGAATCCTCCCTGACAGATGATGTCAGGAAAAAGAAGGATTCTTCCTGTTAAACTTGCTAATTATGCAAATTGTCTCTTCGGAGAGGAAGAGGGCTAGAACTCTAGTGCCGCCTATTGGAAGGTAGCAATCCTACAAGTCAATGTTGACCCTTTAACGAGCCTTGTCACATGACTTAGGATAATAGCCAAACCAGAATCTCAATTTGCAGACACTGTGTTTCGGGGTACTGCCCCTCGTCAGTGCAAAGCGGAGATCTGGTTTGGCTGTGTGAGAGGCGTCAGACCGTTATCTTCAATGGCAGATCTTTTTATTCTGCAGGGAGAAAAGCATTTGCTCATGCAGGGAGTCAGGAGAAATAACCATCCACTGCCATTTTCCCAATGCTTTGTGAGGGTCTAGAAGAGAGAGCCGCCCTCCGACATCTATCTAGTATGTATGGGGGCCCTTAAAATAGGAGCAGTAATGCAATGAAGATATTTATGACCACTCTTTTTTGTCTAAACTAGGATAGAGTAGTGGAACAGTTGCCGTTTGCCTTCTCTCCAGTATGTACAGTGCTCAATATAAAAGAGTACACTTCGACAGATTTGTCAGAAAACCCTTAATTTCTTTTCAGAATCAACACTTACACTTCAAAATACTCCCACAAATGTGGGCCATTGATTGCAAGCAAGATTTGTTATTTTGCACACCCAAAGAAAGTAATTTTCCTAAAAAAAAAATTAATTGAAGACTATGTTGCAAATATGAGTACACCCAAATGAAAGTCTTAGGAGCAAAGCTAAAGTTTAGACTACGTTATCTGTTCAACAAGAAGTCAACCACATGTGAGTCTACTTATTCATTGAACAGGTGTCCAGCAGACATTTGACTATATAAAAGGGCGTTAGTTAACAAAAGAAAACCACTTCACATTTCATGCTGTCAGCAATGGCACCACATGGAAGAGAAATGTCACAAGACCAGAGAAACAAAATAATTTTACTTAAGAAAGGTGAAGGCTACAAGAAGATCAGCAAAACTTTACTCATCTGTCAGAATCTCACAAGAACGTCAAGGCTGACCATAGAGGTTAAAGGGAATCTGTCACCTAATTTTGAGCGTATAAACTGCGGCCATCACCATCAGGGGCTTATCTGCAGCATTCTATAATGGAATGGAAATTATTATTATTCTAAGGTCTAATGAACAGTCCCATTCAATAAAAGTCAGCTGACTGCGTAATCAAATCACATTGTCCTGTAGGGGATAATGTCCCCCTAAAAAAAAAGAATCACACCTTTAGGATTATAATCACTGCCTCCAGAAAGTGAAATTTAATCCAATTTGCTAATTAGGATTCTGGGTGTACCCATGGTGTGACCAAGGGGATCTATACATAGGTATGACCAATGGCTTTGTATATCTCTGCCACGGTAATTGACAGCGCTGGCTTTCCTATATCAAGCATTGTCTGCAGAGAAATCTCAGGCAAACCTGTGCTGTCAATCACCAGTGTGGGAGGCAGGACGTGTAAAGCCGGTGCGCCGAGCTTCTTGGCCACACCAAGGGTGCACCGAGCATCGTAATTAGGAAATTTGATTAAACTTTAGTTTCTGCAGAAAGAAAGCAGCGATTAGAAAACTAAACGTGCAATCTTTAGAAGGGCTGTATACCCTGCTTAGTTTATGCTTCCAGTTTGGACTGATGGCCGCACTTTAAAGGTTAGCAGACATTGGGTTTTGAGCCTCGCACCCCTGAGAACTCTTACATCACTTTAGTTCCATGCAGAACCTGGGATCGTCTTTAGTCGGTTTACTTCTTCCTTTAACCACCTGTCCACAGGAGTGACACGCTTAAAGCCATGTCTTAGAAAGAGCTATTTTGCATTACTGCCCCCGTAACCATTGACACCAACTTTTTTTTTGTCTTTTATTCCTCAAAGTAAAGTCTCGAGTACGGAAGTGGTCGATCCTCAAAACTGTAACTAAAAAAAAGAAATGATGCGTCTGCAGAAGTGTCCCTAAATTATAGTAAATTGCTTCTGCATAAAATACATGTATTATTCGCCGCTCGCATGGGATCGTCTTGGGAAAAACGACCTTTTCACACTATCATTAAAATATCATGTACAGAGTGGAATTTACGATGATTGCAGGGACCGTTTTCCACTGGATGCTCCCATATCGAGGATGAATGCTCCTCATAGAAGTGTCCAACATGCGTCCAATCTAAAGAGGATGAACCGGGACCGCTGCTGCTGACAAGTTGTTTTTTTGCATACACTGCACTGTTTGGTCAGTCACCGCACTCACACACTGGTGGTTAAAGCTAAGCCGAATAATCTGTGTGCATGAATGGGGCGGCCGTGTTACCATCTGAAAACTTTATATAGTAATATTAACTCTTAAAAGTGTTTTAACCCCAAAGTCCTAAAGGGGGATGACTGGTATAGAAAATGCCATTTCATATGCCCATGTTATAAAATTCTAATTTACCTGCCCCCCTATCCCCTTATTTAAGACCCTCATCTATTAACTGGGCAGAAATCACAACAAAAATCAAAAGTACTGCCCAGTCTAGCCGCAGAAAGGTACAGAGCAGGAGTTTGACATAGTTTTGTAAGAAAAGATTCAGTATAACTTTAAATTATTCTAGGCTTACGAGCCTGGTGGGCGGTTTTAATTGGTTATAGAACCACCCACTGGACTCCTAACTACAGAATAAGTAATGCTTAGTAGTGACAAGTTGCTCTGAATGTTTTCCCACATTATATATTGATTTGTTCAGGTGATCCTCCTCTATTACAAAATGCCCAACAGATTGTATGTTTTCTGTTAAAGGGGTTTTCCAGTTTTAAGTCATTCTATTTGCTGAATTGTGAGATTGTGGAATATGCACACTGTCGTGATTTCGCCGTGCAAGTTGGTAAAGTATTTTTAATAGAATAAAATTGAGAGAAGCCTCATGAGAATAGTCAGTACGTGACTGCAAGTCTGTAAATTGCACAGAGAATATAAAGGAATCGTGACAGTGTGCGTATTGCACGCTGCCAATGTTCAGCAGTCTACAAACACATAGTGACTGCAGACTTTTCATCTCAGACCGGAAAAAAATTTCAAGATATTTTTCAAGATGATCTCTTGCTCTTATGATTCTGCCATGTTTTTCCTTGACAGCAGCCTGGTACTTTAATTATGCAATGTGTAATGCTCGATTGTCCTTTAGAGGTGCTGTAGGTTGAGTCGTCGTAGTCAGGTTCCCCCTAGAGATTGATAGGATGATTCAGCAATGTGACAACCCATAATCAGATTACCCTTTTAAAGTAGAACTATCACACCCATGAATAGCATTCAAAAGCTGACTTTTGAAATCTAAATGAATCTGCAGGTGGAAGCAGCAAACGGAGCTTTAATCAGTCAGATTCATTGTAGCAGAAAACGTGACATGAATGAGGCCGAGATTATTAATCCGCAGCCAGATTACAATAGTTTCCTCATTTACTTTATTACTCTTGACATCTATACTAACATTTCTTTCTCGTGTTGTTTCTCCGCAGGATGACCGGAAGAGAATTCTTCTCTAGGTTCCCCACTCTTTATCCTTTTCTCCTGGAACAACTGGAAGTTGTTGCCAACACAGTTGACAGGTATTCCAGATATTATCAAAAGACCGAGACAGAATAGATCTGAGAATGACAAGCACACGATTTAGGGTCTCCTGTCGTTTTGCATGACCGAATTTCCAACAACTTGACAAAAATAAAACCTGAGAAATCCAACAAAGCAGGCCAACTATAAGTCAGGTCTGGTCATGAAAAGTTGTCGACAGTCAACAGAAAATGTTCTTTTTTTTACATTTTTGATAATTTTTGTTTGAAAAGCTTAAAGGGGTTGTCCACTACTTGGACAACCCTTTCTGAATTCCTACGTCACGCGCCAATAAAATACTTATACTTGCCTCTTGTGCTGGCGCAGTTCTAGCAGTGTCGGCACTGGCTCTCCCGGGGCTCTCGTGACATAATCTCATGCGATTCCACGGCCAGTCAGTCTCCTCTCCTACGGACGTAATTCACATCCGCAGGGGGTGAGAGAACATCAGCTGCTCCCACTTCCTCCGTATTTCTTGATTTGTTCGAAGGTGGGGAGATTGAAACCAGCGCTGATAAATAGCTGAAAATATGTCACGCAATCCCGGGGATAGTCAATGCAAGCATCGCTGGATTGGTGCCAGCATTAGAAGGGGGAAACAAAGGGAATAACAATGGATTTGTCCTAGTAGTAGACCACCTATTTAAAATTTTGGACAAACAATACTTGTTAAACAGGTCACTTCATAATAAGCAGGTCAGTGAGTCTTCCTCCAGCGATTAGCGGTGATCTCTGGTGAAACCCAGCAGTAAGTGTCTTGTTTCCCTGCAGCGCCACCACAGGGCAAATGAAGCATCGCATGACGTCACATAGTGCATTCCAATCAGTGGGTTGTATTTGTAGTGGGTCATAAGACAGGTTGTTCAGAGCCATGGTTGCTCTTTGTAATCTTCAAATGAATCTATTATCAGAAAATAACCAATGTTTAAAACGGGTTTTAATGTTTTAATGTATTTTTTTTAACAATGTCATTATTCTTCATATCACAATCTTTATTAAAAAAAAATTGTAATCTTCCCATTTTTACACTGACCAATAGGGCTTTTTTAAACCCATACATCCTTTCTTTTCAGGAACAGTTTACAGCAGAGGTGTCAAACTGCATTCCTCGAGGGCTGCCAACAGGTCATGTTTTCAGGATTTCCTTAGCATTCCACAAGGTGCTGGAATCATTCTGTGCAGGTGATTAAATTATCACCTGTGCAATACAAGGAAATCCTGAAAACATGACCTGTTGGCGGCCCTCGAGGAATACAGTTTCACACCTCTGGTTTACAGGTTTTTTTCTTATCAGCAAAGGCAGGATTACAATAACAGGTAACATCTCTATACACAGCTGATAACCCAGGATCCACTAACACAATAGGCGATGTCACATCTGACCCCGCGCCCTCTCCCTTTACAATGACTTAGGCACACAGTCATTAGATGCTTCAATATAAAAGACAGTCGAGATCCAACTATTGTGGTCAATGTGCATGTGTTGTTTCCTGAAACAAAAGGAAGTTAGAGTCTAAAAGAGCCCCAGCAGCCAGTTTGAAAATTGCTGCAAGGTTTCTATCTTTTATTTTTTCTGAAATACGGATTGTGAAATGAAAAATATAACCCAAAAACAAAACATTGTCAAAAATATAAACAAAAAATACAAAAATCAAAGTTAAACAATAGGTGATTTCTTGATAATAGCTTCCCTTTAGGGTATGTGCACGCATTGCAAATTTGGCCCTGCGGATCCAAAGCAGTTTTCCATGCGGTGTACAGTACCATGTTAACCTATGGAAAACCAAATCCGCTGTGCACATGCTGCAGAAAGTTTCATGCTGAAACGCAGCAGATTATTTTCTGTAGCATGTCAATTCTTTGTGCGGAATCTGCAGCGTTTTACACCTGTTCCATTATAGGACTCTGCAGGTGTAAAAACGCAGGCGAAATCCGCACAAAATCTGCAGAAAATCCGCATGGAATCTGCAGGTAAAATGCAGGTCATTTTACCTGCGGATTATGCAGACTCCGCACGGAAAAATCCGCAATGGAATCCGCAGCGTGTGCACATACCCTTATTCTCTCTGCTAGGGAAATGAGATTCTTAAATATTGGTCCCTTTTCTAGTAATTCAGAGTTTCCTAAAAGGGTGTGTAACACCCCAGGTTCCTGGTTGATACAGTGGCAGTGCTTTCCTTATGGGGAGAGTGATGTCATGCTTGGAAGCGAAGAAGGATCCCTTTAACAGATAATCAGCACATACAACACCGTTCTGACTCCAGGCCAGAAGGGTGAGCTCTACACCCGACTTCAGGGGAGCTGCTCTCTGGTCGGGAGGAGGAGTCAGTTGCTAGGCAGTAGGGGAGAGTCAGTCAGTTGGTGAGATGAGATCGAGGAGTGAGGAAGGAAAGTTGGAGCCATGCAGACGAGTGATTCTGCAGCTCCTGTGAAGGAAAAAGAGAGCAGAGCAACTTGTAAAGAGACTGGAAGGAGCAAAGGCGAAGTGAAAGAGCTGGAGAGAGAAGCTGTTAGTGAGCTTCCTCCATGCTGAGTGCGGATACCGGTAGCCAGAAGACCGAGGTTGTGGGGGTAACCTCCACCGTGACACATCCCTTTAAGTACCGGTACCGAGTACCCCACGGCACTGGCGGACGTTCCAGGTGTGTGGAAATTTGTTTTCTAAACTGGCTACTCTCCCACCTATTCCCCCACCATCACACAATTCATGTAGATGCAATCTTGGAATTGCACCCCTGGTAGGCAGTCACTTCCTTTACTCCCCAACTGATAGGTGCAGGCAGGAAGATGGTGTATTTGTAATCTTTAGAATTAAAACGCAGGAGAATTTGAAATAAGAGCTTTTTTTATCGGAAAGACAGAGCTCGGGCCATATTAAGAAATTAGTTAGCACAATACGGCTGGAAGCATTTAGATTTCTCAAGGTACGTGACGGGCATTACTGCTTTTTTGACAACTGCCATTAGATTAAAATGGCAGTCAGTTCTTCATATTTACTGTATTATATAATTATATTCATCCATTCATGCACTGGTTGACATAGATAGACAAAGGCCCGTGTGCAAGAACAGTATATGAGCCCTTTGCAGTCCAATAGCTCATCATAATGAACAATCCCACCTGCTTTGTGCCCCTTGTACCAATGATATGTCCGCAGCCCATGCTTGGACTGGCCCACAGGAGAACAGGAAAATCCTCCGGTGGGCCACCATCCTCTTATATAAGCATTACGTGGCACTATATACAGACAAATGTGGCATCTTATTCATTTACCAATCTACCCAGTTCATGTCACACTTGCATGTAGCTGAAAAATAGGCCCTGAAGTTGGTTTCTGGTGGGCCCTTGGCCCCTGAGTCCGCCCTGTATACATAGTTCTAGAGAGAGTACAGCAAGTGTGCCAAAAGGATTTTTACAGGGGCATGAGAAGTTTCGAGTGCAGTAAGACGTACGAGCGGGAAATGCTGTTTCTCAGCCCATTGCCCTGTATTTTTGCACCTGTGGTTAGCATGTTTTTGGTCCGGCGGCCACTAAAGTAGTAAACCCTTGTTATAAAAACTACAGTCGTCCACAGGAATTTTTCTGTGTTTCGGTGGTTGAGGGGGTGGCACAGTAAGGAGTTTTATAAGCTTGGTGCCTCCCTCCAGGAATGTTATTCAGTTGTATTTACAGAAATGTGCTGCACCACATGTCAAGATGAAGGGAAAAAAAAGGAGATTTATTAAAGGTGAATCCATTCTACATATTCCTAGAGTACAGTATGTTCATGCCGGATCCTATTATTGCATGCATGTAGATTTCCTCTCCTGGGACAGGTGGACTATGCTCAATGAAGAACCAGCCGGCTACTTGCACCACAAAGACATGGTGCATACAGTGCAGTGAGAGATACCGGAGTGATGGGCGTGAGAAGAGTTGTGACTTCTATCACCTTTCTACTGTGCACAAAGTGTATTTAGGCTTTATATGGTTTTGGTAAACCTCAAGTTTAAGACACAAATTAGGTTGTCATGGGAGAAAACTGGAAAAAACACATAAAAAGCTCACTTGGGTTAAGAGTCGGAGGCTAAAATCCAGGGCTCAACAAATGATGGTCTATCTGTAGGGTAGATCGATCATCAATATGGCATTAGTGGGAGTCCGAAACCCGGCACCCCCACCAATCGGCTATTGTCTACTCTGGCAATGGTTAGACATAAGCATTTTTTTGAGGCAGAACACAACCGCACAACATTGCCTAGAGGCCTTTGTCAAGTACTGCAGTTTTTCTTTTATTCACATTTCAGCTGATCGGTGGGGGGGACCGGGTGTCCGGACTCCACTGATTTCATATTGATGACCTATTGTCATGGATTTACCTCTACAGAGAGGAGCCGGAAGAGTACAGAGTCTGATTTCTCCTACTCCTGCACTGACTAGAAGCACTTCACCTTCATATTAAACTGTGCAGGTTTCTTTTAGCAGTGCATTGGTTAATCTGCACAGTTGAGAACTCCTGGAAGCGTTAAGGCACTCAGCTGTTCACTGTTAGCCACTCCCATGTCCTATATAATTTGGGTCCTGGCTAGCACTCATTGTCAGAAATAGCTTATGCTGCATGGCTCGAGGTTGTTGGATGTGGGTTGTAATTTGAGAAGTCTTTTCGTGGATTTATCTATGACTGTTTCTAGGTTTTGGGCTAATTCCGCTTCTTCTCCTACAATGGTTTTACCCTATCTTCCACTCCCCAGTGTATACCCCTGTTGTTTGTGTTTGTATATTTGTATGTTTGGTATTTTTCATTACCCCTGTTCGAATTACCTGTTAGTCTGATTGGTGTATTACGGTACACTGCTACTCCCCTCTTCCCTGAGTGTGGGAAGGGTACAGACTGAGAGCGGATTCAGGAGCTAAGGCAAGGAACGTGGCCCCGGTGTCTTCACCATTAGCAGTAATCCGTGGAACAGAGCGAGCTAGGGCACGCCTAGTATTAGGGACAAGGAAGGAACCCCTGGTCCCGGGCCCCCCGACAAGTCGTGACACCTATGTTAAGAATAGTTAATTAATTTTTAAGTCCCAAACAACTCATGTTAAGGAAATACTGCATACTGTTTTATGATTAAGGGGGTTACCCACACTTTGAAAAAAAAAAAAAAAAAAAAGCTATCGCAATAGTCGTGTGCTATAATTTTGACATCACCTTTCAGCAATGAGAGCTGTGATGGCAATCATAGGGCACAAGACTGCTGCAGCTATTATTTTGCTGTGCACTTAGTAACACCTACCATCTGATTCCAGTGTTTCTTTGCATAAAAAAAGCCCATGGCAACAAGCACCAGAAAAAACGACTTAAGAGAGTGTTTCACTTTGTGAAACATGGACCCCAGGCACCCTAAAGAATCTAAAATAACAAAGAAAGTACTCTCCCTTCTCGGGTCCAGCCCGGCTCCCTGTCACTGCTTGGAACTCGTCGTTCTGACTGCATTGGTGACAGCACACATCACCACTGTAGCTAATCACTGTTCCTGGCAGCTCGTACCGTCTACATCGGCAAAGTCGCAGAGCTCTGTGATGACAACATGTCGACAGCACATCAACATTATAGCTAATCACTGAGCTAGTCAGCTTGTGCGGTCTACACTTGAGCTCGGCAGCTTGTGCTGTCTATACTGGAGCTCGGCAACTTGCCCTATTTACACCGGAACTCAGCAGCTTGCCCTGTCCACATTGGAGCTCGGCAGCTTACACTATTTACACTGGAGCTTGGCAGCTTGCACTATGTACACCAGAGCTTGGCACTTGCCCTGTCTATATCGGAGCTCGGCAGCTTGCCCTGTCTACACCAGAGCTCAGCAGTTTGCACTGTTTACACCAGAACTCGGCAGCTTGCGCTGTTTACACTGGAACTCGGCAGCTTTAACTTAGTTAAAGCAGCAGCTTTAACTCAGCAGCTCAGCAGCTTTAACTATTTACACCGTAGCTCGGCAGCTTGCCCGGTCTGCACCGGAGCTCGGCAGTTTGCCCTGTTTACACCAGAGCTTGGCAGCATACACTATTTACACCGTAGCTCGGCAGCTTGCGCTGTTTACATCGGAGCTCGGTAGCTTGCTCTGTTTACACCAGAGCTTGGCAGCTTGCCCTGTTTACTCCGGGTTCAGCAGCTTGCGCTGTTTATATCACAGCTCAGCAGCGTACACTATTTACACCAGAGCTCGGCAGCGTTTACACTGGAGCTTGGCAGCTTGCGCTGTGTATACCGGAGCTCGGCTGCTTGCGCTGTTTACACCGGAGCTCGGCAGCTTGAACTGTTACACCGGAGCGCAGCAGCTTGCGCTGTTTACACCGGAACTCGGCAGCTTGCACTGTTTACACCAGAGCTCAGCAGCTTGTGCTGTTTACACCGAAGCTCAGCTGCTTGCGCTGTTTACTGTTGTGAATTCTGATCTTGGGCTCTCTCTGGTGGTTGTTAATGGTAGTGCAGTGGTCTCTGGATTATAAGCTGGGCAGGTGTTTCTGCTTATTGCAGCTCTATTAGGTATTTAGGTTTGTAGGATCCATCTATCCCTGCCAGTTGTCCATTGTATCTTGGAGGGATTGCATCTCTGTCTGGCTCCACTGCCCTGCTGTCACTTCAGCTAAGATAAGTGTCTTGTTTTGTTTCTCTGTAGCACGCATGCAGTGTGCTTTTATGTGCAGTGCAATCTATTGTGTTTTTGTCCAGCTTGACTTGTTTGGATTTTTCTGTCATGCTGGTTTCTCTGGAGATGCAGATATACATCCTATGTCTTTAGTTAGATGTAGTATATAGTATTTTCTGCTGTGGAATTTTCTAGTGTTTTAATACTGACCGCTTAGAACTCTGTCCTATCCTTTCTATCTAGCTAGAAGGGCCTCTTTTGCTAAACTCTGTTTTTTCTGCCTTTGTACGTATTTCCTCTTAAACTCACAGTCAATATTTGTGGGGGGCTGCCTATCCTTTGGGGCTCTGCTCTGAGGCAAGATAGGATTTCCCATTTCCATCTTTAGGGGTATTTAGTCCTCCGGCTGTGTCGAGGTGTCTAGGCCTGGTTAGGTACATCCCACGGCTACTTCTAGTTGCGATGTCAGTATTAGGATTGCGGTCAGTACAGGTACCACCTACTCCAGAAATAGTCTCATCCGGCTCCAGGGTCACCGGATCATAACAGTTTACACTGGAGCTCGGCAGCTTGCGCTGTTTACACTGGAGCTCGGCAGCTTGTGCTGTGTACACCGGAGCTCGGCAGCTTGCACTGTTTACACCGAAGCTCAGCTGCTTGCGCTGTTTACACTGGAGCTCGGCAGCTTGCGCTGTTTATATCACAGCTCGGCAGCTTGAACTGTTTACATCGGAGCTCGGCAGCTTGAACTGTTACACTGGAGCTCAGCAGCTTATGCTGTTTACACCGAAGCTCAGCTGCTTGCACTGTTTACACTGGAGCTCGGCAGCTTATGCTGTTTACATCAGAACTCAGCAGCTTGCACTGTTTACACCGGATCTCGGCAACTTGTGCTGTTTACACCGGAGCTCGGCAGCTTGCACTGTTTACACCAGAGCTCGGCAGCTTGCACTATTTGCACCGGAGCTCAGCAGCTTGCGCTTTTTACACTGGAGCTCGGCAGCTTGCACTGTCTACATTGGAGCTCAGCGGTCGCTGTCACATATGCTGAGTTGTAGGTTGCAAGCATTTTTGTCTAGTTCCAATTTGGAACCCTCATTGTGTAACGAGGTGTCACTGAGTGGCAAGCGCCAGCAGATTACAGATAGTCACATTTATAGGGGCCAGCCTTTTGAACTGTGATTGACATCTGAGTTCAGTTGAGACCTACTTTTTTCTTTACTGTTTTCAGGAGCCTAAAATTAAAATAAAACACAAGATAAAGACAGACCACGATAGGAAGGAGCTGACTAAGTAGGAAGGGACTTCCATTTTCACCCACACACTTCGAGCTGAGTGAGAGGTCAGCTGGTGTGGATTTTTTTGTGGTTTACGTTTTCGTTCTGCTTTTGATTTTTCTGCATTGGTTTTTTTATCTTAAGTAAATAAGTTAAGGGTTAGAATAACTTGGGCCAGCACTGGAGACCACAAGAACAGACATTCCTTAGGTTTTATATCTGTTTATTCGAAATGGAGCAGAAAACTGGGTTTGGCATCACTTCTCTTGGTTACCCTAAACAGCTCAGGAATGATTAATGTGTTTTTATTGAATCTAAATACTACTCTGAAATCCATTTTTGCATACTTTATCGAGCAGAATGGATATTTAAACGGCCACTTGCATTTTGTTTTTTTAACCGCACAGATGGGAGCACAATAAAGGAAGCAATGCTCCCCTTACCGATCACACTGCTCCCCTTCACACGCTGCTTCTCCGGTCTATGTACTTTTTGGCCCATTTACATGGACACGTGAGACTGCAGTCAATCACTGTATGTGGTGCGCCACCAGGAAGCTTCGGAACGGGAGAGAAATGGTAAGGAATGAGCAGATTAAAAAAACATGACCGTATGACCATTTTTATGTTCTCCGAATACATCAGTTGAAAACTAACCCAATGGGGTTTAATACATTAATTATAGTCCAAGGCCATGATCACCAAAGCTTTGAAAAGCTGCAAAATTTTGAGCTAAGCAGGGTTGCGCAGCGATTTTGTCTTTTTTTCAGGCCAGTTTGAAGCCGCTCGACCAAAAGGGACAGAGCTGCGAGGAGACGTGGTTACAGCCGCCCATCAAAGTCAGCAAAGTGCCTGCGCTTCGCACACCAGAAATGCTACTTCAGTCCCTAACTAGAATAACATATCTGGCGAGACGCATGGCACTGAGAAGATGTGCCGAACAGGGCTGTGGAGTCGATAAGCCAAACCTATGACTCCCGATTCCTCAATTTCCATGACACCGACTCAGACTCCACCAAAATGGGCTCCGACTCCATCACTTCGACTCCACAGCCCTGCCAGGGCTGTGGGGCCGGAAAGCCAAACCTCCGACTCCTCAATTTCCATAACTCTGACTCCACCAAAATGGGCAACAACTCCACGACTCCGACTCCACAGCCCTGCCAGGGCTGTGGAGTTGGTAAGCCAAACCTCCGACTCCTCAATTTCGATGACACCGCCTCCGGCTCCACCAAAATGGGCTCCGATTCTGACTCCACGACTCCGACTCCACTGTCCTGGTGCCGAAATCATTAAATGACGTGCTTTTTTAATGGAATTTGGCGCATTGTTCTCCAGTGAGCCATTGATTAAGATTGGATGCAACACCATTCATAAAGCAAAACCTGTCACAAGTTTTGTGACATAGCAGCTAAAATTATCACCTTATTTATTATCTGCGCTGCATTCCCTAAATCTTCACAGAACCCCCTGACTAACCCTGTATACACCCGAAAAACTTTTGAATTTCTCCAATGCTGTATGCTAATCTTCTCGGTCCTGTCCGATGGGTGTTGCTTCGGGCCTCTCTATCCTTCCACCGCCTGCTGCTTGCCGTCCTCCTTCTTTGAAGAAGTGTAGAAGTTGTAGCAGCTCTTATATGGAGAATTTTTAAGTTTGATTATACAAAAGTGTTGCTTCTAGAAGAGTAAAATTCTGTCATTTTTTAAAATATGTGATAAGCCTCGAGCTAACCATGAGACTAAGCAAGATCCCGAGTAATGTGAGCGAGTGCGTTGGGTCAGGGTGAAGGAGCGGCGGGGGTCTGAAAGATGATTATTTTGTGGTAAATGCAGTGTTTTATACTGAGCCAGCGTCTACCAGAAAAGCACAGTGTTGACTGAGAGTAGAATTTTTTTTTTTTTTTTTTGCTTTTGTCTAGTGGTGAAAAGTGCCAGTAATGTAGGCTCTCTGTGTCCCTGCGGTGGTGACATTGCAGATTGATCCCGTAATCCCGGGTAGGGTTATACTGCACAAACTGAAATGTCTAAAATATGTGAAATTCTACGTTCTTCTGAAGTGCTAAATTCTGTATATCTACAACATAAACTAAATAGACATTAAGAAAATAATAATTCTCCTGGGCTTCATCAAGCTCCGAGAAGCAGCGCCTGTACGTCAGCACCGTCCCGGTAATGGTATGCAGCCAACATTGGGACTGAAACTAAAGATTCCCTAAATGAAAAAGTGTTAAGTGTAATTATTTTATTAAATGTAGCACAGACGTGCTGAGGCCTAAAAATATAGTATTAGTATATGTCGCGTTACATGCTAACTCTTAACCCTTTAATTTCCGCCAATACGTTTTTTTACTGACCTCCGATATAAGAGGATAGCCTCCCCATACAGGTGACAATCCAGCAGCTGTCGGCTGTCCACTACAGCTGACAACTGGCTGCATCAGCCACGATCAGTGTTTGCACCGTCCAAATCTGTTTAACCCCTTAGATGCTGCTGTCAATAGTGACTACACCATATGAATGGTTAACATTGTGTGTGGGGGCTTTCTTTTTATCCCATCATTATTATGTGGTCCTGATGTTTGCCCTGGCAGTTCATGACCAAATAGCGGCCTTAGAGTCTGCCGGCTATAGTGACCTATCCAGAAGTTACCGACATTTAGGTGGTAAAAATACACTTTTTCATTCCTGTCATTCCACTTTGCATAAATTCCTGAAAATTGCTTGAAGGGTTAATAAACAACTTGACAGCAGTTTTCAATATGTCAGAGGTTGTTGTTTTTAAAATGGCATCACTTTTGGAGGGATTTCCAATATATAGATCCCCCCCCCCAAAGTCATTTCAAACCTGGATAGACGCCTAAAAAAATACATTTTGTAAATTTCCTTGAAAAAATAAAAAATTGCTGCTACAATTTTAGTTCTCTTAAAATGCTAACAAAATAAAAGTACATTTTACAAATGGTGCATTGGTGGGTAAAAAGCCTTGAAACAAGCATGGGTTGAGTTATTTGCGAATTCTGCCTTTGTTTGTTTTTTTTCTGATCTGTTCCCTTCACTTTACTCCTGTGTTTTCATTTTGTCTTGTTCCTATCTTTGTTTTTTACCTTCTTCGTGTTTGTTCCATTTGCCCAATTCCACTTTTTTCTTCTTCTTTTTCTTGCCCCATTGCCTTTTCCTTGTTCCTTTTTCTTCCCTTAGTCCAGTTCCAATTTAATTTTCCTTCTCTCTGCCCTCTTCCGTTGACCTTGTTCCTGCCTAGTTAATTTCTCTTCATTTTACCTTGTTCCTGTCTCTTTACTTTACCTTGCTCCTGTCTCTTCTCCTTTCCTTGTTTTCTTTTCTTCTCGTTACTTTGTTACTGACTCTTCTCTTTACGTTGTTTGTGTTACCTTGTTCCTGTCTCCTCTCCTTACCGTGTTCCTGTCTACTCTCCTTACCTTGTTCCTGTCTCCTCTCATTACCTTGTTCCTGTCTCCTCTCCTTACCTTGTTCCTGTCTACTTTCCTTACCTTGTTCCTGTCTCATCTCATTACCTTGTTCCTGTCTCCTCTTCTTACCTTGTTCCTGTCTCCTCTTCTTACCTTGTTCCTGTCTCCTCTCCTTACCTTGTTCCTGTCTCCTCTTCTTTACTTGTTCCTGTCTCTTCTCCTTACTTTGTTACTGTCTCTTGTCCTTACATTTCTCCTGTCTCTTCTCCTTACCTTGCTCCTGTCTCTTCTCCTTACCTTGTTCCTGTCTCCTCTCCTTACCTTGTTCCTGTCTCCTCTCCTTACCTTGTTCCTGTCTCCTCTCCTTACCTTGTTCCTGTCTCCTCTCCTTGCCTTGTTCCTGTCTCCTCTCCTTACCTTGTTCCTGTCTCCTCTTCTTTACTTGTTCCTGTCTCTTCTCCTTACTTTGTTACTGTCTCTTGTCCTTACATTTCTCCTGTCTCTTCTCCTTACCTTGTTCCTGTCTCTTCTCCTTACCTTGTTCCTGTCTCCTCTCCTTACCTTGTTCCTGTCTCCTCTCCTTACTTTGTTACTGTCTCTTGTCCTTACATTTCTCCTGTCTCTTCTCCTTACCTTGCTCCTGTCTCTTCTCCTTACCTTGTTCCTGTCTCCTCTCCTTACCTTGTTCCTGTCTCCTCTCCTTACCTTGTTCCTGTCTCCTCTCCTTACTTTGTTACTGTCTCTTGTCCTTACATTTCTCCTGTCTCTTCTCCTTACCTTGTTCCTGTCTCCTCTCCTTTACTTGTTCCTGTCTCCTCTCCTTACTTTTTTACTGTTTCTTGTCCTTACATTTCTCCTGTCTCTTCTCCTTACTTTACTGTCTCTTCTCCTTACCTTTCTCCTGTCTCTTCTCCTTACCTTGCTCCTCTCTCTTCTCCTTACCTTGCTCATGTTTCTTCTCCTTACTTTGTCCATATTTTTTCTCCTTACCTCGTCTGTGTGTTCTCCTTACCTAGTCTGTCTCTTCGCCTTACCATGTCCCTGTCTTTTTCCTTTTCCTTGTTTGTGCTCAGTTCATTACTCTTCCCTTTACCTTGTTTATGTATTTTACCTTGTTCCCATCTTTTCTTTTTCCTCTGTTCCTGCCTTTTTTCTATTTCTTATTACTTTTTATTTCCTTTACTCTGTTTCTATGAATTCCCTTTGTCCAGTTCCAGTCATTTTTCTCTTGATATCTTTTCCTTTGCCATCTTTCTGTCTCTTTCCCTTGCCATGTTCCTTACTGTTCTCTTACCTTGTTTCCTTGTTTTTCCTATTTTCTGTACCTTCCTTTGCCCTTTACATTATTCTGGTCTTTGCCCTTAACCATGCTGGTTCCATTTTTATAAAATGCATTTTACCTCTCCTTTCTCTTTAGCAAGCCTTTATCTGCTTTACACAGTTCCAGGTTCTCTCCTTTTCTCCGTATTAATTTGTTAGCGCTACACTTTACCTTTGTATGATTTTTAGCAGATTTAATGCTGAGTAACATGGTTGCTCGTTGCTTTCATAAATTGATGCTGTGGATAGCATGATTATTTACAAGGTTGTCTTTCCAATATTCCATTTCAAGTTGCATATTGTATACTCTGTAGTGCTGTGACCCGGTAATGAGCCCGGCTGGCAGGACTGGCGCTGATCATGTTTATACATCGTTTTCCAAGATTTTTTTTTTATTAAGGTCCTTGTTAATTAGTTCACTAAATGGATTCTGTACTGCAGCAAAGGCAAGGTCTGTGTTCTTTGAAAGGTAGTCAGTGCACTATTAAAAGAAACAGATTACACATCGCCCTATTCAACATTACGTGCTGTGCTTGCTGCTCACGTGTCTTTCCTTATAGTGTGTTTTTTTTTTTTTAATGGAATGACTAACCAAATGCATCCAGTAACTCACATGGCAGTGCTGCGTTCATTACTGGAAGCTGCTGTGGCGTGTATGACCAAAAACGGAACGAAGATCTGCCGAGATGTAGCCTTCATCTGGATCGTAGCCACTTCTTGTATCATGATTACTTTATTGATGCGCCATGGAGATAAAACTATCATCACATAGGGCCCATCCTAATTAGCCCCACTCCAGTGTCCACAGATGAGATGTTTAGTCACTAGAGATACAGGCCCCCGTCTCTTCTTAGCCTTTTTTCCCAGAATATTTCTCAGAATATTTTTGCTTTTTTATTGTTACATTTCTGGAGCCCTTCTTTTTTTTTTTTGTCTATGTGACTGTATGAGAGATTGATTGATCCGGAATTAGTTGCATTTGTAAGTGGCAGCACTTTGGGGTAAATACAATTTAATTCCTAATTTTTATTAACTGTTAATGGGAAGACGTAGAAAAAAAAAAACAGAATTATATTGTTGTTTTTTTTTGACATTTTTAAATTTTACGCTTTTTGTTTGCTGCACAAGAAAATTCTTAACTTGTGATCAGCACATTTATAGCGATACCAAATTTATTTTATTTAGATTTTCTAATTTTCTACAATAAATACTCAAAAGAAACATCATATTGTAAGTCATAAGTTTAACATTTTTCTGTACGATGGCTTATTTTTTCGTGATAGCATTTTTGCGTACATTAGAGATTTTCATCACTTTTTAATCCATTTTTTGTACAACTGCAGTTCTGGTCATGTGTTCTTTTTGTCCATGCAGAATAAAGATACCGTAAGTTTTATATTACAGGTCTATACAATTACAATGACACCCAATATGTAACTCTTTGGTTTTACTTTTCTTTTCCGTTTTTTTTTTCTTTTGCATCATATTTTGAGAGCCATAATGCTTTTGATTTTTCTTAGTATGGGAGGGTTTTTTTATTGTATTTTTTATTGGTGAATTTGAAATTTATACAACTTTTGATTCATTTTTCTATTTCATTTTATGTAAAAGTAAATAAAAGTGGCAATTCTGGTGTTTTTTTATTTATTTATTTGGCATTCACTATGTGGGGAATATAATATGTTTTTATTGAATGTGTCTTTAAGGATGCTGTGATAACAGATGTGTGTCTGTTTGAAGGCATTTGTCTTTTTCTTCTGAATTCTCCTTTCTTCTGTAAATTAGACATATATTTTTTACACCCTTTTTCTTTTATATACAATTTTGTTTACTTTTTTTTTTTTATAATTTATTATGAACATGCAAATAGTAGGAATCCATACTATTCTTAAGACGAGGGCTTTGGACTATCCTTTGCCACACAAGAAAATCACCGCTCCTTTTATTGACTGTGGGACTGACGGAGATAGCGGAGCGCTAAAATAGCATAAAGTGTCCAAATTATAATGTCGAGAAAATGCTAAAGTTATGACAAATGGTGTCATATTACCTCCTCAATCAATAATGCCGTAATTTGTCCCACTACTGCTACCCCAGCAGGATCTTGATACTTGGTCTACTAACCAGAATCCCTCAATGTCCGCTATTTCATCCATCTTCTCTGCTAGATTTCTAAAACTTAACATGGACAAAACAGAATTCATCGTCTTTCTCCCATCTCACGCAACCCCCCCAACGAACCTATCCATTACAGTAAACAGCTGCCCACTCTCCCCAGTCCCACAAGCTCGCTGCCTTGGGGTAATCCTTGACACTGATCCCTCCTTTAAACCACATATCCAAGCCCTTTCCACTTCCTGCCGACTTCAACTCAAAAATATTTCACGGATCCGTACATTCCTAAACCAAGAATCTGCAAAAACCCAGTCGTGCCCTCATCATCTTCCGCCTCGACTACTGTAACCTCCTGCTCTGTGGCCTCCCCTCTAAAGGTACCTTCACACTAAACGACTTTGCAACGATAACGATAGCGATCCGTGACGTTGCAGCGTCCTGGATAGCGATATCGTTGTGTTTGACACGCAGCAGCGATCTGGATCCCGCTGTGATATCGCTGGTCGTTGCTGAAAGTCCAGAACTTTATTTGGTCGTCAGATCGGCGTGTATCGTTGTGTTTGACAGCAAAAGCAACGATGCCAGCGATGTTTTACAATGGTAACCAGGGTAAATATCAGGTTACTAAGCGAGGGCCGCGCTTAGTAACCCGATATTTACCCTGGTTACCATTGTAAATGTAAAAAAAACCCAGTACATACTCACCTTCTGATGTCCGTCAGGTCCCTGGCTGTCTGCTTCCCACACTGACTGTGAGCGCCGGCCGTAAAGCACAGCACAGCAGTGACGTCACCGCTGTGCTCTGCTTTTACTTTACGGCCGGCCGGCGCTCACAGTCAGTGCGGGAAGCAGACGGCCAGGGACCTGACGGACATCAGAAGGTGAGTATGTACTGTTTTTTTTTTACATTTACAATGGTAACCAGGGTAAACATCGGGTTACTAAGCGCGGCCCTGCGCTTAGTAACGCGATGTTTACCCTGGTTACCCGGGGACTTCGGCATCGTTGGTCGCTGGAGAGCCGTCTGTGTGACAGCTCTCCAGCGACCACACAGCGACGCTGCAGCGATCGGCATCGTTGTCGATATCGCTGCAGCGTCGCTTAATGTGACGGTACCTTAACACTCTCGCACCCCTCCAATCTATTCTAAACTCTGCTGCCCGACTAATCCACCTGTTCTCCCGCTATTCCCCGGCCTCTCCCCTCTGTCAATCCCTGCACTGGCTCCCCATTACCCAGAGACTCCACTACAAAACCCTAACCATGACATACAAAGCCATCCACAACCTGTCTCCTCCATACATCTGTGACCTCGTCTCCCGATACTTTCCTGCACGCAACCTCCGATCCTCACAAGATCTCCTTCTCTGCTCCCCTCTTATCTTCTCTTCCCACAATCGCATACAAGATTTCTCTCGCGCATCACCCCTACTCTGGAACTCTCTACCCCAGAGGTGTCAAACTGCATTCCTCGAGGGCCGCCAACAGGTCATGTTTTCAGGATTTCCTTAGCATTCCACAAGGTGCTGGAATCATTCTGTGCAGATGATTAAATTATCACCTGTGCAATAAAAGGAAATCCTGAAAACATGACCTGTTGGCGGCCCTCGAGGAATGCAGTTTGACACCTCTGCTCTACCCCAACATATCAGACTCTCACCTACCATCGAAACCTTCAAAAAGAACCTGAAGACCCACCTCTTCCGACAAGCCTACAACCTGCAGTAACCACCGATCCACCAAACCACTGCATGACCAGCTCTATCCTCACCTACTGTATCCTCACCCATCTCTTGTAGATTGTGAGCCCTTGCGGGCAGGGTCCTCTCTCCTCCTGTACCAGTTGTGACTTGTATTTTTCAAGATTATTGTACTTGTTTTTATTATGTATACCCCTCTCACATGTAAAGCGCCATGAATAAATGGCGCTATAATAATAAATAATAATAGTAATCGTCTCCCCATAAAGTCACCCATAGACCATAGACTGATGTTGGCCTAATTCACTGTTATCGATAGAGTTAGCCTACAGTCTACTGTGTTTAGAAGCCCCCAACTTGGGCAGCACGGTGGCTCAGTGGTTAGTACTGTTGCTTTGCAGCGCTGGGGTCCTGGGTACAAATCTCACCAAGGACAACATCTGCAAGGAGTTTGTATGTTCTCCCCGTGTTTGCGTGGGTTTCCTCCGGGTTCTCTGGTTTCCTCTCACACTCCAAAGACATACTGATAGGGAATGTAGATTGTGAGCCCCATCGGCACAGTGATGATGTCTGTAAGGCACTGCGTAATATGATGGCGCTATATATGTGAGTGAAATAAATTCGCCTCCGACAGATAATTATGTGTAGGATTAGTTTCTGGCATGTCCAATTTTGGACTGCCGATCAATTTGTTCTTGGTGAGATACGCCACCGCCAGAGATGTCTGGCAGCATCACTCTCACTGAGCGCACTCGGCAGATTGAACACGTCTGTGTACAGAGGAGTCGTTCAGCCGGCAGCCATCCCAGTGTATGGGGAGACTTGCCTTTATAGATCATAAGACAAAGGGGCGTCTGTAGCTGAAGAACCATTTAAAGAATCACTTTAATTTTGAGATGTCACGTTTGCAGATCGTCCTTTCCCGACGGGTTTATGGCACCTCTTTGTTTGACGCTTGTGCTTCTTGGTTACCATTGCTGGAGGTATTTGATGGTCTTGTTGGCCACCTATATAACAGCCTGTAAAAGGACGCATCCCTTCCAGGACTGTAGCCCGGCAGCCACCTTGTCATAACACGCCGCTGATTTTCCACCTCATTGCACTCTCCGGTATAGAGGAATTTGGAAGCAACACAAATTGACAGGACGCTTTAGATGGTGTCTTGTGATGACAAACGCCTTTCGGGGTCTCTGGATTCTGTAACAGAACAGTCCGTCTTCTATGCATTTGGTATTTTATATATCAGGCAATCCTCCTGACAGTTTGGGGGGGCAGTTTTATTAAGCAAGGGGCTGTCAGAAAGGTCAACAATCTTGCAGTCTCCTTTGTAACCCTCGGGAGCGGAGCGCTGATTTATGTCTTTAAGTTCAAGGAGTAAAAAATAGTTTCACGAGTGTGAAAAACTGTTGGATGTGGGACCGGATAAAGCAAACAGCGAAACTTCAATGCAAAGCAAATATCCCGCTCTTAGGTTTCTTAAGCAAATGTCAGGAAAACCCGGAGCATCTGCCATTTTGTTTTCTTCTGCATTACTAATATCGAATTAATAAGTAAGACTCGGTTAATGCCAAAGCCTAGCTTTAATCTGGGGATTTATGTGCGGAAAATCTTACAACAAGGCTGGTTTGGGATTTTTTTTAAAAAAGGGCATTTTAACGAGCACAGCCCAAGCACACAACGAAGACTGAGATGACTTTGTGCCGTGTCCATCCTGACACATCTGGTTTACATTCGAGAGGTTTTTTTCCGACAAGGATGGATGATTAAAACGTATACAAAAGCTTTAATTGTGTGGTGAAATGACACATACGTGTGGTAGACCACAGCAACTGATCGGACAAAAATGAAATCTGACGTTTTTCAGAAGCTCAGTAATGTGAAATTTTCAGTTTTGGCTGAAGTTGTAGAAGTTTTCCATCCACTGACCAACCCTTCCTTTACCAAGGGGTTTCTCAGCCATATTGATTTGCGGCGTTCCTCCTCTCTTTTTTGCTTTGGGTGTAGGACTTGACCACGTCTTTTAACAATCCTGATGGCCTCTCGAAAGCACATTCATTTGGACAATTGAAGTTCCAAGAATCTAGAAGAGGACACTGGTCAACTGGAAACTCCCAGTAGCTAAGAACTCAGCCGGGACTTCACCGGATATAGTTTTGAGTCCCCGCGGCTGCACGTCTCGCGGGTATTCGACAGCCACAACACATGCAGGGATTGTCTGTTTGTTAGGCAACCCCTGTATGTGTTGTGGCTGTCGAACAGCCGGGAAACCTGCAGCCGCAGGGACTCGAACATATTATTCGAGTATGACGAATTCACTCTTTTAGCACCCGAGCATGCTCAGATAACACCTTATCCACGCACGCTCAACTATCACTAATCACTAATATACTTACCACTCCAAAGTGTCTCCGATTTTTTGCCACTCGCGTGACACCCCTGGTCTGCGATTTTCAGATGTCCGTAGCTACCTTCCCTTGCAGCCTCCGCTTTATGCTGGACATCATAATTGATGTTACCGACCATTCGAGCCAAATGTCCCTGAGGTGACGTAAAAGGGGTTATACTTGGGTCGACCATGATTTTTGCAAGTGGGTAAAAAAAATTCACCTTTTGGCTTTTAGAGGTTGTTTGTTCATCTGCACATTCAACTTGGATGCGATCTGTGGTCATAAATCGCCTGAGAGGAGCTCCGGAAACAGATAAAAGGAAAGTTCCTAACGCTCCAGTCATTCAATCTGAATGAGTTCACTGACAGTTTTTAAGTTTACTCATTCTACAGTCAGCAGTTGAGCGTGCAACAGGGAGATTCTGTGCAGAATAAAAGAAAATGTTTTAGATTGAAAAAGACTACCCTTATAACGTCTGTGTGATTTTCAATCAGGGGTTTTATGATTTCAGGAAATTCCTATAAACTTTCCAGTTTACAAAAAAAAGAAATAAAACTATCCTTTACTCCCCCTCACCAGGTCCAGTATTGAGTCTCCACAGCTGCTCCCATTGTATGCTATCGTTTGTTGTGCTGATATAACGTTGGCAACACTGCAGCCAATCATTGATCTCAGCAGCTCTAAATGCCGCCGACTGGGACAGAGACGCTCAGTTGTTGGCTGCAGCGCTGTCGTCAAGTAAAACAATAACCGATACTGGCAGAACTGGCAACGTCTTAAATGCTGGACCCGGGGAGGGTGGGTAAAGGACAGTTTGTTCTTCAAAACAAATTTCAGCAAGGAAACAGAGGTTTTAAAAATAAATAAATAAGAAAAAAAGGGAACACCCTCCTTATAAGTGCTTCTAGAATGATTAAAAAAAAAAAAGTTAAATGTTTTGTTTAAATATATTCTATAATTTGGTGCAAAACAGTGCGTCTCCATGGTTACAGACTACAAACAAATCCAGCGTAGTCAGAGCCTGGAGTCTTCTCACTTCCATCCGATATTTTCCTCTTTCTCACATCCTTTAGCAATGATTCAGATCTTATTGATGGGTTTTATTTTCTGTCGATCCCTGATTTCTGGCAGTTGTAATCATTTGCCTCCATGCCAGAAAACTTGTTATATTTCGGAGATTAAGAGTCACAGATTGCCTGAAATGTCATAGATTGCGCATGTGGAACGACAGTGTTCGTCCACCGTGTCCAGGTGATCACCATCGCCTCTTGTGTCGTCCGGCCACCGTGTCCAGGTGATTACCGTCGCCTCTTGTGTCGTCTGTCCACTGTGTCCAGGTGATCCCTGTCGCCTCCTGTGTCATCCGGTCACCGTGTCCAGGTGATCACCATCACCTCCTGTGTCGTCTGTCCACCATGTCCAGGTGATCACCGTCGCCTCTTATGTCGTCTGTCCACCGTGTCCAGGTGATCACCATCACCTCCTGTGTCGTCTGTCCACCGTGTCCAGGTGATCACCGTCGCCTCCTGTGTCGTTCGGTCACCGTGTCCAAGTGATCACCATCACCTCCTGTGTCGTTCGGTCACCGTGTCCAAGTGATCACCATCACCTCCTGTGTCGTTCGGTCACCGTGTCCAGGTGATCACCGTCGCCTCTTGTGTCGTCTGTCCACTGTGTCCAGGTGATCCCTGTCGCCTCCTGTGTCATCCGGTCACCGTGTCCAGGTGATTACCGTCGCCTCTTGTGTCGTCTGTCCACCGTGTCCAGGTGATCACCATCACCTCCTGTGTCGTCTGTCCACCGTGTCCAGGTGATCACCATCACCTTCTGTGTCGTCCGGCCACCGTGTCCAGGTGATCACCGTCATCTCCTGTGTCGTCCGTCCACCGTGTCCAGGTGATCCCCGTCGCCTCCTGTGTCGTTCGGTCACCGTGTCCAGGTGATCACCATCACCTCCTGTGTCGTCCGGTCACCGTGTCCTGGTGATCACCGTCGCCTCCTGTGTCGTCCGGTCACCGTGTCCAGGTGATAACCATCACCTCCTGTGTCGTCTGTCCACCGTGTCCAGGTGATC
This sequence comes from Ranitomeya variabilis, assembly GCF_051348905.1. NCBI lineage: Eukaryota > Metazoa > Chordata > Amphibia > Anura > Dendrobatidae > Ranitomeya > Ranitomeya variabilis. The sequence continues at coordinate 48,424,443 of NC_135233.1, read as the reverse complement.
ACCGTCGCCTCCTGTGTCGTCCGGTCACCGTGTCCAGGTGATCACCATCACCTCCTGTGTCGTCTGTCCACCGTGTCCGGTTGATCACCATCGCCTCTTGTGTCGTCCGGCCACCGTGTCCAGGTGATCACCGTCATCTCCTGTGTCGTCCGGTCACCGTGTCCAGGTGATAACCATCACCTCCTGTGTCGTCTGTCCACCGTGTCCAGGTGATCACCGTCGCCTCCTGTGTCGTTCGGTCACCGTGTCCAGGTGATAACCATCACCTCCTGTGTCGTCTGTCCACCGTGTCCAGGTGATCACCGTCGCCTCCTGTGTCGTCCGGCCACCGTGTCCAGGTGATCACCGTCATCTCCTGTGTCGTCCGGTCACCGTGTCCAGGTGATAACCATCACCTCCTGTGTCGTCTGTCCACCGTGTCCAGGTGATCACCGTCGCCTCCTGTGTCGTCCGGTCACCGTGTCCAGGTGATCACCATCACCTCCTGTGTCGTCTGTCCACAGTGTCCAGGTGATCACCATCGCCTCTTGTGTTGTCCGGCCACCGTGTCCAGGTGATCACCGTCGCCTCCTGTGTCGTCCGTCCACCGTGTCCAGGTGATCACCGTCATCTCCTGTGTCGTCCGGCCACCGTGTCCAGGTGATCCCCGTCGCCTCCTGTGTTGTCCAGGTGATCACCGTCGCCTCCTGTGTCGTCCGTTCGTGTCTCTGCCTCAATATTCGGCATTATTCCTCGCTGCTTGGCAGATCCTCCGGGACATTTGGATAATATCCACATCCTAGTTGGTAAATGGCATGAAGTCATCGGGTAGATTTGCCAAACCTACACACGAGACTCAGAACAATAGTCGTGACCGACAAACAATGTGAAGGTTTCTTTACCAGCAAGGAACGCCTTATTTTAGCGGTCACCCATGGTGTCAGACACACAGCACTATTAATTTAAGGGGTTTTTGGATTTAGAAAACCCATTTTTATCTGCCTTATTAGTAAGCCCGGGATTAATAGACGTGGTCCTCCGGCTCAGAATCTGCATGTGCCGGTTAGTCTATATTCACACAAGCTGGAAAAAACTGACATTACACAGAGACACAGAGCGTTTCCTTTTTTTTTTTTTTTTTTTTTTTACAGGGATTGAATGGCCACTTGAAAAATAAAATAAAGAATGAACCATTATCGATTTTGGATGAGACTCGCCTATTCATTTCCCTATGGATTTTTACAGATACACTGCAAATCTAAACTTCATTCGGTCTTTTAAATTTTATAACTTACATCATACAGATGAGAATTCGTCTGTTTTTTTTCCCGATAAATCACGTGAACTTAGCCTTAAAGCTCATTCACAAGTCCCATTTTTCCACGTACAAGAAAAACGGAGCGATTATTTTGATGAGTTTGGTCCGAGTGTCATCTGGTTGTCTCATATTTGAAGAAATAATTTTTTTTTGTAATTTCTCCAACTTTTAAATTACGCCGCACTCTGATGTCATCCGAGTGCAGACTGATTTTTTTTATTTCACAGATACATTCACTTGCTTTGACGATTTTATTCCAACCCTCGGATCAATATCAGACATGTCTCCGATATTTTACAGGGACAGCTCGGTGCACGGCCAGATAAAACAGCATGGGTATGAGCGCTATCCAAGAAAACCACAGATGGCATTCATCCGCAAAAAAAAAAAAAGCCTTTATTTGACTCTGAATGACCAAGCAGCGTTTGCATAACAAAGCCAGCCTGTAAGAACTGTGTAATACTGACATACCCCTGCGGGGGCGCTGCAGGGCCCTAGACAAAAATATAATGGTTGTGGCAAACACTGGAGTAATAACAAGTGGCTGTCTTATGATCATTTGCTAATGTGTATGTTTAATGGTTTCCAGATCTGCATCTGATGATGATTTTTTTTTCTTACAGTCAGACCGGGGAATTGAAGCTTCATCCCAGCTTGTACCTGCTGCTCCTCATCCTCAGTAAGCTGTACCCGTCTCCCATGGATGGCACATATTCTGCTCTCAGCATGGCACCTTTCATCCCGTTTATAATGAGGTGATTTCTCCACTATTATTATTTGGATCAAGTGTTTAATTGCCATTTTCCTTTGGATTGGTGATCAGTACGCGATCGGCTGATAGCAGCTCCAGGAACAGCGCCACACATTGTGTAGTGGCCATTTTAGGTACTGCAGCTCAGATCCCATTCACTTCATTAGGGGCACAACTGCAGTACCCAAGAACGGCCACCACACAGTGTAAGGCGCTGTGCTGTCCGAACTTCATACACTGTTTACTGCTGGCCGCCACGGAAGCTGCTGACAACTGATCGGTGGGGTTCCGGGTGTTGGATCCCCGTTGATCTGATACAGATCACCTGTCTTAAGGAATCCCTTTAAGGATTGAAAAAAGTCAGCAAGAAAATCCAAAAATTCATATGCAACTATAGAACGAAATGTCCTGATGTATTATTACACTTTCAGCGTCTGCCATTAAAGTGCTGGATTATCAGACTTTACAGGTGATTGTATTGTTGGAATTGGTCTGCACCCAGCACATGCATGGAGAGCATTCACAAGGTCCCGGAAACCAATTTTTACCAAGAGTGCCCTTTTACTCACCGTCTTCTCTTTTTCTCATATGCACTGAAAAGCCCGACTGGGACACATCCCCTTTAAGGCTCCTTCGTCAATATAATTTTTTAAATCAATACAATGAGATCCTGTTGAATATGTTTTTCCCAAGGCTGGTATCACATATCCAACATTCATGGCTCGGGTGCGGAGCGCAGTGTCTGGGCCGGCTGCTGGTCTCCTGACCCATGTCTGACCGTTTCATAGACCTATCGTTATCGGGGTATTATGGCAGCAACTCACCTGAGCTTCTGCTGCCAATATATAGAGATTTACCTTACTGCAGTAATATGGGCCAAGGATCTTGTAGTCTGGAGATAGTCATTGACTTCTATGGAAGAATGTTGTGTGCATGATCTGTAACCTATGCAGAGGTCATTGTAGGAGTAAGGGGAGGAGGTGAGCTGTGACATCACCTGTTGTGAATGGTGGTATCCTGTGTTATCTACTGTATATAGAGGTGTTATCAGTCATTGTACAGGAGGAGGAGGTGAGCTGTGACATACCCTATTGTGACTGGTGGATCCTGTGTTATCTACTGTATATAGAGGTGTTATCAGTCATTATACAGGAGGAGAAGGAGAGCTGTGACATAACCTATTGTGAATGGTGGATCATGTGTTATCTACTGTATATAGAGGTGTTATCAGTCATTGTACAGGAGGAGGAGGAGGTGAGCTGTGACATCAGCTATTGTGAATGGTGGACCCTGTGTCATCTACTGTATATAGAGGTGTTATCAGTCATTGTACAGGAGGAGGAGGTGAGCTGTGACATCACCTGTTGTGAATGGTGGGTCCTGTATTATCTCCTGTATATAGAGGTGTTATCAGTCATTGTACAGGAGGAGGAGGTGAGCTGTGACATCACCTGTTGTGAATGGTGAATCCTGTGTTATCTACTGCATATAGAGGTGTTATCAGTCATTGTACAGGAGGAGGAGGAGGTGAGCTGTGATTTCACCTGTTAGGAATGGTGAATCCTATGCTACCTACTGCATATAGAGGTGTGATCAGTTATTGTACATGAGGAGGAGGTGAGCTGTGACATCCGCTATTGTGAATGGTGGGTCCTGTGCTATCTACTGTATATAGAGGTTATCAGTCATTGTACAGGAGGAGGAGGTGAGCTGTGACATCACCTACTGTGAATGGTGGGTCCTGTGTTATCTACTGTATATAGAGGTGTTATCAGTCATTGTACAGGAGGAGGAGGAGGTGAGCTGTGACATCACCTACTGTGAATGGTGGATCCTGTGTTATCTACTGTGTATAGAGGTGTTATCAGTCATTGTAGAGGAGGAGGTGAGCTGTGACATCCGCTATTGTGAATGGTGGGTCCTGTGCTATCTACTGTATATAGAGGTTATCAGTTATTGTACAGGAGGAGGAGGTGAGCTGACATCACCTATTGTGAATGGTGGGTCCTGTGTTATCTACTGTATATATAGGTGTTACCAGTCATTGTACAGGAGGAGGAGGAGGTGAGCTGTGACATCACCTATTGTGAATGGTGGATCTTGTGTTATCTACTGTATATAGAGGTGTTATCAGTCGTACAGGAGGAGGAGGTGAGCTGTGACATCACCTATTGAGAATGGTGGATCCTGTGTTATGTACTGTATATAGAGGAATTATCAGTCATTGTACAGGAGGAGGAGGTGAGCTGTGACATCACCTGTTGTGAATGGTGGATCCTGTGTTATGTACTGTATGTAGAGGAATTATCAGTCATTATACAGGAGGAGGAGGTGAGCTGTGACATCACCTGTTGTGAATGGTGGGTCCTGTGTTATCTACTACATATAGAGGTGTTATCTGTTGTGAATTAGACTTTTTTGGCTCCCTCTTGTGGTCACTAGTGATATGACTCTGGGATTTTCTTTCCTCAGTTTGGCACCCACCTGGGTCGTTAGTCCAGTGGTGTTGCTATATAAACTTCCTGGTTTCTCAGTCCAGTGCCTGGCATCGTTGTAATCAGTTCCTTTCTGTTTGCTCCTGTCTGCTGGTCTTGGATCTTGCAAAATTAAGCTAAGTCCTGCTTCCTTGTTTTTTGGTTATTTGCTTTGCTCTTATTTTTTGTCCAGCTTGTACTAAATGTGACTCCTGATTTTGCTGGAAGTTCTAGGGGGCTGGTGTTCTCCCCCCGGGCCGTTAGACGGTTCGGGGGTTCTTGAATATCCAGCGTGGAAATTTTGATAGGGTTTTTGCTGACCATATAAGTCATCTTACTATATTCTGCTATTAGTCAGTGGGCCTCTCTTTGCTAAATATCTAGTTCATTCTTACGTTTGTCTTTTCTCCTTACCTCACCGTTATTATTTGTTGGGGGCTTGTATCCAACTTTTGGGGTCTTTTCTCTGGAGGCAAGAAAGGTCTATCTTTTCCCTTCTAGGGTTAGTTAGTTCTCCGGCTGGCGCGAGACGTCTAGAACCAACGTAGGCACGTTCCCCGGCTGCTGCTATTTGTGGTGCTAGGATTAGATATATGGTCAGCCCAGTTACCACTGCCCTATGAGCTGGTTTTTTGTGTTTGCAGACTTGGTATGTACTTTTGAGACCCTCTGCCATTGGGGTCATAACAGTATGCCAGGCCAAGGTTGAATGTTTAATGCATTGCAGAAGTGGGATTACAAGAAAGGAAATTCTGAGGTTTTTTTTTTTTTTTTTCCTCTCTTTTTTCCTCCCCTTTACCTCTGAGTGGCTTGTGCTTGCTGCAGACATGAATGTCCAGACTTTGATTACAAGTGTGGATCAGCTTGCTGCTCGTGTGCAGGGCATACAAGATTTTGTTACCAGTAGTCCAATGTCTGAACCTAAAATACCTATTCCTGAACTGTTCTCTGGAGACCGATTTAAGTTTAGGAATTTCAGGAATAATTGTAAATTGTTTCTATCTCTGAGACCCAGTTCATCTGGAGACTCAGCTCAGCAAGTAAAAATTGTTATCTCTTTCTTACGGGGTGACCCTCAGGATTGGGCCTTCTCGCTAGCGCCAGGAGATCCGGCATTGGCAAATATTGATGCGTTTTTTCTGGCGCTCGGATTGCTTTACGAGGAACCCAATCTTGAGGTTCAGGCAGAAAAAGCCTTGCTGGCTATTTCTCAGGGTCAGGATGAAGCTGAAGTGTATTGCCAAAAATTTCGGAAATGGTCCGTGCTTACTCAGTGGAATGAGTGTGCTCTGGCCGCAAATTTCAGAAATGGCCTTTCTGAAGCCATTAAGAATGTGATGGTGGGTTTCTCCATTCCTACAGGTCTGAATGATTCCATGGCGCTGGCTATTCAAATTGACCGGCGTTTGCGGGAGCGCAAAGCCGCGAATCCTCTGGTGGTGTTGTCTGAACAAACACCTGATTTAATGCAATGTGGTAGAATTCAGACTAGAAATGAACGGAAAAATCATAGACGTCAGAATGGGTTGTGTTTTTACTGTGGTGATTCTACACATGTTATATCAGCATGCTCTAAACGCCTAACAAGGGTTGTTAGTCCTGTCGCCATTGGTAATTAGCAACCTAAATTTATTTTGTCTGTGACTTTAATTTGCTCTTTGTCTTCTTACCCTGTTATGGCGTTTGTGGATTCAGGTGCCGCCCTGAGTCTTATGGATCTGTCGTTTGCCAAGCGCTGTGGTTTTGTTCTTGAGCCGTTGGTAAATCCTATCCCTCTTAGAGGTATTGATGCTACGCCATTGGCGGAAAATAAACCGCAGTTTTGGACACAGGTAACCATGTGCATGACTCCTGAACATCGGGAGGTGATTCGTTTTCTTGTTCTGCATAAAATGCATGATTTGGTCGTTTTGGGTCTGCCATGGTTACAGACCCATAATCCAGTCTTGGATTGGAAGGCAATGTCTGTGTCAAGTTGGGGCTGTCAGGGAATTCATGCTGATTCCCCGCCGGTGTCTATTGCTTCCTCTACTCCTTCGGAAGTTCCTGAGTATTTGTCTGATTATCAGGATGTATTCAGCGAGTCCAGGTCCAGTGCTCTTCCTCCTCATAGGGACTGTGACTGCGCTATAGATTTGATTCCAGGTAGTAAATTTCCTAAGGGAAGATTATTTAATCTGTCTGTACCTGAGCATACCGCAATGCGTTCGTATATCAAGGAATCTCTGGAGAAGGGGCATATCCGTCCATCCTCTTCCCCTCTTGGTGCGGGATTCTTTTTTGTGGCCAAGAAGGACGGATCTTTGAGACCTTGTATTGACTATCGGCTTCTGAATAAAATCACTGTTAAATTTCAGTATCCTTTGCCTCTGTTGTCGGACTTGTTTGCCCGGATTAAAGGTGCCAAGTGGTTCACCAAGATAGATCTTCGTGGTGCGTACAACCTTGTGCGCATTAAGCAAGGAGATGAATGGAAAACTGCATTTAATACGCCCGAAGGTCATTTTGAGTACTTGGTGATGCCTTTCGGGCTCTCTAATGCTCCTTCAGTGTTTCAGTCCTTTATGCATGATATTTTCCGGAAGTATCTGGATAAATTTATGATTGTTTATCTGGATGATAATCTGTTTTTTTCTGATGATTGGGACTCGCATGTAGAGCAGGTCAGGATGGTGTTTCAGGTCTTGCGTGAGAATGCTTTGTTTGTTAAGGGCTCAAAGTGTCTCTTTGGAGTACAGAAGGTTCCCTTTTTGGGTTTTATTTTTTCCCCTTCTGCGGTGGAGATGGACCCAGTCAAGGTCCGAGCTATTCATGATTGGACTCAACCCACGTCAGTTAAGAGTCTTCAGAAGTACTTGGGTTTTGCTAACTTCTACCGTCGTTTTATCGCTAATTTTTCTAGCGTTGTTAAACCTTTGACGGATATGACCAAGAAAGGTTCCGATGTTGCTAACTGGGCTCCTCCAGCCGTGGAAGCCTTTCAAGAGTTGAAGCGCCGGTTTACTTCGGCGCCTGTTTTGTGCCAGCCTGATGTCTCACTTCCCTTTCAGGTTGAAGTGGATGCTTCTGAGATTGGGGCAGGGGCCGTTTTGTCGCAGAGAGGCCCTGGTTGCTCTGTAATGAGACCATGTGCTTTTTTCTCTAGGAAGTTTTCGCCTGCTGAGCGGAATTATGATGTTGGCAATCGGGAGTTGTTGGCCATGAAGTGGGCATTTGAGGAGTGGCGTCATTGGCTCGAGGGTGCTAAGCATCGTGTGGTGGTCTTGACTGATCACAAAAATCTGATGTATCTCGAGTCTGCTAAACGCCTGAATCCTAGACAGGCCCGCTGGTCATTGTTTTTCTCCCGTTTTGACTTTGTGGTCTCGTATTTACCAGGTTCAAAGAATGTTAAGGCTGATGCTCTTTCAAGGAGCTTTGTGCCTGACTCTCCTGGAGTCGCAGAACCAGTTGGTATTCTCAAAGAGGGAGTTATCCTGTCAGCCATTTCTCCGGATTTGCGACGTGTGTTGCAGAGATTTCAGGCTGGTAGACCTGACTCTTGTCCACCTGACAGACTGTTTGTTCCTGATAAGTGGACCAGCAGAGTCATTTCCGAGGTTCATTCCTCGGTGTTGGCAGGGCATCCGGGAATTTTTGGCACCAGAGATCTGGTGGCTAGGTCCTTTTGGTGGCCTTCCTTGTCACGGGATGTGCGGTCATTTGTGCAGTCCTGTGGGACTTGTGCTCGAGCTAAGCCTTGCTGTTCTCGTGCCAGCGGGTTGCTCTTGCCCTTGCCTGTCCCGAAGAGGCCTTGGACACACATTTCCATGGATTTCATTTCAGATCTTCCGGTGTCTCAGGGCATGTTTGTCATCTGGGTGGTATGTGATCGCTTTTCCAAGATGGTCCATTTGGTATCTTTGCCTAAGCTGCCTTCCTCTTCCGATCTGGTTCCTTTGTTCTTTCAGAATGTGGTTCGTTTACACGGCATTCCTGAGAATATTGTGTCTGACAGAGGATCCCAGTTTGTTTCCAGGTTCTGGCGATCCTTTTGTGCTAAGATGGGCATTGATTTGTCGTTTTCGTCTGCCTTTCATCCTCAGACTAATGGACAAACGGAGCGAACTAATCAGACTCTGGAGGCTTATTTGAGGTGTTTTGCTTCTGCAGATCAGGATGATTGGGTGACCTTCTTGCCGTTGGCTGAGTTTGCCCTTAATAATCGGGCTAGTTCCGCTACTTTGGTTTCGCCATTTTTTTGCAACTCTGGTTTCCATCCTCGTTTCTCCTCGGGTCAGGTCGAGCCTTCTGACTGTCCTGGGGTGGATTCTGTGGTGGATAGGTTGCAGCGGATCTGGAATCATGTGGTGGACAACTTGAAGTTGTCACAGGAGAAGGCTCAGCGTTTTGCCAACCGCCGCCGCGGTGTGGGTCCCCGACTTCGTGTTGGGGATTTGGTATGGCTGTCTTCTCGATTTGTTCCTATGAAGGTCTCCTCTCCTAAATTTAAGCCTCGCTTCATCGGTCCTTACAAGATATTGGAAATCCTTAATCCTGTGTCCTTTCGCTTGGATCTTCCGGTGTCGTTTGCCATTCACAACGTGTTCCATAGGTCTTTGTTGCGGCGGTACGTTGTACCTGTGGTTCCTTCTGTTGAGCCTCCTGCTCCGGTGTTGGTTGAGGGCGAGTTGGAGTACGTGGTGGAGAAGATCTTGGATTCTCGTCTCTCCAGGCGGAGGCTTCAGTATCTGGTCAAGTGGAAGGGCTATGGTCAGGAGGATAATTCCTGGGTGGTTGCCTCTGATGTGCATGCGGCCGATTTAGTTCGTGCCTTTCACGCTGCTCATCCTGATCGCCCTGGTGGTCTTGGTGAGGGTTCGGTGACCCCTCCTTAAAGGGGGGGTACTGTTGTGAATTAGACTTTTGGCTCCCTCTTGTGGTCACTAGTGATATGACTCTGGGATTTTCTTTCCTCAGTTTGGCACCCACCTGGGTCGTTAGTCCAGGTGTGTTGCTATATAAACTTCCTGGTTTCTCAGTCCAGTGCCTGGCATCGTTGTAATCAGTTCCTTTCTGTTTGCTCCTGTCTGCTGGTCTTGGATCTTGCAAAATTAAGCTAAGTCCTGCTTCCTTGTTTTTTGGTTATTTGCTTTGCTCTTATTTTTTGTCCAGCTTGTACTAAATGTGATTCCTGATTTTGCTGGAAGCTCTAGGGGGCTGGTGTTCTCCCCCCGGGCCGTTAGACGGTTCGGGGGTTCTTGAATATCCAGCGTGGAAATTTTGATAGGGTTTTTGCTGACCATATAAGTCATCTTACTATATTCTGCTATTAGTCAGTGGGCCTCTCTTTGCTAAATATCTAGTTCATTCTTACGTTTGTCTTTTCTCCTTACCTCACCGTTATTATTTGTTGGGGGCTTGTATCCAACTTTTGGGGTCTTTTCTCTGGAGGCAAGAAAGGTCTATCTTTTCCCTTCTAGGGTTAGTTAGTTCTCCGGCTGGCGCGAGACGTCTAGAACCAATGTAGGCACGTTCCCCGGCTGCTGCTATTTGTGGTGCTAGGATTAGATATATGGTCAGCCCAGTTACCACTGCCCTATGAGCTGGTTTTTTGTGTTTGCAGACTTGGTATGTACTTTTGAGACCCTCTGCCATTGGGGTCATAACAGTTATCAGTCATTGTATAGGAGGAGGAGGTGAGCTGTGATTTCGCCTGTTGGGAATAGTGAATCCTGTCTCACCTACTGTATATAGAGGTGTTATCAGTCATTGTACAGGAGGAGGAGGTGAGCTGTGATTTCACCTGTTGGGAATGGTGAATCCTGTGCTACCTACTGCATATAGAGGTGTGATCAGTTATTGTACATGAGGAGGAGGTGAGCTGTGACATCCGCTATTGTGAATGGTGGGTCCTGTGCTATCTACTGTATATAGAGGTTATCATTTATTGTACAGGAGGAGGAGGTGAGCTGTGACATCACCTATTGTGAATGGTGGGTCCTGTGTTATCTACTGTATATAGAGGTGTTATCAGTCGTACAGGAGGAGGAGGTGAGCTGTGACATAACCTATTGTGAATGGTGAATCCTTTGTTATCTACTGTATATAGAGGTGTTATCAGTCATTGTACAGGAGGAGGAGGTGAGCTGTGACATCACCTATTGTGAATGGTGGATCCTGTGTTATCTACTGTATATAGAGGTGTTATCAATCATTGTACAGGAGGAGGAGGTGAGCTGTGACATCACCTATTGTGAATGGTGGATCCTGTGTCATCTACAGCATATAGAGGTGTTATCAATCATTGTACAGGAGGAGGAGGTGAGCTGTGACATCAGCTATTGTGAATGGTGGACCCTTTGTCATCTACTGTATATAGAGGTGTTATCAGTCATTGTACAGGAGGAGGAGGTGAGCTGTGACATCACCTACTGTGAATGGTGGGTCCTGTGTTATCTACTCTATATAGAGGTGTTATCAGTCATTGTACAGGAGGAGGAGGAGGTGAGCTGTGACATCACCTACTGTGAATGGTGGATCCTGTGTTATCTACTGTATATAGAGGTGTTATCAGTCATTGTAGAGGAGGAGGTGAGCTGTGACATCACCTATTGTGAATGGTGTATCCTGGGTTATCTACTGTATATAGAGGAATTATCAGTCATTATACAGGAGGAGGTGAGCTGTGACATCACCTATTGTGAATGGTGGATCCTGTGTTATGTACTGTATATAGAGGAGTTATCAGTCATTATACAGGAGGAGGTGAGCTGTGACATCACCTAATGTGAATGGTGGATTCTGTGTTATGTACTGTATATAGAGGAATTATCAGTCATTGTACAGGAGGAGGAGGTGAGCTGTGACATCAGCTGTTGTGAATGGTGAATCCTTTACTGTATATAGAGGTGTTATCAGTCATTGTACAGGAGGAGGAGGTGAGCTGTGACTTCACTTATAGTGAATGGTGGGTCCTGTGTTATCTACTGTATATAGAGGTGTTATCAGTCATCGTAATCATGTCTGTGATGATAATGACATCACTGAGAACAGGAAGTATCGTTCCATGAAAAATATAAATCATTGGTCATTTTCTGATGACACATTCACTTTGAGTATTTGCCCGTATTGAAGAAGCTGCTTTCAAAAACCGCTGTATACCTGTTTACAGGTTGCATGCGGTATTGTAGATTAGCTCTGTTTGCTTTGAATGGGCTGAGCTGTAATACCAGACACAGCCTATGATGATAAGTGGCGCTGTTTATAGAATAAAGCTGCTAGGTTTTTCTAAAGCAGAACAACCCTTAGTAACATATTCTGTTCTCTGTTTTCTCCTTCTCTCTAATTTATCTATCTATTTATCTTCTATCTATCATCCATCTTTGCTTGTTTTTCTTTGCTCTCCATTGACAGGTGCAGAGCTTGAACTTAATATAACCAGGGAGAGTCAATTGTCCTTTGCCTTGGGGCAATTTTTGGTGCAATTAGGAGAAAGGAGGTCTGCGATGTAATGAGATCCCAGCACACCCACACACAGACAAACCAATAAACATGGCAGGATGGATATGTGATGGGTTCCAGCTGAAGGGCAGGCAGCAAAGGATTAACCTCCTGACTGCTGGCCGCCCGGCACCAAGGGTGGGAGGCAGAAACTCTTTTGTTTTCCTTTTATTTCCTTTCATCTGGGGTTCACTCCTCTTTATAACCACTGCCATCATAAATAAGAATAATGGAGGTGAGCGCACTATACTTTCTGATCTGTCTTTGAAGATGTTTTAATGACTTAAAGGCCAAAAACAGTTCATTAGGATATTAAAGCGACATCGCCTCAAAAGGCAAATGGAATATCTATCTATCTAATATCTATCTATATCTATCTTATCTATCTATTATCTATCTATTATCTATCTATCTATCTATCTATCTAATATCTATCTATCTATCTATCTATCTATCTATCTATCTATCTATCGATCATCTATCTAGTATCTATCTATCCCATATCTATCTATCATCTATCTATTATCTATCGATCATCTATTATCTATTTATTATCTATCTATCTATTATCTATCTATATATCTGTTTATCTATCTAGGCCGGGGCTCTGCACACAATAGCGTTCGAGCACGTACATTTTCTTTTGAGTCTTTATACTGCTCTGTGCGCTTCTTCTTGATTAGTTGCACATCTCAAACCATTTTTCTTTTCAGTGATCGGTGGTAGTTTCAGGACCTGCACCCCCGCTTATCCTCACAGATGTAAAGTGGTGTTATTTAAAAAAAAAAAAAGGAAAATAATAGTGTTACTTATGAGTTATTCCCATGTTTTCCTCTATCCTTGGGTGGGGGGGGGGAGTTGCTGATCATTGGTGGGCCAACTTTTTGCATCCCCAATAAACCTGAGAATGGCCTTTTGAAGAGCATTGTTTATTGTACAGGGCACTGGTGTACCTGCTTAACCTCCTCAACTATTTCAGCGGTACCGCTGGATATAGCTGACTACAGCGCTTTTCCCAGCAGCCCTATGGAGCGGCGGTCACGCATTTTTGTCATCCACTCTTTTCAAGATGGGGCTACAGAGCCTGGTTTTTGGAGTTAAAGAAAATCTTTCCAATCTCATGGTCGCTATTTCAGCTCCACCGATTTTATTGTATGAGTTCTATCTTTTGGTTTTCACACATACCACTCATACCTATGATATGTTATGGGGCTGTGCACATGTCTGTGATTTTTTTTTCTCAGACCCAGAGGCCAGTGTAAAAAATCTGAGACAAGTCCGATATTGCTCCAAGTGTCAGATCAAAATCGGCAAGTCTATGGGGCCGTGAAAAAAGTAGACCTCACTCGCATGTCACCCAAGAATGGTCCAATCAATTTTCATGGGTGACAGAATGGGGAAAGCGGAGAAACGTTTTTTTCCCTCAACATTTGCAGAATATTGATTCCAATTTGATGAAACCTTGGTCAAACTCTGATCAAACCATGATCAAACCATGATAAAACCATGATGAAACTCTGATCAAACTGATCAAATTGATCAAACCCCGATCAAACGCCTATCAACTCAAACCCTTATCAAGCCCTTATCAAACTCTGATCAAACTGATCAAACTCTCAAACCCTTATCAAACCCTTATCAAACTCGGATCAAACTCCATCAAACTATGATCAAAATCTGATCAAACTCTGATCAAACTGAAACCCTGATCAAACGCTGATCAAACCCTGATCAAACCCTAATCAAACTCTGATCAAACCTTGATCAAACTCTGATCAAACCTTGATCAAACTCTGATCAAATTCAAACCCTAATCAAACCCTGCTCAAACTCTGCTCAAAGCCTGATCAAACTCTGATCAAACTTTGATCAAACTCAAACCCTGATCAAACTCTGATCAAACTTTGATCAAACTCAAACTCTGATCAAACTCTGATCAAACTCAAACCCTAATCAAACTCTGATCAAACTCTGATCAAACTCTGATCAAACTCAAACCCTAATCAAACTCTGATCAAACTCTGATCAAACCCCGATCAAACTCAAACCCTAATCAAATCCTGATCAAACTCTGATCAAATCCTGATCAAACTCTGATCAAACTCTGATCAAACCCTGATCAAACTCTGATCAAACTCTGATCAAACCCCGATCAAACTCTGATCAAACCCAAGCCCTAATCAAACTCTGATCAAACTCTGATCAAACTCAAACCCTATTCAAACTCTGATCAAACTCAAACCCTAATCAAACTCTGATCAAGCCCAGATCAAAATCAAACCCCGATCAAACACTGATCACTCTGATCAAACTGATCAAACCCCGATCAAATTCAAACCCTAATGAAAGCCTGATCAAACTCAAACCCCGATCAAACTCTGATCAAACCCCGATCAAACTCTGATCAAACCCCGGTCAAACTCTGATCAAACTCAAACCCTAATCAAACTCTGATCAAACTCAAACCCTAATCAAACTCTGATCAAACTGAAACCCTAATCAAACTCTGATCAAACCCAGATCAAAATCAAACCCCGATCAAACCCTGATCACTCTGATCAAACTGATCAAACCCCTATCAAATTCAAAGCCTGATCAAACTCTGATCAAACTCAAACCCTAATCAAACTCTGATCAAACCCCGATCATACCCCAATCAAACTCTGATCAAACCCCAATCAAACTCTGATCAAACCCCGATCAAACTCAAACCCTGATCAAACTCTGATCAAACTCAAACCTAATCAAACTCTGATCAAACTCAAACCCTAATCAAACTCTGATCAAACTCAAACCCTAATCAAACTTTGATCAAACTCTGATCAAACCTCGATAAAAAACCCTGATCACACCCAAACTCTAAACAAACTAATCAAACTCTGACCAAGCCCCGATCAAACCCCGATCAAACCCAAACCCTAATTAAACTCTGATCCAACTCAAACCCTAATCGAACCTGATCAAACTCAAACCCTGATCAAATTCAAACCGTAATCAAACTATGATCAAACCCTGATCAAATTCAAACCCTAATCAAAGCCTGATCAAACTATGATCAAACTCAAGCCCTAATCAAACTCTGATCAAACCCAGATCAAACCCGGATCAAACTCTGAGGAAACCTCGATCAAACCCCGATCAAACTCAAACCCTGATCAAACCCTGATCAAATTCAAACCCTAATCAAACCCTAATCAAACCCTAATCAAACTCTGATCAAACTCCGATCAAACTCAAACCCTAATCAAACTCAAACCCTAATCAAACTCAAACCCTAATCAAACTCTGATCAAACCCCGATCAAACCCAAACCTTGATCAAACTGATCAAACTCTGATCAAACCCCCGATCAAATTCAAACCCTGATCAACTTCTGATCAACCCCTAATCAAACTCTGATCACTCTGATCAAACTCTGATCAAACCCTGATCAAACTCTGATCAAACTCAAACCCTAATCAAACTCTGATCAAACTCAAACCCTGATCAAACCCTGATCAAACTCTGATCAAACCCTAATCAAACCCTAATCAAACTCTGATCACTCTGATTAAACCCTGATCAAACTCTGATCAAACTCAAACCCTGATCAAACTCTGATCAAACTCAAACCCTAATCAAACTCTGATCAAACTCAAACCCTAATCAAACTCTGATCAAACTCAAACCCTAATCAAACTCTGATCAAACTCAAACCCTAATCAAACTCTGATCAAACTCTGATCACTCTGATCAAACTCTGACCAAGCCCTGATCAAACTCAAACCCTGATCAAACTCAAACCCTGATCAAACCTCAAACCCTGATCAACCTCTGATCAACCTCTGATCAACCTCTGATCAAACTCTGATCAAACTCTGATCAAACTCAAACCCTAATCAAACTCTGATCAAACTCAAACCCTAATCAAACCCTGATCAAACTCAAACTCTGATCAAACCCAAACCTTGATCAAACTGATAAAACTCTGATCAAACCTCGATCAAACTCAAACCCTGATCAACCTCTGATCAACCTCTGATCAAACTCTGATCAAACTCAAACCCTAATCAAACTCTGATCAAACTCTGATCGCTCTGATTAAACTATGATCAAACCCTGATCAAACTGAAACCCTAATCAAACTCTGATTAAACTCAAACCCTAATCAAACTTTGATCAAACTCTGATCAAACCCCGATAAAAAACCCTGATCACACCCAAACTCTGATCAAACCCCGATCATACCCCTATCAAACTCTGATCAAACCCCAATCAAACTCTGATCAAACCCGAGCAAACTCAAACCCTGATCAAACTCAAACCCTAATTAAACTCTGATCAAACTCAAACCCTAATCAAACTCTGTAATATAGTAAAGCACGGCACTCTGGGTATCTGGAAGGTGCTCAAGTTAGGTATCCAACCCGTAGAACATCAATGAAAATATACTTGGCACTCAGGAGAACTTTGTAGTGAAGTAAAACATCATTTATTCAGTGCATCCAGTTCAACATGAACGTTTTCGGTCCCAACATAGGACCTTCATCAGACAGGATTTTTGAGTACTGTAATATATATATACAAAAAGAATATTTTTAGAGACAAAAAGTCATGATGCACATCAGGGATACAATTCAAAATTCTGATTTAGAAAGGCAAAAACAACAAATATCACTAGTAAAGTGATCAGGCAACAATGGTGACGGATATTGGTGAATCCTGACTTGGAGCGTGAGATGTGAGCTTCATTTCAGAGAAACAGAGAGCTGTGAATGTGTCGATGAAATTATGCTAAGGTGACCATGCTGGGTCTGGATAGAGGCCTGCCAGAGTGGAAAGATAATGGTAAGATTGCCCCTGAATCGTGCAGGGTGAGCTGCCTAAAATACAAGAATACAGACACGTGAAGTATTTGACAAAACATGAAGTAAAAGGTAAAATAAAGGTAAAACAAAACATCAGATTGCCGTATATAAGAGTGAGTACTAGAGTATAAAGCATATGTGACCACCGGAGCTGCGTACAGACTCCCTGTACACCTAGAGACTACCAAATGCAACGGTGACGTGCTGAAGGTAGGTGTAAACAGTAACCTTGCGAGTAATGCAACTAAGTACCTGGAATACACGAAATGTTTGTGTGGGCCCAAGGCTGGTGCCAAAATCGGGCAAAGTCCAGGAGGTATGGTGCCACCTGAGGAGAGGGATATCATGTGGCCAGTATGAGACAATTGCCAGTAGGTGTTATGGAGGACCCGTGGTACATATAAGACTGGGGGACACATTACCTCGTTCATGTTTAGGACAAATGTACTGCCAAAGGGCGAGGGAACTCGCTGGTACAGGGAGCGCTGCAAGAAATGAGGGTAAAGCTACATAAATGACTGATCCGGTCATCAGAAGTGATTGCCGGTTGAGGGAAAATGCCAATAGGCACTATGGAGGAACCATACTCTGATCAAACTCAAACCCTAATCAAACGCTGATCAAACTCAAACCCTAATCAAACTTTGATCAAACTCTGATCAAACCCCGATAAAAATCCCTGATCACACCCAAACTCTAAACAAACTCTAATCAAACTCTGATCAAGCCCCGATCAAACCTCGATCAAACCCTGATCAAACTCTGATCAAACTCAAACCCTAATCAAACTCTGATCAAACTCAAACCCTAATCAAACTTTGATCAAACTCTGATCAAACCCCAATCAAACTCAAACCCTAATCAAACCCTGATCAAACTCTGATCAAACTCAAACCCTAATCAAACTCTGATCTAACTCTGATAAAACCCTGATCAAACTCTGATCAAACCCTGATCAAAACTCTGATCAATCCCTGATCAGAATAATTTGACGTTTTTTTTCTCGGATGTGGCAAAAATGTGTGACCCTATCCTAAGTGTCAGCAAGTTAACCCCTTACTGACCTCCGCCGTACTATTACTGCGGAGGTCAAATCCCCTGCTTTAATGTGTGTTCCGGCGCTGAGCCACCTCAAAGCCGGGACATGTCAGCTGTTTTGAACAGCTGACGTGCGCAATAGCGGCGGGTGAAATCGTGATTCACCCGCTGCTATTAACTAGTTAAATGCCTCTGTCAAATGCTGACAGCGGCATTTAACCGGCGCTTCCGGCCACGCGGCCCGAAATGAGAGCATCGCCGACCCCCGTCACATGATCGGGGGTCAGCGATGCATCGGCATAGCAACCAGAGGTCTCCTTGAGATCTCTATGGTTGCTGATGCCGGCTTGCTGTGAGCACCACCCTGTGGTCGGCGCTCATAGCAATGCAGCAATTCAGCTACGTAGGAGCGATCTGATGATTGCTGCTATGTAGCAGAGCTGATCAGGCTATGCCAGCTTCTAGCCTCCCATGGCTATTTAAAAAAATATGAAAAAAATAAAAAAATATTAAAGTTTAAGTCACCCCCCTTTCGCCCCATTCAGAATAAAACACTAAAAGAAAAAAAAAAAACCTACACATATTTGGTATCACCGCTTTCAGAATCGCCCGATCTATCAATAAAAAAAGGATTAACCTGATCGTTAAATGGCCTAGCGAGAAACAAATTAGAAACGCCAGAATTACGTTTTTTTGGTCGCCGTGACATTGCATTAAAATGTAATAACGGGCGATCAAGAAAAACGTATCTGCACCAAAATGGAATCATTAAAAACGCCAGCTCGGCAGGCAAAAAATAAGCCCTGACCTGACCCCAGATCACGAAAAATGGAGACGCTACGGGTATGGGAAAATGACGCAATTTTTTTTTTTTTTTACCACTTAGATAAAATGTAACCTAGACATGTTTGGTGTCTATGAACTCGTAATGACCTGGAGAATCAAAATGTCAGATCAGTTTTAGCATGTAGTGAACCTAGCAAAAAAGCCAAACAAAAAACAAGTGTGGGATTGCACTTTTTTGGCAATTTCACCGCACTTGGAATTTTTTTCCCATTTTCTAGTACACAACATGGTAAAACCAATGAGGTCGTTGAAAAGTGCAACTTGTCCCGCAAACAAACAAGCCCTCACATGGTCATATTGACAGAAAAATAAAAAAAGTTATGGCTCTGGGAAGGAGGGGAGCGAAAAATCAGAACGCAAAAAGCGGAAAAGGGCAAGGTCGTGAAGGTGTTAAAGGATAGGGAATAACTTTTTTTTTCAGGAATAGCCCTTTAATTGCATAATAGTCAAATATGGGATTTCTAACACAAACAAACATGAAAATGACTCTTTTCTTCCATTCCTGAGCACACAATAGAAGTATTATTAGCTCCACTTTTTCTTTCTGTCTAAAAATGCTTTTACTTATTTAATTCCTTTTGCGTCCACGTGAAGCGGACACTTATTCAGCATTTTGGAAAGTGACACACAGCTGCGATGGAGGCCGGATGCCCAGCTGGGCAGGCCAAGGAAAGTAGAGGCAAATAATCAAAGTGCTTTCAGGAAGCTCCTGCAGCGGGACGACTATGGTGTCCGTATTCTCCTACATCAAAGGGAGGAATTAGGATTTATTTTTGAAATGCTAATTTTGGGTTAAGGTGAAATGCGAGTGTGCTGTGCTGGACGGATAATCACCGAGGGGGAAGCTCTCACTGGCCGAGTGGACGGTAATTGCTTGGTAATCTTGTCTCCCTTGAACCTGATTACGTCGCTTTTCTTTACACTGGTTAGTCTTGACCTTGCGCGATTGTCAGCTTAACTGATATCCATGGAGACACCACCGGCCATGGAATCGGCGGCCTGAAGAAGCTTCGCACATCACATATTTACTCTATATCTACATAACAACCAATTAACATTTTGGAGCGGAGATTTACAGTTTTGCGTAGGCACACTTCTTATCAAATCACCAAAGTTCTCTGGTGTTAAGAAAGGTTCAGCAAAATGACCCCAGATCCGAACCTTCCGATCTGTGGTCATGGATATCGGCAAAGTTGGCCCATTAGACTGTTAGCCGAACTCTCCAATCACAGCAAGAAGACCGTTTACAGAGGAACGGTCACTTGCTATAAATATATCACATTGTTTTCAATCTGGTGTAAATGCCGCTGTTCTTCTGAATCCGACGTAGTTTTTCTTTTATTCCTGCGCCTCTCGGTTCCTGAGATATCACCCTTCCTTCTTTATATATAAATCTAGTCTTGTTAGCCAAGAAGGTGTGGCCCTCAATTCTTTTCCGTGGGCGTCGTCTTAAAGATCACGCCCCACTGACTAACTGACGCTAGTTCTATGTCCAAGGAAGATGGAGCCATATCTCGGGAACGGAGAGGCGTAGGAGCGAAAAATAAACAACGCCGGATTCAGGAGAACAGCGGCATTTAGACCTGATAAAGCAATAACACATTATTGGAAAGTGACCGGTTCTTAGCATAACGTGTTTGTGTGTCTTTTTTGACACAAGTGGTAAAAAGATAGAGACTATGGATTGTTAAAATGTCCTCTGGTTTGTTTTCATGAAAGATAGGCCACTGTCATAGATGGCAGTTCATCCCCCTCCCCCCCCCCAGCTGAGCCGAACTGCTGGTGTGTAGACCAACAGCTATTGAAAGTGTACCGCCACTTTAAAAGGTCACCGTACTTTCAGACAATGTGAGGAATTACAGCAAGTGTGGGCCGATCTTTTACACTTTGGCGCTTATCTTCTGTCAAGGGGTGTACAGGAATAAGAGAGGCAAGCATGCTAGGAAGGGAGGGGAAAGGAGCTTCCAGCACCTATAGTTCTGACAGAATGCTAATTCCATGGAACCGCTTATTTAAAATGACATAGCATGAGAATTAAGATCGTTCCTGGATGTGTTAGACTGGTATGTTCGCCGTGTGGGGGATGAGAATAGCAAGACACTGCTTTTCAACAGGTTTCTATGTAAAAGGAACGGTACAGTTTAAGCGACATGTTTTCTTTAAAAGCCATTCTATAGATTTGATCTGGTGTAAATCTTGACTAGGCTATCACATGACATACACACCTCTCCGGTCACCTGTTATCATGGCTGTGAATAATTGACTCAATTGTACAAGCAAATCAGTACCTAGAGATGACTCATGGTCGCACAGTAATCTTACGCCGGGTCACTTTTCCGTATAAGGCTAGAACATATAGCAAGGAAGCCTGCAGCCATCAGCAATTACCTTGGTTAAAGGAAAACCCAAGTCAAGCTTTTTAATATCTTACATAGAGGAAGATAGTATCAGATCTACTCTTTATTTCTCATTTTTCGTCTCTCGCTGTACGTTAGCACCATTATTTCTGCAGCCTCCCTGTCCCCATTGGGGCTCACAATCAAAATTCCCTATCAGTATGTTTTTGGAGTGTGGGAGGAAATCGGAGAACCGGGAGGAAACCCACGCAAACAGTGGAAGAACGTACAAACCCCATAGGTTAGGTGATTACTTGCTGATCGATGGGTATCCCACCGCTAGACCCCCCTGCACTTCAACAGATCGGGGAACCAGGGCTGTGGAGTCGGACGTTTGGCTTACCGACTCCAGCTGTGGAGTAGTAGTCGGTGTCATGGAAATTGAGGAGTCGGAGACTGAGGTTTTGCTTACCGACTCCACAGCCCTGCGGGGAACGTTTATACCTCTTACAAAATGGAGCAGCCGGTTGGATGCCCAATCACCGATCTATTCATTCTTTATGGGGCTGCCGTAAAAAGACGAAAGCCGTTCTCCGCAGCCCCGTAGGGAATGGATTGAGCATCGGTTGAGCTCGAGAACTGCCGGTCAGTGGATGGACCGCCACCAATCAACATTTTATCACCTATCCAAAGGATAACTGGTTATCACTGGACAATTCCTGTAATTGAGCACTAAAGGTGTTTTCTATGGTAGACACTGGGCACTTTTTATTATGCCTTTGTGTTAAAATAGTCTGATCACAGGTTGTCCTTCTGCTACGACCCCCAACCATCAGAAAAGGTTTCCCTTTCGCACCACCAAAGGGGAAAATTTACGGTTTGGTTCACAGTTTTGTCCAAGCAAAATTGGTGCCAAATTTTGTAAGTTCTTTGCGTATACTTGTTAAAGGCCAGGTATACCTCTGACGGGAGTATGATCGCTGGATCAGATGACTGTTTGGGGTCTATTACCACGTAAGACGCATTGTCTGTATAGATGCTGGGGGGAAAAAAATATTTTTTAAGGTTTTTTTTAAATTCAGACCTATTGAAAAATTGTTTATTTTTTCTTTTTGAGATGATGATAATAGAAAATGATTTGCTAAGATGGACATAACCTTTTAGGGTAAGTGTTTGGGAAGACTGCGGAGGCAGGGACCGCAGGAGATAAGCATTAGTGCTCTGCAGAGCTTCCTCACTTTCTGTAGATATGGAAAATCCAGATGATTTTGTGTGGTCAATGCATCTGCCAAATATTATCGCGGTATAGGAGGATATTAACCCGACTAGACAATTTTTTTTTTTTATATTAACAGTTTGGACGGCTCCTGGTCCCACAGTATTTGCACTTATATTTCTGTTCATTGGTTTTGTTTTATAGCTTTCTAAAAAAAAAAAATGGTGGTTTGTGAAGTCATAACACTTCTGGTGTGTAGTATCTGTTATTTGCAGGGAATAAATTGCTTATTAGGTTCCTGTAAAAAGTAGATTTACCAAACCATTAAATCGAGCTGCGTTCAATGCTTACTTCACGTCGATTCTTTTCTATAAGGTTTCAGTTGAGTTTTCAACAATTACGATAAGTCATCCGAGGAAGCAATGGACCTTAATAGATTGTTTAACATAGTGTATCTTTAATAAAGGGCACAGTGAGACGACCGTATAACATAGACGACAATCACATCGCAATGTTCGGACTGGCCGGCGGCTCACTTAACCCAAGCATGACCGCATGTGTACCTATGCTGCTGTCAAACCCCTCAAACACGGGGAGAACCAAAATCTCCCCTGGTTAGATGATAACTTGATGATCGTTGGGCATCCCACCGCTGGGTACCCGCACTTCAACAGATCTGGGAACGTTTATCCCCATTACGCTCGGGTTCTTTTATGTTCTTTTCATGCCACAAGAACATCTCTGACCCAGTCAAGGCATGGACTTCAAAAAACCTTTAAATGTGTCATGTAGTACATGGAACCATGACGTTAGCAGCAGATCCTTAGAGTGGTTGTCTAGGTGGTCACTCGTTGAATCGGTGGGGGTCCGACCGCTGTGATATACACTGACAGAACAAGACACTTTTTTCCTTGTTAGAACGGAGTGACATTGTGCATCTCCAACTTGTGCTCCATTCATTCCGCATGGGGCTGCCGAGCACTCTCCTCTACTTTTCCTAGGAGCCCCATAGAGAGTGAATGTAGCTGCTCCCACTCTATTTTGTAACAGTGATAGTGCCCTTTTGGAGATTAACCCATTTCAGTTCTGCCAATCGGTGGAAGTGATATTAGTTTCACTAGACAACCGCTTTTAAGTCCTATAACTATTTGTGAGTTTGGGTATCCATGGATTGGATTTATTACAGCACATTCCACAGATGCTCGATCAAGATGATTAGACCTAGATCTTTACATTCTGGAGGTCATGTCAACGTCTTGACCTCTTTTTCATGTGCCTCAATACATTCCTGAACATTTTTGTAGTGTGACAGGGGCATTATCCTACTGATGGAGGACACTTACCATTAGGCAGTACTGCTGCCAAGATGGGGTAGGGGACTTGGTTTTTGCAAATTTTAGGTAGGAGGTATGTGTCAAAAGTAATATTCTCATGATGCCTACACCCAGCTTCTCCATCAGAACATGGCCCAGAGCATCACACCTTCTCCTTGTCGTCTTCTTGTAGTACATCCTGGTGCCATCATTTCAGCTCTCAACATGATACAAAAGAACATGATATTCATTGTACCAAGCCTGCTCCTTCCATTGCTTCATTGTTTTGTCCTGATACCCGCTATCGGTGCTTTTGACAGTGGACAGGGATCAGTCTGCTGCTGACTAGTCTCCTATACAGTAATCTGCGATTCTCTGGACGTTATTGTCTCCTATCATGATTGTTTTCAGCAGTTTATGCTTGACACCAGAAAGGCTAGCCTTGGCGCATCAATGTTCCGTAGGCACCCATGACCCGTTTTAGTGGTTCTGCTCATTGTACTGACTAACCATTGCACACCCCAAAAGACTTGCCAATTTGGCGAAGCCATCACAATTTGACCCTTGTCAGGGTTGTTTTGGTCATTTCGTTTGCCCAATTTTTCTGCTTCCAACACATCAAGAACTGACTGCTGCCATATGTGTAACCTGGTAGTTGTTTAATTTTAGAGCCGATCGGTGCTTATTTATTATCTATAGACCGGGTGAAGCGTGAAAAACGCATTTGGGTGGAAGATTAAGTGTCTTTTAGTTTCCAACGAAAAACATCAAAATTCAGAAACCGTTCTGTACTTGATTAGTGACAAAGGAACAATTTAGCCTGTGCAACATATATTATTTTACTTTTACATACCGTACTTGTAAGCTGAGATCTGCTCCTATAAATGGAGGCATGTCCAGAAGGCAATGACTTTCTGGAGTCGCTTACAGTTTTTGTGTAATTTGAAATACCCTCGCTCATGATTTTAATGTATAGTTGCCGTGAGAAGGAAAGCGAGACCATTATCAGGGGAATGAAATATTTTTGGCACAAGCATAATAGATTGGTTGAGACCATGGATCTTGCGAAGATAACTTTCCGCATATGTGCCTTTTTAAAATTCCTCTCCAATTAAAGCCTCCCTCGTAGTCCGAGGAGTCGACAATTAAATTATCTAAAGGTACCTTCACACGAAACGACATTATAACGATATCGCTAGCAATCCGTGACGTTGCAGCGTCCTCGCTAGCGATATCGTTTCGTTTGACACGCAGCAGCGATCAGGATCCTGCTGTGATGTCGCTGGTCGCTGAATAAAGTCCAGAACTTTATTTGGTCGTCCGATCGCTGTGTATCGTTGTGTTTGAAAGCAAAAGCAACGATACCAGCGATATTTTACACTGGTAACCAGGGTAAACATCGGGTTACTAAGCGCAGGGCCGCGCTTAGTTACCCGATGTTTACCCTGGTTACTAGCGTAAAATGTAAAAAAAACAAACAGCACATACTCACATTGCGTCCCCTGCAGTCTGCTTCCTCCTCTGACTCAGCGCCGCAAAGTGAAAGTGAAAGCAGCACAGCGGTGACGTCACCGCTCTGCTCTCACTGTACGGCCGCGGCGCTCAGTCAGTCAGGAAGTGGACGCAGGGGGACGTGAATGTAAGTATGTGCTGTTTGTTTTTTTTAGATTTTACGCTGGTAACCAGGGTAAACATCGGGTTACTAAGCGCGGCCCTGCGCTTAGTTACCCGATGTTTACCCTGGTTACCAGGGGACCTCGGCATAGTTGATCGCTGGAGAGCGGTCTGTGTGACAGCTCTCCAGCGACCAAACAGCGACGCTGCAGCGATCGACATCGTTGTCGCTATCGCTGCAGCGTCGCTTCGTGTGAAGGTACCTTAAGGTTACTTCATTGAGGAGAAGTTGTTAGAAAGTCATGCATCCCGGGTTAAAGAAGGAGGAGGAGGAACAGATGGACGTGTGTCCTTGTAGCATTAAATCCTTCTCGTATCATTAGCCCGATTGCATCATGGTCAGAGCAACCTCAGCGCTGCTCCCACTCGGTGGAAAATTCCACTCGGGCCGGAGTGAAATGGTCTTAACCCAATCAACATTCCCGGCCAGGGTACATTGAGGAGAGCGATAAAGCAAAACACTTCTCTTCCCACTCCAAACAAACTCTGCTCTCCAATACTCTCGGCAAAACAACAAAAGCTAATGGTTTACTAAAGACGATCTCGAGGAGGCCGGAAAAACATGATTTCTTGTTTCTGAAGAGCTCCATGATTAATTGACTGTTTTACCTAAATAAACTGAAACCAATAAAAAAAAATGACACCGAGCCAATCGTGACTACTGAGATTCATCTTTCCCAGAATGGTTTCATAATGATTAAAAAGGAAATGTTATGTCCTTATGAAGTGCCCCAGGCAGACCTCAAGCTTTCCAGGCTTCGGAAAGTCCTGACATTTCTGTGCAGGGACTAAGTAATACATCCCCGTGATAAAAATATTACTGTATAGCTCCGACATAGACCATACCGCATCTCACCGCAGTCCCTACTGCAGTATGGTGCACAGTCATGGGGTATATTCACACGTTGCGCCTTTGCAACTTTTTTTTAATATGGGGGTGCGTGCTATATGTGCATTTTTGTTACATTTGTGCATGCGTTTTTGCAGTTTTTTACTTTTGTTTTTCACTAGCAAAAATACTGAAAAAATTGACACACTGCGTCTTTGCAAAAACACAGCAGAGCTCAAAATACTTTCTAAAATGATAAGCCGGGCGTGCATGAGGTATCAGAAATCTCCTTGATTTTGCTGGTACTGTACACAATTAAAATTATTATGAAAATGGGATTAAAGTGTCAGGAAGATTTAATTTTTTTACTTTTCGAATAAACTCATGGATGGTAATGTGCCTTGGGTGCCCAAATTTGTACTTGTGTCTCCGGGCCTATTGGATTACCGAAATCAATCTTAAAAGCCTGTGATAGTTTGCCAATTGATCCCAATTAAAGGGAACCTGTCAGCAGGAATAACACTGTTAACCTGCAGATATGGGGTCAATCTGCAGGTTAACAGCGTTATTATGCTGTCCGGCGGCTGCACACAGCAGAATGCAGCAGGGAGAAAATTATCTTTATTCTCCCCGCCATTATTCGGTATTCAGTCATAGGGGCGGCGGCGGTTCAGTCACTGCTCTGAGTATACAGAGCGGCCGCTGTAACCGAGCCCCCGACCCTGACTGACACTGACTCTATATTGCAGCCGGCTGTCAGTCACGGCTGGGGACGCGGTTAGTATACTTAGTGGTGATTGACCCGGCGCCTCTCCCGCCTCCATGATTGAATACCGAATTCTTGTTGGGAGAGTAAAGATCATTTTCTCCCCGCTGCATTCCGCTACGAGTTTGGAAACCCTTGGAGATTTGTGTGCTCAGGTAACTTTGACAAAGGGTTCAGACTTTAATTAGCCTGTTAGGGTTGTGTCTTGTTTACTATCATCGTTTGGAAAGGCCAGGTGATGAAAATTTCCAAACTTTATAAAAAACCCAGCCTTCTCTAACCTTGTGCCAAAAACCAGCAGCCATGGGTTCTTCTAAGTAGCTGCCTAGCACTCTGAAAATGGTTGTGGTTCACAAAGCAAGAAAAGGCTATAAAAGATAGTAAAGTATTTTCAAGTTGCCATGTAATTCCGAAATGGCAGTTAACAGGAACAGTGGAGGTCAAGACAAACCAAAATTTCAGTGAGAGCTGCTCGTAGGATTGCTAGAGAGGCAAATCAGAACCCTGGCTTGACTATAAAAGACTGTCAGAATGATTTTGTAGACTTTGGAGTTGTGGTATATTCAGGGGCGGACACAGACTGCTTGGGGCCCCTGTGCAGGAAATGTGCCTGGGCCCCCCTCCTTTTAAGGCGACAAAGCTAAGGGACTGTGCTGTACATAAGTGAGTACACTTTATACTAAGGGACTGTTAGACATAATAATCGATAATAATGTCTTCCTCCACCTCCCCCTGTTCTTAAACCCATTATAAATCCCCCGCATCCCATTATTGCCCTCTCCCCCACCCCCCATGATTGACCTCTTCACCACCTCCATTATTGCTTTCTCCCCCACCACCCCATATCATTGCCCATTCCACCACCTCCATCATTGCCTCCTCCCCACCACCCCCATCATTGTCCTTTCCACTGCCACCATCATTTCCTCCTGCCCCACCACCCCTATCATTGCCCTCTCCATCAACCCAATCATTGCCTTCGGCCCCGTCACCCCCATCATTGCCCTCTCCTCCACCTACACACACACACACAGCACCATTCACCTCTCTGCACACACACACCTTACCTCTGCTCACACAATATCCTGAAGCCGCACCATCGCTGGCAGCTTCCTGTCTCACACAGCCGTGGCGCTAAATGATGATGTAATTCAGCCGCTGCTGTGTGGCAGGAAGCAGGATGAATCCATTCCCTGCAGCTCCGCTGCCTTTTTCTCTTGCAGGCAGCGGAGCTGCAATCCCATGATGGCAATCTGGCCAGGGGCCCCCCGGAGACGGATAAACTGGCCAGATTGCCCTCATTATTAGCCACCCTGCAGGCAGGGATGGTTTTAGGCAAAGTGGGGCCCTAGGCAAAGTTTAAAATGGAGCCTCATATCCTAACATATTGCACATCACACAGAAGCATTTCTGTTGTATTTACAAGCGCTGAGTTCAGGCCACTAAAGGAATGTGATCGACAATACTCAGTGGCGTAGGAAGGGGGGTGCGGGGGGGGCGGGCCGCCCCGGGCGGCACAATGCGGGGGGGCGGCACAATGCGGGGGGGCGGCACAATGTGGGGGTGAGTCAGTGGCGTATCTAGGGGGGAGCAGCCGGCAGGGGGGCGCAGTCGGGCCGCCTAAAGCGGCGGTCCGCAGTGTCTCCCCCGGCGGCTGCATTCTGTCACCCCCCGCACTGGGAGTCAGCTGTTCTCTGTGCCGACTATCAAGCTGACAGCCGGCACAGAGAAGCTGCGGCGCGCCGGCTCCCAGTGTTCAATTGTACTGCATCTGAGATGCGAGTACAATTGAAGCTCTGACTGCCGGGTCAGAGCGACGCCAGCAGTGTGATCAGGTCATGTGATCACGCTGCTGACGTCACTCACCTGCGCGGCAGAGCAGGAGCTGCAGATCGGTGGTAAGTGCTCCAGTGGAGCTGAAGACACCGAAAGTGCAGGGGGGGAATTTACTGTGAGTGGGAATGGGGGCATTTATTGTGGGGGGGATTTAATGTGAGGGGATGGGGGGCATATATTGTGGGGGGGATTTACTGTGAGTGGGGATGGGGGCATATATTGTGGGGGGGATTTAATGTGAGGGGATGGGGGGCATATATTGTGGGGGGGATTTACTGTGAGTGGGGATGGGGGGCATATATTGTGGGGGGGATTTACTGTGAGTGGGGATGGGGGCATATATTGTGGGGGGGATTTAATGTGAGGGGATGGGGGGCATATATTGTGGGGGGGATTTACTGTGAGTGGGGATGGGGGGCATATATTGTGGGGGGGGGATTTAATGTGAGGGGATGGGGGGCATATATTGTGGGGGGGGATTTAATGTGAGGGGATGGGGGGCATATATTGTGGGGGGGATTTACTGTGAGTGGGGATGGGGGCATATATTGTGGGGGGGATTTAATGTGAGGGGATGGGGGGCATATATTGTGGGGGGGATTTACTGTGAGTGGGGATGGGGGGCATATATTGTGGGGGGGATTTACTGTGAGTGGGGATGGGGGCATATATTGTGGGGGGGATTTAATGTGAGGGGATGGGGGGCATATATTGTGGGGGGGATTTGAGTGGGGATGGGGGGCATATATTGTGGGGGGGATTTACTGTGAGTGGGGATGGGGGGCATATATTGTGGGGGGGGATTTAATGTGAGGGGATGGGGGGCATATATTGTGGGGGGGATTTAATGTGAGGGGATGGGGGGCATATATTGTGGGGGGGATTTACTGTGAGTGGGGATGGGGGCATATATTGTGGGGGGGATTTAATGTGAGTGGGGATGGGGGGCATATATTGTGGGGGGGATTTACTGTGAGTGGGGGGGATTTAATGTGAGTGGGGATAGTGGGATATATTATTGGATTGGGGATATTTAATATGAGTGGAGATGAGGGGATTTATTGTGGGGGGAGATTTAATGTGAGTGGAGATGGGGGATTTAATGTGTGGGGGAGATCTGAGGACACAAAATGAAGAGCAAAGGGGGAGATGGGGGGCATATATGAGGAAACAGTATGGGGGATGGGTGCAGACAGCTTGGGGTCAAACGGGGGGATGTATGCGGATACAGTATGAGTAGCGATGTGAAAAACGTATGTGGACAGAGTACGGGGAGTGAGGGTGTTGGGATGTGTGCATCATGCATGCGTAGCATGGGGGACAGTGTAAGGGCACAGCCAGGAGGGGATATGATACAAAGGAGGGGGAGTGTGATGAGAGAGTACAGTATAAATACTGGGCCCTATAGGGGGGACACAGTGTGAGAGGTCAGTGTGAAGAGGGGTCCGGTATAGAAAGGGGAGGTCAGTGTGAAGAGCAAGTACCATAAGACGGACAGTGTGGGGGTCATATTTTATGCAGACAATATAGTGAGGGGCAATTTTTTATTCAGGAGCATTATAATGACACTTGTATCTTTAAGGGCGTCATGTGGAGATTTTCTGCAAAAGAACGGAGAAGATGGAAGTCTGCAGAGACGGCTGTGGATCAGAAAACTCATCATGGGGTCTGGACAAGATGAAGAAATGAAGGAGAACAACTCCAGAGGCGACGTCATCTATAAGGTACCTGGATGTAAATGTTATTTGTGATACTAACTAACTCTCATGTTTTTATTTATGTTAGGAGCATTAAAGGGGATGTCCAGGTTTGTAATGAGTCTGCAGTCATTCTTTGTGACTGCAGACTTCTGACTTTTCACAGTGCGCACTGCACACTGTCAGGATTCTCTCGTGCTGGCGATTTACATACATGCGGTCACATGCTGACTAGACATGTGTGGCCTCACTCTATGATAATGAACTGAGCGAGGCTGGGCAAGTCTAGTCGGAATGTGGTCAGAAGTATACAAATCACATGCTTGTGCTGACATGACCGTCCACCGGCCAGGGAGAATCCTAAAAGTGTGCAGTGCATTAGTTGTGAGAATTCAGAAGCTGCGATGTCAGGATTCAGCTCTGCAGGTTCCAGTCGTCGACACATGGACACGTCACTCATATGCGATTTTCATACTCGTGGTCCTGTAACAACGAGCTTCTCTTCTGCTTCTCTCAGTTTTTCACTTAACATTGGGAGCTTAAGGGAGAGGAGCTCGTCGGTACATGACTAAGTGTGAAAATCGCATACATTCTGGGGGGGGGGGGGGGCGCCAAACTCGGGAACAGCCCCGGGCGGCAAAAGCTCTAGCTACGCCCCTGACAATACTGAAGTTGTTCAACGCTTGTTTCCCGGCCTCTTTACACCGTCTGAGAAAGAATGATGGGAACAGAACAATCACTAATAGATCACTAACAGATCACCATACAGTATCATGTTACCAGCAGCACACCTACAGTTTACAACGGCAATGTGCTGCTGAGAACAATGATTTCTGTTCCGGCATAACCAATCCAATCAATGGATGAATAGGCAGCATTTTACTTGTTTAGTATAATATACCTCATAGTCCTCAATATATTATAATGTGCACCACAGTCCTCCATATTGTAAAATGCACACCGCATAATCCTCCATATAGTATAATACACTCCTCAGTCCTATAATTCACTTCCCACAGTATAATGCACCCCATAGTTCTTCATATAGTATAATGTATTCCCCATAGTCCTTGTTACAGTATAATGCAGCCCACATATAGTATAATGCAGCCACCCCATAGAGCATAATGCAGCCACCCCACAGAGTATGATGTAGCCCCCATGGAATATAATGCAGCCACCCTCATATAGTATAATGTAGCCCCCCCCATAAAGTATGATGCAATCACCCCTCATAGAATATAAATATAATACAGCCCCCCATAGAATATAATACAGCCCACCTCCCCATAGAATATAATATAGCCCCATTAAAGAGTATGATGCAATCCTCCCTCATAAAATCTAATACAGCCCCCATAGAATATAATACAGCCCACCTCCCCATAGAATATAATGTAGCCCCCATAGAATATAATGCAGCCCCCCATAGTATATAACACAGCCTTCCCCATAGAATATACACTATGTTCCAAATTATTATGCAAATTACATTTTTATCAGATTTTCCTAAATGGTCTGTGCAAATGACAGTCAGTCTAATAAAAGTCATCATCACCCGTTAGATTATACATCGAATTTTATTGAAGAAACCTCCCAATGATAACAGTATAATCTCCAAAATGAATAAAAACTCAAAATGAACTGTTCCAAATTATTATGCACAGTAGAATTTCTAAACATTTGACATGTTTTAAAGAACTGAAAATGCTCATTTGTGGAATTTGCAGCATTAGGAGGTCACATTCACTGAACAAAAAAGCTATATAACGCCAAAATATCCCAACAGGCCAAGTTACATGTTAACATAGGAGCCTTCTTTGATGTCACCACAATTCTTGCATCCATTGAACTTGTGAGTTTTTGGAGAGTTTCTGCTTGTATTTATTTGCATGAAGTCAGAACCGCCTCCCAGAGCTGCTGTTTTGATGTGAACTGCCTCCCACCCTCATAGATCTTTTGCTTGATGATACTCCAAAGGTTCTCTATAGGGTTGAGGTCAGGGGAAGATGGTGGCCACACCATGAGTTTATCTCCTTTTATGCCCATAGCAGCCAATGACTCAGAGGTTTTCTTTGCAGCATGAGATGGTGCATTGTCAGCATGAAGATGATTTTGTTCCTGAAGGCACGTTTCTGCTTTTTAGACCATAGAAGAAAGTTGTCAGTCAGAAACTCTATATACTTTGCAGAGATCATTTTCACACCTTCAGGAACCTTAAAGGGCCCTACCAGCTGTTTCCCATGATTCTGGCCCAAAACATGACTCCTCCACCTCCTCGCTGACATTGCAGCCTTGTTGAGACATTATGGCCATCCACCAACCATCCACTACTCCATCCATCTGGACCATCCAGGGTTGCTCAACACTTATCAGTAAACAAGACTGTTTGGAAATTAGTCTTCATGTATGTGTGGGCCCAATACAACCATTTCTGCTTGTGAACACTGTTTAAGGGTGGCCGAATAGTAGATTTATGCACCACAGCAAGCCTTTGAAGGAGCCTACACCTTGAGGTTCGAGGGACTCCAGAGGCACCAGCAGCTTCAAATATCTGTTTACTGCTTTGTAATGGCTTTTTAGCGGCTGCTCTCTTAATCTGATGAACTTGCCTGGTAGAAATCTTCCTCATTATGCCTTTATCAGCACAAACACATTTGTGCTCAGATACAGCCACAAATCTCTTAACAGTACGGTGATCACGCTTAAGTTTTCGGGAAATTTCTAATGTTTTCATCCCTTCACCAAGGCATTGCACTATTTGATGCTTTTCAGCAGCAGAGAGATCCTTTTTCTTTCACATGTTACTTGAAAACTGTGACCTGCTTAATAATGTGGAACATCATTTTTAAGTAGTTTTCCTTTAATTAGAATCACCTGAAAAACCAATTATCACATGTGTTTAAGATTGATTTCAGTGATCCATTGAGCCCTGAGACACAATACCATCCATGAGTTTATTTGAAAAACAAAACAATTAAATCTTTATGACACTTAAATCCAATTTGCATAATAATTTGGAACACAGTGTAATGCACCCCCATAGTATATAACACAGCCTCCCCCATAGAAGATAACGTATAATGTACCCACCTTAGTATACAACACAGCCCACATAGTATACAGCACTGCCCGCATAGTATACAGCGCAGCCTCATAGTATACAGAACAACCTCATAGTATACAGCGCAGCCTCATAGTATACAGAACAGCCTCATAGTATACAGCGCAGCCTCGTAGTATACAGCGCAGCCTCATAGTATACAGCGCAGCCTCATAGTATACAGAACTGCCCGCATAGTATACAGCGCAGCCTCATAGTATACAGCGCAGCCTCATGGTATACAGCACACAGCCTCATGGTATACAGCACTGCCTCATAGTATACAGCGCAGCCTCATGGTATACAGCACACAGCCTCATGGTATACAGCACACAGCCTCATAATATACAGCGCAGCCTCATGGTATACAGCGCAGCCTCATAGTATACAGCGCAGCTCTACCCCCCAGAATGGCCCCACAGTCCAGTACTCCGTTATCGAGTTAAAAAAAAACAACAAACAACACAGCACACTCCTCACCTCTCCTCGTGCCCACGCTGCTTCCAGTTCCTGCTCCTGCCGGCACACAGTGAGTGCACGGCAGTGTCTGTCAGAGGCAGAGTGGGGAATGATGAGAGAGGGAGCATCAGCTGACGCTCTCTCCTCCATCATTGCTTTGAACTGTACCGGCAGACGCCGGTATAGTTAAATGCGGCGGGGGAGTCGGCGCTGGCGGCAGGCGGGCCCCCTGCCTCACAGGGGCCCCATAGCAGCTGCGTGATGTGCCGCTAGCTGGGGGCCCCTGGGGGAGCGAGGACCTAGGCAGCTGCCTGCCCCTAACGCCGGCCCTGCCTGCAGGGGCCCCCTGGAGCCTCCGGGCCCCTGTGCAGCTGCACAGGTTGAACAGGCGGTATGTCCGCCCATGGGTATATTCTACTGTTCAGAGACACCTGCACAAAAATGGTCTTCATGGAAGAGTCATCAGAAGAAAGCCTTTCCTGCGTCCTCACCATAATTTTCAGTGTGAGAAGTATTTAAAAAAACACCTAAACAAGCCTGATGCATTTTGGAAACAAGTCCGGTGGATTGAAGGGGTTAAAATAGAACTCTTTGGCCATAATGATCAAAGGTATGTGTAAAAAAAAAAAAAAAAAAAAAGGGCACAGGAATTCAGGAATAGAACATCTCTCCAACCAATAAGCATTGGGGTGGTTCAATCATGCTTTGGGGTTGTGTTGCAGCCAATGGCACTGGGAACATTTCATGTGTAGAGGGAAGAATGGATTCAATGAAATTTCAACAAATTCTTGATGCAAACCTAACACCATCTGTAAAAAAAAAAAAGCTGAAGGTGAATAGAGGATGGCTTCTACAAATGGATAATGATTAGTGATGAGCGAGTGTACTCGTTGCTTGGGTTTTCCCGAGCACGCTCGGGTAACCGAGTATTTATGACTGCTCGGAGATTTAGTTTTCATCATGGCAGCTGAATGATTTACAGCTACTAGCCAGGCTGAGTTCATGTGGGGGTTGCTTGGTTGCTAGGGAATCCCCACATGTAATCAAACTGTCTAGTAGCTGTAAATCATTCAGCTGCCACAATGAAAACTAAATCTCCGAGCAGTTACAAATACTCGGAGACCACCCGAGTGTGCTCGGGTGCTCTGTCATGGCTGCCGCGACCAATCAGCGACGGGCACAGTCTGATTAGTCCCTCCCTACTCCCCTGCAGTCAGTGCCCGGCGCCTGCTCCATACTCCCCTCCGGTCACCACTCACACGGGGTTAATGCCAGCGGTAACGGACAGCGTTATGCCGCGGTGTAACGCACTCCGTTACCGCTGCTATTAACCCTGTGTGTCCCCAACTTTTTACTATTGATGCTGCCTATGCAGCATCAATAGTAAAAAGATGTAATGTTAAAAATAATAAAAAAACAAAACAAAAAACCTGCTATTCTCACCTTTCGTCGAGGCGCGCACGCGGCTGCCGCTAGCTTCCGTTCCCAGAGATGCATTGTGAAATTACCCAGAAGACTTAGCGGTCTCGCAAGACTGCTAAGTCATCTGGGTAATTTCGCAATGCATCCTGGGAACGGAAGATGGCAGCAGCCACGCGCGCATCACCAGAGCTTCGCTGGATCCCTGTGGGTGAGTATATAACTATTTTTTATTTTAATTATATTTTTTTTAACAGGGATATGGTGCCCACATTGCTATATACTAAGTGGGCTGTGTTATATACCGCGTGGCTGCTGTATACTACGAGGCCAGTGTTAGATACTATGTGGTCTGTGTTTTGTACTGCGTGGGCTGTGCTATATATTACGTGGGCAGTGTTATATACTGCGTGGCCTGTGTTATATACTACGTGGCCAGTGTTATATACTGCGTGGGCTGTGTTATATAGTACGTGGGCTGTGTTATATACTGTTTGGGCTGTGTTATATACTGCGTGGCCACTGTTATATATTGCGTGGCCTGTATTAACGCATCGGGTATTCTACAATATGTATGTATGTATATAGCAGCCACATAGTATATAGCACAGGCCACGTACTGTTTGTCTGCTATATACTACATGGCTCCTATATACTACATGTCCTGTGCTATATACTATGTGGCTGCTATATACATACATACGTACATATTCTAGAATACCCGATGCGTTAGAATCGGGCAACCATCTAGTCACTAATAATGATCCTAAACACACGTCACAATCCACAGTAGATGGCCTCAAAAGTCGCAAGCTGAAGATTTTACAATGACCCTCACAGTCCCCTGATCTGAACATCATTGAAAATCTGTGTCTAGACCTCAAAGCAGCAGTGCATGCAAGACGGCCCAGGAATCTCACAGAACTGGAAGAATTTTGTGAGAATGGATAAAAATACCTCAAGCAAGAACTAAGGTACTAACCATGAAGAGTGCCCAAACTTTTGCACTGGCCCGTTATCCTTTTTGTAATTTTTAAAATGTAAAATATGAATATATATATATATATATATATATATATATATATATATATATATATATATCTATATACACACACCGTATTTTCCGGCGTATAAGATGACTTTTTAACCCCTGAAAATCGTCTCAAAAGTCGGAGGTCGTCTTATACGCCGGGTACGGCGTGTGCAGGGAGCGGTCCTGGATGGTTCCCAGGGTCTGGAGGAGAGGAGACTCTCCTTCAGGCCCTGGAATCCATATTCATGTAAAAAAAAAAGAATAAAAATACCTGGCGTATAAGATGACCCCCGTCTTATACGGTGAGTATATCCCAAACTCCATATTTTATATGGAAAAGTTGGGGGTCGTCTTATACGCCCAGCCGTCTTAAACACCAGAAAATACGATATATATATATATATATATAGATATATATATATATATATATATATATATATATATATATATATATATACTAGATGGTGGCCCGATTCTAACGCATCGGGTATTCTAGAATATGCATGTCCACGTAGTATATAGCACAGCCCACGTAGTATATTGGTCAGCCACGTAGTATATTGGTCAGCCACGTAGTATATTGCCCAGTGATGTAGTATACTGCCCAGCCACGTAGTATATTGCCCAGTGACGTAGTATACAGCACAGAGCCACGTAGTATATTGCCCAGCCACGTAGTATATAGCCCAGCCATGTAGTATATTGCCCAGTGACGTAGTATATTGCCCAGCCACGTAGTATATTGCCCAGTGACGTAGTATATTGCCCAGCCATGTAGTATATTGCCCAGTGACGCAATATATTGCCCAGTGACGTAGTATTCAGCACAGAGCCACGTAGTATATTGCCCAGTGACGTAGTATACAGCACAGAGCCGCGTAGTATATTGCCCAGCCACATAGTATATTGTCCAGCCACGTATGTCACAGGTTAAAAAATAAAAAATAAACATACTCACCTTCCGATCCGAGGGCCGCTTGTAGTTCTAACATACTCACCATACTTGTAGTTCTGTCGCCTGTGCGAGGTACAGGCGGCAGCTTTCAGTCCCAGCCTGCTCGCGCAGGGCCTGTGATTACGTCGCGGTCACATGACCGTGACATCACGGCAGGTCCTTTCCGCGCAGGTGCGTAGGACTTGCGATGACGTCGCGGTCACATGTCCAACGGAACTTGCCGGTTGCATCGCGAGGAGCGGGAAAGGCGGCGTAGGTGAGTATATAATCATTTTTTTTTTTTTTGTATTATTTTTAACATGTTTTTACTATTGGCGCTGCATAGGCAGCGTCAATAGTAAAAAACTTGGTCACACAGGGTTAATAGCAGTGGTAACGGAGTGCGTTACCTGCGGCATAACGCGGTCCGTTACCGCCGGCATTAACCCTGTGTGAGCGGAGGGGTGTATGCGGGCGCCGGGCAGTGAGTGCGGGGAGTAAGGAGCGACCATTTTCTTCCGGACTGTGCGCGTCGCTGATTGGTCGCGGCAGCCATGACAGGCAGCTGGCGAGACCAATCAGCGAATGAATAACCACGAAAGACAGAAGGACAGACAGACGGAAGTGACCCTTAGACAATTATATAGTATATATATATAGTATATATATATATATATATATATATATATATATATATATATATATATATATATATATATATATATATATATATATATATATACATATATATATATATATATATATATATATACATATATATATATATATATTATTATTTTTATTTTTTTTTATTTATTTTTTTTTCCCCCCCAAAAAAAAAATGCAAAGGAAATGTGTCATCTTTATTTTCGGCCATTTAGAGATCATTTCATCTTCAACTTACTTAACTGTTAACAATATCAGTAATTTTGACCAGGGGCGCCCAAATCTTTACATGCCACTGTGTGCAGTGCTGGCCTGTAACCTGACTTGTATGGCCCTG
The DNA here is from genome assembly GCF_051348905.1 of Ranitomeya variabilis. Lineage (NCBI taxonomy): Eukaryota > Metazoa > Chordata > Amphibia > Anura > Dendrobatidae > Ranitomeya > Ranitomeya variabilis. The sequence continues at coordinate 48,386,090 of NC_135233.1, read as the reverse complement.
GTTGCATTATTACCCATATTTTACGTGATAATTTACCAGGTTAAAGGAGATAAGCCTTCTCTGTATTACACAACAGTATTTCCAGTGTTCTGGGACAAATATACAATGAAAAGGTTTTATAAGAGCAGTCACACCCAAGATTTGATATCACGGTTCTTTCCTTCTAATGTATACACTTGAACGAGTGCAAATATACAGAGACTGAACATTCTTGGCGGGTATCGCATTTAACCTGACTATGGATTACGGTCGTCCTTTGTGAGCAGTTTTATAATGTTTCTTAGTTTAATAGAAGTCTGAAATGAGTAAGGCTAAGTTCACACAATATTATAAATGGATCTGCATTTTGTGCAGGTGATTGGTTTTTTACGTGCACTGTAGAAATCTTTATGGAATTTGGTCCGCGCACGCCACGGAAAAAAAAGAGTAAATATAAAGTGGGCAGACTGACCACATGCAGATTAGCTCTAATGGGGCTAATTGTTATGTAGCACATCTGGCAGAAATCTGAGTTATCCTTGGATTTCTGCCCTGAATTCTGCAGTAAACATGTGCCGACATACCCGCATGGTTCAGTTGTTAGGAGATGTATTCACATCCTTACACGCTGTGCACTAATGGCCTTATGTAAGGTGGGACTCAAGGCTACACATTTAATAAACTCAACAACCTCCGAACCTTGTAAACTTTGTTCCCGCATTGCAAAAAGGCAGTAGACTTTCAGCCACTTATTTGTTTTATTGTTTTCAGGTTGAAAAAAAGACACATCAAAAAAGTTAAACCTATAACCTAAAGTGTTGATCCAGAGGAAGACAAAAAATCCCATGAGGCAGATGCTAATTGCCCCATGTTAGGGGAAAAATTTACCAGAGCAGCATAGTGGTTAGCAATGCAGGCTTGCATCGCTGGGGTCCTGGGTTCAAATCCCTCCAAGGGCAACATCTTCAAGGAGTTTGTATGTTCTCTCCGTGTTTGCGTGGGTTTCCTCCAGGTTCTCCGGTTTCCTCCCACATTCCAAAGACATACTGATAGGGAATCTAGATTGTGAGCCCCATTTGGGATAGTGATGATAACCTCGTTAAAGCTCTGTGGATTTAATGAGTAAAATAAATAAATGAGAGCTCTGGGCTTGTGATCCACAGCAAGTTAATAGATGAATTGGATGGATTTGCGGGACTCCGATCCAGGTCAGTGGTACCTGGGAGCGAAAATTGGAGGCTCGCTAATCACTAACCTTCTGGCGTCCCCTGTACATCTTTCGATCAGCTAAGGCAATCCGATGCTACGCCTTGTACGCCAGTAGATCAGGGATTCGCAGAGCTCCCATCCAGCTGATGGATACAACAGGTCTGGACTCTGGATGGGAGTCCCACAAATTGATAATGTAGTTGTAATGGAAAGGGTGAAATTGGCGACTACTCAACACCAGAGGTGTCAAACTGCATTCCTCGAGGGCCACCAACAGGTCATGTTTTCAGGATTTCCTTGTATTGCACAGGTGATAATTTAATCACCTGCACAGAATGATTCCAGCACCTTGTGGAATGCTAAGGAAATCCTGAAAACATGACCTGTTGGCGGCCCTCGAGGAATGCAGTTTGACACCTCTGCCCTACACCTTCTTTGCAATTCTATTTTCAGCAATAAGCACTGCTGAACGAGTACAGTAAATGCGTTCCTTCAGAATATAGCCTTAAAATGAGCGCTTGTAAATTAATACTGACACTTTCCAGGAAATGCCTACTCATTCATTCGGTGTATAATTTATCCACTCTCTTATTTGCTCCATATGGTTTTCGCATTATACTACCGTTGAGTCTCCACACAATATTGTCATCCAAAGTACAAATAAAACTGCAATTCGGTATAAAAACTATACTGCCAAACATGGCCTAAACAGTAAGGGTTGTCTTTTCATAAGCGCACCTCTCCCCAGCCTCCTGGCTTCCTACTTGCTGGAGGGTGAGGGTTGGTGCACTTCTGGTAGACAGGTCGGACCAGTGGAATGGTTGCCCCCCTGGCCAAATTGTGCAAGCAGAGGCACTGCTTCGGAGTGGGGCAGTGTCACTGTAGATGGCCGGATCCAACTATTCGGCCTGTTTCAGACAAGTCTGTACAAACTCTATTGAAAAGAGCTTAGGCTACGTTCACATTTGCGTTGTGCGCCGCAGCGTCGGCGACGCAACGCACAACGCAAATGTGAACGCATGCACAACGCAGCGTTTTGTGACGCATGCGTCCTTTTATTGCTTGATTTTGGACGCACAAAAAATGCAACTTGCTGCGTCCTGTGCGCCCTGACGCGTGCGCCGCTGCGACGCATGCGTCACAAAACGCAAATGCAACGCATGTCCATGCGCCCCCATGTTAAATATAGGGGTGCATGACGCATGCGGCGACGCAGCGGCGCCCGACGCTGCGTCGCACAACGCTAATGTGAACGTAGCCTTATAAGTGCTGCGCTCTTTGCCTAGGCCACCTCTGATAGACCTAGGCAACAAGCAATCTGCTATATAATTGTCTAAGGGTCACTTCCGTCTTTCTGTCTGTTCTTCTGTCTTTCTGTCTGGTACGGATATTCATTGGTCGCGGCCTCTGTCTGTCATGGAAATCCAAGTCACTGATTGATCGTGGCAAAACGCCCATGACCATTGCAACGACCAATCAGCGACGGCCATAGTCCGGCGGCAAAATGGCCGCTCTTTCCTCCCCGTAGTCAGTGCCCGCTCCATACTCCCCTCTAGTCATCCAGTCAGCCCTCACACGGTTAATGCCAGCGTTACCGGAGCGTGGTGTAACGGACTGCGGTTACGCAGATATTAACCCTGTGTGACTAACTTTTTACTGTTGATGCTGCGTATTACAAATAAGAATAATAATAATAAAAAAAGTTATTCTCGCCCTCAGACGTCGTCCGCTGTCCTCGCCAGTGCAAGCGGCAGGTTACGGTGCCAAGGATGCTATGCGAGAAGGACCTTTCATGACGTCACGGCCATGTGACCGCGACGTCATCACAGGTCCTGCGCTCATACCAACCCTGGGACCGGAAGCTGCCGCATGCACCGCACACAGGCGCCAGGACTTCAAGGGGCCTTCGGAAGGTGAGTATATGTTTATTTTTTATTTTAAGTCTTTTTTAACCACGCATATAGGGCCCACATTGCTATATACTACGTGGGCTGTGTTACCTACTGCGTGGGCCTACTGTTATATACTACATCTCTGTGCTATATACTAACGTGGCTATGTTATTTACTGCATGGCTGCTGTATACTGCGTGGGCTGTGTTATATATTACGTGGCCAGTGTTATATACTGCGGGGGGTGCTATATGCTGCTTGGCTGCTATGTACTGCTTGGGCTGTGCTATATATTATGTGGCCAGTGTTATATACTGCGGGGGCTGTGCTATATACTGCGTGGCTGCTATATACATCATGGGCTGTGCTATATATTACGTGGCCAGTGTTATATACTGCATGGCTGCTATATACTGCGTGTGCTGTGTTATATACTGTTTGGGCTGTGTTATATACTGCGTGGCCACTGTTATATACTGCGTGGCCTGTATTAACGCATCGGGTATTCCACAATATGTATGTATGTATGTATGTATATAGCAGCCACATAGTATATAGCACAGGCTACGTAGTATTTGTCTGCTATATACTACATGGCTCCTATATACTACGTGGCCTGTGCTGTATACTATGTGGCTGCTATATACATACATACATATTCTAGAATACCCGATGCGTTAGAATCGGGCCACCATCTAGTAAATAAAATAAATTCCTATGTTTTTGTGAACAGTTTTTTTTTTATTAGTATTAGTGTAAAGTTATTTGTTTTTACAAGAACCGTTGCACTTTGACCCATTGAAGATCTTGAGAATGGCACTTAGGTCAGTGGATGGGTTATTGGTAAGGATTCACATGCCGAACTCTCCGGTGGCTCCTGGCGGTCCTGCACTTGGGTGCTGTTGGCAATTTCCCACTTTGTCGCCCCATAAAACCAGCTGTACTGTAATTTCATTACAACTATTTTCTTGTGAATATTACTTACTACTGACCTTTTGAGCTTTGACATCGTAGATTCTATTTTTAAACGATGGAAGGACACAGTCGATAGGGTTGTGATTAAAATGCTTGTGCTAAGCCTAGATACAATTTCAGTTAACAATACATATACTCGGGTCCTTTCTAATCCTTTTAATTCTCTTTCTCATGCTTCTTTCTATACTTTTACATTTGTATTTTTTTTTTTACTCTTCCCATTACCATTTTTCCCCTCTCGTAGGCACAGAGGGGGAAGGGCGTTCTGATTGACATGTTGCTATTAAGCTGGGCAGTGATTGATTTTAAACGGAAAGGATCAGGTTTAGAAAAATAAAGGAAACACAAATTTAAGAGAGAGAAAAAAACTCAAAAAGAAAACACTAAAAAAGAAAAACAAAAAAAAAGTTTCTGTGTGATGATTTGGATCAAATGTGAGAAGTGTACTTGCCGTCGTGTATTCTGCAGGCTGATATCACCGGTTGACCGAAACCACTAGTCTTCATGTTTGGGTAACAATAAGGGTATGTTTCCACGTTCCGTTTTGCTTCAGGCTTTGGTCAGGATTTTATGCAGGTAAAATCCTGACCAAAACTGCACCTGAGGTCACTGGCAGGTCACCTGCGGTGTACCTGCGTGTTTTGCTCATAGTAGCAACATGCTGCGTTTCGAAAAAACGCACCACGCATGCGTTTTCGCGGCAAAAACGCATGCGTTTTTTAACGCATAGTGGATTCTGGATTTCATGAAATCCCATCCACTATGCTGTAACATCTGGACGCTGCGTTTTTGACGCTGCGGAAAAATGCAGCGTCAAAAACGCAGCGTTTCCTGAACGTGGAAACATACCCTAACTCGTTTTATATGCCATAGCAAAGACTGCCCCTCTGTGCTGCACAGACTTGTATACTGCCCTCGAAAGAATAAAAAAGTCTATATATTAGTTACGGTAATAATAACACATAAAAAAGGAAAAGTGCAAGATACAGTATATATTTTATTTTTAGGCTTTTGGTTTTTTTTTGCAAGCAAGCATTCAATGGTAAACATATCTCATAGGTGTCGTTATGTTAAAAAATATAATATATGGTAAAAAGTCTTTTTGTATATGGCTGTGTATTAAATAGCCTCACCAATCAGTGTCACATAGGTGGGGATCTGACACCCGGGAGCCCCCATTGATCAGCTGCATTCAGCGTTTCGGCAGGGCTGCATATGGCAGCCTTCTTCCTCCGTTAAGCCCCGCCCACTGTCGCGCCTTTTCCTTTAGCTCCGCCTATGTCTGCATGCGTCCTGCGTACCATATCTTTAACATTGGGTACGCAGGCCATGCAGATGTGTGCGGATGCCTCCGCATGCGTCTTTTTGACGCTTCGCCGACCGCAACAAAATGCAACATGTCGCGTTCGACGTAGTTCGGCGCAGCGTCAAAACGATGAATGCTGAGGCATCCGCATGGCCTGCGTACCCAATGTTAAAGATAGGGTACGCAGGACACATGCAGACGTAGGCGAAGCTGAAGGAAGAGGTGGGGCAGTGGACGGGGCTTAACGGAGGAAGAAGGCTGCCGTCCGCAGCCCTGCCGAACGCTAGTGTGAAACTAGCCTTAGTGGCCACTGTCAGCTACTGCGGCAGAGCTCCAATTACAGGATAGAAGCCACAGCGCCCGGCAGTGGCCACTACACAGTGATAGGAGCTTTTCTGTCCCTGCTCCGTTCATGGTTTACATCCGCTGCTTCCATATACATTCGAATGTCGGCTGAACCAGTCAATATCCGTAGGTGCAGCTGACATTAGTATCGTGTATGGGGGCTTTGCTTGCAAATGTGGAATTGGTCTCTAATGTTGCTGCTCAATGTCCTGTTGGAATCTTTTGGCATAGACTAGTAGTCGTAGATGGGACTTAATTTTCTCCTACGCAACGATTCCAGGATTTATTGTATTATGAATATCATTCACTGCTTCTTGAACAGAAGCAAAACTTAAGTCTTAGACCCGAAAGCAAATTCTGTAGCTGGACCCCAACTATGGGCCATTTATGATTCATGTGTCTTATGTGGCACAAGGACATTTGGACCCCCTTTGGACACAGTGGCACAGGTGTGACCACTATCCCAACACCCCATTTTGCAACTCCCCCATCTTTGAGTCATTTTGTCTCCTCTGTTTTGCCAGACAGTTACTGAATGGCCGTGTCTGATTCACAACAATGAATGGGCAATTACTTCTACGACTCCGGCGTTTTACATCATCCGGCACAATTCCACTCTAGGCCGTTTCTTGCTTTGTCAACTCGATCTCGTCTGGCGGTTAGAAGGATTATGTATTATACCTTTTCCTAGACGAGAACAACAGTCAACGCCCTGAAGAAAAAGTCCCTTTTTTTTTTGCAGAGCAGGTTTCTGTGCCAATGGTTTGAAGTTCAGCTATTTACATTTACCTTAACTTTCAGAATTGCCGCCCCATTGTTTGTGAGCGGAGTTGTTCTCTTACTGGAAGTTAATCATTGACCGTTCCGTGTTTGCTGAACGGGTGAAGTAGTTTAATAGAAGTGCGTGGATTCTTGTTTATCTCGACTTTTTACCCTGGGACTGCATTCCTTCTTATAAATCTCCCTCCACAACAAAGAGCCATTGTCACATTAATGAAATACTTCCATGAAACGTGTTTGATGCCATGGATATAAACATCAGTCCTTTACATACATATTAACCACAGAGATGTAGGGTAAATTGGATGTCACCAATGGGCAAGTCTACTGGCGATGTCACCAATGGGCAACTCTACTGGCTGTGTCACGGACATGGCCAATAGCTCCTTCACTTAAAGGGTGATTTCAGTTAGTAGGTATCACTTATCCATAAGATAGGGAATAACGTCTAGATCGGTGATGATCCAATCGCTTGACCCTCAACTAGTCTCCAGAATGCGGCACTTTAATCCTCGGTGGAATGGAAAAGGATCGTGCATGCTCAACCTCTGCTCCATTGAGCGTGGCAGAGAAAGGGGATGTAGCGCTCCGGTAGTTCCATTGAGAATGAATGGATTGTTGTCTAGTATGCGCAGTATCTCTACCCCAACGATCTCACCCCACCGATCTAGAAGCCATCGCCTATCCCAAGGAGAGATAACTTCTTCCAACTGGAAAATACCTTTAAAGGTTTAGTCTGATACTAAAGATCTTTCTAGGCTGCACTTTTATTTTTGTGATCATCAGCTGATGGGTCCCGTTTGCTAATTCCAACCACCGCTCTCATGATTGCCCTTTCCGGATCCTCGACACTTCCTTTGACATCCTGTTTGGATATCCCACTATCTCTGCTTTTCTGGGCTGTCCTCCAACTGAGCATGTATTGAAAGTCTCGCACAGATGACTTTGCATTCAGGTGTCACAGAGACCCCACAGGGGTATCCGAATGTGATGTCTGCAGAAGTGCCAAGGATCCGCATTGTGCAGCCACGAGATCTGTGGCTGCACTCGGCAAACGGGACATTGCACCTAAATAAAAAGTGCAGCCAAGATGGCTCTTTAGAAAGGCTTTTCAAAGTGTTGGACAAACCCTTTAAGCTTCCACTACATGTGTATTTATGTAAATTAAATGATCAATTGATTATATTTTCTGATAATTAAAGGAGTTCTCCAAATATTTGGCCTATAACAAGTGGACGTCATTGAGTAGACCCAATTGTGACCTTCTAGCCCTCAATGGCTCTCATTCTGGCGGGTTTGGCCAACTATGGCTAATATTACAGTATGTCCACCCGAAGCAGAAAACATCAATCTCTGCTATTTTCCGGGGTCTCCGCAGCTAATTGGCAGCTCAAATTTTAAGAGACCGCCTGTGATGAGTTACATACTGATTACAGATGCTTACTGGTGTCCAAAAAAATGTTGGCCCCGTGACCACAGTGACATCTAATATAAGATCCTGTTCTGAGAATCTCTACAACCAGGTTGATTTGCATAATAAATTGTTTTTGTATCTCAGCAGTTAAAGTGCCATAACTGCTTTCATTTACATAACTTTTTTGTGTTACATTGGACATAATAGTTATCTTTCTTTTCTTTACCCCTGTTTTGAAACTTCACACAATTATTATTTTTTTTATTTATAAAACCTCAGTGACTGTTCAGGTTAAATGTTCTGTCACTTTTACAGTACAGGTTGTTAAGCATGCGGCAATAGCCATTATGTGCACTTTTTATTTTTATAATATTCTTCCAAATAAAATATTGAGTAAATAAAAATGGATTTTATGAGATTTTTTTTTTACTGTTATTTTTCTTAGCGCAGTATGAAGGTTAAGCGACCCGGACCAAAGTTACCGCAGATCTCCATTATTGCACTGGGGTGTTACTTGTATGCTATAACTGACAGCCACTGTCTGCTCTTGAGCCTGAGCCTCAGTAGGGTTTTTTTCTTTAGATCCATACTTTCTGTCCTTTCAGGGAGAGTTTTCAGCAGGCTCCTTATCAGCAGAGGCAGGATTATGATGCCCGGTAACACCTCTATACATAGGTAACAAATGACTGACCATTCCGAATAGGTGATGTCACAGCTGACCCTGCTCCCCTTCCTTCATAATATCCTTTGCACGCACTCATTAGATGCTTCAATACAAAACATGGGTCAGGAGACTGTAAATTGTGGCTAATGTACATGTTTTTTTTTCATGAAGCAACAGGAAGTTGTAGTGTGAAAAAAAAAAAATCCCTGGTGGCCAATGTGAAAATTACACGATTTCTATTTATTTTTAATAAACATTGAGATATGAAATAAAAAAAATTGCCATAAAATCTAAAAAAAAAAAAAAACACATGTAACGGAATAACCTGATTTAAACAATTGGTCATTTTATGATGAAAGCTTCCCTTTAAGTGTCGATCGGTGGGATCAGCCATTGTTTTAGTGATACCATACAATAAATGAGCTGAAAGTTTCTTTTGCAAATCCCATCCATTTTTTTTACTTATTAACCATATGAGGTTTTATTAAACGCAGACTGATCTACTTGTTTATGCACTCTTTGTGTTAATTAAAGAGGACCCGTCACTTGCCGTCAATATCTAATTTTCTGCCTGGTGTCAATGCCGCTGTTCTCCCGAATCTGGGGTTGTTTTTCTTTTGTTCCTGCGTCTCTCCATTTCTGAGATATTACCGCTATAAATTTAGTCTTTATAGCAAACTGGGCATGGCCTCAAGAGGAGAGTTAAACCACACCCACTTGGCTAAAATGACTATCTTTTCATACAGAGAAGAGGAGGCCGTATCTCAGGAACCGAGAGGAGCAGGGACAAAAGAAAAACATCGCCGGATTCAGGAGAACAGCGGCATTTGCACCATGTAAAGAAAAATTACATGTTTATTGTAAGTGAGATCACTCGTCATTGGAGTGAGATCACTTACTGGAAGAGCCAAGCACAGGTTAAATTTAACTGGAAATAGACTTTCCATTCCCACACTTTTTATTGTATCCTGCAAAGTCCGAATTACTCACAGATCGCAGGACTTTGTACCCTTCAAACTCCATAACACTGATTTATTCGTCATGTGGGCGGTGGTTGGAGCGGGCGGCAGCTGCAGACTGTGTGTTTGCGGTTATGTCAAGGGCTATAAAATAAAAGGACACGTTATCGTAGGTGCGGTCCCATCTATGGTTAACTCTGAAGTATCAGCCCAGAGCTGATGATTTACTCGCCAGCAATTAGCCCAAAGCGGCGGCATAATGGTACTCAACTGGCTACTCATGCACCTGACTGTACAAGGGTCCCGAGAAGAGCGGGAGCTGGTTGGAAGGCAAAGGCCGCTCACTCCAATGATTGGTTTGAATTACCGTAGATTTCTCTTCTTTGAAATCTGTTAATTGGCAATAATATACTTAACACTTCTATTTTAGAAAGCATTCTCAAGTTGCAACACTTTTTCCACACTTGTGTAAAATGTTTGTAGAATATATAATTTTATTTATTTTTAAAAATTGACACCACGCTGGTGATTTAGATTTTCAGATTTTTTGCTATAATAATTATTTTATTTATATAGCGCCAACATATTCCACGCCACTTTGTTGGCTCTAAAATAGTCACAAAATACAATGGGAGCTCTATTAAGCCAACTTTATTTTGGTGATTGGTCCAGTAAGATCAGATGACTGTTTATTTCCAGTAGGGGCGCTCAGAAATGTGGTTCTTGTGTAACCCAGGCCCTAAAAGAAAAAAAAAATTCTAGAGGTGTTCACAAAGTGACTGTTAAAACCATGCAAATTGTCTTTTCAAAGAGGAGGAGGACTTGAGCTTCTAGTGCCTATAGGTGGCACCAGAGTTCAAGTCCACGTCCTCTCTGAAGAGGCAATTTGCATATTTCATTTCCCAGAGGAGCATGCAAGGCATTTAAGTCTCCTCATACTGGCATGTCACTCTCCACAAGGAGAAAACGTACCCCTTAGATGTTCAAACCAACAGATGTTCTGTGCACCTTGGCGTCTTGGAGCAGTTCAGTGCAACTTACCAATTATTTGCTTTCCATCTATCTCTGACTTCCTCCGACTCCTGTAAATCGTGAGCTGTCAATCAAGGAAGATTGGGCAAAGATCTATGCAAAACAAGTAAATAGGAAGCTGCACTCAACTGTTTGGCCATTGTACTTGATTTACAGAGTCGGTTTGTGCTGACTGATTAACTTTAACAATAATAAAATACATAAATACATCATTAAATAAATATAAAAAAAAATATTAAAAAACGCATGTAACACAATAAACTCAACAATTATTTTGATGAAAGCTTCCCTTTAAGTGTCGATCTGTGGGATCAGCCATTGTTTTAGTGATGCCATACAATAAATGAGCTAAAAGCTTCTTTGCAAATTCCGTTTTTATTTTTTTTTAATACTTACTAACCATATAAGGTTTTTTTAAAACACCGAATGAAGTCTCTGATATCTTTACCTGTTTTTACACATACACTTATTGTATTAATTACAGAGGACCAATCACTTGCTGTAAATATCTAATTCTGTGCCTGGTGCAAATTCCACTTTTCTTCTGAATCTGGGGCTGTTTTTCTTTTGTTCCTCTCCATTTCTGAGCTATCACCTCCTCTATAAATCTAGTCTTCATAGCCAACTGGGCATGGTCCTCAAGTAGATACCCCCAGAGATTATGTAGAAACCACACCCACTTGACTAAAAAGACTAGTGTTACATAAGGGGATATTTTCGAGCTACATCGATATTATTTAGGTACTGTATCTTGTTATTATTTGGGTTCTGAGGCTTTGTATTTTGTAGATATTGTTTGATTGCTTACGTGACATTGTTAAATAGTGTTTTGGTACAACGATTTTAGTAAATACTGCATAATGGCTGTGTTTTAGATCTAGATCTCTAGAAACCATGAGATAATCTGTCTCCTTATGATGAGCAGGGGTCACCTTGCTTGTCCTAGGTTTATTAAACTAGCCCTGCATCCAGTGCGCCCATCCTAAGACCATGACTGAGAATCGCTGCTGCATATCATACCTTCACATTCTTCAGTTGTGCTCCACATCTCATCTACGGATGAGTTGTATCATTTTTAATAATTTGGAAATAAAAAATAATAACCAGAGCAGAGTTGTTGACTTTCTACGCCGGCACGTTGTACAGGAGTGCCCACATACTGAGATAAAATGCCTTGATTACAGTGTAATATCCAATTGCCAACTGGATCGTTCTAGTAAACGTTTAAAATATTGGGTCCATGAACCTTCCACTCCCTGGTACTGCCTGATATTAATGTGAGATTAGGTCCTGGCAGCTGGTTGGTTTATAGGCTGTGTTCTGTTTTTTTTTTTTTTTGGCAGTTTTGTCAAAAGACGAGAAACTATTAAATCTGTTATTATTTTTTATCGCTTTTTAATTAATTTTTTTACTGTGAACTTTTATAAGCTGTCATACAGTTTAGGTCAGGGTGACACCATTCAACCTTGTGTGGGACTTTCGGAAAAAACATGCAAGTCAGACGATCAACTTTTTTTCCACTCTTAAAATATTGTAATCTCTGATATAGTTGTCATTTTTCTATCTCGGGGTCCAAAAATCTGTCTGTCCTTAATATGATAAGTATGAAATTCGGAGAGTACACTGCGAGAACGACAGCGTATTGACAAATGGCATGGAAAATTATACACTGCGTCTTTATATCGCTGCCTTCAGAAAGCCAACCTCACTTACCACCAGTTGTTTCCACAACACTAAAAAATGTATTTTAATATAGGACACCCGGGAGACTTCCCTTGTACTGTTCTCATGTGTTTCCAGAGTGCATTATACAGAAATAAGGTATAAAAATGACTGATAGGCTATAAACAAGTGTGGAGTGTTATATCTGTATGCTCTTTATTCCTATTAAAGGAGGAGTTTTTGCTTCCATTTCTTGAATATCCTCTTCATTTTCTTCAAGGAGTTCTGCAGGACTGCAAAATAGTGATTTTTTTTTCCTTAAAGGGGTTGTCCAGCCTCGGGTCTCAAGTATGGAGTCTATGTGACTGCAGATTGTGGAACCTTCATAGCGTGCACACTGTTAGGATTCTCCTGTGTCGGGAGCTGGCGGGCACATTACTGCAAGTGTTAAATTTGCATACATGCTGTAACACCAGCGTCCCCGCTTGCCTACCTCTCCCCCCCAGCAGAGAGGCCGATTTCCTTATCCATCCTGGCCACACTCCTGTTGCTGCTATCCACCTCAGCTCCCAGGTCCCCGTGCCTGCACACACCTCGCAGGTCTCTGGACAACACACATAGTGTGCTCACACTTCCTACTTCTGAAAGGGTAGCCTGCTGTGTCTGAATCAGTTCCTACCTCCAAACCTGCTTTGTCAGAAGCATTACCTTTTCCTAAACCTGCTGTGTCTGAATCAGTTCCTACCTCCAAATCTGCTGCGTCAGAAGTAGTACCTATTCCTAAATTTGCTGTGTCTGAATCAGTCCCTACCTCTAAACCTGCTAAGTAGCTGGACCCTTTCCTAAACTTGCTGTACCTGAATCAATACCTACCTCCAAACCTTCTGCGTCAGCAGTACCCTTTCCTAAACTTGCTGTACCTGAATCAGTATCTATCTCCAAACATTGTGTCAGAAGCAGTACCTTTTCCTAAACCAGCTGTCTGAATCAGTACCAATCTCTAATCTGTTGTGCCTGAGCACCATTAGTGATCAGCGTGGTCACTCTGCTTGTCTGCATGCTTGCTAGTTCTCAGGTCTCTTGTTCTAGTATAACTGTCTGTACCTACCATTCTGTATACCAGCTGTACCAGTCTGCCCGGTGTCCAGCGGCTCTGGCGAAGTCAGGTGTTCGCCTAGTCACCCCCTCCAGGCTTTCCTCTGTCCATGGCACAGTAGGTCCACCCGTGAGCGTTGAACAGGCCATGGACCTCGCTGATTCCAATTCCCCCCTTAGCCTCTGAGCCATTCAAGGAATGTGCCAGAGAACCAGTATGAAAGAAGCAACTGATGCGTCTGGCCCCGTCATTTCAGAGGCATTCATTCCTCGGCCACCTGCGGTTGCGGCCTTTCGTGGGTCTATGCAGGTGTGCCATATTGAGCCAGTTGAACGATGGCAGGAGCACCTTTGTTCTAAAGTTTGGTGCTGCTGTAGTGGGGGCACGGAATTTATCTGCACTTGCCCTGTGAAGTTAGGAGAACTTCCAAGCCCAGGGTCTGTAGAAGAGGCTACCTTGGGTGAGAGTGACTCCCCTCCACCATTGACTTTGTAGAGGTTTCAAAATGTATCGGCTGGAGACTTATGATGAATTAATGTATCTTCGTGGGCACCGGTCCTGCGGACCTGAGGCTCCCGCACCTTCGTTCCCTTGCCAGTCCGCACCTTCGTTCCTGAGACTGTCCGCACCTGCGGTTCCGAGACTGTCTGCACCTGTGGTTCCTAGACTTTCTGCACCTGTGGTTCCTAGACTTTCTGCGCCTGCGGCTCCGAGACTTTCCGAACCTGCGGTTCCGAGACTGACTGCAGACCTGAACTCCAAGTCTGCACAACCCTTTTAAGAACCCGTTATACACATTAAACTAAGGATAGAAGAAGCAGCTGACAACCATGGGTTTAGCCAATAATCTGTGTATGGGGGCTCGGTCAATTAATTGTTGAGGGCATTAAAGGGAATCTGTCACTCCCCCGGGACATACATGACCTATTAATATGGGCATACAGGTGATACAAATGTTACACTAGTCCTACCTGTATGCCTCATATTTATGGTCTTGAGGCTGTGAAATGTTATATATACACTCCTTTTAAACGTTAAGACTATTGTCATCGTATAAAGTGATGACCTACTACTAGGATATGCCTTCACCATAAGTAGAGATCTTTCAGACCCCCATTGATTTTAAGAATAGAAGGGCCACAGTACTAATTCAATCCTGAGGCCTTTTCATGTTGCTTTGCAAGGCAACTTACAACCCATTTACACTCAAAGCTTTGGGGGCCGGCTGTGGCCCTTTATTCTCCGAACCTACCCCTGTTTGGCGAAAGCTAACTTCATATTTTTTAGAATGTTAAACTTAATTTTATCTTTCCATTGAAAAAAAAAAATGGTAAAATGTGTTCTTTGTTGTGTCAATGATTATATAGCCGCTCTGTTCTGTGGGATAGTGTATAGCGGTATGCCACCGCACTAAAGCTTTACTGCCCTTTTAGCAAAGCATAGTCCTAGCCTTCGGAGTTCGATGCGTGGACTCTTCTGGTACATGGACTTGAATTGTGCCGACCTCCCTGTAGAAACATGTACAAGGATAAAAAAAAAAGAAAATGAACCTGATATGTAAAAAGTGCTTATCTGACAAATAAAATTCCGACATCATGCCAAAAATATTTCTCAACACTGCATGAATCAGCCTGTGCAGCCGCACACTTGTTTATTTAATCTCAGGGAGGAAAATCCGAAATGATTAATGGGGTGGAGAGATAAATGCACAATCAATGCTGCCTGTTTATTCTGGTCAATAGGAAGAAATGTAACACCATCATTGCAGAATTCTCCAGCAGTTCTGATAAGTGGAGCTCTACAGAGGAAGAACCTGTAAACTGCATTGTGGACGCTTTAGAGAAGACTTGTCACTTACAATAAATGTGTATTTTTATTTTTTTTTTACCTGGTGTAAATGCCGCTTTTCTCCCTAATCTAGCGTTGTTTTTTGCCCCGCACCACTCATTTCCTGAAATATTCCAGCCCCTGTTCCTTTCCTAACCTTTTTAGCCAAGAGTGTGTGTTACTCAACTCTCCTCTATGGAAGTCTTCTGAAGGTCCATACCCACTTCGCTAAAAAACAAAAAAAAAAGGGCTAGCTTTATATACAGTGAAGAGGGGACCATATCTCAGGAGCAGGAATAAAAGAAAAACTTCCCACACCACATAAATGCCCACAGCTTCTTGTACCGCCCCCAAACTTGTCAGCAGGGGACTGTGATAGAAGCAGTGAGTGACACCAGCGCCACCCCCAAAAAGCTTAGGGGCGGCACTAATAGTGCTCCTATCTCCTCCCCATAGCAAGATCTTTCACAGAAGCTATGACGGTGAAGACATAAGCAGAGTGCCGGCGCTGCACTCACATCTCACAGTGTTCATCATCCATCAAGACATCATCAACATCATCAAGACGTCTTCAGAGGGCAGCGATGCAACAAACTAGTAACTGCAGTGCTGCCCCCTGTGAGGTCCTGTTCCAAGTGGCGCGATGGATGCTCTGGGGAGTGAGTGCAGCCCCAGCCTCCTGTGACATCATGCTCGAGACTCCTCTCAAGTAAAATGTCACAGGGAGTGCAGTAATAATCAATATTTACTGATTAAGTAGATGGATAAAAGTGTAAGGTGTTGTGTGATAAAGTTCCATTAGAAAAGTGGTTGGGGTGTAAGGATAAATAGTTAGAAAATACATTTTAGGTACCGGACCACCCCTTTAAACTGTAGTATATGGAATCCTTGAACGGTTTGTGCCAAGTTTGAAAATAATCCTCTCAGTAGGATAGTGGATAACTCCTGATTGCTGAGATTCCAACCAGTAGAATTCTCACAGGGGGCTCTGCCTAAAAGTAGTGGAGGTTGAACATGTGTACATCTGCTTCATTCATTCTCTATGGGATTTCTGAAGATAGCCCTATAGAGAATGAATGGAGCAAACTCCTTAATAGTCATTTTTCTCGGGCAGAAATATTGCCTACAACTAGTGCCAATCAAAGTTAAGGAAACTTGATCATCGCTTTTTTTTTTAATAACATTTACATTTGCTTGAAAATGTTGATTATTCTCACAAAGCCCTTTAGGTTTACTCAGTGGCCTGTGCGCACAGTGGATGTACTGCCGGCCAATGATGAGTCCAGTCCAGCGTAAAGGATTTGATTATCAAGTGAATAATCGCTGATAGTCACCCGGTAAATTTGTGCAGACTTGGCAATGACTGGAAACCATTGTTCCTACAGTGACTTGTGAAAGTATTCGCTACCTCACAACCCGGAATTTTACAGTTTTTTTTTGTTTTTGTTTTTTTAGATTACTTTCATGTATAGCACATACCTACAACTATGAACACTTGTTTGTTGTGAAGCAAACAACAAATAGGACAAAATAACTGAAAACATCAGTGTGCATAACTATTCACCCCCCTAAAGTTAGTACTTTGCGGAACCTCCGTTTGCAGCAATGACAGCTGCAAGTCACTTTGGATAGGTCTCTATGAGCTTTCCATATGTTGCCACTGGGATTTTTGCCCATTCCTCAAAGCAAAACTGCTCCAGTTCCTAGATGCTTTAGATGGTTTCCTCTAGTGAACAGCAATCTTTAAGTCGGACCACAGATTCTCAATTGGTTTAAGGTCTGGGCTTTGACTAGGCCACTCCAAAACATTTACACATTTCCTCTTAAACCGCTCGAGTGTTGCTTTAGCTGCATGCTATGGGCCATTGTCTTGTTGGAAGGTGAACCTCCATCCCAGTCTCAAATTACTGACAGACTGAAACGGGTTTTCCTCAAGTATATCCCTGTATTTTGCACCATCCATCTTCCCCTCTTCTTGGACCATTTTCTCTGTCCCTGCTGCTGAAAAACATCCACACAGTATGATGCCTCCACCATCATGTTTCACTGTGGGGAGGGTGTTCTTGGGGCGATGAGTTGTTGGTTTTGTGCCAGACATAGCATTTACCTTATTGGGCAAAAGTTCAATTTTGTTGTCATCTGACCACAGCACCTTCCTCCATACATTTGGGGAGTCTCACACATGTCTTTTGGCAAACTCAAAATGAGCCATAAACTTTGTGTGTAAGTAAAGGCTTTTTTCTGCCCACTCTTCCATAAAGGCCACCTCTATGAAGTGTACGGCTTATTGTTGTCGTATGGACAGATACTCCAGTCTCTGCTTAGGAACTCTGCAACTCCTCCAGGGTTACCTTTGGTCTCTGCTGCCTCTCTGATGCCCTCCTTGCCCAGGCTGAGAGTTTTGGTGGGCGTCCCTCTCTCGGCAGGTTTGTTGTAGTACCATGTTCTTTCCATTTGATGAATGGATTTGATGGTGCTCTGGGGGAACATCAGAAGTTGGGATATTTTTTTATAACCCAACCCTGACTTGTACTTCTCAACAACTTTGTCCCTGACTTGCTTGGAGATCTCCTTGGTCTTCATGGTGTTTGGTTAGTGGTGCCTCTTGTTAATGGTGGTGTTTGGAGATCTCATTGGTCTTCATGGTGGTTGGTTAGTGGTGCCTCATGTTAATGGTGTTGTTTGGAGATCTCCTTGGTCTTCATGGTGTTTGGTTGGTTGGTGCCTCTTGTTAATGGTGGTGTTTGGAGATCTCATTGGTCTTCATGGTGGTTGGTTAGTGGTGCCTCATGTTAATGGTATTGTTTGGAGATCTCCTTGGTCTTCATGGTGTTTGGTTAGTGGTGCCTCTTGTTAACACTAGGACTACTGGACTCGTGACCCCGCCTAGAACTACTGAAAGGAGTCATTTTGACTCCTTGCTTGTTTTCGTTTATTTTTAGAGTTTCATTTGTGGTTATTTATTAATAATTATATTTTTTGTAATGTATTATTATTGTGAGATCCAACAGTAATGCTTTTGATTGTTTTTTTTCTGCTTTTCTTATTTTTCTACAGAAAATAACAATAATTATAATAGACGTTTTTCAAACATTTTTTTTTATTCAAGTGCACACATATAAACAACAACTGAAGAACAAAAAGCAGAGAAAATGTAGGTGGAGGAGCATAAAAATGAAAATATGGCGCAGAATTCACCTTCTGAACATTTGGTATTTGGTGTTTCGCATTTTAGGCATTGCCTTTGATTTATGGCAGTACATTGCCCACACAAAGACTTACCACAAGTCTTACAATTGCCGACAGATCTATTTTTCTTGCACTTTTCTTTGATCTGGCAAAATTTTGTTTGAACCATCACTTCTGAACATGTAGAAACTTGGGACGTGGAACCCTTTTCCCTATCTGTGACATAAGGACCACTCAACTCTCTCACAAGCGTTTGCAAAAATGCCTTGCGTGACATTTTTTGGTGGGTAATCTCCTTGAATATTATACATGCATTTATACCCGCAAAGTCTAAGGCATTTTCAAATGCATGAACAGGCCATCTCCTTGTGGATGTTCGTGTGGTATATTTTCGTGCCATCTGATCCACTACATCTACTCCATATTTTGTTTCATTGTAAAACTTTACCGTTTCTGGAGTTTTTTTAGCGGAATCAGACGCAACAACAACATCTGGATGGACGGAACTCAAAATGACAACATTTTTGTTGGGCTTTCCTTGATATACTGTAAGTGTAAAATTGTCTTCATTTCTAAACACTTTAGTGTTGTACAATTCCTCTTTCATGGATTTTATTTCTTTAGGCACTTCTCGCCTTATCTTATTCAGTGTTCCCACGATGGTTGTTCCTTTGCTTTTTAGCTGTTTAGCTAATTTTACTGAAGTAAAATAATTATCGGTTGTAACATTGCGACCTTTTTTCAAAAACGGGTCCAATAACTTCATTACCACATGGTCAGCTAAACGGTCCTCAGCACGGCGTGTGTCATCTTTGCCTAGATAAGGGAAGCCATTTGCCAGATATTTGCTCTCCTTATCAACAGCTAGCCAATATTTGTGGCCATATTTATCTGGTTTGGAAGGCATGTACTGCGTGAATGGACACCTAGTTTTGCTTGGGAAAAGTTGCTCATACACCGTTATGTATGGGCCAGGTTTGTAACACGCAACACAATTTGCAATAAACCTGTCCCACACAGTAGAAAATAGAGCAAACTTGTCCGTTTGCAGTCTCTCCGATCGAGTAGATTTCTCATCAAATCTGAGAAACCTCATAATTTCAACAAAGCGGTCCCTAGACATTGTCGCTTTGCAAAACGGTATTCCCCAGTCATTACACCAAATACTGCTAATCGAGTGACGGTTCGTGCCAGATATTCCACGAGCATAGAATATCGCAATGAATGCATCTAGCTCCTCATCAGATAAACTGTAAATTATTGTTCCTGCATGCTTCTGCAAGCGTACAGTTCTTTATATGTGTCAATATATATGAATCAAAAAATAAACGCCATGCGCTCAAAGGACTATCGATAATGATATTTCTTCTGGCGTATCCTGTAGGGCCAGGTGCTTCTCGAAGAATATTTTGGCTGTCACGCCTACCAGGCAAGTGTTGTCCAATTTCAACAGGTTTCCATTGAATACCATCCGCTGAAACTAGTATTCCTTCAGATTCGCCTTCTCTGGTGTTTGTTGTTGCATTACCTTCGCCGCCATCGTTATCTGTTGTTCTTTCATTTCTGGGACGTTTTGCTGATTTTTTCTGTCCACGACCAGGAGGATGGTCACGAGGCAACATAACTGCATGAGCCCGATCTCCAGTTGATGTGCTTGGAATATCTGGAAAAAAGTTGATGAATATTTAGAATTTTTGTTTTGTAAGGGTCCGTGCACACTGGCTGGATTAGCGGCGGAATATCCGACCGGATATTCTCACCACAATCCGGCCCGTACCTGCCCGCTCAGGTACAGAGCGGAGTTTCATACCTGAAGCTCCGCTCCGAACCCCGGGCTGGAGCCGCTGTCTGGGACGGAGCCGTGCTCGAGCGTAAGCAAGCGCTGCTCTGTCCCTGACAGCGGCTCCAGCCCGGGGTTCGGAGCGGAGCTTCAGGCATGAGCGGGCAGGTACGGCCTGTATTGCGGCAAGAATATCCAGATGGCTATTCAGCCAGAATTCTGCTAGTGTGCACAGGCCCTAACTCAGTGTGTGGAAGAACAAATAAATACACATAACTACTTACCTTCTGGATTTGTTCCTTCTGAGTCTTCAGATTCACTTGATATGTTCTGAGGAATGAAATCTTCATCACTGTCAGAATCAAATACATGTTCCTGCAATTCGGATTCCGATTCATCCTCTGGTATGGATTGCAAAGTAGCCAGAATATCCTGAGGCTTTATCAAACGTCTTCTCTCCATATTCCTCACAAATTCCATAATTCTATATAGTTCCCTGCTGAAAAATAGAAAAGAAATGAAAACTAAAAGAAATAATAACTGTTCTGCCACCTTCAAAAGTAGGTGGGCTGAATCAGTTGACAGACAGCTAAACTATTTCATAACAATTCATACCTGTATGAGTCTTCAGAGCTCGTATGTCTGCGTCTGTTCTCTTTGTCTCTTCAGCTGAACTGAAAGTAAAGTTACTATCCAGAATACTGTCTCCTGCTAGGACCTTAGAAAAACACCACCCTTCATTAGCATAAGATAAGAGCCTAGAGTAAACAAGCTATTTTGTTCAGCATTACACAGTAATACAAGCAGGTAAAACACAAGGAAAATGTGAAAAGTTGACATGTAAATTGAACTACATCTATATGAACATCAGGGTAAATAAGACAGAGTGAAAAAATTATGCACAAAACTTTATAGCAACATTTAGTGACAAAAGGACCTCAAAATATAGTAGGGAGTCAAAATGACTCCCTTCAGTAGTTCTTGGTAAATTTTGAAAAAAACGCGCACATTTTTTACCAAAATTATTTATTCTCACAAAATCTTTTTTCACATCATATTTGAGGAAAAGTCACCGAGTTTCAAGCCGGAATTCTGAAAAATGTAGTCACAGAAGAGAAATAAAAAACGAAAGGAGTCAAAATGACTCCATCAGTAGTTCTAGTGGTGGTGTTTGGAGATCTCATTGGTCTCCATGGTGGTTGATTAGTGGTGCCTCATGTTAATGGTGTTGTTTGGAGATCTCCTTGGTCTTCATGGTGTTTGGTTAGTGGTGCCTCTTGTTAATGGTGTTGTTTGGAGATCTCCTTGGTCTTCGTGGTGTTTGGTTAGTGGTGCCTCTTGTTAATCGTGTTGCAACCTCTGTGCCCGTTCACGAAAGGTAAAGTGTGTATACTGACAGACATGGGACACTTAGATTGCAGACAAGTGGACTTCCTTTTACAAAGCATGAGACTTATGCTGGTAATTGTTTGCTCAGAAATTTTTACCGGCTTCATAGCAAAAGAGGTGAATGCATATGCACATCCCAATTTTTAGTTATTTCTGCCTATATATTTCTCACTTCACTTCACCAACTTAGACTATTTAGTGCTGATGCATCACTCACAAATCGGATTACAAAAATATTTAAACGCCAAGGGGGATGAATAGTTTCGCAAGCCACTGTAAAAGTGATAATTTTCCCATGTAAAAAGCCCCTTAACATATAGTATCGTACTACAAGTGGAGCAAAAGAAAATGCTTTTGCTGAAATGTTTTGGTAAAAGTACCCTATGGCACTACGTGAACAATCAAAATACAAGACCTAATGACATACTGTACTGCCCTTTACAACCAGCTGCTGCAAATCTACAATATAGGATTTTAGCAAAACTACAGTTCGCAGAC
This sequence comes from Ranitomeya variabilis, assembly GCF_051348905.1. Lineage (NCBI taxonomy): Eukaryota > Metazoa > Chordata > Amphibia > Anura > Dendrobatidae > Ranitomeya > Ranitomeya variabilis. Next base: position 48,364,094 of record NC_135233.1, on the reverse strand, counting down.
AATTGTAGTTGAGTTTGGCTGCCATTGTTATCTTTTGGTACAAGAACCCTATGCCACTACATGAACAATCAGAATACAAGACCATATAACATGCTGCGGTACCCTTTGCAACCAGCCATTGCAAAATGATGGCTCTCATGCGATTGTAGTTGAGTTTGACTTATCACTGTAATCTTTTGGTACGAGTACCCTATGGCACTGCGTGAGCAATCAAAATACGAGGCCTAGTGACATAGTACCCCTTATAGCCAGCTGTTGGAAAACTACAAGTCACACGATTATAGTTGACTTTATGGCTGCCACTGTAATCTTTTGATCTTTTGATTATGGCAATCTTGATATCAGAGACTAGATGGCTATAACTGGCACACCTCTTACTGTATTGCCAGATTTTAATATTTTTTTTTCATTTATATGTATAATCTTCTTGGCTTTTATTGCACCCAGGATGACATTTACAGCTTGTTTTGCACTGAGTGATATATTGATAGTAATGACCTTGGTCGCTGGTTTCATCACTGTGCACTTGGTGAGCCAGCCATGGTCAGTACAGTAATGTTTGCCCGGTCTGCTTACTTAGAGACGTGGCATTGTTATACAGCATGGGATTGCAGCTGCACACCATTTCTGACCGCTTACCCCACAATAAGCAGCAGCAGGGGGTGAGGAAAGAACATTGGACTCTGCTTCATTAAGCATAAATGTGTCAATTTATCAGATTAAGGATAATCACGAGATGGATAAAGTGGTTACACATCATTGTTATGGGCTGATGCACTGGAATTCTAGCTGCGGTCCAGTGCAAGGTACATGGAGGAGCATCTACAGTATTGTAGAAAGTTGTAAATGTGGGTGGCAGAGACATAGTCAGCCTACAGACCGGCACAAGACAGTTGTAAAAGGTAGTAAACGTTTGATTTATAGCCTAAACATAGCTTGATGTGATACCGAGCTTTTTTAGGTTTGCCCTCCTAGAATGATGCCCCTCAAGAATGATGCCCTTCTAGAATGATACCCCTCTAGAGTAATGCCCCTCTAGAATGACACCACTCTAGAACGATGCCCCTCTAGAATTATGCCCCTCTAAAATGTTACCCCTCTAGAATACCACTCTAGAATGATGCCCCTCTAGAGTAATGCCCCTCTAGAATGTTGCCCTTTTAGAATGATGCCCCTGTAGAATGGTACCCTTCTAGAATTATGCCCATCTAGACTGATTCCCCTCTAAAATGGTGCCCCTCTAGAATGATGCCCATCTAGAATGATGCCCCTCTAGAATTATACCCTTCCAGAATGGTATCCCTCTATTATGCCCTTCTAGAATGATGCCCCTCAATGAATTTTACGCCTCTAGATTGGTACCCTTCTAGAATGATGCCCCTCAATGAATTATACCCCTCTAGAATGGTACCATTCTAGAATGATGCCCTTCTAGAATGGTGCCCCTCTAGAATGATGGCCTTCTAGAATGGTACCCCTCTAGAATTATACCCCTCTAGAATGTTACCCCTCTAGAATTATGCCCTTCTAGAATGATGCCCCTCAATGAATTATAGCCCTCTAGAATGTTACCCCTCTAGAATTATGTCCTTCTAGAATGATGCCCCTCAATGAATTATAGCCCTCTAGAATTATACAATTCTAATATTTCATCCTTGCCTTTATCAAAAACAGGGTTGTCTCCTTTGCTCCTTAGCCTGTGCATCAACATAGTTTAAGAAGATATCTGAGTAATTAATATTTCCTAATCGCTCCCAATTATGCAGGTAATGTTGTGTAGAATATAGGGAGACTACAGCTGTTTTTCCGTTAAAATTGTACGGGGTAGTGTCCACAGATGGGGTCTCTTGAACGATGATCCGTCTTTTGGTGGCAGCGGGCGGTCTCCAGTCCGTGAGACTGTTCAGCCAAAGCAAAAAAGGCCGCAGCAATCCCAGGGTTAAGCGTGGGCTGATGTGTAACAGATGGCAGAGGCGGCCGCAAACTACCTTCCTTTACCCGGCTCTTGCTTCCCTGCACGTGCGTGGCACTCAGTCACTGGGCACATGGCGCTCTTTACTCTCTGTCCCGCTAGTGGTACCGGGAGCCATCAACTGCAGTCCGATGCAGCTCCTGCGCTCGGGATGCGGAGCTCGCTGCTCACCCTCCTGCACTCTCCCTGACAGCGGGAAACTGCCTGCTGCTTCACGCACTTTTTGCTCTGCTTCCTGTATAAACATGCCCCTTCTTCCCAGGTCATGGGGCCTGTCCGGTCCCCTGTTCCTTCCCCCAGGCAACATGGGATGCAGCCTCAACAGTTCCCGACCCGGCTCAATACAGGTACCCGCAGCCTGGCCTTACTCCTTACATGACGTAGCAACCTAAGATGAGCCCCGGGAATGCAAGTGTTGACACCTCTGCAACGGCATCGGCACAGGAGGTGAGCTTAGGTGTTTTTATTTTACTAGGAGGTGAGTATAGGTGTTTTTAATTTTATATTGCTTTTGTTGTCACATGCCGGTTTCCTGTAAACAATGACTGTGAGGGAAGCACCGGAACTTTTGTGCCGGATCGATTAATGTATTATTTTATAACGTGTTTTTTTTTTGTTTGTTTGTTTTTTAATACTTCAAACAACCTTTGGAGTTCTGTATCATTTTCATGATGATTTTCTCTATCTCCTATTCTCCATCTTTACGGTATTCCCCATTTTTAAAAGCAGGGATGATGGGTAATATTAGGGAATTGTCCTGCATGTAATCTACAGCCATAAACTCTATGAAGGTGAATCTGTACTGTAGGATACATAGCGGTGCAATCTGAAATCTCATGACCAGCTCGGACGAAAGATGTTGATTTGGATTTGTCTCTTCTGATTTGTTGCGGACTTATTGAATGGAGTAAACTTTTTCATCACTTATTTACTTTAGTATCTCTTTAATTCTTCCCACAAATCTGCGTACACTTTACCTTTAACATAATTGTAATGTGAAACTTAAGTTAACTTCTGACATGTTTATGATTTCTTGACTGTTCCTTATTTTCAATTCCTCATGTTATTTTTGGTGTGACCTATTTATTGAAAATGATATGATGCATGAACTATCACAATGTCACATTTGGGTATCAGGCCAAAAAGAGTTTTTCATGTTAAAGTGATCCTGACATCCTGAACTGTATGTTGATATACAGCATTACATCCTTCTTTTCCAATACGTTTCCATGTACTGCTACTCTTCTTTAAAGGCTCCTTAGGGAATGAAAAAAAAGAGTGACCAAAATGTCACTATAAGTAAATTCCAAAAAGCAAATCACACTGGCTTGTCTATGGAGGTAATCAATATAATATGTCAAAATGGCTGCCGTCTTGTTACACTGATAGATACCTGACATAATGTTAATAAAACAGGAGCCTGTGCGTGCGTGCAGTAGGAAGCTCCGCTGCGGTGACCTGGAGATAACCTGCACTAACTACCTTCTCCAGGTCACAGCATCCGCTCATCTTCCATAAAGACTTGTGGACAGCAGTGTGAGCAGCCTCTTCTTACCTCAGCACTCCTTGTATTTCCAGTATTGGATCAGATAGACAGGGTGGACAGCAGCGTGAGCAGCCTCTTCTTAAATGATCGTTCCTTGTATCTCCAGTATTAGATCAGATAGTCAAGATGGACAGCAGTGAGAGCATCCACTTCTTAATTCAGCACCCCCAGTATCCCTAGTATTAGATTACATAGATAAGGGTGGACAACAGTGTGAGCAGCCTCTTCTCACCTCAGCACTCCTGATATCTCCAGTATGATATCAGATAGACATGGTGCACAGCAGTGTGAGCAGCTTCTTCTTACGTCATCACTCCTGGTATCTCCAGCATTAGATAACGTTAGACAGGGTGCACAGCAGTGTGAGCAGCCTCTTATCTCAGCACCCTTGATGCCTCCAGTATTAGATCAGATAGACAAGATGACAGCAGTGAGAGCAGCCACTTCTTAACTCAGCACCCCTGGAATCTCTAGTATTAAATTACAGACATGATGGACAGCAGTGTGAGCAGCCTCTTCTTACCTCCTCACCCTTGATGCCTCCAGTAATAGATCAGATGGACACAGTAAACAGCAGTGTGAGCGGCTTCTTTCTACCTCTGCACTCATGGAAAGTCCAGTATTGGATCAGAATATCCGCTGGGAGAACATCTTCCTACACATTAATCAAGAGTGAGAAACTTCCAACTGCACATGCTCACAGGAACCGATCTTGTTTAGGACAGACGCTTGTAAGTCTAACAAGGTAGCACATTTTTTTTGAACAATAGTGTTTTCCTTTCTAGGCAAAACAAGTGTGGTTAGCTAAATAAAGGTACGGTATTTAGAAATGCAATTTTAGGAACATATTGTTTATTCCCGTAGAACCCTTTTAAAGATTTTTTACCAAAATTACAAATGGGATAGGTGATAACTTGCCAATCTTAGGGTTTTCCAGCACTGGGACCCTCAACAATCCTTAGAATAAGGTTCTACTCTGTCCCAACTGGATGGCCGCGGTAAAGGAGCATGTGCACCTCCGCTACTGAGATTGTCTATGGTACTGCTGGAGAAAGTCGAGTTTTCACCTGAGAGTTCGTTTAGTTCAGGATCGGCCATTGTGCCCAAGGTCAAACGTTTCATTGTAGTGAATAGATATGCTAGTTTATTTGGTCTCTTAAAGCAGAGTTGTTGTTTTGTTTTTTTTATGGGGGGAGGGGGGCGAACCATTATGTGTATTATCTCCATCTGTGTAAATGGCACTTGCAGACGCTTATGCCAATGCATTGAATGCAAGAGCTCCTCTTAGAGTCTAATCGGATGAATCTTGGCGCTTACCTGCCCGTGGAATGGATGACTCAGGCGTCACATGTGATCGTAACACGTGTCCACCCATCTTGGATGTCTTAGAAATGTTTAGACCCTTGTGTGTTACTGGAGTTCTCATTGACTGGATAATATGGGGGAACCTCTAATGAAAATAAACCTGCTGACAGCCATCAGTGAGTAACTTCCAACAGCTGCAGCGCGCCGCCGCGTCCACCTTACCCCGCACCGCCTGATCTTTCATGAATTATTAATAAAATAAACCTTTGTGGATTCCAGCCAGGAATGTATAATAGGAAAAGTACTAGTAACGGACTATATATTTTACATGGTATCTTTTATTATAGAGGGGTTATGAAACACCTCCATAGTACATGCATGGTCACGTATTGTAAGAAGGTACTAACTATAGTACGCGGTGTTCCTGTTCCCATAGTTTAGGATATGGAAGGTGCATTTTGTTTCAGGTTATTAAAATAGCAGTAAAATTTTAAGGAACTTTTATTTTTTTTAAAATGTCTTAATGATGTGCATTTATTAATAAAAATATGATGCACTCAGGGCTATGGGAGAAGGCGGATAAGTCATCTATGTCTGATGCCTGGGGGTTCAACAACCGGCACCTCCGCCAGTCAGCTGTTCCCAGTGTCTGCAGCTGCTAGAACTGCTGAGTTGTGGAGCTGCACAGCTGAGTTGTGGAGCTGCGCAGCTGAGTTGTGGAGCTGCACAGCTCGGTTGTGGAGGTGCACAGCTCGGTTGCGGAGGTGCACAGCTCGGTTGCGGAGGTGCACAGCTCGGTTGCGGAGGTGCACAGCTCGGTTGCGGAGGTGTACAGCTCGGTTGCGGAGGTGCACAGCTCGGTTGCAGAGGTGCACAGTTCAGTTGTGGAGCTGCACAGCACAGCCCTGTCCACACTGTACTGGCCATGACCAAGTGCTCTTCCTCCCCCCCATTCATTTCTATAGGGGCAGATGTGCAGTACCTGGCCACAGCCACTATTCCGTTGATGGAGCTGCACATTTCTGTAACAGAGTAGTTCCGGCCGACACTGGGAACAGCTGATCGGCCAGGATGCCGGGTGTCACACCCCTAAGGATCAGACTTTGATGACCTATACTAAGGATAGACCATCAATGGTAAAGGAGTGATAAACCTCATTAAAGGGAACCTGTCAGCAGGATTGTTCTGAGTAAACTACAGACAGCGCCATGATGCCACTTTCATACTGATTAATGGGAACCTGTCACCCCAAAATCGAGGGTGAGCTAAGCCCACTGGCATCAGGGGCCTATCTACAGCATTCTGGAATGCTGTAGATAGGCCCCCGATGTATCCTGAAAGAGGAGAAAAAGACGTTAGATTATACTCACCCAGGGCCGGGCCGGGGCCTCCCATTTTCTTAGGATGACGTCCTATTCTGGTCTTCATGCTCCGGCGTAGGCGTACTTTGTCTGTCCTGTTGAGGGCAGAGCAAAGTACTGCAGTGCGCAGGCGCCAGAAAGGTCAGAGAGGCCAAGCGCCTACACACTGCAGTACTTTGCTCTGCCCTCAATAGGACAGACAAAGTACGCCTACGCCGGAGCCGCTGCGTGAAGACGTCATCTGATGAAGATAGGAGGCGCCGGACCGGACCACGATACCCATCGGACCAGACCGGGACCGCCCCTGGGTGAGTATAATCTAACCTCTTTTTCTCACCTTTCAGGATACATCAGGGGCTTATCTACAGCATTACAGAATGCATTACAGAATGCTGTAGATAAGCCCCTGATGCCGGTGGGCTTAGCTCACCCTCGATTTTGGGGGTGACAGGTTCCCTTTAAAATGATACCTGGCTGATGAAATCCGTCTTGTGGTTATTATTTTCAGTTAATGATCTGCTCGTGCTCCGGGGCGGCCTGTGGGCGGCGCTTTCCTTAGATATCCATCCTTATGGCTTATAACAGGTCACTGATCCCTGTGACCTGCCCTCTATTTTACATACTGAATATAATATGGTTTGAAAAAAAAAATTCACCTTCATCAGACCGGTGCCTGTGCTGTAGCATAAGACAGGGGGTAATATGTATATTTTTCGGGGGTTTTTTAGACATACAGTTTTATTTCAGACATTTTTCTTTCTCTGCTAAAATAGCGGCGGCGCCTGCACAGTAGCATCTATCATGTTCCGATGCTGAGGTTTCAGTATAACGGCGCCAACCTGACACTGTCTGTAGTTTGCTCAGCACAGTCCTGCTGACAGGTTCACTTTAAGGCATGGAGCCTAAGGGAAAGGCCACAAAGAACATCTCAAAAGCAGCCCGTCTTTAGTAAATTTTCTGTGGCAATATTCACATCCAAGCGGTGTAAATTGTGCCGCAGATTTACCGTGTACTTTGTGTTTGTAGCATAAATTGACAGACAGCAGAAATCTAATACACAGCGGCACTCCATTCACCCTTCAGATTTTCTTCTAGTATGTAGACGATATTTTTGTAAAATTACTTTTTTCTTCTTCCATGTATTGCTTTATATTAGCACCTGGACAGCAAAAAAAAAACCACTAATCGACTTATGTTAGAAAGTGTTATGGACATGTTCTATGACAAGCTGTGTCTGCGTCATTTGTAGCAAATGCCGTCTGTAATATTAATAGTGATTTTATCAAAACGATACCAAATAGCTCAGTAAGTGACACATCGGTGGAATCCGTGTCTCTACTGGATCAAGGTCCCTCCATTCTAGTGATAGGTGAGGGACATCCTATGGACACGCCTTAAGTGTGTCTTGTGCAATAAACCCTTAAAATACCGGTATGCAATTTACCTTTTCAGAGCACAAGGTGAATTGAACTGTAGCGCCACCTACTGGAAGTAGCAATCTGAAAAAGTCATTATCGACCCTTTAACGAACCTTCCACATGACTTAGGACAAGTCAGGCATGTCACTCTCACCAAGGAGAGACGTTACCCCTTAGACCCTAGTCATAGGCCTCTCTCATAGAGCCATATCAGAACTGTTGCTTTGCACTGATGAGGGGCAAACACCCCGAACACGTGTCTGCAAATTGAGATTCCGGTTTGGCTTTTATCTAAGTCATGTGTCAAGGCTCTTTAAAGGGTCAATATTGACTTTTAGGATTGGCAGTAGAGTTCACCTTATCTTCCTCTCTGAAGAGGCAATTTGCATATTTAATGTCCCAGAGGAGGATTTCATGGCCTACAAGTCTCCTTACACTTTCATGTCGGGCATGTCTCTCACCACAAGGAGAGATGTTAACCCTTTAAAAATAAACGCGTAAGGTAACTGTTTAGCTCTCAGAGGATTGCCTGTGTATTATGGCTACATTACCTTTCCATGAACGGCGGGCTATCACATTAACGTTTCTGCTTTTAGTCTTTTATTTGTAGCATTGTTTAGACATTAAATAATGTAATACCGTATTTTATTTCTCAACGTTTTGCAATGGCAATGTCTTGATGAATGTTTTAATATTTTTATTTTATTGAATTCCCAGAAAGAAGAAAAAAATTACCTAGAATTCTCTGACTATATAGTCATTTTATCATTTTTTGACTGTGATTTGTAATCTGGAAATAGTAATTAATGAGTCGTCCTTGTCCTCTAAAGCGAGCGAAGTCCATGCCCTAGAAAAAAAAAAGTATGGATCATAACAAACATGTGATGTGTAAACCAGTGCGTTTCTTTATCGCACATTATTTTACTTCTCTCTTTTTTTTTCCATCTTGGATGTCCTTGGTTAGTCATTGTCAAACACTATTTTGTAATGTCTGCCTTTGCCAATATTATCTGTACAAACAAGAAAATACCTGAAAATAGAAATGAAATGCAGGTTACATAGCCACATCGATCCCCTGCTATTTGCATAGTTAGTGTTTGGTCACTTTTCCCCGAGTGACGTGTTGTAGCTGTGATTCAGAGGAGCCGTAGGTCAGATTCAAACATTTATGTTCATTAGTAGGTACTAGTTGGCATGGGTACTTAGACAAATGGGAGCCATTATTTTACAATTTTACTAAAGTTGTAAGGCCTGTGCACACGTTGCTTTTTTTTGTCTCATTTTTTTCTGTGCAGTTTTGACGCAAAATCTGAAGGATTTCATAGTGCCAACAAAGTAAATGAGATTTTTGAAGTCTCATACTTGGGCAAGAAAAAGGAAAATTATATCTACGTAATGGGAGGATTAAAACTAAGCAACAGCATGTGTGAAAAAAAATTGGGTATACTAATAGATTACAGACTGCACATGAGTCAACAGTATGATGCAGCAGCAAAAAAAGCAAACAGTTCTAGCATGTATTACGAGAAGTATAGAGTCTAGATCACATGAAGTAATTATCCCCCTTTGCTCCTCCTTGGTCAGACCTCATCTGGAATACTGTGTCCAGGTCTGGGCACCACATATTGAAAAAGTGGATCAAGTTCAGAGAAGAGCTACCAGGATGGTGAGCAGACTGCAAACTATGTCCTACGAGGAACGGTTAAAGGATCTGGGAACGTTTAGCTTGCTAAAAAGAAGGCTAAGAGGAGACTTATTAGCTGACTACAAATATCTGAAGGGCTGTCACAGTGTAGAGGAATCATCATCATTCTCATTTGCACATGGAAACACGAGAAGCAATTGAATGAAACTGAATGAGAGGAGACACAGATTAGATATTAGACAGCGAGGGTGACCAATGAGTGGAACAGGCTCCCACGAGAGATGGTGAGTTCTCCTTCAATGGAAGTCTTCAATCAGAGGCTGGACGGACATCTGTCTGAGATGGTTTAGTGAATCCTGCATTGAGCAGAGGGGGTTGGACACGATGACCCTAGAGGTCCCTTCCAACTCTAACATTCTGTGATTCATACAACATTGCTGATGTTTTTAATGGCAGATTTATGTCTGCAGCATGTCAATTCTTTCAGCGTTTTTGCAGATTTCACCTATACTAATGAGTGGGGAAAAATCTGTACCATTAACACATGTACAAAGCTTTAAAAAAAAAAAGCAACTATTTTTCACAGCGTTTTTTTCTGCCAAGAGATGCAGAAATTTCTGCAGCAAATACTGAACATGTAGGCATACCCTTAAGGGGTCTTTAAGAAAAAAAACATGTGTTCCTGTACACTGGATAGGAGATAACTGTTATATTGGTGGAAGTCCAACTGGTATTCTTGTGGTCATGGAGGTGGGGGAACTGATGTCCTCTGTTCTAGTATTGATCATTCCCATGGTTAACCCCCTCTCACCCACCTCCTTTCTAGCATTTATCATCTATCTATGCAGTAGATATGTGATAAATGTTTTTGGAATATCCCTTTACTCTTCTAACAGCCCTTTAATTGTTGTTCGTGGATAGTAAGCAGTGACATACTATTACTGCCCAATGATGACAGCGGAGTTTCGATCATCTCAGCTGTATTATAAAGACGACACCCAGCTCTAATAGTCGGATCTGAGCTAACTCCGATCCCGGCCATTTAAAGGGGTTGTCTCACAAGAGACATTTTGTATTTATCCACAGTATATGACATACATGTCTTAAAGGTATGAGGGTCTCACCTTTTGGACCATCACCTATTTCCACAACAGGGGTCCACCGTTCCAACTTGGATCTGACCACCAGTGGCTGGAAAAGTGGCAGCATATGCGCCAATTCTCTCCATTCAGTGTTGTGTTAGCTCCTTATACAGCTAAGCAAATACTCTCAGCTGCATTAGGAACTTGCATGCCAATATATGGAAAGACCAGATGCATCTCTACCACCTCCTCACTGACTGGTGGTCGAATGCAGGTTGAAAAGGGAGATCGAGGGGATCCCCAGACTGTTAATAGGTGCAGGTCCTAGATGTGGTGCCATGACCTGTAAGACATTTAGGGCATATCCTTTGGATTTGCCCATGTGTTGCTCTTGTTACTGTGAGCAGCCTGCATGGCCTAAATCAGCTACAATTGCCTGTAACATCTCCAAACTTGTCTCCCGTCTGGGACATCATTGCTTGCAAATTGCAAAATGAGCTGCCAGCAGCGGATCTTGATGATTTGCCCCAGTGCATTCAGACCAGCAGAACACTCCTCAGATGACCATTAACAGCTAGTGATGAGAAAGCATGTTCGGACAAGGTGTTATCTGCGCATGCTTGAATGCTAATAGAGTATCTTTGGAGTGTTCGAATACTATGTTCGAGTTGCCATGGCTGCGTGTCTAAAAAAAAAAAAAAATAGGCAATCCCTGCATGTGTTGTCTGTCGAGCAGTCTCAAGACGTGCAGCCACATCAATTTGAATATAGTATTCGAGCATTCCGAAGAGACCACTGTTATATAGCACCTGAGCATGCTCACATAATACCTTATCCGAGCACGTTCACTCTTAACTACCGTAGTAATAACCTTATTGATAGTATCCGAGCTTATAAATGCAATGGTTACTATACGTGGCGCTCGTACTCCAGACTGAATAAATCGAAATGTTTTGTAAATTTTGTTTTAATCTTTCATCATTTTTACACATCTACCCATCCTGTGATGAACATACTTCAACGACTTTTCCTTCTTGGTATTACAATTTAAATGTTTTCAGTGTTGAGGAGTATAGCTCTCTTAGACCTGATGAGGCTAGTGTGTTTATTTCCATATGATAATAGCTGTATAATCCTCCCTGAAAGTTTAACTCAAATCTCTGCCCACCTAGATTGCCCTCAGTGTCCCTCCTCCATGCTGCTGCTGCTGGGATCTCCCCCTGCTCAGTACAAGCTGCAGCTGTCAGTTAGGCTGACTGGAGACTGAAGACACTTGGACTCACTGTCATCTCTCACTCTATAGTCGAACTCCTAAAATGAGTATCATTAGACTAGTCGGCACAACCTAAAAACGACAAACCCTGGAGATGCTTTTTAGGATTAATTTAGTCCTCCAGCAGAGCCTTTTAAACTCTGCATTGTTGGATTTTTTTTAGGGCAACTGCAAATTGGATCCTGCAGTTCACATGACTCATTGCTAGTAACGTTTTCTTTTTTCCCTCCTTTTCCTCTCATCTACGCAATGATGGGAAATGATACAGCAAGCGGGATTTTTCTTTTTTTCTTTCTATAACGAACTGAAATGTAATTATGTGTTTACTCGCCGAGAACCGCACCTTATGTAACCAGATGCACAAGCATGTAATAAAAGATCTGCATTTCATATGCTTTTTCAGAAGTCCCCTGTGCTCAGTCGCTGCCAGTAGAAAAACTTGGCCGCGCTCCCATTTTCCAGACTTCCCACTGAGCCAGAGCCAAATTCCTTTGGGAAATCATTTCCCCGAAGGTCAGAATAGAAAGGAGGACATTCTTCAGCAGGGCCGTTTCTGTTAATATAGAAATCTAAACATCTGCAACAATATGTGTTGTTTATATGTGCAAGGGAGAAAAAAATGTTCATGCACGTCCTGCGGCTTAATATATTGCAGAGCGGCGTTAATCGGCGCTGGTGGAAAGAATCTGGATGAAGCCCGGACACATTCTTTTTTTTTTTTCCAACATACAACAGTGTTTCTGTGTCTTAAGTAGTTTACAACCAGTTATTTCCTCTTCGGGGAACTGATCAATTGTTTAAACATTTACAAGATTTTTGTTTCTTTCCGAACAGGTAGTTTTTCTGCCTAGCTCCACCCAAAAAATATGAATATTATGAGCAGCGGTTGTACGCTTCGGACAATCCTTACTTGCTAGGAAAAAGAATATGGTGATAGTTCCCCTTCCCTACCAGGACCCCCAGGGATCAGCTGTACTCTGTGAATAAACTTGATAAGTGTTTAGTTTCCCTGCAGCGCCTCCGCAGGGTACATGAAGTATTACACAGTGATCATGAGTTAGTCCCACAGTGATATTTTTAACAAAGCTTAACATCTGCTTAACTATTATTCGTTAGCTCAACAAAAAGCGAATTGTAATGAGCAACTACTTTTTTTTCTATAAATCCCCCCTAATATTTTTCCAGTATAGTGGATGGAAACAACTTAAAGGGGTTGTCCACTTTTAGTTGTGCAATAACTAAAATAACAAACCGAGCCGGTACTCGCCCTGTTTGGATCCAGCGGTGGCTCCCTGACGCTGCTCTGGTCTTGGTGTTCTGGCTTGAATGGAGATGTCATATGGACAACCCGCATCACCAATGTAACAAATCACTGAGCCCGAGGGGGTGGTTCACTGCATGAACCGCTGAGCTCTGTGATTGACTGCAGTGGTCATGTGCACTGTCAACAAGATATCACCACTCAGGTTGAAAACACTGATGGTGAACCACGTATTTTCAAGAAAGGAGGTCCCCGGCCTCCATGTGCCTAGTGTGATGGCCTCTTTTGGGCTGGTGCTCTGCTGTTACTGTGGTTCTCATAGAAGTGAGTGGAGAGCTGCGCATTCTCTCCGTCTATCCTCTGCACCAGTGGCCACTTCGACAGGTAAGGGGCCACCCTTTCATCTAGGGATAGGTGCAGGTCCCAGAGGGGCTACCGGCATCGACAATGTAAGGAGCCTTCATGAGCAACTCGACCATTGATTCCCGGCCATGTCCTATGGGTGATGCCCTAATATTGCACTTTACTGCAGACCTATGGGACTTGTGATCAGAAGCTAGCCTTTAGAAAAACATTGGTCAGCTCTACTAATATCTGTTTTTTTATGAAATACCTGTATTGCCCGTAAAATAACTTTTCCAGGAGAAAAGGCACAAGAGAGAGTTCTAAGAAACGTTGCCACTTTATTGGCCACAGATATGTATGGGTCTATCAGGGGCGGTACTATGCAGGCGGCCATCTTTGCCCAAAGCTGACGACTTGGTTTGCGTAGACTTTCCAATGTACGTTCTGCGTCAGCGGCGGTTCTAGCACAATATGTGCTTTCCACGTCCCTCGATTCTCCTCTTCCCACAGCTGTTGTGTGTCTGGGTTGCCATGAGAATTCGGAGCACTACGGTGATGACTCACGACTCTGCCACAATGATGTCTCTTTCCTGTGGATGCTTAAACCATTAGCAATCAAAGCAGACCAGCAAGAGTCAGCAGCGGAGGAATGCACACGGCCTTCCAGCTGATCATTTCTAAATAATGCAAAACTGACATTGGCAAGAAGGGATAGAATAGGTGACTCACCACCCCGAAAAAATAAACCCGGCCATATTCAGAGCCTCGGGCTCACGCCACGAACCTCAGGATGTGTCCTCAAATGAATCTTACAATAAACGAGATTATTTTCCACCTTCATAACCGCACCTACGTCATGAAATATTGCATTCTACGCTCTCTTCTGTTAATAAGCCGGCGAAGGGCATTTTCCATCAAAATCAAAAAAGAAAGCCGTAGCCATTTCACAATAACTAACGAATTAAAGCTTCACTCTGTAATTCTATAGTATGCAAACATGGAGTATATGAAATTAGAATTGCGTTACTGCTGCAGAAAACCGTGTTAAAAATGAAGATACTTAGCACAATTCGTGAGAGCCCAACAGCCACAACAAGGCGTACCTCTCTGTCATTGGCTGTTGGACCAGCAGGATAAGAGCCGGCATTGCAGATAAGACCCCATTATAGTCTATAGGGATAATTCTGTCTGCTTTTGTGTTAGAAACAGTGCCACGCCTGTCCAGAGGTCGTGTCTGGTATTGCAGCCTAGTTACAGTCACTGCAGTCTGACAGAAAAAAAAAAAGAAAACTGATTTATCTTTCATTTGTAAATTCTCTCCAGTGTGAGTTTTGCCCGATGACAGCCAGTCGAATAATAGATCTCATAATCATTCTTGGATTTGTACAATATGTGAAGTTTCCTTTTTTATTTCTTAATATCCACAGGCAAACATTCAGGTGCTACAGACATAATGATTATATATAGTATTATAATTTGCATTGCATAGCTTTCCTAAAATTGAAGAAAGTGATTATCAATCTAAAAGGGAATCTGTCAGCAGCTTTTTGATATGTAATCTGAGGGAAGCATGTTGTAGGCGCAGAGAGCCCGACTCCAGCAATGCATCACTTGCCAGGCTGTGTGTTGCTGTTTCAATACATTCAGTTTTATCAGCAGGAGATTATCACTGCATGACTAGCTTCCACATGCCTCCTAGTCATCCTGCTCCGTGTAATCCCGCCCCCACTACTGATTGGCAACTTTTTGCCTATTCACAGAAAGCTGCCAATCAGAGGTGTGGGCGGGGTTATACAGAGATCCACATTCTGAGCACTGCTAGATCTACAGGAGAGAAAACAGGGATTGTATAAAAATGACAACAAGCAGACCAGCAAGTGACACATCACTGGAATCAGGGTGTTGTCCCCTTCATCATGCTGCTCACAGATTAGATAGCAAAAACGTGGTAACAGCTTCCTTTAAACACGATTTTGTTGTTGTTGTTGTTTTTTTAAACTCCACTCTCAGCTGTAATTTCTGCCGTTTTCAGCCTCTTCTTTTACTTCCCTGTAATTTTGCCCTTCTCTTCCTGAGAGGAGGCAGTAGTTTGTCCCATGTGACCCAAAAAGTGCATTGCACTGAGCTGCTGCTAACTTCTCCTCTCTAGTCTTCTCCACTGACCTGAAACTCCAAAGACAAAATGTCTCTTCCTAGTGGCAGCCATTGTAACATTTCACTTTGTGCCTAATGATGAAACCTGGAATTCTGTATACATTGGGATTTGATCGTTAGCTCTTCTGATAAAGATTTGAAGGATTATATCCTCCGTTCACTGTTGTGTTAAATTTGGATTCTACATAAATTTTCTTGTTTTTCTTTTTCCAGATGTGGTCACTCACCGGTGCACCGTTCACGGGAGATGGCCGCTCGGGCTCTTGTTCCCTTTCTCATGGTACAAGACATTCCTCAAACTGCAGTAAACTTGCTCCGGAGCCTGCCAGATGCCAGTAGCTGTATTGTTCGGCAGAACCACATCCATGGTGTGCTTCTTCAGGTACAGGCCATTTATTGCATCCCTGACTATTCTTCTTGAATATTTAGAGTACCTATCGCTAATCTGGGGCTTCCATTGCTTTCCCCTGCCCAGATAACTGAATGGTACCTTGCTTGCAGAGCTGAATCCCAACCAATGTACATGCAGTCTGATTTGTGGACCGAATGGGATAGAGAAGGCGAAACAGAGCTGAAAGCATTCAGAATAACTTGTATTTTATATATTGAAACCTCTGGTGTTTGTATATGGGTCCAGGGGGTGGTCCTACTAGTGATTGACAGCTATCTCTGCAAGCACAGTCATACAGGGAAAGACCCATTGGATCCCACCAATCACCAGTACGGAGATCCTGTAGAGACGCAGTGAGGATGTGCGACCACCTCTCCTTTCACGGGTCTCTCGGCCTGGTTGTCGGATGTGCTCGCTCCATTCATACAGGGCGCTTTGCCTTTTTACTATAGGATTCCTTCTTTTGAATTTTTGAGAAATTGTGGCAGGAGGAGAATCCATCCATTGCAGATGATGACTATAGGAAAGGTCAGACAGTAATAGATGTTCCCTATAGGCACATATGTAGCAGAGCTGAGTTTATCACTTGGCACAAGTCATTGCTATTATCGTAAGGTGAACTCAGCCCCTTATCTTTACTCAGTGACTTATCGCGGTGCACAAAAGAAACCGCCAGAGGTTCTCAGTACAAATCTATCTTTCGGAAAAAGTGATTAATACCGTAGTGTAAAGGTGGGAAACTGCCTGGTGGGATGGCATCCAAACCATCATGCTTCTCTGAGATAGGAAGATTACATGTATGGGACTGAGCTAATACATTTAATTTCATATGTTCACAAATCAGATGTCATTTTACTTCCAGATAGGTAAAAATTGTACATGGATGCAATAGACAGAAAACTGTAGAGACACTACAGACAGATGTATAGTGATAAGCAGATGTGAGAGAGATACTGTAGGCAGAAACTGTATAAAGATATTATAGATAGATACTGAAGATGAATAGATATGAGATGCCCAACCTGTGGCTTGCGGGCACATGATGTGTGGCTCCTGGCTGTCTGCCAGCTTGTTGTATTAGCACCAGGTCTAATAGACGGCTATGAAGAGCAGATCTCCAGATGGTGACACTTGTGAGTAGTCCCGCACAGAAGAGAAGATCTCCAGATAGTGACACTTGTGAGTAGTCCCGCACAGAAGAGAAGATCTCCAGATAGTAACACTTGTGAATAGTCCCGCACGGAAGAGAAGATCTCCAGATGGTGACTTTTGTGAATAGTCCCGCACAGAAGAGATCTCCAGATGATGACTTTTGTGAGTAGTCCCACACAGAAGAGCAGATCTCCAGATGGTGACACTTGTGAATAGTCGTTGCAATGGATATGTAGTGGCGCTATTTTTTCACTTGTGAATAGTCCCACACAGAATGGCAGATCTCCTGATGATGACACTTGTGAGTAGTCCCGCACAGAAGAGCTGATCTCCAGTTGATGACACTTGTGAGTAGTCCCGCACAGAAGAGGAGTCTCCAGATGATGACACTTGTGAGTAGTCCCGCACAGAAGAGATCATCTCCAGATAGTGACACTTGTGAATAGTCCCGCACAGAAGAGAAGATCTCCAGATGGTGACTTTTGTGAATAGTCCCGCACAGAAGAGATCTCCAGATGATGACTTTTGTGAGTAGTCCCACACAGAAGAGCAGATCTCCAGATGGTGACACTTGTGAATAGTCATTGCAATGGATATGTAGTGGTGCTATTTTTTCACTTGTGAATAGTCCTACACAGAATGGCAGATCTCCTGATGGTGACTTTTGTGAGTAGTCCTGCACAGAAGAGCTGATCTCCAGTTGATGACACTTGTGAGTAGTCCCGCACAGAAGAGGAGTCTCCAGATGATGACACTTGTGAGTAGTCCCGCACAGAAGAGATCATCTCCAGATAGTGACACTTGTGAATAGTCCCGCACAGAAGAGAAGATCTCTAGATGGTGACTTTTGTGAATAGTCCTGCACAGAAGAGATCTCCAGATGATGACTTTTGTGAGTAGTCCCACGCAGAAGAGCAGATCTCCAGATGGTGACACTTGTGAATAGTCGTTGCAATGGATATGTAGTGGTGCTATTTTTTCACTTGTGAATAGTCCCACACAGAATGGCAGATCTCCTGATGGTGACTTTTGTGAGTAGTCCCGCACAGAAGAGCAGATCTCCAGTTGATGACACTTGTGAGTAGTCCCGCACAGAAGAGGAGTCTCCAGATGATGACACTTGTGAATAGTCCCGCACAGAAGAGAAGATCTCCAGATGGTGACTTTTGTGAGTAGTCCCGCACAGAAGAGATCTCCAGATGGTGACACTTGTGAATAGTCCCACACAGAATGGCAGATCTCCTAATGATGACACTTGTGAGTAGTCCCGCACAGAAGAGCAGATCTGCAGAAGGTGACACTTCTGAGCAGTCCCACACAGAATGACAGATCTCCTGATGGTGACTTTTGTGTGTAGTCCCGCACAGAATGACAGATCTCCTGATGGTGGCTTTTGTGAGTAGTCCCGCACAGAAGAGCAGATCTGGATGCCCATATACTGGCTTAAGAATTGGACAGAAAATAAGGTTATCCAGGCTTTGGGCTTCAAGTCTGCAGTCCCTCTGTCACCTCAGACTTGTGAATCCTCTCAGCGCGCACTCTCAGGATTTTCCGGTGCCGGTAGCAGGTGGGCACGTGAGTGCAAGTATGTGATTTGCATACATGCGGTCACGTGCCGACTAGATGTGTGCGGCCTCTCTCAACACAAGGGAATTGATCAAGGCCACACACGTCTAGTCGGATTGTGACCAGATTCCAAATCGCATACTTGGGGTCACATGACAAAGTGTGACTGCAGACTTGTACCCAAACCCCTTTGAGTATAGTAAGCTGGAGATAGGATGATACTGCCAGTTAAAGGGTTGCTTGAACCTGAATGCTGTAGTGTGGTGGAAGTGCCTGATGCAAGAATACCCAATGGGGTAAGGTGGGAACCCCGGGATGTAAGCATACTGCCTAAGTGCGATGGGGGAATGGAATCTGGATGTGGTTTGTGACCCTCTATGAGAGGACTTGGCTCTCAAGATATCTCTAGATATCAGACAGGTATGTGTGAGATAGAGATAGATATTGGGTATGTATCAGATGCCAAATGAATAGATATCGAACTGATGAATTGATGCGGTAGACGTGAGATCAGTTGTTTCCGTGACTTGCCTACAAGCGTACTAATACCCCGAACCCCGGCAGTCATATTATACGCGTCATCCACACCGGTAGGGATCTTGTACAAGTTTCTCCTGTGATTTCGGATGCATGAAGCACATGGGGGATCGGCGCTGGAGTTGCGTGACTTCTCTGACTTTATTGCAGCACAGCATACCGCAGTGGGCAGGATTTGTTTCTCAACTTAGGAAATAATTCTCCCTTCCAAGTCCGGACTACTCCAGAAATCGGCTTTTTTTCCATGCAGTATAAATTTTGAAGATCAGTTTTCCATATGAAGCCGACGTGCTGTTTATTATTACGTCCTCTCCCCGGCCTGCAGATGCCATGTGTATCTGCTATTGATCTGGCTCTACCTCTGCCTTAAATACCCTTATGGCTTGCAGAGATGAACAGATACTTTTATTTTCTAAACTCATGATGTCTTGGATCTCATGCAGATGTTAAGTGTAAGCAGCAGGCTGGCTTTAAATGGTAATTACAGTGAACATCTAAGCCCTGCCTTTACTTATAGCGTAGATACAATTATGTCCTATGTCCTATGCATTCAAAAAATTAAAGGGAGTCTTGTCAGCCCAAACTGACAGTAGAAGCTAAGCAGGTAGCCTTGTAGGGGATATCGCCCTGATAAAAATTGCGCCTTCAGTTTAATAATCGCTGCCTGCGTTCTGCACAAATTGTGGTTGAATCAAATATGCTAATTAGGGTGCTCCCTTGGTGTGGCCAAGAGGCTCAGTGCGCTGGTTTTGCATGCCCCGCCTCCCTCACTGAGGATTGACAGCCTGAGTTTCCTCTGCGCACAGTGCTCCTGCCAGGCCGGCAGAGGGAGGTGGACGGCAGGTCCCTAGTGGAACCCAAGTCTTCTAGATATTGCCATAAATGTACCAGATGGAACTTCTGTAAGACTGTAAACACCAACTTCTATTTTAACAGACAAATATAATAGTTAGTTTTGTTGTGTCCAGTACAAGGCCAGAAGGGGGCGCTACATGACACACTATTTAAAGCAATAAATTATTGACCCACCCATTTTCGGAGAATCGTTGTCTCGGACATCCTGATTTCCAAGAATCAGTCTGCCTTCTGTCCATGTTCTTACTCAGGATGTTGTGTGACTTGGCGCTTTTTCTACACGACGGCTGCCGCAGTTCATGCTTCCTCCGCGCTCGCTACAATTAAATTGAAAGAAATATTTTGCTGTTTTTGATAATAAAAAGAAGCTGCTCTGTCATAAATTGGCGCCTCAATGTGTCCAGCTGGCCACACTTGTAGGATTTCATTGTCAGAGAATTTGCCAAAGCTGGAAAAGAGCAACAAAAAAAAAAGATAGATGCCGTATATAACAATAGAACAGATGTTCATCTAATTCTGGTGTGTTCTGTCTCAAGAAGATAGTCCACATGTTGGTTCAAACCGGTTAGTGTCCAAGTTAAAAGATAAATTAATTTGAGCCTAGTTATGAAAAAAATCTTGTGGATTTGGACGGGCTCTTTTGGGTTTCCATAAGGGCAGACTACTTTCTGAGTTCCGAGAATGGTGGAAGTTACTGAACTTTAATAGATTTTGAATGTTTCCAAATTGGATTCTGTTCCTTCATCAGGATTATCTTTAAGGACCATAAAATAATACTTTGGAGTACATCAAATTGTAAATTGAATATCTAAACCATTTCGGAAAAGGTATCTTTTATTAGAAGGGACACCAAGCATAAGCAGCTCAAAAATGCAACTGATAGATTAGGGTTGGTCATAAATATTCATGGACTACTGACCACATTGGCTGTTGGGCCAAAGTAATGCAAACTTCCTACCTGTCAACATCCCCATCTCCTAGACATAGATGATGTCATGCTTAGCTTTTTAGTTATAAGACACTGGGGATGCCAGCAGGTAAGATGAGATTTGCATGGTTCTCGTCTGGTGGCCACAGACAATAGTTGTGTCCAGAGAACCAGGTTCCTGTAAAGCATTTTGCTCAACTGCCCCTAAGAGATCTGTTGTAATCTGATGGGAATTCTGGTAGCAAGTATTTAATTTTCCTGCAGCACCCCCACTGGAGAAATGAGGCAATACATTGTACTTATTCATATCAATGAACTGTTCTCCATAATGAACATAAATCCTGGGTCATCCAGAGACTCCAGCTACTGTCAGGACTCTGAACATTTTTTATTACCTTTTGTGCATTACTGCCCTTTTCCAAGATGGCGTCTTTGGGCTCATGTGCACTGTGTCTTCCTGCTATAAAACTCCACCCCAGCCTTCAGTCTGTGCTAGAGTATTCTGCCTTGCATCCAGCTCCTGACCCTGGTGACTCCCTGGCTATATACCTGCTCCTGTGAACCTGTGTGGTGATCCTGCTACTCTGCTCTGAGTTCTGCTGCATACACCGGTTTCCAGTAATCCTCCTTCATCTGCTGCTCATGTTTACTTCCATCTGCATTTGCTGGACATGTAAGCTGTTGCTGCTCTGCAAAAACCTGAGACTATTACCCAGGCCTCCCTGGTTGTGCTAAGATATTATTTGAACTGCCTTATAAGCATAGCTATCTGTGTTTGGACTAAAACAAGGACTTATTCGTGTCAAGTATTCCTCTGAAGTTTCCTATAGACTGTTAAGCTGCGTTTAATATTTACACCAAGTGTTGTGGACTTGAGTTTCTCTCTACACCTGTTTGAATCACCGTGTGATAATATAGAGTTTACCACTTATAAAACTGTGTCCTGTAGTTGTCTTGTTCCATGCAAAGAGTCTCCTGAGTTATCCCCTATAATTATGACAGCTACATTGTCAAGATTGGTTTCTTACCCACCACATGCCAACCATTTCAATAAATCCTCATTGAGGATGGGTGTTGCTTAAAGGGTTTCCTGAGTAATGCAGAAACACCCATGAGCAAAAGGATAGCAATGTTTTGAACTTTTGACTTTCAGGCTCCATATCTCCCCATCCACTAATGCTTCAAACGTGAGACTGCCAACATTTTATAGACAATCATCTTGGCTATCTCATACATACATTTTGACTTGCAACTATTTAGCATATGATTAGTTATGCTTATGCAGATTCTCTTCATGTCACTGCATTGTTACTGTTTTGCTCCTAAAAAATCTCAGTCTCCATTTTAATTTTTATTATTTTGTTGATATTTTGTAAATCCACCTTTGGCTTTCAACGCCGCCTGAATCATTCTTGGCATGCTCTCAATCAGATTCAAGCATGTCTCGACTGAAATCCGATCCCAGGTCTCTTCTACACATTCCCAAAGTTGGTGCATAGTGGTTGACTCACTTTGGTATGTATACAGCTATACACAGATATATGCTTTTGGCCATTGGGTTGATGTCTGGGGACTGTGGTGGCCAATTCAGCACCTCTGGAACACTGTCATCCTTTTTATACCCATAGTACTCGAGCGTGCGAAGTATCTGGTATTGCAGGATGCTCGCATATAGCTCAGCATTGAGACCTCCATCAATCCTGGTCAAGTATCCAACGCCTTTGGCCGTGAAGCAACCCCATATCATCAGGCTTCCTCCACCAGACTTGATATTTCTCAATCTGTTAGCCCCCTTTTCCCTTGCTTCTTCCAGATCCATTTGCACCGATCAGAGCCTAGTCTATTGACTTTTGCTCCAAATCACCTGTTTCCAGTCTTCTACTGTCCACTTTTCATACTTTTTTGCAAACCCGAGCCGATGCTTCTTATGACGATATTGAAGTCAGAGCTTCTTCACCTTTTTTCGGGCCACCATTCCAGACCTGTGCAATGTGTGTCGCCCGGTGCTTGTATGGGCGTCTGTGATCTCACTATTATGAAGCATACGAGCCATCTCCCCTGCTGTGTTTGTAGCACTAGAACTTGTAGACCTTGTGATGAGCCGACTTGTTGATTCTTATAAAGGAAGATTTGTGGATTATGTCCGCGCTCCTAGCCAAATCAAAACTAGACGTAGTGAAGGAATTAATGGTGGTTTATTCAACACGTTTCAGAGTCTATATGACTCCTTCTTCAGGAATACCACATGAACTTGTTGATTCTGATTTTTTGCCTGGACGTCCACCTCTTGGCTTTTGAATGGATGGATGGACGTCCTTTTGTATTCTTCCAACTGTCATGGCGCTCACATGATGCAGATTGGAGATTTTGTTGGCTGAAAGACCACGATCAATGAGCAGGATGATGCTGTTTCTTGGGAAATCTTCTTCATGGCTTCTCCTCCATTGGAACCAGTGACCTTTCGCTTGGGAATCATCCTAATAACACACGGAGCTATTAGGAAATGTAATCATATGCTAAACATTTGCAAATCTAATTTATATTTGAGATAGCCAAGATGATTATCTATAACATGGTGGAAGCCTCTTGTTTGGAGTTGTACTGGATGGTGAGATATGGAGCCTGAAATCCAAAGGTTCAAACCCTTGTTACCCTTTTGCTCGTTGGTGTATACACGGTGAGTATTATATGTTCTCTTATTTGTTAATAAGGTCTCAGTCACAGGTCTGAGTTTGCAGGAGGGACAGTTTTAGATCCTTACACGTGTACATCCATCGATTTCCCCGTAGATGTGTGGAACATACATTGATGCCACCTGTCTTTCTACATATCAAAGAGACTATTCTGCTCCATCGGAGACCGGGACACGAGTGCTTTTTGTTACCTTTGCATTCCTGATTTGAAGGTTTTGCTTCTGTGTGTTGATTTTTAGTTTCCCTTTTCAGCGAGTCATATCGTTTGTAACCTGTTCCCATTCAGGAGAACATATTTTTGCTGTTTTCCTATGAGTCACATCCAGCACACACGCTCACAATGTAGTTATCAGTCGCGCAATGACTAAAACCGGACATTTTTAGAACATGGCACATAAACTTGAATCCCACAAAGGTGACTTCCTATGAAACTATGCAGCTTCAGCTTTATTCTTATATTTAGCCTATTTTTAATTTGTTAGTAGCAGCGTTTGCAGGGTGCGCTTTATACATGTGAGGGGACTGCACTGCTACATGTATGTACATGTACATATATGTGTATATATACTGTATGTGTATATATATATATATATATATATATATATATATATATATATACCGTATTTTTCGCTTTGTAAGACGCTCCGGATTATAAGACGCACCCCAAATTTTGAGGAGAAAAATAGGAAAAAACTTTTTTTAATAAATTGAGGGGGCTTCTTATAATCCATGCGTCTTATTGCTTACCAGGGGTTGTGGCTGCGGTGGATCAGGGTCCCAGGGTCGTTGCTGGAGGCAGGAGTGGAGCATTGCTGCAGGCTGGGATGATGGGGTCTGCAGGGGGGCTTCGGTGCTGCATGGGGGCTGCTGTGCTGCAGGCTGGGATGAGGGGTGCTGCAGGGGGCTCTGGTGCTGCAGGGGGCTCTGGTGCTGCAGGGGGCTCTGGTGCTGCAGGGGGCTCTGGTGCTGCAGGGGGCTCTGGTGCTGCAGGGGGCTCTGGTGCTGCAGGGGGCTGTGGTGCTGCAGGGCTGTCTCCGGTGCTGCGGGGGGCTCTGGCAACATTTTGTGAAAGACCAGAGCCCCCAGCAGTTCGTCCATGCGTTCCTGTATGACTGACTCCGGGAAAATGGCCGCCGGAATCTCGAGAGATGAGATCTCAGTGCTGAAATCTCATCTCCCGAGATTCCGGCGGCCATTTTCCAGGAGTTAGTCATACTAGAACGCATGGACGAACTGCCGGGGGGCTCTGGTCTTTCACAAAATGTCGCCAGAGCCCCCCGCAGCACCGGAGCCTCCAGCATCACCCGGGGCAGCAGCGGACAACCCCGGCAGTGGCGGCGGGTGACAGCGGCGGCGGGCGGTAGCAGCGGCGGACACCCCCTCATCCCAGCCTGTAATGGTAAGCGGTATATCCGCTTTGTTAGACGCACCCACATTTCCCCCCCAAATTTGGGGGAAATAAAGTGCGTCTTACAAAGCGTAAAATACGGTATATATATATATATATATATATATATATATATATATATATATATATATATATATATATACACTCACCGGCCACTTTATTAGGTACACCATGCTAGTAACGGGTTGGACCCCCTTTTGCCTTCAGAACTGCCTCAATTCTTCGTGGCATAGATTCAACAAGGTGCTGGAAGCATTCCTCAGAGATTTTGGTCCATATTGACATGATGGCATCACACAGTTGCCGCAGATTTGTCGGCTGCACATCCCAAAGATGCTCCATACAAGGCAGGATGGATCCATGCTTTCATGTTGTTTACGCCAAATTCTGACCCTACCATCCGAATGTCGCAGCAGAAATCGAGACTCATCAGACCAAGCAACGTTTTTCCAATCTTCTACTGTCCAATTTCGATGAGCTTGTACAAATTGTAGCCTCAGTTTCCTGTTCTTAGCTGAAAGGAGTGGTACCCGGTGTGGTCTTCTGCTGCTGTAGCCCATCTGCCTCAAAGTTCGACGCACTGTGCGTTCAGAGATGCTCTTAGGCCTACCTTGGTTGTAACGGGTGGCGATTTGAGTCACTGTTGCCTATCAGCTCGAACCAGTCTGCCCATTCTCCTCTGACCTCTGGCATCAACAAGGCATTTCCGCCCACAGAACTGCCGCTCACTGGATTTTTTTTCTTTTTCGGACCATTCTCTGTAAACCCTAGAGATGGTTGTGCGTGAAAATCCCAGTAGATCAGCAGTTTCTGAAATACTCAGACCAGCCCTTCTGGCACCAACAACCATGCCACGTTCAAAGGCACTCAAATCACCTTTCTTCCCCATACTGATGCTCGGTTTGAACTGCAGGAGATTGTCTTGACCATGTCTACATGCCTAAATGCACTGAGTTGCCGCCATGTGATTGGCTGATTAGAAATTAAGTGTTAACAAGAAGTTGGACAGGTGTACCTAATAAAGTGGCCAGTGAGTGTATATATATATATATATATAATATATATATATATATATATATATATATATATATATATATATATATATATATATATATATATATATATATATATATATATATATATTAGTTTAAATTACCCCCTTCTCTCTTATCAAAAATAAAGTTAAGGCATTTTAAAAAAATAAATGTTTGGTATTGTCGCCTCCAAAAGAGTCTGATATATCGAAATATTAAATTATTTAAACCATATACTGAATACCCAAAAGAGAAAAAAAAAGTTTTCAGCACCAGAATTGACATTTTTTGCTGCCACACTCACTAAAAAAAAAAAAATATCTGGTTAAACTCTATGGAACTGTATATTTTTGTTTTGTTTTTTTTTTCTTTAGTAACTCTTAAGTTTTATCAACACTCGTCTTTTTGTCCATTTTTCCTTATTTGTGTATTATAATTAGAGATGTGTCAGATGAGATGGATTATGATTCACTTTCGTGTGCACGGATAGAAGAAGTGAATGTTTCTTGTATGTTACTTGCTGTCATAACTCAGCGCTGACCTCCGGCCCGATCATTTCACAAGCACGCTGTTTATTAGAGACGTGAGAAACAGCAAATAGGAAAGTGACATCTGCGGCTTCTTCCATTCATGAAGAGGTCATCTGTTTGGAATTCAGGAAACATTCCACATTTACATGATGCTTTGCTACAGTACCGGGGTTCAGCGTTATCTGTGCATCCTCACTGATATTTTCCATTGTAAATCTGATTACACAGTTTGTGTTGGAACTGGCGGTTTCCCCTAAATGAATTAAGTATTAAATATGCAAATTGCTTAAAATTAAAATCTGCCACTACTGGGGTTGGACATGCTTTTAAAGGGTTATTCTCCTTTACTTAAAGTGATACGATATTGCTAGGTTATGCCATTATTCTATGGTCATTATTTTATGGCCAGTTATATTACTTGGACCCTCACGGACAGGCTTGGACTGGCCCACAGGAGAACAGGAGAATCCTCCGGTGGGCCACTACACTCTTGTATGAGCAACACTTGGCACAATATTCTTGAATCACTAAGTACAGACAAAGGCGGCATCTTATTCATTTACCAATCTACCCAGTTCATTGTTATATAAAATTGTGATTTTGGATATTGTCACATTTGCATGTAGCCGAAAGTGGGGCCCTGGAGTTTTACTGGTGGATCCTTAGCACCCCAGTCCGACACTGCTCACGGATCCTGCAATGGAAAGCCACGGGGAACTTAGAACCAGTCTCGCTTACTTGAATAAAGATATGTTGCTGTTCCTGTGCACAGCGGGTGGCTGGGGCAGTGCTGCGCAGAGAAAGACTGTGATACGCCGCTCTGGCCCCATGAGGCTCCCATTGATCAGATCCTCTGATTATAAAGTAATAACATATCCTAATCATGCCATGACTTTGTGAAAGGGAAGCTCCATCTTAATTGAGGTTGTCTTCTGACTGCAGGGGGCGGTTTTGGGGCTGCAAGGGGGCTGTCTCTGACTGTAATGGGGTGGTCTCTGAGTGCAGGGGGTCTGTCTCGGTCTGCAGGGGGTCAGTCTTGGACGGCAGTGGAGTCGGTCTTGGATGGCAGTGGGGTCAATCTCAGACTGCAGTGGGGTCGATCTCGGACAATAGGGGGGGCGGTCTCGTACTGTAGCGGTCTGTCTCTGACTGCAGGGGGGATGGTCTAAGAGTTCAGTGGGGGGCAGACTTGGACTGCAAGATATCGTCTCAGACTACAGATCACTGTCTCAGACAGGGGGCATGGGATGTCTAGGTACAAAATATCACTAGTAGGAATTCCATTGAAAAATAATGTAAAGTTGAATAATAGTATCCTTTATGCGTGTAGCATAACACATGTAGAGTGTAGCCCTTGCATATTTTGCCATTCTTTTTATTCCCAGGCAGCAGGAGTATGTATTGGTTGTACTATTTTGCTGTAAGAATTATGAAGAGTATTTGTGTGCGTACGTGTGTGTGTGTGTATTTGTATATATATATTTATATATACACAGTCATGGCCGACTTGGCACCTTTGAAATTCTTCTAGAAAACTACCGTAAGTATTTCTCCCAGAAAATTATTGAAGCCACACATTTGTTGTAATACACGTGTTTATTTCCTCCTGTGTGTATAGGAACAATACCATGAAATAGAGGAAAAAAAGGCAAATTGGACATCATTTCATGCACAACCCCCAAAATGGGCAGGACAAAATTGTTGGCACCTTTCCAAAATTGTGAGTAATCAACTTTGTTTCAAGCAAGTGACTCTCGCTCAAACTCACCTATGGCAAGTAACAGGTGTGGGCAATATGAAAATCACACCTGAAACCAGATAAAGGGGGGATGTTGACTCAGTCTTTGTATTGTGTGCCACGCTAAGCATGGAGAACAGAAAAGAGGAGAAGAGAACTATTTGAGGACTTTTGAACCAAAATTGTTGACAAATATAAACAATCTTAAAGTTACAATTCCAGAGACCTTGATGTTCCTTTGTCCACATTGCGCAATATAATCAAGAAGTTTACAACCCATGGCACTGTAACTAAGGCTGCTTTAACAGTAGCGCCGGCCCGTCGCAGTGTGTCGGGCCGACGTACCAACGCATACTGTCAAATAGAAGCACAACGGGGGCAGCGGATGCAGTTTTTCAATGCATCCGCTGGCCCTTTGTAATGTCCGGGGAGGAGGGGGCGGAGTTCCGGCCGCTCATGCGCGGTCGGAAATGGCGGACACGATGCACAAAAAAAGTTACATGTAACTTTTTTTTGTGCTGACGGTCCGCCAAAACACAACACAACCGCCGCACGACGGTTGCGACGTGTGGCCATACATCACAATGCGTCGCTAATGTTAGTCTATGGGGAAAAAACGCATCCTGCAGACAACTTTGCAGGATGCGTTTTTCCTCCTAAATGACGCATTGCGATGTGCGTCGTACGACGCTAGTGTGAAAGTAGCCTAATCTCCTTGGATGACGATGGCAAAGAAAAATTGATGAAAGGTTGCAACGCAGGATAGTCCAGATGGTGGATGATCAGCCCCAATCAAATTCCAAAGAAACTTAAGCTGTCCTGCAGGCTTAGAGTGCATCAGTGTCAGCGCAAACTGTCCATCAAGATTTGAATGAAATGAAACAGTATGGCTGGAGACCCAGGAGAACCCCACTGCTGACGCAAACATAAAAAAGCTTGACTGCAGTTTGCCAAAATGTATATGAGAAAGCCAAAATCTTTCTGGGAAAAGCGTCTTTCTTGTGGCCGGACCAAGATGGAGCTTTTTGAGAAAGGTAATCATTCTACTGTTTGCGAAAAAGAAATGAGACCTACGAAGAAAAGAACACAGTACCTACACTCAAGTATGGTGGAGGTTCACAGATGTTTAGGGGTTGTTTTGCTGCCTCGGGCACTGGTGTGCAAGGCATCATGAAAATTGAAGATTATGAAAGGATTTTGGGTTGCAATGTACTGTCCAGTGTCAGAAAGCTGGGTTTGCTTCCTAGGTTATGGGTCTTCCAGCAAGACGATGACCCCAAACATACTTCAAGAAGCCCCCAGAAATGTTGGATGTTTTGATCTCCCCGAGGTCATTCATCCTTATGTTTTACAGTCCTTTCACTAGGCACTGCTCCTAATAGCCAGTTTCCTACTCCACACTGATGAGGGGCAAATACCCCAAAACAGCTGTCTGTGGATGGATACCATGTTTTGGTATAGGTGGTTTTCCTTTATTGGATGCTGCCCTTCCTGGTGAAAGACCTGGCTATTCATTGCTTGCGTTGAGAAACACATGATGGTGTCTCCGCGGCTTTTCTACATGCATTTCCAGCAAGACGATGACCCCAAACATTTTTCAAGAAGCCCCCAGAAATGGATGGAAACAAAACGCTGGAGAGCTATTAAGTGTCAGAAATTAGTCTGAATCTAAAGACCACTGAACACCTGTGGAGAGATCTTTAAATTGCTGTTGGGAGAAGGTGCCTTCAAATATAAGAGACCTGGAGCAGTTTGCAAAAGAAGAGAGGTCCAAAATGCCTGTTGAGAGGTGTAAGAAGCTTGTTGATGGCTTATAGGAAGCAATTGCAGTTTTTTATTCCATAGGGTGTGCAACCAAATATTAAGTTGAAGGTGTCAACAATTTTGTTCTGCTCACTTTTGGGGTTTTGTGTGAAATTTATATCCAATTTGCCTTTTTTTTTTTCCTCTGTTTTTTTGTGGTGTTCCAATACACACAAAGGAAATAAACACATGTATAACAAAACATATGTAATTGCAATAATTTTCTGAGAGAAATGCTTCATTTTCTGGTACTGTAATTTTTTTCATAACAATTTGGAAACGTTATGAAATATCCCAAAAATGTCTGTTCTGTTCCTGAGCTAAGGATCTCTGCTTTTAGTTGAGACAAATCTGTGCTGCACTTTATGTACATGCTCAGTAGAGAGGCAGCGCTGTGGGGTCATAGAGGAGATGAATCTGTGCTGCACTTTATGCACATGTTCAGTAGTGACCAGTGCTGTGGGGTCATAGAGGAGATGAATCTGTGCTGCACTTTATGTACATGCTCAGTAGAGAGGCAGAGCTGTGGGGTCATAAAGGAGATGAATCTGTGCTGCACTTTATGTACATGCACAGTAGAGAGGCCTGCTGTGGGGTCATAGAGAAGATGAATTTGTGCTGCACTTTATGTACATCTCAGTACAGAGGCAGCGCTGAGGGGTCATAGAGGAGATGAATATGTGCTGCACTTTATGTACATGCTCAGTAGAGAGGCTGTGCTGTGGGGTCATAGAGGAGATGAATCTGTGCTGCACTTTATGTACATGCTCAGTAGTGACCAGTGCTGTGGGGTCATAGAGGAGATGAATCTGTGCTGCACTTTATGCACATGCTCAGTAGAGAGGCCGTGCTGTGGGGTCATAGAGGAGATGAATCTGTGCTGCACTTTATGTACATGCTCAGTAGAGAGGCAGCGCTGTGGGGTCATAGAGGAGATGAATCTGTTCTGCACTTTATGTACATGCTCAGTAGAGAGGCAGCGCTGTGGGGTCATAGAGGAGATGAATCTGTTCTGCACTTTATGTACATGCTCAGTAGAGAGGCCTGCTGTGGGGACGGAGTTGGAGTCAGAGTCCGGGAAATTGAAGAGTCGGAGGTCTGGTTTACCTACTGCACAGCCCTGCAATATACCGTATATATTGTATGTATATTAAAATGTATTTTGCCTCCAAGCATTGGAAATTTTCTGTTTCTGTTCCAATTCATTTCTATTCTGTGGTGGAAGTGGCATGACCTGAAAACTAAGCTGGGAACATTTCTCCCTCCCTTTAGCTTTGCTCACACAAGCCCCGCATTTATTAACCACAGGCATACTCTTTAATGTGGGTGCCAGTCTGCAGAGATTTGCTTGTCTATTAACTGCTTTATTTTTGGGATCCATTTCTTAATAATTTGTAAGTTGCCATATTTATCTCTGCAGTCGACTTAATTCCTTCTGCTTCCCCCGACCACCTTTATGTCATTACTGATCCTCCACTGGATGGCATCCGTCTCCTAACTAACCAGAACTCCGGGCACATTCATTGTCTCCTGATCACAATTAAAAGGAAACCTCATCTCCAGCGCATGGCAAACAAAGCCATTCACAAGGCTATATTTTCCGATTGGTTCACATCTACTGTATCTATGGACAACATCTGAATGGAGTTAGTATGTTCTTCCCATATTTATGTAGATATCCTCCTCGTGCTTTGCTTTTCCTCCTGCCTTCAGAACTGGTGGGAAATTTAGATTGTGAGCTCCACGGAGGACAGTGAAAATAATCATCCAGCATTTCCAGTCATTCTTTCCCCTTAAATGTGGTGTCATGAGCGTTTTGAGTGTCCACCATAAACATCAACAAGTCGATCAATATTGGCAAAATCTTTTTCATGTGTATAGGCATCTGACCTGACCTGAAGTAGATAAGTATGGGCAGCCTCTAGGATCATATAAGGTGTATGACGCCGACCCTACGTCCCCATGATGGTAGATACCGGGGTAAGAAGTGTTGGTTAATGAAAGAAGGGTCAGGTGTTATTAAGGGAATATGCCAGTTGGAACAACGTATTACTCATTCATGTGCTGGGTTATGACTTTTAAACTGGTGGGGACTAGCGATGAGCAAAATTTCTCCGATAAGGTGTGATCTGAGCATGCTCGGGTGCTAAATGACTGTCGTTGGCGTGCTCAAATAATATGTTCGAGTCCCCAACGTTGCATGTCTCGTGGCTGTTCTACAGCTGCAACACATGCACGGGTTACCTGTTTCTTATGCAATCCCTGTACGTGTTGCAGCTGTCGAACAGCCACAAGATATGCAGCCGCGGGGACTTGAACATATTTTTCGAACACGCCGAAGACACTCGGTTAGCAAACACTCCTGGTTTGGGAAAGGTTTCTTGATCTCACATGTATTAAAGAGGTTGTCCACTACTAAGACAACCACTTCTCAATAGGAATATTTGCACCTGTTAAAATAAAAACACCTATACTCGCCTCCCGTGTCGGCGCTGTTCCAGTGGTGTCAGCAGTCACGTTCCCAGGGCTCTCCTGAGGTTGTTACGTCTCACGAGCCCTGTGCCCATTCAGCGCTGGCGTCACTCTTCCCCCTTCGAGTGTATAATTAATCAAGAGGAAGTGAGCGACTGTTTCTGATGAGGAAGTAATCAAGATGGAAGGGACAGTGGTGTCAGCGCTGATTGGGCACAGGGTTCATATGACAGAACAACCTCAGATGAGCCTGAGTACCGACGCCACTGGAATGGCGCTGGCACAGGAGGTGAGTATAAGTATTTTTATTTTAACGGGGGCAAACATTCAGATTGAGAAGGGTTGTCCTAGTAGTGGACAACCCCTTTAAAGTCTTAGGAGAACCTGTCACCAACATTTTGTAATGTAAAGTAAAGACATGGCTCTAATGGTGCTCTAATACTGACTACATTGATACCTTTGGTGAAGAAATCCCCTTTCTTATTCTTCTTTAATCAACAATTTGAAATGTTCTGCTTATTAGACTTCAGTGCACAGGGGCTGGACTGTGCACTGGGTCTTCTTCTACCTGTCTTGGATTTTCCCTCCCCTCCGTCTGTCTTCGGTCTTTGAATGACCTGTCTCCTCTGTTCAAAATATCAGCAGTGACCTGTCATTCATAGACCGGAGGCAGGTGGAGGGGTAGGAAATTAGAGACAATGAGGCGAAGACCGAAGGCACAGTCCGGCCCCTGTGCACCGAAATCGAATTAGCAGAAAACTTCAAATGGTGATAAAAGATGAACCACAAAGCGGATTTCTTCACCAAAAGCATCACTGTAATCAGTATTACGGCGCCATTACAGCCATGTCTTTACTTTACAATACAAAATTGTGTATCGCTCACGTGATTGACAAGTCTTTCCTTTTCTGAGTTGTAGGTAGCGTTAAATCAATCTTCTGTTGAATTTGCTATGATGCAATATCAGTCCTCCATAAGGTGTTGTTGCACAGCCCAAATCCCTAATGGGAGGATTAACTATACATTCTCAATATAACTGAAATTCTTCACCAGAATAGAAATACTCTATCTGTGTTTTGCACCTAGTACCTCTCCGTATAACTACACCTCCCAGCACGCATTGATAGCCTGTGGCTGATGAATACTAATCCTTATGTATATCTTCTGCGGTCTTTTGTAGCCTTCTGGATGCTTGGCCTGGTTTCTCTTGGCAGTCCATTACACAGTTAGCGGGTATAGCTGTCACTATCTGATGTTTATATTATTAAGTGCTATAAAACTTCCTGTGTTTATTCTAGACCAGAATATCTGGAGAAGAATACTGGAGAGATTTACTGCTGCACGTTCACGACTCTGCGAGCTGCTATCATTTTAGCTGCCTAGACGTTAAAATGGAAATTCTACTGGAATATAATATACTAATCTAACAGAGGAGCAAAATACGATAGAGAGTAAGATCTATCTTAATCTTTACTCCAGCATACTGAGGGTCAAAAGAACTCGCAAGAAGTTTAGGTGGAAACATTACCATTTTGGGAAAAAAAAGTGTGGTTGTTATTAATGTTTTCACAAGGGTTGACGCCAAGTTTTCCTAGATGCATGAATGGCAAAGTAGTTGGTAGGCTCACCCAGTGAGGTGGATTCGCAAAGCTGCAGGTCAGGGTGGACACTGACCCAGATCCTTGGCACAGCAGGCAAGATGCCATGTGGAATAATAAGTACCCAAACAGGCTTACGCTGAGCAACAGACTTAGGCCGGCGTCACACTTGGCGTAAGACAATACGCCACGTATTATACGTCCGTACTACGGCCGTAATACGGAGAAATGTTCCCAAAATATTGATCCGTAGTCAGGGTGTGTCAGCGTATTTTGCGCATGGCATCCTCCGTATGTAATCCGTATGGCATCCGTACTGCAAGATTTTCTCGCAGGCTTGCAAAACCGACATCTAATGGATTTATGTGCTCAAATGTTCGGGAAAACATATATACAGTATATTATATATATGTCATTGAGACACATATATATATATTCTGTATTTAGATTTCATTCAGCGCGATATCTGTGAACAGCCGGTAATTCAATTGCCGGCTTTTCATTTCTCCTGCACAAACCCGACAGGATATGAGACATGGTTTACATACAGTAAACCATCTCATATCCCCTTTTTTTTTTTGCATATTCCACACTACTAATGTTAGTAGTGTGTATGTGCAAAATTTCAGCGCTGTAGCTGCTAAAATAAAGGGTTAAATGGCGGAAAAAATTGGCGTGGGCTCCCGCGCAATTTTCTCCGCCAGAATGATAAAGCCAGTGACTGACGGCAGATATTAATAGCCAGGAGAGGGTCCATGGTTATTGGCCCCCCCCGTGGCTAAAAACATCTGCCCCCAGCCACCCCAGAAAAGGCACATCTGGAAGATGCGCCTATTCTGGCACTTGGCCACTCTCTTCCCACTCCCTGTAGCGGTGGGATATGGGGTAATGAAGGGTTAATGTCACCTTGCTATTGTAAGGTGACATTAAGCCAGATTAATAATGGAGAGGCGTCAATTATGACACCTATCCATTATTAATCCAATTGTTTGAAAGGGTTAAAATACACACACACACACACACATGATTTAAAAGGATTTTAATGAAATAAACACAGCGGTTGTTTTAATAATTTATTGTTCTCTCAATCCATTTCCAGGCCCTCGCTTGGCAAAATAATAAACGCACAAGATACATACCTTCTGATGTCCGATCACGTCCAACGAGGTAATCCATCTGAAGGGGTTAACTAATATTACAGGCACGAGCTGCGATAAACCACTCGCTCGTGCCTGTAATCCCCGGGTGCTGAAAGGAAAGCTGGATCTGTACTTACATTGAGTCGCGGTGATGCGCCCTCTGGTGGATGTTCTCATGAACTGCAGCCTGGGAACTTTTTCCCACGCTCCAGGTCATATGAGGACATCCACCAGGGGGCGCATCACCGCGACTGAAGGAAATGTAGGTCAATGACCTACATTTCATTCATTCGCCGGGGAATTACAAGCACGGAGCACAGCTGCATTAGCAGGGCTCCTGCTTGTAAATTATTTTAACCCCTTCAGATGGATTACATCGTGGGACGTGACGGTTCAGCTGAGGGTATGTATCTTGTGCGTTTATTATTTTGCCAAGCGAGGGCCTGGAAATGGATTGAGAGAGCAATAAATTATTAAAACAACCGCTGTGTTTATTTCATTAAAATCCTTTTTAATCGTGTGTGTGTGTTTTTTAACCCTTTCAAACAATTGGATTAATAATGGATAGGTGACATAATTGACGCCTCTCCATTATTAATCTGGCTTAATGTCACCTTACAATAGCAAGGTGGCATTAACCCTTCATTACCCCATATCCCACCGCTACAGGGAGTGGGAAGAGAGTGGCCAAGTGCCAGAATAGGCGCATCTTCCAGATGTGCCTTTTCTGGGGTGGCTGGGGGCAGATGTTTTTAGCCACGGGGGGGCCAATAACCATGGACCCTCTCCTGGCTATTAATATCTGCCCTCAGTCACTGGCTTTACCATTCTGGCGGAGAAAATTGCGCGGGAGCCCACGCCATTTTTTTCCGCCATTTAACCCTTAATTTTAGCAGCTACAGCGCTGAAATTTTGCACATACACACTACTAACATTAGTAGTGTGGAATATGCAAAAAAAAAGGGGATATGAGATGGTTTACTGTATGTAAACCATGTCTCATATCCTGTCGGGTTTGTGCAGGAGAAATGAAAAGCCGGCAATTGAATTACCGACTTTTCACTAACACCGCTGCGTATTTCTCGCAAGTCACACTGCTGGTCCGTGTGGAATCCGTATTTTTCACGCCCCCATAGACTTTGGCGATTTTTTTGCGCAATACGCTGACAAACACAGCATTCTGCGATTTTGTACGGCTGTAGAAAGCCGTATAATACTGAACCGTAATATACGGCTGATAGGAGCAGCCCCATTGAGAATAATTGTGCCGTTTATTTTGCGAGTTTTACGGACGTAATTTCTGCGCTCTTACGTCCGTAAAACTCGCCAGTGTGACGCCAGCCTTATAAGTAAGGCAGTACACACTGGAAGCCACTTATCCAAGAGTGCAGGTCAAGAAGACTACATCATTTCTGAAGTAGCTCACAGATGTTGGTGGAACCAACTGCAGATTGTAACTTAATGTGAACAGAATTAGATAACAGTTTTGTGATGCTTAGAGCAAACGATGGATTAACCAGCAGCAGATGCAAGTAATTTGAACAGATTGTAATAAGTGTTTGATGCTTACAGCAAACGATTGGTTAACATGCAGCAAATGATAGAAATCACAGGCATCTGGTAAGATGATGGCAACAGAAGAATCAGGAAGGTGGCAATCTCCAAATGGTTAATGAACACGTTAGTCTCAATACTCAGACACAGGGATGTGTCTGATTTGGCCTTAAAAGATCTTTGGAGATTGTCACTGAGTTATGCCGGTCCACTTGTAAGACCTGCCGTGGAGCATAGCAAAGGGCAGCGGCCATAGGGGAAGGATGCCTAGCTCAGCCCTCAAGACTAGACAGATTGTGCAGATGTCATAAGGGGTTTTCGGAATAAAAACATGGCTGCTTTCTTTTAAAAACAGTGCCACTTGTCCACATGGGTTACGTCTTTTACTGCAGCTTGGTCCTATGTGAATGGGATAGAGCCATTTTGTTCTGACATTACAAAGAAAATGAGAAATATATAAAGAAATGTTCTGGTGTCTCAAGAAGGTCATCCTCCTCCAGTTCACTGTAGCAGGTTGTTAGACAACAGGCTGCATCAGAAACCTTGTCTCTAAGACAACAGAATGCTAAGCTCCACCCAAAGTGGGCAGGTCTTTTGTTAGCCACCATGTAAAGATGGAGCTGATCAGCAGTCGATTGAGTCCTGTGTTCTCCGCCGGATTTCTACAAGACGGATTGTTTCAGGATCATGCAGAAAATTCTGTAAAGTAGCTGTAAGTCAGGGCGACTATATTTCTTGGTCAAATTAAAAATGTGTTTCTAGGTTTCGTGCCTCTTTAAGAGCATAGCTTGTGTAAAAGCTCAGTCCATTAGGACTAATCATATAGTCCTCCTCTGTGTTTAACACAAGCTGTAAGTAATGCTTGTAAAAAAAATGCATGGTATCTTAGCGGGGTTATACTGAGCGATAACATGCAATTTAAAATCAAATGAAACCTTGTCAAGAGATGCCAGGTATGACAGCAGCGGGCGCCTCGGAGTGGTTAATAAGGATCTCCGTCTAACGGGAACCAGATGTGCTTCACTTGTGGACCTACAGTTCTCGCAATGACGACCGCCGAGAACTTTCTTCTGATTTACCATCTCTCACTTGGCGCTCCTCGAGAAAAAAAAAAAATCTAACAAACAAATAAAGCCTGCCTAATCTTTAAATTAGAAGCCGGGCCTTCTGTCTTGTCTATTAAAAATAAGCAGCCTTAAGATATTACCTGCCATTTCCTGGAAGGGGCTGTGTTTATTTGTCTTAAATAAAAGGGTCCGAGTGTGTGTGGAGGAGAGAACTGATTTTTTTTCTTTTTACCTTCGCCTGCCAGTTAGTTTTGGTTTATACAAGTGTGGAGGAGTGATTTTTTTTTTTCCCTCCTTTGCTTTGGTCTTTAGTCTTTGCCTGTATGTTGTGGGAGGTTGGGGGGCATTAATGCATTCTTTCTGATATATAGCATAATGGATGCCTTAATGTGAGGGAGGTAGACTTACTATGCATAGACTCCTTATCTTAGAAGTATCCACCCTATAGTTCAGGAAAAAAACGTCAGATTGACATTTTATAGCATTAAGCATGTTAAGATCGCTCCAGAAATTTGCAAGGACAGTAAAATTAGTAGTATCTGTGCCAGATAATAAGAAACTGTGATCCACGTTTGCAACCCAATTAATATTATGATTATGTCTCTAAAATAAGTCTTAATAATATGTTACCGTTCTGCGTAGATAGCGCCAATGCAGACCTATGTGTTTCCATAGTTACAGACTACAGGTTAAATGTCTGTTGTCTGATCCAGCAGTCATACAACTTTTCTTCTAACACGCGACCCCCCCCCCCCCCGGGTCTCTTCTTTTTAACTTAAAAATATATTCTGGCATTATAATATATATGGACTTAACCGAGGTTGGTTAATCAGTATCAGAACAGTGGGGGGCTGGGCATTACCACCCCTGCAGACCACCATTGTTTACCGGGCACTGCAATGTAAATTAGTGTATGAAGCTCAATTTCATTTAGGTGAAAGAGTCTGAGCTGCAGTACCGGGCACGGCCACATGAATGGCGCTGTGCCTGATTAAAAAAAACAATGAAGCGGATACTGGAAGTTGGAGCTACTCTAATCTGATTTTTATGGTCTATCCTAAGGTTTGGCCATCAATAATATAGTCCTTATTATTTGTATCGACTGTAATGCTCAGTATTAGTTGCCCATACCTTGTCCAGTTTCCAAGATGGCCGCTGCGTTGTGCGCTTGCGCGGTGTCTCCAACTGTGCTTGCGTTGCCGAAGGCATCCTTAGGACTCGGCGCGGGTATTTGACGTCACAGGAAGTGTTTTCCCTGACCCGCGCTGTTGCCCGGATGGCCGGATGTGACGCTCTGGCATTGGGAGGCGCACTGCGCATGTGCCGGACCAGGCGCAGCGATTAGCCGTATTAGGGCATTACTTATCACACTATATAGATTGGGCATTTTTGGGTGGAGTATACGGCCCCCTGAGGAAGCCATCTACGCGAAACGCGCGTCTGGGCTTGAACATTCGTCCTGCCGAGGTCCCTCCTTCCCACATGGGTAAGCACGAGTTATGTTTGGGCTAATGAGCAATGACATATCTTTTTGAATTAGACCGGCAATTGCCGGTGTGGGTTCCCTATTGACATATAAACTGGCCAGGACTAAAGGGTGCTCATGTTACGGTTTTTTCACTTGCTCTTGGCTCTAACAGTTATGGAGGTATTTTGATGGGTTGTTTTTGTTTTATGTTTTTTCTCCCCTTTTCATTTCTTGTCATGCATTTTGTACTTTGGCAGACAGCCGTTATTTATTGTGAGTGAGATTTTTGTAATAAAGATTTTTTTCATACTATATTTAAACTATCTGGGCTTCGCTTATTACCTAACTTGTACCCGTGAGAGTATACACTCCTGGTTCTCTATAGGTTTAATGAATGGCGCTGTGCCTGATTAAAAAAAACAATGAAGCAGATACTGGAAGTTGGAGCTACTCTAATCTGATTTTTATGGTCTATCCTAAGGTCTGGCCATCAATAATATAGTCCTTATTAAGCTTTGGAGTTAATATAATTCCATTAAGTCTCAGTCTGCAATTTTCATTTCTTCATTCATTTTCAGGGCACTTGATATGCAGTGTGCAGCCTGATCCAAGTTTCAGGTTTTTCTCTTGTGTGAGTGTCTCTCCAAGAAATTGAGGCTGAATGTGAGGTCTCTGTATATCCCGGGTTCTGTTTACAATTGTGTTCATAAATCGGTACAGTTTCTGTCATGTTCTTATTTTCGCCTTATCTGTACCACTTTCTCTACCCTCTCTAAGTCTGTTGATACTTTCTCCCCTGTCCACAACGCGGAAGTCAGTGGAGAACAACACCATTCCTCTGCCACTACCCTTAGGCTTCTTTCACACTAGCGTCGGCACAGGGCTGTCACTATGTGTTGGCCCGACGTGCCGACGCACGTTGTGAAAGTGATGCCCGACGTGGGCAGCGGAAGCCGTCTTACGACGCTTCCGCTGCCCCATTGTAATGTTCGGGGAGGAGGGGGCGAAGTTTCGGCCGCGCATGCGCGGTCAAAAATGGCGGACACGACGCACAAAAAAAAGTTACATGTAACTTTTTTTGTGCCGACGGTCCGCCAAAACACGACGCAACCGTCGCACGACGGCTGCGACGTGTGGCCGTACGTAGCAATGCGTCGCTATTGTAAATCTATGGGGAAAAAACGCATCCTGCGGACAACTTTGCAGGATGCGTTTTTTATCCTAAACAACGCATTGCGACGTATGCAAAACGACGCTAGTGTGAAAGTAGCTTAAATGGTGAGAGAAGGGATGGGAGGAGCAGATAGCCATCAGGACAAGGAGAAGAACCCTGATGTAAGAATGTAAGGAGAAGAACGCTGACGGAGTTGTAATATTTTGCAAAAGCAAACTGCTAGATGGAGGATTTAAAGACACCCTGCTGCAGCAAAGTGGTAGATCTTTTTTTTTTTTTTTTTTAAATATTCTTAAAGTCCCACATTTCAGATCGGTGTCAGCTAAACATTGGTGCAACAACCACTGGGTCTATCTCTTATAGAACAAAGGATTGGCAGTCCTAAACCGGACCCGTATATCGCCTAGTGCAGTGTCAATGGGCCCCATACACATAAAAGGGCATTTACACTGCAAGGTGATCATGATCAAGTGTTATTAAGGATCATCGGGACTGAGGAAGTGGAACCCAGCAGGGATAAAGGCAAGTAAA
Source organism: Ranitomeya variabilis (assembly GCF_051348905.1). Taxonomy (NCBI): domain Eukaryota; kingdom Metazoa; phylum Chordata; class Amphibia; order Anura; family Dendrobatidae; genus Ranitomeya; species Ranitomeya variabilis. Next base: position 48,323,094 of record NC_135233.1, on the reverse strand, counting down.
GCACAGAAGGTGGAGCACACCAATCATAGAGATCTAGAAACTCAAATCTCAAGACACAGGTGTGCTTGTGGGTGTGTGTGTGTGTGTGTGTGTGTGTGTGTGTGTGTGTGTGTGTGTGTGTGTGTGTGTGTGTGTGTGTGTCAGTGGGCCTCACATAGGTCTAGGGACATGATGTCATTGATTCATGGGGCAATCTGCAGAACCTGATGTGGAGCACAACACAGGGCAGTGGACCCTGGAGAAGGGAGCGAAGCCCGGGATACTGGAGACAGAAGTGTAAGGGTACCGTCACACATTGAAATTTCCATCGCTACGACGTTACGATTCGTGACGTTCTAGCGATATCGTTACGATATCGCTGTGTCTGACACGCTACTGCGAACAGACACCCTGCTGAGAATCGTACGTCGTAGCACATCGTTTGGAACTTTCTTTCGTCGCTTGATCACCCGCTGACATCGCTGGATCGTTGTGTGTGACAGCGATCCAGCGATGTCTTCGCTTGTAACCAGGGTAAACATCGGGTAACTAAGCGCAGGGCCGCGCTTAGTAACCCGATGTTTACCCTGGTTACAAGCGTAAACGTAAAAAAACAAACCGTACATACTCACCCGTCGGTGTCCTTCAGGTCCCTTGCCGTCTGCTTCCTGCTCTGAGTGCCGGCCGGAAAGTGAGAGCAGAGCGCAGCGGTGCTGTGATCTGCTCTCACTGTACGGCTGCACTCAGAGCAGGAAGCAGACGGCAAGGGACCTGAAGGACACCGACGGGTGAGTATGTACTGTTTGTTTTTTTACGTTTACGCTGGTAACCAGGGTAAACATCGGGTTACTAAGCGCGGCCCTGCGCTTAGTTACCCGATGTTTACCCTGATTACCCGGGGACTTCGGCATCGCTCCAGCGCCGTGATTGCAACGTGTGACCGCAGTCTACGACGCTGGAGCGATGATTATACGACGCTGCGACGTCACGAATCGTGCCGTCGCAGCGATGAAAATTTCAATGTGTGACGGTACCCTTAGACAAATGTAAAATAATATTTACCAAGGTGTGTGGATAGCCTTTATTGTAAAAGAATGAGGATCCCTAAATTTTAAGAACCGGGCTCCCGTTATTCTGCGCTGTCCAGATACCTGGCGCACACCGCGTGCCTTCTGACGCTGCTGGCCGCCTGCACCTGTTTTGTGTTATCGCGCACTGCGTTGAGTCAGACAAGCTGCTTCACTTTATCATGGGGGGAAATGAAAGCTGTTTTTACAGTTCACTAGAATAGATTGCGACTCCCCGGGGTTACTGAATGCTAATTTTCCTGAATGGTTAGATGGGACACAAGATTAGTACATTGGAAGGTTCATTTTTCACCTTCGAGGCACTGATCCAAGTCAAGCAAGAAAACAATTTTTTTTCTTTCCTCTACACAATAGAGGAGTGTTAAAATGCGCAGCGCTGGAGCCTCCACATGTAACTGCTCGGTTACAGAAGAATAATCGCCAATCTGCAAAAACAAGTCTTCATCTGCTGAGCTTTTCCTAATGGCTGATGGGACAGATTGGCTTGGCACTCCCTCGCTTCCTGTAATACAATCCCTCCATCCACCAAATTCCTCTTTTTGACATATAAGCCACAAGGACTGGGTCCTTTTAACTTCGTTGTTTTGGAATTTCTTATTAATCTTGTTTTCACTGGACGGTAAGAATTCACTGACTTGGATAGCTGTGCGCTGTAGACTGGTTACTGACCCTGCCCCATCAGAACCAGCGTCTGGAAGCGATTTCTATGGTGTAAATTGGATGTGACTTGACAAAGTTTGCTACAGCTGCTGATTTTCTTCTTCCCTCTGCAGAAGGAAAAAAAAAAAGTGTGATTTCTGGGGGTCCAACGTATGAGCCCCCACCAATCTTGAGAAGACAGGTCTTAAAGTCTCCTGTTTGGCCATCGCTTCCATAAACCATGAATGAAGTGATGCATACATATGTTCACTGCCTCTTAATTCACAGAGGGGGCTTTGGAACCCTTATTCTGTGAATTGGTGGGGGTGCCAGAAATTGGAACCTTAGCAATCATATATTTTATGATCTACCCGGTCAACCCTTTTAAAGGCAATCTGTCAGCGGGTTATATAATCTGAGAGCAGCATGGTGTAGGGGATGAGGGCCTGATTGCAGCAATGTGTCACTTACTGTTGCATTTCAATAAAATCCGTGTTTTATCAGCAGTAGTTTCAGTACAGGACTAGGTGTCTTGTGCCTCCTAGTCAACTGCTCTGTATAACCCCGTCCCCACCACTAATTAGAAGCTTTTTGTGTACACTATAAATTGGGAGAAAACTGCTGATCAGTGGTGAGGGCGGGAAGTTACAGGGCTCAGCCTTCAGAGAACTTCTAGATCTGCAGTAGAGAAAACAATGATTTTACTAAAACTGCAGCAAGCAGCCCAATAAGTGACATATCGCTGCAATCAGTGTTTCAACCCCTATATTCTTCTGCTCTCCAATTACATGGCAAAAACCTGGTGAAAGATTCCCTTTAATATTCGCTCCTTTGACGTGTCCTTGGTGTCCTCATGGTTCTATATCGCCCCTCGCCCAACATTCGTACATTGCACTGGTGCAGAGGGTCACAATAGACCCTTTCATTTTCCCGGTAAAGGTGACGGCACTGTGGAATGGATAAACTTTTCGCAAGTTGCAAGGTTTATTCTGATTTTCTTTGCCAGAAGAAATAACTGCAGTCCTGTTGCTGTAGTCTTCTGAGTTTCTGTGTGGCCTTAGCCTAAAGATCGGCACAACTTTGCAAGTAATTGACTAAAGATCGGTCGACAACTTGATGTCTAGAATGATATAGCCAACGGGTGAGCCACATGAGCAGTAGCGATGAGCGAATATACTCGTTACTCGAGATTTCTCGAGCACGCTCGGGGGTCCTCCGAGTATTTTTTACTGCTCGGAGATTTAGTTTTTCTTGCCGCAGCTCAATGATTTACATCTGTTAGCCAGCATAAGTACATGTGGGTGTTCTCTAGCAACCAGGCAACCCCCACATGTACTTATGCTGGCTAACAGATGTAAATCATTGAGCTGCGGCAAAGAAAAACTAAATCTCCGAGCAGTAAAAAATACTCTGAGGACCCCCGAGCGTGCTCGAGAAACATCGAGTAACGAGTATATTCGCTCCTCACTAATGACCAGTGATAGATAAAGATTGGGAGGACCATTGGGACGTCAGCACAAAAGGTCAGGTGCAAAAGGTGGGCAGTACATATGTTGTTTTATTTTTATTTTTTTTCCAGAAACTATTATGCAGACTTATGTTTATGAGATGAGCAGTAGACTTTGGTGTTGGGTGTTAACCACAATCAGTAGGGAAGCCAATGTGCATTTCTTTGTGCTTATTTGGGGCATTTAGTCGGTTTCCAAAAATACCATTAACTACATCCACAACAATCCAGCAGATTTTTACCAGCTTTTTTACTCCACTATATTTGCTGTGCATAGCGGTGAACACCGCATGGCTTTTCCCGGCACTGTGTATGCTGTCATTCTCAAATCCAGCTGAGACTGATGAAGGTCGAGTTACAGACGAAACGTCTTTTATTTTCTGGATCATTTCATAAATAAATTTCTATCTTTATGAATCACGTTTGAATGTCATGTTTCTAAATATTGTTTAATAAGATTGGAGCCTACTTGTTCACCAACTTACTAGAAGTGCCATGTTTTTGCCTTTCCTTCTGTAATACATAGGCGCTGGGTTTAGGTGGAAATCTTAGAACTAGTGATGAGCGAACGTGTTCAAATAAGGTGTTACCATAGCATTCATGTTTTCTAGCGGAGTGTCTTCGGCATGCTCGAATAATATGTTGGAGTCCCCGCGGCTGCATGTCTCGCGGCTGTTTGACAGTCGCAACACATGCTGGGATTGCCTGTTTGTTAGCAATTGTCGAGACATGCAGCCTCATGGACTGATATATTATTCTTGCACGCCGAAGTCACTCGGTTAGCACCAGAACTGTGGAGTTGGAGTCTGAGCCCATTTTCCGTCTGGGATACAGGCACTGACCACTCAGGCGTCCAATCTGGTACAGGGGCGTGCTGAGTGATCAGTGTGTTGATTGACAGCTCGGCCGTCGAATCTGAGACTGGGAGGCGCTTGTTGTCTCCAGGTGTTCAATATAACAAGTGATTGCCAGGGTACTTAACTGGACTGTTTCTTCACCTCTGCCAGATGTACATTCAGCTAAGTGTGGTTTGTTTGCTCTGTGTCTTGTGTTCTGTTTGTAAATCTTTTGTTGCCTGACCTTGTTCTGACCATCCGTCTATTTAAACCCTACAGCTCTGATCTGCTATTCTCCTTGTCTTCTGACCTTGGAGTGTTACCCGACACATTTGTCTCTTCCTTCTGTTTATGACGTATCTTCCTGGCTTTTGACCTCAGACTCCTTGACTACTCATTGACTTCACAGGAAGTACCCCAAAACTGCAATGCGCCATGGGAAATGAGGGCAACTACCCCCGAACTGCAATGCAATATGGGAAATGAGGGCAAGAACCCCAAAATTCCTAACTATTAATGAGTTTTTCTAATATCTCTTGACCTGATGCAAGGCACACTAACGGGTCAGACTTGGAATTATCAGGTAGCTACATTTATCTCCAATTAGTAGCACTAGAGTGAGTGTTTTCTTCATTCTGGTTGACAGCTAATTTGCATATTTTTCCCATGTAGCACTGTAAGCCTTCATACTTTACCTGGATCTCTCTAAAGGGTTGTTGTCAATTTTTATCTTTAATAGTGCAACACTTCCCAGCTTTCTGTTTGCTGGGGGGGGTTGGACCTTTTGGACCAGCGAATTGTTGTGCCTCTAACATGAACCGTGCGCTCTCTGATGATGCGGCAGCATTCGGAGCACGGTGGCACTAAAGCTGGCCGAATCCAGCAAACCAGTTTTAGATCAACGCTTACAAGCTTTATAGAAAAGAACTTGTGAGCATAGCATGTTTGGCCACTACCAATAGACTGTAATGGTGGCCGATTTTCCTAGACAACAAGTGTTAAACAATAATATTAAAATTCCCTCCGTTCTTGACAAAGGAGAGTATTATTAGTAAAAGGTAGATTGCAAAGTTTCTTGTCATTTTAGCTATTACTGATGTTCAGACTAAGGGTCCATTTTCATATGTAGTAAATTACTGTTGATCGTCTGCTTTTTTGCTGATTGGCGGTCATTTACGAGCCTGTTTACACAGGCCGACCCCGTTTCAGATGCGCAATTAACAATATGCAATAGATTTTTCGGTGTGCACAGGCTGCCTTTGTTCTAATCCTTTTCCAAAAGAGGATGTGCTGCCTCGAACGATGATCTTTGGTGGAAACCAAAAGATTGCCAGCCTGTTTACATTGCACGATTATCATGAAACAAGTGTTCCTAGGAAAGATCATTCACGGTAATCGTGCAACCTAATGAAAATGAGGACCCCCAGAGTGATCAGTGCAGTGTCTGATTCAATGTATGCTTAGTCCGTCATTCTATACTCTGAATATGGTTATATCTTCTCTATTAAGCTGGTTATCAGCACTATTTAATTTCTTTACTACTGGCCTAAGAACTAAGAGGCAGGTAATTGGTACCTACCTGCCTGTTGTGCTTGGCGTCGATCTCTGCCAACACAGAGCAGTCATAGACCGCTCCTGCCGGCGATTCAGATGCTTCTGCTTACGTCACATTGACAGAACAATGGCTTCTCTTCCACTCTACTCTGTTGACTGGGCGTGACTGCCGAAGTCATGCTGATTGACAGCCACCTCCTTGCTACCTAACTGCTTGGAGCTGGCTGTCAATTTTCAGCCCTGTCGACAGAGCAGTCCAGAAGAAGAGCTGCTCTGATGACATGGAGCAGCTGAATTGCCGGCAGGAGCAGTCAGTGACCACTCTGAGCTGGCACTGGGCAGAGCAGGCAGGTAGTTAGCTACTACCTGCCTGTTCATTTTTTTGGCCCATAGTTAAAAAATAATAATAGTCCTGGACAGCCCCCTTTTAAGCTATGTATTTTTGTATTGGATTTTGAAAAGACATAGTGGAGGACTTATCCAAAGCAACAAATCAACTTTTCTTTTGCACTAGTTTAATTAAGTTTAGTTTAGTTTCCATCAGTCTCCCACATAATTTTTATTTTAGTTTTTGTGGCCTCTATCACTCCCTTTACAAATTTCAACCCCCCCCCCCCCCCACAAAAAAAAATTACCGTATGTGGAAAAAGAAAAAAAATGTGATTCAGTTTTCCGTTATTTGACAGTCCAGGAAATATTGCACTAAAAAATTTGAAATAAAAACTACAATGGCAGCAAAACTGCCAAACAACAAAAGTGCCATATTGTGTACAGAGGATTATCACGAATTTTGACAGTGTGTGAAACATGGATAGCCACAGGAATGCCCAGTGACTGAAGTAGATAATTGGGGTGGGGTGACCCAGTAGATGTCTATCCTACGGATTTGCTTCTAGTTGAATGCTCTTGAGGAATCTGCAAAATCTGTGTTAGCGCAGCACACTCTCCCCGCTAGTAAATGTCCTGACAGGCTCTAATTAAGAGAATTGATTTGTGCTCAGCTTTAGGTTGCATTGCCCTCCTGGGATATAGCGAGTTTTAATACAGACCATTTGGAAAAACAGTGTATGTATGACTTACTATTAAAAAGGAAAGAAATCATTTGGACCCGGGCCAAGCACATCATCAAAAATCCTGCCACAGTTCAGAGCGGGGCCTTCACCGCCGCTAACGTTTCCAAGCCTTGTTTTCCTTCTAGGCTGCAGTGTTCCTATTTGGTTTTAGAATACACATTTGTGTTGACTTAACATGTTAAACGTCTGTTAGCTTTGTAGGGCTGCAGCATTTTTCTTTTTTACAATTCAACTTTGCGTTTCATTTTTATTTCTTTTTCCATACGGCTGATATGTTTTAAATGAGAAATACTCAAAGTTCTCACTTGTCAAAGGATTGGGATATTTGCTGTACACTCGACTAATTGCCCGAACATTGTTGCTGTTAGCGAAGCTTGTCAGAGCCGATTTCTTAAAACCTAATGCTGTCCAGCTCTGTAAATGTTAAAAATGAAAGAGAGAAAAAAAACGTTTAGAATGTTGATAAAAATTTGTATAAAATGAGCAATATGTACCTGTTGTCCCACTCCTATTTTGACACTTCCAAGTCCCCAGTTGGTCTCTGATCTTCTAGATCCACCGATTACGTCCTGTGATGGACGTGGAACTGCTGCAGCCAAAACCACTAAGGTCCGGCCGTCACATGTTCTTGTCAGGATTTCATCATGAATCTGGCAGAACAAAGACTGGCAAGGAACCGGAAGGCATCGGAACAGGAGCACCAAGGGATCGTCAAGTTGAATATCAAATAGATGAATAATCTTATTAGTGTGCCCCTGCCTTTCATATAACTAAAGGGGCATTTGGACAGCACGATTATGGTGAATGAGCGTTCGAAGGAGAACTTGTTTCACTATGCTCCGCTCTATCAGCCTCAAGAACACCGCGTTCTCCTGGTTCTCCTCCTACATCTTTGACCGCTCCTTCAGTGTAACTTCTTCCTCTATTCTTCCCCTTAGAGTCAGGGGTCCTCAAGGCTCAGTCCAAGGACCCCTGCTCTTCTCTCTGAACTCTCTGCTTCTAGTGAACAAACCATCAGTTTCCAGTACTGGTTTCCAGTACTATCGATATACTGATTACACCCAATTATACACTTCTCTTGACATCACACCCTCATTACTATAAAATACCAGGGATTGTCTGCTTTCTCTATCATCATGTCCTCCCTCTATCTGAAACGGAATCTCTCTAAAATTGAGCTTCTTGTCTTTCCTCCCTCTACTAACCTACCTATACTCAATATTGCAATTTATTTGGGTGGTCATGACGTCTTGGGGTCATATTTGACACGGAACTTTCCTTTATTCCCTATATCCAATCACTTGCTCATGTCACTTGCATCTTAAAAACATCTCCAGAATCCGACCTTTTCTCACTTTTGAAGCTGCAAAATCTTTTATTGTAGCTCTTATTCATTCTCCTCTGGAGTATTGCAACTCTCTACTGATCGGTCTCCCTCTTACGAAACTTTCTCCTCTCTAATCTATCCTGAATGCGGCAGCCAGGGTCGTATTTCTGTCTGTCCAGCTGCTTCACCAATGCCTCTACCTTGTGCCAGTCATTGCCCTGGTTACCCATCTGTTACAGTACAATATAAACTTCTCTCTCACCCACAAAGTTCTCTACAGTTCTGCACCACCCTACATTTCCTCCCTCATATCTATCACCCTACCCGTGCCCTACATTCCACAACTGATCTAAGACTATTATACTCGTAAATCTAAACCTAATATTTCCGTCTCCAAGACTTATCTCGTGCTGCGCCAGCTTTCTAGAATGCATTACCCCAGACGATCCTTTTAAAACCACATATCTTTAGGTAGACTTATCACCTCACCTCACTTACCTAACTCTCCTTACTTTCTTTCTAAATTTTCGGCATAATCTGGTCCCTCCTACTCCTCTGTCTCCACATCCTCCATTTACCCAGTAGCACTTGGAAACTGCACTTAGACAGATACTGGCTGATGGCCGGATCATGCAGCTTTAGTGCCTCCGGTTGGCTGGTGTTCACTGACTTTGAGAGCACCTATAATTAGAGCAAAGGTAGCGTTCCATCTAAACTGAAAGAGAATCTGCCACCAAGTTTATCCTACCCCATCTTGACATAGTGGCAGAGATCCTGATTACTGTGATACATCACTTATAGGACAGCTTGCTGCAGTTTTGACAAAATCCCTGTTTTCTCTCCTGTAGATCTTCCAGTTCTCGGATTGCTGAGCTCTGAATAACCTCACCCACACCACTGATTGGCAGCCTCCTGTGTACACTGTGCATAGGCAGGAAGCTGCCAATTGGCGGTAGAGGCAGGGTTCTACAGAGTTTATAAATATGGAGGACTACCTGGCAACAGGTTTACTATCCTAGTGTTAATCTCCTATGGATAAAACAGTGAATTTATCAAACTTACAGCAAGCAGCACAGTAAGTGACACATCGTTCGAATCAGAGTCTCTGACCCATATTATCATGCTTTCAGATTAGGTATCAAAAACCTGGTGACAAATTACCTTTAAAGTCTCCTCTGCCACAAAAGAAGATTGACTAAAAAAAATGTCTGCATACTAGTTGGGGGCCTTATTACAGGAGGCACAAGTTGTGTCTGCATAAAACATATTTGTGATGCACTTATTTTCCTGTCCTTATGGCACGTTATTGGTGTTTAATATCTCTTTTGGACTCATGATGCTTTTTAGAATGCACTTCTTTAGGTCAGGCCGTTTCCTCTGACGTGTGACCCGCAAAACACTGGTGACATCTTGGTCTCATCATTGATCAACATTCATGTCAATGAAGTGACATTTTGAGTGCCCATGATATCAGCCTCATGACATTATTCCAACTCCTGCCTCTGATCCAGGAAAAAAGGTAAAGGCAATCTCCAGGATATAGATGGTCCACCAATATCAGATGGCCTGTCTCTGGGTCCCTTATTATTTGATTGAAGGGGCCAAGGTGTTCCAGTGATCAACACCAAAAAAAATCCCTATTGCAGAGAAAATCCATAGCTGTGTCAATCACAGCCAGCACAGAGCTTCAAAATGATTTTACATGGATAAGTTACCGATCATTGAAAGTCCAACCAACCAAGTCCATTCATTGTTTATGAGACTGCGGGAGAAAGCAGAGTACAGCACTCTGTTATTTCCAGCAGTCCTATAGACAATGAATGGAGCAGAGGACAAGCTCGCGAACCTCTGCCTGGTTTTCAGAATCCAGTGGCCCATTCTAGGGATTGCTGGAGTCCCAGCGGGATGAACCCATAAAAATCATGGAGTTATCCCCTATCTAACATTTGAGGTTTAAATTTTGGTTCTGGGAATATGACTTTTAAGCTTAACAGTCTTCTACATTTTATTTCATAAATAGTATACATGAAAGTAAGCAACTTGGTCATTTATCTTATTGTAAGCTCTCATGAGCAGGGTCGTCTTTTTTTGCTGTAATTATTGTATTATCTTTAACGTTGTTAGTTATGACTGTTGTGTATGAGCTGTTAAACTGCAAAGCGCTGAGGAATATGTTGGCGCTATATAAAGATTAATAATAATAATAATAATGTCTGCCTCCTCTCTTACTGGATTCATCTTTCACTCTACGTTCGTGGGTAAAATCTGTGTTTGGTGACAGACTTTTGCATTACTGTGATAGGAGCCAAAAGTTGGTGCTCATAAGTTTCTTTGGAGAAGAGGAGAGCTAGAGTCAGACATTTCACAGGCAGAAACGGACATTCTGCAGGCAGAAGTGGACATTCCACAAGTAGAAACGGACATTCCGCAGGCAGAAACAGACATTTCACAAGTAGAAACGGACATTCCGCAGGCAGAAACGGACATTCCGCAGCCAGAAACGGACATTCTGCAGGCAGAAGTGGACATTCCACAAGTAGAAATGGACATTCCGCAGGCAGAAACAGACATTCCATAAGTAGAAACGGACATTCCGCAGGCAGAAACGGACATTCCTCAGGCAGAAACGGACATTCCTCAGGCAGAAACGGACATTCCCCAGGCAGAAATGGACATTCCGCAGGCAGAAACGGACATTCCGCAGGCAGAAACGGACATTCCGCAGGCAGAAACGGACATTCCGCAGGCAGAAGTGGACATTCCACAAGTAGAAATGGACATTCCGCAGGCAGAAACAGACATTCCATAAGAAGAAACGGACATTCCCCAGGCAGAAACGGACATTACCCAGGCAGAAACGGACATTCCCCAGGCAGAAACGGACATTCCACAGGCAGAAACGGACATTCCGCAGGCAGAAATGGACATTCCGCAGGCAGAAATGGACATTCCGCAGGCAGAAACGGACATTCCGCAGGCAGAAACGGACATTCCGCAGGCAGAAGTGGACATTCCACAAGTAGAAATGGACATTCCGCAGGCAGAAACAGACATTCCTTAAGTAGAAACGGACATTCCCCAGGCAGAAACGGACATTCCTCAGGCAGAAACGGACATTCCCCAGGCAGAAACGGACATTCCGCAGGCAGAAATGGACATTCCGCAGGCAGAAATGGACATTCCGCAGGCAGAAAGGACATTCCGCAGGCAGAAACGGACATTCCGCAGGCAGAAGTGGACATTCCACAAGTAGAAACGGACATTCCGCAGGCAGAAACAGACATTTCACAAGTAGAAACGGACATTCCGCAGGCAGAAACTGACATTCCATAAGTAGAAACGGACATTCCCCAGGCAGAAACGGACATTCCGCAGCCAGAAACGTACATTCCGCAGACAGAAACGGACATTCCACAAGTAGAAACGGACATTCCGCAGCCAGAAGTGGACATTCCGCAGGCAGAAACGGACATTCCGCAGGCAGAAGTGGACATTCCACAAGTAGAAACGGACATTCCGCAGGCAGAAGTGGACATTCCACAAGTAGAAACGAACATTCAGCAGGCAGCTGCGACTTGCCCCCCCTTCTCTAGTTATAGTCCTACTTTTTTAACTTCTTATTCTCATATACTTCATATAAAATGTTTGTCCAAATTCGAAGGCAACCGGAAAATTCCCTCCCAAAGGGACAATAAAAACTGAGATGTTCTATGCAAAGCATCTGCAAAGGAAGTTTCTATGGTCATCCCAGACCCCCAAAATCCACCAATTACCCACGTTGTGTAGATGCATTCTATTAAATTATTAGCGCCGTGTAAATGGTAATTGATGGTTTTCCAATAAAAACCAGGAAATAATTAAAAGCCGGCAATTCAGTATAACGAGGGGAGTTGCACACAGACTGTTTTCATAATGGTGCATGCATTTAATCAGCTTTTACTGGAAGTTTAAAAAATGGTTTCCTCAAAAAAAGGGAGAAAAAAAATGGCAAGACACATTAGGTTATGTTGATTGGGCTGTCACTTCTGAACTTGCCCTGGCGTTTACCTTGGACTGCACATCAGCGGTGAAACGGCGTACTAAAAATGAATGGAAAACATGAATGTTGTTGTGTTAAGCTGACATCATGCTGAGCGTGGTGGGACGCGGAGTTTATAAAAAGCCTCATCTATATGCAGAGAGCGGAGACCTGCAGAGACTCTCAGCTCTGTGGGCCCCGATAGCGCAGCTCAATCATTTCCTCTATTACGATTGCCTGTTTACTTTTGTTTGTACCTCAAAATCCAAGGGTGATTTTGGCTGCCAACATGGTGGACTCTCATTTTATTTTATTTTGACCATGATATTTTTGTGATAGCTGGGAAAATATACTTATCAAGTCATAAACTAACTATAATAAGACTTTGGCATTCTCGTATCATTAAATGGCTTATCTGAAATAATAAGGTAATTTTTAAGAGATTATGTCATCAGAAAATGAGCTATTGTTTAAAGAGGTTTTGGATTTAAAAATTTGGCAGTGTTTTTTTTTCCCTTATCACAACCTTTATTGAAAATAAAAATGTTAAATCTTGCAATTTTCACACTTGCCACTAGAGCTTTTGTTTTGCACTCTAGCTTCCTGTTTCAGGAAACAACACATGTACATTAGCAGACCCTTGTGAAAGGAGGGGGAGCAAGGTCAGCTGCAACTATTGTGATGGGTGGATCCTCTGTTATCAGCTGTGTATAAAGGTGTTACATACCTCTGATGAGAAGGAAACATTTCCTAAAAGGACAGGAACTGCAAGTCTTTAAACCCCAGTGGCCATGGTGACATTTTTATGGCTTAGGGGCTGTTGCTATAATGGTACAATGGTTGCTGTGGCTACCCCTGTTATTAGTGGCGCATGGATGTGGGGCACAGGTTTTGCATTCAGGTACAGAAGGTCCAAGTTATGTCTATACATCTAGTTCTAAACTACTTCTCTATTTGGAGCTCCCAGTTACATCACCATATTGATTTCCATGTTATGTCTGTAGATTGAGCTTCAAACTACATTTCTAGATGGAGCGCCGAGATATATCTTTAGATGGAGTTACAAATTACACCTTTAGCTGGAGCTTAAAGTTATGCATCTAAGCGGAGTAAGAAGCTATGTCTCTAGGTGAGTCTCCAAAGTATGTCCCTAGTTGAGCTCCAAGCTGTGTCTCTAGATCAGTGTTTCTCAACTCCAGTCCTCAAGACCCCACAACAGGTCATGTTTTCAGGATTTCCTTAGTATTGCATAGGCGATGGAATTAATGCTTGAGCAGGTGATGAAATTATCACCTGTGCAATACTAAGGAAATCCTGAAAACATAACCTGTTGTGGGGTCTTGAGGACTGGAGTTGAGAAACACTGTTCTAGATGAACCTCAAATTATGTCTCTAGGTAAAGCTCCAAGTTACATGTCTAGGAGGAATTCCACATTTCATCTCAAGGTGAAACTACAAGTTATGTCTCTAGGTGAGGCTCCAAGGTACGTCACTAGATGAGCTCCATGCTGCATCTCTAGGTGGAGCTCCAAGTTACTTTTCTAGGTAGAGCCTCAAGCTGCGTCTCTAGGGGGAACTTCAAGTTACATCTCTAGGTGGAGCTTCAAGGTACGTCTCTATGTGAGACTCCAAAGTTTGTCATTAGGTGAGGCTCCATGGTACGCCTCTAGGTGTTGCAACAAGCTGCGTCTGTAAGTGGAGGTCCAAGTTACATTGCTAAGTGAGGCCCTATAGTACCTTTTTAGGTGACCCAAGGTACGTCTCTAGGTTAGATTCTAAGGTAAGTAATAAGGTGGACCTCCAAGTTACATCTCAAGCTCTAAGGTACGTCTCTATGTGAGGCTCCAAGGTAATCCTGTAGGTGGAGTTCCAAGGGACATCTCTAGGTGAGGCAAAGGTACGTCTCTAGGTTAGACTCTAAGGTAGATGTTCAGGTGGAGCTTGAAGGCCTCTCTAGGTGAAGCTTTCCATCTCTGTGGAATGCCAAGGTACTTCTCTAGTTGAGGCTCCAAATTAGGTCTCTAAGTGAGGCTTCAAGATAAGTCTCTAGGTGGAGCTCTGTTACTCCTCTAGTTTGAGCTTTAAGTTACATCTCCTAGTGGTCTCTCACTGCAACTCATGAGAGGGCACTTCTGATGCCTTTCACATGCCCTAAATGAGCATGTGCATAGCGTTTATTAACATAAGACAAGCCATAATCACGCAAATGGATTTTCAGTGTATTTTAACAGTTACAGGTCCTTCTCAAAAAATTAGCATATAGTGTTAAATTTCATTATTTACCATAATGTAATGATTACAATTAAACTTTCATATATTATAGATTCATTATCCACCAACTGAAATTTGTCAGGTCTTTTATTGTTTTAATACTGATGATTTTGGCCTACAACTCCTGATAACCCAAAAAACCTGTCTCAATAAATTAGCATATTTCACCCGTCCAATCAAATAAAAGTGTTTTTTAATAACAAACAAAAAAACCATCAAATAATAATGTTCAGTTATGCACTCAATACTTTGTCGGGAATCCTTTGGCAGAAATGACTGCTTCAATGCGGCGTGGCATGGAGGCAATCAGCCTGTGACACAGCTGAGATGTTATGGAGGCCCAGGATGCTTCAATAGCGGCCTTAAGCTCATCCAGAGTGTTGGGTCTTGCGTCTCTCAACTTTCTCTTCACAATATCCCACAGATTCTCTATGGGGTTCAGGTTAGGAGAGTTGGCTGGCCAATTGAGCACAGTAATACCATGGTCAGTAAACCATTTACCAGTGGTTTTGGCACTGTGAGCAGGTGCCAGGTCGTGCTGAAAAATGAAATCTTCATCTCCATAAAGCATTTCAGCCGATGGAAGAATGAAGTGCTCCAAAATCTCCTGATAGCTAGCTGCATTGACCCTGCCCTTGATGAAACACAGTGGACCAACACCAGCAGCTGACATGGCACCCCACACCATCACTGACTGTGGGTACTTGACACTGGACTTCAGGCATTTTGGCATTTCCTTCTCCCCAGTCTTCCTCCAGACTCTGGCACCTTGATTTCCGAATGACATGCAAAATTTGCTTTCATCAGAAAAAAGTACTTGGGACCACTTAGCAACAGTCCAGTGCTGCTTCTCTGTAGCCCAGGTCAGGCTCTTCTGCCGCTGTTTATGGTTCAAAAGTGGCTTTACCTGGGGAATGCGGCACCTGTAGCCCATTTCCTGCACACGCCTGTGCACGGTGGCTCTGGATGTTTCCACACCAGACTCAGTCCACTGCTTCCTCAGGTTCCCCAAGGTCTGGAATCGGTCCTTCTCCACAATCTTCCTCAGGGTCCGGTCACCTCTTCTCGTTGTACAGCGTTTTCTGCCACATTGTTTCCTTCCAACAGACTTACCATTGAGGTGCCTTGATACAGCACTCTGGGAACAGCCTATTTGTTGAGAAATTTCTTTCTGGGTCTTACCCTCTTGCTTGAGGGTGTCAATGATGGCCTTCTTGACATCTGTCAGGTCGCTAGTCTTACCCATGATGGGGGTTTTGAGTAATGAACCAGGCAGGGAGTTTTTAAAAGCCTCAGGTATCTTTTGCATGTGTTTAGAGTTAATTAGTTGATTCAGAAGATTAGGGTAATAGGTCGTTTAGAGAACCTTTTCTTGATATGCTAATTTATTGAGACAGGTTTTTTGGGTTATCAGGAGTTGTAGGCCAAAATCATCAGTATTAAAACAATAAAAGACCTGACAAATTTCAGTTGGTGGATAATGAATCTATAATATATGAAAGTTTAATTGTAATCATTACATTATGGTAAATAATGAAATTTAACACTATATGCTAATTTTTTGAGAAGGACCTGTATATTTCTTGTTTCTGGAGAGATGGCATTGCCAATTACATTTGTCTTCCGAGAAGCATAATATCATAGGTTGCTGGGTTACATTAACGCATTAGACATAACTGCTATCATTCTAAGCCATCACAATTAATCCATCTAACCTAAGCAATATGCACTGAAAAAAAGTATGAATAACGCCTCCACATCTTCTGTAACTCTATATACCCATTATTCACAATCAGAGAATATTGTGGTCTGTCTAAGTGGCTCCAAAATACTGACATGCGTGTGACACATAAGCATGTGCTTGTATTAACAGGCTGCAAAAAGCCAAAGCCTTAAAAACAGACATTACAAAACCAGATGTAGAGGATCAGGAGAGAAGAACTAGCAATGGCTGCAGCCAATGAGACAGCTTTCCCCGTCCTGTTACCCCGACAAAGACCATACACCAAATATAACATTAAATGCAATATAAAACTTCTGCTCCTCTTACACCCCCTTCTGTGTCTGCCTGGACAGTCATAATACACCCTCCCAGTGTACAGTTACTGTGAGACTTGGACAGGATGATGTGCTTGATACCAGATGTAAGGAAGGTATTAGGACTTTCAATTGAGTTTCATGTAGAATTCATTTTTGTATGCAAACATTTCTAAACTTTAATTTATTCAAAAATATTGTATAGTTCTTCAACATTCACATTTTTTTAAAGAATTACAATGCATGCTCTCATTTAATTAATGCTATGATAAATGTACAATCTTCAAATCACTTTATTATTGCCTTACCTGTTGTGAAATTGGATTTTGGGCTCCCCCGGTGGCCACTGGTGGAATTGAACTGGTGTGCATCATCCTCTCTGTTCACCTGTTTCCATCAGGATGTGGGAGTCGCTATTTAGCCTTGCTCCTCTGTCACTTCCATGCCGGTCAACATTGTAATCAGAAGCCTTTCTGTGCATGTTCCTGCTGCTAGACAACTCCCAGCTAAGTTGGACTTTAGTCCTTGTTTGTTTTTGCATTTTGTTCCAGTTCACAGCTGTAGTTTCGTTTCTGTGTCTGGAAAGCTCTTGTGATCTGAAATTGCCACTCTGATGTTATGAGTTAATACTAGAGTCTTAAAGTAATTTCAGGATGGTGTTTTGATAGGGTTTTCAGCTGACCATGAAAGTGCCCTTTCTGTCTTCCTGCTATCTAGTAAGCGGACCTCAATTTTGCTAAATCTAATTTATCTTGAGTCCGCCAGACGCCTGAATCCTAGACAGGCGCGCTGGTCGTTGTTTTTCTCTCGGTTTAATTTTGTGGTCAGTCAATACCACCACCTGATGTCTAGCCCCCTCAAGCCAATGACGCCACTCCTCAAAAGCCCACTTCATGGCCAAAAGCTCCCGATTCCCAACATCATAATTCCGCTCGGCGGGCGAAAATTTACGCGAGAAAAAAGCACAAGGTCTCATCACGGAGCAATCGGAACTTCTCTGCGACAAAACCGCCCCAGCTCCGATTTCAGAAGCGTCGACCTCAACCTGAAAAGGAAGAGCAACATCAGGCTGACGCAACACAGGGGCGGAAGAAAAGCGGCGCTTAAGCTCCCGAAAGGCCTCCACAGCAGCAGGGGACCAATCAGCAACATCAGCACCCTTCTTAGTCAAATCAGTCAATGGTTTAACAACATCAGAAAAACCAGCAATAAATCGACGATAAAAGTTAGCAAAGCCCAAAAATTTCTGAAGACTCTTAAGAGAAGAGGGTTGCGTCCAATCACAAATAGCCTGAACCTTGACAGGATCCATCTCGATGGAAGAGGGGGAAAAAATATATCCCAAAAAGGAAATCTTTTGAACCCCAAAAACGCACTTAGAACCCTTCACACACAAGGAATTAGACCGCAAAACCTGAAAAACCCTCCTGACCTGCTGGACATGAGAGTCCCAGTCATCCGAAAAAATCAAAATATCTTCCAGATACACAATCATAAATTTATCCAAATAATCACGGAAAATGTCATGCATAAAGGACTGAAAGACTGAAGGGGCATTTGAAAGACCAAAAGGCATCACCAAATACTCAAAGTGGCCCTCGGGCGTATTAAATGCGGTTTTCCACTCATCCCCCTGCTTAATTCGCACCAAATTATACGCCCCACGGAGATCTATCTTAGAGAACCACTTGGCCCCCTTTATGCGAGCAAACAAATCAGTCAGCAGTGGCAACGGATATTGATATTTAACCGTGATTTTATTCAAAAGCCGATAATCAATGCACGGCCTCAAAGAGCCATCTTTCTTAGCCACAAAGAAAAAAACGGCTCCTAAGGGAGATGACGAAGGACGAATATGTCCCTTTTCCAAGGACTCCTTTATATATTCTCGCATAGCAGCATGTTCAGGCACAGACAGATTAAATAAACGACCCTTAGGGTATTTACTACCCGGAATCAAATCTATGGCACAATCGCACTCCCGGTGCGGAGGTAATGAACCAAGCTTAGGTTCTTCAAAAACGTCACGATATTCAGTCAAGAATTCAGGAATCTCAGAGGGAATAGATGATGAAATGGAAACCACAGGTACGTCCCCATGCGTCCCCTTACATCCCCAGCTTAACACAGACATAGCTTTCCAGTCAAGGACTGGGTTATGAGATTGCAGCCATGGCAATCCAAGCACCAACACATCATGTAGGTTATACAGCACAAGAAAGCGAATAATCTCCTGGTGGTCCGGATTAATCCGCATAGTTACTTGTGTCCAGTATTGTGGTTTATTGCTAGCCAATGGGGTGGAGTCAATCCCCTTCAGGGGTATAGGAGTTTCAAGAGGCTCCAAATCATACCCACAGCGTTTGGCAAAGGACCAATCCATAAGACTCAAAGCGGCGCCAGAGTCGACATAGGCATCCGCGGTAATAGATGATAAAGAACAAATCAGGGTCACAGATAGAATAAACTTAGACTGTAAAGTGCCAATTGAAACAGACTTATCAAGCTTCTTAGTACGCTTAGAGCATGCTGATATAACATGAGTTGAATCACCGCAATAGAAGCACAACCCATTTTTTCGTCTAAAATTCTGCCGTTCACTTCTGGACAGAATTCTATCACATTGCATATTCTCTGGCGTCTTCTCAGTAGACACCGCCAAATGGTGCACAGGTTTGCGCTCCCGCAGACGCCTATCGATCTGGATAGCCATTGTCATGGACTCATTCAGACCCGCAGGCACAGGGAACCCCACCATAACATCCTTAATGGCATCAGAGAGACCCTCTCTGAAATTCGCCGCCAGGGCGCACTCATTCCACTGAGTAAGCACAGCCCATTTACGGAATTTCTGGCAGTATATTTCAGCTTCGTCTTGCCCCTGAGATAGGGACATCAAGGCCTTTTCCGCCTGAAGTTCTAACTGAGGTTCCTCATAAAGCAACCCCAAGGCCAGAAAAAACGCATCCACATTGAGCAACGCAGGATCCCCTGGAGCCAATGCAAAAGCCCAATCCTGAGGGTCGCCCCGGAGCAAGGAAATCACAATCCTGACCTGCTGAGCAGGATCTCCAGCAGAGCGAGATTTCAGGGACAAAAACAACTTGCAATTATTTTTGAAATTTTGAAAGCAAGATCTATTCCCCGAGAAAAATTCAGGCAAAGGAATTCTAGGTTCAGATATAGGAACATGAACAACAAAATCTTGTAAATTTTGAACTTTCGTGGTGAGATTATTCAAACCTGCAGCTAAACTCTGAATATCCATTTTAAACAGGTGAACACAGAGCCATTCCAGGATTAGAAGGAGAGAGAGAGAGAAAGGCTGCAATATAGGCAGACTTGCAAGAGATTCAATTACAAGCACACTCAGAACTGGAAAAAAAAAAAAAAAAATCTTCAGCAGACTTCTCTTTTCTCTCCTTTCTCTGTCAAATAATTTAACCCTTTTTGGCCGGTCAAACTGTTATGGTTCTCAATGGCAAGAGAACATAGCCCAGCAAACATAAGAACTAGCTCTTGGAAGGATGGAAACTAAACTGACCATGAACTAAACCTGCCGCACAACTAACAGTAGCCGGGTAGCGTAGCCTGCGTTTTATCCCTAGACGCCCAGCGCCGGCCGGAGGACTAACTAATCCTGGCAGAGGAAAATATAGTCCTGGCTCACCTCTAGAGAAATTTCCCCGAAAGGCAGACAGAGGCCCCCACAAATATTGGCGGTGATTTTAGATGAAATGACAAACGTAGTATGAAAATAGGTTTAGCAAAATTGAGGTCCGATTACTAGATAGCAGGAAGACAGAAAGGGCACTTTCATGGTCAGCTGAAAACCCTATCAAAACACCATCCTGAAATTACTTTAAGACTCTAGTATTAACTCATAACATCAGAGTGGCAATTTCAGATCACAAGAGCTTTCCAGACACAGAAACGAAACTACAGCTGTGAACTGGAACAAAATGCAAAAACAAACAAGGACTAAAGTCCAACTTAGCTGGGAGTTGTCTAGCAGCAGGAACATGCACAGAAAGGCTTCTGATTACAATGTTGACCGGCATGGAAGTGACAGAGGAGCAAGGCTAAATAGCGACTCCCACATCCTGATGGAAACAGGTGAACAGAGAGGATGATGCACACCAGTTCAATTCCACCAGTGGCCACCGGGGGAGCCCAAAATCCAATTTCACAACACTTACCCTCAAAAACTGAATCAGTAGTTCCAGATGCTAGGTGTCTCTTTTCTGCCTAACTTGGGGTCCACTGCCTATTGTTAAGTGTAATCCACCTCTAGCAGCAGAGAAGAGGAGACAGATTACAGGAAGTGGTGGCAGGTCTTTCTCTATAACAGGAAGTGTGGGTGGGTCTTTGTCTCTCTATAGTAAATGGGGGCAAATCTTTGTCTCTCTACAGGAAGTGTGGGTGGGTCTTTGTCTCTCTATAATAAATGGGGACAGATCTTTGTCTCTACAGGAAGTGTGGGTGGGTCTTTGTCTCTCATAAGTAAGGGGGGCAGATCTTTGCACAGTAAGTGGGAGCTGGTCTTTGCCTCTCTACAGGAAGTGTGGGTGGGTCTTTGTCTCTCTATAGTAAATGGGGACAGATCTTTGTCTCTACAGGAAGTGTGGGTGGGTCTTTGTCTCTCTATAGTAAATGGGGACAGATCTTTGTCTCTACAGGAAGTGTGGGTGGGTCTTTGTCTCTCTATAGTAAATGGGGACAGATCTTTGTCTCTACAGGAAGTGTGGGTGGGTCTTTGTCTCTCTATAGTAAATGGGGACAGATCTTTGTCTCTACAGGAAGTGTGGGTGGGTCTTTGTCTCTCTATAGTAAATGGGGACAGATCTTTGTCTCTACAGGAAGTGTGGGTGGGTCTTTGTCTCGTAAGGGGGCAGATCTTTGCACAGTAAGTGGGAGCTGGTCTTTGTCTCTCTACAGGAAGTGGGAGGTGGGTTTTTGTCTCTCCACACAAGGTGGGGATGGGTCTCTCCAGAAAGTGGGGACCGATCTTTCTTAGAGGGAAGAGGAGACAACCTGCTCCAGTTTTTCTGCAAATTTGCCATTATTGCTGTAAACTGACTTCCCACAAATGGCATGTGTGAAAACTCCCACAGCATATTCACCAAAATTACTAGTACATGAGAATATCCAATCTGCTCTGGCATTCTCGAAATAAAGATACAAAAGAGCAGCACAGTGGCTCAGTGGTTAGCAGCATTGTAGCTCTGCGGCGCTGGGATCCCGGATTCAAATCCCACCAAGGACATCATATTCAAGGAGTTTGTATATTCTCTCTGTGTGTACGTGGGTTTCTCTGTTTTTCTCACGTTACTCCATTTTCCTCCCTTACTCCAAAAACATACTGATAGGGAATTTAGATTGTAAGCCTCAATGTGGACAGTGATAGAAATGTCTGTAAAGTGCTGCGGAGTTAGTGGTGCTATATAAGTTAGTAAAAACTTCTTCATTATGTGACATTTCTTGTCAGTAGCAGAGCTGAAGCATTAGCAGAACTTGTGCTGAGCTTTATAGCTCTAGTGTAACACACCTGTTACTTTCGCAACAGAGTAAACAGAGATTCTATCAAATCTGCAGCAAGCAGCCCAGTAAGTGATACATCGCTGGAATCAGAGTTTGAATTCTGATATGATGCTGCTCTCAGATTACATAGCAAAACTTGCTGACAGATTCCCTTTAATGAGCATGAAGGAACATGCCTAAGAGGTTACGGTATTGTATTAATAAAGTAATATCACAGAACTGGTTTTCTCCTTGTGACTGCTGGTCTACATAAGATGGGAGGTGCAGTGTTTCCTGATAACCTATTGCTATGCTGTCACCTCATCTCCATCCCCAAACCTCCATCTCACTCCATTATATGAAGTCCCTTTGCTCAGTGCCGCCATGCTCCGGACCTCGCTAGCAGAAGAAAAAAATGATGCCGCGTTAACGAGATCAGAGAGTTTGTTGTCTATTGTGTATCGCACAAGCAACAACTGACATCAAAATGACAAATATTGCATAAAATCCTCCCAAAAACACCAGATGGCCAGCAAGAAAGTACAATAAACTCCGCACAGTCCGGCACGTAAATATTTGTATTCAGAGTAATTATGGTATGGTTTCAGCTTTATGTCAGTTTTGAAATATTTGACATTTCTGGTAATTCTGAGATACACAGAAGGTCAGCGATTATTCTATAGATTTTTTATGTATGTAAGGGGGGGATTATTTATCTGATATTATCTTGATATCGTTGTCACATTTGTAAATCCAGAAAAGATTATGGAGACACAGTTGGCAATTTTAGGATATTTTACAAAGGGTTGGAATGATTTGTTTTTTTTTGTTTGTTTGTTTTTTAAACAATGTTCCATATGCCATATTATGTAAATCCAAAGAAATAGGCGCTCATATAGATATGAGATGGTAGGAAATGTATTTGCGATCCAAACGTGTTTTGCTCATTCAGTCTGATTAATGTCTTTCTGCAAATACCATCAACCTGTGATAAGATGCTATTGGAGAAGAGTGGGATGCCCACAGTGATAGGAGAAAATATCTGGTATCATAGTATTTTAGTGGATAGAACTGAGACGCATCACCAAATAAATAATAAAAAAAACACCTGTACTCTTCTCCCGTTCCAGCGGTGTCAGCCCTTGCGTTCCCGGGGATCATGTGAGGTTCTTATGACACGTGAGCCCTGCGTCCAATTAGCGCTGGCGTTACTGTCCCAACCTTCCAACGTATACGTAATCAAGAGTTGGTCAAGGCTGTGGCTAGCCACTTACTTTCTCTATTACTTAACTGTGCCGGTGCCGCTCCTATGTCTGGCAGCTGAACGCTGCCGGGGGGAATAAAGCTCATTTGCTCCAGGCAGTGGGGCTCTCAGTGCCGGAGCTGCATGGTGTCAGAACACTATTAACCTGCGGGTTAACTCCATATCTCCAGGTTAATAGCATTATTTTACTTTGACACGTTCACTTTAAGTTGGCTAAACATATTATACCAAAGTCATTTCAGTAGTATAAGTGGGATCTGTGTCCTAAAATAAAAGAAAAAAAATCAATAGATTCTTGTCTCCTGGGGTAAAGAGATTGGTGAGCAGTCACATGTCGGTCCCGGTGTTTGAGAGGTTTACCTTTCTACCACACAAAAAGACATTGTAAGTTATTATAATATGCTGTGTTTTCAGGAGCCCACTGCGTCCCAGTTTCCTGCATTTTGGGGTAGGGATGGTGATTCAGATCGTGCTTGGTTGGCGGTTGGAACCTACTGCATCGTAACGCCGCTACACTAGGGAAGGGTAAAATGTGCCTATATGGCAGCAGGGTTATTACAGGTTGTAGGATTTCTTTAAGAGTTGGGTTTTCAGCTTACGTTTGATGGTTTGAAATGTTGGGGCAGGTCTGGGATAGCAAGCTCCAGAGTACAGGGGAAGCACAGGACAAGTCTGGGAGACAGTTATGTGAGGAGCAGACATGAGAAGAGCACCGGAGGTCTGAGGATCAGAAATGCATTAAAGGGAAGAATATGGACCTTGTAACTTGCTGGTACTTTGAATTGATATCTCTCATAGTCAATGAAGGCCCCAGCAGAAGGGAGACGTAAATGTTCCAAGCAGAATGGTTGAAAATGGGTTGGAATATCACAGGCCATAGAGAAGGATGTTGCAGTAGTCCTGGCTGGAGATGATAATGACATGTACAGGGTAGATGTGGGGGCCTCATTACACATTATGGTCTGCGGACTTATGTAATTTTTTAAGGTTTTAGTTTGTTTTTTTTAATCCATTTTACTGCATATTTACAGCATTTTGTGCAACTTCTTTTTTATACAAGTTTGATCCATTGACCATTTTGCTGACGTCAAGTGATACTAATGAACTCCGCTGTGGAATGCTTCAGGGTTTTTCTCTTGATGGTTTTGGACTAATCTTGAAATTCTATAAACAGAACAGCTGTAACCCTGTGACACTGACATTGAGATTGAACAGAGATTATTTTTCTGTTCGTTCTACTGCTAATCATGCACAGAAGAAATGTCATATCACTGGTCTTGGCATTAATTTTAGAGCAGTGAGGAGACTCCTTGCAGCACTGAAGTTCTGTCTTCCAATCTAATGAGAACATCTGCATGAGTCTTTCTTCCAACTCTTTCAAGAGAGATGAGGCATAATGGGGGGTATCACGGGCCTACTCCTGTGGTAATAAAGGCCCACATACATCTATGTTCAGATCCATCCACAATGCTGTGAGGAATGCTGCCGTATATGAGAACAGGATATGATAGAGGCTTGCTTTGCAACCACCTGGTCAAATCCCACCAAGGACAACATCTGCAAGAAGTTTGTATGTTCTCCCCATATTTGCGTGGGTTTCCTCCAGGTTCTCTAGTTTACTTCCACACTCCGAAGACATAGTGCTAGGGAATTTTCATTGTGAGCTGTGATGACAATGACGAAATTTTGGCCACTTGTCCAGGGGTGGACTATTCATAATTATGCCAGACCTATTATTCCCTTGTTTAGTAAGTCAAGGGACCTTAGCCTCTGTTTCATGTGAGACTGTCCAGTGCCCCTTTTTTATGTTAATTTGTGGAATGCCTGCTGATGACAGATTGCATCAGCCCCCTGAGGTTTACTAGTCTGCATCATTTGGAGTACAATTATACAGCCTAATTGAACTAGCGAGCAATGAGGGAACAGTCAATGCTGTGGGAGACAATGCCTTGAAATGGGAACTGAGGGAAATAAAAAGGGGCCTACTCTGGTGTGATTCTACTGGACTTCAGCATAGGGGCCATGGTTCCAGCTGGTGGATTACAGAACCTCTCAACTGCTCATCACTGAGCCCACAAATTTATTTGGATAACCCTGGTTGGGACGATCAGTCACCTGCCCACATAGCTCTCTGTGCTCGGTGAGCTTCCTAAGCTCCTACCTGCTCTTAATGGGTGCCCACCAAAAGCGGGGTGCTGATGATTGAGATAGTTGGCTCTAGATGCCCCAAGCTGTGGAGGTTCTAATCCCTGGCAAGCCAGCAGAAGGGTGAGACTCTGTCACTTGCACCATCTTGTATCCTTGCTGGTAATGTACTATATGCTGTTAACTGTTGGTGACCCAATAAAGTCTTACTAGAGTGTGGTACTATAACTTTGTCGTCTAAATAGTGTTCAACCTACGGGGAAGGATAAGAACAGAGATACACCCAGGACAATAGTCAAAATACACTGTTCAATATTTCATAAAAGGTTTATATGAGCATATAAGATTGAATGGTCGTGGTGTTCTGTGAAAAGTAGTGGAAACCACTAAAGTGAGAAGGCAATCAAGGCAAAAAACTACATGAAATACCAAAGAGCATACAGGCTGGAATGAAATTATAAAATGCCTTTATTAATTAAAAAAGTGGCAAATAATTAGTTAAAATACTTACGTGCGCAGAAACAGGACAAAAAGGTAATAAAATGTATATATAAATAATATGATCAGTAACAGCAGACCCAAAAATCCCATTAGGAAAATACTACTCAGTTTTGTGCATTCCAAAAAGGTGAAATTAAAAATAAATATAAAAAAATAAAAATACAGTGTACATATAATATAAGCAACACATTCAGTGTATAACAAGATAGGAGTGCTAAAAAAAAAACTTATGTGCAAGACTCCTGCAGAAAAAAGGACCATATAAAGGTCTCTGTATACAAATCCACAGCTGCAATAAAGTGCAAAGTGACAGAGGGAGGCACAACAGAATATTCGTAATATACCTTTAAGGGTCTCCGATTCCCGTACCTGCGCACCCCGACGCGCGTTTCGGAAAACTTCCTTCGTCAGGGGGTGAAGGAGTACGGGCGTTTAGTGAGGTGTGCCCCGACACGTGTGGTCTTTCTTAATGCCAGCGGACGAATGCACCTACTGACCCTCATGTCTCCAAATGAGCCCCGATAGGCACAGTGTTGATGGTGTCTGTAAGGCGCTGTCTAATATGTTGGCACTATATAAGAAGCATATTAAATAACTAGATGGGTATTTCCTGAAGGAACTACAGATAGTGCTTTGGAATGGTGCCCGGGCTGCCCCTGCAAGACTTTCACACTTGGGTGCCCCTCAGGCGCTGGTTTGGTAGTTGTAGCCCCTCAGGGTTGAGGCCACTCTGGGTCCGATTTGGTGGCCCGGGTCACTCTGGGTCCGATTTGGTGGCCCGGGTCACTCTGGGTCCGATTTGGTGGCCCGGGTCACTCTGGGTCCGATTTGGTGGCCCGGGTCACTCTGGGTCCGATTTGGTGGCCCGGGTCACTCTGGGTCCGATTTGGTGGCCCGGGTCACTCTGGGTCCGATTTGGTGGCCCGGGTCACTCTGGGTCCGATTTGGTGGCCCGGGTCACTCTGGGTCCGATTTGGTGGCCCGGGTCACTCTGGGTCCGATTTGGTGGCCCGGGTCACTCTGGGTCCGATTTGGTGGCCCGGGTCACTCTGGGTCCGATTTGGTGGGCCGGGTCACTCTGGGTCCGATTTGGTGGGCCGGGTCACTCTGGGTCCGATTTGGTGGGCCGGGTCACTCTGGGTCCGATTTGGTAGGCCGGGTCACTCTGGGTCCGATTTGGTGGGCCGGGTCACTCTGGGTCCGATTTGGTGGCCCGGGTCACTCTGGGTCCGATTTGGTGGGCCGGGTCACTCTGGGTCCGATTTGGTGGCCCGGGTCACTCTGGGTCCGATTTGGTGGCCCGGGTCACTCTGGGTCCGATTTGGTAGCCCGGGTCACTCTGGGTCCGATTTGGTGGGCCGGGTCACTCTGGGTCCGATTTGGTGGGCCGGGTCACTCTGGGTCCGATTTGGTGGGCCGGGTCACTCTGGGTCCGATATGGTGGGCCGGGTCACTCTGGGTCCGATATGGTGGGCCGGGTCACTCTGGGTCCGATTTGGTGGGCCGGGTCACTCTGGGTCCGATTTGGTGGGCCGGGTCACTCTGGGTCCGATTTGGTGGGCCGGGTCACTCTGGGTCCGATTTGGTGGGCCGGGTCACTCTGGGTCCGATATGGTGGGCCGGGTCACTCTGGGTCCGATTTGGTGGGCCGGGTCACTCTGGGTCCGATTTGGTGGCCCGGGTCACTCTGGGTCCGATTTGGTGGCCCGGGTCACTCTGGGTCCGATTTGGTGGCCCGGGTCACTCAGGGTCCGATTTGGTGGCCCGGGTCACTCAAGGTCCGATTTGGTGGCCCGGGTCACTCTGGGTCCGATTTGGTGGCCCGGGTCACTCTGGGTCCGATTTGGTGGCCCGGGTCACTCTGGGTCCGAGTTGGTGGCCCGGGTCACTCTGGGTCCGATTTGGCGGGCGGCGCCACTCTGGGTCCGATTTGGCGGGCGGCGCCACTCTGGGTCCGATTTGGCGGGCGGCGCCACTCTGGGTCCGATTTGGCGGGCGGCGCCACTCTGGGTCCGATTTGGCGGGCGGGGCAATAATTATAATATGACTACAGATAGTGCTTTGGAATTGTGCTGTGCTGTCACTTTAAGAGCTGATATTATCTGACAACACTTGTGTGCTGGACTCATGTAGAGTTCATAGGCGTTGGCATAGTAACTGGGTCTGACTGCGCTGTATACTGCACGGCTCTGCGCTGTATACTGCACGGCTCTGCGCTGTATACTGCGTGGCTCTGCGCTGTATACTGCGCGGCTCTGCGCTGTATACTGCGCGGCTCTGCGCTGTATGCTGCGGGGCTCTGCGCTGTATGCTGCGGGGCTGTGCGCTGTATGCTGCGGGGCTCTGCGCTGTATGCTGCGGGGCTCTGCGCTGTATGCTGCGGGGCTCTGCGCTGTATGCTGCGGGGCTCTGCGCTGTATGCTGCGCGGCTCTGCGCTGTATGCTGCGCGGCTCTGCGCTGTATGCTGCGGGGCTCTGCGCTGTATGCTGCGCGGCTCTGCGCTTTGTGCTGCGGGGCTCTGCGCTGTATGCTGCGGGGCTCCGCGCTGTATGCTGCGCGGCTCCGCGCTGTATAATGCGCGGCTCCGCGCTGTATACTGCGCGGCTCTGCGCTGTATGCTGCGGGGCTCTGCGCTGTATGCTGCGGGGCTCTGCGCTGTATGCTGCGGGGCTCTGCGCTGTATGCTGCGCGGCTCTGCGCTGTATGCTGAGCGGCTCCGCGCTGTATAATGCGCGGCTCCGCGCTGTATACTGCGCGGCTCTGCGCTTTATACTGCGCGGCTCCGCGCTGTATAATGCGCGGCTCCGCGCTGTATGCTGCGGGGCTCTGCGCTGTATGCTGCGGGGCTCTGCGCTGTATGCTGCGGGGCTCTGCGCTGTATGCTGCGGGGCTCTGCGCTGTATGCTGCGGGGCTCTGCGCTGTATGCTGCGGGGCTCTGCGCTGTATGCTGCGCGGCTCTGCGCTGTATGCTGCGCGGCTCCGCGCTGTATGCTGCGCGGCTCTGTGCTGTATGCTGCGGGGCTCTGCGCTGTATGCTGCGGGGCTCTGCGCTGTATGCTGCGGGGCTCTGCGCTGTATGCTGCGGGGCTCTGCGCTGTATGCTGCGGGGCTCCGCGCTGTATGCTGCGGGGCTCTGCGCTGTATGCTGCGGGGCTCCGCGCTGTATAATGCGCGGCTCTGCGCTGTATACTGCGCGGCTCTGTGCTTTATACTGCGGGGCTCTGCGCTGTATGCTGCGGGGCTCTGCGCTGTATACTGTAATAATAATAAGACTACAGATAGTGCTTTGAAATTGTGCTGTACTGTCACTTTAAGATCTGATATTTTCTACAAAACTGTGACCTGGTGGAGTTGGTAGGCATTGGCATAGTAACTGTGTCTGACTGCACATATCAATGAGCTAATCAGCCAGGTGGCATTTGGCAGTTAAGTTATTTTTAGAAATTGCCTCAGAAACCAGCCCATTTTAAACGTATAGGAAAATTTCCCTATTGAAATGCATTGAAACAATGCTTTCCAATGAGGGGGAAACAATTTTCAAATGCAAATTGCGCCAAAACTACAAATCCGATTGACATGAAAAATACTTAGCACACCTCTCGTGGACGCTGGCTTCGAAATGACACCTCACTGGAGTCTGTGCGTTCAGCGGTTCGGGCCGCATTAACTGCGAAAAAAAGCCTAATAATAATAATAATAACTAGATGGGTATTTCCTGAAGGAACTACAGATAGTGCTTTGGAATGGTGCCCGGGCTGCCCCTGCAAGACTTTCACACTTGGGTGCCCCTCAGGCGCTGGTTTGGTAGTTGTAGCCACTCTGGGTCCGATTTGGTGGGCCGGGTCACTCTGGGTCCGATTTGGTGGCCCGGGTCACTCTGGGTCCGATTTGGTGGCCCGGGTCACTCTGGGTCCGATTTGGTGGCCCGGGTCACTCTGGGTCCGATTTGGTGGCCCGGGTCACTCTGGGTCCGATTTGGTGGCCCGGGTCACTCTGGGTCCGATTTGGTGGCCCGGGTCACTCTGGGTCCGATTTGGTGGCCCGGGTCACTCTGGGTCCGATTTGGTGGCCCGGGTCACTCTGGGTCCGATTTGGTGGCCCGGGTCACTCTGGGTCCGATTTGGTGGCCCGGGTCACTCTGGGTCCGATTTGGTGGCCCGGGTCACTCTGGGTCCGATTTGGTGGCCCCGGGTCACTCTGGGTCCGATTTGGTGGCCCGGGTCACTCTGGGTCCGATTTGGTGGCCTGTTGTGAATTTGGATTCTGGGCTCCCCCGGTGGCCGCTTGTGGAATTGGACTTGTCATCCTCTTTCCTGTTTCACCTGGTTCCATCAGTAGTGGGTGTCGCTATTTAAGCTCATTTCTCTGGTGGTTTCTTGCCGGTCAACAATGTTATCTGATGCCTCTCAGTGCTTGTTCCTGCTTCTAGACTACTACTAGATAAGTTGGACTTTTGTCCATGTTTTGTTTTGCCTATTTGTTCCAGTTCACAGCTGAAGTTTTGTTACTGTGTCTGGAAAGCTCTCGTTGATCAGGGATTGCTACTCTGGCGTTATGAGTTAATGCCAGAGTTTAAGGTAATCTCTGGATGGTGTTTTGTTAGTGTTTTTCTGCTGACCATGAAAGTATACTATCTGTCTTCTGCTATCTAGTAAGCGGACCTCAAATTTGCTAAGACTATTTTCCTGCTGCGTTTGTTGTTTCATCTGAACTCACCGTCATTATATGTGGGGGGCTACTGTCTTCTTTGGAATATTTCTCTAGAGGTGAGCCAGGTCTTATATTTCCCTCTGCTAGCTATTTAGGTCTTAGGCCAGAGCTGGGCATCTAGCTATAAATAGGAAATGCTACCTGGCTATTTCTAGTTGCGCGGCAGGCTTAGTTCATGGTCAGTATAGTTCCATCTTCCGAGAGCTTGTCCCTCTATAGGCTTGCTATGATCTCTGCCTGCAGAGATCATGACAGTTTGACCGGCCAATAAAGTGTTAAAGACCCAGGTTGAGAAAGGAGAGTTATAAGAAGTCTGCTGGAATTTTTTTTTTTTTTTTTTCCTCCAGTCTGCCTTGCTGCAGTCTTTTTTCTCTCTCTCCTCCTAATCTCTGTATGGCTCTGTGTGCACCTGACAATAATGGATCTCCAGAGTGTAACTGCGGGTTTGAATAATCTCATCACGAAAGTACAAAATTTACAAGATTTTGTGGTACATGCTCCGGTATCTGAGCCGAGAATTCCTTTGCCGGAGTTCTTCACAGGGAATAGAGCTAGCTTCCAGAATTTCCGAAATAATTGTAAGCTTTATTTGTCCCTGAAGTCTCGTTCAGCTGGAGACCCTGCTCAGCAGGTTAGGATTGTGATTTCCTTGCTCAGGGGTGACCCTCAAGATTGGGCCTTCTCATTGCCAGCAGGGGATCCTGCGTTACGCGATGTGGATGCGTTTTTTCTGGCCTTGGGCTTGCTTTATGAGGAACCTCATTTGGAACTTCAGGCAGAAAAAACTTTGATGGCACTATCTCAGGGGCAAGACGAAGCTGAAGTTTTCTGCCAAAAATTCCGTAAATGGTCTGTGCTTACTCAGTGGAATGAGTGCGCCTTGGCGGCAACTTTCAGAGAAGGTCTCTCTGATGCCGTTAAGGATGTTATGGTGGGGTTCCCTGTGCCTGCAGGTCTGAATGAGTCCATGACAATGGCTATTCAGATTGATAGGCGTCTGCGGGAGCGCAAACCGGTGCACCATCTGGCGGTGTCTATGGAAGAGACGCCAGAAAGTATACAGTGTGATAGAATTCTGTCCAGGAGCGAGCGACAGAATTTTAGACGGAAGAATGGATTGTGTTTCTATTGTGGGGATTCTACTCATGTTATATCAGCATGCTCTAGGCGTACAAAGAAGCTTGATAAGTCTGTTTCCATTGGCACCATTCAGTCTAAGTTTATTTTGTCTGTAACCCTGATTTGCTCTTTGTCATCCATTGCCACGGACGCCTATGTTGACTCTGGCGCCGCTCTGAGTCTTATGGATTGGTCCTTTGCCAATCGTTGTGGTTTTGATTTAGAGCCTTTGGAGACTCTTATTCCTCTGAAGGGGATTGACTCCACCCCATTGGCTAATAATAAACCACAATACTGGACACAAGTAACCATGCGTATCAATCCGGATCACCAGGAGATTATTCGTTTCCTGGTGCTGTATAATTTACATGACGATTTGGTACTGGGATTGCCATGGTTGCAGTCTCACAACCCAGTCTTGGACTGGAGAGCAATGTCTGTGTTGAGCTGGGGATGTAAGGGTATTCATGGGGACTTACCTTTGGTTTCTATTTCGTCGTTCATTCCCTCTGAAGTCCCTGAGTTCCTCTCTGATTATCAAGATGTCTTTGACGAACCCAAGCTTGGGTCGTTACCTCCGCACCGTGAGTGCGATTGTGCCATAGATTTGATACCGGGTTGTAAATATCCCAAGGGTCGTTTGTTTAATCTGTCTGTGCCGGAACATGCTGCTATGCGGGAATATATAAAGGAGTCTTTGGAAAAGGGACATATTCGTCCATCTTCTTCTCCCTTGGGAGCTGGGTTTTTCTTTGTCTCAAAAAAAGACGGCTCTTTGAGACCATGTATTGATTATCGGCTTCTGAATAAGATCACTGTTAAGTATCAATACCCATTGCCATTGCTTACTGATTTGTTTGCTCGTATAGAGGGTGCTAAGTGGTTCTCTAAAATTGATCTTCGTGGGGCGTATAATTTGGTGCGGATCAGGCAGGGGGATGAGTGGAAGACCGCATTTAATACGCCCGAGGGCCACTTTGAGTATTTGGTCATGCCTTTTGGTCTTTCTAATGCCCCTTCAGTTTTTCAGTCTTTTATGCATGATATTTTCCGCGATTTTCTGGATAAATTTATGATAATATATCTGGATGATATTCTGATTTTTTCTGATGACTGGGACTCTCATGTCCAGCAGGTCAGGAGAGTTTTTCAGGTTCTGCGGTCTAATTCTTTATGTGTGAAGGGGTCTAAGTGCGTTTTTGGGGTCCAGAAAATTTCCTTTTTGGGGTATATTTTTTCTCCCTCTTCCATTGAGATGGATCCCGTCAAGGTGCAAGCTATTTGTGACTGGACTCAGCCCTCCTCTCTTAAGGGTCTTCAGAGATTTTTGGGCTTTGCCAACTTTTACCGCCGATTTATTGCTGGTTTTTCGGATGTCGTTAAACCACTGACTGATTTGACCAGACAAGGCGCTGATGTTGCTAATTGGTCCCCTCATGCTGTAGAGGCCTTTCAGGAGCTTAAGCGCCGTTTTGCCTCTGCCCCTGTGTTGCGTCAGCCTGATGTGAATCTGCCTTTTCAGGTTGAGGTTGACGCTTCGGAGATCGGAGCTGGGGCAGTGTTGTCGCAGAAAGGTTCCGACTGCTCCGTCATTAGGCCTTGTGCCTTCTTTTCTCGCAAATTTTCGCCCGCAGAGCGGAATTATGATGTTGGGAATCGGGAGCTTTTGGCCATGAAGTGGGCGTTTGAGGAGTGGCGCCATTGGCTCGAGGGGGCTAGGCATCAGGTGGTGGTATTGACTGACCACAAAAATTTGATTTATCTTGAGACTGCCAGACGCCTGAATCCTAGACAGGCGCGCTGGTCTTTATTTTTTTCTCGCTTTAATTTTGTGGTGTCATACCTACCGGGTTCTAAGAATGTTAAGGCAGATGCCCTTTCTAGGAGTTTTGACCCGGACTCTCCTGGTAATTCTGAACCCACAGGTATCCTTAGGGAGGGAGTAATTTTGTCGGCCGTTTCTCCTGATCTGCGGCGGTCCTTGCAAGAGTTTCAGGCGGATAGACCGGATCGTTGTCCGCCTGATAGACTGTTTGTTCCGGATGATTGGACCAGCAGAGTCATCTCTGAGGTACATTCTTCTGCATTGGCAGGTCATCCCGGAATTTTTGGTACCAGGGATTTGGTGGCAAGATCCTTCTGGTGGCCTTCCCTGTCACGAGATGTGCGAGTCTTTGTGCAGTCATGTGACGTTTGTGCTCGGGCCAAGTCTTGTAGTTCTCGGGCTAGCGGACTGCTGTTGCCCTTGCCTATTCCTAAGAGGCCTTGGACGCACATCTCGATGGATTTTATTTCAGATCTGCCTGTTTCCCAGAAGATGTCTGTCATCTGGGTGGTCTGTGACCGTTTCTCTAAAATGGTCCATTTGGTTCCTCTGCCCAAGTTGCCTTCTTCTTCTGAGTTGGTTCCTCTGTTTTTTCAGAATGTTGTCCGATTGCACGGTATTCCTGAGAATATTGTTTCTGACAGAGGTACCCAATTTGTGTCTAGATTTTGGCGGGCATTCTGTGCTAGGATGGGCATAGATTTGTCTTTTTCATCTGCTTTTCACCCTCAGACTAATGGCCAGACCGAGCGGACTAATCAGACCCTGGAGACATATCTGAGGTGTTTTGTCTCTGCTGACCAGGATGATTGGGTTGCTTTTTTGCCATTGGCAGAGTTCGCCCTCAATAATCGGGCCAGCTCTTCCACCTTGGTGTCCCCGTTTTTCTGTAATTCGGGGTTTCACCCTCGATTTTCCTCCGGTCAGGTGGAATCCTCGGATTGTCCTGGAGTGGATGCGGTGGTGGAGAGATTGCATCACATCTGGGGGCAGGTTATGGACAATTTGAAGTTGTCCCAGGAGAAGACTCAGCGTTTTGCCAACCGTCATCGTCGTGTTGGTTCTCGGCTTTGTGTTGGAGATTTGGTGTGGTTGTCTTCTCGTTTTGTCCCTATGAGGGTCTCTTCTCCTAAGTTTAAACCTCGGTTCATCGGCCCTTATAGAATATTGGAGATTCTTAATCCTGTTTCTTTCCGTTTGGACCTCCCTGCGTCCTTTTCCATTCATAACGTTTTTCATCGGTCGTTATTGCGCAGGTATGAGGTACCTGTGGTACCTTCAGTTGAGCCTCCTGCTCCGGTGTTGGTTGAGGGTGAGTTGGAGTACGTTGTGGAGAAAATTTTGGACTCTCGTGTTTCCAGACGGAGACTCCAGTATCTGGTCAACTGGAAGGGTTACGGCCAGGAGGATAATTCTTGGGTCAATGCATCTGATGTTCATGCTTCTGATCTTGTTCGTGCCTTCCATAGGGCTCATCCTGGTCGCCCTGGTGGATCTGGTGAGGGTTCGGTGCCCCCTCCTTGAGGGGGGGGTACTGTTGTGAATTTGGATTCTGGGCTCCCCCGGTGGCCGCTTGTGGAATTGGACTTGTCATCCTCTTTCCTGTTTCACCTGGTTCCATCAGTAGTGGGTGTCGCTATTTAAGCTCATTTCTCTGGTGGTTTCTTGCCGGTCAACAATGTTATCTGATGCCTCTCAGTGCTTGTTCCTGCTTCTAGACTACTACTAGATAAGTTGGACTTTTGTCCATGTTTTGTTTTGCCTATTTGTTCCAGTTCACAGCTGAAGTTTTGTTACTGTGTCTGGAAAGCTCTCGTTGATCAGGGATTGCTACTCTGGCGTTATGAGTTAATGCCAGAGTTTAAGGTAATCTCTGGATGGTGTTTTGTTAGTGTTTTTCTGCTGACCATGAAAGTATACTATCTGTCTTCTGCTATCTAGTAAGCGGACCTCAAATTTGCTAAGACTATTTTCCTGCTGCGTTTGTTGTTTCATCTGAACTCACCGTCATTATATGTGGGGGGCTACTGTCTTCTTTGGAATATTTCTCTAGAGGTGAGCCAGGTCTTATATTTCCCTCTGCTAGCTATTTAGGTCTTAGGCCAGAGCTGGGCATCTAGCTATAAATAGGAAATGCTACCTGGCTATTTCTAGTTGCGCGGCAGGCTTAGTTCATGGTCAGTATAGTTCCATCTTCCGAGAGCTTGTCCCTCTATAGGCTTGCTATGATCTCTGCCTGCAGAGATCATGACAGTGGCCCTTGTCACTCTGGGTCCGATTTGGTGGCCCGGGTCACTCTGGGTCCGATTTGGTGGCCCGGGTCACTCTGGGTCCGATTTGGTGGCCCGGGTCACTCTGGGTCCGATTTGGTGGCCCGGGTCACTCTGGGTCCGATTTGGTGGCCCGGGTCACTCTGGGTCCGATTTGGTGGCCCGGGTCACTCTGGGTCCGATTTGGTGGCCCGGGTCACTCTGGGTCCGATTTGGTGGCCCGGGTCACTCTGGGTCCGATTTGGTGGCCCGGGTCACTCTGGGTCCGATTTGGTGGCCCGGGTCACTCTGGGTCCGATTTGGTGGCCCGGGTCACTCTGGGTCCGATTTGGTGGGCCGGGTCACTCTGGGTCCGATTTGGTGGGCCGGGTCACTCTGGGTCCGATTTGGTGGGCCGGGTCACTCTGGGTCCGATTTGGTGGGCCGGGTCACTCTGGGTCCGATTTGGTAGGCCGGGTCACTCTGGGTCCGATTTGGTGGGCCGGGTCACTCTGGGTCCGATTTGGTGGCCCGGGTCACTCTGGGTCCGATTTGGTGGCCCGGGTCACTCTGGGTCCGATTTGGTGGCCCGGGTCACTCTGGGTCCGATTTGGTGGCCCGGGTCACTCTGGGTCCGATTTGGTAGCCCGGGTCACTCTGGGTCCGATTTGGTGGGCCGGGTCACTCTGGGTCCGATTTGGTGGGCCGGGTCACTCTGGGTCCGATTTGGTGGGCCGGGTCACTCTGGGTCCGATATGGTGGGCCGGGTCACTCTGGGTCCGATATGGTGGGCCGGGTCACTCTGGGTCCGATTTGGTGGGCCGGGTCACTCTGGGTCCGATTTGGTGGGCCGGGTCACTCTGGGTCCGATTTGGTGGGCCGGGTCACTCTGGGTCCGATTTGGTGGGCGGGTCACTCTGGGTCCGATATGGTGGGCCGGGTCACTCTGGGTCCGATTTGGTGGGCCGGGTCACTCTGGGTCCGATTTGGTGGCCCGGGTCACTCTGGGTCCGATTTGGTGGCCCGGGTCACTCTGGGTCCGATTTGGTGGCCCGGGTCACTCAAGGTCCGATTTGGTGGCCCGGGTCACTCTGGGTCCGATTTGGTGGCCCGGGTCACTCTGGGTCCGATTTGGTGGCCCGGGTCACTCTGGGTCCGAGTTGGTGGCCCGGGTCACTCTGGGTCCGATTTGGCGGGCGGCGCCACTCTGGGTCCGATTTGGCGGGCGGCGCCACTCTGGGTCCGATTTGGCGGGCGGCGCCACTCTGGGTCCGATTTGGCGGGCGGTGCCACTCTGGGTCCGATTTGGCGGGCGGGGCAATAATTATAATATGACTACAGATAGTGCTTTGGAATTGTGCTGTGCTGTCACTTTAAGAGCTGATATTATCTGACAACACTTGTGTGCTGGACTCATGTAGAGTTCATAGGCGTTGGCATAGTAACTGGGTCTGACTGCGCTGTATACTGCACGGCTCTGCGCTGTATACTGCACGGCTCTGCGCTGTATACTGCGTGGCTCTGCGCTGTATACTGCGCGGCTCTGCGCTGTATACTGCGCGGCTCTGCGCTGTATGCTGCGGGGCTCTGCGCTGTATGCTGCGGGGCTGTGCGCTGTATGCTGCGGGGCTCTGCGCTGTATGCTGCGGGGCTCTGCGCTGTATGCTGCGGGGCTCTGCGCTGTATGCTGCGGGGCTCTGCGCTGTATGCTGCGCGGCTCTGCGCTGTATGCTGCGCGGCTCTGCGCTGTATGCTGCGGGGCTCTGCGCTGTATGCTGCGCGGCTCTGCGCTTTGTGCTGCGGGGCTCTGCGCTGTATGCTGCGGGGCTCCGCGCTGTATGCTGCGCGGCTCCGCGCTGTATAATGCGCGGCTCCGCGCTGTATACTGCGCGGCTCTGCGCTGTATGCTGCGGGGCTCTGCGCTGTATGCTGCGGGGCTCTGCGCTGTATGCTGCGCGGCTCTGCGCTGTATGCTGCGCGGCTCTGCGCTGTATGCTGAGCGGCTCCGCGCTGTATAATGCGCGGCTCCGCGCTGTATACTGCGCGGTTCTGCGCTTTATACTGCGCGGCTCCGCGCTGTATAATGCGCGGCTCCGCGCTGTATGCTGCGGGGCTCTGCGCTGTATGCTGCGGGGCTCTGCGCTGTATGCTGCGGGGCTCTGCGCTGTATGCTGCGGGGCTCTGCGCTGTATGCTGCGGGGCTCTGCGCTGTATGCTGCGGGGCTCTGCGCTGTATGCTGCGCGGCTCTGCGCTGTATGCTGCGCGGCTCCGCGCTGTATGCTGCGCGGCTCTGTGCTGTATGCTGCGGGGCTCTGCGCTGTATGCTGCGGGGCTCTGCGCTGTATGCTGCGGGGCTCTGCGCTGTATGCTGCGGGGCTCCGCGCTGTATGCTGCGGGGCTCCGCGCTGTATGCTGCGGGGCTCTGCGCTGTATGCTGCGGGGCTCCGCGCTGTATAATGCGCGGCTCTGCGCTGTATACTGCGCGGCTCTGTGCTTTATACTGCGGGGCTCTGCGCTGTATGCTGCGGGGCTCTGCGCTGTATACTGTAATAATAATAAGACTACAGATAGTGCTTTGAAATTGTGCTGTACTGTCACTTTAAGATCTGATATTTTCTACAAAACTGTGACCTGGTGGAGTTGGTAGGCATTGGCATAGTAACTGTGTCTGACTGCGCATATCAATGAGCTAATCAGCCAGGTGGCATTTGGCAGTTAAGTTATTTTTAGAAATTGCCTCAGAAACCAGCCCATTTTAAACGTATAGGAAAATTTCCCTATTGAAATGCATTGAAACAATGCTTTCCAATGAGGGGGAAACAATTTTCAAATGCAAATTGCGCCAAAACTACAAATCCGATTGACATGAAAAATACTTAGCACACCTCTCGTGGACGCTGGCTTCGAAATGACACCTCACTGGAGTCTGTGCGTTCAGCGGTTCGGGCCGCATTAACTGCGAAAAAAAGCCTAATAATAATAATAATAATAATAACTAGATGGGTATTTCCTGAAGGAACTACAGATAGTGCTTTGGAATGGTGCCCGGGCTGCCCCTGCAAGACTTTCACACTTGGGTGCCCCTCAGGCGCTGGTTTGGTAGTTGTAGCCACTCTGGGTCCGATTTGGTGGGCCGGGTCACTCTGGGTCCGATTTGGTGGCCCGGGTCACTCTGGGTCCGATTTGGTGGCCCGGGTCACTCTGGGTCCGATTTGGTGGCCCGGGTCACTCTGGGTCCGATTTGGTGGCCCGGGTCACTCTGGGTCCGATTTGGTGGCCCGGGTCACTCTGGGTCCGATTTGGTGGCCCGGGTCACTCTGGGTCCGATTTGGTGGCCCGGGTCACTCTGGGTCCGATTTGGTGGCCCGGGTCACTCTGGGTCCGATTTGGTGGCCCGGGTCACTCTGGGTCCGATTTGGTGGCCCCGGGTCACTCTGGGTCCGATTTGGTGGCCCGGGTCACTCTGGGTCCGATTTGGTGGCCCGGGTCACTCTGGGTCCGATTTGGTGGCCCGGGTCACTCTGGGTCCGATTTGGTGGCCCGGGTCACTCTGGGTCCGATTTGGTGGCCCGGGTCACTCTGGGTCCGATTTGGTGGCCCGGGTCACTCTGGGTCCGATTTGGTGGCCCGGGTCACTCTGGGTCCGATTTGGTGGCCCGGGTCACTCTGGGTCCGATTTGGTGGCCCCGGGTCACTCTGGGTCCGATTTGGTGGCCCGGGTCACTCTGGGTCCGATTTGGTGGCCCGGGTCACTCTGGGTCCGATTTGGTGGCCCGGGTCACTCTGGGTCCGATTTGGTGGCCCGGGTCACTCTGGGTCCGATTTGGTGGCCCGGGTCACTCTGGGTCCGATTTGGTGGCCCGGGTCACTCTGCGTCCGATTTGGTGGGCCGGGTCACTCTGGGTCCGATTTGGTGGCCCGGGTCACTCTGGGTCCGATTTGGTGGCCCGGGTCACTCTGGGTCCGATTTGGTGGCCCGGGTCACTCTGGGTCCGATTTGGTGGCCCGGGTCACTCTGGGTCCGATTTGGTGGCCCGGGTCACTCTGGGTCCGATTTGGCGGGCGGCGCCACTCTGGGTCCGATTTGGCGGGCGGCGCCACTCTGGGTCCGATTTGGCGGGCGGCGCCAGTCTTTGTCCGATTTGGCGGGCGGCGCCACTCTGGGTCCGATTTGGCGGGCGGCACCACTCTGGGTCCGATTTGGCGGGCGGCGCCACTCTTTGTCCGATTTGGCGGGCGGCGCCACTCTGGGTCCGATTTGGCGGGCGGCGCCACTCTGGGTCCGAATTGGTGAGCGGGGCAATAATTATAATATGACTACAGATAGTGCTTTGGAATTGTGCTGTGCTGTCACTTTAAGAGCTGATATTATCTGACAAAACTTGTGTGCTGGACTCATGTAGAGTTCATAGGCGTTGGCATAGTAACTGGGTCTGACTGCGCTGTATACTGCGCGGCTCTGCGCTGTATACTGCGCGGCTCTGCGCTGTATACTGCGCGGCTCTGCGCTGTATACTGCGCGGCCCTGCGCTGTATACTGCAAGGCTCTGCGCTGTATACTGCGGGGCTCTGCGCTGTATAGTGCGCGGCTCTGCGCTGTATACTGCGCGGCTCTGCGCTGTATACTGCGGGGCTCTGCGCTGTATGCTGCGGGGCTCTGCGCTGTATGCTGCGGGGCTCTGCGCTGTATGCTGCTGGGCTCTGCGCTGTATGCTGCGCGGCTCTGCGCTGTATGCTGCGCGGCTCTGCGCTGTATGCTGCGCGGCTCTGCGCTGTATACTGCGTGGCTCTGCGCTGTATACTGCAAGGCTCTGCGCTGTATACTGCAAGGCTCTGCGCTGTATGCTGCGTGGCTCTGCGCTGTATAATGCACGGCTCTGCGCTGTATGCTGCGCGGCTCTGCGCTGTATGCTGCGCGGCTCTGCGCTGTATGCTGCGTGGCTCTGCGCTGTATAATGCGCAGCTCTGCGCTGTATACTGCGGGGCTCTGCGCTGTATGCTGCGGGGCTCTGCGCTGTATGCTGCGGGGCTCTGCGCTGTATGCTGCGCGGCTCTGCGCTGTATGCTTCACGGCTCTGCGCTGTATGCTGCGTGGCTCCGCGCTGTATGCTGCGTGGCTCCGCGCTGTATGCTGCGGGGCTCCGCGCTGTATGCTGCGGGGCTCTGCGCTGTATGCTGCGGGGCTCCGCGCTGTATGCTGCGCGGCTCTGCGCTGTATAATGCACGGCTCTGCGCTGTATACTGCGCGGCTCTGCGCTGTATGCTGCGGGGCTCTGCGCTGTATGCTGCGAGGCTCTGCGCTGTATGCTGCGGGGCTCTGCGCTGTATGCTGCGGGGCTCTGCGCTGTATGCTGCGCCGCTCTGCGCTGTATGCTGCGCGGCTCCGTGCTGTATAATGCGCGGCTCTGCGCTGTATACTGCGGGGCTCTGCGCTGTATACTGCGGGGCTCTGCGCTGTATACTGCGGGGCTCTGCGCTGTATGCTGCGGGGCTCTGCGCTGTATACTGTAATAATAATAAGACTACAGATAGTGCTTTGAAATTGTGCTGTGCTGTCACTTTAAGAGCTGATATTATCTGACAAAACTGTGACCTGGTGGAGTTGGTAGGCGTTGGCATAGTAACTGTGTCTGACTGCGCATATCAATGAGCTAATCAGCCAGGTGGCATTTGGCAGTTAAGTTATTTTTAGAAATTGCCGCAGAAACCAGCCCATTTTAAACGTATAGGAAAATTTCCCTATTGAAATGCATTGAAACAATGCTTTCCAATGAGGGGGAAACAATTTTCAAATGCAAATTGCACCAAAACTACAAATCCGATCGACATGAAAATAACTTAGCACACCTCTCGTGGACGCTGGCTTCGAAATGACACCTCACTGGAGTCTGTGCGTTCAGCGGTTCGGGCCGCATTAACTGCGAAAAAATGCCTAATAATAATAATAATAACTAGATGGGTATTTCCTGAAGGAACTACAGATAGTGCTTTGGAATGGTGCCCGGGCTGCCCCTGCAAGACTTTCACACTTGGGTGCCCCTCAGACGTTGGTTTGGTAGTTGAGGATTTGGTGGGCGGGGCCACTCTGGGTCCGATTTGGTGGCCCGGGTCACTCTGGGTCCGATTTGGTGGCCCGGGTCACTCTGGGTCCGATTTGGTGGCCCGGGTCACTCTGGGTCCGATTTGGTGGCCTGGGTCCGATTTGGTGGCCCGGGGCACTCTGGGTCCGATTTGGTGGCCCGGGTCACTCTGGGTCCGATTTGGTGGCCCGGGTCACTCTGGGTCCAATTTGGTGGCCCGGGTCACTCTGGGTCCAATTTGGTGGCCCGGGTCTCTCTGGGTCCAATTTGGTGGCCCGGGTCACTCTGGGTCCGATTTGGTGGCCCGGGTCACTCTGGGTCCGATTTGGTGGCCCGGGGCACTCTGGGTCCGATTTGGTGGCCCGGGGCACTCTGGGTCCGATTTGGTGGCCCGGGGCACTCTGGGTCCGATTTGGTGGCCCGGGTCACTCTGGGTCCGATTTGGTGGCCCGGGTCACTCTGGGTCCGATTTGGTGGCCCGGGTCACTCTGACTGACCGCAGGATAAGGGAATGGCTGATAACAGAGAATAGACTGACAGCAGGACAAGGGAATGGCTGATAACAGAGAGAATAGAATGACAGCAGGACAGGGGAATGGCTGATAACAGAGAGAAATAGACTGACAGCAGGACGGGGAATGGCTGATAGAGAGAAATAGACTGACAGCAGGACAGGGGAATGGCTGATAACAGAGAGAAATAGATGGGTATTTCCTGAAGGAACTACAGATAGTGCTTTGGAATGGTGCCCAGGCTGCCCCTGCAAGACTTTCACACTTGGGTGCCCCTCAGGCGCTGGTTTGGTAGTTGTAGCCCCTCAGGGTTGAGGCCACTCTGGGTCCGATTTGGCGGGCGGCGCCACTCTGGGTCCGATTTGGTGGGCGGCGCCGCTCTGGGTCCGATTTGGCGGGCGGCGCCGCTCTGGGTCCGATTTGGCGGGCGGCGCCGCTCTGGGTCCGATTGGGTCCGATTTGGCGGGCGGCGCCGCTCTGGGTCCGATTTGGCGGGCGGCGCCGCTCTGGGTCCGATTTGGCGGGCGGCGCCACTCTGGGTCCGATTTGGCGGGCGGCGCCACTCTGGGTCCGATTTGGCGGGCGGCGCCACTCTGGGTCCGATTTGGCGGGCGGCGCCACTCTGGGTCCGTTTTGGCGGGCGGCGCCACTCTGGGTCCGATTTGGCGGGCGGCGCCACTCTGGGTCCGATTTGGCGGGCGGCGCCACTCTGGGTCCGATTTGGCGGGCGGCGCCACTCTGGGTCCGATTTGGCGGGCGGCGCCACTGTGGGTCCGATTTGGCGGGCGGCGCCACTCTGGGTCCGATTTGGCGGGCGCTGCCACCCTGGGTCCGATTTGGCGGGCAGCGCCACCCTGGGTCCGATTTGGCGGGCTGCGCACCTCGGGATCCGATTTGGTGGGCGGGTCACTTTACGAGTCGATATTATCTGGCAAAACTGTGTCTTGGTAGAGTTCGCAGGCGTTGGTATAGTAACTGTGTCTGACTGCGCATATCAATGAGCTAATCAGCCAGGTGGCAGTTATTTTTAGAAATTGCCTCAGAAATCAGGCCCATTATAAACGTTTGGGAAAATTTCCCTATTGAAATGCATTGAAACACTTTTTTCAAACGCAAATTGCGCCAAAACTACAAATCCGATCAACACGAAAAATACTTAGCACACGTCTTGGGGACGCTGGCTTCGAAATGACACCTCACTGGAGTCTGTGAGTGAAGCGGTTCGGGCCGCATTAACTGCGGACTGAATAATAATAATAAGAAGTTTACCACGATGGAATAACAGTGTAGTGCTTTGTTCCAAAGCACTATAAATATAGATGTATATGATTTAGAATAGGATTTCTGAATAAAATAATTTCTTTAATAGACAAGTTCTTTTACACACAATTTTTACTTACCGTATATACTCGGTTATAAGCCGACCCGCATATAAGTCGAGTCACCTAATTTTACCACAAAAATACTGGGAAAACGTATAGACTCGAGTATAATCCTGGTATGCATGGCCTCCTCATCCCTATTCTGGTATGCATGGCCTCCTCATCCCCATCCTGTTATGCATGGTCTTTTCATCCCTATCCTGGTGTGCATGGCCCCCTCATCCCTATCCTGGTATGCATGGCTTCTCCATCCCCATCCTGGTATGCATGGTCCCCATCCCCATCCTGGTATGCATGGCCTCCTCATCTCTATCCTGGTATGGATGGCCTCCTCATCCCCATGCTGGTATGCATGGCCTCCTCATCCC
Organism: Ranitomeya variabilis; assembly: GCF_051348905.1. Taxonomy (NCBI): domain Eukaryota; kingdom Metazoa; phylum Chordata; class Amphibia; order Anura; family Dendrobatidae; genus Ranitomeya; species Ranitomeya variabilis. The sequence continues at coordinate 48,279,087 of NC_135233.1, read as the reverse complement.
CATCCTGGTATGCATGGCCTCCTCATCCCCATCCTAGTATGCATGGCCTCCTCATCCCCATCCTGGTATGCATGGCCTCCTCATCCCTATCCTGGTGTGCAGGGCCCCCTCATCCCTATCCTGGTATACATGGTCTCCTCATCCCCATCCTGGTATGCATGGTCCCCATCCCCATCCTGGTATGCATGGCCCCCTCATTCCCATCCTGGTATGCATGGCTCATCCCTATCCTGGTATGCATGATCCCCATCCTGGTGAGCATGGCCTCCTCATCCCTATCTTGGTATGCATGGCCTCCTCATCTCTATCCTGGTATGCATGGCTTCTCCATCCCCATCCTGGTATGCATGGTACCCATCCCCATCCTGGTATGCATGGCCTCTTCATCTCTATCCTGGTATGCATGGCCTCCTCATCCCCATCCTGGTATGCATGGCCTCCTCATCCCTATCCTGGTGTGCATGGCCCCCTCATCCCTATCCTGGTATACATGGTCTCCTCATCCCCATCCTGGTATGCATGGTCCCCATCCCCATCCTGGTATGCATGGCCCCCTCATTCCCATCCTGGTATGCATGGCTCATCCCTATCCTGGTATGCATGGCTTCTCCATCCCCATCCTGGTATGCATGGTCCCCTCATCCCCATCCTGGTGAGCATGGCCTCCTCATCCCTATCTTGGTATGCATGGCCTCCTCATCTCTATCCTGGTATGCATGGCTCCCTCATCCCTATCCTGGTATACATGGCCCCCTCATCCCTATCCCTGGTATGCATGGACCCCTCATCCCCATCCTGGAATGGATGGCCCCCCATGCCTATCCTAGTATGCATGGCCACCCATCAGAAAAATATTTAAAAAAAAAAACCCTACTTACCTTCCCTGAACTTCCTCGCAGTGTCTTGTTCCAATGCCAGCAGCTGATTTATGCTTGTAAACAGCGCAAGGCAGTGATGTCAACTTGCTGCTTACAAGCAGAGGACAGTTGCCGGAATACTCACTGCTCTCTACGCCTGGACTGTGTGTGGGGAACAGTGAATATTCATTTCAGTAACCTCAGCCGCTGGCTTGCTGCAGCTGCTGGGTGATCATGTGTGCCTGCTACTAAAGGGAATGAATATTCACTGCTTTCCACGCCCATGGGAGTGGAGAGCAGTGAATATTCATTCCCTTAAGTAGCAGGCACACCTAATCGCCCGGCTGCTGCAGAAAACCAGTGGCTGCGACTACTGTGCCCTCTATTAAAGAGAAATGAATATTCACTGCGAGCGCAGTGAATATTAATTTCTCCTTAGCAGCGGGCACATGTGTTAGCCATAGCTGCCAGTTTCTGCCTCCTGTGACCTGCTGCTCTGCCGCTCCCCTCCATCTTGTGGGACCCTGACTCTAGTATAAGCCATGGGGGGTTATTTCAGGGATGCTGGCAGGTAAGAGGCCGTACTCCCTCTCTCGTGCAGTGGCCACAGACCACTGATGTGACTGATGAAATGGGACTTACAAATTGATTGGCACTAACTCTAGCCCCAATTCATTATTGTCGAGTTTTTTTATGTCACTCTTCTTTTTTGTTTTGTGGTATTTGATGACTTTTTTAGTGCCAAATTATTCAAAATGGCGCACACAGTTCATGAATTTCTTTGCTCAAAGTCAAAAATGGTCTCTATTTTTTTTTTAACCTTTTTAAAGACCACCCATTGAGCGTAAAAAGGTTTAAAAAAAATGTTGTGCCTCTAAACTCTGCTCACACAGTGGCGAACTAAAGATAAAACACCGGTGAACACACACACACACAAAAAAAGAATAAAACATAGCAAATAAAAGGTGAAAAACAGCAAAAACTAGACTAAGAAAAACAAGCGGAAATGCAATATTACACGTTGCCCTAGGTTTATGGGTCTGACAAAAAATGAGCACTTTACTCAGTTGGACCTGTGAAGCCGTAAATGAAGCGAAAGGACGAATGCTTGACCCCCACTCCATTCGAACTCCTTATTGCGATTGAGAACTCGAGACCCCTATTCTAGCAAATGGTGGGGCCCCCAACAATCATACATTTATCACACATCCTGTTGGTAGATGTTTGATATCAGAACTTTTAAAACCTCTTTATGTGCACACTTCGTATTTTAGATGCCGGCGCAACTGCTAAGTTTTTCCCTTCCCCATGACAGCACCGGTACATGAGAGATGATCCCGCCCCCAAGAACAGGAAACCTGCATAGGAGATAAAAGATGGGGGCGGCACCTCTCTCCTCAGTTTGGTTTCCTGTTCTTGCGGGGAACCTGCGATGCTGCAGAGGAGGGGATCTCCTTTGTTTAACCGGTCACTGACCGAGGTCTGCGGTGGGAGCAGCGGCGACAGCGTGCGCACGTCGCCCACATACCTGGCTGCATGTGCATCCTTCCCCACTGCGGACTCCTCGGCGTCCGCTCCTGGCCGGAGGCTGGGCCGAGGGAGGAAGAGAGAGAGCGTACCCATCACGACGCTGGCGCCAAGTGAATGGTAGAACTTCCGGATTGTATACCGGAAGTGACGCTAGACGCCGAAGGAGCGGTATGCTGACACTCCCCGGGGGGGAGGATGTTCAGGGGCGCACACACCGTCTCCTGCCCACACTTATTTAAACTGCATGGCGGCAAGGAGACGCTGGTAACAGCCTCCTACAAAGATGGCAGATCCTGTGGAATCAGCGATCCCTGCAGAGACACCACAGCCCGTCGTGGTACTGGGGATCCGGTGGGTGAGTGCCTTTGTAAGGCAAACAACATATCAGTAACACTGTGTTTCTGTGTGTATATGCAGGGAAGGAAAGTTACCTCTAAGCAAAAGAATAAAGTATGTGCACTCTGTGATAAAAGCCTTCCCAAGACATATGAGAAGCGTATGTGCCGCTCATGTATAAAGGAAACGATAACTGAAGAATCGTCATCATTTCTTCAGAATATAAAAGCTATTGTAAGAGACGAAGTGCAGAGCACAGTAAAGGAGCAATTAAAGCATCATGAGTTGCAGAGCTCCGTAAAGCCGCCTTCTGCGCCCCAAACATCTGATATAGAATCTGAGGGTGAACCAGGAGAGCTTCCGGCCGAGGAACTCTCGGACCTGGACTCTTCGGATGAAGAGTGTGGTCGCCCATATGTGTTGTCAGAAGATGTGGGGAAATTGCTAAAACTGGTCAGATCCACATTGGGGGTGGAGACACCAAAAGAAAAACAAACGGTTCAGGACTCCATGTTCAGCAATTTGGAAGGGAAAAAGCGGAAAGTTTTTCCGTTTCATGATAACATATTAAATCTTATCAAAAAGGAATGGAAAAAAACGAATAAAAAGATTTCGGTTCCCCAGGCCCTATAACGTAAATATCCCTTTGATGAGGAAATTTGCGAAAAGTGGGAAAAGGCGCCAAAGTTGGACGCGGCTATCGCAAGCACCTCCAGGGGCATAGCGCTTCCTTTCGAGGATATGGGTGCCCTAAGGGACCCCCTAGATAAAAAAGCGGATGCCTTTCTAAAATCAGCCTGGGAAGCTTCAACTTGGGTGTTCAAACCAGGGGTAGCGGCTACTTGCACTGCCCGTGCCATGGTTAAATGGCTAGATGAACTAAGCGACCAAATAAAAAACAAGTGTCCAAGAGACAGACTTCTAGAAGTTATCCCTTCACTACAAAATGCAGCAGGGTTCCTGGCGGACGCGGCCATTGATTCGGTACGGTTTGCTGCCCGGGCAAGTGCCCTCTCTAATTCGGGCAGAAGAGCCTTATGGTTAAAAAACTGGAATGCTGATTTTCAGTCAAAAGTGAAGCTCTGTGCTGTACCCTGTGAGGGGGCAATATTTATTCGGGAGGGCATTAGATGAAATTTTAGAAAAAGCGGCGGACAAGAAGAAACACTTCCCTCCACCTCCCTTCTTTAAACAACGTTGGTATGACAATCGTCGGTCCTTTCGAGGATCGGGTAGAGCAGGCCGCGGCCGTCCAACGGATAGAGCCACACGGGGAAAACCCTGGGGTGAAAGAAGAGAGAAAGGTTTCCTTTTCAATAAACCTCCAAAACCAGATCCCAAACAATGATGCCATATTCCAAGTGGGAGGAAGGTTGCGGTTTTTTGTCCATCAGTGGGTAAGCTTACAGCCGTCTCAATGGATAATCAACTTGTTATCCGACGGCCTACGTTTAAACTTTATCTCCCTGCCTCCTCACCGAATAAAAGTTACTCGTGTGGCCAAAAAGAACCAATTAGTACTCGAAAAAGAAGTTCACCTTCTTCTAAACAAAAAAGTCCTGGTAAGAGTACCTCCACAGGAAATAGGGAGGGGTTTTTACAGCACCCTATTCCTCACACCAAAACCGGATGGGTCATTAAGAACAATTTTCAACCTAAAAGAGTTAAACAAGTTCATCCGAGTGGAAAAATTCAAAATGGAGACTCTGAGAACGGCGGTAAAACTGCTGTATCCGGGATGTTACATGGCAGTGTTAGACCTTACGGATGCGTACTATCATGTACCAATCAGCATGGAGCATCAACAATTTCTAAGGTTGGCAGTGCAGCTGGGACAGGTCTACACCCATCTACAATACCAATGTCTCCCCTTCGGGGTATCAGTAGCTCCTCGTATCTTTACAAAAATAATTTCGGAAGTAGCATCCTTCGTGAGGAGAGAAAACATTCTACTAGTGCCCTATTTAGACGATTTCCTCCTTATAGCAGACAATCAAGAAGATTGCACAAGAGCAGTTACGAAAGTACGAGAGCTACTAACCAGGCTGGGGTGGATAATAAACTTAAAAAAATCAAGAATGATTCCGGTCCAGATACAGGAGTTCCTGGGAATTCAGTTAAATTCAATCAGACAAGACTGTGTCCTTTCAGACAAGACTGTGTCCTTCCAGACAGAAAGATCGAGGCCATAAAACAGCGAGTAAGACAAGTACAGACGGCCCAATCCGTCTCGGTGAGGGAAGCCATGTCCCTCCTAGGTATGCTAACTGCAACAATTCCGGCGGTCCAATGGGCACAACTGCATTCAAGGGACCTACAGTGGCAGATTCTGTCAGAACAAACAAAAATACCCTACAACTTAAATCGAAAAATCGTATTGTCACAACATGTACGGGACTCTCTAAGCTGGTGGCTAGATTCCGAAAATCTAAAAAAAGGGGTCCCATGGTCAATCCAGAATCCGGTGGTACTGACCACGGATGCGAGCCCGTTAGGTTGGGGAGCACACCTATCAGATCGGATCCTACAGGGTCTATGGGATCCACAGATGCAATTAGCCTCCTCAAACCTGAAGGAATTAACAGCGGTAAGGCAAGCGATTCTTCAAACGGAAGAGGACGTCAAAGGAAGACATCTGGTAGTGTTGTCCGACAACAGCACAACGGTATCGTATATAAATCGACAGGGAGGAACGAGATCAAGTCCCCTAATGGAAGAAGCAAGAAGGCTATTTCGTTTGGCTGAAAACCATCTCTTATCTCTTACAAGTACACACTTAAAGGGGTCGGACAACCTTGTCGCAGACTTTCTGAGTCGTCACGTCCTGCACCAGGGCGAGTGGTCGCTAAATCAAAAATTTTGGGGAGAAATCTGTGCCATCTGGGGGCTTCCTCAAGTGGATCTTTTCTCCACAAGGCAGAATCGAAAGGTAGAAAGATTCTACTCTCTGAACCCGAAAGAGAACCCGGAAGGAGTAGATGCGTTGCTGCACCAATGGAGATTCCAACTAGCCTACGCGTTTCCCCCAATCCCATTAATTCCTACAGTCCTGAAGAAGATCCGAGAGGAGAAATCGCGCATAATCTTAATCGCACCCTTCTAGCCAAAGAGAGCTTGGTTCACTTGGCTCAGACGTATGTCCATCTCGGACCCATGGATACTTCCAGATGTTCCAAATCTTCTGCACCAGGGTCCAGTGACACATCCTCAGGTTCACAGTCTACACCTCACTGCTTGGAACTTGAGAGGGGACTTCTGCTAGCGAAGGGATTCTCGGATCCGTTAGTTACTACTCTGCTGTCCAGTAGAAAGAAGATCACAGCCGATAAATACCAAAGGGTATGGGGAAAATTTTTAGAATTTTCAGGCCGAAGGATAACAGATACCGTTCAGCAAGTCCCTATATCAGAAATCTTAGAATTTCTCCAAAAGGGTCTGGAGAGAGGATTATCTACCAGCACCTTAAAAGTGCAAGTCTCGGCGCTTAGCGCCCTGTTTGACCAAAAATTGGCTGATCACCCCTGGGTGTATAGGTTCATTCGGGCCTCCTTTACAGCCAGACCATTCAAACCTCGTCCAAAGGTCGCTCCCTGGGATTTAAATTTGGTTTTAAATGCTTTGACCACCTCTCCCTTTGAGCCTCTTTCCTCCATATCGGTGAAAGCGCTAACTTTAAAAACGGTTCTCCTGATTGCCCTTACCTCAGCCAGACGCATTAGTGAGCTCCAGGCTATATCTATAGACCCTCCTTACACTACATTCCTAGAGGACAGGGTAATTATAAAATCTGATCCGGCCTTCTTACCAAAGGTCAACTCAAAATTCCACAGGGACCAGGAGATAGTCTTGCCCTCATTTTGTGCCAATCCAAAATCCCAGGGAGAAGAAACCTTCCATTGCTTGGACGTCAGACGTTGCCTACTTCAATATATAGAAGTGACAAATCCATGGCGACAGTCTTCAGCCCTTTTTGTCTCCTTTCAGGGGGCAAACAGGGGAAAAAAGGCCACAAAATCAACCATTGCACGGTGGCTCCGTATGGCTATATCACTTTCCTATTCCTCTGCGGGGCAGGTCCCTCCACCTGGTGTTACGGCCCACTCTACTAGGGCTATTTCCACATCTTGGGCAGAGAGGGCAAATGCGTCTATAGAGCAAATCTGTAATGCAGCAGTATGGTCTTCACCCTCTACTTTCTTCCGCCATTATAGATTAAATCTGGGGCTATCAGATCTCGCCTTTGGGAGAAAAGTGCTATCTGCCGTTGTCCCACCCTAGAGGTTCCTTCTATTTCTTCCTCTCATGTACCGGTGCTGTCATGGGGAAGGGAAAAAATGATAATTACTTACGGGTAATTTGATTTTCCAGATCCATGACCGCACCGCTCTAGTTCCCGCCCTATCTTGGTGATGGTTGTGTGATTCACAAAAAAATAAAAAATAAAATAAATATATATATATATATATATATATATATATATATATATATATATATATATATATATAAGTAAAAAATAAATAAATAAATAATATACATAAGATGGGGAAATAACCACTTAATATATAGTCTAGTTTAATATAATGTATATATGACTAAGACTGACATAGCGGTTACCTTGCTTTCTTTGTAAACAAACTGAGGAGAGAGGTGCCGCCCCCATCTTTTATCTCCTATGCAGGTTTCCTGTTCTTGGGGGCGGGACCATCTCTCATGTACCGGTGCTGTCATGGATCTGGAAAATCAAATTACCCGTAAGTAATTATCATTTTTCGAGGTCAAAGTCACTTCAAGAAAACGTTATTGGTCTTTTTCTTAAAGTGGCTGTGCTGTGCTTGGGTGCTGACCGAGTGTCTTCGGGGCGCTCGAAAATATGTTCGAGTCCCGCATCTGCATGTCTCATGGCTGTTTGACAGCCGCCACACGTGGGGAACGCCTGTTAGGTAATCCCTGCATGTGCTGCGGATGTCGAGCGTCTGCGGGGACTCAGACATATTTTCGAGTGCGCCGAAGACACTCGGTAAGCATCTGAGCACGTTCGCTCATCACAATTAGTCATCAGTAAATTTATCCATTATTTTTTTTTTTTTTTTACAACTTGTTCCTGTATTACATTTTTCTCATTTCCATAGGATCAGCAGTGGGAATGAAAAAAAAAAAATTGGTCCATTTTATATTGCAGTTTTGACTCTTTCAGATTTTCTGCTCCTGTCAGATTAATTTCACACTTCTGAGAAGTCTACAAAAGAAGCTGTTGTGGAAACGCTGGCACCGAAAATAATTACGACATGTTTGTCACTTATGGAAAGGGAAAAAAGAAAAAGGAGGACTTGAGAGTTCTCTTAAAGCGTAAAACACACACAGGCATCCAGTGATTGAGCCGCTTTCCGTCACACTTACATAATTGCCATTTTTCCTCTGTTGGGTAAGCACTCTCCTCTCCACCGCCTCCTCCTGTCACACTGACCCAAAGCCATAAAAAGTTTGCTTGCTTGCCCTTGGTCCTGTTTGTATAAATGATGTGTACACTATAAATATTCACGTTTCTGAGGGACCGTTTTTTAAAACAATCGTTGCACTGTTCGGCCGTCTCCGGAGAAGCAACTTGACATCACCGTGGACTGTACTTTTCCCGTCAATGGCCTTAAAAAAATACAGCTGTTTCGGCCGACGAAATAAAACACTGTGCAAACAGTACGTTGGAAAAATGTGGCATAAAGCTGCCGGTGGGGGAAGAAACAGGACCAAGAAAACAGAGCGAAAAAAAGTGTTATCAGAGGCCAATGATTTATGGTTTTTGTGGGTTTTTTCCCCGTAGACCAGATTTTACAGGTACGGCACAAACATAAGGCTGTGGAATTCTGCTCGGTTAAGTGTCTAAATTTACCAGGGTCAGGAGGTGCAAGGGATGGGCTGGATGGAAGTATTGAGAGCTATTACTTTAAATTAAAGGGGTTGTCCAGGACCTGAAGATTGATCTACAGGATAAGTCATCAATATGAGATTGGTGGGGTTCCGATCTCGTTTCGGCAATAGGAGTTAAAGTTCATTTGTCAGCGGCCAATAAGTGATGAAAGGGCTGCCGTGTTTCTCTCGTACATCACTTAGTCCTGAACGCTGCCGGAAAGGTTTTCAGCTGATCATTAGGAGTTTGGGTCCTGGACAACCCCATTAATAGGAAAAACAGAGGAACGGTCAGCCCTCCCATAGGAGGAGTCCTCGCACGGAAAACTTGCTATGCGCCAAGAAGGAGGCGGGAAAATAAAAAAGGAATAACCCAGCAAAGATGTCTTCCCATAAAATCTTAAGTCTTTATTGAAAATAATTCATTAAAAATCGCAACGTCACATCGATGAAAATATGAGTATTCACCGGCAGACGCGTTTCAGTCGACTGACCTTATTCATTACTATGCGGATTTAAAGCTCCGACTGACAGGTTTTTATCCGGTTCACTCTGTACGTAGGCAATGTAGGCTGTAGTAATAACACTTTGTCCGTTGACCCTGGACAGGGCTGTCCAATGGAAATCCCCAAAATAAAAAGTGACAGTGTACTAAAGTATAGTCTCAGGTAAATGGGACAGATATGTTGACAGTTCCCTAATCAATGTTTTTTCCCTTTTTATTTGCTTCCCAAAGTTATTGCATATATATCCCATTTACCTGAGACTATACTTAAGTACGAAAACAACCAAAATAAAGAGTAACAAACAATAAAGGTGTTACCAGTGTGAGATATGTAAACCAGGAGAGCAGACTGTCAGTCATTACATGTCTCACACTGGTAACTCCCCTTTCCTTTTTTTAAAAAAAGCTCTGGAGGCAGATTGTCAGGGAGATCTATGTCAGGCCCATAGATCTTAACAGCTCATTTACATATTAAGAAAAATGTGGAATTCTCTGGAATAAGACAGGGGATCGCAGATAAGGGATCATTTTATTCAGCTTCCTTTGACCTGCATGCTTATATAGACGAGTTAGGAGGGTTGATCTTGCTGACAGATTCCCTTTAAACCAGTATGTGCCCCAAATCACTAAATATTGTGTGGTTATTTATGACAAAAAAGTCAGGGAGTTAAGAGTTTTACTTTTGCAGATGGTCATGATGGTGCACAGATTTTGACAATTTCTTTCACCCGTCTGCAGTAAATGATTTAAGAACAGTCGCGAGACATGCAGCCGCTGGGACTCGAGCATGTTATTCGAGCTCATTGTAGTCGCTCAGTTAGCACCCGAGCATGCTCAGATAACACCTTATTGAGTACGTTTGTTCAATACTAGTTACCGACAAATTAATGAGACATTTCCATATTATAAAGCCTTGTGCGCCCAGCCTTATTACACTTTAATTTGGTGCATGCCATATGTATGTTCGGAGGTTTTCTTCCCCAGCGTTATAGGGCAGGAGTAGTCTGTACAGAATCGATGTAGCATTTGTTCGATGGCAATAGAACATTGGTGAGAACAAGCATCTGTAATCTATATTTGTAATTGGAGGCATTTGCTAATATTATTATTATTACACCTACTTCATATTGGGATAGACTCTTGGAGATGGAAATACCCCTTTAAACCAGTGTTAGACGAGGGCAGTTGCAGACTATTACACTCCAACATTGTGCAGTCAGTAGAGCTTTATTTTTTTTTTTAGTTTGCTATTTTTTTCTGTACGGTAATTTTTTTTTTTTTTTAATATTTATCATCTATATATAAAGAAAGGTGTAATCCTTGCCCAGATTTGTGACCCTATATGTACCGACGTTAAATATAGTTTCTTAAGCCCACAAAGTTTCAGGAAAGTTGGTAAACCGCTGCACTCTCTGTGCCCATGGGCAGGACCAGCATTATGCCGAGCGTTATGCAGCAACAAAGCCGTGAATAATAAATCTGTGTATGTGTATATATATATATATATATATATATATATATATATACCCCTACTGTATAACATTACATTCCAGACCTGACTTTCACCTGTCCTATGGCTAAACTTATTTAAATACAACTTTAAACTTTGTTTCTTGTTAGGTTTTTTTTTTTTAATGTTCAATAAATGTTAGAGTTTTAAAAAAAGCATATTAAACTTTGATAGTCTTCAGTGCTTGACACCTTTTAATGGCACTGAAGACTCTCAAAGTTTCATATTTTTCTATCTACTGGTTAACACGGTGCAAAAATATAGATTTCCTGTATCAAAAAAGAGTTTATTAATTTTGGCCTGAAGGTCGGATTACAGGACGGTCAAGCAAAAGTAAATAAAAATGTAACATTATGTTCACACAGGGTGGGTTCTTTTTTTGTCTTGGATTTTTCATGTTCTTTTTCGCGGTGTTTGTGTATGAGATCTTTTATTCAGTAGTCAAATTTGGAGCTTTTTTTTTTTTTTTTCTTTTTTTAAGCAGAAATGCCTCAAGAATCCACATTTTTCTGCTTTTTCTACATATATAAAAACAGAACCAAGTGCACTATAGGCGTGCTTTCACATTGAAAGGTGTAACGTTCATTCTTGCGGAGAGTGACATGTCAAGGTGAGGAGACTTTTAAGTCTTGCAATGCTCCTCTTGGAAATATGCAAATTGTCTCTTCAGAGAGGAAAAGGACTAGAACTTTAGTGCCACCTATTGGAAGTAGCAATCCTAAAAGTCAATATCGACCATCTAACGAGCCACATGACTTAGGATAGAAGCCAAAACCAAAATCTTAATTTATACACACTGTTTTGGGTTACTGCCCCTCATCAGTGCAAGATTGTGAGATCTGGTTTGGCTGTGCAAGAGGCTTCTGACCGGGATCCAAGGGGTAGCATTTCTCCTTGTTGGAGAGTGACATGTCAAGCCTGACATGCCAAGGTGAGGAGACTTTTAAGCTTTGAAATGCTCTTCTGGGAAATATGCAAATTGTCTCTTCAGAGAGTGACACCTTGGCATGTCAAACCAGATCTCACACCTTGCACTGATGAGGGGCAGTACCCCAAAACACAGTGTCTGCAAATTGAGGTTTTGGCTTTTATCGTAAGTCATGCTGAAAGGCTCGCTAGAGGGTAGATGCTGACTTTTAGGATTCCTAATTCCAAAAGGTGACACTAGAGTTCCTCTTCTTCTCTGAAGAGACAATTTGCATATTTCCCATTGAAATGAATAGGAAAATTAGTGAAAGAGTATTTGAAACCGTTGCATGTGGATTGTGGAGCGGAATCTTCTCCATAATCCATGGAAAAAAAAAAAAAACCCTCCCTGTGAACATAGACTAATAATGAAGATTCCCATGGAAAGCAACCAAAAATACCATGTAGAGTTTTCAGAGTAGAAACTGAGCAGAACCTCCACTTTTTTGAGGCGTTTTGAGATTTGGAGGAATTCAGCTTCAAAAAGCCTCAAAAACTCCTTGGTGTGTATGACCCATGCAGATTTTGCAGCAGTAAATTCTTAGTTCATACAGTTCAAGAAGCAATAACAGAGGAGCCTCACAATGTGTCACTTTTTTTTCCCATCTTCATAAAATGGATATGGTCAGATAGATCTTGCAAATACAAGCAATGTGATTCCTTTTTTGAGATATTAACACTAGGGATGAGTGGACCTGTGGAGGTTCGTGTTTGACAGAACTTTAGTGTAAAGTTCGGTTTGGGTACCAGAGCTTGAATCTGAATGCCATAGAAATCAATGGGGACCCAGAATTTGGAGCTGGAAAATCTTTCTCTCTTTTCCTCTTTCCCTCTCACTTTTTCTCTTTCCCTCTCCCTCTACCTTTCTGTCTCTTTTCCTCTCCCTTTCTGTCTCTTTTCCTCTTTCCCTTTCCATATCTTTTTCTCTTTCCCTCTCCCTTTTTGTCTCTTTTCGTCTTTCCCTCTCCCGTTCCGTCTTTTACGCTTTTCCTCTCCCTTTCCGTCTTTTTCTCTTTTCCTCTCCCTTTCCGTCTTTTTCTCTTTTCCTCTCCCTTTCCGTCTTTTTCTCTTTTCCTCTCCCTTTCCGTCTTTTTCTCTTTTCCTCTCCCTTTCCGTCTTTTTCTCTTTTCCTCTCCCTTTCCGTCTTTTACGCTTTTCCTTTCCCTTTCCGTCTTTTTCTCTTTTCCTCTCCCTTTCCGTCTTTTTCTCTTTTCCTCTCCCTTTCTTTTTCTCTTTTGATCTCTTTCTTTCTCTTTCTCTCTCTTTTGCTCTCCTTCTATTTCACTCTATTTCACTCTGTCTTTCTCTTCTCCCGCAACTCCGAACACTGAAACAGACTTTTGGGAGAAGTCCCTGTTTGGAGTTTCGCACCAGACACTAGGTGTTCGGTACGAACCCTGAACGTTGCAGCTCGGGATCAATCATCTCTAATTAACACTTTTCTTTTGTTTACAGCTCGTTTCATTGGAGACAGACCACCGCAGCTAGGGAGCAGTAGATATGTATTGCTTACAAGCTCTTTTCTATTGAGTTTGTAAGCGCTATTTTGAAGCTGGTCGGGATCGCTAGAACACGCCATTACCTTTTAATCACTGCCAGCTTCAGCGCAGTACATAAAAGCTAGACTGCAGAGGTGGTCGGTCTCCTAGGCAACAAGTTTCAAACAAAAGAAAAATATACATATCTCAAGAACGGCTGCAAATTTTAGCAAGCGGTAAATTGCAGAAGTGCTTGTTTTTGCAAGCAATATCCCTCTCTGGAGTTGGAATAACCCTTTAATATTGCTAAAGTCATCAATCCTAAGGCTGAGGTTAGGAAGCACACATAATAGTAGATATCTCTCTGGATTTTCCGCCCTTTGGGGGGGGAAGTTGTGTAGTAACCAACATGGTATTTGGACAGTCATACTTTCCTTACTCCCATATGGCCGCATTATTCGTCTAATAAAACCGTGTGATGGTCACTTTTGGATGAGGGGCGGCCATGCTGGATGTCAGTTACTCCTATTTTCTTACATGGAGGATGGTCGTTTTGCAGCTCCGTCCAGCTTTTCTCTCCCGTGTAAAGCTAGAAAGCGTCGGTCACATTGCGGCTATTGGCCCGAGGGTTTGGGCAGTTGCTGTAGTTGGATTTCGGCGTTCTCGCGCCTCATCGGTTGTTTTTAATTAGAAGGATGTGATTTCATTTGGAAACCATGATGGTACGGTGAGGTCATTTTAGCTTTTTTTTCATTCTCCATGAAAGAAGCTCACAGGCCGTAATCTCTACACAGGGAAAGGATTTGGGCCTCGTACATTCGAAGCCCGCTCCAATGGGAGCAGTGTTTCCAGCCGAAAGCCCGGCTTCCGCCCCTCACTTACAGGTGCCCATTCACTCATCAAAGGGTGGATTCTGACCAGCGCGAGGTTCACAGGAGCTGGGATTAGAGCATGTTTTCACAGCGTTGGCATCTCCTTTTTTTTTTTTTTCTTCTTCTTTTAGGTTTTATACATGCTGCAGTCCTTCTTTGAGGCGAAACACACAACTAATTCTCAGCAACTTCAGCTGGAGATACGTGACATCACCCTCAGCTTGAAAGCCAGGCTATGGCTCGCCAAAAGGTACGTCGGATCGAAAAATTACTAATGAGGTGTAGTAAAAAAAAAAACCTATAAATCTAATGCATAAAAATGCAAAATAGTAAAAAAAAAATACTGTTATAAAAAAAAAATGCATAAAAATTTCAGCAAAAAACAGCGAAGGTTAGAGGGGCTGTGGACAATACTTTTTTTTTTTGCAAAACCTAAACTGGTGACAAGTTTTTCCTTGAACCCCCATCGATCGATCAGTTAGGAGAACAAGCAAAAAAGTGTGTTCCGTTTCCCTGCAGCGCGACCAGAGGTGAAATGAGGAATTGCACAATTCCTATTAAATTAAAAGGGACAATCTTTTTTTCATGTTTCTTTTTTTTTACTACAAAACACTTTTGCATTTTTGTTTTATTAAAGTTATTGCTTTGTTTTGCTTTTACGGTCTCTGTATTTTCTTGCAATTTGGCATGGTCTGTGATTATAAATCAATGGAGATAAGCTAAAAAAAAGAGTGATGTTAGAAACTTAACCATTGGACCATTAGAATGAGCTCACTGATGAACTCTCAGTTAACCCATTCTACAACCAGCAATAGGCCGTGTAAGGCCATGTTCACATGATCCTTTTTTTGCTGCGGATTTTTCAGGTCCTGTTTTTGAAAATCCGCAGTGCAAAACCCCGGTGCTTTTGCAGTGCTGATTTTCCTGCGGATTCTTCTGCGGATTCCTCTGCGGGTTTTCAACAGCACTTTCCTATTGGTGCATGTTGAAAACAGGAGTGGAATCCGCAGAAAGAATAGACATGGTACTTCTTTTTTTCTGCAGGCAAATCCGCGCGGATTTGCCTGCGAAAAAAAGGATAGTGGGCACAGCGGTTTTTGTTTTCCATAGGGTAACATTGTACTGTACCCTGCATGGAAAACGGCTGCGGACCCGCAGCAAAAAAAGGATCGTGTGAACATAGCCTAATACAGAGGTTATAGAGAGCAAATTGTGCAAAGTTCTTAATGAAACTTAATTATGAAGCTGATTTTTAGCAAAGAAAAAACAATCCCCAAAGGTGGACAACCCCTGCTCCAGGAAAAAGGGAGATGGGGGCTTAATGGTAGCCCTATAGACTACTTTTGCCATTTCATATACCCTCCCCTTCCGTCGTGATGGAGAACTCCCAAAAATGTAATATCCGCTCAGCCAGACTATGTATAATCCTGCATTCTGCTGGGCAGTAGGGTCAGGCTGGCCATAGACTGGATACAGTGGTCAGACAAACACTTCTTGTATGTAAATTCTTTTTATCCAAGTGGGTGTTACCTTCAACTCTTCTCTGTGTCTTTTTAAGGTTAACACCCAATTCACTAACAAAAGATAAAAATAGATTTATGCCGAAGTAAAAGGGCGCCATATCCCAAGAATGGAGGGGTGCACGAACAAAAGAAAAGCAACGCAGGATTCAGGAGAACATTGACCATTACACCACACTAAGAAATGACATAGTTATGGCAGGTGGAAGGTCCTGGATTTGGCCGGGGTGGCCTCATGTTCTCACAAGTCTTTATCTTCCTGGCAATGAAGATGACAATGGCTTCCCTGCTCTATTATCAGATTTCTCCTTCTTATAAATGGAGCATTTCTCATAATTTACATTTATTACTTAATTGTTCTGTGTGCAGGTTCCTAATATAAAGTGCAGGTTCCTACAACTCGCATTGTCTGTGCCGGGTGTGATGTCATCGCATTGTCTGTGCCGGGTGTGATGTCATAGCATTGTCTGTGCCGGGTGTGATGTCATCGCATTGTCTGTGCCGGGTGTGATGTCATCACATTGTCTGTGCCGGGTGTGATGTCATCGCATTGTCTGTGCCAGATGTGATGTCATCGCATTGTCTGTGCTGGGTGTGATGTCATCACATTGTCTGTGCTGGGTGTGATGTCATCACATTGTCTGTGCCGGGTGTGATGTCATTGCATTGTCTGTGCCGGGTGTGATGTCATTGCATTGTCTGTGCCGGGTGTGATGTCATAGCATTGTCTGTGCCGGGTGTGATGTCATCGCATTGTCTGTGCTGGGTGTGATGTCATCGCATTGTCTGTCGGGTGTGATATCATAGCATTGTCTGTGCCGGGTGTGATGTAATCGTATTGTCTGTGCCGGGTGTGATGTCATCGTATTGTCTGTGCCGGGTGTGATGTCATCGTATTGTCTGTGCTGGGTGTGATGTCATCGTATTGTCTGTGCCGGGTGTGATGTCATCACATTGTCTGTGCCGGGTGTGATGTCATCACATTGTCTGTGCTGGGTGTGATGTCATCACATTGTCTGTGCCGGGTGTGATGTCATCGTATTGTCTGTGCTGGGTGTGATGTCATCACATTGTCTGTGCTGGGTGTGATGTCATCACATTGTCTGTGCCGGGTGTGATGTCATCGCATTGTCCGTGCCAGGTGTGATGTCATCACATTGTCCGTGCCAGGTGTGATGTCATCACATTGTCTGTGCCGGGTGTGATGTCATTGCATTGTCTGTGCCGGGTGTGATGTCATCGCATTGTCTGTGCCGGGTGTGATGAGGCTTTGTGCAGTAGGAGTTTTTTGGGTAAATCCGATCCCCCCAAAAATAATTATATTAAAAAAAACGCTTGAAAGACTCCTCCTAATCATCTCGATGTTAATCCTCTTCACTGTTTTCTGAGCTTTTTTTTTTTTTTCAATTCAGTTATGAAAAAACATTTGATGGAAAAGTAAATCAACGCATGGAACTTCTTTGACGCGGATCCTGATGGAATCTGCTCCAAACTTGCCAGCGTCACAATGCTGCAAAAAAAAAAAAAAAAAACACTTGAAGACATCAAAATCTGTTTCAAAAACTCTCTCAGACTATTTCAGGGAATTAAAAACTTCTTGAAAAACCTCTCCCAAAAAGGAGCGTATCCTGAAACGATTTCCGCTTGAAAAGCTCCTATGTTTTGGCATGCTTCAGTCAGGGAATCGCCGAAGGATATGTGCACACTAGAGTTTTCTTGAGGAGTTTTTAAAACAGAATTTTGAATTTTAAACTGAGCGAAAATGCTCCAAATCCTAAAAAAGTGGAGTTTTGACACCGAAAACTCTGCAGAAAGATTCCATGTTCACATTTCCTAAAGGTACAGTGCTGCCAACAGTTATTTCCAGTGAACGTGCGTTGGGGTGTCAGTGCACTTGTGCATCCTCTTCCAAGTGCATTGACACACCTTCAGTGCACTTCCGGCCTGACTTGCATGTGGCTCCAACTCTAAATTGCTCTGATCCCTTTAAAAAAAAAAAAAAAAAAATCCTTTCCTTTTTTTTACAGTTCTGGCCGAAAGTGTTGTCACCCTTGAAATTATCCCAGAAATTGAAGTATTTCTCCCAGAAAATTATTGCAATTACGCATGTTTTGTTATACACATGTTTATTTCCTTTATGTGTATTGGAATAACACAAAAAACAATGAAAGAAGGCAAATTGGGCATAATTTTACACAAAATGGGCCAGACAAAATTGTTGGCACCCATCCAAAAAAATGTAGGTAAGCAAATCTATTTCAAGTATGTGATGCTCGTTCAAACTCACCTGTGGCAAGTAACAAGTGATGGAAGCAACAAAGAGCTGGAGATTTCAGAAGTGGCCAGCAATGAATCCGGATGTAGATCCAGTGGAGAGAAGTTAAAATTGCGGTTAGGAGATAGGAGACGGCGCCTTCACATATGAGAGACCTTGGAGCAGTTTGCAAAAGAAGAGTGCTCCAAACTTCTAGTTGAGAGGTGTAGGAAGCTTGTTGATGGTTATACCAAAGGGTGTGCAACCAAATATTAAGTTGAGGGTGCCAACAATTTTGTCCGGCCCATTTTGGGAGTTTTGTGTGAAATTATGTCCAATTTGCTTTTTTTTTTTCTCAGTTTTTAGTGTAATTCCAATGCACACAAAGGAAATAAACGTGTGTATAAGAAAACATGTTAATTGCAATAATTTTCTGGAAAAATTTCAAAGGTGCCAACACTTTCGCCCACGACTGTATATATATACAGGTCCTTCTCAAAAAATTAGCATATAGTGTTAAATTTCATTATTTACCATAATGTAATGATTACAATTAAACTTTCATATATTATAGATTCATTATCCACCAACTGAAATTTGTCAGGTCTTTTATTGTTTTAATACTGATGATTTTGGCCTACAACTCCTGATAACCCAAAAAACCTGTCTCAATAAATTAGCATATTTCAACCGTCCAATCAAATAAAAGTGTTTTTTAATAACAAACAAAAAAACCATCAAATAATAATGTTCAGTTATGCACTCAATACTTGGTCGGGAATCCTTTGGCAGAAATGACTGCTTCAATGCGGCGTGGCATGGAGGCAATCAGCCTGTGACACTGCTGAGATGTTATGGAGGCCCAGGATGCTTCAATAGCGGCCTTAAGCTCATCCAGAGTGTTGGGTCTTGCGTCTCTCAACTTTCTCTTCACAATATCCCACAGATTCTCTATGGGGTTCAGGTCAGGAGAGTTGGCAGGCCAATTGAGCACAGTAATACCATGGTCAGTAAACCATTTACCAGTGGTTTTGGCACTGTGAGCAGGTGCCAGGTCGTGCTGAAAAATGAAATCTTCATCTCCATAAAGCATTTCAGCCGATGGAAGCATGAAGTGCTCCAAAATCTCCTGATAGCTAGCTGCATTGACCCTGCCCTTGATGAAACACAGTGGACCAACACCAGCAGCTGACATGGCACCCCACACCATCACTGACTGTGGGTACTTGACACTGGACTTCAGGCATTTTGGCATTTCCTTCTCCCCAGTCTTCCTCCAGACTCTGGCACCTTGATTTCCGAATGACATGCAAAATTTGCTTTCATCAGAAAAAAGTACTTGGGACCACTTAGCAACAGTCCAGTGCTGCTTCTCTGTAGCGCTTCTGCCGCTGTTTATGGTTCAAAAGTGGCTTTACCTGGGGAATGCGGCACCTGTAGCCCATTTCCTGCACATGCCTGTGCACGGTGGCTCTGGATGTTTCCACACCAGACTCAGTCCACTGCTTCCTCAGGTTCCCCAAGGTCTGGAATCGGTCCTTCTCCACAATCTTCCTCAGGGTCCGGTCACCTCTTCTCGTTGTACAGCGTTTTCTGCCACATTGTTTCCTTCCAACAGACTTACCATTGAGGTGCCTTGATACAGCACTCTGGGAACAGCCTATTTGTTGAGAAATTTCTTTCTGGGTCTTACCCTCTTGCTTGAGGGTGTCAATGATGGCCTTCTTGACATCTGTCAGGTCGCTAGTCTTACCCATGATGGGGGTTTTGAGTAATGAACCAGGCAGGGAGTTTTTAAAAGCCTCAGGTATCTTTTGCATGTGTTTAGAGTTAATTAGTTGATTCAGAAGATTAGGGTAATAGGTCGTTTAGAGAACCTTTTCTTGATATGCTAATTTATTGAGACAGGTTTTTTGGGTTTTCAGGAGTTGTAGGCCAAAATCATCAGTATTAAAACAATAAAAGACCTGACAAATTTCAGTTGGTGGATAATGAATCTATAATATATGAAAGTTTAATTGTAATCATTACATTATGGTAAATAATGAAATTTAACACTATATGCTAATTTTTTGAGAAGGACCTGTACAAAATAAGTTACTTTCAATGCAATGCAAAAACCTAGTGCGAACATCATCTTAGACGCTGCCGTGGGGCATTATTTTGGTAGATCTGCCTCTGTACATTCCATTTACAGATTCTTCATCATCTTGTGACTACAAACATAGCAAACAAGAGCGGGTGCTGGGGCGCAGCGTCACATATTCCAGCAGTGTCCCCCGAGAACGGAGCCGCGCACAGAGAATGACTCCTCCATATTCTTGTTTATTCAGGAGCGTGGATGTAAACATGTCTTATGTACGGTACATCTGGACCCAGAGCAATGCTTCCCTTTCATTACGGCAGAGGCACAGTAAGCAACTGTTCACAATATTGTAAATACGCCATCAAAAAATAATTTGGAAATAGAAATCCTTCACTTTTCATCCACTATCAAGTTGCAAAATTTTATTCTGCCAGTCTTGAAACAAATATATATTTTTTCACCTAAACAGCGCCAACCTTATACATGGGCTGCATCCGGTATTGCAGCTCAGCTCTTATGGAATGACAGTGACCTGGAGACCAGACTAAACTAGGGCAAATACCAGGCCCTCAAATAATCTCTATGATTTATATCTGTCGGCATTTGTCACAATTCCACCAGTTCAGCCTTTCAATCTAGGACTTGTTGAGCTGTCAGTGTGATGATGGACAGCTCAGACGTCCAATCGGAGGCTGGGGTTGGCCGAGCGGTCAGTGGGTTGTGTGACAGTTCAGCCATCCGATCAGGGTTATTTCGGTTTAGCCATATTTAAAGGGGTTGTACCAAATATATAAGCTATCCTCTATACTTGGGGATAACTTATTGATTGCGAGCATGTGTACCTCCACTTATTTCATTAACTGTTGGGAGATCGCACACCACTGTACTCCGCTGTTTTCAACAGTCCCATAGACAATGAATAGAACAGAGCTGTGGAGGTTGGGGGTAATACAATGCCTCATAGTTATGATATGATTTCTATAGTCCAGAACTCCAAATTCGTAAAACTTTTGCAACCACACACGAGTAGCCTCCAAGTACAATTTTATTTGTCCTGGTATAAATGCCCGAGTTCTCCTGAATCTGACGATTATCTTTTGTTTTTGTGCCTCTCCGTTGAAAGCAGTGATGGAGCACGCTCGACCATCGATCCATTTAAAGAGTTATTTTTATTGTCCCTCTTCAGGAGCACACCGCTCCTCTTCATCCCGACTTCCTTCTCGCCAGGGGACACTGTGCTCGTGAAGAATAACTCTTCGGGCCAGCTTCGTGGCAGAGCCGCTGGTCCAAACAGAATGCTCTCCTAGGCTGCAAGTAGAAGCAGCTTTGGAGGAGTGTAGGGGCTATGAAGCTCCCTGATCGGGTGACTAGGCCAGCTACAGAGCAGCGCTTACACTCTTATTAGCAAAGAGCTTGTAAGTGCTGTGCTCCTTGCTAGGGAAACGGGCCACCTCAGATAGACTGCAGAGGTGGCCGGCAACCTAGGCTTCAAGTACTACAAAACAGAATTAAAAATTTCTCTATTCTTGAGGACGGAGATTTTTAATGTAAGGTACATTGCAAAGTTGCTTGTTTTAACAATGTTACCTGTTTATGATTATGAGAAACCGCATTAAACTCCTCCTCTCTGTCGGATTCCAATGTTTAAAGGGAATCTGTTAGATTATGTAATCTGATAGCAGCATGATGTAGTGGCAGAGACCCTGATTCCAGCGATGTGTCACATATTTTACTGAGTGCAAAGGTTGTGATAGAATCTGTTTTATCTGCTGCAGATCTAGCAGAGCTCTGAACCCAATACTGATTGGCTGCTCTGTTTTCACTGTAAATCGGCAGCTGCCAATCAGTGGTGGGGGCAGGGTTGGACTAGGAGGCGCTAAACACCTAGTCCTGTAGTGATAATCTCCTGCTGATAAAACTGATTTTATCAAAACAGCAAATCACAGCCTAGTAAGTGGCACATTGACGGAATCAGACTGTCTTCACCTACATCGTGCTGCTCCCAGAATAAATAACAAAGCCAATTTACAGATTCCCTTTAAGCAGGCTCCACGGCGGTGCCTGAAGCAGCAACTCGTACTATTCATTTAATGGATGCCAGTCCTGATGATCAGCACTGCCCCCATCGATCTGAGATTTATCACCTATCCTGTGGACAATCCCTTTAAGACCCAGAGAACCCCTTTCACAGTTAAATTTGTTTAAATAAAACAGCCGATGTTCTCCGTTGTGTGTCATGTATGGCCGTCCTGCTCATTCCGAGAATAATGTGATTTTCCGTTGCTGGTTTAGTTCTGCAGCTTATGTCCTGATCAGAATCACATGCACTGGGCCCAGATTGAATTACATTGAATAATACATTATGTCACTAAAAGCCGGGAGCCAATCAATGCATATTTATGTATTTATCTCATGGCCATGGGGGGGAAGGAAGACCAATTCAGCCTCACATTTAGATCATGCCATTGTTCCAAAAAATGTGCTCTTTAGCTGCAAATGTCGGGATTTTAGGTTTTAACACATTTTTTAATTATTTGTATTTTAGGGAAAATCCATGTCTCGTCACCAGAGCGGCATTTACGGATATCTTAAATACAGTCATCAATTATATTGGAACCGATAGACACCATGGTGAGTAGAGGATTGTGCCGGCTCCTTAACACAGCTTCGTTATGGATGGGAGAAGGAACTGCAGCTCCGCTGGCAAAATAAAATACAAAATTACAGGAAAAGTAGATTCTCGTTTTCTCAGGATCCCATATGTAGCAACTACAAGATCTGCCACTGTTACAATAGGAAAGCCAAATTCATTCAAAATAATAATCATTAATGATGATCGAACGTGCTTGGATAAGGTGTTATCTGATCATGCTTGGGTGCTAACCGAGTGACTTCAGCGTGCTCGAAAAATACAGTAGAGTCCCCACGGCTGCATGTCTCGCGGCTAGAGGTGGGCGAACATGAACAGTGTGGCAAACACCGCTTCTGATCGGCGGTGAAATCATCTCCGCCTGTCAGAGAGCCGCGGTTCCCACACTGTCAAAAGACAGCGTGAGCGTTCAGCTGTGATCGGAGGTATGCAGTTAGCCTCCGGTCACTGGTGTCAACTGATGGGACTACAGCTGACACTTGCTGCCGCTAATAACAGCGAGAGCAGGCGACGGCTGATGGGAGTATTCGTCAGCCTTCTCCTTTGCTGTAAATAAATAATTTAAAAAAAATGACATGGGTTAGCCAGTATTTTTGATAACCAGCCAGGCAAAACTCACAGTTGGGGGCTGTGTTTTGCTTTTATTTCAAATAAAAGACTTTATTCTGGCTGTGTCTTTATTTACCATACAACTATAAGATTAGTAATGGATAGGCATCTTATAGACGCCTCTCCATTAGTAATCTGTGGGCTTGATGTCACCTGACAATACAAAGGTGACATCAACCCCACAAATATGGACCCCACTTGCACCGATACAGAACATATGGGAAGAGCCGGGCAAAGCGCCAGAATTGGTGCATCTAATAGATGCGCTTTTTTCTGGGTGACTGTGGGCTGATATTTTTAGGCTGGCGGTGGCCAATATCCATGGCCCCTTACCAGCCTGAGAATACCAGCCCCCAGCTGTCTGCTTTAGCAAGGCTGGTTGTCAAAAATGTGGGGGGATCCCACGCTGTTTTTTAAAATTATTTTAATAAAGAAAAAATGTGGCTGGTTTTCAAAAATACGGGGGAACCCACACGTTTTTTTTTATTATTTACAGCGCCGGAGCGGCTGATGAATACTCCCATCCGCCGCTCCTGCTCTCACTGTTATTAGCGGCAGCAGGCGTCGGCTGATGGGAGCTGTAGTGCCATCTGCTGACACCAGTGACCAGAGGTAAACTTTATACCTCCGATCAGCTCACGTTGTCTTTTGGAACCCAAGAAAAAGTATTACTGCCAAAACTCGCACACCAATAATACTAAAGAGGATAATAAAATTACAAAGCTGATTTTATTGAACACTACAACACATCATAGACAATAAAAACATAGTTAAAAAAAATCACACCATCCAACATATACAGGCCATAGAGATCAATAGCAATATACAATATAACTCCCTACAAAACGCCAACCCCCAACCTAATGGCTCATGGAGAAATAGAAATATGTCAAGATCAGGCAGCATGTAATACAACTAATAACCACACAGACCATGAGGGGCGTATATGATGCCGCTGTCCAAGGATCATATAAGAAACATGCCAGGAAAGGGAAGGGAGGGGAGAGGAAAAAAGTTAATAATAAACCATAGAGCAAAAGTATGAAGCTAGATCCCAAAAATATAGAAGGAGGAGACCCCCCATCAGAATACAACCTGATATAGGGTGATGCCTACGCGTATCGCCTGACAAGCAGGCTTCGTCAGGGAAGATGTCACTTGGGCGTCCAAACAGCTTTAAATAGCAGGAGCCTAATGGCTCAGAAGAGACCGGTGTGTGGGCGTGGACACGCCGGAAGTGGGGGAAGCAGCCTGGCGCAGGACACTTAGTACAACATATCGTTCCTAGTAAGAACAGGAACGGCGCAGTGCGCATGCGCCGGAAACCGTGTCTAGTCTAGAGGAATCCCTCATACCGCAACAGCGGCTGTGCCAGGTGAAGCGCACGGTGCGCACGCGCATAGGAGACAAGGAGAGAAGTTAAATATACAAAGCAGAGTGCTGGACTGTATAATATAACATAACCGCAAGGAGCAAATAAGAGGGTTCCCAAAGGACATGGAACATATGGAGAATGCCTCTATGCGGCGTTGTTACAAGTCAAATGTATAGGGGCACAGAAAGGCAAATAATAATATGCCACCATTTACACGCATATACCATACAGCATCCACCACATACCCCCGGGGGCACATATCCATACAACCTACCAACCTGACCACACATGCATTACAAAAAAGGCATTTTTGCACAAATTTTATCAAAGAGGATTTTATTATTATTATTATTATTGAAACTATTATAACTATGATTATAACTCTTTTAGTCTTATATATGATTAGTGTGCAAATTCGCCTAAATGATAAATAAGTAGCAGTGCCAAAGGACAGAGAGGGCAGCTGAGACCCGAAGGAGTAGCAGCAGGGTGATGAGAGGGGCAAAGAGGACTAGGTACAACAGACGAAGGTACAAAGTACACCCCATGAGCCAATCATAAATATGTCCCCAATGAGCCAGTGGACCATAGCAGCAAGATTACAAGCCCACCATATATTTGATAACAACAGGGCATAACCAAATATAATTCAGGGGAGCCCCCATCGGGCCTCCAACAAATTAGAGGTACCCATCCTTACAGGGCAAAGTATGGAAGACAGTAGTCCAATTAAAACGGGTTATCCATCCGGTCCAAAAGTATGTTACAGAGAGGGACGATCTGAGGGTCCAGATAAGGTTCTTCATATCCATGGGAATAATAAGGCGATTATCCCAGAAATCCAGTGAATAATAGTTCCTCATTAAGACCTGTAGGGGTAATGGAACCAAGATTAAAAATCCATTTTGCTTCCATACGTAGAAGCAGCTGCTTATATTCCCCTCCCCTATTGGACATTTGAACTCTATCTAGGCCTACAATCCTTGTTCCGGAGGTTCGACCACCATGCTGTGTAAGAAAATGAGAGGCCACTGGAGTAAGAACCCTGCCCTTGAGAACATCTGAGCGTGCAAGGTTGATAATGGAAAAATGTTTTTGTATTCTTCGTCGCAGCTCCTGAAATGTCTGGCCAGCGTAAACACGTTGGCACGGGCATATAAGGGCATATATTACACAGGCCGTTTTGCAGTTGATATAGGATCGTAGTTTGTGTTTACTGCCATCCCCCGGGTTCAAAAAGAAATCCCCAACTGGGGACATATATGGGCAGATACTACAATTCCCACAGGCAAAGGACCCACGATGTTCAATGCCCCGATGCAGTTTGACGGTCGGACGCCTGTAGTGGCTCCTAGTTAGAAGATCCCTAAAATTAGGGGCTCTTCTAGCTGTAAGCAATGGCCGATCCCCCACCACCAAGGAAGTACCGTATTTTACGCTTTGTAAGACGCACTTTATTTCCCCCAAATTTGGGGGGGAAATGTGGGTGCGTCTAACAAAGCGGATATACCGCTTACCATTACAGGCTGGGATGAGGGGGTGTCCGCCGCTGCTACCGCCCGCCGCCGCTGTCGCCCGCCGCCGCTGTCACCCGCCGCCACTGCCGGGGTTGTCCGCTGCTGCCCCGGGTGATGCTGGAGGCTCCGGTGCTGCGGGGGGCTCTGGCGACATTTTGTGAAAGACCAGAGCCCCCCGGCAGTTCGTCCATGCGTTCTAGTATGACTAACTCCTGGAAAATGGCCGCCGGAATCTCGGGAGATGAGATTTCAGCACTGAGATCTCATCTCTCGAGATTCCGGCGGCCATTTTCCCGGAGTCAGTCATACAGGAACGCATGGACGAACTGCTGGGGGCTCTGGTCTTTCACAAAATGTTGCCAGAGCCCCCCGCAGCACCGGAGACAGCCCTGGAGACAGCCCTGCAGCACTGGAGACAGCCCTGCAGCACCACAGCCCCCTGTAGTACCAGAGCCCCCTGCAGCACCAGAGCCCCCTGCAGCACCAGAGCCCCCTGCAGCACCAGAGCCCCCTGCAGCACCCCTCATCCCAGCCTGCAGCACAGCAGCCCCCATGCAGCACCGAAGCCCCCCTGCAGACCCCATCATCCCAGCCTGCAGCAATGCTCCACTCCTGCCTCCAGAAACGACCCTGGGACCCTGATCCACCGCAGCCACAACCCCTGGTAAGCAATAAGACGCATGGATTATAAGAAGCCCCCTCAATTTATTAAAAAAAGTTTTTTCCTATTTTTCTCCTCAAAATTTGGGGTGCGTCTTATAATCCGGAGCGTCTTACAAAGCGAAAAATACGGTACATAAATCGGTGGTAAGGATGCCCCAATGCCTACAGAGGATGTCCTTAATTTGTGACCAATTATTATTATAATTGGTGATAAGCCTTGCCTTAACATCCCGTACCTTATTGCGGGGAAGCAGAAGTGACTCCTGTGTATGTGTCCTAGCCCGTTGGAAGGCTGTACTGATACTTCTCCGTGGGTAATGTCTCTGTTTAAATCGGTCCGTCAACTTACGAGCCTCCCGATGGAAATCCTCGTCCGAGGTACAATTCCTTCTTATCCTAAGAAATTGTCCCATAGGAACCCCGTTTTTAGTATGTTGAGGGTGGAAGCTTCTATAGTCCAAAAGACTATTTGTTGCAGTCGGCTTGCGGTAGAGACTGGTGGATAGGGATCCATCCCCCACCACCACTTGAAGATCTAAAAAAATAGCTGTGGTGGAAGAAATAGAATGTGTGAGCAGTATATTATGGCGATTCACATTCAAGGACTCGATGAAGTTGAGACACTCCTCGCTCCCCCCAGTCCAGACAAAAAACACGTCGTCGATGTAACGACTCCAATGACGTACATGTCTCTTAAATTCCTCCCGGGTGTAGACCATCGTGGCCTCCCACCAACCCAAGAAGAGGTTGGCAACGGCCGGGGCACACCTCGCCCCCAGATCTCGGGTGTGGCCATGGGGGCGAGGTGTGCCTATTTCTTCCACCACAGCTATTTTTTTAGATCTTCAATTGGTGGTGGGGGATGGATCCCTATCCACCAGTCTCTACCGCAAGCCGACTGCAACAAATAGTCTTTTGGACTATAGAAGCTTCCACCCTCAACATACTAAAAACGGGGTTCCTATGGGACAATTTCTTAGGATAAGAAGGAATTGTACCTCGGACGAGGATTTCCATCGGGAGGCTCGTAAGTTGACGGACCGATTTAAACAGAGACATTACCCACGGAGAAGTATCAGTACAGCCTTCCAACGGGCTAGGACACATACACAGGAGTCACTTCTGCTTCCCCGCAATAAGGTACGGGATGTTAAGGCAAGGCTTATCACCAATTATAATAATAATTGGTCACAAATTAAAGACATCCTCTGTAGGCATTGGGGCATCCTTACCACCGATTTATGTACTTCCTTGGTGGTGGGGGATCGGCCATTGCTTACAGCTAGAAGAGCCCCTAATTTTAGGGATCTTCTAACTAGGAGCCACTACAGGCGTCCGACCGTCAAACTGCATCGGGGCATTGAACATCGTGGGTCCTTTGCCTGTGGGAATTGTAGTATCTGCCCATATATGTCCCCAGTTGGGGATTTCTTTTTGAACCCGGGGGATGGCAGTAAACACAAACTACGATCCTATATCAACTGCAAAACGGCCTGTGTAATATATGCCCTTATATGCCCGTGCCAACGTGTTTACGTTGGCCAGACATCTCAGGAGCTGCGACGAAGAATACAAAAACATTTTTCCACTATCAACCTTGCACGCTCGGATGTTCTCAAGGGCAGGGTTCTTACTCCGGTGGCCTCTCATTTTCTTACACAGCATGGTGGTCGAACCTCCGGAACAAGGATTGTAGGCCTAGATAGAGTTCAAATGTCCAATAGGGGAGGGGAATATAAGCAGCTGCTTCTACGTATGGAAGCAAAATGGATTTTTAATCTTGGTTCCATTACCCCTACAGGTCTTAATGAGGAACTATTATTCACTGGATTTCTGGGATAATCGCCTTATTATTCCCATGGATATGAAGAACCTTATCTGGACCCTCGGATCGTCCCTCTCTGTAACATACTTTTGGACCGGATGGATAACCCGTTTTAATTGGACTACTGTCTTCCATACTTTGCCCTGTAAGGATGGGTACCTCTAATTTGTTGGAGGCCCGATGGGGGCTCCCCTGAATTATATTTGGTTATGCCCTGTTGTTATCAAATATATGGTGGGCTTGTAATCTTGCTGCTATGGTCCACTGGCTCATTGGGGACATATTTATGATTGGCTCATGGGGTGTACTTTGTACCTTCGTCTGTTGTACCTAGTCCTCTTTGCCCCTCTCATCACCCTGCCGCTACTCCTTCGGGTCTCAGCTGCCCTCTCTGTCCTTTGGCACTGCTACTTATTTATCATTTAGGCGAATTTGCACACTAATCATATATAAGACTAAAAGAGTTATAATCATAGTTATAATAGTTTCAATAATAATAATAATAATAATAATAATAAAATCCTCTTTGATAAAATTTGTGCAAAAATGCCTTTTTTGTAATGCATGTGTGGTCAGGTTGGTAGGTTGTATGGATATGTGCCCCCGGGGGTATGTGGTGGATGCTGTATGGTATATGCGTGTAAATGGTGGCATATTATTATTTGCCTTTCTGTGCCCCTATACATTTGACTTGTAACAACGCCGCATAGAGGCATTCTCCATATGTTCCATGTCCTTTGGGAACCCTCTTATTTGCTCCTTGCGGTTATGTTATATTATACAGTCCAGCACTCTGCTTTGTATATTTAACTTCTCTCCTTGTCTCCTATGCGCGTGCGCACCGTGCGCTTCACCTGGCACAGCCGCTGTTGCGGTATGAGGGATTCCTCTAGACACGGTTTCCGGCGCATGCGCACTGCGCCGTTCCTGTTCTTACTAGGAACGATATGTTGTACTAAGTGTCCTGCGCCAGGCTGCTTCCCCCACTTCCGGCGTGTCCACGCCCACACACCGGTCTCTTCTGAGCTATTGGGCTCCTGCTATTTAAAGCTGTTTGGACGCCCAAGTGACATCTTCCCTGACGAAGCCTGCTTGTCAGGCGATACGCGTAGGCATCACCCTATATCAGGTTGTATTCTGATGGGGGGTCTCCTCCTTCTATATTTTTGGGATCTAGCTTCATACTTTTGCTCTATGGTTTATTATTAACTTTTTTCCTCTCCCCTCCCTTCCCCTTTCCTGGCATGTTTCTTATATGATCCTTGGACAGCGGCATCATATACGCCCCTCATGGTCTGTGTGGTTATTAGTTGTATTACATGCTGCCTGATCTTTACATATTTCTATTTCTCCATGAGCCATTAGGTTGGGGGTTGGCGTTTTGTAGGGAGTTATATTGTATATTGCTATTGATCTCTATGGCCTGTATATGTTGGATGGTGTGATTTTTTTTAACTATGTTTTTATTGTCTATGATGTGTTGTAGTGTTCAATAAAATCAGCTTTGTAATTTTATTATCCTCTTTAGTATTATTGGTGTGCGAGTTTTGGCAGTAATACTTTTTCTTGGGTTCTTTATGCTATTGTAGATTACTGACCTTGCACCCACTATTGGTTTCAATCCTATATGGCAGTGCGCCCAATATTTTGTTTAAATTACTCACGTTGTCTTTTGACACTGTGGGAACCGTGGCCCTATGACCGGCAGTGATGATTTCACCACCAATCAGACGCGGTGTTTGCCGCTCTTTCAGGCAAATGACAGCGTACCAAACACTGGATGTTCGTACCCCCCATTCAAGTACTGTTCTGGCAACATCCATGTGTCCGCCCATCTCTACTTACGGCTGTTAGACATTCACAACACACAGGGATTGTCTAACAAACAGGTAATCCCTGCATGTGTTGTGGCTGTCAAACAGCAGCGAGACATGCAGCCACGGGGACTCGAACATATTTTTTGAGCACACAAAAGACATTCGGTTAACACCTTATCCCAGCACATTCACTCATCACTATTAATCATGTCTGAGCCATCAATCTTTTTAGAGGTAGAAAGGCTTTTAGGGGATCCCCAAAAGAGGAAATCATTGTTTTGGGGGTGTCTTCTGCAGTAATAAAGGCAGGAATCACTGTTTATTTACCATTTTTGGGGGGTAAAATGAATGGTGTCGTTTAAAACTGCAACTCAACCTGCAAACAAGAAGCCCTCAAATTGCGATTTTATGGAGCAAAATGGTGAAAAATCGGCAATCCTGCCATTGGTTTGTGGCTTTCGTTTTTACGACACTCTATGGGGCTCATTCACTGGAGTAGTAGGCGCCAAATTAAGAAGCGCACACAGTTTAATGCATTTGACACCTCTTCTGTGCACAACACCAGGGATTTTACTTTAGTCAGTGACTGGAGTAGCATTTCTGGCATACAAAACGCTGGCCACATGCCCCGTCCTGCCTCCTCCCCAGCTCGGCCCATTTCAGAACAGATGACTCAAACTGGCATGAAAACACCAAAAGTCACAAACATTTAGCAGAATAGGGAGTGACTATTCAAAGCTTTTATACCACTTCTTATACCTCTTTTCTTTGCAGCTTTTTCTGAACCCTGTAACTTTTTTATCTTTTGTTCTTCTTGCCGACTTGTTGGTTCCAGTTTGGAATACATACTATGTTTTGTTAGCTTCTCATTGCATCTTTTTTGGGAAGGTGTGATAACCGAAAAAACGAAAGGTCCTCCGCTGCCATAAGTGACCTATCGACACCCTGAGCATGTTAAACCAATTTAATGGGGCGGTCAGAGATTGACCTTGGCATCTAACTACTGAAACAGCAGAGAGGTTGTTGTATTTGATGGATCTAAACCCACCAGTTACCTCAAGTCACGAAAAGTCAATTTTTTTGTGCCTTTCTTGTCGCAGTACCTTGTGAGCTGCAATGCGACCCCATTGACTTGCATATTTGGCAGTATCATATAGCAATCTTTGGCCACGTTACCTGCATACTATGCAATGCAGGGGGCACTGCAGGGGAATTACACACTTGCTGCTACGTGTCTCTCCAGCAGATTGTCGGTGACCTCAGCAAATTTTCACTGAACAATTAACACCGTGAAAACAAAAGCCAAAAAAAAAATGTTTCTTCACACTTGTTATTCTTTCCCGTTTTTAAGCACATTTATATGTATATATATATATATATATATATATATATATATATATATATATATATATATATAGATATATATATATATATATATATATATATATATATATATATATATATATATATATATATACAGTTAGGTCCATATATATTTGGACAGAGACAACATTTTTCTCATTTTGGTTATAGACATTACCACAATTTAATTTTAAACAAAACAATTCAGATGCAGTTGAACTTCAGACTTTCAGCTTTCATTTGAGGGTATCCACATTAAAACTGGATGAAGGGTTTAGGAGTTTCAGCTCCTTAACATGTGCCACCCTGTTTTTTAAAGGGACCAAAAGTAATTGGACAATTGACTCCAAGGCTATTTCATGGACAGGTGTGGGCAATCCCTTCATTATGACATTCTCAACTAAGCAGATAAAAGGCCTGGAGTTGATTTGAGGTGTGGTGCTTGCATTTGGAAGGTTTTCCTATGAAGTAAACATGCAGTCAAAGGAGCTCTCCATGCAGGTGAAACAAGCCATCCTTAAGCTGCGAAAACAGAGAAAAACCATCCGAGAAATTGCTACAATATTAGGAGTGGCAAAATCTACAGTTTGGTACATCCTGAGAAAGAAAGAAAGCACTGGTGATCTCATCAATGCAAAAAGACCTGAGCGCCCACGGAAGACAACAGTGGTGGATGATCGCAGAATAATCTCCATGGTGAAGAGAAACCCCTTCACAACAGCCAACCAAGTGACCAACACTCTCCAGGAGGTCGGCGTATCAATATCCAAATCTACTATAAAGAGAAGACTGCATGAAAGTAACTACAGAGGGTTCACTGCACGGTGCAAGCCACTCATAAGCATCAAGAATAAAAAGGCTAGACTGGACTTGGCTAAAAAACATCTAAAAAAGCCAGCACAGTTCTGGAAGAACATTCTTTGGACAGATGAAACCAAGATCAACCTCTACCAGAATGATGGAAAGAGAAAAGTATGGCGAAGGCGTGGTCCAGCTCATGATCCAAAGCATACCACATCATCTGTAAAACCCGGCGGAGGCAGTGTGATGGCTTGGGCATGCATGGCTGCCAGTGGCACTGGGTCACTAGTGTTTATTGATGATGTGACACAGGACAGAAGCAGCCGAATGAATTCTGAGGTATTCAGAGCCGCCATACTGTGTGCTCAGATCCAGCCAAATGCAGCCAAACTGGTCGTCGTTTCATACTACAGATGGACAATGACCCAAAACATAAAGACAAAGCAACCCAGGAGTTTATTAAAGCAAAGAAGTGGAATATTCTTGAATGGCCAAGTCAGTCACCTGATCTCAACCCAATTGAGCAGCATTTCACTTGTTAAAGACTAAACTTCAGACAGGAAGGCCCACAAACAAACAGCAACTGAAAACCACCGCAGTGAAGGCCTGGCAGAGCATCAAAAAGGAGGAAACATAGCGTCTGGTGATGTCCATGAGTTCAAGACTTCAGGCAGTCATTGCCAACAAAGGGTTTTCAACCAAGTACTAGAAATGAACATTTTATTTAAAATTATTGAAACTGTCCAATTACTTTTGGTCCCTTTAAAAACAGGGTGGCACATGTTAAGGAGCTGAATCTCCTAAACCCTTCATCCAATTTTAATGTGGATACCCTCAAATGAAAGCTGAAAGTCTGAACTTCAACTGCATCTGAACTGTTTTGTTTAAAATTCATTGTGGTAATGTCTATGACCAAAATTAGAAAAATGATGTCTCTGTCCAAATATATATGGACCTAACTGTATATATATATATATATATATATATATATATATATATATATATATATATATATATATATATACTGTACATATATATATATATATATATATATATATATAAATATATAATTATAAGTGAATGGTTCCTTCAAAACTACAACTTGCCAAAAACAAGTCCTATATACCAATATATTGGCCAAAAATAATAAAGAAAAAAAAGTTACAGCAATTAGAAATGCAAAAATGAAAATTTGCTAAAAAAGATTTAAAGCTGTTGTATGGCCTTAAGGGACCAATCTGCCGTCAGCGGGCGATCATTTGACCGCGAATATGCCATTTTCATGCTTCCAGCCACATTCCAACTAGACATGTGCAGCCTCGCTCACATGACGTGTCGCACACGTCTAGTCTACATGTATGTATGCAAATCACATGCTTGCAGTGCCACTGGAGAATCCTGACAGCACACAGTGCTCGCAATGTGAGGATTCACAAGTCTGCAGCCCCATAGAGTGACTGCAGACTTGTACCGTAAGGCCGGACATCCCCTTTAAACACCTCCGTAAATTGTTAGCCAGTCATATATAGTTTCCTTAGCCCAGGTAAAGTAGAAGCTATTTCATCAAGAACAGTGTCGCTCAGAATACCCCAGATTTTAGAGCAAATGTTGTCAGTGAAATCATATGTCAAACACAAACCCACATGTAAATGTAGTGTTCACGCAGATGCTGGGAGGGCAGCAGGAAGTCATGGGTGCGGCTGTTGTGCGAGCAGTGCACCCAAGTGAAGGTGCTGACGTGCCGAGTGCGGTTATGTTGATATAACACCCTTGTTTGTGATGTCTGCAGTGCTCCAGTATCTGACCTGCAAGACAGACTCCGATATTATGGGATGTCACACTCGGCTCTACCGCGGCACAGTGTACCTAATAATAACGTGCTTCCACCCAACGCCCTCCTAACTATAGCATGGTGCTGAGAGATAGGGCAGCATCCCGGGTCAGGCAGGTCTGCTATAAAGGACACTGCTGCTGTGTAGTGCCTAATGCAGGGCCCGGAGGGGCACTTGTGCGCTATTCTTTGTACCAAAAGCCCCCCATACACATTAGATCACTGTTCTCTCTCCCATATACAGTATGAGCGCCTATTTGCATACTTCCGGACACATTCCGACTAGACGTCGCAGACCTTGCCCAATTCACTAGTATAGAGTGAGGCCACACACGTCTAGTCGACCTGTGAAAATCGCATACGTGCAATCAAGGTCGCATTGGGGAATAATGACTGCACGATGTGAGAATTCACAAGTATTTTATTCAGCAGCACTGTAGTTTAGCTCTCATGTTTTCAATGTTTGGATATGTTGTGTCCTTTTTTTTTTTGTATGTTAAGCAGTCATTGCAGCTTGCACCTGTTCACACTATATGGAGGTGCGGTGAGTTTTTTTGTTTTTTTTTTGCAGTATCTGGGTACATACTGTACAGAACTATTTTTTTTGTTCCTTTCCGTACATTGTTTACATCCAGACACTGCAAGATCTGGTAACATCTCATTGTTGAGGACGCCGAGTATTGATGACATTCTTTAAGGATAAGTCATCGGTATCATCCTGTCTCTATACAGTTTGTACCTGGGCCGTGTAGTTTGAAGGGGCCATAAATGGGCACCGATGGACGTGTACACAGTGGATCAGCCTTGGTTCTTACCCGTACGTTGCCTCCGGCCCTGCTTCTTTGCCGTGTAGCGCACAGTGGCACACGTTGCACCTTCCATGGTTTCTCGGCTTGAATGCTACGTGCTAGATGTGACATTTACCAGCGCCCTGAACTATACAATATACAGTATATACATTGGGCCCGCAGCCGCGATGAAGGTGCCAAGACTTCTCCATACTCTGAATAGCATTGCCGGCAGTGATCCGTGTTTCTATAGGGACATGTATCGTGTAGGTTTTCTCCAGGCTCCACGTATAAATCTGTTTGTCCTTCCCACAGTCCTTTCACGTATATTTATTTATCGTGTTTATTTGAGTTTCCCCTTGTGCGGGTTTTCTGCTTCATTCCTTCTCCTTAGTGTTCCACTGTCATGAATGTTTTATTGGTGTGTTCAGGCTGCAGAACTTGAGATTTTCCTATATAGATCATTTTGAGTTTTTCTTGGCTAAATTTCTTGTTGTTTCTATTTCGAGCTAATTTCCTTTCCTCCTTTTTTTTCTTCCTTTTTTTCCTCCTCCCGTGCTTTTAGTCCAGGCGTA
Source organism: Ranitomeya variabilis (assembly GCF_051348905.1). Lineage (NCBI taxonomy): Eukaryota > Metazoa > Chordata > Amphibia > Anura > Dendrobatidae > Ranitomeya > Ranitomeya variabilis. Next base: position 48,243,459 of record NC_135233.1, on the reverse strand, counting down.
TTGTGTGTTTGTATTTTCCTTTGTATCTGTACTGCGGCCAAAGAATTGTGACCCATCATTATGTCATTCTCCAGGCCAGTACAGTACATTGCAGGTTTAGGTTGGAGGTTGCGGTAGGGATGCAATGTACTCAATAAATTCCAGCAAAGTATCAGCGGGGTCATTATTAGGAAAGTCAGACACAACACAGCTATATTGTAAAGGGAGCTGAAATCGTACAGGGTCTGAAAGGGGGCAGTACATGAATCCTACACCGCCTGCCTAGGCATAACACCAAGCATCGTGATCGACCAGCGGTTTGCACGGTTGTCTTGCAGGGTTTGCATAATCTTCCTCTGGGTAATTAGTCTTTTCCCCATTTAAACAAAAAAAAGTCATGCAATTTTTACACTGACCTAAATTACCGTAAGACTTTTCCTTTCTGTTGGGCACATGAACATTAGCAGCAATAGACTCAGACCCTATCTTTTGTATAGAAGCTTACTGAAATTTTGATCTGAGCATGCCTTCAAAAGGGCGGAGGAGAAGGCGAGCCATCACATCACCTATTGTGAATGTTGAAACAATTGTTATCCACTGTGTATATACAGGTGTTATTATACATTGTAATCTTGTCTGTGATGATAATGAGTCTACTGAAAAGTCTTCTGTAAGGATCATGAAGTTTAAGTCTGTATCATCTAAGGTACTGAATCCAGTTGATTCTTTAAAGGCCGCTAAATTTTATATGGTTCTTGGCCAGCCAGTATTCGAAGTCATGAGGCCTCAAAGGTCAATAAAAAATAAAAGCAAAATGAAGCACCAAATAACAAATGAAGTTAGCAAGAGAGGAAAAATCCTGCTAACCGTAGTGTAACGCTGGTAACTCGCTCACCTTCTCAGTGCCATCCTATTCACTGTGTTTGCTGCTCTGCTCCTCCCTGTGTCAGGCCATCTCACTGAACTACCTTTTGCAGTACTCCAGCACTCCTGCTTCTTCCTACTGTTTACACCTAGCTTTAGGGAGACACAGTCAGACTATGCAGGAATTTAACCCTGTTGTGTCCTACTGAATTTTGCTTCCCTGGACTATCCACCGCCAGAAGGGGATATATTAGGCAGCTCCTCCATCCACACCTTGCCTGAAGTTAGGTTCTTAGTTGTAGTCTGTTTCTAGAAATCTGTCAAGGTGCATGTTCTTTTGGACTCTCCTGTTACTGACCCGGCTTGTACTCTTATTTTGTATGATCTCTCCGCTCCGGACCCCAGCCTCGTATTCTGATCCTGTGCTGCCAACCTTGAACTCGGACTGTCTGACCACATAATAATAATCTTTATTTTTATATAGCGCTAACATATTCCGCAGCACTTTACAGGTTGCACACATTAACATCGTTGTCCCTGATGGGGCTCACAATCTAAATTCCCTATCAGTATATCTTTGGAATGTGGGTGGAAACTGGAGCACCCAGAGGAAACTGGTGCACCCGGAGGAAACCCACGCAAACACAGGGAGAATATACAAGCTCCTTGCAGATGTTGTCCACATCTGTCTTTGCCCTCTGTACCTCGTGTTCTGCAGCCGGTGGCTATCCTAAAGGCCCAAGCTTAGCCTGATCATCAGAGGCTCTACTAAAAACCAGGTAGCCGTTATGTTACACCCCTCCAGGGTAAGCTTGGCCAGTGGCGCGGTGAGTCCACATCCACCACTTTCACACGTAGAGGTCGGAACCATAAATATCTACACAATTGCGACCACACTCTGGCTCAGCTGTCCTTAAAAATAATTATTCCTAGATATGATAATAAAGATAGAAAAAAAATAACTCCGTCTGCAACGGCAAACAAACTAATAGAAAGATACTCAGGATAAAAAGTAATCTTAATTGTGTAATAACGTATGAGGGGGAAGCCTTTTACTAATATTCTAGCAAAACCTGAAAGACCAGTGGTCCCAATGGCAGATGCACCATCCATAAAACTAAAGGACCAATAAACATTTCCTGACGCGTTTTCATTCGGGATAAAGCGGTTCAGAGGAAGACTGGGACGTCCACCTTGTGACCTGTAAGGTGCTTCTAAATTACTCCTTAGTGTAATTGGTTTGGTTGCACTTCACATGATGGGTTTGGGCCACCTCACCCAGGTGCAGATAAGGTCCATACCAGCGAGTGATGACTACAGTCCAAGCGATGGAGAAGAATAAGCTGTTTTACTTCAGACGTTCCCACCTTTGTCGAGCTTGATAAAGGCTGATTATGAGCCAGAACTTGCATATTAACGTAAAACAGCTGTCCTTCTACTCTTCTTGTACTTTTGCAATTCGTAAAGGGGTTGTCCAGGACTTCTGTATTGATGGCCTGTTGTTAAGATAGGTCAATATCTGATCGGTGGGGATGCGACACCTGGTGCTCCTGCCAATAAGCTGTTCCTGGTGTTAACAGCGCGCAGAAGCTCTCCGTTATGGAGCTGCACAGCATAGTGGCCGCGGACAGGTATTGTACATCTGTCCCCTATCGATTCGAATAGGGGGGATGTGACGTAACCGACCGCAGTCACTATATAGTTGACAAATCCATGTTATGTTGCTTTGCAACTGAGTGTTTCCGCTTGCATCGGGAGCAAATGATGGTCAAGGGTGCCGAGTGTCGAACCCCCACCGATTTAGATACTCATAACCTATCCTAATGGTAGGTCATCAATCTAAAAGTTCCAGACAACCCTATTAAGATAAAGGGGTAGGGGACATGAGCTCATGCTTGCACCAGATTTCCCTTAAAGGGAACCTGTCACCCCCAAAATGGCTGGTGAGGTAAGCTCACCGGCATCAGGGGCTTATCTACAGCATTCTGTAATGCTGTAGATAAGCCCCCGATGTTACCTGAAAGAGGAGAAAAAGACGTTAGATTATACTCACCCAGGGGCGGTCCCGGTGCAGTCAGGTCGGATGGGTGTCTCCGGTCCGCTCCGGCGCCTCCCATCTTCATTCCATGACATCCTCTTCGGGTCTTTACGCCGCGGCTCCGGCGCAGGCGTACTTTGTCTGCCCTGTTCAGGGCAGAGCAAAGTACTGCAGTGCGCAGGCGCCGGGCCTCTCTGACCTTTCCGGCGCCTGCGCACTGCAGTACTTTGGGGGTGACAGGTTCCCTTTAATGTATACAGCACGGTGGCTCAGTGGTTAGCACTGCACAGTGGATGAGTGGTTAGCACTGCTGTTTTGCAGCACTGGGGTCCTGGGTTCAAATCCTACCAAATACAACATCTGCAAGGAGTTTGTATGTTCTCCCCGTGTTTACGTGGGTTTCCTCCAGATTCTCTGGTTTCCTCCCATACTCCAAAGACTTATTGATAGGGAATCTAGATTGTGACCCCAATGGGGACAGTGATTATGTCTGTAAAGACATACTGTATGATGGTGAGTAAAATAAATATAAAAGGTGACCACAGATAAATCCCATTACCTTCCATCATGCCTGACATTGGTTAAACCTTCTTTTTGTTATAACTACTAAAGAACAGCAGCTCTGGAGCACAAACTTCAGCTCTGACTAATGCAATACTGAACAAACCGAGAGGATAGGACCATTTCTGAGCGCTGTTTGAGCTGAGAGGGACGATTAGCTTTACTTTTACCTCCATCTGTAAAGCATGGCTGATCCCCCAGCTTTCTGGAGAGTTACAGAGAAATCACTAGTGGGGTTTCTTGGCGTTGATAAATCTCGGTGTTGACTGTTCAATTACTGAACCGAGCAGCCTGTGGTCATTTTTCTCTTGCATACAATAATAGATGAAGCCTAAACATGTTGACAGGATAACAATGACCCAGCTCGGCTTTCTGATATTCAACTCTTTTATTCATTGTTCTACCTGACAATAACCCCAAAATATATCTCGAAATCCATGACATCACCTGTATTAATATCGCCAAAAATGCGCCGACACGAGAACAATAAATGTGACGCCACGATTTATGTCAAACAAGTGAAAAGCACAAAGGGCTTTAGGAGTAAAAATCAATATATGCATAAGAATGTGTGTACTAGTGCCGCCATGTAGTTCATGTCTCGGTCAGAATAGAAATTCTATTTCTAACAGGTGGCTATCTACTTTGTATCAGAGTATAAAAACATGGCTTCTTTCTTTCTAAAACAGCGCCACCCCGGACTACAGGTTGTGTCCGGTATTGCAACTTGGCCCCATTGATGTGACTGGAGCTCAGCTGAAACACTACACTGAACCTATGGTTAGGGGTTGCGTTGTTTCAGAAAGAAAGCAGCCATGATTTTTGAATACTGAATGTTTCAGCAGAATGATCAGCACTCGGACATCATGGGAGATAGATCTGAGTTATCTGGGACGTAAAGCAACATGGGAGGATACTAGGAATCACTGACACAAGTAAACCAGAGAGGTCATACAGTAAAGTGTAGAGAGGAACTACACCCCGATCCAGAGCTGTACCAGTTAACACAGCACCATCTGCTTAAGGGCTGTGTTATCTGATAGCATTCGACCCAATGTTATACTATGGGGCAGTGCAGAACTGTGATTTTCTCATGTTGTTTAGGCATGTCGCTAGTGGATCCTATATTTGGAGGCTCACGCGCACCCATACAAGTCTATGGGTGCATGTGAAACATCGGACTGCACTCGGATGACATCAGAGTCCGATATACGATCATAGAGACAATGGAGAAGATGGAGAAATTAAGTTCTCCATCTTCTCCATAGTTGTGCTGTGATTCTCTCATGCAAGAGAATCGGGTCACACTCAGATGACACACAGAGTTTTATCCGAGTGTCATTAGCATAATCAGCCCGATTCTCTCGCATGAGAATATATGGCAGTGTGAGCGAGGTCTAACACAGTCTTTACTGCATAAGCCTGAGGCTGTTGTATACTCTAATAAAAGCATTTCAATCACCATGACCCCTTCAAGAAGCTGATCGGTAAAGGTGTCGACACCCCCGCCGTTCTGATATTGATGATTTATCCTATGAATTGGTCATTAATATTCAAAGTCCTGTAAAACTATTAAATGGAAAATGATGAACTCCTATTTCTATTTTCACTAGAGCTCACATTGTTTTTGCCATTTAGTGTAAAATATGACATGATGTAATATAGGACCTCATATAATAAGTTCTAGTTCCATTTTACATTCTGTCTAGAAGATGTTTTTTATTCTAGTAAGAAAAGAATATAAAAATAAACAAAAAAGTTGCAAATTCCCAAAGTCCTTCCATTAACTTTATCAAGAAAAGCATTCAATAAACCTGTGGTGTGATGTGTTACCCTTCCTTATCAGGAGGGCTGTCTTTGTAGATTGATGTGTAGTTGATAATCACCATATGGCACTGGCTGGTGTCTCAGGTCCTGGACACATTTATGGCTTTATGGTGTTTGGGTAAAGAACAGGACACCAATAAATTCCCCTTCATTCTGTTCCTTTATGGAGAAAAAAAGACTCCATTATTTTAAGCCTAAATGAGGGGATGTTCAGTGTCTGAAGACTGCGCCATAGTCCGGGTCAGCAGAGTGTCAAATAATGAGATAACATCAGTTCACTAGATATTTCTGCTTCTTTCTTTTTTGCTTTTAAAAACTGGTTTTCTGAGGGGAAAAAATTGAAAATATTTTTTATAAATTAACTCCATTATTCTTCATCTGCTTCAGCATTGACAGAAACGTCCTAGAATGTTCATAAGACAAGTGCCTTTGAGCATGTGCAGTAGAAAGCACTGCCATTGTAATCTGGATAAGCCTGTAGCAAATATTATCAAGACACGTCCAGGTACAGCCGCTCAGCATTCAGATAGACATGGTATACACCAGTGTGAGCAGCCTCTTCTTACCTCAGCACTCATGGTGCCTCCAGTATCAGATAGACATGGTGGACAGCAGTGTGAGCAGCCTCTTCTTACCTCAGCACTGCTAGTCTCTCCAGTATTAGATCAGATAGACATGGTGGACAGCAGTGTGAGCAGCCTTTTCTTACCTCAGCACCCCTTGTATTTCCAGAATTGGGTCAGACAGACAGGGTGGACAGCAGTGTGAGCAGCATCTTCATACCTCAGCACTCCTGGTATCTCCAGTATTAGATCAGATAGACATGGTGGACAGCAGTGTGAGCAGCCTCTTCTTACCTCAGCACTCATGGTGCCTCCAGTATCAGATAGACATGGTGGACAGCAGTGTGAGCAGCCTCTTCTTACCTCAGCTCTCATGGTACCTCCAGTATCAGATAGACATGGTGGACAGCAGTGTGAGCAGCCTCTTCTTACCTCAGCTCTCATGGTACCTCCAGTATCAGATAGACATGGTGGACAGCAGTGTGAGCAGCCTCTACTTACCACAGCACTCATGGTACCTCCAGTATTAGATAGACAGGGTGGACAGCATTTTGTGCAACATCTTCCTACCTCAGCACTCATGGTATCTCCGGTATTATATCACGTAGTCAGGGTGGCCATCAGTGGTAGTAGCCTTAGCCTACCTCAGCACTCCTGATATCTTCAGTATTACCTCAGATAGACACTGTGTACAGCAGTGTGAGCAGCCTCTTCCTATCTCGACACCCCTGGTATCTCCAGTATTAGATCAGTCAGGGTTGGCCGCAGTGTGAACATCCTCTTATTACTTCCGCACCCCTTCTATTTCTAGTATTAGGGTACGTTCACACAGGACTTTTTTGCTGCTTTTTTTTGCTGCTTTTTTTAATGCTAATTTAGGTGCGTTATTTTGGTGCGTATTTGGTGCGTTTTTTGGGTACATTCACACAGGACTTTTTTGCTGCAGATTTTTGCTGCAGTTTTTTGCTGCAGATTTTTGCTGCAGTTTTTTTTTTTATGCCAATTTTCAGCTGCTAGGACACCTCACAATGGCTCTTCACACCTCACAATGGCTCACAATGGCTCTTCACACCTCACTAACCACACCCCTAAGCTCTTGGCTGTGAGATCCCTTCCTGCTGGCCATGATTTTCTGCACAAAAAAAGAAGCAAATAATGCTACATGCGTTTTTGCAGCGTTTTTGCAGCGTTTTTTTCATCACCCATTCAAGTCAATGGGTGAAAAAACGCAGCAAAAACGCTGAAAGAAGTGACATGCCCTATGTCCAAAAAAAGCAGCAAAGCAGAAAATACTGATCAAACAAAAAACCAACATGTGTGCATGAGATTTCTGAAATCTCATAGGCTTTACTGGTACTGTAAAAAGCAGCTGAAAATTAGCATAAAAAAAAGCAGCAAAAAAAAGCAGCAAAAAAGTCCTGTGTGAACGTACCCTTAGATCAGAATATCCACTTCCTAGTACACATGCTCACAGACCATGACACTAATTAAAGATATTTAGGAATTTCTTTTTATATGATGTTTTACTTTTTATTATTATTACTCTTAGAGAATACCTTTACATTTGGTAACCTTACTAATAAAGGGAACCTGTCACCCCCAAAATCGAAGATGAGCTAAGCCCACCGGCATCAGGGGCTTATCTACAGCATTCTGTAATGCTGTAGATAAGCCCCCGATGTATACTGAAAGATGAGAAAAAGAGGTTAGATTATACTCACCCAGGGGTGGTCCGATCCGATGGGCATCACGGTCCAGGGCCTCCCATCTTCATATGATGACGTCCTCTTCTTGTTTTCACGCTGTGGCTCCTGTGCAGGCGTACTTTGTCTGCCCTATTGAGGGTAGAGCAAAGTACTGCACGCCGGGCCTCTCTGACCTTTGGCAGTACTTTGCTCTGCCCTTAACAGGGCAGGCAAGGTAGGCCTGCGCCGGAGCCGCAGCGTGAATACAAGAAGAGGAAGCCATTGTAAGAAGATGGGAGGCGCTGGACCGGACCGCAGCGGGACCGCCGCCCCCCCCCCCCCCCCCCCCAGGTGAGTATAATCATTTTCTCATCTGTCAGTAACATCGGGGGCTTATCTACAGCATTACAGAATGCTGTTGATAAGTCCCTGATGCTGGTGGGCTTAGCTCATCTTCGATTTTGGGGGTGAAAGGTTCCCTTTAAGTCTAAGAACCCAGCCTTCCAATATTTCCATACTTTGGTTCCCAAGCATTGACAAGCAACTGAAACCCAACTAACATCTACGAAGCATCCATTGGACTAACGTGATGGTCAACTATTTAGAATATAAGGTACAGACATGATCACAATGCTTAGAATAGATTCTGACTTCTTAGAACCCATCGGCCTCATTGAGGTTTATCAGCATGTACCAAGTGGCGCAAGAGTCACATTAGTTTATGGCTTTCTATTTTAGGAGGCTTACATGAACTCAAGAAAGGACATTGCAGGCCTGTACTTGAATCATGGAGATTTCATGCAAATCATCGTCCTCATACATTTCAGAGCTGCTTTTGTGTGATACATTTTTATTTACTATATACACTGTGTGCAGAATTATTAGGCAAGTTGTATTTTAGAGGATTATTTTTATTATTGATCAACAACTATGTTCTCAATCAACCCAAAAGACTCATAAATATCAAAGCTTAATATTTTTGGAAGTTGGAGTGGGTTTTTTTTAGATTTGGCTATCTTAGGAGGATATCTGTTTGTGCAGGTAACTATTACTGTGCAGAATTATTAGACAACTTAATAAAAACCAAATATATTCCCATCTCACTTTTCACCAGATAAACCAATATAACTGCACAAAATTTAGAAATAAACATTTGACATGCAAAAACAAACCCCCCAAAATTAGTGACCAATATAGCCACCTTTCTTTATGATGACACTCAGCAGCCGCCATCTATAGATTCTGTAAGTTGCTTGATCTGTTTACGATCAACATTGTGTGCAGCAGCCACCACAGCCTCCCAGACACTGTTCCGAGAGGTGGACTGTTTTCCTTCCCTGTAGATCTCACATTTTATGAGGGACCACAGGTTCTCTATGGGTTCAGATCAGGTGAACAAGGGGGCCATGTCATTATTTTTTCTTCTTTGAGACCTTTGCTGGCCAGCCATGCTGTGGAGTAGTTGGAGGCATGTGATGGAGCATTGTCCTGCATGAAAATCATGTTTTTCTTGAACGATACCGACTTCTTCCTGTACCACTGCTTGAAGAAGTTGTCTTCCAGAAACTGGCAGTAGGTCTGGGAGTTGAGCTTCACTCCATCCTCAACCCGAAAAGGTCCCACAAGTTAATCTTTGATGATACCAGCCCATACCAGTACCCCACCTCCACCTTGCTGGCGTCTGAGTCGGAGTGGAGCTCTGTGCCCTTTACTGATCCAGCCTCTGGTCCATCCATCTGGCCCATCAAGAGTCACTCTCATTTCATCAGTCCATAAAACCTTTGAAAAGTCAGTCTTAAGATATTTCTTGGCCCAGTCTTGATGTTTTATCTGATGTTTCTTGTTCACAGGTGGTTGTTTTTCAGCCTTCCTTACCTTGGCCATGTCCCTGAGTATCGCACACCTTGTGCTTTTTGTTACTCCAGTAATGTTGCAGCTCTGAAATATGGCAAAACTGGTGGCAAATGGCATCTTGGCAGCTTCACGCTTGATTTTCCTCAATTCATGGGCAGTTATTTTGCCCCTTTTTTTCCCAACACGCTTCTTGCGACCCTGTTGGCTATTTGCCATGAAACACTTGATTGTTCGGTGATCACGCTTCAAAAGTTTGGCAATTTCATGACTGCTGCATCCCTCTGCAAGACATCTCACAATTTTGGACTTTTCAGAGCCCGTCAAATCTCTCTTCTGACCCATTTTGCCAAAGGATATGAAGTTCATAGATTGTAAGCTTGCGAGCAGGGCCCTCATTCCTACTGGTATCTGTTTTGAACTGTGATTTCTGTTATGCTGTAATGTCTATTGTCTGTATAAGTCCCCTCTATAAGTTGTAAAGCGCTGCGGAATATGTTGGCGCTATATAAATAAAATTATTATTATTATTATTATTATTAAGTTGCCTAATTAAGCACACCTTATATAGGGTTCTGATGTCATTAGACAACACTCCACCTCATTACAGAGATGCACATCACCTGATTTACTTGGTAGTTGGCTCTCAAGCCTGAACAGCTTGGAGTAGGACAACATGTATAAAAAGTATCATGTGATCAAAATACAACTTGCCTAATAATTCTGCACATAGTGTACAGTAATTGGGGTTTATTAAGTGTCTAAAGGTACCTTCACACGAAGCGACGCTGCAGCGATAGCGACAACGATGCCGATCGCTGCAGCGTTGCTGTTTGATCGCTGGAGAGCTGTCACACAGACCGCTCTCCAGCGACCAACGATGCCGAGGTCCCCGGGTAACCAAGGTAAACATCGGGTTGCTAAGCGCAGGGCCGCGCTTAGTAACCCGATGTTTACCCTGGTTACCAGCGTAAAAGTAAAAAAAACAAACAGTACATGCTCACCTGCGCGTCCCCCAGCGTCTGCTTCCTGACACTGACTGAGCTCCGGCCCTAACAGCACAGCGGTGACGTCACCGCTGTGCTTTCACTTTCACTTTAGGGCCGGCGCTCAGTAAGTGTCAGGAAGCAGACGCTGGGGGACGCGCAGGTGAGCATGTACTGTTTGTTTTTTTTACTTTTACGCTGGTAACCAGGGTAAACATCGGGTTACTAAACGCGGCCCTGCGCTTGGTAACCCGATGTTTACCCTGGTTACCAGTGTAAAACATCGCTGGTATCGTTGCTTTTGCTTTCAAACACAACGATACACAGCGATCGGACGACCAAATAAAGTTCTGAACTTTATTTAGCGACCAGCGACATCACAGCAGGATCCTGATCGCTGCTGCGTGTCAAACGAAACGATATCGCTAGCGAGGACGCTGCAACGTCACGGATCGCTAGCGATATCGTTTCAAAGTTGTTTCGTGTGAAGGTACCTTTAGACTGTATGGCTTCTACAGCCTCTATAGGCCCTGATGGAGAAAAGCAATTTTGCTAGAATTCTGTAGTAAATTGCTTTGAAAATCGCAAAATTTTTGCACAACTCGAAGTGGCATAAAAATGTTGTGACTTTTGGCATTTTTACCCTAGTTTCTCCCAGCTTTGCTAACATGGGACTGTCGTATTAGTGGCAGGGCGCACCCCACCCATCAGACGCTCATGGGTCATTAAAAGGTGTGCATCTCTTAATGAACCAAGAGCTTTTAACGCCAACACAACCCATCATCAAGACAGGTGAGAAAATTGTCAGCCTTGATGAATTGGGGCTCATGTATCACTGCACGTAGCAGACTGCAGAATTTTTTATTTGTAAATTTATCATTGAGTAAGTCTTAACAAAAAGGTTTGTAACCCTTCTCTCTTCTTCTCCACAATCTTCTGAATTAACTTGCTCATCTTCTAAACTAATTTCTACTCTGTTTTGCTCATACTTCAGTTTAAAATAAGGACCAGTAGAAGAGGGATGAGGTTTGGAAGGGGCTGCTTTGACAGCAAGATCACTGATGGGATTCACTTGGTAACTCATGCTGCAGTCTGCTTTGTACTCTTATACATAGAGGCTGTAGAAGCCAAACTGTTTAACATTTTTAATGAAACCCTTTTACTAAAATTATTTTTAGCCCAAAATACATTCTTGATTAACATACCCTATATGATTACGGTAAGTAAAATTTAAAATCTCCCCCAAGGTGTCCATACTGTTCAATTTAATTCATGAGGCCATCTTTGCTGTCTTCACAGCTGAAGAATCTCGGGTGCTGCATCCAAGAGCAAGTGTTGGTTTTGTTCTGGATTAAGCTTGTGTTTAGTTTAGCAACTTCTTGAAAGGAGTTTCTACATCAGATGCCGTAGTCAAAATAAAGAGATGTCAGCCCAGGACAAGTAAGAAGACATAAAACTTGTTCATAATACAAGATGTCAAGGAAGAACAAGGATGACTTAACACCTAATATTAAAGGGAACCTGTCATCTTGGAAAATGCTTTTTACCTGCAGATATAGAATGAATCTTGGTAGGTAAACAGCGTTTCAATAGTGCCCGGACACCTTACTTAACCCCTTCACGCCGCAGCCCTTTTTCGTTTTTGCTTTTGTTTTTCGCTCCCCTTCTTCCCAGAGCTATAACTTTTTTTATTTTTCGGTTCCTATGGCCATGTGAGGGCTTGTTTTTTGTGGGATGAGTTGTACTTTTGAACAACATCATTGGTTTTATCATATCGTGTACTCCAAAACGGGGAAAAAACTCCAAGTGCGGTGAAATTTCTAAACAAAAGTTCAATCCCACACTTGTTTTTTTTTTTTTTTTTTTTTTTTATCATGTTCACCAAATGCTAAAACTGACCTGCCAATATGATTATTCACGCCCTTACGACTTCGTACATACCAAACGTGTATAGGTTGTTTTTTTTTAACAAATAGACTAGAAGCCGCGCTTGAAGGAAGAGGAGGTTACTGGTGTTAAGACAGACCACACATGCAGTACTCAAATGTGGACGTAACCGCTGTTATTCCTGAAGGTAACTATCACAGTGAACAACCCCTCTATTAATGGCTGACCACACACACTCAAGAGTACAACTGGCACTGCTACGCTTACCTATTTTGGTGTGTAGGTTGTAAATCCCGGAGTTCCTGGTTACCTCCGCGGTGTGTGGTGGAACCCAATGCGAAATATGGGTAGTTGTTCGGGGTAAGTATTACACACTGTGCCGGATGTAGAGGCACACTGCGGCACCAGGAGCGCCCCGGCCGGCAGCGCTTCCTGGATGCCACGAGGGATGAAACGAAAGCGAAAGTAGGATGGCTGGTAGGCCCTGCCTACTAGTGACGTCACTAACAGTACGGATCGCACACACCGCGGAGGTAACCAGGAACTCCGGGATTTACAACCTACACACCAAAATAGGTAAGCGTAGCAGTGCCAGTTGTACTCTTGAGTTTGTGTGGTCAGCCATTAATAGAGGGGTTGTTCACTGTGATAGTTACCTTCAGGAATAACAGCGGTTACGTCCACATTTGAGTACTGCATGTGTGGTCTGTCTTAACACCAGTAACCTCCTCTTCCTTCAAGCGCGGTTTCTAGTCTATTTGTTCATTTATATGTTTATGCGGGTGGGCACTACCCGGCTTTGAAGTTCGCAGCTAAAGGAGTTTTTTACTTGTTTGGGCGAGCGCCAGTGTTTACTTTGTTTTCTGTATTTTTCTAGGTTGTTTTTTTTATTTAAATGGTGAAAAAAAATCCAAAGTTTGTTTAAAAAAAAAAAAAAATAGCATCATTTTTCCGAGACCCGTAGAGTCTCCATTTTTTGTTATCTGGGGCTGGGTGAGGGCTTATATTTTTGCGTGCCGAGCTGACGTTTATAATGATACCTTTTTGATGTGGATATGATCTTTTGATCGCCCGTTATTTCATTTTAATGCAATTTGGCGGCAACCAAAAAAACTTAATTCTGGTGTTTTTACTTTTTTTTGCTACGCCGCTTACCGATCGGTTTAATTCTTTTGATAGGTTAATAGATAAGGCGATTCTGAACTCGGCAATACTGAATATGTATTTTTTATTTTCATGTGACACGGACGCTGATGGGCAGGATTAGTGATGAGCTTCCGGCGCATTCACAGTAAATGCCGTTGTCAGAGATTGACAGTGTCATTTAACGGGATAACAGCCATGGGTGGATTGTGATTCCAGTCGCGGCTGTTAGGGGCACATGTCTGTAGCCGCTCTATGCTAGTCCCTATGATTGAAAGCCGGCGGCTCCCTGGAGGGAGGAAGGTAATTTTCTCCCTGTAGCCACACCTTCATGAGGATGGCCATGGCCATCCATTCAAAGACAACTGTGTGATGCCTAATGTGTCCTGTGGTGGTGCTGTGGGGAAAATAAGTATTTGTAGATGGTTTCTACTATCAATTCTCTCTGATTATATGGTGATACCAGGAGCAAAGCATCGTGTGATCAGCTTATTGTCTCCTTCAAATGGAAAGCAATCATCCCAGGTTGACTACCTCTTCAACCACATGACCATGATTATTTTTTTTGCAAAGACATAAATGGGTTTTCCAGCCTCAGAAGTAAGTGCAGAATGGGCAGTGTGCGATGCACAGGCCATCGTGATTCGCCTATATGCCCCATGTAGGTGGGCGGTCACATGACCACATAAATGTGATTTGCATACTTGCGATCACGTGCCAACTAGTCTCACCTGGTGCCCCAAGCATGCAAATAACATGTGACCACTCATCTGCACGAGGAATGCAGGGGAATTGTGACTGCGCTCGCACGATTCTGCAGTTGCTCAAGAGCTGCATTTCACCTATTAAAATTCATGAAAGTAAAAATCAGTGCACGAGAAAGTGCATTCAATAACGTGACACAAAATAAAACGTTGGGAAAAATGCAACATGTGAACATGCACTTAGAGGGTAAAGGAGGTGTCGATTCACACTAAGAAGGCTTGGTTTGTGATAGGACTTTGAGCACCTCAAATTTTATGCAGCATTACAGTATAACGCTACGGCCACACATTCAGTATTTTCCATCAATATTTGTAAGGCAAAACCAGGAGTGGGTGATAAATACAGAAGTGGTGACGAGTTTCTGTTATACTTTTCCTCTGGTTGTTCCACTCCTGGTTTTTGGCTTATAAATACTGTTGTAAAATACTGACCAAATACTGATAGTGTGACTGTAGCCTAAGGCTGGGGCATAAAAAAATCAGTCCAATGTTGATCCAGAGAAGTAGGACGAGTGTCATGCCATTACATTGTGATTTTTCTCCCCTAGGATCAGTATGACACGCGGATGCAATCCGTATATAATGTAGTTTTAACATCATCTTCGTGATGTAATTTAAAGCTAGTTTACAAACTAATAAAGCAATCTTATCTACCAATATAGATAGATGGATAGATAGAATAGATAAATACAGTAGATCGAACTTTGTGAGATAAATAATTAGTGCCGTGCGTGTGTAGTTTTTTGTACATGAATTTAGCTAATACATTTTTTTTTAAAAAGCTACGGGTTGGTCTTATTCTGCTGGGAAGGGGACAATATCCATGAACCTTCCCAGCCTCTTAATATTGGCCCTCAACTGTCTGCTTAGACTTTACTGATTCTTATTAAAGGTGGGCCCTAAAAAATGATGTGGGGTCCCTTCCTACGCAGACAGCTGAGGGATGATGTTAATAGGCTGGGAAGATCCATGGTTATATAGACCTTCCCAGTCTGATAATATCAGCTCTCATCTGTCTGCTTTGCCTTAGCTGGTTATGAGTGAGGACCCCACGCCATTTTTTTAAAATGTATTTAATAGGTGAAATAAGGCTAAACACCCTTTAGTGCCACGTGAAAAGCAATAAAGGATGTTCGTTTATTGTATGTAGGGGGCTTGTGGCATTAAATTGCAACATTATATGTATTTATTCTATCTATATATATATTCTATATATCTATTCTGAAGGTTTGAGCTTGAATTTCGTGTACTTGGCTGATGAAATGTCGGGTTTCCTTTAAGATGTGTGTGTAAAAATCAGTCGGCATACGCATGGTCCGTGTGCCTTGCAATTTTTTTCTCGCACCCATTGACTTGCATTGGCGAATGCGATCCGATTCTCGTACACAATCGCAGCATGTTTCGATTTTTTTTTTTTCTCATTCTGATCCAAGCTGAGAAAAAAACTTGCAGATGAGCACTGAGTCATTGTATAACATTGGTCAGAGTGCAATGCAATGTTTTCTCGCATTGCACTCATCCGATTTACACGCCAGTGTGAGCGAGCCCTAATAATACAAGCGATTGCAGGTTCAAGTCACCTTTAGGAAGTTTTTTAATATATTGAAAAATGGGAAAAAAAAGTTTAATTTGCCCCTATTTCCCCAATACAAAAAAAGAAATCCAGTATCGCAATTTTTAAAAATCTGATCTTTGAAAATAATCCATAGGGTAAACGGCATAAAGCAAAAAAAAACAATAAATCTCCACATTTGCAGTTTTCAGTCAATAATGCAATAAAGAGTTATCAAAGCATTTCACATATTCCAAAATTGTACCAATAAAAACTACAGCTTGCCATGCAAAAACAATAAAAAAAAAAAACCTTGTATGGCTAGGTTAGGTAAAGTTATGTCTCTTGGACAAAAGGAAGGGAAAGGAACAAGCGCAGAAACAAAAATTGACCCATGAGAAAAAGTTAAAGATGTGCTAAATTTCTCATTCTACATGAGCCACTGTGATACATTTGGCGCGTGTTCAGACTGTCCAGTCTACGTTTGTGTTGTCGAAATATTTAGGCCGGATTAGGGAGTGTGTCCCACTAGAGTAATAAAAAATGTCCTATCCAGAATAGGGATGATTCCAAGTGCGGTTTCTTCTACATACGGTAGCTTATCTCTTATTTCACAAAATGATGAAATCACAGCATAGAAGCTCAGTGGTTTTTGGGGTTCTAGATTCAAATCCCACCAAGGTCAACATCTGCAAGGAGTTTGTATGTTCTTCCCGTGTTTGCGTGGGTTTCCTCCGGGTTCTCCGGTTTCCTCCCACACTCTGAAGACATACTGATAGGGAATCTAGATTGTGAGCCCCAATGGGGACAGTAATGACCATGTAAGTAAAGTGTTGGCGCTATATAAGCAAAGTGTAATAAATAGTGAAATGGGAGCTTCACGCAGTTGTCCTAATCCTGGGTGGTTTGGTCTTTCCTACAGCTTTTACCACTAATTTCAGTGGAGACATATGCCATGTTATTGAAGACTGTGAGCTGATTGAGGAGGAAGACCACACTGCCGCAGTTCCTGGATTTATCCTGTACCTACAAAGTATTACCAGACTTATTTTATCTATGCTAAATCTCAACGTCCAAGTGGAAGGTGCAACTGCTGGTTGGGTTGGTCCCGCTATGAAAATCAACCCATCACTATTGGTGCAGAGGATGTTGGAGTCAGAATTCCACGAAGTGCGTTCTCTGGCTCTCGGATCTATGTTGCAATGGTTGAAGCAAGACAATAGAGATGAATACTTATCTCATGAGATTCAGAAGATTATCTTTCAGATGAAAATGAAGGAAAATAATTTAGAATGTCTACACCAGGTAAATAGTGCACATATCAGATCATCTTCTGTTTGGTTGTATGATTTTTCCAGACAGCCAACCAAATCGTAGCTTGTAGGAAATTGCTCATTTTTGACATTGAGAGATTGCAGAATTTTTTTTGAACACCTTTATATAAAGTACACTCACCGGCCACTTTATTAGGTACACCATGCTAGTAATGGGGTGGACCCCCTTTTGCCTTCAGAACTGCCTCAATTCTTCATAGATTCAACAAGGTGCTGGAAGCATTCCTCAGAGATTTTGGTCCATATTGACATGATGGCATCACACAGTTGCCGCAGATTTGTCGGCTGCACATCCCAAAGATGCTCCATACAAGGCAGGATGGATCCATGCTTTCATGTTGTTTACGCCAAATTCTGACCCTACCATCCGAATGTCGCAGCAGAAATCGAGACTCATCAGACCAAGCAACGTTTTTCCAATCTTCTACTGTCCAATTTCGATGAGCTTGTACAAATTGTAGCCTCAGTTTCCTGTTCTTAGCTGAAAGGAGTGGTACCCGGTGTGGTCTTCTGCTGCCGTAGCCCATCTGCCTCAAAGTTCGACGCACTGTGCGTTCAGAGATGCTCTTAGGCCTACCTTGGTTGTAACGGGTGGCGATTTGAGTCACTGTTGCCTTTCTATCAGCTCGAACCAGTCTGCCCATTCTCCTCTGACCTCTGGCATCAACAAGGCATTTCCGCCCACAGAACTGCCGCTCACTGGATTTTTTTTCTTTTTCGGACCATTCTCTGTAAACCCTAGAGATGGTTGTGCGTGAAAATCCCAGTAGATCAGCAGTTTCTGAAATACTCAGACCAGCCCTTCTGGCACCAACAACCATGCCACGTTCAAAGGCACTCAAATCACCTTTCTTCCCCATACTGATGCTCGGTTTGAACTGCAGGAGATTGTCTTGACCATGTCTACATGCCTAAATGCACTGAGTTGCCGCCATGTGATTGGCTGATTAGAAATTAAGTGTTAACAAGAAGTTGGACAGGTGTACCTAATAAAGTGGCCAGTGAGTGTATATCCTTCACATGTTAAGGACTATAACAGGCACAGTGCCAAGAAGACAGTATTTTTTTTGTAGGTGTAGGTCCTACTTGACGCAAATTGTGGACAGCTATGCCTGTGTTCTCCAGAAGCTTCAGCAGAAGTGTAGTATTACGTAAGGACCAATCAAGTGAAATTCTGCTCATATTATATGTAGATAGGCCCAGACCTCTAGAGAAGGAGTTGCTGACCACTGAGGTTTCGAAAGTTAGACCTGTGATGATCAGCGACTTGACAAATTTTTTTCATAGGATAGTTGTCTTGATGAATTGCAGACCGTGTAATTCATGGAAGATCCAGGCAATGGTTTGTGGTACAAGAGCCACGGTTTGTGTCACACTCTGACAAATAAATGTAAATGTAGCTTTCAAAAATGTTCTATAATGTTCACTAATGTCCCATTATGCCAAGTGAGAAGTAATTTGTGAGTGACCCTTCTTTTCTCAGGTGCAAATATTAGCAAGTAAGGAAATGATACACAGGAGAGGCGTACTACAGAGATAAAGACCCATGCTCACTTCCTTTAAAGAGATAAGAACCCATCCCTACATTCTGTATAGAGACAAAGACTCATTCTCACTTCCTGTAGAGAATTTAAGACACATGCCCGCTTCTTGTAGAGAGATATAGAATCACGCCACCTCCTGTAGAGACAGACCCATTTGCATTTCCTTTAGAGACAAATATCCACGCCAACTTCCTGCAGAGACAAATACCTGGGTCCACTTCCTGGTAAGAGGCAAATTCCTGGGTCCACTTTCTGTAGAGAGGTAAATACCTGGGTCCACTTTCTGTAGAGAGGCAAATACCTGGGTCCACATTCTGTAGAGAGGCAAATACCTGGGTCCACTTTCTGTAGAGAGGTAAATACCTGGGTCCACTTCCTGTAGAGAGGCAAATACCTGGGTCCACTTCCTGTAGAGAGGCAAATACCTGGGTCCACTTCCTGTAGAGAGGCAAATACCTGGGTCCACTTCATGTAGAGAGGTAAATACCTGGGTCCACTTCCTGTAGAGAGGCAAATACCTGGGTCCACTTCCTGTAGAGAGGCAAATACCTGGGTCCACTTCCTGTAGAGAGGCAAATACCTGGGTCCACTTCCTGTAGAGAGGCAAATACCTGGGTGCACTTCCTGTAGAGAGGCAAATACCTGGGTCCACTTCCTGTAGAGAGGCAAATACCTGGGTCCACTTCCTGTAGAGAGGCAAATACCTGGGTCCACTTCCTGTAGAGAGGCAAATACCTCCACCAACTTCCTGTAGAGACAGACCCACGCCCACTTCCAGTAGAGAGGCAAATACCTGTGCCCACTACCTTTAGCGAATTAAAGACCCACGCTCACTTCCGATAGAGACAAAGACCCATGCCCACATCCTGTAGATACAAAGATCCATCTCTACTTCCTGTAGAGAGACAGACTCGCTCCCACTTCCTGTAATCCATCTCAGGGTCTCTTCTGCTAGGGAAGGATTGCACTTGACAAGTTACATAGAAAGCAAACACCTTGCAGACGGCTCTTTGGAGTGATTTTCTGTGGATAAGACAACATAAATTTTAACAAAAGTGATTTCCAGATTGTAAATTTATCAAATGAGATCAAGTTATCAGAAAGTAGAGGGTTCATCTAAGTTTCTAATTATTAACCTTTCTTATTGTTACATTGTATTGTGTCCATGTTCCTCGTCAGGTGCTGAGAATCTTGTATGAAATGAATGTTGAGAAGATACTTTTGACTGCTAAAGATCATTTCCAAATGGAGCCAAACGATTTGTTAAGAAGGATCCTAAGTCTTGTGTCTACATTCAGCCACAGGTACGTGTTAGGGACTTTACATTGCTAGGCTTAACTTCATCAGGGTCATAGATTAAGTTTGACCCCCCGCTACATGTATCTGAATATCTTTTGGAGTCAAAAAATAAAAATGGAAATAGACATTGATTAAAGAAGTGTCTCAGCAAAATTGTTATTCTGTAATTCATCCTAATTATGTATATAATGTGGTGTAACAGTATTAAAATACTTACCGATCGCTGTCTGCTCTGGTTTCCAATGCCGCTCCAATCCGGCCTAGCCGGTGCACACCGGGGTTTATGTGTGGACCAGAAGTCTCTTTCCAGCGTAAGTCTATAGAGCCTTTTTATGAGTCTCATAGGCTTACATTGGGAA
Source organism: Ranitomeya variabilis (assembly GCF_051348905.1). NCBI lineage: Eukaryota > Metazoa > Chordata > Amphibia > Anura > Dendrobatidae > Ranitomeya > Ranitomeya variabilis. The sequence goes on along the minus strand of NC_135233.1, from coordinate 48,223,223 downwards.
AGCACCTACTGATCCTCACAATAGCTTCCGAGCAGTCACGTGGACCAGTAGAGGACCGGAGCGGTGCTGGAAACCAGAGACAATGGTGATCGAGACGGAGGCATCAGCAATAAAGAGCTAGAGTGGCTATACATTAGTAATTTATTGTCACATTTACTGTGAAGGTGGAGGATCGCTTTTAAAGGATCTCCTGTTAATATCTCAGTCCCAGTCTATCCTTCAAGTGGTCAAAGCTGTTTTGATGGCATGTGGGGGGCCTTCACTATATTGTGGATTTTAATACTATGGGTGGTTGATGTGGAATATACTGCACTATATAATATCTAAGTTTTAAGCAGGTTTGGAAAAGATGCTGTAAAGTAAGAATGCTTTAAAAATAGGCGTGTTAATAGTGACCTTCAAAGCCACATCACTTCTTCTGGGTACACTTGCACGCAGTTTTGAAAGACCTCATCAGCAAGGTTGTTACAAGCTTCTTGGAGAACTAACCGCAGATCTTCTGCAGATGTCTCTAATCCCAGATAGACTCGATGACTAGATCTGGGCTCTGTATGGCCGTATTACACTTCCAGGATTCTTTTTTTTTCTTTACACTGATGATGGTTCCTAATGGCATTGGCTGTATGTTTGGGGTCGTTGTCCACCTGCAGAATAAATTTGGAGCCTATCGGATGCCTCCCCGATGGTATTGTATGATGGACAAATATCTGTTTTTCTTTCTCCGCATTAAGAGCATTCTTAATCCTGACCATTCCCAATGCTATTTGCTGAAATGCAGTCCTGGTCTTGTAAGGAATGTCTACCATGTTTCACTGCTGCCTGGGGACACTCAGTAATGTGCCTCTCTCCAGTCATTCAGTGAACAAATTGCCTTCTGTTACAGCCAAATATTTCACGTTTTGACTTCAGAGAATCTGCTGCCATTTTTCAGAACCACAATTGCTATGTTTTCATGCATAGTTGAGTTGCTTGAAATTGTTGCCATGTTGAAGGTATAGACTTTTTGGATGCAATTCTACCAAGAAGACCACTTCTGGGTACACTTCTCTGAACAGTAGATGGGCGTAGCTAAGTCCCATTAGTTGCTGCCTGATCTGAGCTGATGTCACTGCTGGTCATCTTCTGATTTTAAAGGGCAGTAAGCATGATATTTCTTTTCATCTACTTCACTAAGTTTCCTTGTCCAACCACTGCATCTATGGTCCTCATCATTGCCCATTTCTTGGTGCTTCAAAATAGCTTGAACAGGACATCTTGAAACCAGGTCTGTGGAGTCAGTAAGCCAAACCTCCGACTAAGACTCCTCAATTTCCATGACTCCGACTCCACAGCCCTGCCAGGGCTGTGGAGTCGGTAAGCCAAACCTCAGACTCCTCAATTTCCATGACTCCGACTCCATCAAAATGGGCTCCGACTCCTCAGTTTTCATGACACTGACTCCGACTCCACCAAAATGGGCTCCGACTTCATTTATCCGACTCCACAGCCCAGCTTGAAACCCCAGTCTGCTTTGGAATCTTTGCCTAGAAGACACTTTGTTGATGCAGTATAACTACATTGTGTATGACCTGGGACATGACACTGTTTTCGACAACCTCATCTTTGTGGCAGAGTTTGGCAGTTTTCCACCCAGTTTTAAGCCTCTTACACAGTTGTTCCTGTTAATGACTGTGTTTCAACCTACAAATGATGCAAATTGTCTCTTCAGAGAGGACTAGAACTCTAGTGCCACCTATTGGAAGTAGCAATCCTAACAGGGTCAATGTTGACCCTTTAACAAGCCTTGTCACATGACTTAGGATAAAAGCCAAACCAGAATCTCAATTTGCAGACACTGTGTTTTGGGGTACTGCCCCTCGTCAGTGCAAAGTGGAGATCTGGTTTGGCTGTGCGAGAGGCGTCTGACCGGGATCCAAGAAGTATCGTTTCTCCTTGCGGAGAGTGACATATTAAGCATGTCGAGGTGAGGAGACTTAAAGCCGCAATGCTCCTCTGGGAAATATGCAAATTGTCTCTTCAGAGAGGAAGAGGACTAGAACTCTAGTGCCACCTATTGTTAGGATTGCTACTTCCAATAGGTGGCACTAGAGTTCTAGCCTCCGAAGAGACGATTTGCATATTTCCCAGAGGAGCATTGCGGCTTTAAGTCTCCTCACCTCGATATTCTTAACATAACCTACAAATGAAAATGATGATCGTTATCACCTCTTTGGTATCATTGGTTACTAATATACTAGACTATAATCCTAGAAAATCCCTGATTTGGGGCAAAAGTACCCAAAAGAATTGATGCCATTTTAAAGGTAAAGGGTGGTCTCACCACATATTGATGACATTTAGTTTCCCTTTTATTTTATTCTTTTTGAACTTTGTTAATGGATACAAATAAACTATTAACACTTCTATTTTTTAAAACATTTTTCTTGCTCTGCAGAATTTTTCCACAGTACTGTATATAATACAAACAAGGTAAAATAGAGGACGGTTTTCATTGTGAGAGTCTCATAAGTATTACCGTATATTCTGTATAACTAGTCATAGAAAGCCGTCAAGGGCGCTGCACAGTAAACAGGATTACCATGCAGTCATGTAATCTAGAGACGGACGTGTGATGTGCTGTACTGAAACCAGCCATAATTATCCTTCCTCTGTATACAGTACACAGGTGCCTTCTTACAAGGATTTTCCACTGATTGTATTGTCACAGCACATTGGCCCCTGTATCCCTTTTACCTACACGTGTGTCACTTGTAAATGTATCTCAGGCCAGTTGACTCAATTGTATTACTATTTTCCTGCCATTTTTCTCATTAGTATGTCAAAAGTATACCAAACGCGAGATGGGCACCCCACTGGGACAATGGCTCAGTCTCTACACGTGATAACATCGCCGCTCGCTGCTACTTTTATCTTAAAACAGATCTGTCACCCTATTTCACAATACAAACTACATGCATTTAAAAAAAAAAAAAAAAAAGACTTGAAGAGGCTGGTGTACTTACTATGAAAATCCATATCAGAATAGCTTTATAATTCTTTCAGCAAACATTGTAAAATTGCAATTTTTTTTTAAGGATTATACAACCATTCTTAAATGAATTTTCAAAGTAGGTACACCAGACTCATCAGGTCTGGGATCTCTATATTATAAGGGTTAAGCAAAAAGATTTGCCAGACCCTAGCCTACCGGTCACGCCGATAGTCCTTGAATGCCTGGACTAGAGCGCTACTAATATCTTACTACCTGCTGGTGTCATGTGACTCTTGTCAGTGGTGGCCTGGCAGCTCTGAAAAAAAATTGTATCACGGACGGGCTTAGTGCAAGCCACTCCACTTACAAGATCCCAGGGATTGTCCTGGCCTTAACACTTGAACCCTTGTGCAGGGATCTGGACTTACACAGGAGCCACGAAGTCAGCTGATGGGGCAGGTGGCAGGAATGGTCAAGTAACCAGGTCAGAATCAAAAGGACAAAGAAGGTGCAAAATCAGCAGGCGGAAGAATAGTCACTAATCTGTCCCAGATCAAAACAGGAACCAAACACACAGGACTAAACCAGAGGAACACAAGGCTATATCTGGCACTCTTGAACCCTTGTGCAGGGACCTGGACTTACGCAGGAGCTTGGGACCACGAAGTCAGCTGATGGGACAGGTGGCAGGAATGGTCAAGTAACCAGGTCAGAATCAAAAGGAAAAAGAAGGTGCAAAATCAGCAGGCGGAAGAATAGTCACTAATCTGTCCCAGATTAAAACAGGAAACCACACAAAACAGGAACCAAACACACAGGACTAAACCAGAGGAACACAAGGCTATATCTGGCACTCTTGAACCCTTGTGCAGGGACCTGGACTTACGCAGGAGCTTGGGACCACGAAGTCAGCTGATGGGACAGGTGGCAGGAATGGTCAAGTAACCAGGTCAGAATCAAAAGGACAAAGAAGGTGCAAAATCAGCAGGCGGAAGAGTAGTCACTAATCTGTCCCAGATCAAAACAGGAAACCACACAAAACAGGAACCAAACACACAGGACTAAACCAGAGGAACATAAGGCTACATCTGGCACCTTCCAGCAATCTGCTAGGAGCTTAAATAGGGTGTGGTGCAGGTGGTGCTCTCCAGTGAGCTACAGCAGGGAGCTGATTACTCCAGTTATACAGCACACACCGGTACTGCCAGACTGGATGGCACTGCACGTCATCTCCTCCTTCACCAGCGCCGATCGCAGAAAGAATATGGCAGTGGCAGGAGCAGGTCCCGGAGGAGATGTGACAGCTGACATCCAAGGTGCCTCTTCTGATTAGTAGGTTTGGTGCTGGGATGAGTTCATCACGCAGCAATGTAATAATGTCATAGAACCGACTAATCAGAAGAGGCGCCAGAGACGTTAGTAAGTAGTGCGAGGTTTGCAGAGCTCTGGTCCAGAGGCCATGGACCACTGACAAGGCCGCGAGACTGAGGTCCTGCAAATCTTTTTGATCAACTCTACTGTATATTACTGAATGTCGTTTGTGTGATGTCTGATGATATATCTGCTATGACCGTGGTATTAATAATGCAAACATGGAATCATTCATGGCTACAACTAGTGCAGCTTCCGATATGAACAGAAACCAAACTTTCGCAGTCACACAACACATCAAGTATTAAACAATGCGAGTGTGAACCTTCCCAGACACAGTAATCTAAGCTACCTGGCCTCCGAGGTCCTCCGAGATGTTGGCAGTGCTGCAGCCCTGGCAGCCAGGTGCCCTGTTTGCTTTTTAATTCCCTGTTGCTGGAACTTATTGCAATTTATACAAACCTGCTCTTATCTCCTCACAATCCAATTTATTAGACAACCCTGGTGCAGAAGAGAAACCCCAGACCTGGTACTGGTGCTGTAAATACTCCTCTGGCAGACATTTAGTGCCTTTCAGCCTCGCTCTTGTTGTGATTAAAATGGCTAATTGCCTTTGAAAATAGAGAATGGAGCTGGACGGCTTCGCTCTCTCGGAGGCCTGACCGTGCAGATTGGTTTAGGGTTTGTTTTTTCTCCACCTGTTAAACTGCACAGATTGTGGTTTGTTTGAGGGCGCTTCACACAGGTCTCATCATTACCGGGTTGTGTGTTTATTGCAGCTTTTTGCATTTTAATTTCCTAAGAGTCTGCACCCATATGAGTGCACAAGTCACATTGTGACCATCATGTATCACAGAACTCTACTTTTTTGGAAATGTCAACTCACTAACTTTTACCAAAAGTCGCCCTATTTGTAGTAAACTAGTGATACCCAGTTATGGGGGAAAGGGGTTGAAGACCCATTATTTGTTAACTAAATCTAATGGATAATGACATAGGTATATAAGTTTTCCCCATACACATTAGTCTACTGTGTGTGGGAGCCACAGATATAATTGATGGTCAGGTGAGTGAAAAAAAAAAAACAGCATGTCCAATTTCAGACTGCCCATCCTGTTGTGCTCCCAGAGATAAGCCACTGGCAGTTCTCTAATAAAGAACGCAGGAGCGCATGGCCTGTTAAGCTGATAACTATGCGATGTGTATAGTGGGCTTTTCTGTGCTTTTTAATGTTCTGTGTTGGATTCCCAGCTACACTGCTGAGTCCTGCTGTATAATGTCCTCCATTCTGCTGCTGGATCTGAAAACAGTATGTGCTAATAGAGAAGGCAGGAGCACACAGCCAATCAAGCGCTCTTGTGTGTGGGAGAGCTGATAACTGTGTAATGTGCATATAGGGCTTTACTGTGCTTTTTCGTTTTATGTGTTGGATTCCCAGCTACACTTCTGAGTCCTGCTGTATAATGTCCTCAATTCTGCTGCTGGATCTGAATATGTGCTACATAGAGATCGGTAATACCTCATGCCTGTGTGTTCTCTCCACTCCCTAGCATCTAGTGTTTACCCACTCGCTGAAACATATATCTTAAAATGGACAGAAATTTTAGCTCATTATTATCCCTTTGTACTGTAAATTCATTATATTGTATGTATCTATGTATACCCTGTAAAAATTGCTCTTTGACCGTTTGCTGTATGTTTTTCTCCCATTTGTATCCTGGGAGAGCCCTTCACAGGATAAGATGCCAGCAGGTCATCACTTTAAAAAAAATGGGATTGATCTTTTACAGTGGTATTGCTTTTGTTAAAGGGCATGGCTACAGATGCTTATATTAAGTGGACCTGTTACCAGGTCAAATGTGTCCAGTTTTTATTTTATCCCCACTGCTTCCTTGAGTATTCCCTTTTTTTTGTTCTTTTTTTTTAAATGCACCATACGGTTCCAGAAATATGTGCCTTTTTGTTTACTGCTAACTTTTATGTTCTCTCCCTAAAAGGGCGTGACTTGCAATCTAATAAAGAGCAGTCTAAAGACCTGCCCCTGAAGATCTTGTGAGCCACGCCCAGACTATTTTTTGAGCCACGCCCCTGAAGATCTTGGGAACCACACCCCCTTTAAAGACTATAAATCTTTGCACTAAATAGAAAGGCTCATATTTCTGGAACCATATGGGGGATTTAAGAAAAACAAGAAAAAAAATTAATGGCAAGGGGAACCTTGGGACGAAATAAAATAAAGGCAAAAACTTGCCACTTCTGACCTGGTGACAGATCCTCAGACAACAGGCTCTTTTTATAGCACCTTCATATTTAGCAGCATTATAATACTCAAAATTGTAGAGACCCTAAATATATTATGATCTCATCCTTCTAGACCAAACAATATACTTTTCCACCGCTTTCTTTATTGGCTCCTTTTCAGCACCGCCATTCAGCCTTGAGACATTATGTGCACGGCCACACCATATGTCCTGGCGCTATGTAATGGAGATACTGCACCTTTTCTCTCCGACAATTGACTACAAATATCCGGATAGCCTGCTGAGGGAGGCAAGGAATGGGGGTTAGTGGTAAAACTAGGAGAGTAGAAATATCTGTAAAGATGGTCTCCTTTTTGGAGCGTAAAACAGGCACCTAACCACATGTAGACCATACATGTGTTTATGAGGCAATGTCCTCTTTATTGCTGCCGGACGAAGCACGTCCTGTCATGGCTGCCATCTGCCACATAAACTACGAGAGCACAGACTGTCTTGTCTTGTACCTTCCTCTTTCAAGATTGACAATGACTATTCTTCAGGCATTTTAAAGATGTCATCGGTGAGCCATTAACGTAGGAGAGCAGCCGGTCTGTGTATACTGCCGGTCTGTCCTAAAACTGGGAAATCCCAGTATAAAGACAGGAACTGGGGCAATAAAATGAGAATGATTCCATATACTGCGCACTATGCAGTCCAAAAGTATAGGCCGACATCTTTACCTCCTCTTGATTAGCCGGCCACAAAGATGTCACGCTAGGCCAGCTAATCAAAAGGGGAGCCTATGCTGTTCGGTAGGAGGCGGTCCACAGTGTTCCCGTCCGGCTGCCACAGACTACTTACCTGACATCTAGACTGGGTCCTGAAAAATCGATTAGCATCTCTAATAAATGCAAACTGTGAGTGTTCATTGCAAGTTTTCTTTACGGATTTGATTTCAAAGAAAAGCCGCAGTGTAAAGTGCCAGCTAGGTAAGCGAAACTCAAAAAATCTCATCTATACATTACATACATTTCTCGCTTGTAAATTAAAAAGTGGTGCCGATTTTTAAAATCCGCAGCATGTCAATTCCTCGTGCGGAGGTCATTACGGACTTCACTCTTTGCAATACATTAGCTGAAATTCTCAACAAAATCGGAAATGGAAGTTTTGATTAAAAAAATGCTGCCAGTATGATGCATAAAATCCGCTACAAGCGAAGGTTTCCCTCGGCTTTTAATGTGCTGTAATTCAGGCTTCCATATTAATCCAGGTCTGGATTGTGTCCAAACAGAGCAACAGATAAAAAAAAAAGACACCTAGTCTTTCTGTTTGCCTAGCATTTTATTTGTTTCGAGAACTTCGCACGCAACAGAAGCAGCAGGTGCCAGGATTTCACGTCCAGTCTCTCTTAATGCCATCCTGTTGAAATCTAAACCTGAAGGTCCACATTACAATGGCAGACATGTCTCTCTCTTCGTATTTGCTCTGACCTCACTGGAATTTCTTACACACATTTAATTTAGTTTTGGACAAGACACATGTGAAGCAGACTGCAGCTTGCCATGGTCAGTGGTGTGTTACTGCAGGGAACATTGCTATGGTCAGATGGCGGCTGCTCATGGACTATGACAGTATTCTTTACTTTGGCCGCTTTCCTTCCATCCTGTTGTCGAAACTGAATCTTGACCTAATCGTCTCCTGCATACCATGGGTCATGGGCAGAGCCCGAGGCGGGCGCCATATTCATGAAATCCCTGCGGCTGGTGGCTGTCCAGACACAGGAAAACAACTGTTGTCTTCCACGCATGTGTATTCAGGTGCTGCACATACATTGCGGATGACATGTGGATAGAGTTTCACGCCGGCTGCAGTTCACAATGTATGAATGTGTTCTACCAGTGAGGAGGTTCCTTCAATATTTACCACCCGCCATGGCTGAGCATATGTTTTCAGACGTACAGCCACTGGAACATTTGCATTTTTCCCATTTAAATATTCTCCTTTTTTTATTTTTCCAGTGTGGAAATCCAGAGCTCAGCCTTAAAGCTCTCGTCTAAGTTGGTCGTCAGTCTTGCAAGCGAAGCCCAGGAGGTAAGGCGGTGACTAAACATCTCTGTACGGCAGCGTGCGCTCATTTTCCGCTCCGGTTATATGAATGAAATATTATAATAAATGCTTACCACAAAACACAAGGAGGGATATTTTATGTTCCAGCGTGAAGTAGGGAAAAAATGAAATTAGCAGGTACGTTTATAAATGGGGAAAGTGGTGGAGAGTGGCTTACAAGTAATGCAGGTGTATGCAGCATAGAACGCCTGTGGAGTGCGGTTGAAGAAGCGCTCCGTCCCATAGCACCATGATAGCAAATAGTCATGGTGGTGCACCCATGTCAGAGACATGACTCCCTTTTCTTCTATGTAAAGATGGAAAGCTGCCAATAATTATTGGCATATCTCCTGAGACATCCGGGAGGCTCTTGAAAAAGGAGACACCCTCCATATGTGTCTCAAAATGTGCCTGAAAGAATGACTGTTCAAACAAGGCAATGGCACCCTTGGTGTGGCCGAGCGCACCCGTGGTGTGGCCGAGCGCACCATTGCTGTGACCGAGCACACGCTTGTTGTGGCCGAGGGCACCCTTGCTGTGGCCGAGCACACCCGTGGTGTGGCCGAGCGCACCCGTGCTGTGGCCGAGCACACCCGTGGTGTGGCCGAGGGCACCCGTGGTGTGGCCGAGAGCACCCTTGCTGTGGCCGAGCGCACCCTTGCTGTGGCCGAGTGCACCCTTGCTGTGGCCGAGCGCACCCGTGGTGTGGCCGAGCGCACCCTTGCTGTGGCCGAGCGCACCCTTGCTGTGGCCGAGCGCACCCTTGCTGTGGCCGAGCGCACCCTTGCTGTGGCCGAGCGCACCCTTGCTGTGGCCGAGCGCACCCTTGCTGTGGCCGAGCGCACCCTTGCTGTGGCCGAGCGCATCCTTGCTGTGGCCGAGCGCATCCTTGCTGTGACCGAGCGCATCCTTAATGTGGCCGAGTAGACCAGTGCATCTTCCCATCCACTTGTTTTCCATTCGTCTCCACCATTTTATAGCTCCTGTAAGCCCCCAGTGTCCACATACAAGTTTTATGGAGCGGGAAAGGGGCTAGCTACATTTTTATGCTTCTAAAATTTACAAGTGGAGGCTGCAAGAATTTTATTTTTTCTTCCAAATCTTTGTCCCGGGCGCACAAAAAGTTAAAACTGGCACCGAAATGTGAACCGACAGTAAAATAAATGGTGTTTGCGGGTGGACAATCACATAAACAGTACTGATTCATTTGATTACGTGCAGTAACATATTATCTGTGTCTGTGAAAATAAAATAATATTGGTCAGAATGAAATCCGTGCTGTAGAGCGGTGCGGAGACTCGTCCATATGTTATTATTTTTGTAAGATAAACATAATGGCGATCAATCACCGCAGCTCTTATAAGTGACGTTTTCTTGTCATCACCCAGTAAAACCCGTATCTTCTGCCGCTGGTAATTCATAAGACACTGCTTTTGTTGACCGGGGGTTTGATTAATCGTTGTCGGGAACATCTGGAGGATCTCAGGCTGATTTTCTGTGTTTTTTCTTTTTAGGCCATTGAGTCAGAGTTGAAGGACTGGGTTGCACTTGTGGTTCGCTGCTGTGGAGATGAACTCCAGACTGAAGTGAAGTTGGCAGCTGCTCAGATCCTTACTGATATTGCTCCCTATTTCCTGACCAGTCCGCGGCTGCTGCTCGGTAAGACTCCAGTGTAGTTCTTTGCCAAACCTTACTACACGGCCAGGGAAGGAATGTACAGATGGATCCATCATTATCTACATGTTTTTTCTCTAGCTCGCCAAAAGAGGAAGGCTGTCAGCTGTTCCCTTTATATTGAACACGAGGCATTATAAAAGAGGTTGTCCACTCTGGCCCATCTTTTACAGGATCAGTTAGGTGTAAAAAAAAATTTGAGATTTACCTTCCCTTCCTGGATCCAGCATGGTGTGTCTGCTGCTGCTTTGGTCCATCACTGACCTCAGCAGCCGGTGTAGTCGGTCAATCACTGACCTCAGCAGCCGGTGTAATCGGTCAATCACTGACCTCAGCAGCCGGTGTAATCGGTCAATCACTGACCTCAGCAGCCGGTGTAATCGGTCAATCACTGACCTCAGCAGCCGGTGTAGTCGGTCAATCACTGACCTCAGCAGCCGGTGTAGTCGGTCAATCACTGACCTCAGCAGCCGATATAGTCTACATATGCAGAGCTAATGAGCTTAGTGATTGGCTGCAGCACTGTTCATGTGATGTCACCACTGCAGCCAAACAGCACGGACCAGAGCAGCGTCAGAGACTCAGACCCTGGGAGGGTTACGCTCAAGGGTTTTTTTTTTTTAGTGCTCCGGAACACTGGTCAAAAAGCGGCAAACCGCTTTAAACATTAAGTATATTGCTTTATTCACGCATGCAACTACTTCAACTAAGGAACATGTTTTGGGTCAAGTGTTTGATTTGACAAATATTACATTCTTGACCACCATTGCCAAAAATGAGGGTTTATGGTATTTCCCAGCAAGAGTTGCTTCTGTTTCCCACCGCTCGTTGTTTCGAGAGAAGAAATTTTGGCTTCAGGAGTTTGGACCCCAATCTATCTTACCGTACTTTTTTGATTGTCTATTTCCCCAGTATAGAACTGCTGTTTGTTCCATGATGATGTAGCTCGGCGGTCACACGTAGAGATTATGGAACCTGTAAGAAAAGTACAGTGATGTTTCTAGCCGCCTTTCTACTGTTTGCTTTGTTAAGCTCTGTTGCACATTCATTCAGGTTTGATGAGAGTTATGGTTACTGCACGCAGCACTGTTATTCCTGCCGGGTAGTGGTGGTATCCATCCAACATTGGATCTGGCGTTGTCCTGATATCTATAGCCCCTCTCAGAATCCAGCCTCCGGGGTCCCACTGCCTTAAACAACTTAAAAGCCTTTGCCAGCCTGTTGCAGATGTAGTATTACATTGTGGCTGGTTCGGTTCAATGGCCATCTTTATTAAATAAGATATACAGAGTCCTCCAGAATAGGGACCATTTTTCCATAGCCACTCTTAATTCTGGCTCATAAAGACTTCTTCCTAGCGAGGAACTTCCCTATGTGATACCGATATGCCTAAATAGTGCATAGACTTGTGCCATCAAAACCAGTCGAAAAGAAACCATCATGAGCATGGTTGAGACTAAAATTAAGAGTTTTATGTGATATCCTTCTTTACTACAGCTATTCCTAAAAGATCAGAGTGACAACCAACATGGTGTCATTTAAGGCTCCTATAACAATTGTCCCACCTTTTCTTGACCTCAGTTTCATGGCGTGATTTATCCTTCACTCTGGTATGACCATATTCTCCCTCTAAATGTTGTAGAGCAGCGGTGTCCACGCTGTACAGCGATGAGGCAGTGACCCAAGCAAGTTCAAAACAAAACGTTCCTTTAATGTGTTACTTCACACAGTCCATTAAAATACATAGTACACGGCTTTAGTTTGCAGTCCCTAAACAGGCCGGTCTTCCCTTTGTCCAGTTTTCCTGGGCGACCGCACGCTGGGACCAAGTCTCTTTACTCACACAGTGCACAGCACAGTCTCTTTGGTTCCTCTTGCCCCTGTGTTGCCTTACACAATGAGTGCTCTGCAGACAACTGCTCTGTGTGCTTCCCAGACCAATACTGACACACCTCTTCCCTATACTACAGGGCTATTAAACAGTCCCTGCTTTCCCATTGTAATCACAGCTACACCTGTGACTGCAATATGGCCTCACTACGCCTCCGTGCGCATTCTGGAGAGCAGAAACAGCACCCCCTAGCTGTAACAGGGGTCACTGCCTCATAATGTTCAGAAATGTCCTCGGTCGCAATTAAAATTCATCTTATGTAAAACAGTAAATGGAAAGCAGGAAGGAGGGGGATGCAGCTGCAGTTTGTGACTTGGTGTTTCAGACAAACCGTACGAGAGCAGACAGCTTATTGACTTCAAACACGCTATTTTCTCGATTTTAGAGAAACCACATATTGGATACTCTAGGGAAACTGCTTGCCAACTTTTCAGAGACCTGTAAATTGGAGCAAAAGGGGCTGTCACACAGATGTTAAAAATTCTACAGTAATACTTAAATTTGGGTTTCATTTTGTCCCAAGTCTTGGCTTATACCATATTTGTGAATAGTATGCCTAGAAAAGAATGCATGATAACGGGGGGCGAGGAATGACCAGTAATGAGTCCTGGTGGTTCTGGTATTTGATTAAGTCACGAATGTTTTAGGTAAATAGCGAACGGCAAATGACGTTCTGACCTGTAATTGCTGCAGCCACTGGGTAGCTGCCAATTCTGCCTTCTCCACAGTTATTAGTTTTAATTGATCCTGCCTGATTAGAGAATGTCAAACATGAGATTCCTAGAAGTGACGGTAAGCCCTCACTGAGTGAAGCATAACACGGACCTCATAGTCTTGGCATTAGGTGCCGATGTCTCGCTTTCAGCCGGGAGGTTTGTCTGTCTGGAGAACTTACTGCACATTGCTTTTCATCTACATTTTTAGTCATCACTGCGGTTATCACGTCCTACAATACAGGTGACAATCACTTGTGACATCCCCTCTTATATCTGCCCATTAAATAAATGCCCCAATTTTTAGTCTCCAATCTATAACTCTGTCAGAGCATGCTGGAAGTTGCAGTGTTTTGGGTTGGACACTCTATGGACAGAGCTCTGTTTCCTAACGTATCTCACTTACAATTTTATTATTTTTTGTGTTTGATTATAGTAATGACTGAATAGTAATGGCAATAATTGTCCGCAGTGTCCGTATGGGTTTTTACATACCCTAAATGGGTATATTATAAGGTCAAAGGGGCTTAAAGGAGACCTGTCACTAGGCCTAAAGTGGCCACTTTTTTTGCTCCTGTTTTATTCCCACTGCTTACATGAATACTCCATTGTTTTCCTTTTTTGAATCCGCCAAACGGATCCAGAGATCTGTGCCTTTTTTATTTGATTTGGTCTTTAAAAGGGGTGTGGCTCCCAGTATTCTCTGCGGGCGTGTCTTTAGACCGTTGTGCATAATTAACCTCTGAGCCACGCCTCCTTGAAAAGTCCATAAAAATTAGAACTGAATAAAAAGGCCCATATCTCTGGAACCGAATGACAGATTTAAAAAAAAATAATAATCAGAAGAATAAGATAAGAGCAAATTGTAGCTACTGTTTTACCTGGTGAAAGGTTGTCTTTAAAGCAGTTTAAAGGGGAAAAATGCCCTGACGCCCATCACTTATTCAGTCCTCGCTGGTCTTTACTTCTTGGTCCTGTCTTGACACAGATGAAATGCCTGCTCATCCAATCACTCAGGTGGTCCCGGCTGTGGCCATCGATTGGGAGAATGGACATTTTTTTGGTATTTCCTAAGTGTCGAGACAGGATTCAGAAGTAAAAACCAGCAGAGATCTGGTAAGCATTAGGATAGGAGCTGTAATGGATTGATGAGGTGAGTATGGATTCTTGTATTTTTTAAATCACTGAGCCCTCTGCAAAAGAAATCCTTTTCAACAGCTCCTTAAAGTTACAGCAAAATTATTTTATTCTGCCATCTGATAGTCCAGTATCTAGCATAGAGCTTGTGGTGGGTCTTTCTATGAACCAAAAGGAGAAGTGTTGGATCTCTAGGTGTCCGATCTGAAGTGTTGGATCTCTAGAGGTCCGTTGGATCTCAAGGTGTCGGAGCTTTTGTGTTGGATCTCAAGGTATCCGATCCTTTGTGTTGGATCGCAAGTTGTCCGATCCTTTGTGTTGGATCTCAAGGTGTCCGATACTTTGTATTGGATCTCAAGGTGTCCGATCCTTTGTGTTGGATCTCAAGGCGTCCGATACTTTGTATTGGATCTAAAGGTGTCTGATTCTTTGTGTTGGATCTCAAGGTGTCCGATACTTTGTATTGGATCTAAAGGTGTCTGATCCTTTGTGTTGGATCTCAAGGTGTCCGATCTTTTGTGTTGGATCGCAAGTTGTCTGACCCTTTGTGTTGGATCTCAAGGTGTCCGATCCTTTGTGTTGGATCGCGGGCTGTCCGATCCTTTGTGTTGGATCTCAAGGTGTCCGATCCTTTGTGTTGGATCACAAGTTGTCTGATCCTTTGTGTTGGATCTCAAGGTGTCCGATCCTTTGTGTTGGATCGCGGGCTGTCCAATCCTTTGTGTTGGATCTCAAGGTGTCCGATCCTTTGTGTTGGATCGCAAGGCGTCCGATACTTTGTATTGGATCTAAAGGTGTCTGATTCTTTGTGTTGGATCTCAGTGTCCGATCCTTTGTGTTGGATCGCAAGTTGTCTGATCCTTTGTGTTGGATCTCAAGGTGTCCGATCCTTTGTGTTGGATCGCGGGCTGCCCAATCCTTTGTATTGGATCTCAAGGCGTCCGATACTTTGTATTGGATCTAAAGGTGTCTGATTCTTTGTGTTGGATCTCAAGGTGTCCGATACTTTGTATTGGATCTAAAGGTGTCTGATCCTTTGTGTTGGATCTCAAGGTGTCCGATCCTTTGTGTTGGATCTCAAGGTGTCCGATCCTTTGTGTTGGATCGCAAGTTGTCTGATCCTTTGTGTTGGATCTCAAGGTGTCTGATCCTTTGTGTTGGATCGCGGGCTGTCCAATCCTTTGTGTTGGATCTCAAGGTGTCCGATCCTTTGTGTTGGATCGCAAGTTTTCTGATCCTTTGTGTTGGATCGCAAGTTGTCCGATCCTTTGTGTTGGATCTAAAGGTGTCTGATTCTTTGTGTTGGATCTCAAGGTGTCCGATACTTTGTATTGGATCTAAAGGTGTCTGATCCTTTGTGTTGGATCGCAAGTTGTCTGATCCTTTGTGTTGGATAGCAAGTAGTCTGATCCTTTGTGTTGGATCTCAAGGTGTCCGATCCTTTGTGTTGGATCGCGGGCTGTCCGATCCTTTGTGTTGGATCGCAAGTTGTCTGATCCTTTGTGTTGGATCTCAAGGTGTCCGTTCCTTTGTGTTGGATCGCGGGCTGTCCGATCCTGTGTGTTGGATCTCAAGGTGTCCGATCCTTTGTGTTGGATCGCAAGTTTTCTGATCCTTTGTGTTGGATCTCAAGGTGTCCGATCGTTTGTGTTGGATCTCAAGGTATCCGATCCTTTGTGTTGGATCTCAAGGTGTCCGATCCTTTGTGTTGGATCTCAAGTTTTCTGATCCTTTGTGTTGGATCTCAAGGTGTCCGATCGTTTGTGTTGGATCGCAAGTTGTCTGATCCTTTGTTACATAGTTACATAGTTATTAAGGTTGAAGGAAGACTTTAAGTCCATCTAGTTCAACCCATAGCCTAACCTAACATGCCCTAACATGTTAATCCAGGGGAAGGCAAAAAAACCCCATGTGGTAAGAGTAAGCTCCATCATGGGGAAAAAAATTCCTTTGTGTTGGATCTCAAGGTGTCGGATCCTTTATGTTGGATCTCAAGGTGTCCAATCCTTTGTGTTGGATCGCAGGTTGTCCGATCCTTTGTGTTAGATCACAAGTTGTCTGATCCTTTGTGTTAGATCTCAAGGTGTCCGATCATTTGTGTTGGATCGCAAGGTGTCCGATCGTTGGACATAATCATCTTACACAGGTGTCTAGCGGCTTATATTCCCATGTCCCCATGCATGTTTGGTCAAGCTGACCACTCGTACCGACTGACATAAAGCTGTTGTGTATTTGCATGTGTGGATATAGCTATATATGTTTATGTAAGTATATGTACACACAAATATATAGTAGGCACAGTAAAGTTGTTGTTCTCAGTAAACAAAAACATTGCATTGTTCTAACTAGAAGATCAGCTTATTTAAATGGCGCCAGGCAATGTACACACTTGACCAAATATACAAAGACAAGTAAAGAACTATTCTGGCACCTGCGTACAGTTCATGGACTATGGCCTAGCATGATGGATCCGAATAGTCACCAGAGCTCATCATAGACTTTAATGTGGTCTATCTGTGTTTCCAGTATTTTTACTGCAGGTGTATTGCAGAAGGCAACCCTCCTGTTATATCCCACATATGGGATTCTTCTTCACCTTGCAGCAGCTTATAGTCACCCTCTTCTTCTTTAATGTTCAGATGCCTCCTCAGTCACCATAAAATCCATCTGGTGTAAAACGGTTAATATAAGGCAGGGAGGAGGGGGATGTAGCTGCAGCTTCTTGACTCTCTGATTAGCGCAGAGTGCACAGCTTTATATGTACCTGTCGTTTCAGTTATAGGATTGAATAAGAATAAGCTGTCATGTGTACATGAAGGATAACACTACTTCTGGCCATTATATAACTTTTATATCGATCGTTTTTCACCAGTTTTCCCTTTTGCTGACTCTGTTTATTTTTCATTTTGTATCTGAGCTAGTGGAAGGACTCAGGAGACTAGCTGCCATGATGTCTCACATACATAGCGCACAGAAATATGAGAGCTTCTTGCTCTTGCACACTGACAGAAGGAGCAATATCATGGAAGGCAATATACAACAGTACTGAACTGTGTGGCTGTGAATCCAGCATTGGAGTGAAGTAAAACAGTTGCTTGAATCTGCAGCTCAGTCTTCCTATTTTTTTGTATTGCTGAGTGTTCTTCACTCCTCTTTCTATGGGAAGTGTACCCTGACACCTCACAGTGCTGGCAGTCACTCTTGCTTTGACCAAGAAGGACTTCAGCTGTGGGGCTGAAGAGAAAATATGCAGAAAAAAATGTGAGTAAAGGAATAAGACCTAAATATGCAGGATACATTTGTGGTTGCTCTTCATACAGTATAACTATACTACGTGACTGGGCAATATACTACGTGACAGGGCAATATACTACGTGACAGGGCAATATACTACGTGACTGGGCAATATACTACCTGGCTGGGCAATATACTACGTCACTGGGCAATATACTACGTGGCTGAGCAATATACTACGTGACAGGGCAATATACTACGTGACTGGGCAATATACTACGTGACTGGGCAATATACTACGTGACAGGGCCATATACTACGTGACTGGGCAATATACTACCCGGCTGGCCAATATACTACGTCACTGGGCAATATACTACGTGGCTGAGCAATATACTACGTGACAGGGCAATATACAACGTGACTGGGCAATATACTACGTGGCTGAGCAATATACTACGTGACAGGGCAATATACTACCTGGCTGGCCAATATACTACGTGACAGGGCCATATACTACGTGACAGGGCAATATACTACCTGGCTGGCCAATATACTACGTGACAGGGCCATATACTACGTGACTGGGCAATATACTACCTGGCTGGGCAATATACTACGTGACTGGGCAATATACTACGTCACTGGGCAATATACTACGTGGCTGGGCAATAACCACAACAGGAGGAAAAAAAAAGAGGAAAAAACCTCCACTATTCTAGAAAAAACACCACAGAAAAACAGGCAAAGGTGCTTACCTGTCTAGGCCTCAAATCAAATGCACTCTCATGGTGCAGTGGGCCCCAAGTAAAGATGGCGACTACACAGGTGTGGTAATACCAAATGAGACAGCCAGCCTACGTGGCTGGGCAATGTATTACGTGACTGGGAAATGTACTACGTGGCTGGGCAATATACTACGTGGCTGTGCAATATACTACGTGACTGGGCAATATACTACGTGGCTGTGCAATATACTACGTGACTGGGCAATATACTACGTGGGCTGTGCAATATACTACGTGGCTGGGCAATATACTACGTCGCTGGACAATATACTCCGTGGCTGGGCAATATACTCCGTGGCTGGGCAATATACTACGTGACTGTGCAATATACTACGTCACTGGGCAATATACTATGTGGCTGGGCAATATGCTACGTGACTAGGCAATATACTACGTGGCTGGGCAATATACTACGTCACTGGGCAATATACTACGTACTACGTGGCTGAGCAATATACTACGTGGGTGGGCAATATACTACGTGGCTGGGCAATATACTACGTGGCTGGGCAATATACTACGTGGCTGTGCAATATACTACGTGGGCTGTGCAATATACTACGTGACTGGGCAATATACTATGTGACTGGGTAATGTACTATGTGGGCTGGGCAATATACTACGTGGCTGGGCAATATACTACGTGGCTGGGCAATATACTACGTGGCTGGGCAATATACTACGTGACTGGGCAATATACTACATGGCTGGGCAATATACTACGTGGCTGGGCAATGTATTACGTGACTGGGAAATGTACTACGTGGCTGGGCAATATGCTACGTGGCTGTGCAATATACTACGTGACTGGGCAATATACTACGTGGCTTTGCAATATACTACGTGGCTGGGCAATATACTACGTGGCTGGGCAATATACTACGTGACTGGGCAATATACTACGTGGCTGTGCAATATACTACGTGACTGGGTAATGTACTATGTGGGCTGGGCAATATACTACGTGGCTGGGCAATATACTACGTGGCTGGGCAATATACTACGTGGCTGGGCAATATACTACGTGACTGGGCAATATACTACATGGCTGGGCAATATACTACGTGGCTGGGCAATGTATTACGTGACTGGGAAATGTACTACGTGGCTGGGCAATATACTACGTGGCTGTGCAATATACTACGTGACTGGGCAATATACTACGTGGCTGTGCAATATACTATGTGACTGGGCAATATACTACGTGGGCTGTGCAATATACTACGTGGCTGGGCAATATACTACGTCGCTGGGCAATATACTCCGTGGCTGGGCAATATACTCCGTGGCTGGGCAATATACTACGTGACTGGGCAATATACTACGTGGCTGGCCAATATACTACGTGATGGCAATATACTACGTGATGGCAATATACTACGTGGGCTGTGCAATATACTATGTGGCTGGGCAATATACTACGTGGCTTGGCAATATACTACGTGACGGCAATATACTACGTGGGCTGTGCAATATACTACGTGACTGGGCAATATACTACGTGGCTGTGCAATATACTACGTGACTGGGTAATGTACTATGTGGGCTGGGCAATATACTACGTGGCTGGGCAATATACTACGTGGCTGGGCAATATACTACGTGGCTGTGCAATATACTACGTGACTGGGCAATATACTACGTGGCTGGGCAATATACTACGTGGCTGGGCAATGTATTACGTGACTGGGAAATGTACTACGTGGCTGGGCAATATACTACGTGGCTGTGCAATATACTACGTGACTGGGCAATATACTACGTGGCTGTGCAATATACAACGTGACTGGGCAATATACTACGTGGGCTGTGCAATATACTACGTGGCTGGGCAATATACTACGTCGCTGGGCAATATACTCCGTGGCTGGGCAATATACTCCGTGGCTGGGCAATATACTACGTGACTGGGCAATATACTACGTGGCTGGCCAATATACTACGTGATGGCAATATACTACGTGATGGCAATATACTACGTGGGCTGTGCAATATACTACGTGGCTGGGCAATATACTACGTGGCTGGGCAATATACTACGTGGCTGGGCAATATACTACGTGACGGCAATATACTACGTGGGCTGTGCAATATACTACGTGACTGGGCAATATACTACGTGGCTGTGCAATATACTACGTGACTGGGTAATGTACTATGTGGGCTGGGCAATATACTACGTGGCTGGGCAATATACTACGTGGCTGGGCAATATACTACGTGGCTGTGCAATATACTACGTGACTGGGCAATATACTACATGGCTGGGCAATATACTACGTGGCTGGGCAATGTATTACGTGACTGGGAAATGTACTACGTGGCTGGGCAATATACTACGTGGCTGTGCAATATACTACGTGACTGGGCAATATACTACGTGGCTGTGCAATATACTACGTGACTGGGCAATATACTACGTGGGCTGTGCAATATACTACGTGGCTGGGCAATATACTACGTCGCTGGGCAATATACTCCGTGGCTGGCCAATATACTACGTGGCTGGCCAATATACTACGTGGCTGGCCAATATACTACGTGACGGCAATATACTACGTGGGCTGTGCAATATACTACGTGGACATGCATATTCTAGAATACCCGATGCGTTAGAATCGGGCCACCATCTAGTAACACATCTACAGCCATCTATGAAGGGATTGCGACCAAAAGATCATACTGTTTTAGCATAATATTGACTTAAGTTCTTTGTGTATTTTTGTTTCTGACTGACAACATGTATTATTATACGCAAGAGCTGTATTCACTTTTCTTCAAGCTGTAGAGCAAAAGTGGTTCACTAGTTGTTGCTGGTGTAGTGCCCTTACGTGGCTTGCTCTCCTGATTTGCAATCTAGAAATCTTATCAATCTGAAGTAGGAAACTTGTCAGAGGTGCGTCTGTCCACAATGTTTTAGCCTTTTTTTCTGCACAGTTGTGCATGCAGCTCTAGAGTATAATATAGGCTGTAACTTGGGTCAGATAACCACAAAGAAAATAGAACATATGTGCCTACAAAATACATTTTATTAAATATAATAGATTAAAAGACAAATTAACTCAAATAATCACAAACGCTGCAATACCAAATATAATGGGTGGGAAACACTGCATAATACACAACTTGGTGTTACTATAAATCTCATGTGCAAAATAGATCCTGAGTGGAACCGTGCCACGATCCGCTAAAGCGCATCAGATATAAGGTGCTGCTCTGAGCGTGCATATAGAGTATGTGAGGAGAAGACAAAGTAAACCCTTACATTGGTAACCCAGTTGTGACCAGCAAACATCTAAGCTTAAATGTGGAATATAATTTGGGCATTTTACACACCTGTCCTGGGTATCCCAGTCTCTGCTTCCTTCCCCTGGGTACGCTGCCCTCTGTTGTGCTCCGCATGCAGGTTGACCAACGTGGCTTAGTGATGGCATCTCCCTAATCGTATTTTGTGCCTACTACGTCACACCCCTAAGTTTTAGGGTTAAGACTCTAGTGTCCAGTGTTTGCTCTGGTCCACTGCATCTGTACTACTGGTCCGGAGCTTCCTGCCAATTTGAGATGAGCGAATATTTCTATATTTGGTTCGGATTACAATCGCCGTAATTGCAATATTCACCTAACACCATTGGAGTCAAACGGAGTACGTTCGGAAACGATCGTCAAACATAAATTCGGCACGAATATGGCAAATTCTTATTCGGCAATCATTTTCCGAACGTATTCGCTCATCCAGGGGCGGATTATAATAGGGTCAATCTGGGTGGTAGCCCAGGGCCCAGTGGTGTGGGGGGCCCTGGGCTACCACTCAGATTGCCCACCGCCATCAAGGCATTACTGCTCTAACTGGCGTATTGGCCCGGTGGGCAGAGGGGGCCCGCATCTGGCCCCGTCTCATCTGCTCATGTGGCGCCTACCGGCACTGCAGCAGTTAAACGCTATTGATGTGCGGGCGCGCACCCGGACGTCAATAGTTAACAGCCGCCAGCCAATTAGAGGCTGGCAGCTGACATCAGCCGCAACGCGCACGTCGACGGTGTCTGATGTCATTGTCAGTTGCCGGCGAGGGCGCGCTGCTGGAGGGAGCTTTGCCGCTGGAGCACAGACAGGTGAGGAGAACTTTTTTTTAAATTGCGAACGGCAATCCGGGGGGCCCAGGCCAGAATGCTGGACACACTGGGGGCAATATGCTGGACAAACTGGGGGCAATATGCTGGACACACTGGGGGCAATATGCTGGACACACTGGGGGCAATATGCTGGAGACACTGGGGCAGAATGCTGTACAAACTGGGGGCTGAATGATGGACACACTGGGGGCAATATGCTGGACACACTGGGGGCAGGATGCTGGACACACTGGGGGCAGGATGCTGGACACACTGGGGGCAGAATGCTGGACACACTGGGGGCAATATGCTGGACACACTGGGGGCAATATGCTGACACACTGGGGGCTGAATGCTGGAGACACTGGGGGCTGAATGCTGGACACACTGGGGGCTGAATTCTGGACACACTGGGGGTTGAATTCTGGACACACTGGGGGTAGGAAGCTGGACACATTGGGGGCAGAGATGCTGGACATTGGGGGCAGAGATGCTGGACACTGGGTGCAGAGATGCTGGACACTGAGGACAGAGATGCTGGACACTGGGGGCAGAGATGCTGGACACTCTGGGGGCAGGATCCTGGACACACTGGGGGCAGGATGCTGGACACTGGGGGCAGGATGCTGGACTCTGGGGGCAGAGATGCTGGACACTGGGGGCAGAGATGCTGGAAACTGGGGGGCAGAGATGCTGGACACACTGGGGGCCTGATGCTGGACACACTGGGGGCCTGATGCTGGACACACTGGGGGCCTGATGCTGGACACACTGGGGGCCGGATGCTGGACACACTGGGGGCAGAGATGCTGGACACTGGGGGCAGAGATGCTGGACACTGGGGGCAGAGATGCTGGACACTGGGGGCAGAAATGCTTGAAACACTGGGGGCAGGAATGGAGACAGATGGGGCAGGATTGGAGACGTGCAGAATGTAGATACGGGGCATGATTGGAGACATGGGGCAGAATGAAAGACATGGGGCAGGATTGGAGACAGATCATGCAGGATCATGGGGCAGGATGGATACGATGGAGACTGATGGGGCAGGATGGGGAGATCATATGGGGCAGAATGGATACTCATGAGGGCAGGATGGGAGAACATATGGCTAGAGCCAGGAATGAGATACACGGGGCCAGGATGGGGGATATTATTATTACCATAGGGGCTAATTAAGGGATATTATTACTGCAGTGATGTATTTATTTTATTTTTTGAGGACACTGTTTTAAATGGGGGGGCGGTCCTGTTACTGTGTAGAGTGACACTATGTCGCCTCTTTTTGTTCATGTGGTGTAATGTAGAAGTTGGGAAAAATTAAGTAATGTGTTCTGCAAGCGGAGCTCGAGATAACTGTGTTATTTCCTGCAGAGACGAGTCCTGGCTGGATGAAATGATGGCAGTCTGTGCTGGATGAAATATGAAGGACTTCTCCTAGAGACGTCACTGGTGAGTCAGTGTTACCTATACACTGACACTATACACTGTATACTATATACTGTATTACCTCTACACAGACACTGCATACTAAGTACAGATCTCCTGTGAATTTTGGCACTTATGGTGATAGTATTGTGTGTTTTTTTTCTTCCTAACTGAAGGGTAAATTTACTAGATCAATGGATGTATGACCGGCTATAGTTTCACATAGCAACTATTTTTCTGGTTCAGGTATATGATGACCCCGTCGCATGACCCCGTCACATGACCGGGGGCCCACAGTGTCTGAACAGCCCAGGGCCCTGGCTACCCTTAATCCACCCCTGCGCTCATCTCTAGTGCAAAGTCCTCACTCCTCTACGTACCTCCCTGCCTGCTTTACTGGCGTGCCCACATGCACGTGGGGCTTAGTGGATCCACGTCACAAGGTGAACAAAACATTGGAGACCCTTATGTTGACCAGCTCTCTACATTCATTGTACGGTTGTGTTCAGTGAAGACGCATACCACAGTACAATGCAGCGGCTCCATCACTTACATCATTCCTACCATCCGTACCAGCAGCGGTTACATATCCGTACGATTCTACTGCTCGCCCTCTTATCAATATGTAGGGAGGTTGCTTCGGTTTCCAAAGTGATGAGCGGTATTTTTCGGTTCGTTGCAGAAGTTGACTTTATTGACTCAGTTTGCCAGGTGCCCTTTCTGTTTCTATTTGCCATTTCTTGAAAAACCCACACTCCAAATGCGGCAGGTAATCTCTTTCAACATCAGCCTTGTGTACCTAAGCAAATTTTCAGCTGCTTTCAACTGGGTGACCCAAGGTAGTGTGCATAGGCCTGGAAAATTCATCACACCATGTTCCAGCTGGTTTATGTGCTGCTCTCCGGCATCCCATGCTTGCACGGATCACAGTGATGCACAAAGCATTAACTCTAACAGCACTTAGCTGTAAAACGGCTGTCAGCATCAGCGGAGATTATATCCCTCATTTCACTAAGTTTTCAAGAGAAGCCCCCTCCTGATTTCATTACTGCTTTAAGAAGGTTTACACAGGTTTCCATCAGATATTCGAGAGCCTTGGAAAATTCTGCGACAGGGTTCCCCATCTGCGACATCAGGTACAGAGTACCCATGTGTTCCCTCCCGTGTCACAGAGGGGCAATTGGGCACCCGCGGGTCCTGAAGAGTTTGCAAACTCCACAATTGCAGATTTCAAGCCCACTTTTTTAAAATCAAAATTCATTGGGAATTCCGCACCAAAATCCACAAGCTTTGGTGCAAATTTGCGGCTTTTTTTTCACGGCAATTCGGCTGTGTGTGGAGTTTCTTAAAGTCTTGAGATCTTATACTTGGGATCGATTCATTACTACTAGTATTTCATATACCAGTCTTAAGGGGCATGCAGGAATAAGATGGGCCGGATTCATTAGGAGGCTCACGCCACTTAATGAATTTGGTGCAGCATATTAGCGGAGTGCGTCTCCCCAGAAATGTTACTCCTGGCGAGGACTTCATGAACATTTCTGGTATTAGAAAGGCCACCACTACTGATCAATTGGACCAGGTGGGTGTAGCCATGACTTGTTCCAGCCGTATTGGAACTAAACACTTGCTTTCAGGTTCTTCCACAGTTATTAGGGGTCTGTCAGCAACAATATCACACGGCGCCAGCGCCAAACTATAGATGTCACGTCAGAATTCTGATGAGACCCCATTATAACTCACCCTCACCCACCCCTTGTAGATTGTGAGCCCTCACGGGCAGGGTCCTCTCTCCTCCTGTATCAGTCGTGACTTGTATTGTTTAAGATTTTTGTGCTTGTTTTTAGTATGTATACCCCTCCTCACATGTAAAGCGCCATGGAATAAATGGCGCTATAATAATAATAATAACTTGGGCTCGTACTCTATAGGAGAATTACTTTCCCTTCTGCAAATGTTGTCTTTATTATTTTTCTTTAAAATTTTACCTTTTGTTTTAGCTAAAAATCTATATAAAATGGAATAAAAAAGAAAATCTAGAAGTATCAATATAAAGCATCCTGTTTTTTTTTGCATGGGACTTTAATGTGGAAAGAGTCCTCAATGGCGATACTGGGTAAAGAAATGATACAAATAGCCGTACGCTTGGCTTCCTGCAGCCGCCATCCTGTATTTATATTGCTTAGTACCGATTGCTTCGTTTTGGGATCTTTGTGTTTGTACACATTTCCATTTTTTTTGGAATGAGTCTTTTCTTTTCTTGAAATACCCGTGCCGCATCAGTGGAGGAGGGAAGGGAGAACATTACACTTCAGGGATGAAAGATGAAGGAGCTCAGAAAACACAAACAAAGTTTATTTTAAAGTTGATTTTTTTTCTCCAGAAGGAGCGACATTGCTCCACTACGAGCTCCGAATCCCCTGGGCAACGCCGACATCAAAGCATTCTCCTCCATGCTTATTCCCAGGGCTACCATCTCTGAGCAACACTGTAAACCGCCTGCCAGGTACAAGGCTTGAGGTCCTCTGTAAACACTCCAAAGCCTCTCTGCTCAGAAATAACTCTGCTGCCCAAGACACTCGGCTGAGACAGAAACTACACAATAATAACGCTGACTTCTGTGTAGAGCAGCGATGTCAAATCCCACCAAGGACAACATCTGCAAGGAGTTTGTATGTTCTCCCCGTGTTTGCATGGGTTTCCTCAGGATTCTTCGTTTTCCTCCCACACTTCAAAGACATACTGGTAGGGAATTTAGATTGTGAGCCCCAACGGGGACAGTGATGATGATGTCTGTCCCCATTGGGGCTGCGGAATATGATGGCGCTACATAATCAAAGCGTTATAAATAGTTTGCAGGTCCTGCGGTGCCAGGATTGAAGTGGGAACGGAGCTGGGACACCACAGCTGTAATGGCTATTCTCAGGTACCATGGAAGTTAACAACTGATCAGAGTACGGATGCAAGACACCACACTCAGGCAGGAGTTGTGCGCTCTTGATTCCTGAGCTGGGCATTTCTTGAGGGTCTGTTGAGCCATCGGTGGGGGTTCTCACTCCACCGATCTGCAGGCAATTAAAGTGACTGCTAAATATGAAAAAAACATTCAGAAAGTTTAGTTACTCTCTAAAACCTGAAAATCAAATTCAGTCTAAAATCCAAATACATGACTTAGAAGACCAAGGATAAAAAATAAAAAGTATATGTAGACACATAGGAAGGGAAGACCAGACAGCGTTGAGGAAATGAAGAAAATGGCAGACTGGTATAGTGCAAAGTCTTCATATGGACCCGATAGTTTGGGCATCTGAAAAAGAGGAAGGTGAAAAATTAATCATCCATATCCATGACTTGTACTTCCATGCACTTTTATCAGGAGACTACGGTTCCACAATCTCAAAAGATCACGTTCTGTTCAAAATGTCTCCCTGATCCATTGCACTATGGAAACCACCAACGCCCAACAGATCCCACTGATTAGGTTTCGGCAGTTTCCATCACTCTAATGGCAAACAGGACTGTATGAAGGACTCTTATTACCACCATATCTGCTGGAATATGTGACGTGGGCTCCAATGTGGGTAGAAAGGCCGAATTCTCAGAAAGATTGCTATTGCTTCGACCATGGTATCACATGTTTGTTCTGAACCATTTTATGTGTGCAGAATACATTGACTCTAGTAAGAATGTTCCCTTGTGTCTTTACAGGTCTGTCGGATACATTACAGCTATGGATGTGTGTGTTGTGGCTACTTCAGTGTGAAGATCCAGAGGTCAGGGATGTTGCTGCAGATATAATTTGTGTGTATCACACTCAGAAAAATAACTCTTCCGGAACAGGTACGGCCATTATGTGTAAATTATAGTTGAGATGATTCATTTTTATACTGATGACAGATGGAACATGATACGTTTTTCTTTGTGCAGTTCATAGCTCTGTGGTAGGGCATTTGGGGACGCGAAGTCCTGCGAGGGTGAGATTATCATGGGAGAGTTTCTTCTTATGTGGAACGTCAACTTAATAGCTTCTTGAAGATTGATGAAAATAAATTAAGTTTCTGCTCAATCCTCATTACATCTTATGTCGCGGGGCGTGGCAACCAGCAAGGCAGAAAAAGGTAGAGAAGAGACACCCATTGGATGCATTTCTCTGAAGTCCAGGAAAACAGCTGTGACCCTCTTTATAGTTTTGTTTTAAATGTGTCTGCATTTTATTTTTAGGAAGAAAAACTACCTTTTGACAATTTAGATGGGGCATCAAAAACTTAGTAAAACTTTGCATTTGATGACAATGTGGGGAATTTGAGTTCTCTCCCACTGCCTTGCACTATAATTTTCCTTGTGATCCTCTTAAATTTCATCTGTTTTTCATAGTCAAAATTGCTGCTCAATAATATTTTGGGGAATGTATAGCTCACACTCTATTAGATGATATTTTTAGATGATAGGCAAAAAAACTGGTGACAGGTTCCCTTTAAGTCTCCTCTTAGACTTCATTTTAGCAAGCTAAACATTCCCAGATCCTTTTAACCGTTCCTCGTAGGAAATAGTTTGCAGTCTGCTCACCATCCCGGTAGCTCTTCTCTGAACTTGCTTCACTTTTTCAATGTCTTTTTTTTAAATGTGGTGCCCAGAACTGGATGCAGTATTCCAGATGAGGCGTGACCAATGAGGAGTAGAGGGGAATAATTAATTTACACGATTTAGACTCTATGCTTCTCTTAATACATCCTAGAACTGTGTTTGCCTTTTTTGCTGCTGCATCATACTGTTGAGTTATGTGCAGTCTGTGATCTATTAGTATACCCAAGTCTTTTTCACACGTGCTGTTGCTTAGTTCTATTCCTCCCATTCTGTAGATGATGTTTTCATTTTTCTTGCCCAGATGTAGAATCTTGCATTTCTCCGTTAAAGGGAATCTGTCTCCTCATTTTGCCACTATAAACTGCAGCCACCACCATTAGGGGCTTATCTACAACATTCTGTAATGCTGTAGATAAGCCCCCGATGTAACTTGAAAGATAAGAAAAACAAGTTCGATTTTACTCACCTGGGGGGAGGTCCGGATCCGATGGGAGTCGCAGGTCCGGGTCCGGCACCTCTCATCTTCATGCGATGACATCCTCTTCCTTGCTTCTGTTGCGACTCCTGTGCAGGCGTACTGATTTGCCCTGTTGAGGGCAGCGTAAAGTACTGCAGATCGCCATCGCCAGGCCTCTCTGAACTTTACCGGTGCCTGTGCACTGCAGTACTTTGCTCTACCCTCAACAGGGCAGAGAATTACACCTGCGCAGGTGCCACGACAGAAGCAAGGAAGAGGATGTCATCACATGAAGATGGGAGGCATCGGACCCGGACATGCGATGCCCATCGCACTGCATTGGACCGCCCCACAGGTGAGTAAAATATAACTTGCTTTTCTTCTGTTTGAGGTTACATCTGGGGCTTCTCTACAGCATTACACAATTCTGTAGATAAGCCCCTAATGGCAGTGGCCACAGTTTATAGCGGCAAAATGAGGTGACTGATTCCCTTTAAATACTATTTTATTAGTCGCTGCCCATTGTTCAAGCTTATCTAGATCCTTATGAATCATGTCTCTGTCTTCTCTATTGTAAGCTATCCCTTCTTTCTTTTACATTGTGAGCAAATTTGATAAGTTTACCTTCGGTTTCGGTATTTAAATTATTTATAAAAATGTTGAGTAACACTGGGGCCAGGACAGAGCCTTGTGGTACCTCCCTGAAACACTCTTACAATGGGACGTGCAACTACTTATTACCACTTTGAGTACGATCACTGGGCCAGTTATGAATCCACCTAATCTTAGCCTTATCAATCCCATACTTTGTCATTTTTTTCAATAAGGATAGTATGAAGTCGAGATTCACTATATATATATACCGCATTTCCCTAATACACCCAGTCAGTGATTCCATCATAGAAGGAACCATGCTGGCTCTGGGTAATTACTGTATTCTTATCAAAGTACATACGTGCTGTTTAATAATTTGTTCAAATATCTTTTTTGGTATAGAAATAAGGCTAAATTCCTTGCTCCAACTTCTTTCCTTTTTGAAGATAGGGACAACATTTGCCCTTCTCCAATTTTCTAGGATTTCTCCTGATCTCCAGGATTTTTCAAAGATTCTGGCTGGTGCTTCTGCAATTTCCTCTGCTAACTCTTTCAATACCCTAGAATAAAGTAGTGGCTAGGAGCAAAAAAAGTGCAAATAGATCCGAGAGCAACAACTATGTCAAATAAAATTATGCCATTCCGATAAGGCTGTGCGACCCACAACCAAGAACATGCATGAAACAGCCGCCGCAAATCCACGGGTCCTTCAACCAGGAAAGAGGGGAGAAAAAGGAGCCAAATGTAGTTTATCCGCTCTGCTGGTAGGCAATGAAGATCCAGATAGAAGTATAATAATAAAGGATATTTATTCCAGATTTTACAGTCAACGCGTTTCAAAGTCATTCCACTCTTCTTCCATATACGGTTTGTGTCCTGAGGAAGAAGTCTTAGAATGTCTTTGAAATGCATTGATTGAAAAACCTGGAATAAAAATCCTTTATTATACTTCCATCTGGATCTTCATTGCCTAAAAGCAGCGCGGATAAACCACACTTGGCTCATTTTAATACCCTAGGATGTAATTCATCTGGACCAGGAGATTTAAATTCATTTAAAGTAGCTAAGTGTTCCCTCACATCTCTTTATTTACAGATATTGTGGATTATTTTATTACTTCGATGGCACCGTGAAGGTCAGACAGGGTTACAATTGCTTTCTTAGCGAACACAGATGCAAAATAGGAATTTAAAAGTTCGGCCTTCTCAACGTCATTTTTGACCACTTCACTATTTTCATCCTGTAAAAATCCTATAGCATCTTTGACTTTTCTTTTGCTTTTGAAATACCCCCAGAATCCTTTTTTACTGCTTTTGGTCTCACTTCCCAGCCTCACTTCATTACTGGCCTTAGCTCTCCTAACTCTTGCCCTGCATTCCCTGCCAACAGCATTATATTCTTCTTTAGATATGCCCCCTCTTTGCATTTAATATACATTTCTTTTTTCCTTTTTAACAAGTGTTTCAGTTCTGTGTTCATCCATCCTAGTCTCTTTAAATTCTTCCCGTTCTTCCTACTTTTCGGGATTGTTACCAATTGTGCAGTGACAATTTCATTTTCCCATCCTTCTTGCACATTTCTGGACCTTTCCTACCCTATCAGGTTGTTAGCGGTGCCATGTGCCAGGACAATGTGGCAGCCATTTGCCCCGTGACTGCTGAACCTATGGATTGCTGGTTTACTCGTTAGGTATCGATGTACTTGATTTGACGCAGTCGCCCCAGCTGTTAAACCCAATCTGTGCCAGGTGTGCGTCAACGGACACTGGGCGGAGGCTCTTTTGGACTCATGGGACGTCCATGGATCATTGATCTCCGGGTTAGAAACCACTGGGGGAAAAGTCAGTCATTTGTACACATGCAACTCCAGGAGTATCGGATGGTGGAGGTCACCTTTTTCACCCTGTGCGGGGAGGTTAAACATGTAGTGGAAGTAGTGAAGACACTTCCTTACGTGACTGTTTTGGGAAGAGACTTACCCCTGTTTTGGTCCTTGTGGAAGAGTAAAATTCACCCTCCTAGGACAATGATCTGCCCGGGTACGAAACCCGAGGATCCCGAGTCGTTGATACCTGCCGTAGCGGTCACCTTCATAGGGAAAGATTGTAAACCGATAGGTTTCCCCTAGAGTTGTTGGCAGTAGAGGTCGAAGAGACCACAATAATCCCAGAGCTGGAGGTATCCCAGGGGATTTTTGGGACAGTTCAGCTTCAGGATCTCACAGTGACCTGGACACAGGAAAGAGCGATAGAATTAAATGGGGTGGCTCAGCAACCTGGAGCTGAGGGAGTGTTTTTGCGTATGGTGGTCAACCACGAGTTGCTAAAATCCGAGATGAAGTAGTGGAACAACCAGTAGTAACCCAATTGTACCCCCGGCGGAGCTTGAGAAGTCCAATAAACACATGTTGGGTTGTCACCTAGGGCTTAAAAAGACACAAGCGTATTCTTCAATGGTTCTTTTGGCCCAGGATGTATGCAGAGTTTCAGAGGTTTTGTGAGTCATGCCCTGACCATACGCACCATAATTTTGTGTAGTCCATTGATTCCTCTGCCGATTATAGAGGTACCTTTTTGACTGAATTGCTATGGATCTGTTAGGGCCCATAGTAAAGTCAGGCTGTAGCCACCAACACATTAGTGGTAGTAGACTATGCTACTCATTACCCTGAGGCAATTTGAGGAAAGGGTTTTTTGGCAGGTGCCTCTATCAGAGTCGGCAAAAGAAAAGACCACCTTCATTACACCAGAGGGTCTCTATCACTATGTCATCTTGCCTTTTGGGTTACATGGGGCCCAGCCACGTTTCAAAGGCTAATGGACATAGTTTTAGAGCCCCATCAGAAGTACAGTATGTTTCTGTGTCCTTGAATGATATTATCATCTTTAGTCCCGACTGGCATACCCACCTGTCTCAGGTGCAAGCGGTAGTGGATTCGCTCCGAGCCACGAGCTTGACAGCGAACCCAAAACAAAATATGCAATAGGTCCCGAGGAAGCCCGATCCGATACTTGAGGTACGTGATTGGCCGTGGGGTTATCAAATCCCAAATACCGTAAGCAAAATTGAGGCCATTCAAAACTGACCTTGGCCTCTTACTATGAAACAGGTAAGAGCGTTCCTCAGCTTCATTGGTAATTACTGACAATTTATACTTAATTTTGCCTGGAGATCGGCTCCCTTGACCGATCTCTTAAAGGGAAGGAAATCAGTCATGGTTTGGTGAAACGTTCAGGCTCAGGAAGCATTACAGTCCATGAAGTTAGCGTTGTGTGGACAGCCCGTCCTCACCAGCCCCAACTACCAGAAAGGCTTTATCGTGCAAACAGATGCCACTGAAGTAGATCTAGAAGCGGTTTTGTCACTGGAGGTGAACGGAGAAGAACATCCGGTCACCTAGTTGAGTAGGAAACTTACCCTGGCAGAGAAAAATTATAGCATACTGAAGGAGTGGTTGGCTATTAAGTGGACCTTGGAGTTCCTATGTTATTTACTCAGATGACAGTTTCGCTTGCTAATGGACCATTTACTCTTGGCCTGCATGAGGAATGCCAAGTAGAGGAATGCTTGAGTCACCTGATGGTTTTTGTCAATGCAAAACTTTAGGTTCTCGTTGGGACATCAAGCTGAAAAGTCGCAAGGAAGTACAGATGCCATCACGGGCACCTGTATGGTAACAGTTGTTCATGTACAACCCCTGAAGTTTGAACAGTGGGTGGCGGTGGTGGTGGGGGTATTGTACAGAAGTACCATACAATGCTTTACCGTGCTCACAATGCCCTACAAACTACATCTGCAGCTTTAATTTCTTAAAGAACGATAAAATAGTCAAGAGTCATAGTCATGTATTAAAGACAAAATATTCGACACTGCATATATTATAGATGAACATTGATTCTGTGTCATAAGACAGAGAGGCAGAGCTTCACTTAATATCGAATGGTTGCTTCATTTTCCATTCTTTCCTGTCCAGTTTTGGTCTACTGGTGTTAAACTCCTAAGCCTAAAGGATGTAACATCTTCCTGCTGGTAAAAAATGAAACAGAAAGAGAAGGAAATTTGGGAATAACAGAAATGAGCAGTGTGGCAGTTACACAGCTGGCCATTTTCTTTATAGTCTTTGATGTCCTGATATTTTGCATACATTTTTTTTTAAAAAAAAGCAAATAGTTCCTAGGTAAGGCCCTGCATCTTGGCTGCCTCCACTGCTCATAGGCAGTGGGTGGACGTTAAACAGCATAACCGAAGTTATTTTACCAGATGTCTTAGCTCAATTCCCTGTCACAGTTGTCCCAGAATAATACTTCACTCATTTCAGAAAAGCATCTACACATCCAAAATTCATTAAGCCGTCATAAACCCAACAGACGTGGCAGAGAGAATGGGAAAATGAATTTTCAGCAAAAGACGTTCCCCGTTTGTTCTAGTAGAACATTTATAAATTCATCTTTTAGCTGGCACCTTACCCGTATATATAAGGAGATCCAAAGTTCCTTATGAGGGGAAGTGATTTTGGAGAAGCTGGAACACTTTCCATCTATGGTGGCAATCTCCAAAAGTGCAATGATGATGAATGTAAAAAGCATAGAACGAAGACTTGGCCCACCATCAAATCTGTGCATATATTTTGGGAAGCCGACCAAATTAATCCCTCACTTATCGACCAAACCAGATGTGCAGTATTACAAGCCTGGAAATCCCCGAGAATTCCCATGCTGGTATGTAGCAGACAGCAGAGGGGAGATGCTAATCTCTCCATTCTGTCTATAAGAGCTGACACTCTACAGGAGAGAGGTCGCTGCAAATAAGAGCTGACACTCTACCAGAGAGAGGACCCTGCCCATAAGAACTGACACTCTACAGGAGAGAGGACCCTGCCCATAAGAGCTGACACTCTACAGGAGAGAGGTCCCTGCCCATAAGAGCTGACACTCTACAGGAGAGAGGTCCCTGCTCATAAGAGCTTACACTCTACAGGAGAGAGGACCCTGCCCATAAGATCTTACACTATACAGGAGAGAGGACCCTGCCCATAAGAGCTTACACTCTACAGGAGAGAGGACCCTGCACATAGGAGCTTACACTCTACAGGAGAGAGGACCCTGCACATAGGAGCTTACACTCTACAGGAGAGAGGACCCTGCACATAGGAGCTTACACTCTACAGGAGAGAGGACCCTGCCCATAAGAACTGACATTCTACAGGAGAGAGGACCCTGCCCATAAGAACTGACACTGTACAGGAGAGAGGATCCTGCCCATAAGAGCTTACACTCAACAGGAGACAGGTCCCTTCCCATAAGAGCTGACACTCTACAGGAGAGAGGTCCCTGCCCATAAGAGCTTACACTCTACAGCAGTGTTCCCCAACTCCAGTCCTCAAGGCCCACCAACAGATCATGTTTTCAGGATTTCCTTTGTATTGCACAGGTGATGCAATTATCACCTGGGCAAGACTAAGGAAATCCTGAAAACATGACCTGTTGGTGGGCCTTGAGGACTGGAGTTGGGGACCCCTGCTCTACAGGAGACAGGTCCCTGCCCATAAGAGTTGACACTCTACAGGAGAGAGGTCCCTGCTCATAAGAGCTTACACTCTACAGGAGAGAGGACCCTGCACATAGGAGCTTACACTCTACAGGAGAGAGGACCCTGCCCATAAGAGCTTACACTCTACAGGAGAGAGGACCCTGCACATAGGAGCTTACACTCTACAGGAGAGAGGTCCCTGCCCATAAGAGCTGACACTCTACAGGAGAGAGGACCCTGCCCATAAGAGCTTACACTCTACAGGAGAGAGGACCCTGCACATAGGAGCTTACACTCTACAGGAGAGAGGACCATGCCCATAAGAGCTTACACTGTACAGGAGAGAGGACCCTGCCCATAAGAGCTGACACTCTACAGGAGAGAGGACCCTGCCCATAAGAGCTGACACTCTACAGGAGAGAGGACCCTGCACATAAGAGCTGGCACTCTACAGGAGAGAGGACCCTGCCCATAAGAGCTTACACTATACAGGAGAGAGGACCCTGCCCATAAGAGCTGATACTCTACAGAAGAGAGGACCCTGCACATAAGAGCTTACACTCTACAGGAGAGAGGACCCTGCCCATAAGAGCTGACACTCTACAGGAGAGAGGTTCCTGCACATAAGAGCTTACACTCTACAGGAGAGAGGACCCTGCCCATAAGAGCTTACACTATACAGGAGAGAGGACCCTGCCCATAAGAGCTTACACTCTACAGGAGAGAGGACCCTGCCCATAAGAGCTTACACTCTACAGGAGAGAGGACCCTGCCCATAAGAGCTTACACTATACAGGAGAGAGGACCCTGCCCATAAGAGCTGACACTCTACAGGAGAGAGAGGTCCCTGCACATAAGAACTTACACTCTTAGTGATGAGCGAGTATACTCATTACTCGGGTTTCCTCGAGCACGCTAGGGTGGTCTCCGAGTATTTTGGCATGCTTGGGGATTTAGTTTTCGTCGCCGCAGCTGCATGATTTGCGGCTGCTAGACATGCTTAAATACATGTGGGAATTCCCTAAGAAACAGGCAACACCCACATGTATTCAGGCTGTCTAGCAGTCGCAAATCATGCAGCTGCGGCGACAAAAACGAAATCTTCGAGCACGGCAAAATTACTCTGAGACCACCCGAGCATGCTCAGGGAAACCCAAGTAACGAGTATACTCGCTCATCACTAGTGACCATCAACTCGCAGTTCATTCGGTGGACATGCACATTTCTATACATTTTAACACCAGATAGCGCCATACTACTGGATGGTTTTTAATATAATGTCAATGGCAAACATTGTTCATCTTCTATGATCCATACAGTGAAGACAATTACTTAATGGTGGGCCTTTTGATTGCACAATATGGGGCCATGAGCTACATGTTGTATGACTGAGTCTCTGTACTCTTAACGTCTGTAAAAAACAAATAAAAGGTAAAACAAAATCTACAATCATTATGAGTACAGGAGCACTAATCATAACATACAATGTTATAGACTCTGCTTTAGATTAATAATCCTGCTTCCTTTCCTCGGATCACACCCACACAAAGTCTAAGATCTCTCCACTCTAGTCATTATTCTGATTTACGGAACATATCCATATTATCAGATTAATGCCTCATTGTTTTCAAGCAATTAGTGTGATTCATGAATGTGAAGGTCCCATGACGGCGCTCCAGTAATATATCACTGATTATACGAAAATTGCAAATTAAATATAAGAGCATTATCTGCAGGTTTGGAATGTCCTGAGCGATGAAATGAGGCACCGCAGAGAATTCAGCAATTGTTCTAGTATTCATGGTAGATGTCACATCGCAGCATTGTGTGCGCGGTGACACTAATGTTAAGCATCAGTATTTGTAAAGGTGTGGTGCTTCGGTGCAGACTTTTACTATATAGTTGTGTGCATTAACGCAGGATGGCAGCTCAGGCAGAAACACAGGAAAGTGAGACGTGCGGACGGCACCAGGCTGTATCGACACAAGCGTTTTTCTTTATCACCAGAGTTCATTGGTCTCAAGTATTCAATAAAATGCAGGCATCAGAGGGGGTGCTCAACATGAAAATAGCAACAAATGTCCATAGAAATTGAAAAGAAATGTGGCACTCACCCCAAGGCACTGCTGAATTAGTATCCTTTATTCATCTTTAAAATGGAACAAACGTCATACGGAGAGGCGGCTGGGAACGGGGAACGGTGTAAGGAGGAAAGGAAAAGGACGACGGCCGTTTCGCGCCGATGCGCTTCCACGGGTCCACGAGCACACACTTAAAAACGTCATATCCTTTATAGGAGTTCAAATGACGCTGATTTACACAGATGTGAGATAAAAACACAAAATAAAAGTTATGTGCACATAATAGTACTGATAAGCCACGTAGATTAATAACAGTAGAAGGCATATAGCTAGAGAAAACAAATAGTAATATTATTTTTATAAAAAGACCGACATGTCCAATTTGTCATTTAACCCCAAAGGTCCCTGTGCGTTGGTTTCCAATATCCACCTTGCTTCATGTTGCAAGAGGATTTTATTACGATCCCCGCCCTGCAGGGGACTTTTAACCATTTCTAGGCCCGCAAAGCGTAGTGTATTTGGATTAGCATTATGTTGATCATGTATATGCTTAATAAAGCGAGGGCATCCTTTGCCAGAAATGACAGAGGTATAATGTTCCTTAAATCTAGTGACCATCGGGCGTATCGTTTTACCGATGTAGTAGAACCGGCATGGACAGAGGATAACATACACGACATATTGGGTTTTACACGTAATAAGTTGTTGGACATTGTGACAGACCGGACCTAAATGGATGGGATTTTCTACATATCTTAAACTGCAAAATTTGCAGTTCCCACATTTATAATTCCCTATTGGTTGGGCTTTTGTGAGCCAATTATTTACCGACGGGGAAAATCTATTTTTGACTATTAGGTCACCTAAATTTCTCGTACGTTTGTACCCAAATCTTGGTCTATTAGTGACTAGAGCCGCCAACTCCCTGTCATTTTGTAATATATGCCAATTCTTATTTATAGCTGCATGTACTTCCCTGTCCATGGGACTATGTGTAAAGGTAAATGTAAATCTTTTTTGGTCACTTTCTTTACCGGGGGTACTAAAGAACTAAAATCTGATTTCTTAAACAGAGATTATCCATTAAAAGTCCTAGAACAAGCAGAATATCGTGTGGGGCAACTTACACAGAGAGAAGTATTAAAAACACGGAGACAAAAAACTCGATCCCCCGGTAAAGAAAGTGACCAAAAAAGATTTACATTTACCTTTACACATAGTCCCATGGACAGGGAAGTATATGCAGCTATAAATAAGAATTGGCATATATTACAAAATGACAGGGAGTTGGCGGCTCTAGTCACTAATAGACCAAGATTTGGGTACAAACGTACGAGAAATTTAGGTGACCTAATAGTCAAAAATAGATTTTCCCCGTCGGTAAATAATTGGCTCACAAAAGCCCAACCAATAGGGAATTATAAATGTGGGAACTGCAAATTTTGCAGTTTAAGATATGTAGAAAATCCCATCCATTTAGGTCCGGTCTGTCACAATGTCCAACAACTTATTACGTGTAAAACCCAATATGTCGTGTATGTTATCCTCTGTCCATGCCGGTTCTACTACATCGGTAAAACGATACGCCCGATGGTCACTAGATTTAAGGAACATTATACCTCTGTCATTTCTGGCAAAGGATGCCCTCGCTTTATTAAGCATATACGTGATCAACATAATGCTAATCCAAATACACTACGCTTTGCGGGCCTAGAAATGGTTAAAAGTCCCCTGCAGGGCGGGGATCGTAATAAAATCCTCTTGCAACATGAAGCAAGGTGGATATTGGAAACCAACGCACAGGGACCTTTGGGGTTAAATGACAAATTGGACATGTCGGTCTTTTTATAAAAATAATATTACTATTTGTTTTCTCTAGCTATATGCCTTCTACTGTTATTAATCTACGTGGCTTATCAGTACTATTATGTGCACATAACTTTTATTTTGTGTTTTTATCTCACATCTGTGTAAATCAGCGTCATTTGAACTCCTATAAAGGATATGACGTTTTTAAGTGTGTGCTCGTGGACCCGTGGAAGCGCATCGGCGCGAAACGGCCGTCGTCCTTTTCCTTTCCTCCTTACACCGTTCCCCGTTCCCAGCCGCCTCTCCGTATGACGTTTGTTCCATTTTAAAGATGAATAAAGGATACTAATTCAGCAGTGCCTTGGGGTGAGTGCCACATTTCTTTTCAATTTCTAGAAACACAGGATGGCAGCACATGCAGGAACACAGGATGGCAGCACGGGTAGGAGCGCTGGATGGAGCAACAAGCAGGAACACTGGATGGCAGCACATGCAGGAACGCCGCCGGATGACAGCACTCGCAGGAACACAGGATGGCAGCACATGCAGGAACGCCGCCGGATGACAGCACACGCAGGAACAAAGGATGGCAGCACAGGTTGGAACGCTGAATGGCAGCGCATGCAGGAACGTTGGATGGCAGCACGGGTAGGATCATTGGATGGCAGCACAGGCAGGAACTCCGAATGGTAGCACAGGCAGGAACACCGGATGGAGACACAAGCAGGAACGCCGAATGGCAGCGCATGCAGGAATGTTGGATGGCAGCTCAGGCAGAAACGCCGGATGGCAATTCGGGCAGAAACGCCAGATGGCAGCACAGGCAGGCCGCCATATACAGTTGTGGCTAAAAGTATTGACACCCCTGCAATTCTGTCAGATAATACTCAGTTTCTTCCTGAAAATGATTGCAAACACAAATTCTTTGGTATTATTATCTTCATTTAATTTGTCTTAAATGAAAAAAACACAAAAAGAATTGTCCTAAAGCCAAATTGGATATAATTCCACACCAAACATAAAAAAGGGGGTGGACAAAAGTATTGGCACTGTTCGAAAAATCATGTGATACTTCTCAAATTTGTGTAATTAACAGCATCTGTAACTTACCTGTGGCACCTAACAGGTGTTGGCAATAACTAAATCACTTGCAGCCAGTTGACATGGATTAAAGTTGACTCAACCTCTGTCCTGTGTCCTTGTGTACCACATTGAGCATGGAGAAAAGAAAGAAGACCAAAGAACTGTCTGAGGACTTGAGAAACCAAATTGTGAGGAAGCATGAGCAATCTCAAGGCTACAAGTCCATCTCCAAAGACATGAATGTTCCTGCGTGTACCGTGCGCAGTGTCATCAAGAAGTTTAAAGCCCATGGCACTGTGGCTAACCTCCCTAGATGTGGACGGAAAAGAAAAATTGACAAGAGATTTCAACGCAAGATTGTGCAGATGTTGGATAAAGAACCTCGACTAACATCCAAACAAGTTCAAGCTGCCCTGCAGTCCGAGGGTACAACAGTGTCAACCATTACTATCCGTCGGCGTCTGAATGAAAAGGGACTGTATGGTAGGAGACCCAGGAAGACCCCACTTCTTACCCCGAGACATAAAAAAGCCAGACTGGAGTTTGCCAAAACTTACCTGAAAAAGCCTAAAACATTTTGGAAGAATGTTCTCTGGTCAGATGAGACAAAAGTAGAGCTTTTTTTGCAAAGGCATCAACATAGAGTTTACAGGAGAAAAAAAAAAAAAGAGGCATTCAAAGAAAAGAACACGGTCCCTACAGTCAAACATGGCGTAGGTTCCCTGATGTTTTGGGGTTGCTTTGCTGCCTCTGGCACTGGACTGCTTGACCGTGTGCATGGCATTATGAAGTCTTAAGACTACCAACAAATTTTGCAGCATAATGTAGGGCCCAGTGTGAGAAAGCTGGGTCTCCCTCAGGTCATGGGTCTTCCAGCAGGACAATGACCCAAAACACACTTCAAAAAGCACTAGAAAATGGTTTGAGAGAAAGCACTGGAGACTTCTAAGGTGACCAGCAATGAGTCCAGACCTGAATCCCATAGAACACCTGTGGAGAGATCTAAAAATGGCAGTTTGGAGAAGGCACCCTTCAAATATCAGGGACCTGGAGCAGTTTGCCAAAGAAGAATGGTCTAAAATTCCAGCAGAGCATTGTAAGAAACTCAATGATGGTTACCGGAAGCGGTTGGTCACAGTTATTTTGGCTAAAGGTTGTGCAACCAAGTATTAGGCTGAGGGTGCCAATACTTTTGTCTGGCCCATTTTTGGAGTTTTGTGTGAAATGATCATGTTTTGCTTTTTGCTTCATTCTCTTTTGTGTTTTTTCATTTAAGACAAATTAAATGAAGATAATAATACCAAAGAATTTGTGTTTGCAATCATTTTCAGGAAGAAACTGAGTATTATCTGGCAGAATTGCAAGGATGTCAATACTTTTGGCCACAACTGTAGCAGTCCCTGTCCCTGTACCTCTGTATGTGCTTATGTGCAACTTTTTAGTTTGTGAAGTTATCGGCCTCAAATTACTGTAGATGTTGGCCCTGCCCAAATGACCTTGCTGCTGTGAATTTATATTGATATTGTTTGCTAGGCTTTGAGAGTAATCGTCATTTTATTTTTTACATTAATAGTTTACATGAAAATAACTATCTTATTAGAGAATTGCTCTTCTTTCTCCACCAGGTCTGATCTTTCACTTTCAAAATTCTCTGGTAATATTTGATTTAACCCCTTAACGACCGCAGATACGCCTTTTAACTGCGGCAGTTAAGGGTACTTAAACCACAGCGCCGTTAATTAACGGCGCTGTGGAAAAAGTGAATAGCGCCCCCCAGAGTCGGATTTTCTCTGGGGTCTCAGTTGCCGGGGGTAGCTGAGACCCCAGAGAACATGATTCAGGGGTTTTTTACCGACCCCCGAGTTGCGATCACCGGTAATTAACCGTTTACCGGCGATCGCAAAAAAAAACAAAACGCGATCTCCCTTTTAATTTCTCTGTGATCTGTGATCGCACATTAGAGGACAGAGAAATGGGGTCCCCGATAGCCCCTCGATACTCACCTGTCACCCCCGGTGCTCCTCGTGGCTCCCGATGGGCGCCGCCATCTTCCGGCAAAAAATGGCGGGCGCATGCGCAGTGCGCCCGCCTGCCGGCACCCAGAGGATCTTTGGGGTCTCGGCTGCCGGGGGTAGCCGAGACCCCAAAGAACATGATCGGGGTCGGTTCTTACCGACCCCTGTTTTGCGATCGCTGGTAATTAACTGTTTACCGGCGGTCGCAAAAAAAAAAGAAAAAGCGATCGGTCATTCTCTGTCCTCTGATGTGATCGCACATCAGAGGACAGAGAAATAGGGGGATTCGGGGACCCTGCTATACTTACCGGTGTCCCTGGGTCCTCCTGCGTCCCCTCCTGCCCGCCGGCTTCTTCCTATGGAAAGAAAATGGCGGGCGCATGCGCAGTGCCCCCAATCTCTGCTGCCATCTGCCGGCCGGAAGGAGAGATGAGTTGGGGCTAAAATTAGGGTTAGGGTTGGGGCTAAATTTAGGGTTAGGGCTAGGGTTAGACTTCTTTCACACTTGCGTCGGTACGGGGCAGTCGCAATGCGTTGGTCCGACGCACGTTGTGAAAATTGTGCACAACGTGGGCAGCGGATGCAGTTTTTCAATGCATCCGCTGCCCAGTCTATGTCCTGGGGAGGAGGGGGCAGAGTTACGGCCACGCATGAGCGGAAATGGCAGACGCGACGTACAAAAAAAAGGTTACATTGAACTTTTTTTTGTGACAACGGTCCGCCAAAACACAACGGATCCAGTGCACGACGGACGCGACGTGTGGCCATCCGTCGGCAATACAAGTCTA
Organism: Ranitomeya variabilis; assembly: GCF_051348905.1. Lineage (NCBI taxonomy): Eukaryota > Metazoa > Chordata > Amphibia > Anura > Dendrobatidae > Ranitomeya > Ranitomeya variabilis. The sequence continues at coordinate 48,180,622 of NC_135233.1, read as the reverse complement.
TGGGCAAAAAGGCATCCTGCGGGCACATTTGCAGGATCCGTTTTTTGTCCAAAACGACAGATTGCGACGGATGCCACACGACGCAAGTGTGAAAGTAGCCTTAAGGCTAGGGTTAGGGTTGGGGCTAAAGTTAGGGCTAGGGTTAAATTTAGGGTTATGGTTGGGGCTAAATTTAGGGTTAGGGCTAAAGTTAGGGTTAGGGCTAGGGTTGGGGCTAAAATTAGGGTTGGGGCTAAAGTTAGGGTTGGGGCTAAAGTTAGGGCTAGGGTTGGGGCTAAAGTTAGGGTTGGGGCTAAAGTTAGGGCTAGGGTTGGGGCTAAAGTTAGGGATAGGGTTGAGGCTAAAGTTAGGGTTAGAGTTGGGATTAGGGTTTGGATTAGGGTTGGTATTATGGTTAGGGTTGGCATTAGGGTTACGTTTGGGATTAGAAACAATCATGAGGAAGAACGCCAAAGCACTCACCGGTCTTGCAGTTCAGGAAGTCTTTATTAATTCATATACAAAACATGAAATTTCTTCACGGGTCCCGAGACCCGTTGAAGCGCTGTTCTAAGCGCGAAACGGCCGTTGTCTCGTCCGCTGCACTCTGCACTTTGTCCTCCCGTGTGCCGTGAAGAAATTTCATGTTTTGTATATGAATTAATAAAGACTTCCTGAACTGCAAGACCGGTGAGTGCTTTGGCGTTCTTCCTCATGATTGTTTCTCTCATGGACTTTTTTGCCTGACGCTAGCACCTCCGCTCTTTGCTGTATTATCTGGTACGTTTGCACAGACTCCACGTGACATTGTCTCCACGCCAGGGGGGCTGTGCTGCTATATTTCTTTCTGACTTTCACGTTTGGGATTAGGTTTGGGATTAGGGTTAAGGTTAGGGTTGGGATTAGGGTTAGGGGTGTATTGGGATTAGGGTTAGGTTTGAGGTTAGGGTTGAGATTAGGATTAGGGGTGTGTTGGATTTAAGGGTTTTGATTAGGGTTAGGGTTGAGATTAGGGTTGTTTTGGGGTTAGGGTTGTGATTATTGTTAGGGTTGTGATTAGGATTATGGATCGGGTTGGGATTAGGGTTAGGGGTGTGTTGGGGTTAGGGTTGGAGTTAGAATTGGGGGGTTTCCACTGTTTAGGTACATCAGGGGTCTCCAAACACGACAGCCAATTTTGCGCTCAAAAAGTCATTGGTGCTCCCTCCCTTTTGAGCTCTGCCGTGCGCCCAAACAGTGGTTTACCCCCACATATGGGGCATCAGCGTACTCGGGATAAATTGGACAACAACTTTTGGCGTCCAGTTTCTCCTGTTACCCTTGTGAAAATAAAAACTTGGGGGCTAAAAAATCTTTTTTGTGGAAAAAAAATATATTTATTATTTTCACGACTCTGCATTATAAACTTCTGTGAAGCTCTTGGGCATTCAAAGTTCTCACCACACATCTAGATAAGTTCCTTAGGGGGTCTAGTTTCCAAAATGGGGTCACTTGTGGGGGGTTTCTACTGTTTATGTACATCAGGGGCTCTGCAAACGCAACATAATGCCCGCAGACCATTCTATCAAAGTCTGCATTCCAAAACGGCGCTCCTTCCCTTCCAAGCTCTGCCGTGCGCCAAACAGTGGTTTACCCCCACAAATAGGGTACCAGCATACTCAGGACAAATTGGTCAAAAACTTTTGGGGTCCAATTTCTCTTGTTACCCTTGTGAAAATAAAAGCTTGGGGGCTAAAAAATCTTTTTTGTGGAAAAAAAAATATTTTTTATTTTTACGACTGCATTATAAACTTCTGTGAAGCACTTGGGCATTCAAAGTTCTCACCACATATCTAGATAAGTTCCTTCGGGGATCTAGTTTGCAAAATGGGGTCACTTTTGGGGGGTTTCTACTGTTTAGGTACATCAGGGGCTCTGCAAACGCAACATAACGCCCGCAGACCATTCTATCAAAGTCTGCATTCCAAAACGGCGCTCCTTCCCTTCCGAGCTCTGCCGTGCGCCCAAACAGTGGTTTACCCCCACATATGGGGTACCAGCATACTCAGGACAAATTGGACAACAACTTTTGGGGTCCAATTTCTCTTGTTACCCTTGTGAAAATAAAAACTTGGGGGCTAAAAATTCTTTTTTGTGGGGAAAAAAAAAAAAAATTATTTTCACGACTCTGCATTATAAACTTCTGTGAAGCACTTGGGCATTCAAAGTTCTCACCACATATCTAGATAAGTTTCTTGGGGGGTCTAGTTTCCAAAATGGGGTCACTTGTGGGGGGTTTCTACTGTTTAGGCACATCAGGGGCTCTCCAAACGCGACATGGCGTCCGATCTCGATTCCAGCCAATTCTACATTGAAAAAGTAAAACGGCACTCCTTCTCTTCCAAGCTCTGCGGTGCGCCCAAACAGTGGTTTACCCCCACATATGGGGTGTCGACGTACTCTGGACAAATTGGACAACTTTTGTGGTCTAATTTCTCCTGTTACCCTTGTGAAAATAAAAATTTGGGGGCAAAAAGATAATTTTTGTAGAAAAAATGCGATTTTTTTTATTATTATTTTCACGGCTCTACGTTATAAACTTCTGTGAAACACCTGGGGGTTTAAAGTGCTCACCACACATCTAGATAAGTTCCTTAAGGGGTCTAGTTTCCAAAATGGTGTCACTTGTGGGGGGTTTCCACTGTTTAGGCACATCAGGGGCTCTCCAAACGCGACATGGCGTCCGATCTCAATTCCTGCCAATTCTACATTGAACATGTAAAACAGCACTCCTTCTCTTCCAAGCTCTGCGGTGTGCCCAAACAGTGGTTTACCCCCACATATGGGGTATCGACGTACTCAGGAGAAATTGGACAACAACTTTTGTGGTCTAATTTCTCCTGTTACCCTTGTGAAAATAAGAATTTGTGGGCGAAAAGATCATTTTTGTTTAAACAAATGCGATTTTTTATTTTCACGGCTCTACGTTATAAACTTCTGTGAAGCACATGGGAGTTCAAAGTGCTCACCACACATCTAGATTAGATCCTTAAGGGGTCTAGTTTCCAAAATGGTGTCACTTGTGGGGGGTTTCCACTGTTTAGGCACATCAGAGGCTCTCTAAACGTGACATGGCGTCCGATCTCAATTCCAGCCAATTCTGCATTGAAAAAGTCAAACGGCGCTCCTTCACTTCCAAGCTCTGCGGTGCGCCCAAACAGTGGTTTACCTCCACATATGGGGTATCGGCGTATTCAGTAGAAATTGCACAACAAAATTTCTGGTCAAATTTCTGTTTTTACACATGTGAAAATAATAAAAAAAATGGTTCTGAAGTAAAATGTTTGCAAAAAAAAGTTAAATGTTCATTTTTTCCTTCCACATTGTTCCAGTTCCTGTGAAGCACGTAAAGGGTTAATAAACTTCTTGAATGTGGTTTTGAGCACCTTGAGGGGTGCAGTTTTTAGAATGGTGTCACACTTGGTTATTTTCTTTCATATAGACCCCTCAAAATGACTTCAAATGTGATGTGGTCCCTAAAAATAAATGGTGTTGTAAAAATGAGAAATTGCTGGTCAAATTTTAACCCTTATAACTCCCTAACAAAAAAAAATTTTGTTTCCAAAATTGTGCTGATGTAAAGTAGACATGTGGGAAATGTTATTTATCAACTATTTTTCGTGACATATCTCTGTGATTTAAGGGCATAAAAATACAAATTTTGAAAATTGTTAAATTTTAAAAATTTTCGCCATATTTCCGTTTTTTTTTTCATAAATAATCGCAATATCGAAGAAATGTTACCACTAACATGAAGTACAATATGTCACGAAAAAACAATCTCAGAATCAGCGGGATCCGTTAAAGCGTTCCAGAGTTATAACCTCTTAAAGTGACACTGGTCAGAATTGTAAAAATTGGCTCGGTCATTAAGTACCAAATTGGCTCTGTCACTAAGGGGTTAAAGATGTTCCCATGTCTATGATAGATGACAGTTGGTGCTTGCAAAGTTTTAGGAGAACTGTAACTATCATGACAGGAGAACTTGCAGCAGAATGTGTGTGTCCGACCTCTAGCGCCTCCATCTCCATAACATTTTACACGCACCAACTGCCATCTCCAATCTCAATAATGTGAAAAATTATTTTCACCGAATACAGACTTTACCCGTGAATAGAGAGCGTAGAATCAATCCAAGAGGAGAAAGAAGCTGATTTCTCTGATAAGATCTATTACAAAATTGCTTACTTCCATGTGCACTATTATTTTATGAAATCAAAATGACGGTTACAATTTATATAACATTATAAGTACCTGTCAGATATTGAAAAAGGAAGAAAGTCTTCATGCAATTCAAGTGAAGCTCCTGCAGGAACTGAGCTGCGCATTCGTTTTCGGCAGTTTTCTGAAAGTGTTCTGTTCTGGCCATGGTGAGCACCAACCCCAGACATAATAATTCCATCAATTAATGTCTATTTAATACCTAAGCAATAGAGGTGTTATGGTGGCACTTGGTATTGATGGACATAAGGATGGTGGTGAATGTGTGTGACTGTGGCTCTGAACACTTCCCATTCAGTTCTCGGAGCTGAAGATTTGAGCTGCTGTGATGCAGTGGTGCGCTGTCTGATGTAAATTTCTTACCGATATGAGGAGATAGATAAAACCTTTATAAAATTCTTCAAATACCAACCAGTTTTCGGCTCGGCTTTTACACCTGCAATCCAGAAGGCTGCAATCCAGAGCCAAAAAACGGTTTGCGTTTGAAGAACTTAATAAAGCAAGTATCTCCACATATTAGTAAGAGATTTACTTCTTTCACCCAACGGACAGCCCTTTACTGCACCCCAACAACACAAATCCCCTAAATGCCTAACCCGACGCTCATTACATGGTGTGATCCAGTGCTCCCAAATATTTCCGCCTACAGTAACCCAAAAAAGGAAATATCATCCACCATGTTCCTCAACAATTCCAGTTACAGTGACCACCAAATGACCTTAAGGAGCATTAGCCATAAATGTCCCATACAGTGCTGACCTTACACCTAGATAAGTGTATGTTTGTAACACAGCATATCATTATTATTGTTAGCACCATTTAATCCATGGTGCTTTACACGTGAAATAGGGTATACATAATAAAAAAACAAGTACAATAATCTTGAACGAAACAAATCATCGACTGGTACAAGAGACGAGAGGACCATATGTCCGTAGATGTCCATATGGCCTTACTGAAAAAAAAAAAATGCCTTAATGCAAGAGAGGGGTGGAGGGGGTTCTTATTTTCAGAAAGTGTCCACACCTTTTCTTTCGATGGGTTCCTACCCTTGGAACTCTAAATATTCTCTTTATGTAACATTCCCAATACTTCCACTGTGGATGGAGTCCAAACATCATAGCCAGAGAGTATCCACGCCCAGCTGTGTTTGAACCTTTATGTATTACCCAAGGTGATTGCCAAAGGCACCGTGCCCATGCTAAACTGAGGGAAGGCTCGGGTTTCTGGATTGGGGTCCACACCCGTTCACTCACTATTAGGATTTCCTAGTTTCTATGTGGAGTTGTAAAGACAACTTCTTTGAAGATCCATAAAAATCCTGGAATTTTCAATATTTTTTTTGTTTTAGGGACGAGACTCCATTATTTTCTTCTCCATATTTCTGTAAAATTTGCCGGCGTAACCAAGGAATCTTATGGTGGCTGACTTGTGTTTGATTAAGTGTTTTTCGTCTTCAAAGCCCTCATATGCAAGTTCAAGTTACTGAACCCAAATGAATACATAACACTCCGCATAATAACTGCTACAGATCGCCTTGGCCGGGGAGGATCGGCTTTCGCCCGCACTATTTGTTTTTCTTTCTAGTTTCTCTTATTTGTACAGTCTTTGGCTTTGACCATAATGCAGTTTCAAGTTTTGACAACTCTTCCAGCTTTCCCTTTTTTTGGACTTAAATCCTGCTGTCACCATTTCCTTCCAATTTCTCACTTACTGACTTATTGTGTGCTTGTGATATATGGAGTATTGAGTCTCCATCTTTTATGACGTGCAGTTTTGTTGTCCACACCGTTTTGTTCTATATTTTATACCTGATTTTTCTTATTCCCTTCAACATGTAATCAAATGGATTTCCGATTTCTTGTAATTTTCGAGGGCTGATCTAAATTATCCAGATCAGAGAGCGGTATGTTCATTTTTTTTCTATAAATTTTCCCCATTGATTTCACCCTCTGCGAATCCACACATAATACATTGGATAATATAATGGATTTTGCTGCAGATCAAAGATGAAATTTGCAACAATTTTTTTTCCTTCACATGTGAACCTATTCCAGTGGTGTAGATATCGGAGTTTTATCTTGTCCGCTTTCAGACACGCATATTAGAGAGTTCTCACTTTTCGTTCCAAAGCATGCAAAAAATGTACAAGCAGTATCAGAGGGGTCTGATAGGATGCACCCCAATTAAGTATCCTATTGCCTACAACCTGCAGTAACCACCGATCAACCAAACCGCTGCACGACGAGCTCTATCCTCACCTACTGTATCCTCACCCATCCCTTGTAGATTGTGAGCCTTCGCGTGCAGGGTCCTCTCTCCTCCTGTACCAGTTATGACTTGTATTGTTCAAGATTATTGTACTTGTTTTTATTATGTATACCCCTCCTCACATGTAAAGCGCCATGGAATAAATGGCGCTATAACAATAAATAATAATAATAATAATATTGCACATGCTGCAAGCTTGATTCATAGCCAGACACCAACTTTTGGCAGTGTTTTTGAGGAATTTTAACCCATTCTTCCCTTGATGGGAAAAATAAAAAATTAACACACTCAGAATATGGCAACACAAAAACAATTGATATTTTTAAAAAAAAATAGTAGATTGTAATGCAGAAAAGAAGGAAAACATGATAAAAAATATATGGATCCCCATAATCTACTGACACGTAGGGTAAAGTTAACACGTCATTTATCAGTGTCGTACAAGTCCACACTTGTGCACTCCTACTCCCTTCTTACAAGGATAAAAGTTCCCCATTCTGCCAAATTGGTGCAAGTCAATCAGTCGGAACTCCACTGATTAATAAGATATCACCCATCCCTGGAAAGAGGTAATAGCATTGATCATTCATTCAAAATGGCAGCTCTCTGTTGCCCAGATGTAGTAATATTTTACATATGTTTGTATAGGTTTAGAATTCCAGACTTAGTTTATAAGGTTTTTTATTGTGGGAAATCAGGTAATGTTTTCAATTAATAACTTCCTAGAAACAAAATTCACAGTTCTATGGCAGAAAAGAATGTTCACCCCAAGCAGCTTTTTCATCCGTTAATATCCGGCTCTAAGATCTAACCTTAAAGAAGGAGCCCCCCCTTTTGTAATTCCAGTTGTTTACCCAAAGTGTTTTTTTTTACTAGTCTTTCATATGGAAATCTGCATATGTCTGGAGTTCAAAAGAAGCCTGGTGGACCACTGCAGACCCTCTTATCCAGGCCTTAGTGTTTGTTATTCCAAGTCTAACTACAACCAGGCAGAAAATGGACTCCTTTATGTAACACCTATTTGACTCTGGGAAACGTCAATATGTCACAGACCCCAAACAAAAGGAGGAGGAGGAGGAGATGTTTTCTATGTTTTTCACTCTGGAAGTTGCATTGAAAAATGACTTTGGCTTTAAGTTGCTGCGGCTTCCTGTTCACTATGGAGGCAGATGGCGTACAATCTTCTGCATATCTTGCATTCTATTTAACATCTTTTCCAGTGATACAAAGTTTCGTATTGTTTTACCATGTGGAGGCCGCCACTTAGGGTATGTACTCACTGATTTTTTATTGGTGGATTTTAGTGCCCAGTCCTATTGGTCTAAAATGGGAAAACACACACTGGTTTTTTCACCCTCTTTTAAGCATTTTTCTTGAAAATCAATTGGAGTATTTGAAGCGTTTTTTTAATGTTAATTTTGGAGTAGAATCTTCTCTAAAATCCTCATAAAAAGCTTTGCCTTTAAATGAACCTGACAGCTGATATGTGTTGTCTGTCCCACGGGCAGCATGCATCAGGCACTGGCTATATGATCTCAGCCAGGTATGTTTGACGGTGACTTTGCCTATACGCGCATGCACTTGAACGGGTTGCGCCGTGGTACATGAGAAGCCTTTTATGTTCCAGACTGGCGCCTTTCTCAAGGTAAAAAAATCAAATCACTTTACATGCGCATGTAGACAGAGACCTGTCGATGCAGGGTAGCCGGTGACCAGTCTCCCGTGCGGCTCGATCATCATCAGCTTTTATGTTTTCCTTTGAAACGCCACAGCATTTCAGAATATATGTCAGGCCGTCATTCCAGGCTTGTGTAACATTAATCGCACAGTGCTTGCATTGATGTCTATGATCTCACAATTACGAAGCATACGAGCCTCCTCCCCTGCCGTGTTTGTTGCACCAGAACTGATGGACCTTGTGAGGACCTGACTTGTTGACTCTGATATGTCGCCTGGACGTCCACCTCTTGGCTTTTGACTGGATAGATGGGCGTCATTTCGTATTCTTACAACAGTCATGGCGCTCACATGATGCAGATTGGCGATTTTGTTGTTTGAGAGACCGCTATAGATGAGCTGCATGATGCTGTTTCTTGGGAAATCTTCATGGCTTCTCCTCGATTCGAATCTGTGACCTTTCACTTGGGAATCATCCTAATAACACACTGAACTATGAGGGAATGTGAGAACAGGTTGTATTTTGTAGTATTATCGAACAAAAAGATTTTTCCACCACCAGGAGCAAAACGGTAACAATGCAGTGATATGACACAAATCTGTAGAACTAATCATATGCTAAATAGTTGGAAGTCAAACTTATGTACGAAACAGCCAAGATGATGGTCTATAAAATGATGGTAGTCTCACGTTCCATGCAGTAGTGGATGGTGAGATATGGAGCCTGAAAGTTAAAAGTTCAAAACATTGTTACCCTTGTGTTTATCCGTGTAATCCAAATCCGAGTTTCCCTACTCCAGCTGATGGTCTACATAAGACGAGGCACTACTCCATTCACCTCCATCAGAGGCCTCTCGCAGAGCCAAGGAGCAAACAACTGTATTCGGTAGGGTGTCTTTCACGGGAAGCATGCAAATTGCCTCTTCAGAGAGGAAGAGGACTTGATCTCTAGCGTCATAAAAGTCAATATCGACCCTTTAACGAGACTTGACGTATGACTTGGGATAAAAGCCAAACCAAGTATCAGTTTGCAGACACGTGTTTCGGGCTGTTGACCCTCCTCAATGCAAAGCAAAATATAATTTGACTGTATGAGAGGCCCCTGACTCGGGTCTAAGGGGTAACCTTTCTCCTTGTAGAGAGTGACATGCCAGTGTAAGGAGACTTATAGGCCATGCAAGGCTCTTCTGGTTTGACTGCTATTCTTAGTTGCAGGGGAATACCGCTATACTGTGTTAAGACAATGCTAAAGATGCTCCTGATTAAATTAAAAGCCCTAGTATAATAAAGAAATATGAATTACAAAACTGCCGTGTGATGCTCCTCCAGTCAAGTGGAGGTGCTGCAGTGGGGACTAGTCACAGGCTCCTTGCTTCTGTTATGCCCACTGATGTTTTTGCCATTTTTGGTTCCCAAACACCAAGGAGTTCAAAGGTTAGATGGTCACAAGTTCCTGCTCAGATTTTAGCTAATAGTACTCTAAATCTTTAGCGAGCGTCCAGTTGTTCGTGCATTTGATCAGATGTGGTATATTGTTCGGACTTCCACCAGACAACCAGTAATTTTTTAATCCGCGATATTGACTTTACATCACAGCCATTTGTAACTCTCATTAGCGCGTTTCTGGTTCTCAAGGACTTTGGCCTCCGCCACCTTATAAAATTTTTGGCACGTGCTACCTAATTATTCACCACCTCACATACACCATTGTAATTTCCTTCTACAATCATGGCTTGGTGCCAGATGTGTCACCGGTATTTCACGTTTGAGATGCTGCCAGTTGACACTTATTTTTGCAAAAAAAAACATTGCTGCGATTAAATATCAGATGGATTGTTTTTTGTTTTGTTTCGCTATGAAAGAAAACTGTGGAGTGTTACACTTTTTTTTCCTGCTGACCTCTGGCATTATAACCGCTTCGTGTTTTTTTTTTTTTTTTATCGAAGGAGGGCCTTACTTTGTTGTTGCTCTTCCATGCATTTAGGTGTAAACCTCTGGAGGTTTGTTTTATTGCTGCTATTGGGAGGTGAGGACACAGGAAGGTATTGTGTTCACTTTCAGTAAATCTAGATTCTTCCCTTTGAAATCTAATTGAATTACTGATCCATGGCTGTGCAAAGTCTAGACCGATTCATACTAATAAAAAAGTCTTTGCAAGGTTTAGATTGGAGTTACATTATTCTAGGTAATGAAGAGCATGGGTAGGATCTAGAGAAGAGGACCATCTGTCCTCCTGGTCATGTGATACAGTGCATTACATTGTTGTGGCGATAATTTATACCATGTGCAATGACTGAAATACAGTCTGGGTCCCGTCAGACCAAAATATTCTAAGTGGGAGGTGAGTTCAGAGCAGAACTGTATTCGCATGGGATGCCCAAGCGAGTTGAGAGCAATCTGATCCTTAAAACCTATCCAGTGTTCCTATGCTGCGTAACCACTTTTTATGGCTCATTTTTTTGTGCTGTCTTACACTTACGGTAATATTATACTGTGTGACTCTTAAGTGGCTCCACCGCATAATTTTACTCTTCCATGTAGACCCCAATTCTAATTTCCGATATATGGGTGAGATAGGCTTTTTGTAACGTGCTAAGTGTTTGGTTATGTGGATGATCCTAATTCCAAAATATACACATCTGGGCGAGGATTTGGCCATTCCTGGAGGTGTTTGATGCAGATATTTTGCACTGTACACAGAGGGAACCAATATCAGGAGCTTTGTTTTTCTAGTTTATCATGGCTTAAGGTTCTGGCGCCAAAGGTTTGATGTGCGGGAAATCCTTATGTCTGGTTAAATTGGGAAGAAACCTCAGCCATGATAAACTTTCAACTATATTTCTTCTTAAATTTTTTGTTTTTTTTCCCCTTTGGATCTGCTGTAGTGTACAGTGTATAAGATGAAAAAAATTGTACAAAAGGTCCCTAATATGTTATTTACTGATGTATCAATATTTTACGTGAGTTTGTGCTACTGATCAGCTGTGATGAGAGCACATCTCCCCTCTGATTTTGTGTCAACTTAAGTGATGTCAGAAGAAGTTCAATTCCATCTTGATGAATATTTGCTTCCCAACTGGTGTAAATAGGACTTAATATTCCTGTATATTTGGGGAAGTGTAGCTGTCGGTCGAAAGATCTTTCGGCCGACAGCCATCTCACCTATACACAGGAGTGCTCATTTTGCTGAAATTATAATAATAATCTTTATTTTTATATAGCGCTATCATATTCCGCAGCGCTTTACAGTTTGCACACTTTATCATCACTGTCCCCGATGGGGCTCACAATCTAAATTCCCTATCAGTATGTCTTTGGAATGTGGGAGGAAACCCACGCAAACACGGGGAAAACATGCAAACTCCTTTCAGATGTTGTCAGAGGTGGGATTAGAACCCAGGACCCCAGCGCTGCAAGGCTGCAGTTTCACATGAATTCGAATATTTTGAGATTCAATTTGCTGTTCCCAAAATAAAAAACATGCCCAGCACAATTTCCCACACTGCTGGAGCATCAGAGAGCAGGATAATGTCATCTCTGCTGCCCGACTAATCCACCTGTTTTCCCGCTATTCCCCAGCCTCTCCTCTCTGTGAATCCCTGCACTGGCTTCCCATTACCCAAAGACTCCAGTTCAAAACCCTAACCATGGCATACAAAGCCATCCACAACCTGTCTCCTCCATACATCTGTGACCTCATCTCCCGGTACTTACCTGCACGCAACCTCCGATCCTCACAAGATCTCCTTCTCTACTCCCCTCTTATCTCCTCTTCCCACAATCGCATACAAGATTTCTCCCGCGCATCACCCCTACTCTGGAACTCTCTACCACAACACATAAGACTCTCTCCTACTGTGGAAACCTTCAAAAAGAACCTGAAGACCCACCTCTTCCATCAAGCCTACAACCTGCAGTAACCATCGATCGAATAAACCACTGCATGACCAGCTCTATCCTCACCTACTGTATCCTCACCAGTCCCTTGTAGATTGTGAGCCTTCGCGGGCAGGGTCCTCTCTCCTCCTGTACCAGTCGTGACTTGTATTGTTCAAGATTACTGTACTTGTTTTTATTATGTATACCCCTCCTCACATGTAAAGCGCCATGGAATAAATGGCGCTATAATAAATAATAATAATTTTGCATTTCCGCATAGGCCTGCCCATAATGTCCTGCAGCTATGACATCTAGTGGATTATCATACCTTGAACAGTAGTGGTCAGTACCTGGGTCATCAAAGATCAGCGGTTCCCAGCTGAGCATAGTTTGTACATCAGAGTTGTTTTCCATCTCCATAGTAACTGGGTAAGTTTCTCTCTCCTCTGGAGTGTAAGCTCTTATGGTCAGTGGGGTCCTCTCACCTGTAGAGTGTAAGCTCTTATGGTCAGTGGGGTCCTCTCTTTCTCCTGTAGAGTGTAAGCTCTTATGGTCAGTGGGGTCCTCTCTTTCTCCTGTAGAGTGTAAGCTCTTATGGTCAGTGGGGTCCTCTTTCTCTGCTGTAGAGTGTAAGCTCTTATGGTCAGTGGGGTCAAAATTATGAAAGTGTGGGGGGGGGGGTAAAAATATGCGGTGGGGCCAATTAAGAGTCACACATTATCTCCCTCTCTTTTTTCTCGCCTACATGTATTTTCTGAGCAATCCCAAGATTTTCAATATTGCCATTCACCGCAAACTGAATTTTTATGGAAAATTGATCAAATTTTAATTTCAAAAGATCCAATCATCACTATTGTTGGAGTATGACTTGGCGGGTGTTGATATTTTTGTCTTTTATTTCAATTTATTGTTATCATAGTCCCAGCAGTATCGCACAGAATGAAGTCAATTATGGATCAGTCGACAGCCATCTTTTAAAGCCACTCTGAATTTACACTGAGATGTGGACATGAAGAATTATTATTGTTATTCTTGTGCCGTGCGGAGTTCTGTGCTTGGTAAACGCACGCGGCCCTGAGAATAATTGCATAAACGCTGCATAAACAAAGTCATTAATTCTAATATAAGTATAGAAGCTGGACGAACACAGCTCTGCAGTGTGCACGCTCGGCTACACGATGGGGGTCACGTTGTGTTGAGTTGATGACGCGTTTGTATTTATGCTCATTTTTCCCTCCAGCTTGTGTAAGAGTAGTTCTGCCTATATATAATAATCCACTATAATATGCCAGGGTATTACTTTGAAAGGGGACCTGCTGCTTTGTGTGCAGAATATTTCCTCTGGAGAAGGCAATATTACTCTTTGCCGAGCAGGCAGACATGTTTTGCTGCAGGAAAGCATGATGGTGGAGCAATTAACACCACATCATTTTGTACCAATTTTAGTGCATCAAAATAAAACAAAAGTTATGATAAGTCTTATAGCTGTTATTCTCTGCCATGATGTTTTAGTCGGCCTTTTGAGTAGCTGGTATGAGTTACTTTACATCTATTTTTTCCAATAATGCATTGCTTTTAAAATTACGCAGCCATTAAACGAACCTCCATTTGCCATATACAAGCCAATCATCAGTCGTTTGATGCGACCAGAACTCTCTGCACAGAATGATCATTCTGTGCACATGAAATATCATGAAATATCCTCATCGCCAGCACATCTCCGGCCACACAGGATGATGTGCTGCCAATAACTATTTCAATGCATGAATGCTTCAGTCACCCATTGAACAAGCTTTTTTGTTGGGTGATTGCCGTCATGTTTATGAAACTTTTTAAACGTTAGTTTTGTACTAACGAATGCTCATATCCAGTTATCGACTTGATTAAATGGGCCTTGAGTTTCCATACTGTGTTGGATATAGATTAACATGACCACTGTTCTAGGTTCCTAAAGGGACTGTAAACTTTTCAACAGTCTTTAGTGGAAGATCCGCCTATTTTTAGGGATATTATGACCGATTTTTAAGGTCACGATGACCAACTGATTAAGAAGGCTTCTCTTATGCACGCAGTTGGTTTTCATAGCTATTAAAGCAATGTCTGACTTGCTGGTCATTGCAGGGGAAATATAAATGTATGGGCAACACGGTGGCTCAGTGGTTAGCACTGTTACTTTGCAGCGCTGGGGTCCTGGGTTCAACTCCCATCAGAAATAACATCTGCAAGGACTTTGTATGTTTTTCCTGTCTTTGCGGGTACTTAGGTTTCCTCTGGGTTCTCTGGTTTCCTCCCACACCCCACTGATAGGGAATCTAGATTGTGAGACCAATGGGGACAGAGATGATAATGTCTGTAAAGCGCTGTGGAATATGATGGTGCTATTTAAGCAAAGCGTAATAATAATATAAGATTTCAGGCTGGGCAATCAACTTAAAGGGAACCTGTCACCCCCAAAATGGAAGATGAGCTAAGCCCACCGGCATCAGGGGCTTATCTATAGCATTCTGTAATGCTGTAGATAAGCCACCAATGTATCCTGAAAGATGAGAAAAAGAGGTTAGATTATACTCACCCAGGGGCGGTCCTGCTGCGGTCCGGTCCGATGGGCGTCGCGGTCCGGTCCGGGGCCTCCCATCTTCATAGGATGACGTCCTCTTCATGTCTTCATGCTGCGGCTCCGGTGCAGGCGTACTTTGTCTGCCCTGTTGAAGGCAGAGAAAGTACTGCAGTGCGCAGGCACCGGGCCTCTCTGACCTTTCCCAGCGCCTGTGCACTGCAGTACTTTGCTCTGCCCTCAACAGGGCAGACAAAGTACGCCTGCACTGGAGCTGCAGCATAAAGACAAAAAGACATGCTCGTAAGAAGATGGGAGGCCCCGGACCGGACCGCGACGCCCATCGGACCGGATCGCCCCCCCAGGTGAGTATAATCTAACCTCTTTTTCTCATCTTTCAGGATACATCGGGGGCTTATCTACAGCATTACAGAATGCTGTAGATAAGCCCCTGATGCCGGTGGGCTTAGCTCAACTTCCATTTTGGGGGTGACAGGTTCCCTTTAATGAGAAAGAGAACCGTGCGCACCACTATATGAGGTGCCAGGGTAGGCTCCAACACCGATATCAATAATAAGAATAAACCTGGCACTCAACTTTGAAGTGATCAATTCTGGTAATTTAATATGATTCACTGTAGTAGTCAAAAAAAAGTTTGTCTTACATCAGACCTAGCGGTGGACACCGCGTCCTGTCCTAGCCACTGCGGCACGCCATACTCCTCATCTAGCAGCAATCAGGCTTCATTACTCTTTTTTTTTTCCAGGATACACAGTCCCCTGGATCCAGTGATCTGCTACTGCACCTATTGGCATTATCAAACCAAAAGGTAACTTGTAACTGAAGAAGGTCTGATGTAAGACCAAAACGTTTTTTTGACTACTACAGTGAATCATATTAAATTACCAGGTTGATCACTTCAAAGTTGAGTGCCGGGTTTCTTCTTATTATAGCTTCCCTTTAATGGCCTACCATGGTGTCATGTCGGACACTGTTCAGACCAGGTCGTCTGACAGACAGCGGTAATTCCGCGTTTGACCACTGTTTGCTCATTGGCGTCGGCTAGTTTTCGTCTGGCTGCTCCGGGGTTAATTTATCTGATCCTCGGATTGGTAGCTGGGCCATGCCCATTTCCTTTAAATGGTTCTCCTGATCTTTGGGCGTCGCCGATTATAGCTTCTGTCTTATCCATAGTTATCTCGGTCCGGAGTGGAGAGCTGGTTGTTGGAGAATCGTTGCTGGTGGTGTATTTTCCTTTGTCTTATTTACTCCTTCCTATATTTGTATTTATTTTGCCCTGCACATTTATAGTGTATTCCTGATTGACTGCGACGTGGTGTATATTTTCCTTTATCCTTGTTTCTAATAACTGTGGGTATTGGTCTATTGCATTCACTGGGTGGTGGGCGGTGGTGTTCAGTCTAGGGCTGAATCAGGAGTCAGGGTGAGGGTGGAGGCCTGAACATGCACACCTTCAGTGTAAACTTCAGGTAGAGGGTCAGACAGGGTTTCCCTAGTCTGAGGGAAATTGCAGGGGCCCGGGTTATTAGCTCTCGCCCTCCTTGTATCTACGTGACATTATAATCGGCCTAACAAAAAAAAAAAAAAAAAAAAGGGGTTCCTTTTTTTTTCTTCTCTGTGTTTTGTCATGGATCCCATGACTTCCATAACCCGCCAGTTGGAGGCGCTGTCCCTACAGGTCACTGAGTTGAGGGGAGCAGTGCAGCAACAGGGACTAGCAGTATCTAATATACAGGCTGGAGCGACAGGAGGAGTTAATGAGCCCAAGTTTCCTTTGCCTGAAAAATTTGCTGGGGAACGCAGTAAATTTGTTTCTTTTCGTGAAGCTTGCAAACTGTATTTCCGTATGCGCCCGATCTCCTCTGGTAATGAGGCTCAACGTGTGGGCCTGGTGTTGTCATTATTAAGCGGGGATCCCCAAGCATGGGCATTTTCGTTGCCGTCTGATTCTGCTGCATTTAACTCAGTGGAGGGTTTCTTTTCTGCTCTAGGACACATTTACGACGATCCAGACAGAATGGCTCTAGCAGAATCTAAGTTACGCACTATTTGCCAGGGGGAGCGTGTTGCAGAGGATTACTGTTCTGAATTTCCCCGCTTGGCGGTTGACACTCAGTGGAATGAGCCAGCATTGCAGAGTCACTTTATTCATGGAGTTTCTAATAGGGTTAAAAAAGCCCTCCTGATGTACGAGACTCCTGCTTCACTAGATTCCGCTATGAGTCTTGTTGTCCGCATTGATCGCCGTTTGCGTCAGGGGAATCGTGAGACGCCGCCTATGGGTGAAGGTTTAGGTTCACGTGAGGTTGCTGCAGGTGAGCCCACGGAATCTATGCAAATCGCAGGGGTGTCACATGTTAAGAATCGTACCCCTGTACTCAGGAAGCAGGGAGCCTGTTTTTTCTGTGGTAAAACTGGTCATTTTATTAATATCTGTCCTCTGCTGTTAAAGAAAAACGCAACGGCGGAAAACTTCTGAGCTCAGAGGGTGTGGAGGAGTCCAATCTGAGCTTATGTATATCCTCCATGATGATTTCTCAGTGCATGCTCCCTGCCAAAGTTGTAGTCGCTGGCAGAGAGATACCAATCACTATTTTTGTGGATAGTGGTTCCGCCACAAATCTCATTGATGAGGAGTTTGTGCGCACTGCTGGTTTTAAGATTGAAAAACTGCCTCATCCTATCCGTGTGGTCACCATCAATTGTGCTCCTCTTCCACAGGGGGAGATTACTGAGTTTGTGGCTGAGGTTAAACTCCACATTGGGGTTCTTCATTTCGAGCAGGTCACATGTAAGGTGCTCAAGAGTCTTCCGGCACAATTGGTTCTGGGTTTTCCATGGTTGTCTACACACAACCCGGTGATTGACTGGAAAACTCAGGACATAATCTAGTGGAGTGATTTCTGTCAGGAGAATTGCCTGGCCACATGTGTGTCCGCTGTGACTTCAAGCGTTCCTGAGTCACTTCAGGATTATGCGGATGTGTTCTCTGAGAAGGGTTGTTCAGAGTTGCCGCCACACCGCTCCTATGACTGTTCTATCAGGTTTAAACCAGGGGCCAAGTTGCCTAAAGCAAGGATGTTCAACATCTCCGGTCCGGAGAGACAAGCGCTCAAGGATTACATTTCTGAAAGTTTGAGCAAAGGGCACATCAGGCCGTCATCCTCGCCGGTGGCAGCAGGGTTCTTCTTCGTGAAGAAGAAAGATGGCGGATTACGCCCGTGTTTGGATTTCAGGGAGTTGAACCAGATTATGGTTCGTGATCCATACCCTATGCCACTGATACCTGACTTGTTCAACCAGGTGGCAGGTGCTAAGTGGTTTACCAAGCTTGACCTCAGGGGGGCGTACAACCTCATAAGAGTCCGTCAAGGTGATGAGTGGAAGACGGCTTTTAATACCCCTGAGGGTCATTTTGAAAATTTGGTGATGCCTTTTGGGTTAACTAACGCACCTGCAGTGTTCCAACATTTCATCAATGATGTGTTCTCGCATGTTTTGGGGAAATTCGTTATCGTGTACCTAGATGACATCCTCATATATTCTTGCGACCGTGATGCTCATTTAGATCATGTCAGGCAGGTGTTACAGCTTCTCAGAGAGAATAAGCTGTATGCTAAACTTGAGAAATGTGTATATTTTGCTCAAGAGTTGCCATTCTTGGGTTATATTGTGTCTGCTTCTGGTTTTAAAATGGACGCCGCTAAGGTGCAAGCGGTGCTGCATTGGGAACGTCCTGATAACCTGAAAGCACTTCAGCAGTTCCTTGGGTTTTCTAACTACTATAGGAAATTTATCAAGGATTTTTCTATCATTGCTAAACCGCTAACTGACATGACTAAAAAGGGTACCAATTTCTCCGTTTGGCCTGAGGCTGCTTTTCGCGCATTTGAATTTCTCAAGAACAGTTTTGTTTCAGCCCCCATTCTTGTGCAGCCAGACGTATCTAAACCCTTTGTCGTGGAAGTCGATGCGTCTGAGGTTGGTGTGGGGGCGGTACTATCTCAAGGCTCATCCTTGAGTGGTTTGCGTCCGTGCGCCTATTTCTCCAAAAAACTGTCGTCCGCTGAACGTAACTACGATATCGGCAACAGGGAGTTGTTGGCTATTAAGTTGGCCTTTGAGGAATGGCGACACTTCTTGGAGGGGTCGGTACATCAGGTCACTGTTATTACCGACCATAAGAATCCACTGTATTTGGAGTCTGCCAAACGTCTGTCTCCCAGGCAGTCTCGCTGGGCATTGTTTTTCACGCGGTTCAACTTTGTTGTCACTTACAGACCAGGGTCTAAAAACACTAAGGCGGATGCTCTGTCCAGGTGTTTTCCGGGGGGAGAACCTCGGGAAGACCCAGTACCCATTCTCCAAAAGGGTGTTGTGGTTTCAGCCCTCACTACCGGGGTTGAGGCTGAGATTGCCGAGGCTCAGGAGGAGGTACCATCTGAGCTTCCCATCAACAAATCTTTTGTACCACTTCATCTCCGCCTAAAGGTGTTGGAGGAGCATCATGATACTGTCCTGGCTGGCCACCCAGGGGTTAGAGGTACTTTGGAGTTGGTGTCACGTCGGTTTTGGTGGCCCAAAATCCGACAGGACGTGGTCTCATATGTGCCAGCTTGCACCCCGTGCGCTAGGGCGAAGACGCCCCGCTCCCGTCCTGTTGGCACACGACTTCCTCTGGAGGTACCTAGTAAGCCATGGATGGAAATCTCCATGGATTTCATCACGGATTTGCCTCCCTCAGCTGGGAACACGGTCATTTTGGTGATTGTGGATCGGTTTTCAAAAATGTCGCACCTTGTGTCTTTGCCTTCTTTACCTAACGATAAGACTCTTGCTCAGGTGTTTGTGCAGGAGGTGGTCAGGCTTCGTGGAGTTCCGTCTGACATCGTGTCAGATAGGGGTACTCAGTTTGTAGCAAAATTTTGGAAAGCATTTTGCTCACGGCTGGGGATCAAGTTGTCTCATTCGTCTGCGTTTCATCCCCAGTCAAATGGTCAGACCGAGCGTATGAACCAAAATTTGGAGCAGTACTTGCGCTGCTTTGTCTCTGATAACCAGGAGGAGTGGTCTACCTTTCTTCCTTTGGCTGAGTTTGCCATCAATAATCACCGCCAGGAGTCGTCTGGGGAGTCTCTGTTTTTTTGTGTTTACGGGCTACATCCTCAGTTTTGTACGTTGAGTCAGAGAGGCTCTTCCGGCGTTCCGGAGGAAGACCAGTTAGGAACACAATTGTCATCAGTCTGGAGGAGAATGAAACAGCGCCTGTTGAGTCCACACTAGGTACTAGCACTAGGGTGCTAGGTACAAACGTGTGGCTGACAGTAGGCGTGTGCCAGGTCCGGACCTGAGTGTGGATGACTGGGTGTGGTTATCCACAAAAAACATAAGACTCAAGATACCATCCCTTAAATTGGGTCCACGGTTTATTGGTCCATTTAAGGTCACCGCCGTCATTAACCCAGTAGCGTACCGACTGGAGCTCCCTACGGTGTATAAAATACACAACGTGTTCCACAGGTCTCTTCTTAAGAAGGTGGTGGGTTCTGTGGACGCGGCGCCTATGCCACCTCCAGTCTTGGTGGATGGTAACCTAGAATTTGAAGTCTCCAGGGTGGTTGACTCTCGTGTGGTGCGCCGCACTTTACAATGTTTGGTACACTGGCGTGGTTATGGGCCTGAGGAGAGGTCCTGGGTACCAGCCTCGGACATTCATGCGGATTGGCTGGTCAGGTGTTTTCATCGTCGCCATCAGGACAAGCTGGGTCCTATAAGCCGTGAGGGCCCTGGGGTCCCTCGTAGAAGGCAGGGTACTGTCATGTCGGACACTGTTCAGACCAGGTCATCTGACAGACAGCGGTAATTCCGCTTTTGACCACTGTTTGCTCATTGGCGTCGGCTAGTTTTCGTCTGGCTGCTCCGGGGTTAATTTATCTGATCCTCGGATTAGAAGCTGGGCCATGCCCATTTCCTTTAAATGGTTCTCCTGATCTTTGGGCGTCGCCGATTATAGCTTCTGTCTTATCCATAGTTATCTCGGTCCGGAGTGGAGAGCTGGTTGTTGGAGAATTGTTGCTGGTGGTGTATTTTCCTTTGTCTTATTTACTCCTTCCTATATTTGTATTTATTTTGCCCTGCACCTTTATAGTGTATTCCTGATTGACTGCGGCGTGGTGTATATTTTCCTTTATCCTTGTTTGTTATAACTGTGGGTATTGGTCTATTGCATTCACTGGGTGGTGGGCGGTGGTGCTCAGTCTAGGGCTTAATCAGGAGTCAGGGTGAGGGTTGAGGCCTAGACATGCACACCTTCAGTGTAAACTTCAGGTAGAGGGTCAGACAGGGTTTCCCTAGTCTGAGGGAAATTACAGGGGCCCGGGTTATTAGCTCTCGCCCTCCTTGTATCCCCGTGACACATGGATAGACCAGTTTTTCCAAGGTAAATTAACAAGGGCAAGAAGATTTCTGGCCTTGAAAAAAGCTACAGGGAGTGTAACATTGGCAATACTAAAAGTGTGTCACAATCCCAGTAGTAATCACATGGCCGCTCATATGTAGTTTCCGTACTTGTAGTCACATACTGGCCACCATCCTTTTCACTTCTCTCAATGAGTAAGAGCAGTCATATGACGACTTTGAAACAATGGACATTAGATACTGTTAAGATTCCTAAAATTACATTCCCTTACTAGTTCTCTTCTCATTCACTGAACATGTGTGCTTCTGGCCGCTAACAAATTATTATCTGTCACAAGGCCAATGCACTCCTTATGGAGAGGGAATGTGCCTATACTCTATGGCAGGGGTGGGGAATCTTTTTTCTGCAAAGGGCCATTTGTATATTTATACCATCCTTCGGGGGCCGTACAAACTCCCCCCACAAAGTACATCCTGAGTCTGGCACTGGTTTCAGGTTGTGATCTTTAATTGCATGCCCTTCAGTGTTCAGTAGTGAACACTGTGTGTGTGTGCTAACAGAGCAAGAAGAAATTAATGAGCTGGTGGCAATCAAAATACAGCTCCCCTACCCATGAATGCGGTCCCTGAGAATCTGCTCGGGGGCCAGATAAAAGGACATCGAGGGCCGTAAATGGCCTGGGGGCCTGAGGTTCCCCACCCCTGCTCTATGGGAATGGTGCACAGATATATGATCATAGGAAAGTCAGACAAAGGAAGGAGATTTGTTGTCTAAGTGGATCCACACAACATTTGGGGTTTGTTATGAAACAAACATCCTGCCAACATCTTGAACTATCCAGAATGGGTAAATTGTATGAAGTTAAGAAAGTGCAAGTCTGAAGCAGAAGTAGCTCTATTTTTACAATGTTTCAAGGAAGATGAAGTCATTATTTTGTACGTTTTCGAAAACCTCCTTAATATGCCAAGGCTGAAGATTGACTTTGAAGAACGTTTGATTTAAGTTTTAAGACCATTGGAATCTCAATCGGGGCAATGTGGAAGATCACAACGAAGGATGTAGACCCAGATGAGCTCAATCTATGTTTTTTTCTGTTATTCCTTCCTTGACGCGAGGGACATTTATTCTCCTTCATCTTCTGAGACCAACCAGTACTTGTCTACATTGAATAAGCACTTCTGTGATCTGATGAAGAAATGCAGGCTCCTCTATAACTGGCAAACATTAATTACATAATTTTTACTGGAGCTATGAACTTTTATCCATATCCATGACCACACAGGCTGTAATGTGAACTCTAGGTCCCTGAGCAAGGGCCAAACAATAGGAGTCAAAGGTTGTCAATTCCTATCTGATGTGTGATTTAGATCATGAGGCAAGATAACGAGAAGGGAAAGTGAGTAATCAACAAAAAATGTTGAGAAAAATTACATGGCTTATTCAGATATTCATTATTCATGTATCAAGACTTGGGTGAGATCTCTTGAGATGTTGTTGCATCTGTTCTCTAGCAACCTACCATTCCTGACAAATGAACCATGCATCTTCTTACCTCTTCTGAGTCAACTACATTATTTATGTTCTTATCATAATTAGTTGACCACTAAGGGCCCCTTCACACTGTGCAATCAAAGTCTGAACGAGCGTTCGATTTGTGACGTTTATCCGTCCTCGTTCCGAGGTTGCAAAGTGTGACATGGCGTTACGATTTGCGACGCAGCCCAGCATCGTACGATGTGAAAGAAAGAGCAGAACTTTCTTTCGTCGTAAATGTCTCGCTGTGGCGGTCGAAATCGTAGTATGTGACGGCGGTCATACGAGCTCGTAATGCGACTACGTGGGTTGGGCTTCCGCATACCTGTCTCCTGATTGGGCGTGACGTTTTAGCACGCCCATGCTGGTAATACGTCACGCTCGGAGTCGTAGGACTATGGCGGTGTGAAGGGTAGCGTACGATTGCGACGCGTGACGTTCACATCGCAACTACGTCAGAAAAAGCGTTAACATCGTAGAGTGTGACCGCTGGCTACGAGCTCGTACTGCGATGTCGAATATGACGCAAATGCGTCGTAATCGTAGCAGAATCGACCAGTGTGAAGGGGCCCTAAGGCATCTTGAAGATTAGGATGTGGTTGACCCTTTGTAATGAAGGTCTATGCTACTTTTTGGACTTTGAAGTGGCCCTCACCCAAAAACTTGTTCCACTAGCAGCTATTGCTCCTGACTATAAACAAAAACAGAAAAACTTGGTCTACTGCAAGAAGCAAAGATAATATGCAGTAGCCAGAAATCTTTTAGCGGCTTATATAAAATGCGTATAAGAGGTTGTCTAGATAAACATCTGCCTTTGGGGTAAGGATGGCCATACATAGTAGATGGCTGTCGGACGAACAATGCATTGGCCGATCTTTCAGCTGACAGCCATCTTGGTCAGCTCTCTCCCATACACAGGAGCACTCGTTTGGTTGAACACTCCTGTGTTCTCTGAGAAAGCCACTGACTGACACGTTGGCTGGCAGCTTATCTGAAATGTATAATTCGATCAGCAATCTGACATCTCTCTTGAACATCAATCAGCTAGCATTAGACATGTGCTAGTTGGCCAGTCCCACAGGATTCTGGCAAGATTTATGTAATGAGCATGGACAATATAATATCTCAGTACTCTGTGCTACTGTTACTGTTGTTTCCTTAATTTCATCAAAATCCACTGCTGGCAGCTCCCATTGCAATTTGGTGGTAGAACCAGTGGTATGGCAATTTCTCCAAAGTGTCCCAAGAGTAGTTTTTCAAAATGACAACGTCAGGCCACATGTTGCTCCTGCTACTGTGAGCACTTTGTGTGGATCCCATAAAGATCCTCTGCTGGCAGCTCTTCTGCAATTTCCGACCAATGACGTTCCATATGTTCTCAATGGGACACAAGTCCGGAGACGCTGCAGGCCATGGTAGCACATTTAGGCCACACAGACTGGTCATAGCTAACATATTTATTCTTTCTGTGATTTCCTTTCCATAATTTCACGTCTTTTCCTTCTTGGTGTAGGAATTTCAATGTAGATTGGCGTAGTTTGAGATGATTGCGGCAGGACACGCAAAAATCTGCCAACATTTTCCTTATGCTCATCTGCCTTTCATCCTATCAAAGCAACACTAGAGAGCAATGGCGTATAGAATATTTTATAGTTTACTGATGCCAAATATACTTCACATGCTGCATTGACATATGCTAGCAAATGTAAAACAGCCTGAGAAAAGACACTTGGCCGATGTTCACTAGAAGCTTCTTCCGGATAACGAAGAGATCATGTTTTTAATTTAAACATCCTCCTTGATTTATATTATTCAAGGAAGTAAAGCTGTATGTAACCTTTATGGGAGCATGCACAATGTACAAGATGAGAGCTAAAAAGAGAAAAAAAAACAAATGTGCTGTAGTTTACTAGCGTGCAATGTAGAACAGATTTCATGGTTGCCATCTATATTTGAATGTTCCCGTTCCCTTGTTTATAATGGGGTTTGCAGATTGGGTTATTTAGTATTAGTGCTTCCAAAATGCCAACTACAACAGAGCCCAGACTTGGACTGGCCCTACAGAGGATAAGCCCAGTTCCGTTGTTGATAATGGCACCCTGCCACTATAGAGCTCATTCGGTCTGACTGTAATGTGGATCTCTTAGGCATCACAGACAAATGCTTACTGCCCGTTACCCCACAATCAGCTGATTATTGATGGGAAACTGTATGATCAGTTTATGGTGACAAAAATGCCCAAAGTGGACCACCTCATATAATGACCTATGCTTACAAAAAGAGATTGGAGAATCGACTTGCGGGACTCCAGTTCATTGACTAGGATTATCAGGACCATTTAATTTTTTCACTACAGGCCTACGAACTAAGGTAACCACCTGCTTGTTGTGCCCAACGCCGATCTCTGTTGGCACATAGCGGTCTCAGAATTCTGCTGACGGTGATTGAGTAGAGTCAGTCGACAGAGCAGCGGCTTCTCTTCTGCTCTGCTCTGTTGATAGGGCATGACTGTCAACGTCATACTGATTGACAGCCAGCTCCCTGCTGTATAACTGTAGGGAGCAGGCTGTCAATCAGCATGACGTCGTCAGTCACAGCCCATCATCAGAACAGCCCGGAAGAGGAAGAACTGCTCTAATTAGTAGGCAGAAATGGCGCTTGGCAGAGGAGGCTTCTGTTAGCAACTACCTGCCTGTTAGTTTTTAGGCCCATAGTAAAGAAAAAAATATAATAGTCCTAGATAACCCCTTTAATGCAGACAAACTTGAAGCGATCTTTTATCTGGCTTGGCAGAACCGTTCTGAAAAGAGTTTTTCTATTTGGGGCAAACCCTTTTAACAAAAACTGCGAAGTTGGACATAAATGGAGGCACTTACCAACCTGCAATGTCATGAAACTGCTTTTATTGTACAAGTGAGGTGGAAGCTCTATCTAAAGGCCCCGTCTCACATAGCGATTTACCAACGATCACGACCAGCGATACGACCTGGCCGTGATCTTTGGTAAGTCGCTGTGTGGTCGCTGGGGAGCTGTCACACAGACCGCTCTCCCCAGCGACCAACGATCAGGGGAACGACTTCGGCATCGTTGATACTGTCTTCAACGATGCCGAAGTCCCCCTGCAGCACCCGGGTAACCAGGGTAAACATCGGGTTACTAAGCGCAGGGCCGCGCTTAGTAACCCGATGTTTACCCTGGTTACCAAAAAAAACAAACAGTACATACTCGCCTTTCGGTGTCCAGGTCCCTTGCCGTCTGCTTCCTGCTCTGACTGAGATCCGGCCGTACAGCGAGAGCGCAGCGGTGACGTCACTGCTGTGCTCTCACTTCTCACTGTACGGCCGGGAGTCAGTGAGAGCAGGAAGCAGACGGCAAGGGACCTGACGGACATCAGAAGGCGAGTATGTATTGTTCGTTTTTTTTTTAAATTTACGCTGGTAACCAGGGTAAACATCGGGTTACTAAGCGCGGCCCTGGGCTTAGTAACCCGATGTTTACCCTGGTTACCAGTGAAGACATCGCTGGATCGGTGTCACACACACCGATTCAGCAATGTCAGCGGGACCTCAACGACCAAAAAAAGGTCCAGGCCATTCCGACACGACCAGCGATCTCGCAGCAGGGGCCTGATCGCTGGTACGTGTCACACATAGCGAGATCGCTATGGAGGTCGCTGTTGCGTCACAAAACTTGTGACTCAGCAGCGATCTCGCTAGCGATCTCGCTATGTGAGACGGGGCCTTAAGTTGTGGAGGAGTGTCAAAAGAAATGTTTTTCTGTGCCTCAGGTTAAGGGCCCCTTCACACTGTGCAATCAAAGTCTGAACGAGCGTTCGATTTGTGACGTTTATCCGTCCTCGTTCCGAGGTTGCAAAGTGTGACATGGCGTTACGATCTGCGACGCAGCCCAGCATCGTACGATGTGAAAGAAAGAGCAGAACTTTCTTTCGTCGTAAATGTCTCGCTGTGGCGGTCGAAATCGTAGTATGTGACGGCGGTCATACGAGCTTGTAATGCGACTACGTGGGTTGGGCTTCCGCATACCTGTCTCCTGATTGGGCGTGACGTTTTAGCACGCCCATGCTGGTAATACGTCACGCTCGGAGTCGTAGGACTATGGCGGTGTGAAGGGTAGCGTACGATTGCGACGCGTGACGTTCACATCGCAACTACGTCAGAAAAAGCGTTAACATCGTAGAGTGTGACCGCTGGCTACGAGCTCGTACTGCGATGTCGAATATGACGCAAATGCGTCGTAATCGTAGCAGAATCGACCAGTGTGAAGGGGCCCTTAGTCTAGACAATCCGAGCCTGCATTCTTATTCATGGAAGCCCCGGCTTTACTTTGTCTGCTTTGTTGTCATTCCAATGGCTTCACTTCTGAGCATCCTGTTTTCTTTGGCTGTTGTGTTTGCAGTAAGTTGGGTAAATGATATTGGCTCTTTATCTCCATCTGACTGCAGGCCTTCCTACGCGTCCTGGTATATGGTCAGTGCTGTGCTTGTTTTGATGTGGCACTTCCTTAATAGCTCGTTGACGGGTTCTTTTTAAGTTCTGCTTTGTACTAAATCAGCCAAATACATCTTTTATGAGCTGGACATGCAATACTTGTAAGTTTGGATTCATTATCCCTGACCCTGATTGCACTAGTGTTCCTTACTGAATATATTTTTGCTTTTTGTTTTTCCAAGAACAAACTGATCCAATGTACTAACAATGGTTAGATCTCCAGAGAAGGTGGGTCAGAATTTTACAGAGTTTTTAATGCAATTACAACAATTTTGTTGTTGTTTTTGCTGCGTGCAGTATATGAAGATATATGATGTGTATCTACTCCACAGGTCCAATAAGACCACATTAAAGCTACAGTAGATGTAAAAGCAGCAAAAATACTATGGCAGACACTACCCAGGTATTTTCCCCTTAATATTCATCCCTCAAATAAAATTTAAAATAAAATAACTACTATTACAAATTAGGCTGGTTTCACACTTGCGTTTTTTTTGTATGCGTTTTGCCGCGTTTTACGACGCATGCGTCGTTTCTATGCTTGCGTTTGGTTGCAGAAATGCAACATGTAGTAATTTCTAGAGGTATTTTTTTGCCGCAAAAAAACGTATTGCTGTCTATGTAAACGCATGCGTTTTTAAGCACATGCGTTTGGTTGCGTTTTAAACGCATGCGTTTCAATAGAAAAAAACAAGAATACACACTGATAAGCCACCCCCCACCATCAAGGTGATAAAGTGGTCCAAGCCCTAACCCTACCCCTAGGGATCCTAACCCTAACCCCAACCCTAGCTATTTCTATTTATAGTGGGTTTTCTAGATGATTTTGATGATTGGCAGCTGTCACACACTTCTCAGCATGCGTTTCAAAAACGCATGTAAATGCGTCAAAACGCCGTTTTTTTTTTTACCGCATGAGAAAACGCTTGCGTCTAAAAAACGGAGCATTTGCACGCGTTTACATGCGTTTTTTTCCCCACCTGCGTTTGGGTTTTAAACGCTGCGTTTTTAAACACAAATGTGAAACTAGCCTTAGTGTGGGAAAAATTGTCATTTATACCATATTAAATTTACAACCAGATTACCTTCATGGCTGTCAGGCCCAACATATACTGGGCACATGAAATAAACTAGTGTTCCCACACTTACCAAGTCACCTTCCAAGGTAAATAGTGGTGGTCCACCACATAACGTTTTGTTATTCCCAAAGTAGAAAGTTATTTCCTAGCCCCCTATTAATTTAATTTAGCTCATCCCATATATTTGGAAAGTTACTCAACTTTGTATGTGGTATCTAGGTTTACATGGTGTCCCTAGGAAGCCAAGGATCAGGAGCAGTGCAGGTCTGAAGATACGATGTGAGAAAAATACTTTAATTGGACAACCCTTCTGACTTCATATCTAAAGTTAAAACTTCTTTTGGAGCACATGCCAATATAATTGCCAGACACGTGCCATTCACATCTCCTATCCTGAAGAGGAAGAGCATAGAGAGATAAAAAACCTGCCAGGAAGGACTTCTTGTAGAGAGACAAAACCCCAGACAGCTTGCTATAGAGAGACAGTCATCCCAGTTTACTATAGAGAGACAAAGCTGCATGCCCACTTCCTGTAGAGACCAAGACCCACCCCCACTTCCTGTAGAGACCAAGACCCACCCCCACTTCCAGTAGAGAGACCAAGACCCACCCCTACTTCCAGTAGAGAGACCAAGACCCACCCCTACTTCCAGTAGAGAGGCACTTCCAGTGCAGAGACAAAGACCCACCACATTCCTATAGTGACAAAGACCTGCTCCCACTTCCAGTAGAAAGACAATGCCCTGCCAACACTATCAGCAGACATTTACCAGCCCCCACTATCAGTATAAAGACAATGCCCCGCCTCCATTTTAAGTAGAGCAACAGACCCACCCCCAAATCCTATAGAGAAACAATACCACTCTCCCACTTTCTGTAGAGAGACAAAAACCCACCCCCACAACAAGTAGAGACAAAGCCTTCCCCATTTCCCATAGAGAAATAAAACCCCACTTCCTGTAAAGACAAAGCCTCGCCCTACTTGCTGTAGAAACAACGTCCCACCCCGAATTCCTGAAAGAGACAAAAGGTACCTTCACACTAAACGACTTTGCAACGAGAACGATAGCGATCCGTGACGTTGCAGCGTCCTGGATAGCGATATCATTGTGTTTGACACGCAGCAGCGATCTGGATCCCGCTGTGATATCGCTGGTCGTTGCTGAAAGTGCAGAACTTTATTTGGTCGTCAGATCGGCGTGTATCGTCGTGTTTGACAGCAAAAGCAACGATGCCAGCGATGTTTTACAATGGTAACCAGGGTAAATATCGGGTTACTAAGCGCAGGGCCGCGCTTAGTAACCCGATATTTACCCTGGTTACCATTGTAAAAGTAAAAAAAAAAAACACTACATACTCACCCTCTGATGTCTGTCACGTCCCCCGGCGTCCGCGCTGCTGCTCAGAGCTTCCTGCACTGACTGTGTCAGTGCCGGCCGTAAAGCAGAGCACAGCGGTGACGTCACCGCTGTGCTTAGGGCCGGCGCTTACACAGTGCAGGGAAGCTGAAGGCGAGGGACGCGACAGACACGGCAATGTAAGTATGTAGTGTTTCTTTTTTTTACATTTACACTGGTAACCAGGGTAAACATCAGGTTACTAAGCGTGGCCCTGTGCTTAGTAACCCGATGTTTACCCTGGTTATCCGGGGACTTCGGCATCGTTGGTCGCTGGAGAGTTATCTGTGTGACAGCTCTCCAGTGACCACACAGCGACGCTGCAGCGATCGGCATCGTTGTCGATATCGCTGCAGCGTCGCTAAGTGTGAAGGTACCTTAAGCCCCAATTTCCTGTAGCCAAAACTAGCCCTGCCCTGACTTGCTGTAGAGAATGGCAGCCCCATTGCCAATAGAAACAATGCCCTGCCCCACTTTCAGTAGAGACACAAAGACCCACCCCCACTTCCATTAGACAGTTCCCACCCCCACTTCCATAAGACAGTTCCCACTTCCAGTAGAGACAGGCCCACCCCCCAGCTCTTATAGAGAAACAACACCCCGCTCTCACTTTTTGTAGAGGCAAAGACAGACCCCTCCCAATTTCCTGTAGAGAGATTGGCCTCGCCACCACATCCTGTAGAAAGATCAAGCACTGCTTCTACTTCCTGTAGAGATTAAAAAATCCAATTTCTGTTGATAGACCGTAATCTGCCACCACTTTGTTGTAATCCGTCTCAGCCTTTTTGCTGCTTTTTACAGGATTACATTTGACAACAGGCAGTGGAGACAAAAGGAGGTGACACCTTGTGGCTGGCATTTTGGAACAATTTTTTTCAGTGATGAGACCTCATTTTTTAACTAAAGTAACATACAGATTGCCACTTTTGATAAATGTGATAAATAGACAAAGTTGTCCCTGCCTGTCCAATAAAAATGAAGCCGTATGTAAAAGAAATAGAAGATCTTGAAAGGTGGTTGATTTCCTGTATTAGAAACTGCTCTAAATTATAGTCAGCTGTTTCCTCTGCCCGGCTGCTGTTTCTCCTCCAGAAAAGATGGAGCCACACAAACTCCATTCCGAGCCGCATCCCAAGAAATACATTTCCCACCATCTACATTTTAAATATGTCTGCCTTGGTTTTTAACAATAATATTTTTCTGGTTTTCAAATCAGCGTGTGTATTTTATGGAACCACAAAGCATTTGGAGATTCTTGAGGTTGAAGAATATGTTCCATGTTTTAGGCAAATAGTACTGGTATATAATTTCATATTGTTTTATTTTCCTTCATTTGTTTGTGTTTATAAGGTTCTTTGAGCCCCCCCAAAAATTAAATGTCAATTTGTTTATGGTTTGTTTTAAAAAAATTCCCTATAAAAATAATCACTGCAAAATGACCTTTTATTTAAAGCATAGTGTATAATATAGGCTCTACCAAATACCACAGAATGGAAATTTACGAGGGATTATAGGAGGGGCACCCTGGGGTGAAATTAAATGGCACATAACAGTTCAGTCTTTTTTTTTTTTTTAAATCCATAAAAACATTAAATGCTCTATGTGCAATACACTGTGTTATACGCGGTGCAGAACCTGAGGGGGGCTGTATATGACTTATACTTTTGGTGTTCTTTTCATCTTTATTTCCTGGAGTGTTTTTTTTTGTTAAATTAGGCATTGTATTGTACTGATAATATGGCAATTGTATGAGGACCAAATTTAAAGGGTTGTTCCATGTTTTTATGGGTAAAATTGCAAAGTGCTTATAGAAAAACAAGTTATTTAAAACAAACTACCGGTATTTTTTCTTTATCAAGAACAGTGTGAAGTTTTTTAAAAATTTTGTGTGCTGCTTATTGCCTAGGTTTTCGGCCAAAGTTGCAGTCTAGACACAGTGGCCGAACATGCGCAGTGCTTTCAAGATCTTTCCAGTAGAGCTTTTAAAGGGAACCTGTCATCCCCAAAATCGAGGGTGAGGTAACCCCACCGGCATCAGGGGCTTATCTACAGCATTCTGGAATGCTGTAGTTAAGCCCCCGATGTATCCTAAAAGATGAGAAAAAGGTTATATTATACTCACCCAGGGGCAGTCCCGGTACGATGGACGTCGCGGTCCGGTCCGGGGCCTCCCATCTTCTTACGATGACGTCCTCTTCTGGTATTCACGCTCTGGCTCCGGCGTACTTTGTCTGCCCTGTTGAGGGCAGAGCAAAGTACTGCAATGCGCAGGCGCCTGGCCTCTCTGACCTTTCCCGGCGCCGGCGCACTGCAGTACTTTGCTCTGCCCTCAACAGGGTAGACAAAGTACGCCTGCGCCGCAGCGTGAAGACCAGAAGAGGACGTCATCAGATGAAGATAGGAGGCGCCGGGCCAGACCGTGACGCCCATCGGATCGGACCGCCCGCGTGAGTATAATATAGCTTCTTTTTCTTATCTTTCAGGATACATCGGGGGCTTATCTACAGCATTACAGAATGCCTCCCAGGTAACACTCTCACACCTCTCCACTCTGCTGTCTGTCTAATTCACCTCTTTCCTCGCTATTCCTCTGGATCCAGTTCTAACTACCAACATTATCCTACAAAGCTGTCCACCCAATTGCCTCCAAGACTTCTCCCAAGCACCCCTCTTCTTCCTTCCTTCATTGGAATTCTGTGCCCCAACATGTTCGATTATTCACCACATTTGGAACTTACAGACAGAACCTGAAAACGCATTGGTTCAAGAAAGGTACAGCCTAAAATAACCCCTCTGCCACCTCACCACCACCAGAGTTGCTGCAACTCCCTAACTACTGTCTCCTTCCCCATTATCTTGTAGACCAGACCTGCACAATGTGGAGCCCACCAGAGGGTTTGTTGTGGCCTGCAGGAACTGAGGGACAGCGTCTCCCTTTTACCTGTATTTAAATGTATTTGCATTTTTCAGAGACACGTACATTTGAATACTGTGGCAAAGGGACCAGGGGCTGAGTAGGGCTCGTCAGCCTCCGCCCCAATGTCCAGCGACATGAGGTCCCTCCCCAATGTCCAGCAGCATGATGAGGTCAGCAGGGTGCCGATGTCAACACACTGCTGCCGGTGCGACTCAGGCAGCATGCACCTGTAAGCGCTCCATGGAGGAGAAGAAGATTAAATGTGGTATTATTTTAGTTGAGGGGAGGGTTGTTACTGAAAGGCCACATAATAGGGGACATTATGGGGCAATTAGGGGATTGTGAAAGGGTGCATACCATAGCAGAGGACAGTGGGATGGGTGGGACTTTATGCTGAGGGGCAATGTGGAGAGAGATATGAAAAGGGACAGTTTTTGGGATAGTTTGAAGAGGGGCAGTGTGGGGGGATAGTACTCATGTATTGACAGTGGTTCTGTTACTGCTTCATGGCTTTGTTAGAATTTAAAAATCCTCAATTTTGAAATTTGAGATCATGAAGAGGATTTGGCGAGGTTTTGCTCCAGTTTAACTTATCGTTTGTTCACACTGAGCAGAAGCTCTCCAAATCTTCCTCAAATACTCAAAACTTGGTTCTGGTAATGTATTAATGTACTGATGATGGTTCTGGTGTTGTATTTATGTATCATTCCATTTAGTCACTTTTGAGGACAAGCATAACATTGGATGCCGCGTCATTCCTGTAGTCAATATGTCAGAAAAACAGATGGACTTCATTTTAAGGCAGTGGGGTCTGTTGGGCCATTTGGATCTGCTATATGCAGATTTGGCACAGTGCTATTAATTCTTTTTTGACAAACCCTTTGTGTGGCCAAAGTTCAGTACACCTTCCCACCTTCTTGTTTTCCCTCTATCACCACACCCAAGGATCCCTGTTCTTTGATTGAAAGCTCTGGTTTTCTAAAGCCAGAGAAGGGTGGAGATAGATGAAAACCCAGTAGATAAGGTTAACTTAAATGTTTGGCCATGCCAAGGGTACACCAAGTGCCTGTACCTGGTTTTAACAGTTATTCTCTGCTGACAGATTCCCTTTAAAGTGATTACTTGGTCTAAATAGGGATTACTCAAGGCTTTTTACTAGTGATGAGCGAATATACTCGTTACTCGAGATTTCCCGAGCATGCTCGGGTGACCTCCAAGTATTTTTTAGTGCTCTGAGATTGTTTTTCTTGCCGCAGCTGAATGATATATATCTGTTAGCCAGCATAAGTACATGTGGGGATTCCCTAGCAACCAGGCAACCCCCACATGTACTTATGCTGGCTAACAGATGTAAATCATTCAGCTGCGGCAATAAAAACTAAATCTCCGAGCACTAAAAAATACTCGGAGGACACCTCAGCGTGCTCGGGAAATCTCGAGTAACGAGTATATTCGCTCATCACTACTTTTTACCTTTTTACAGACAAGTATTTTGACAAGTAAACCCATCATAGGCTAGTTTGGCAATCAAACATCTTGAAACCATCACTAAAAATAATCACAGCTGCTGGTCTTGGAGATACCATAACTAGACGTCTCACAAAGAACTAGTCAAGCAAGAACCGCCCTAAAGGACCTCAGCTAGCCCAGTCATGGTCTCTCCTGTCTTGTATTAAGACAAATCCATTATAAATCTACTTCCTATCTGTTGCATAAAAGAAGAAACATCAACAATAGAGAAGAATGATGTGCGGTACTACACCAAACTGATGTAGTACAGAGAATTATATTAAGTTAATCTACCAACTCCACAACCCAAGTATGTTGTGCATTACTAATACATGACCCATTCCCCAAATCCCACACTTTTGTGGCCTTTGTTGCCCCTAGCATCTCAGCCATCATCCTATTCTCTTTTTTCCTTATTCTGATAATATACACAATCATGTTTTAAGGCTCGTAAATTGACTCACAGAGTAACTACCCTTAGCACTAGAAATTTTCCTTCCTTCTGGTCAGAGTTAATTTGCATACTTTTCTCAGAAAGGGAACATTGTCTAGGTGCAGAAAAACAAAAAAAAGGAGCTGCAGAATAAGGAATCCTTCACGGATGGGTGCATGCCTCAGGAGGATTGACTTAAATTGCCAAATCACCAGCAAAAAAGAAGTACCGCAATAACAGTATTACACCAAAATGGAAGAAAAGAGTGGTTTATGTAGAACTGATACATTTCAGTTCCACTGTGGCGCCATTATCAAGCCCATATGCAGGTTATAGAATCTCTTCGTCTCCAATGCAAAATTTGTGACAAGACCCAAATTTACCATCTACTGTACAAGTCTGGTGTTTTCATGTGTCTGCATTGCCTATGAGCCAGGGTCCAGTGGTAACTTCTACTTTTCTACCCTTGAGAGATTTTGTGAGAAGATTTCCTTGCAAAATAAGCAACTGCATAATCAAAATCTGAAACCCCTAAAGGTCATCACTGTTAATCATAGTCATATAAAGCTGAGCTGCAGACATGCAACCAATGGTGCTCATACCGAGAACAGCTTCCTGCCAATTCTACAAATACAGTCCACTAGTTCACTGCAGCCGCAATACAGACTATGAAGTCTAATCAAATATTTTCAGAATTGTGTTCTTATAAACCAAGTTACGGAGCAGATGACAACAGAAAACCCTACAAACTTCTCACAGCTCTTTCATAACTTCACACAAAAGTTCCTTGTCTTAAAAAGAAAAATGATTTCTCAATCACCGTTATTTTTGATGATCTTGTCATTGCTGCAAATGTTGCATAACGGAGCTGTGGTTTATGATTCAAGATATCTTCATGTTTAGCCTTGGGTACAAGACCAGACTTTCATCCACTCTAAAAATATTCTGTTTGTTTTAATACGAATGATACAAACGATTGACGCCAACGGTAGAAAGATCTATGTAAGCGCAACATTTCTGAAATCCCACCTGGATCTTAGATCATCACCAAGGTTGAGTTTGGTTGAAGAATTGCAATTATGCTCTCAAATTCACGAAATGTGATCGCAAGTTCTCCTACGATAGATGAAATAAAGGTATAGGCTTCGTAAAATACTTCAGGACACCACAAGAAACATATTTTATAACTGAGCCTATTATAGTGCACCTTCTCATCTCCTAACTTTAAAAAAAGGTAAAGAGTACTAAAATAAATGTTAATGATCATGGCCTACTGATAGACAGGGCCATCAAAGCTTGCAAAATTGTGACAACGTGAATGTGGCTAATTACCAGGTGACTTTTGGTACTGTAAAGAACCCCTCGACAAATGTTAACGATTTTCCTTTTCTTAGCCTCAAGAGGCTTCAACGTTATTTTTAATGTTTTGAATGTTAGACTTACACAGTTTGGACAACCCCTATGTTGTGGGTTCCTTCAATCTAGTTCCTCATGGTGGGTCCTCCTAAAATGATAAGATGTGGCAATGTGATGCAGAGGCTTACTCTAATGGCAATGGTGCTCCTGCCATCCTTTGTTTTCAATAAATGTTCCTCAGTGGGTAGGTCTTACTTTAGTGGGAAAAGAGATTTAGTTTGCTGAACTAAACTGGTATCTACATAGCATGGTGAAGGCACAGTGGCTTGTTGGTACCCTGTGTTGGAAACGTTCCTGGAGCACAAGTCTGTCAAACCAGTCAGCCAGGCCCAAGTGCCTATGTCCCTGTCTTCGTCACTAAGACTTCACCTGACATATGTGGAAGACTACGGTCTACAATTAATATTTCCGCTAAAAACATCAACTTGTTAAAAAGGGTTAGGAAACGAGCAACTCCTTTATGATAGGAACTGACCCAGTCGAACCATGTTTTATTGGGAACCCATCATCTGATTTATGCTGTCCCAACTGTGAATCAGACACTGGCTGTGTTATTGCAACTGTGTCTTCCTGTTATTTTTTTTTTTTTAATTCACATGGAATAAAGAACAAGTTTTTTTTATCAAGAACTTGCTGTTTGGTGCCTCTGCTTTCCTGAATTTCGATCCCCATGACCAACATTGGGAAGTGCTGTCAGTCTAGAAGGGCAAAGTGGGGAGAAGCCACCGGGAAGTTATCTCGGACAAGTTCACTGAAACACATAATACCCAGATGGCTTTTCAAAGTATGTCTTTCTCTGAAAGGCTGCAGCTTTTTAAAAGGTAAAACATAGGGTACTAGGCTGAAATAACAAAGCCAGGCTCAGATTCATGATGATCGTGGTTCGGGCAGCATGAATCAGTTGACAGGTTCCCTTTTACATTGTTTGACCTCTTATGTCTACAGAGTTGTGTGTCAGACTGCTCTGTATATTACACTCCATCTTTACCCATCATCTCATAGGGTAAAAGATCACCCATACAGCTACTTTTGCAGTCACACTGAATAAGACCCGCAGATTGCTGGATTTCCCTTAAGTAAACAACCCTCTCAAAAAGTTTCTGCTGCTTTCACCTATAAACCCACATCCTCAGCATTATGTGTTTTTCTTCCATGCTGTGCATATATAAATGTATGATGTTTTTGGCTGTTTACTCATTTGCTATCTAAAGTGTTCTTGCAGTAGGGTCATTTATGGTGGCTGTAAACCACAATAGTGGTCTTTGATAAATCAGCACAGGACAACATGTATAGACCAAGCTGTGTTGAGTTTTTAGCACCAGGCGCCTATCACCACCACACACATGTATTTGGGGAACTCCAAGTGAGCAGGAAAAAGTCAAAGCTCATCCCACCCTGACCACAGTTTTCACTTTTCATTATTACTCTTAGACGCCTAAGTAAAAAACATGATCGTGACATTACAGTCTAATCTCGTATTGTATATGTTGCACCATTGCATGGACTATTTCCTTTGACTCTTAACACTGTCACTAATAATAATAATAATAATAATAATTTTTATTTATATAGCGCCAACATATTCCGCAGCGCTTTACAAATTATAGAGCGGACTTGCACAGACAATAGACATTACAGCATAACAGAAATCACAGTTCAAAACAGATACCAATAGGAATGAGGGCCCTGCTCGCAAGCTTACAACCTATGAGGAAGAGGGGAGACACGAGAGGTGCATGGTAACAATTGCTTTAGTTATTTGGACCAGCCATAGTGTAAGGCTCGGGTGTTCATGTAAAGCTGCATGAACCAGTTAACTGCCTAAGTATGTAGCAGTACAGACACAGAGTGCTATTAACTGCATAAAGTGTATGAGAACATGATGCGAGGAACCTGATTATGTTTTTTTTTTTTTTGAATGGGCCACACAGGAATGGTTAGGTTAATTCATTGAGGCGGTAGGCCAGTCTGAACAAATGAGTTTTTAGGGCACGCTTAAAACTGTGTGGGGATTGGGGATTAATCGTATTAACCTAGGTAATGCATTCCAAAGAATCGGCGCAGCACGTGTAAAGTCTTGGAGATGGGAGTGGGAGGTTCTGATTATTGAGGATGCTAACCTGAGGTCATTAGCGGAGCGGAGGGCACGGGTAGGGTGGTAGACTGAGACCAGAGAGGAGATGTAGGGTGGTGCTGAGCCATGGAGTGCTTTGTGGATGAGGGTAGTAGTTTTGTACTGGATTCTGGAGTGGATGGGTAGCCAGTGTAATGACTGGCACAAGGTAGAGGCATCGGTGTAACGGTTGGTGAGGAATATGATCCTGGCAGCAGCATTCAGGACAGATTGGAGCGGGGAGAGTTTGGTAAGAGGGAGGCCGATTAGTAGAGAGTTACAATAGTCCAGACGAGAATGAATAAGTGAGACAGTAAGAGTTTTTGCAGAGTCGAAAGTAAGAAAAGGGCGAATTCTAGAAATGTTTTTGAGATGCAGATAAGAAGAGCAAGCCAGTGATCGGATGTGGGGGGTGAAAGAAAGCTCAGAATCAAGGATAACCCCAAGGCAGCGGGCATCTTGCTTTGGAGTAATGGTGGAACCACACACGGAGATGGCAATGTCAGGCAAAGGTAGGTTAGTAGAGGGAGAGAACACGAGGAGTTCAGTTTTTGACAGGTTCAGTTTCAGATAGAGGGAGGACATGATGTTAGAGACAGCGGTAAGACAATCACTGGTGTTTTCTAAAAAGGTCGGCGTGATAACAGGAGCAGAAGTGTATAATTGGGTGTTGTCAGCATAGAGATGGTACTGGAAACCAAATCTACTGATTTTGTCCAATAGGGGCAGTATACAAAGAGAAGA
This sequence comes from Ranitomeya variabilis, assembly GCF_051348905.1. Taxonomy (NCBI): domain Eukaryota; kingdom Metazoa; phylum Chordata; class Amphibia; order Anura; family Dendrobatidae; genus Ranitomeya; species Ranitomeya variabilis. The sequence continues at coordinate 48,141,914 of NC_135233.1, read as the reverse complement.
GGAGGGGGCCTAGGACTGATCCTTGAGGAACCCCAACAGTAAGGGGAAGGTGAGAGGAGGAGGAACCAGCAAAAGATACAGTGAAGGATCGGTCAGAGAGATAGGAGGAGAACCAAGAGAGAACGGTATCCTTGAGGCCGATGGAGCGGAGCATAGTGAGGAGGAGCATAGTGAGGAGGAGCTGATGATCCACAGTGTCGAATGCTGCGGAGAGATCCAAGAGAATTAGCATGGAGTAGTGACCATTAGATTTAGCTGTTAGTAGGTCATTAGAGACTTTAGTGAGGGCAGTTTCTGTAGAGTGTAAAGAGCGGAAGCCAGATTGAAGAGGGTCGAGAAGAGAGTTATCTGAGAAATAGCGGGTAAGACGGGAGTGGACCAGGCGTTCGAGGAGTTTAGAGATGAAGGGAAGATTAGAGACAGGTCTATAATTAGCGGCACAATTTTGGTCGAGGGAGGGTTTTTTAAGTAGTGGATGTATGATGGCATGCTTAAACTAACAGAGTGAAAATATATCTTCATTAGCGTGGCCATGTGTAGAGTCATTGCAGACAACTATGGAGTTGGCTACCTTTTGACTTATTGAAGTCACTATTGAGTTGACTTCCTTTTGATTAATTGAAATCCCTTTGCAGTTGGCCACCTCTTGCTATTCACCCTTTCATTGAGGAATGTTCTATCCCATAGATGACGCAAGTAGCAGTCCCAAGAGCAGCCTTCTTTAGAGTCAGGACTAGTGATGAGCGAATGTGTTCGGATAAGGTGTTATCCGAGCATGTTCGAGTGCTAACCCAGTGACTTTGGCATGCTCAAAAAATACGAGTCCCCGCACCTGCATGCCCTTCGACAACCGCAACACATGCAGGGAATGCCTAACAAACAGCTTATCCTAGTATGTTCGCTCATCACTAGTCAGGACTCATTAAGACACAAGTTTAACGTACGCGTTCCATCCATGCTGTTCATCCATGCAGGTTTTTCCGTGCTGGTAGTGCAAGAGTTAAACAGTTCAGTTGATCTTCTCGGGCTCTTCAACCTGGATTGTCTCAGCTGTTTAGTTTTGGCCACTCCCCTCTGCTATATGTTTGCCACTGGCACTTATGAATTGCCAGTGGTAGTTCTTACTACCTGGTTAGGAGTTGGAGGTGAAGTTCGTGTTTGAGAGTTGTTCAGAAGATTGTTTGTTCATCCTCATCCTCTCCTATTTGGTTTCACCTTCCTATATCTCCCCTGTGTTCCACTCTGTTTTTTGGCAAGTGTTTTTTTGTATGATTGTAGTTTTCACTTTTCTGTGTTCGTCTGGTTAGTGATATCCTATATACTTTGACCTCACACCTCCCTGAGTGGGTGAGAGAACAGATAAGGGTTAATATAGGAGCATAGCAAGGCACGTGACCCCGGCATCTCCAGCTTCAGGAGTAATCTGGGTGACAAGGATAGACTAGGGCGCCCCTGGTTCAAGGGATTGGGTAGGCGCCTACAGTACCTAGTCACTCTGTGACAAAACAATTCTTAAGTTGTAACAACGTAAGTATAGTCTATCTGGTGCGATTTGCAAAGTATATGCCCTTCACTCAAAGGGTGCCTGGACAATCGAATAGTTTTAAGACATTTTTCGGGTTGTTTACTGTCGAGAAATGTTTGCAGACGTTTTACACGGATCTGACTTATTAGCCTATTCTGAGCATCCCGAACTTCTGAAAGTGTCTTGATTTTTCCTGTAACCTAATATCCAGAAAAAGGTCAGGGCAGACAGAGTAAAAAGATGGTCAGGAACAAACCCAGAAACCCAAATAGACTTTTGCATAATTTGTGCAATCTAATGCTCAGGCACCTGGCAAGTGTATGGGAGTTCTTTTAATGTGTTCAAGCCCTACTATACTTAAAACTGACATGCAACTAAAACTTTCTCTTTTGTAATTTCACATCTCTGTTGTGGGGATATTTGCAATAAAATATTTGGCAGCTAATGAGTTAACTTTCGTTAATCCAAGAGGGTGTTATTAGATATTTTTCACTGGGGGGTGTGTACTTCTGCCTCCTTTATGACATTGACCAATCATAAGCAGGCAGCAACACAGAGGTGCAGAAGGACCTATAATTATGGGACATATGACCTGAGTCTACAAGTCTGCCAGCCAGAGTGTGCAGTTTACATAAGTATTGAAGATATATAGAAATATTATCTGGAGTAAATAGTTACACACATCTGTGATGTCTAATATATCTTCAGTGCTTATTTAGACTGCACACTCCGGCTGGCAGAACCCGTGGACTCAGGTCATGTGTCCCTAATGACATCAATTACAGGTCCTTCTGCACCTCTATGTTGCTGCCTCCTTATGATTGGTTAATATCATAAAGGCTTCAGAAAAAAACGCCCCCAGTGAAAATATCTAATAACACCCACTTGGACTTAACGAAAGTTAACAAATTAGCTGCCAAATGTTTGATTATTAATATATCTGCAACTGAGAGGCTAAATTAAAAAAAAAAACAAAAAAAACATGTTTTTGCTCTGCAGTCACTATTTGTCACACTCCACTAAGGAGCCAAACAGTGCATGGCGAAACGGATGGGAAGGAAGGCACTGCAACTAGAGAAAGATTAAAGCGGCGCCACTGAATTTTTCCCTGCGCAAACCTGACATTCCCAGATGGGTTCTTTCACCCTGTGCGGCGATCACATTCCTAATACCTGTCTAGCCCTAAGTATGGCACTGGCTAGTACGCAGGGCAGCAGGAACGCCAGACCTGCTCTATAATACAGACACAAAGGGAGACAGAGAAGGGTAAAGAAAACAGCAATCACTATCAGCTCACCCAGAATAAGGAATTGTGGGAGAGGAATGGTGACGTAAACCAAAAAGGGCGATAAATAGAAGGGTAACACCAAGAGGGGAGTAACAAACTCAGAACAGCTGAGGTAACTCAGGACAGTTAGCTCTAAGAGACAAACAGAACTGTTTAACCCTTGAAACACCAGAACAAGGGAAATCTGCACAGCTAACTGGAAGGCAAAGCAGATCCATCCAGGGCAGGTGCGCGTGTAGCCAGACGGTGATCTTCTCGCCCCTCTCTGTCCCTGCATCCTCGTGACACTATTACATCGTGTCCAGTTCAACATGAAAAATTTGGTGAAAGGTTCTCTTTGAAAATGAATCCCAGAAAACAATTTTATGATGGCTGCATGTGCCTCCAGTACACACATGGGTTAGTTAGCAAAATGCATAAAAGTCTATATTTATAATGTATACAAGTCATCAATATTTTCTGAGAGATAAGGATTGCCATTATGTGGTTTCCTTTTATCATGGCTGAACTCATGAACTTCTGCACGCTGTTAATAAATGCGCAGCAGGGGGAGGGGGGGGACATTTGGTTTGTTTTAATGCCATAACCCTTCCAGCACAATGTTTACTTTATCAACCGTATTTTATTGACTGGCAGAACTTTATTGGTTTGTGCAGTGCAGAGGAGAGGACATTCGTTATAATGAACTGTGAGAGCTGTGGTTGGTGGAGAGAATATTGCCACCATACTTGGTTAGTTCTTGAAAACTATCCTTATTATTTTGTTTTGTTCTGAAATACTTGTGGGATATTGTTGAATTATAGAAATAATAGAAAGATTCACTGTTTACAACTCAAGTGCAAGTCTGTACCATTCACATTTCTGTCTACCACCCTACACATACTCTCAATTATGCTAATCTTCTAACATTAAGATCCTCTATAATCCAAAACCTACCACTCCTGTACCCAAGACTTCTCTCGCGCTGCACCAGTTCTCTGGAATGCACTACCCCAATTTAGTTAATTCTCAGTATCCAGAGTTTTAAGAGAGCTCTAAAAAGCTTTTTTTAGACTAACTATCTTATCACTTCATCAATCTACGATAACTATTCCCTTCCTTCCTAACTTTTCTCTCAATTGCAAAGTGCTTCGTAATAAGGAGACGCTAAAAAAAAAAATTACTTCTATTCAATGGTCTTTGGTGCACCTTCTACATTATTGGTGGGGCAGTCTAGACCCAGTAGCGTGGCACAGTTTCTATGATGTTAGTGTGTTGGTGCAGCATCATCAACTTTCCAGAAGTTGTCCCATGTGACATCCATATAGATATATACTGGTACAGTGATGGAGGCTGAACAACATCTCAACTACTTGCTTGCTGCTATTTTGGTGGCGGTAGTGCCAATAATTTTTATTTATGGTGTCTGGTCAACATCGATATAAAGCTCAAAATGAATATTTGGTGGCAATGAGAATAAACGCCTAAGGAGAACGTCTCACGGTATGCCTCAGCTGCCGCGGCTGAGGGTGCCCAATTCCAAAGCTTGCCATTTGTCCCCACAATAAATGCAGGTTTACACCAGCAAATTTTTGCCCCATAAAAACTGTACGGGAACGAACAATCATTAAAGAGGTTGTCCCATGATTTTATTACATGGATTCATTGCTCCCTAATATCCTGATTCACTGCTTACTGGGGGGTGCACTTTGTATTCTATGATGCGGCTATGTGAGGCAGCTTTGCTGGGTGGGATGAGGGGCTATCACGGCGCTATAGCGAGCTTCAAGGCAGAGCTTAAAGGGAACCTGTCACCCCCAAAATCCAAGATGAGCTAAGCCCATGCACAGCATGGAAGAAAAACACATAATGCTGAGGATGTGGGTTTATAGGTGAAAGCAGCAGAAACTTTTTGAGAGGGTTGTTTACTTAAGGGAAATCCAGCAATCTGTGGGTCTTATTCAGTGTGACAGCAAAAGTAGCTGTATGGGTGATCTTTTACCCTATGAGATGATGGGTAAAGATGGAGTGTAATATACAGAGCAGTCTGACACATAACTCTGTAGACATAAGAGGTCAAACAATGTTAAAGGGAACCTGTCAACTGATTCATGCTGCCCGAACCACGATCATCATGAATCTGAGCCTGGCTTTGTTATTTCAGCCTAGTACCCTATGTTTTACCTTTTAAAAAGCTGCAGCCTTTCAGAAAAAGACATACTTTGAAAAGCCATCTGGGTATTATGTGTTTCAGTGAACTAGTCCGAGATAACTTCCCGGTGGCTTCTCCCCACTTTGCCCTTCTAGACTGACAGCACTTCCCAATGTTGGTCATGGGGATCGAAATTCAGGAAAGCAGAGGCACCAAACAGCAAGTTCTTGATAAAAAAAAAACTTGTTCTTTATTCCATGTGAATTAAAAAAAAAATAACAGGAAGACACAGTTGCAATAACACAGCCAGTGTCTGATTCACAGTTGGGACAGCATAAATCAGATGATGGGTTCCCAATAAAACATGGTTCAACTGGGTCAGTTCCTATCATAAAGGAGTTGCTCGTTTCCTAACCCTTTTTAACAAGTTGATGTTTTTAGCGGAAATATTAATTGTAGACCGTAGTCTTCCACATATGTTAGGTGAAGTCTTAGTGACGAAGACAGGGACATAGGCACTTGGGCCTGGCTGACTGGTTTGACAGACTTGTGCTCCAGGAACGTTTCCAACACAGGGTACCAACAAGCCACTGTGCCTTCACCATGCTATTTAGATACCAGTTTAGTTCAGCAAACTAAATCTCTTTTCCCACTAAAGTAAGACCTACCCACTGAGGAACATTTATTGAAAACAAAGGATGGCAGAAGCACCATTGCCATTGGAGTAAGCTTCTGCATCACTCTGCCACACCTTATCATTTTACGAGGACCCACCATGAGGAACTAGTTTGAAGGAACCCACAACATAGACTTACACAGTTTGGACAACCCCTAACATTCAAAACATTAAAAATAACGTTGAAGCCTCTTGAGGCTAAGAAAAGGAAAATCGTTAACATTTGTCGAGGGGTTCTTTACAGTAACAAAAGTCACCTGGTAATTAGCCAAATTCACGTTGTCACAATTTTGCAAGCTTTGATGGCCCTGTCTATCAGTAGGCCATGATCATTAAAATTTATTTTAGTACTCTTTACCTTTTTTTAAAGTTAGGAGATGAGAAGGTGCACTATAATAGGCTCAGTTATAAAACATGTTTCTTGTGGTGTCCTGAAGTATTTTACGAAGCCTGTACCTTTATTTCATGTATCGTAGGAGAACTTGTGATCACATTTCGTGAATTTGAGAGCATAATTGCAATTCTTCAACCAAACTCAACCTTGGTGATGATCTAAGATCCAGGTGGGATTTCAGAAATGTTGCGCTTACATGGATCTTTCTACCGTTCGCGTCAATCGTTTGTATCATTCGTATTAAAACAAACAGAATATTTTTAGAGTGGATGAAAGTCTGGTCTTGTACCCAAGGCTAAACAGGAAGATATCTTGAATCATAAACCACAGCTCCGTTATGCAACATTTGCAGCAATGACAAGATCATCAAAAATAACGGTGATTGAGAAATCATTTTTCTTTTTAAGACAAGGAACTTTTGTGTGAAGTTATGAAAGAACTGTGAGAAGTTTGTAGGGTTTTCTGTTGTCATCTGCTCCGTAACATGGTTTATAAGAACACAATTCTGAAAATATTTGATTAGACTTCATAGTCTGTATTGCGGCTGCAGTGAACTAGTGGACTGTATTTGTAGAATTGGCAGGAAGCTGTTCTCGGTATGAGCACCATTGGTTGCATGTCTGCAGCTTTATATGACTATGATTAACAGTGATGACCTTTAGGGGTTTCAGATTTTGCTTATGCAATTGCGTATTTTGCAAGGAAATCTTCTCACAAAATCTCTCAAAGGTAGAAAAGTAGAAGTTACCACTGGACCCTGGCTCATAGGCAATGCAGACACATGAAAACACCAGACTGTACAGTAGATGGTAAATTTGGGTCTTGTCACAAATTTTGCATTGGAGACGAAGAGATTCTATAACCTGCATATGGGCTTGATAATGGCGCCACAGTGGAACTGAAATGTATCACTTCTACATAAACCACTCTTTTCTTCCATTTTGGTGTAATACTGTTATTGCGGTACTTCTTTTTTGCTGGTGATTTGGCAATTTAAGTCAATCCTCCTGAGGCATGCACCCATCCGTGAAGGATTCCTTATTCTGCAGCTCCTTTTCTTTGTTTTTCTGCACCTAGACAATGTTTCCTTTCTGAGAAAAGTATGCAAATTAACTCTGACCAGAAGGAAGGAAAATTTCTAGTGCTAAGGGTAGTTACTCTGTGAGTCAATTTACGAGCCTTAAAACATGATTGTGTATGTTATCAGAATAAGGAAAAAAGAGAATAGGATGATGGCTGAGATGCTAGGGGCAACAAAGGCCACAAAAGTGTGGGATTTGGGGAATGGGTCATGTATTAGTAATGCACAATATACTTGGGATGTGGAGTTGGTAGATTAACTTAATATAATTCTCTGTACTACATCAGTTTGGTGTAGTACCGCACATTATTCTTCTCTATTGTTGATGTTTCTTCTTTTATGCAACAGATAGGAAGTAGATTTATAATGGATTTGTCTTAATACAAGACAGGAGAGACCATGACTGGGCTAGCTGAGGTCCTTTAGGGCGGTTCTTGCTTGACTAGTTCTTTGTGAGACGTCTAGTTATGGTATCTCCAAGACCAGCAGCTGTGATTATTTTTAGTGATGGTTTCAAGATGTTTGATTGCCAAACTAGCCTATGATGGGTTTACTTGTCAAAATACTTGTCTGTAAAAAGGTAAAAAGTAGTGATGAGCGAATATACTCGTTACTCGAGATTTCCCGAGCACGCTGAGGTGTCCTCCAAGTATTTTTTAGTGCTCGGAGATTTAGTTTTTATTGCCGCAGCTGAATGATTTATATCTGTTAGCCAGCATAAGTACATGTGGGGGTTGCCTGGTTGCTAGGGAATCCCCACATGTACTTATGCTGGCTAACAGATATAAATCATTCAGCTGTAGCAATAAAAACTAAATCTCCGAGCACTAAAAAATACTTGGAGGTCACCAGAGCTGGCTTTAGAAAACCAGAGCTGTCAATCAAAGAAGAGGGAGCCTTGGGTGTGGTGATAGAGGGAAAACAAGAAGGTGGGAAGGTGCACTGAACTTTGACCACACAAAGGGTTTGTCAAAAAAAGAATAGCACTGTGCCAAATCTGCATATAGCAGATCCAAATGGCCCAACGGACCCCACTGCCTTAAAATGAAGTCCATCTGTGTTTCTGACATATTGACTACAGGAATAACGCGGCATCCAATGTTATGCTTGTCCTCAAAAGTGACTAAATGGAATGATGCATAAATACAACACCAGAACCATCATCAGTACATTAATACATTACCAGAACCAAGTTTTGAGTATTTGAGGAAGATTTGGAGAGCTTCTGCTCAGTTTTTGCTAAAAAATAATCAGTGTGAACAAATGATAAGTTAAACTGGAGCAAAACCTCGCCAAATCCTCTTCATGATCTCAAATCTCCAAATTGAGGATTTTTAAATTCTAACAAAGCCATGAAGCAGTAAGGCTGGGGTCACACTTGGCGTAAGACAATACGCCACGTATTATACGTCCGTACTACGGCCGTAATACGGAGAAATGTTCCCAAAATATTGATCCCTAGGCAGGGTGTGTCAGCGTATTTTGCGCATGGCATCCTCCGTATGTAATCCGTATGGCATCCGTACTGCGAGATTTTCGCGCAGGCTTGCAAAACCGACATCTAATGGATTTATGTGCTCAAATGTTCATTAAAACATATATACAGTATATATATATATATATATATATATATATATATATATATATATATATATGTCATTGAGACACATATATATATATTCTGTATTTAGATTTCATTCAGCGCGATATCTGTGAAAAGTCGGTAATTAAATTGCCGGCTATTCATTTCTCCTGCACAAACCCGACAGGATATGAGACATGGTTTACATACAGTAAACCATCTCATATCCCCATTTTTTTGCATATTCCACACTACTAATGTTAGTAGTGTGTATGTGCAAAATTTCAGCGCTGTAGCTGCTAAAATAAAGGGTTAAATGGCGGAAAAAATTGGCGTGGGCTTCCGCGCAATTTTCTCCGCCAGAATGGTAAAGCCAGTGACTGACGGCAGATATTAATAGCCTGGAGAGGGTCCATGGTTATTGGCCCCCCCGTGGCTAAAAACATCTGCCCCCAGCCACCCCAGAAAAGGCACATCTTGAAGATGAGCCTATTCTGGCACTTGGCCACTCTCTTCCCACTCCCTGTAGCGGTGGGATATGGGGTAATGAAGGGTTAATGCCACCTTGCTATTGTAAGGTGACATTAAGCCAGATTAATAATGGAGAGGCGTCAATTATGACACCTATCCATTATTAATCCAATTGTATGAAAGGGATAAAACACACACACACACATGATTTAAAAGTATTTTAATAAAATAAACACAGCGGTTGTTTTAATAATTTATTGCTCTCTCAATCCATCAGCAACACCCTCGCTTGGAAAAATAATAAACGCACAAGATACATACCCTCAGCTGAACCGTCACGTCCCACGATGTAATCCATCTGAAGGGGTTAAAATATTTTACAGGCAGGAGCCCTGCAAATGCAGCTGTGCTCCGTGCCTGTAATCCCCGGCGAACGAATGAAATGTAGGTCATTGACCTACATTTCCTTCAGTCGCGGTGATGCGCCCCCTGGTGGATGTCCTCATATGACCTGGAGCGTGGGAAAAAGTTCCCAGGCTGCAGTTCATGAGAACATCCAGCAGGGGCGCATCACCGCGACTCAATGTAAGTATAGATCACTCTGCTTTCCTTTCAGCACCCGGGGATTACAGGCACGAGCGAGTGGTTTATTGCAGCTCGTGCCTGTAATATTAGTTAACCCCTTCAGATGGATTACCTCGTTGGACGTGATCGGACATCAGAAGGTATGTATCTTGTGCGTTTATTATTTTGCCAAGCGAGGGCCTGCAAATGGATTGAGAGAGCAATAAATTATTAAAACAACCGCTGTGTTTATTTCATTAAAATACTTTTAAATCATGTGTGTGTGTTTTTTATCCCTTTCATACAATTGGATTAATAATGGCTAGGTGTCATAATTGACGCCTCTCCATTATTAATCTGGCTTAATGTCACCTTACAATAGCAAGGTGGCATTAACCCTTCATTACCCCATATCCCACCGCTACAGGGAGTGGGAAGAGAGTGGCCAAGTGCCAGAATAGGCGCATCTTCCAGATGTGCCTTTTCTGGGGTGGCTGGGGGCAGATGTTTTTAGCCACGGGGGGGCCAATAACCATGGACCCTCTCCTGGCTATTAATATCTGCCCTCAGTCACTGGCTTTACCATTCTGGCGGAGAAAATTGCGTGGGAGCCCACGCCAATTTTTTCCGCCATTTAACCCTTTATTTTAGCAGCTACAGCGCTGAAATTTTGCACATACACACTACTAACGTTAGTAGTGTGGAATATGCAAAAAAAAATGGGGATATGAGATGGTTTACTGTATGTAAACTATGTCTCATATCCTGTCGGGTTTGTGCAGGAGAAATGAGAAGCCGGCAATTGAATTACCGGCTTTTCACTAACACCGCTGCGTATTTCTCGCAAGTCACACTGCTGGTCCGTGTGGAATACATATTTTTCTCGCCCCCATAGACTTTCATTGGCGATTTTTTGGCGCAATACGCTGACAAACGCAGCATGCTGCGATTTTGTACGGCTGTAGAAAGCCGTATATTACGGATCCGTAATATACGGCTGATAGGAGCAGCCCCATTGAGAATAATTGTGCCGTATGTAATGCGAGTTTTACGGACGTAGTTTCTGCGCTCTTACGTCCGTAAAACACGCATGTGTGACCCCGGCCTAACAGATCCACCATCAATACATGAGTACTATCCCCCCCACTGCCCCTCTGTAAATACCCCCCCACACTGCCCCTCTTCAAACTATCCCACAAACTGTCCCTTTTCATATCTCTCTCCACATTGCCCCTCAGCATAAAGTCCCGCCCATCCCACTGTCCTCTGCTATGGTATGCACCCTTTCATAATCCCCTAATTTCCCCATAATGTCCCCTATTATGTGACCTTTCAGTAACACAACCCTCCCCTCTCCTGGTCCCCTCAACTAAAATAATACCACATTTAATCTTCTTCTCCTCCATGGAGCGCTTATGGGTGCATGCTGCCTGAGTGGCACCGGCAGCAGTGTGTTGACATCGGCACCCTGCTGACCTCATCATGCTGCTGGACATCGGGGAGGGACCTCATCATGCCGCTGGACATTAAGGCGGAGGCTGGCGAGCCCTACTCAGCCCCTGGTCCCTTTGTCACAGTATTCAAATGTATGTGTCTCTGAAAAATGCAAATACATTTAAATATAGGTAAAAGGGAGACGCTGTTCCTCAGTTCCTGCAGGAACACAACAAACCCTCTGGTGGGCTCCACATTGTGCAGGTCTGGTCTACAAGATAATGGGGAAGGAGACAGTAGTTAGGGAGTTGCAGCAACTCTGGTGGTGGTGAGGTGACAGAGGGGTTATTATAGGCTGTACCTTTCTTGTGGTGAATAATCAAACATGTTGGGCACAGAATTCCAAAGAAGGAAGGAAGAAGAGGGATGCTTGGGAGAAGTCTTGGAGGCAATTGGGTGGACAGCTTTGTGGGATAATGTTGGTAGTTAGAACTGGATCCAGAGGAATAGCGAGGAAAGAGGTGAATTAGACAGAGTGGAGAGGTGTGAGAGTGTTACCTGGGAGGCCATATATGAGGATATTGCAGTAGTCAAGGCTGGAGATAAGGGCATATGCCAGTATGTTAGTAGATTCAGGGTTTGGGAAAGGACGGATTCTCTAAATATTTTTAAGTAATAAATGTAGAGAATCAGCCAGCGTTTCAGCATAATGTACTCCTGACCATTCAGTCACTCTTTCCCCTGGCATCCGTCATGTCATTAATGTCTAACGATCCTCCTTGGTCTCATTCACAATGAATGTCCTGGACAGATGCTGACTGTTTGGAAGTTCAGCTCAGCCATACCGACTTTACACATATCCAGAGCTATATACCCATACATGTGGTTGCTGAAAATACAGCTTTCCCCAGCTACCAAGTGGAAAAGTGTAATAGAAGTTGCCTTTACAGTACAACAGTGCAAGAAGCATCTGGATGACCACAACATATGGCGAGCGTATTATTGGGGATGTTCACATTGATGGTTGTTGACTGTGTTTTATCATGTGGTTCCCATGTGCTCAAAACAAACGGGGGCTTCATAAGGATGTGTACAATTCATAGTGCTGTATATTTGGATGTACGCCTTGAAGGAGTTAAACTTCAATTAACAGAGGTATGTAAATATATAAAGCAATGAATTAGGCGTCTTTCGCTTTCAGCCCGTACATTCCCAAGTGATTGCATCAAAGAGAAGCTGCTAATGTGAGATTGGAGAGTGGGGGCTCGCTGTAGGTTGGGGGTTTCCCTTATATATTTTGACTGTAGGCATTTATTACTAAGGGTTTCATTAGATGAAAGACTAGAAAAGAGCAGAATATGTACTGGAAATTAATAATAATAATCTTTATTTTTATATAGCGCTAACATATTCCGCAGCGCTTTACAGTTTGCACACATTATCATCGCTGTCCCCGATGGGGCTCACAATCTAAATTCCCTATCAGTATGTCTTTGGAATGTGGGACGAAACCGGAGAACCCGGAGGAAACCCACGCAAACACGGAGAGAACATACAAACTCCTTGCAGATGTTGTCCTTGGTGGGATTCGAACCCAGGACTCCAGCGCTGCAAAGCTAACCACATGAAGACATGTGCAAAATATTCTGGTGCAGTAATGGATGTACAGAGATTGCAGCAGTGACTCATTCCCTAGACCAGTGCTTCCCAAACTCCAGTCCTCGCGGTCCCCAACAGGTCATGTTTTCAGGATTTCCATAGTGTTGCACATGTGAGAGAATTCCTGATGCCCTGATAATACTTCCATCACCTGTGAAATACTAAGGAAATCCTGAAAACATGACATGTTGGGGGCCGCGAGGACTGGAGTTTGGGAAACGCTGATCTAGACCCATAGGCTCCTCTACACATTGCACTATGATGCCCAATCTTAAGCCCCTCATACATGTTAGATAGCCATCGATTGGCAGCTATCTCGCCCTATTCTCCCATACACAGGAACTCTTGTCCACCCTCGAACAAATGTCCCTGTGTTCTTTGAAAGAGCCGCTGCCAGATTCTTCTAGCAGTGGCTTAGCTCCCACAGAACAAAAGGATTGGCCATTGGAAATCCAATAGGTCAGGTCTTTCTTTCCTCCAACATCAACTGTCGGGGAAAAGTTAGAGGCTCCCATACACATTACACTGTCAGACGATCCCATTGGCTTTGGCCAACTTTAGTGTAATATGTATGTGGGCATTTATTCTAGGATAAGTTCTCATCTACATTAAAGCTTCTGTTGCAGATTTTGTCATATTCCAGTGGGGTGATATAGGCAAAACCCAATTGCATGTCGATGGGGGCTTTTTCAGCAGTGATAATATCAGTTATAATAATATAAAATGGTCACTCAGCAATAGTAAGGGTGGCGCTGGGACAGTAGGCTGTAAACCTAATACGTCCTTGTAGAAGATATCCACTGCACTCTCAAGGTATCAAATTCAAGGTGATTTATACAAGGTGTATATACAAAAATGAGAAGTAAATCCAATTGGATAAGCATAAATTCAAAAGAGTAGAAACGACACAAAATGTAAGACGTTTCGACCCGTCCTGGGTCTTTATCATAGGTCGCTAGTACTGTATTTATCTGCTGTTTGCAAATTATCGCAAGTGTTACATGCTGTTCTAGAGTGCTAGTAACTTCAAAGGCAGGCGCATCCCGCTCCGTCGCAGGAAGTATCAGCTATGGCGGATCTCAGCGTTCTGTTGTTATAGGGAATCTGTCTTTATGGATAAAATCCTCCTAACCCGTCTATATAAGCATGTACACCATAGAAAGTTGAATAAAATGATCCCTTGATATCTGCGATCCGATGTCTTATTCTCAAGAAATCCACATTTTCTATATATGCGAATGAGCTGCTAATATCCAAGACCTAAAAATCTACCTAGAGATAATTTTACATGAAAGGAGGTGTTGCCAGTGTGAGACATGTAGCGACTGACAGTCTGCTCTCCTGACCTTCATGTCTCACACTGGTATCACCTCCTTTCATGTAAAATAAGCTCTGGAGGCAGATTCTCGGGGAGATCTATGTCCTGACCATAGATCTTAACTAATATCAGATGCAGCCTACGGACAACAGTGACACTACTGCAGACTTTTTTTTTTGTTTTTTTCTTTAATGATTTTTACCAAAATTATGAACATGTTCCACGAGGAGTCATTTTACCCCAGACCTTATTGGATTGCTCAGGTACATTGCATCAGACTTGGTGCGGCTTGTCTTTGCCATTCGAATAGTGTACTCTAATTTAACCATGGCCTTTTTTTTTTCCCCTAAAGTTGGATATGCTCAATTTAACCAAGCTTGCAGACGATCCGAAACTCCCATCATACCGCACTTCAGGGGTGAGTCATGGGGACACAGGACAGAACAATGTAGATGAGTGTTCTGCAAAAGAGCAGTATCAAAGAATGCTGAAACTAAAGAATTCTCCGAGCAGCTCCGGTTTCCTAATTGCATGTTGGGCCTTTGCCAGCGAGGCAAAATTATAAGTCGTATTTATCTAAACAATGAGCAGTTTATTGTGCTGTAAATAATCATACATGAGGGTGTGGGGAGCAGATCCTCAGAACAAAGCCCCAGCCGTCAAATAAATAAAAGGTCTGGTATGTAAATATTTTACAAACTACGGTACTTTTTATTTTTTTTATCTTCTCCCCTTTTCAAAGCAGCAACAGGCCGTGTCTTGCCAGCTCTCTCCCCGATAAAGTACTGAAAAACACAGAGTAACTGATTGTACCAAGGCCAGTAGGAGAGGTCAGGATTTACATTGCCAAAGGTCCCGTCCATAATGCCTGGACCTGTTTTTTTGTTCTGCTGCCAGCCCAAGATAAGGCAGCAACAAGGGTCAGTTCAAACAGTGTTGTGCAGCCAAATTTATTCTAATGAGCAAAATTAATTGCGCTCTTTGATGTCTGCCAGGGATTTTCTTTCTTCTGTTCACATGTATTGGTGTCCTGTCTTGTAACCAGTGATAATCTGATGGGCAAAACGCCGTACAATAATCAGTCCAGCTGGATCAATATACTCCCTCTACGATAGCACTTGAGCATGCCTTCCTTTCATGTTGGATCATGGGTTGGAGAGAATACAGATTATATATCCCTATACATGTTTTCTTTCTAGTCATGTGTTTACTCCCACAATATACTGACCCCTTCATCTCAAACTGGCCGCCGGGAAGGTTATAGGCTTCAATGTCGCTAAGATATTTGGCTGCATCCCATAAATCTTCATGCTTGGATTGGCAGATATCATACATGCCTGCCAGTCTTCCTGGTGTATTACCTGGCTACTTTTAGGTAATAGATGACGGATACTCATCGATCCAGGGCCAGGTCTTTGCTGCCCATCAGTCTTCTTGGGTTAATAAGCTACATGATGGTCTTGTTCTCTAGTCCTCTACATTCCTTCTTGATGGCTTAGCCCCTGTCTTTTGACTATCCTCCTGCTTTCTCAGTCCACGTTCGGCTTTCAGTTACTTCTGCCACTGGATGTTGTTAGCATTTTTCTTATCTCAGCCTACATCCCGACCATATCCTTTTCTAGTACTTGTGCATTATCTGCCTCGTACCTAGCCATATCTTGGCCTTTGACTCTAAGCAAAGTTGATGTCTATTCGCTGCAAATTGTATTGTTTTTGATCACTTGTTGACTCCTTAAGAACCACATGTTGAATAATCATCACTGGGTCCTGCCACTAAAGGTCAACCCTCACAAAGCCATTTTCAAATGAATGGGTAACCATGTAGTAAATGGTCGAGTCCTCCAAAGCCATTCTTCATAGCACCTCTCTTTCCGAGCAAATATAATAGGGACCAAAGGGCATATGAACAAGGACTGACAAAACTTTTAAAGGGGTTTTCTCCAGAATTGAAAGTTAGCACTTGTCTAAGTTACAGCATTTGGCTATCTCCGTTACTCCAACAAACTTTATACGCTCCATTCCAGAGGTTGGATCCTCGGTGATCGGACACTAAATATTTATTCTAGGAAAACCCATTTAAGTGCATGCAACTGTTCATAGGGAACTATCAGTTACTGTACATATCCAAAATTCTTAAATTCTCTATATTTTAGATATTTTGGCTATAACGTACATCTCACTGACCTCAAGAACAATTTCCAAAATTTAGACAAGACCGAGTTATATAAAACTTTTATTTAACCGATAACATGAAAGTAAGGTTAGTAACATAACTTTCATTACAAAATCTTCATTTTTTCTCAAATTGGTTTATGCAAAAAAAAAAAAAGAGTACATCCCACATCAAAAACTACTACGTCTTATACTTTGTATGACCTCCATGATTTCTAAGGACATCACATGGAATGAACAAGTTGGCGACATATTGCAACACTTGTCTTTTTCTATTCTTCAAGAACCTCTTTTAGAGCTTGGACACTTGATGGAGAGTGAGGACATCTTGAGAATTCCGCATAGGTGTTTTACTGGGTTCAAATCAGGAGACACTTGGCCACTGAATCACTTTCACCCTCTTCAGAAATGCAACAATGACCTTAGATGTGTGTTTTGGATCATTGTTATTTTGGAAATGTACACGTCTTCCAAGGGCACATAGTGATGGTAGTATTTTCTCTTTCAATATAGAGCAGCAGATCTGTCAATTCATGATCCCAACATGTAGCAGCAGCAGTCATGCAGCCCCACATAAGAACACTAACATCACCATGCTTCACTGTAGGCACCATGCATTTTTATTAGTACTCCTCTCCTTTTCAACATAATACAGTTTTGAAGCCATCAGTTCCAAAAACATACATCTATCTTTTCTCATGATATAGAATCCAAATAGTCTTCATATTTTTCATCATGTGCCCTGGCAAATTTTAGGTGGACTTTTTTTTATGCATAAGCTTCAGGAGATACTTTCTTGTGGATAACACCCATTCATGCCATCCCTCTGAAGTGTATGCTGTATAGTATCACGGAAAATATTCACCCCGCTTTGGCTTTCTATTTCGTTAGCTAACTGCCGTAAGCTTGGATATTGATTTTGTTTGAAACTTTTCTCCAGAAGACGCTCCTCTTTTAACGTTCTTGGTCGGCCTGGACTTCTCTGTGAGATGGTTTCAGTTCCATCTTTGTTATATTTTTGAATCACTTTTGCTCCAGTATTCTGGCTGATCAGTAAAACTTTGCTGATCTTTTTATAGCCTTCACCTCTCTTGTGTAAAAAAAAAAAAAAGATTTTCTTTCTCCGGTCTTGTGACATTTCTCTTCCATGTGGTACCATTGGTGACAACATGAAATGGGAAGTGGTTTTCTTTTGTTAAGTAACACCCTTCTATAGTCAACTGTTTACTGGACACCTATTTTAGAAATAATTAGACTAATCTGTGTTTGAGTTCTTGTTCAATTTTGTAGTCAAAACTTTAGCTTTGCTACTAAGACTGTCATTGGGGTGTACTCATATTTGGACATGGTCTTGAATGAATTTGTTTAAAAAAAATTACTTTTTTGGTGTGCAAATTAACAAATTTACTTTCATTTGGCCCACATTTGTGGGAATATTTTGTACTATTGTGTCCCATACAAATGTTGATACTGAAAGGAAACAAAGGTTTTCTGGCAGTTCTTTAAGGTGTACTAATTTATGCTGATCACGGTCTATAAAACATTATATATATAGATATATATCCACCCTAACAATAATCTAGATTGATGGAAACTTCAGATTAGGAGCTCCTGATAAATGTCCCTCAGGGGAACACTGAATATGAAGAAGGCACTGTGGACAGACAAGTAGTGTCTGAAAATAAAACTGAAGATCCTGCAGGAAATTGCAGATCTCTGAGAAAGAAAGAAGGTCACAGCGAGGGGGTCGGGATGGGGGCCAAACGCATGTTAGACACTACAGTGTCACAGAACAGAGGCTGCAGCCCGGGAGGAACCTCATCTTGTATAATTTTCTATGACATCCCTAGTGGAAACAAACAAATACTTCAAGAGAATTAATATAGGAAATCCATCCAGTCCTTGTTTTAAAGGATATTGTACTTATACGGAGGTCGCCTAATTTCTTACGACTGGGGAATATCTTTGGCTGTAAGCCACCTCTGGACTATATAATTGGAGAGCCGGGACCACAATGACAATAATGCAGAAACCACATGTAATACTTCATAAATCTGATGTCTGCATTCCCTATAAAGAGCGATTTGTGCAGTTTATTTCTAATTTAAGCCTCCATGGGAATGGATTGTCTGCAGCATTGACTGTCAGCGCAGAGAGGAGACTCTGTCATTATATTATGGATGCAGACCGCAGGAACATATCAGAGTCGATTCCAATAAAGATATTATCTTAGTTTTTGAAAAATGGAAAATCTTTTGAGCAAAACTATTTACCGTAATTAAAAAAAACGTATATTATGATCAATTTTCAAACAAATTACATATAAAATGGTGAAAAGTATTTCATGTGGGAATGGAAATTTGTAATGGCAGGAGTGGGAAGCATTGTGCCTCGGCTTTCCACGAATGAAGACTTGGGCATGCACGTCCATTTTTTTCTGTAAGAGTTCTGATCTATGAGTAAGGACTGGGATTCCGTTTAAAAGTTCTCACATTCATATCTTTTTCTATAGTACTGGGAATGTTCTTTTATATTACAAATTAAAAATGTTTGAAATTTTTTTTTTTAACCAAAAAACATCTGGATATCCTTATCTTTTTCCTACTGGTACCACTGAGCAGGAGTGGTTTTTCATGCTTGGCTTTCTTATTTATAGCTCTGAAAATTGCCAAGAATGCTCGCCTGGCTCTTTTTTTCAGCAACCCCATAAAAGTGAATAAAGAGAGAGACACACGTGTGAATCTACCTCTGCCTTCATAGCGGAACAACGCATTCTCAAGAAATCAGACATTTATGGCATATCTTGTAGACATAAATGGATTATTTCTTCATTTCTGGGCATACATAGTATACCCTTGTGAGAATTGTTTTACTTATGATGATTTCTGGGGATCCCACAGCTGCCAGTGTTAAAGTGGTTGTGCCAGGAACAAAGTACACTTCAATCAATAGATCTCAGAATAATAATAATAATTTTTATTTATATAGCGCCAACATATTCCGCAGCGCTTTACAAATTATAGAGGGGACTTGTACAGACAATAGACATTACAGCATAACAGAAATCACAGTTCAAAACAGATACCAGGAGGAATGAGGGCCCTGCTCGCAAGCTTACAAACTATGAGGAAAAGGGGAGACACAAGAGGTGGATGGTAACAATTGCTTTAGTTATTTGGACCAGCCATAGTGTAAGGCTCGGGTGTTCATGTAAAGCTGCATGAACCAGTTAACTGCCTAAGTATGTAGCAGTACAGACACAGAGGGCTATTAACTGCATAAAGTGTATGAGAACACGATGCGAGGAACCTGATTATGTTTTGTTTTGTTTTTTTTAATAAGCCACACAGGGATAGTTAGGTTAATGCTTTGAGGCGGTAGGCCAGTCTGACCAAATGAGTTTTTAGGGTGCGCTTAAAACTGTGGGGATTAGGGATTAATCGTATTAACCTGGGTAGTGCATTCCAAAGAATCGGCGCAGCACGTGTAAAGTCTTGGAGACGGGAGTGGGAGGTTCTGATTATTGAGGATGCTAACCTGAGGTCATTAGCGGAGCGGAGGGCACCGGTAGGGAGGTAGACTGAGACCAGAGAGGAGATGTAGGGTGGTGCTGAGCCATGGAGTGCTTTGTGGATGAGGGTAGTAGTTTTGTACTGGATTCTGGAGTGGATGGGTAACCAGTGTAATGACTGGCACAAGGTAGAGGCATTGGTGTAACGGTTGGTGAGGAATATGATCCTGGCAGCAGCATTCAGGACAGATTGGAGAGGGGAGAGTTTGGTAAGAGGGAGGCCGATTAGTAGAGAGTTACAATAGTCAAGACGAGAATGAATAAGTGAGACAGTAAGAGTTTTTGCAGAGTCAAAAGTAAGAAAAGGGCGAATTCTAGAAATGTTTTTGAGATGCAGATAAGAAGAGCGAGCCAGTGATCGGATGTGGGGGGTGAATGAAAGCTCGGAATCAAGGATGACCCCAAGGCAGCGGGCATGTTGCTTTGGAGTAATGGTGGAACCGCACACGGAGATGGCAATGTCAGGCAAAGGTAGGTTAATAGAGGGAGAAAACACGAGGAGTTCAGTTTTTGACAGGTTCAGTTTCAGATAGAGGGAGTACATGATGTTAGAGACAGCGGTAAGACAATCACTGGTGTTTTCTAAAAAGGTCGGCGTGATAACAGGAGAAGAAGTGTATAATTGGGTGTCATCAGCATAGAGATGGTACTGGAAACCAAATCTACTGATTGTTTGTCCAATAGGGGCAGTATACAAAGAGAAGAGGAGGGGGCCTAGGATACCAGATTCCCTGGTGGATTAAATAAACGCAATGAATTAATGTTACATTATTGCTAATTGTCAAATGTATTTCGTTTGTTAATTTTTGTTTTTATTGCATTGAGGACCTTTTTCAATATGTCATGTGATGACAATGTGGAATACCATTGGTGAATTCCCTCTATATAGACGGTTGAATAAGGATATCAGTATGGCTTTGACAAAGATCGTTCTGATCGAAACGCGTTGTCCGTGTCATGGCATTCATCTAGGGAGAGCATGTTACCACGTGTACTTTTAATAATGATTCAATAAAGAAGATTGTCTTTTAAGGAGCTAGAACCTATATTTTCCTCCCAGTATAAGGCAGACCCCCCTATAGGTAGACAGAATAATAATGAGTTCTACAATTGGATGTGTTAAAAAAAATGCTCCTGTGCTGAGATAATCTTATAAATGTGCCCCTGCTATGTACTGCTATTTGCCCGACCATGTAGAGCTTCTCGTGTTCATGGTCAGCACATACTACAGATCCAGGCCGGGGAGATAGTAAGTTACATATGATAAGAGAATTTACAGAAGAAACAGCAGGGGCTCGCTTCTGCTGCTTTTTTAGGTAACACCTTACCCTGCCTGTTTTATCACAGGAGCGAGTGTTTCTGCCGCTTCTCCAGCCCTATGAACTCATCATGAATCAAGTCAGTAACATAAAAGCTTCTAAAGCGGTTGTCTAGCCTTGAGACAAAAGTCTGCATTCATGCTTTGTGGCTGCTAAATCAGGACACGGGCAATATTGGGGTATCGTGACAATGTGCGAATGCTAACATAATTCGGCAGTCTTGGCTTCAAAATTTTGCCCCAAGCCTGTACATACCCCTTTAAAAGACACTTCATATACAATGTTATACCTTAAAAGAAAACTATGAAGTAGATCCAAAGTTAAAACAGTCACTCATTTTCTTCTGTTAAAAAAAAATAAAATAAAAAATCAGCACTTTATTTACTCCTTATGAAAACATCCACTTTTTGTAGGCAATACATTTCTGACATCTACGATCTTTAGTCCAAGTCTGACAGGTTGTACATGAAGTCCTATCTGTCAGCAGCGTGCTACAGAGCAGGATGAGCTGGGCAGATTGCTGTACAGGTTTGTGAGAAAATTATTCAGGGTGAATTGTATTTCTCTCCTTAGGAGTCTTGTGGGTGTTCCTAAAATTCGTGGTTCACCACCTTAACAGTATGCACAGGGTAAGTTGTCAATCCGTGAGTAGGACCGACCACTGGACAGGACGACCTACTGGACTCCTAAGGATAAAAATTCAAGTCATACTGAATATTTTCTCATTGACTTATAGATCAATCTGTAAATATATTGACTCTGTGTCATTGAGATTCTTAGATTGGCCATAGATACCTGCTGCCTGCAATCTCTCCCAGCCAACCTTATGCTCATGCACCCTAAGCTTGACCGAGCGTATATGTGTTCTCAGGAGTAATTAGGTCACCTAGACAGGCTTTATATTCTCGAGAGTAATAGGATTAGCGATAATACAACTGTCCAGTCCTCATTTCTTCCATCTTTCGTCAGGGAGTCAGGAGGACCCCACATAAAAATCATCCAAAATCAGTAGGTTTCACACACCTGTGTCTTGCAGTCCAAGTACGGACTGCTATGCACGAGAGCAGCCATATGTCTTGTGACCTGACCTCAACAGCCTTATAGGCATATACCGTGGCCGTTACGTGCACACAGACCTTTAAACACAGATGTGTGAAACCTGCTTAAGACCAAAACTATGACTTACAATTAGTGATGAGTGAACGTGCTTGTATAAGGCGAGCATGCTCGGGTGCGAGTGTCTTCAGTGTGCTCGAATAATATGTTCGATTCCTTCGCCTGCATGTCTCGTGGATGTTGGACAGCCCCAACACATGCATGGATTGTCTAACCAACAGGCAATCAAGGCATGTGTAGAGGCTGTCCAACAGCCACGACACATGAATCCGCAGGGACTCGAACATACTTTTCGAGCACGCCGAAGACACTCGGTTAGCACTCGAAGATGCTCAGATAACACCATATTCGAGCACCTCCCGGAACTCAATAACAGGCATTGTACAAAGTGTTTATAACCTCTGCATTGCTTCCATATATTATTTCTAGGCGTGTGGATATCCTGTGGACAGTCTCTCCCTACGGTATGTTGTCACTTCAGCAGTGCCGGTGTGGTCGCGCTTTAAATGAATACCCCTTTTATCGTTCACGCTAAGAAAACTATACCCCTCAAGATGAGGATGGCTCTTCAATGAGGAAACATAATATTTCGCACCTTTCCAACATCAACCCAGTGATAGATGAGATTCTCGGAGCCGTTCGTGTACGCACATGTACACATGCTGTGAAAATATGTTTCTTCTACCATGAACAGGGAAATTAAAAAGAAAGCTTGTCTTGATTAATTTCCGCCCGGCTCAGAAACTCAACAGTAGCCTGTTCTCAGAAAGAAATTTGTCCTATTCATTTCACGCTGTACCATGTTACTTTGAAGTGCCAGAATGTAATAAAAGCCAACCGTAATATAAGCATTTACCTTGTCACCTAAAAGAGGTAAAAATTGTAAAGATAGATATTTATAAAATGTATATATGTGCTAAAAAAATAAGTTATTGAACCCTTTAGGAGTTGGGGAGTTTCTGCACAATTGAAGAAACTGACATTTAATAATTCAGGAGCTACCAAGGAACAGAGCGATTGCAAATGGCATCTTTCTATCTGGAGGACCCAACATATTTGTGCTTTATGCAAAACACCACTAATTTTTCATGGGCACTGTAACGCATCATTTTGGCTGCGGAGGTGCTGCAGGGAGAGTGAACGTTTGCTTTTGGATTCCAGCAAAGACAACAAGCGATAGTAGGAGAAGACCTCATAAAAAAGGACAATCCTGCTTATGTTTGCTGTATAACATGTTTGTTTGATGAGGAAGGCGGTGGTTCCAAGTATGAAACTCCTGGATAGATTTGTGATTTTCTTCTCCAGCAGCAAGAATTAGTGTTATGAAGTTCGGTATACATGTATCTAAAAGTGCGTTGGGGAGTGATGATGCACTTCCAGATCCTCCGCCCCTCGCAGTATTTCCTACCTAGCTGGTTGGCTGATGATTGACAGATTAGTGGCTCATGTGTCGGAGAAAATGATCTGTCACTCAACCAGTGGAGGACTTCTAGGCTGGGAAGACATCATGAGACTGAGAGGCTGGAAGTGCATCGTCACACCCAGTGCACTTCCAGATACGTATATATATGGAATTTCACTCTGCTGGAGCAAGGCTTTTGGGATCATAAAGGGATCCACTGGCTTATCTTTTAAAGGGTTACACAAACATTAATGGTTTGGGGAGGGGGTAAAAGTTTCTGACAGGTTCTCTTTCATTCAGAAATGTAACAGTGATGTCTTCACTGGTAGTTTACGTATAGTCCTCTCACATGTTTGTTTTCTCATGCCAAACCTCAATATAAGGCCACGTTCACACGTTCAGTATTTACGTGCTATGTCTGCAGGTAAATGGCTTTTTTAGGAGGTGACAGGTTCCCTTTAACCCACATGTTGCACTCTCCCTGGACTTTTGCTTCTGCGCTTTGGACTTTTAAAACAAATATTTGCTGACCAACATTTCTGTGTAGACTGGATATAGCAGTAAACATGTGAAATCTTCTCTTCATTACTGAGAAATATAAAGCAAAAAGGTGAATGATCCAGAAAACATATCAGGACTCATGGAGGTGAAGACCCCCAGTTCAGTGTGTGCTGGCATGGCTTGGTTATAGTGACTGTATATCCATATTTAATCTGGATTGTTTGCAGTATGTTGTATATATTGCAGTCGGAGTAAGGCTGTCATGCATATTTTTTTTTTTTATCTAAAGGGAGTCTATCAGCAAAAAACAACTGTTCAAACCAAGCACAGGTGCACTCCTGGTGTGGTGGAGCGGTTCAGCGACTCTTCTCACCCTCTTGCTTTTCATCTATCTCTGCTCTCCTCTTATCAGGAGCCAGAGGACGGTGGAGATAGATGGAAAAGACGGTAGGTGGGAAGAGGTACTAAACTGTTTGGTCTCACTAAGCGTGCACCGAGCTGCTGTGCTTAGTTTGAACAGTCATTTTGTGCTTACCTCCGAAGCCTGTTTTCACCTTCATGACCAAGCCAAATTTTACAAATCTGACCAGTGTCGTTTTATGCGATAGTAACTCTAGAACGCTTCAACAGATCCCACTGATTCTGAATTATTTTTTTCGTGACATATTGTACTTCATGAGTGGTAAAAATTTGTTCGATATGACTTGCGTTTATTTCTAAAAAAAAAAAAAAAAAAATCAGAAATTTTAAGAAAATGTCGCAATTTTCAAACTTTTAATTTTTATGCCCTTAAATCAGTCATTGTCATAAGTAACATTTCCCACATGTCTACTTTACATTAGCCCAATTTTTGAAACATTTTCTTTTATTATTAGGTGGATACAAGGGTTAAAAGTTGACCAGTGACTTCTCATTTTTCCAAAAAAAATCACAAAAACATTTTTTAAGGGACCACATCACATTTGAAGTCACTTTGAGGGGTCTATATGACAGAAAATACCCAAAAGTGACACCATACTAAAAACTGCACCCCTCAAGGTGCTCAAAACCACATTCAAGAAGTTCATTAACCCTTCAGGTGCTTCACAGAAACTGAAGCAATATGGATGGAAAAAATGAACATTTACATTTTTTACAAAAATAATTTTTATTTAGACCCCAAAATTTGTTGTTCAATTTCTAATGAGCATGGCGATATCTCATATGTGGTGGAAATCTACTGTTGTGCGCACGGAAGGGAAGGAGCATCGGTGACTTATTGACGGAAGGGAAGGAGCATCGGTGACTTATTGAATGCAAAATTGGCTGGAATCGAGAGTGGACACCATGTTGTGTTTGGGGAGCTTCTGTTGTGCCTAGACAGTGGAAACCCCCACATGAGACCCCATTTTGGAAACCTGACCCCTCAAGGAACTTATCTAGAAGTGTGGTGAGCACCTTCAGCTCCCAGGTGCTTTACAAAAATTTATAACGTTGAGCTGTGAAAAAAAAAATCACATTTTTTTCATAAAAATGTTGTTTTAGACCCAATTTTTTTATTATTTTCACAAGGGTAACAGGAGAAAATGGACCACAAAATGTATGCAATTTCTCCTGACTACACTGCTGATACTTCACATGTAGGAGAAAACTACTGTTTGGGAGCACGGCAGGGCTCAGAAGGGAAGGAGTGACTTTTTGGAATGCAGAATTTGATTAAATAGTCTGCGGGAATCCTGTCAAGTTTGGAGAGACCTCGATGTGCCTAACCTGTAGAACCCCCCCAGAAGTGACCATATATTGGAATTGATCTAGTGTTTTCCTGTTATGTAAATTTTATAATGTGGTGGCATATGTAAATTGTGTAGAGTGCATCAGGTTGGCATACGTGACTTGTGTAGTGTACGTTGTACGTTAGGTTGTCATAAATGAGATGAGTAGTGTACGTCAGGTTGGCATACATGAGATATGTAAGTCAGAAATGAATTTAGTAGTCCATGGAAGTGTTGTACAGTCTGAAGCATTCTTTTATATACAGGTCACGCTTGTTGGTGCAGGAGTCGCATAGCCAAATGGTGTACTTGTGTATTTCCCTTCTGCAACACACTCTGCACCTGTTTTGCGACCTTCCTTTCTTTGAGGTTTGAGGAACCTTACTGGGGAAATATTGGCCTGGTACATTACGAGCACCTTCAGTTCTGGAAGTAATCTAAATTATTTTTTATTCAGTTCTTTTTTAATACAAAAAAAAAGCTAACAACCGGAGGCTGGTCAGTCATCGACCATCTCTCGATAGCTGTAGTACGCACGCACAGTTATGCAAAGGGGAGGAAATTAGGGAAAAAGTCCTGGAAAACAGCTAGCACAAGTGCCGATCAGTGATCAGTGGCTGCCGGACACACGCACTGAGGTGGTGCAAAAGGGGGGGATAGACAGGGACCAAAAAGTCATGGAAAAGAGTGAGCATGGATGCTAATCAGTGACTGGTGTCACTGATCAGTGCTCAGCGGCTGCAGGTCACACAAACCAACTGCCAAAAATCAAGGGAGCAAGTACTGATCAGTGCTCGGCGGCAGAAGGGGGATGGGGAGTGGGTTAGGGAGAGGTGGGAAAAGGGAGGTGAGGGTAATTATGGTGGATAGGGAAGGATCAGGAATGTCTTCTTTCTTCAACAACAGTCCAAGGCTGTAAAGGGGTTATCCAGAACGATTTTATTTTTTTTTACTATGGGCCTAAAAACTAACAAGTAGGTAGTTGCTAACTGCGGGGAGCCAGCTGTGAATGACGTCAGCAGTCACACCCCATCAACAGAGCTGAGTGGAAGAGAAGCCGCTGCTTTGTCAATATGATGTCAGCGGATGCCGCAGAATGTCTGTGCTGGCAAGAGATTGGCGTCGGGCACAACAGTCAGGTTGGTAGCAACTACCTACTGTTAGTTCTTAGGCCCATAGTAAAAAGTCAAAATAATCCCAGATAACCTCTTTAACTAAAAAAAATGCATAAAAGACAATATTTAACTGCATGAAATAATCAGCTATCGTACTTCCCAAACACCTATTGCTATCACATGCCCTTCTTTTGGAGACATGTAGTATATGGTTGAGTTTGTGGTGCATTACATTACATACTCTTTTTGGACAGGTCTCTATTTTCATCCCCTACATCTACCTACGCCTTTATTATTATTTATGCTTCCTGCTGCCAACCTGCTGACGTCTTGCCCCTTGCTGTTTCCTTGCATATGGCACCATTTCCAATTCCACATGTTTGTAACCAATTTCTAATAAAGTTCATTCTGCGTTTATGTATTTTATTGTATTTTTTTTTGTAGTATTATACAATAAGTACACTCATGGACACTGGTACCGACTGGTAATTGAGCCGACACTGGTATAATGTAGAGTTTATGGCACAAAGTGGAGATATTTGTGACCAGTCAGGTTATCTTTAGTGATGAGCGAGTGTACTCGTTGCTCGGGTAGTCTCCGAGTATTTGGATGTGCTCTGAGATTTAGTTTTCGTTGCCACAGCTGAATGATTTACAGCTGCTAGACAGGCTGAATACATGTGAGGATTGCCTGTTTGTTAGGGAATTCCCACATGTGTTCAGGCTGTCTAGCAGCCGTAAATCATGCAGCTGAGGTGAGGAAAACAAAATCTCTAGCACTAACAAATACTCGGAGATCACCCGAGTGTGCTCATCACTAGTTATCTATGATCCATGAACGCGGGTTAGGATTTTTTTCATGTTAGAAGAAAAGTACAATGATCTGGGGTAGCGAGTTTCACAGAATAGGTGCAGCACAGGAGAAGTCCCGTATGCAAGTGAGAGAAATTAATAAACGATGATGAGAGTTATGGGTCATTCGTTAAGGAATTATCTGAAGTAACTTCGTAAGTAGAGATGGGAGCACAAATATATGACGTTGGACCATTGTGGAGAATTTTTTAGACCTGCAGACGTTAACGTACGGTAATTAATAATTAGGGCCTGGATTAGTGTTTTATCAGTGTTACATACTAGATATGGTTTTAAATAAATGGACGACTTGGACCATCTAGATTGCACCAGAGGACCCGGTACTGATTGCTATGGCTCAACGCTTTGGCTACAGAAAGGTGGTCCTGAATGGGGGGGACTCCACTCTATTGTATGAATATCTTATTCTTTTGAGCTATCGCGCCACAGTGATATAGTAATAAGCATTTCTCATGGGGTTCATTATGGGGTCCATTCTGGAGCTCGATGCTCGCAGCTGCGAGGCCCGGATAGAGGTCTGCACATTGAAGAGTGTAATATTCATCCTTGTAGACATAGGTATGCAGCGTACACCCCCGCTCCGCAGCGTTATACACCTACACACAGATGAGAAATCACAGACACTTAGCCGTTCATGCTTACTGTGCCTCGGATGTACATGACAGGCCTTTTCCCAGAAATTGGGGGGTCTCGAGCCGTGTGGGGCGGAAAGTGACACTCGGGTTTGGTAAATTCCCGGGTGAGGATTAAGCTGATTGTTTCAGGAGTATTACCTTACCCTGTGTACTAGCTTTATGGTAAAATGAGCTCATCAGAGAGATTTAATCTTAGAATTTATCCTTTCCAGGTGCAGGCAGAGCTATCTGATCTTACTCTGTGCCATCCCCTCCTGTGCTTACACGCTGCCACCTTTGGATATCTCATGGTGATTGATTTGCCTTATATGAAAACTGCATCTTGTTCCTTTTGTATTTTCTCACTATTCCGCCTTATTCTCCATCATGGACCCTGTTATTTCCCAATTGTCAGGAAATATGCCTGAATTAAAGAACGCGGGGGCCCCAATCGCCCCAGGTTTGTCCTGGGGAGGCGTAGGCACGGGCTGACAGTCTACAGTTCTAAACACTCCGCTTCACCCGCCAGATTGGCAGCGGGTTTTACTTATTTGACAGCAGAAGCATTCACAACTAAGATAAGTGCATACTTTCCAGCCATTTCATGTAACCCAAGACTCCCTTTTTCTCAGTTATTACAGGTTTTATTGTAGCTGCTCCGAGCTCGCTGTCTCTTATATAATGGCCGGCTCTGCCGCATCATAACTGTCCTGGTCTGGAAATGAGAAACTCTAATTAGGCATTTATGCTGGGTCTTACCAAGAAGATGCTGAAGTCATGGTAGATTTTCTTTAGGGTTGTTTGAACTCGCTCAGTTGTTTTGGATTTAAAGGAAAAACGCCTACAGTACCCACCCGCCAATATCAGAACTCATCGGGAGGAGACAGTTTTCTGGACTTCCTGCTAGGAATATACTTAATTTATTTTTTTACAACCCTTATAATCATCTGCTTTCTTTTCTTTCAAAAAGTGATTTTTGTAGTAATGTGCGAGCATACTCGCCACTCGATCGAGTAACAGGGTGCTCGGGTAGTAAGCATCGAGTATCGCGGGTGCTCGAGCACTATATGCTCGAGGTCCTGCATAGTTTGCGGCTGTTAGACAGCCAGTAAGCATGCCGCCATAGGGCAATCTAACAGCCACAAAACATGTGGGGCGTGGACTCCAACATGGCTCTCTAGCACCTGCGATACTTGATGCCTACCCAAGCACCCTGATGCACGATCGAGTGGGAAGCACGCTCGCTCATCACTAGACTTCTGCCTTTGAGCTGTGCTTTACAGTCACTGGACTAAGGCTGTAGTATTAGTCAAAACCTATAGACGAGTGGCACAATTTCTGGGTCGATAAACTACGATATACAGTTGTGCTCAAAAGTTTACAGAATTTTTGCTTTCTTGGCCTTTTTTCATAGAATATGAATGATAACACCAAAACTTTTTCTCCACTCATGGTTAGTGGTTGGGTGAAGCCATTTATTGTCAAACTACTGTGTTTTCTCTTTTGAAATCATAATGACAACCCAAAACATCCAAATGACCCTGATCAAAAGTTTACATACCCTGGTGATTTGGGCCTGATAACATGCACAGAAGTTGACACAAATGGGTTTGAATGGCTACTAAAGGTAACATCCTGACCTGTGCTTGTAATCAGTGGGTGTGCATAAAAGCTGAGTGAGTTTCTGAGATCCAGACAGACTCTTGCATCTTTCATCCAGCTTTTTGATTTCATTTATTTTAATGAAGGGCATAAACTGGGCAAAACAGCCCAGCTTAGATAATGAATATAAGGGATACAATTTTAACCCCCCCCCAAAAAAAAAAAAATCCTAGAAATGACTGGGAATGCGCTTTGTGTGCTTCCATCATTATATAGGAGTGTGTGTATTTCCAGATTACTTTTGTGTGCTTTTATATGGTATTTATCCTCTATTAGGCACCTAAGAGCTATTCAGATATTCAAGTCCATCGATCCCTATCAATTATTCGTTCACCCTCCCTGTGCCCTGGATCACACTTCCATTAAGGTCTCTCCTGGAGTGAGGGGATGGGTGGATAAAGCTGAACCCATGTTGCCCTTCGTTATGTATATGCCCCCTCTGGGTGCAGTTGATCACTTTCAGACGTGGTCTTTAGGGATCTTGCTATATTTTCTGCAGTTAGTTATTGCATTTATTTCTTTTGCGGGAAGTTTATCTATTAAATGTTCCACTAAATGCATAAGACGACTTCCTGGTTATCAGTGACCACTCTCCAAAATATGTCTGGCATTTCGTAAATGGACTCTACTCATCGGGAATACCTCACAATTATTACATCGTGTCTTGTCTAAATAGGCTGCGTATGGTTCCATATATTAAATCTGTCATCTTACACTTTATGCTGCGTTCATCTCAACTGCAAAAGCTTTCTCCGAAGGCCAATAAAGATGATCTATATCCCTCCGTGGAGCCGCAGAGCTGCACTCCCATTCAGCGATTCCTCAAGGCTGAAATTCTATCCATCATATAAAGTTGCATAATAATTAGAACATGTTGTTGTTCCCTATATATTAAAATTCAATTAGAGATCTTCTACAGATCAGCAGTATGGAGGGGTCTAAAGTTCACGCGCATAAATAAATGGCTGACCATAGCCAGGGGACGACTCTTTTTTTAACCACTTCTTCACCGAAGGGATCTGGACCAACGTTAGAACATATACAGTTGGAATTGACGTAAATCTCTTGCGAATCACAAGAACACAGGAACCAACATTTCCCAAGACTGGTGGATCTTATGCCAGGCTAAGAGTAGTTTGCATCAAGTGTATTAAAATGGGCACACTGCCTAATGGGATGGAGACAAAGGCCAAAATGTCACCTGCCTTTGGGCTCATGGCTGATGCCGTTGTAGATACCACAACGTGTCCTGCCCAGTGATTGATTGCAGCAATCCTGAATTGTTGTTGTGACGTCACCGATGCATCTTTTAAATCATTGTTCCCCAACTCCAGTCCTCAAGAGCCACCAGCAGGTCATGTTTTCAGGATTTCCTTAGTATTGCCGGGATTTGGATGTTTCGCCCCCAGCAGTTCGCCTCCAGCAGTTCACCCCCAGGTACATTTCGCCCTTGTACCCTGTTTTGCCCCCACAATTTTGTGTTTGGATGTTTTGCCAGTTTGTCCTTGTGGTTCATGAATTCCCGTCCGTCATCCATCCACATGTCACAAAAGTACTGTAGAGAGTGCTGCACTTTTGTGACATGTTAAATAAACTGTTTCCATCTGATGTCACGGGGAACCGCTAGACTGCACTCCATGACCCAAGGAGCTGCGACAGGTTAGTATCATCCTGGGCGCCAAATGCTGGGGACGAAATGTGCATGGACGAAATGTACCCAGGGGCGAACTGCTGGGGGCGAAACATCCTATAACCAGTATTGCCTGGGTGATAATTGCAGTACCTACACAGGCAAAAATTCCATCACCTGGGCAAAAATTCAATCACCTGGTTCGTTTGGGATATACTTTAAATAATCACAGGGAGCAGTCGAGAGTCAGTTCTGCATGAGAGGAAGTTGACTACAGGTGATTTTGTTATTTTTACTTGGGGGAAACCGTTGGGATGAACATTTAAAGATTGAAAACCTGCTTAAAGGCCAATAAGGTGAAATCTACCTTTGAGAGGTTGGTAAATGCAGCAAAAAATGAACAGCATTGCTGAAAATATTGCATTCTCCACATAGCATTGTTGACTTAATAACCGCAAGAATGTACTTTCAATGCAAATTTTTTTTTATTTCATCCACTGGATATGTTATGAATGTTCAGTCTTTGAGGCCCAAATAGTGGTACCCCCAAAATCAGCTGAGCAACCCA
Source organism: Ranitomeya variabilis (assembly GCF_051348905.1). Lineage (NCBI taxonomy): Eukaryota > Metazoa > Chordata > Amphibia > Anura > Dendrobatidae > Ranitomeya > Ranitomeya variabilis. Next base: position 48,109,497 of record NC_135233.1, on the reverse strand, counting down.
CAACCACGGCAAAGAGGCGTTGACTGGGCTGGTGACCGTACTTCCACTTTATTCAGGCTCTGAGAATGGATTAAACCAACTTAGGGTACCGTCACACAGTACCATTTTAATCGCTACGATGGCACGATCCGTGATGTCGCAGCGATCGTATGAATATCGCTCCAGCGTCGTAGACTGCGGTCACACGTTGCAATCACGGCGCTGGAGCAATGCCGAAGTCCCCGGGTAACCAGGGTAAACATCGGGTAACTAAGTGCAGGGCCGCGCTTAGTAACCCGATGTTTACCCTGGTTACCAGCGTTAACGTAAAAAAAACAAACAGTACATACTTACATACCGGTGTCTGTCCCCGGCGTTCTGCTTCTCTCCACTGTGTAAGCGCCATAGCCGGAAAGCAGAGCGGTGACGTCACCGCTGTGCTCGCTTTCCGGCTGGCAGACGCTCACACTGCAGAGAAGCTGAGACGCCGGAGGACTGAAACCGGAATGTAAGTATGTACTGTTTGTTTTTTTTACGTTTACGCTTGTAACCAGGGTAAACATCGGGTTACTAAGCGCGGCCCTGCGCTTAGTTACCCGATGTTTACCCTGGTTACAAGCGAACACATCGCTGGATCGCTGTCACACACAACGATCCAGCGATGTCAGCGGGTGATCAAGCGACGAAAGAAAGTTCCAAACGATCTGCTACGACGTACGATTCTCAGCAGGGTCCCTGATCGCTGCTGCGTGTCAGACACTGCGATATCGTAACGATATCGCTAGAACGTCACGAATCGTACCGTCGTAGCGATCAAAATGGTACTGTGTGACGGTACTCTGTTATTTTAATCCCCCTGTGCCCTAAGGTCCATGCTTTTTATGCAACAGGAATCTGCTAGTGGTGTTGTCTCATGAAGACACCCTAAGTCCATATGCCCTGATAAGTACTCCGGTCAGGATCCAATTAGCCAAAGTTAATTTCAATGACTGCCATTATTATGCTTTGCTTATATAGCGCCATCATATTCCACAGCTCTTTACAGACATTATCATCCCTGTCTCAAGTGGGTCTCACAATCTAAATTCCCTATCAGTATCACTTTAAGGTACCTTCACACGAAACGACTTTGTAACGATATCGCTAGCGATCCGTGACGTTGCAGCGTCCTCGCTAGCGATATTGTTTCGTTTGACACGCAGCAGCAATCAGGATCCTGCTGTGATGTCGCTGGTCGCTGAATAAAGTCCAGAACTTTATTTGGTCGTCCGATCGCCGTGTATCGTTGTGTTTGAAAGCAAAAGCAACGATACCAGCGATATTTTACACTGGTAACCAGGGTAAACATCGGGTTACCAAGCGCAGGGCCGCGCTTAGCAACCCGATGTTTACCCTGGTTACCAGCGTAAAACTAAAAAAAACAAACAGTACATGCTCACCTGCGCGTCCCCCAGCGTCTGCTTCCTGACACTGACTGAGCGCCGGCCCTAAAGTGAAAGTGAAAGCACAGCGGTGACGTCACCGCTGTGCTGTTAGGGCCGGAGCTCAGTCAGTGTCAGGAAGCAGACGCTGGGGGACGCGCAGGTGAGCATGTACTGTTTGTTTTTTTTACTTTTACGCTGGTAACCAGGGTAAACATCGGGTTACTAAGCGCGACCCTGCGCTTAGCAACCCGATGTTTACCCTGGTTACCCAGGGACCTCGGCATCGTTGGTCGCTGGAGAGCGGTCTGTGTGACAGCTCTCCAGCGACCAAACAGCGACGCTGCAGCGATCGGCATCGTTGTCGCTATCGCTGCAGCGTCGCTTCGTGTGAAGGTACCTTTAGGAGGAAACCGGAGAACCCGGAGGAAAGGCACATAAACACGGGGAGAACATACAAAACTTCTTGCAGATGTCCTTTGTGGAATTTGAACCCAGGACCCCAGTGCTGCAAAGCAACAGTGCTAACCACTGAGCCACCGTGCTGCCCAAGTAATACTTCATTGTCCTGCTGGCTACAACTTCCCCTGGAGCAAACAGCTGATGAAATGGATTGTCTCTAATGAAAATGCTTTTCTAATAAACCAAAGACATCTAGATAAAACTTCTGGTCTACACAAGGGTGTTAAGTCTCAAAAAATGTTAACATAATAGGATTTTTCTCAGCACACTGTATTCTTATCGCTTACTAATGAAACATTTGGCAATAGGATGGATTTTTATGGCGATGCAGACAGAAATATATTTTCACCGTTCATGGTGCATCAGACGCCGCATTGTGAGATGGGACTTTACAGACCGGCCTGATTTAACGAAGGAATAAACATTGATCCAGAAAACATTCAATCCAAACGAAAAGGAAATTCTCGAGAAGCAATGAAGGCGACTTATCTCTGCATTCCTGGAAATCGCACTGCATCACTCCTCTTTTTCTTAGAAATCTATAAAAGGCAAAGATAGAATTTTAGCAAGCAGAAGCATGTAAAGCGGCCAACGCTGCCCATGTTCCGTATCGGAGTCTCCAGAGAAGACAACACAATGTTCCTCAAAAAAATAAATATCACACTTCAGGGAGATTGTGCAGGAAGAAAAGTATTGCTAAAATTCCACTCCGCGATATATTACACTTTGGTCTCTGACAGACGCTACAGATGTGGATGAGGTGTGATGTATTGACAGAACTTCATATCTTTGGAATTTCATGTTCTTTTCCCTCCTGCGGAATTGTGGGGGTGGATGGATTTCTTCATCTACTTTCGACTATCAATAAAGTAAGTTACAGATGTAGTAAGATAGTTTTGATCAACTAAAAGAGTATCGCAGGCAAAATTAATAATTTCCTAATTCCTATAAAAAATTTTATAGAGCAGTTATCAATATACTAAATGATACTCGCCTATCGGCACTAACCTGGATCCCAGCGAAGGAACAAGAAGAGGAGACATCACCGTGTCACCAGCAGCAGAACTGCTGCAGCCTGTGATTGACTGCAGCGGTCAGGTGACTTCAGTAGTGTGTCTTCTGAAAAACATCTGATGGTTCACTTATAGAGGGACATATATCTTGGCGACAAAATAGTTGCATTTACCCATGTGAACCCCTTTTTCCTGCTACAAAGAAGCAGTCTTGGATTGGTTTGGATGTCTACATGTGCTGTAACCGGGGTTGTTCTTGGTTTTTCCTGTGTGCGGTCCAAGTCACGTCCTGATTTCCATCACTTTCTCTTTGCACAGTGTCATTGGGGGGGGGGAGATCGTATATTGATGAATATTTGTGCATTATGATTGCTGCTGTTTATCGGACTAATACGAAGCATATCACTAATGGCCGCCTGACTGGTTTGTTTGTGATTTCGGAACGTAGCAAGAGCCGGGATTGTGAAATGATCCAGTCTTCGCATGTGGTGATTTCTCTCGCTCGGGCCCATATTTAGCAAAGGCTCTGCCTAGGAATTGTGATGACGCAATGCAGCAAGAAGCTCGAATTCTCTTCAATTACATTGCGAAATCTTGTGTAAAGTGATTTTAGCTCATTTTAGAACAAGTCTGTCTTCACGATTTGCTTTCAAATGCTTGTGTTTTCCTTGTTTTTTTCTTTTCTACTCATTAGAGTTAATGTAGTAGTCTTGCTTAAGTAAGCATCACTCTCTTATTTCCTACACTGGCTTCCAGTCAAAAGCTAATCAGTTTCCCCTAAGCCAGGAATGAACGATACGGGGTAAACAAGTCTAGGGAGGTTCACAACGTACAATGAGGTAAACAAAAGCGAACAATATGAATCATCGCTACATTAAGCAGAGCAAAAGCCAAACAGCTATAATAGTATCCGGCCGCAAATTGGGGGAGAGTGGGGTGGGCTTCACCAGTGGTTGATCTTAAGTGACAGATTAATAAAGTGTGGTCTGATTTATTTTAGTCCGAGATCCTGCACACTTCCAAAACAGCTAGCCGGGGGCAAATTAAAAACATCCTGGTTGGCGCTCAATTAAATATATAGGTTGCCTTATGTAAAAGAGCCAGTAATAACATTGACAAATGAATATATCAAACTTACTATGGCCCAGCTGGATGAGAAACGGGTCATATTTTATCTTCAGGGTATTTATCTCTGCCTAATGGATCCACATATTTAAGGTTTACTGCTCCTTTAATGCTGCCTCCATATGGTCTAAAATACAGGCAGTTGTTGAGTAGAAAGTATTTACATCCAAGCATTATAAATAAATCGTATAGAAATACTTGCCTGTCCAATTGCTTTTGAGATTATAAAAATTGAGTTATTCCTAAACACTTTACACTTTAAAGGGAATCCGACAGTAGGAGCAACCCTCCTAAACCGTCTATGTAGGTCATAGGAAGCTGAGTAAAATGATACCTTGATATCTGCGACCCAATGTCTTTTTCCAGAGAAATTCAAGTTTTTCTTACTATGTAAATGAGCTGTTAAGATCTATGGGCCGGACATAGATCTCCCTAAGGATCGGCTTTCAGAGGGGGCATTACCAGTGGGAGACATGAAAGTCAGGAGAACAGCCATTATAGGTCTCAGACTGCTAACGCCTCCTTTAACTTACAATAAGCTATGGAGACAGGTTCTCGGGGAGATCTATGTCCGTCCCATAGATCTTAGCATTTCATTTACATATTAAGAAAAACATGGAGTTCTCTGGAATAAGACAGCGAATCGCAAATATCATGGTATCATTTTATTGAGCCTTCTATGACCTACATTTCCATCTAGATGGCTAAGGAGGCTTCATCCTACTGACAGATTCCCTTTAAACACGTCATGATTAAGTTATTTCAAAATTATTGGAATGATGTACCGATGAAAAATTATAAAACTTCTGTCCTTATCCAAATACTTTTCAACCCATCTGTGAGTATCTTCACACTTGAAGTCATGAAGGTTTATGGTGTCCAAATGAAGGTTCCCATTGTTTTATGGAAAGAATAGTGCTGCCAAATGTGCCAAAAACCTTCTAAAGGGGTTTTGGAATACTGTTCCCCAGCTGCAGTTTGCTTAAAAAAAAAAACCTAAAAACAAACTATCCTTTTCTCACGCTCCCGGGGTCCATCACTGAGTTTCTGCCGCTGCTCTTGGTCACTATTATTGTCTGCAGCACTGACGTCATGTTGACAGTCCTGCAGAAAATGAGTGAGCTCAGTGACTCTGAGAGGCTCATGCCATCAACGCGGGCAGAGCTGCTGAGCTCAGTTATCCCCTCCCGAGTTCCCCATACACAAAAATGATTGGTTCGGCATAGCGGTCATCCTTCTTCCCCAATCTTATCTATCGGGGGAGAGTCGCGAGTCCACTCACACCTCCAGATGGTCGCCAGGTCCCTACAAAAACAACTGGTTATAATGTGTATCGGGCCCTCGGCCTTACCTCAAGAGTTAAATTGGGCAGCTATAGATCTTCGGTCCAACACCACAAAAAATACTAAAAAATACTAAAAATACTAAATTGAGGTGGAAAAAAAAAACATAATCAGTGCAATAAGGAGGCAAACTATTACTTACACCCACGTAGTTTTTACAGAGATTTTGAGTATTATGGTAATTGCATCACTCCCGGAAAGAATGTAAGAGTGGAGGATACAAGACGAGCTTCTAATAGTCACATGTAATAAAATGACTATCGGATCCAGAGATAAAGTACAGAGCAAAAGTTCAGGATTTTCTGTCAGTCCTTACAGTAGACAGGTTTTTATTTCAATTTAGAAAACTAAACAAATTCTCCAAATATACTGTTAGGAGGTCCCAAGTCCAGAACCAACCTCTGTAAATCTCTCACCCTGGGAGGACACATTTGTGCATTAGATGGACAGCCTATAGATTTCACGGGTGGCATGTAATGCTTTGTTTTCTCTTTGGAGGCTCTGCAAGAAAACTGGACAGATTACATCCGGGGAGGGGCCTAATATTAAGACAAGTTGTGATCTTCTTATTTTCAGGAATCTTTCCAACAAACAGGGATTGTCCACATTGGACAGCTGTTTTGAAGAACATAAGAATTGGTCCTTCCTCTGTGATATGTTACCTGTATTTTCTGATCACTTCATAGATTATTTATTCATCTCAAAATCAAAGCAATAGCAAGTACCGTACTATAAAAGTTCTGTAGTCAGCTTTGTACACAAGTGAGGAGTGTAGACCGTCCTGTGTGGTGGTTATTCGTAGTAATCCCGGACACATAATGGTGTGATTTATTGTGTTTATATCCCGGGGTCTCATCCACCACATTCTACGTTTCCTTTTTGTTTAAATTTTCATCCCGTAAGGTAAACATACAGCCGGATATTAATTACCTGTGGTCGAGTGAGCAACCGAGTCCAGCAGGTCTGCCGGCATCTGTGAGCGGTGTCTTCTACTGCTCCTAATAAATAGGTGTGATATTCCTGCCAAACCACAGCAGACACTGAAGGATACACACGGCTGAGGAATCGGACTGCATGCCTATAGGATATACCAGCCCCGAATGCGTCGGGAATCCATTGTTCTCAGATTCTGGCACAGTATATAGTCTTCACCTTTTGAAGCTCTGTACGTTTCCCATGGAGAAAAGTTTCTCCTATTTTTCATGCCAGTAAGACTCCATACTCAACCAGTTATCCATACTCAACGATAGCAAAACTATTTGCACCACTTTCGGGTGTATTTAGCACAGTCACATTTGTCAGCATAGAGTTGACCTTGTGTTCTCTGTCACCTCTTGTTTCATACATGAACCCCTGAAGACATTGTTTATGTTGGGAAAACCTGGTGACCGGTTCCATCAAATATGGTAACATACCATGAGGTGTATTATAGACAGAAACATTTCCTCCTCTGGGGACAGTTTATATTACTTGTATTAAAGCAGAAGTCATTTACTTTCTCACCAAGCAAGTTATTAAACAAACTGGGGTGTTTGTTTGCCTTTTTAGTAATGTCTTACAAGAACTTAGAGGGGTTGTCCCTTTTAAAAAAAAAAAAAAAAGTTTTTTCCTGTAAGTCCTCAAAGTAGTAAGAATAAACCCATTCTGCTTTACATACCCTGCCCAGGTCCAGCACGGAGTCTGCGGCGCTTCACCCGGTGTCTTTTGTTGCCTGCATTGCTGACATCACATAGACAGCGCTGCAGACAACTGAACTCGGCGGCTCTGCTGAGTAGACGCCACAAACCGCTGAGCTCACGGATTGGCTGTCAACATGACGTCAGCACCATAGACACTGGGAGCAGCAGCGGAGACTCCGTGCTGGACCTGGGGAGGGTAAGAGACGCTAATTATTTTTTGTATCACTAAGGGAACTTATAGGAAAAACGCCTTTGAAAGGGGACAACTCCTTTAAACATTTTTATAGCTGGACGAGCAAAACACTGCGAGGCAAAATCTGTTTGATGCCAGAGTCAATTGAGCTTTGAGGGCTCGGGTAATTTTGTTGATCATGCTTTATATTTGTTGGAACAAGTTTTTGGTGTAAACATGGATGCACTCTGATTCTCGATGCCCATATGAAACTAGTGCAGGCTTATTTTTGGGGCCCATGTATACCTGGTGCCATTGCAGATCTTGCTCTTTTTGTTAAGGCTCCATGCATACAGAAGAGTAGGATCCACTCCATTGCATGACATATGTTCTGAGATTTTCTTACCTAGAAGTAATAGAGAGTAGTTCAATCAATATACAGTACCTTGTCCTAGAATATGCCACCATTAGTAAGGATAAAAAGAACCCGGCACTCAACTTAAGTTTATATGATGCACTCAAATTTATTCGTAGTACTAACAAACGTTTCGGTCATAAAGACCTTCATCAGTTATGTACTGGCGTAGTAGAGAGTAATTAGTGGAAGAAAGTGGTAAGTTCGTTACCGCGTAATCTGTTTAATCAAAGATATATGGCCATCACTATCATTACGCCACTATCCTCACAGATAAGCGGTGGACACTGCGTCTATACTCGGATACTGTCTCCCATCAAGAAACACGGATCACCCCTTATCCGACTTGATGGCCATATATCTTTGATTAAACAGATTACATGGTAACGGACCTACCACTTTCTTCCACTAATTATTCTCTACTATGCCAGTACGTAACTGATGAAGGTCTTTATGACCGAAACGTTTATTGGTACTACAAATAAATTTGAGTGCACCATATAAACTTAAGTTGAGTGCTGGGTTCTTTTTATCTATATGAATGGTGTGGGAACATACCCATGCACCCTCTCCAGTAGTGCTCACGTCCTGTCTCTTCACCATTAGTAAGGAGTCCTCCAAGAAAAAGTTGATCTCTACTGCCGGCATGTGATGTAGGACGGCCGTCTTAAAATAATGAACCCAAAATGCCGAACTGAAGAGGTTTGTAGGATAGCTAATTTTTTTTGTTGCTATTTTTGTCCTTTCCTTTCTCCAGGGTTTCAGTATTATACGGTCAATCCCCCCATGGCTTTGGACCTGACATTCGGGATCCTGTGCGAGCTTCTTCAGCAGTGGAACCACGTCACGCAAGGTGTCACCGTCCTCCTGGAATGGCTGCTAGGAGAAGATGATCTCAGCAGTGTCGAAACCACAAAAATGGTAATTACGCTGACCGGTGTCCGCAGGATCACAAAACAAACCAGGCTTGAGGTGTGAAAAGCCGGCGAGGAACAATTATCCTGAACGTTCTGTACCGAGCCTGACGTAACCCACGAGCCAGAAATGTCGTGTTCTTCATATTACCAATTAGACGCACAGGTGTTGTACATACCGGTGCAGTCATTTTACAAGAGGATATGGCAGGCATGAATACGGGTACATAATAATTGGCTTCTATGCCAAAGGGGGCTCGCGGAACTTTTATTATGACAAAATGAAAGCAAATGAGCAAAAAAGAAACATAAACACTATAGGTGTTTTAAGAGCTGTAGTGATTATAGTGAATTACCCCAATGTCTACCGAAACAGGAAAAGCTTTATAGTTTATATTTTCCTCGGCAGCGAGAAAACGGCAAAGGAAAAAATCACTTATTTATGACTGGGGCTCTGAGTAACTTTTAATTTTTAATAATAATATGTTAGGACTATTCCGATCGTCAGTGATGTTTATTATAGCTTTGCAACTTCCAAAGATATTTTCAGAAGGTTACAGAAATAGGAAGGCCTGGATATTATTAGGTGGCCACATAGGCCAATGTTCAATCAAGATTCTCTGGATACAGATCTCCAGCCTCTGTGGATAAACATAAATTATTGACAAAGACCTTTTGTGGGTTGATACGTTGCATGCTTGGTGAATAAAATACCCTGGATGAAGCTGGAGTGCTGCAGTTTTTAATAAACGAATAACAAAATTCATTATCTGTAGCCACCACTAGGGGGAGCATACACATTAGTGCTTTATCATTGAGATCAGTGTATGACCAGTATGCAGTAAGCTCTTTAGCTCCCTCTAGTGGTGGTTAGAATCAGCCAGAATGTTATCATTTAAAGTGGTGTTCCTGCACAAAAAAAGGTCTGTTGTATATGACATGTTATATAATTTTTATGCTTGATTATTCACATATGCCTCAATGCCCCGGCAGCTCCTCTTCCGCTTTAGTTTTGATGATGCACTTGAAGGGGGACTGGCTGATTAATTCCCTTTGTCAAGGGAATATTTCATTAGAAAATTACCTATTGCTTAAATCACATTTTTGTGTTACATTTATTGTTAAAAAAGTGGGCCTTTTTTTAACATGATCTACCATATTTTTTGTATTATAAGACACACTTTTTCCCAAAAAATTTTTGGTAAAAATTGGGGTGCATTTTATAATCCGAATGTAGCTTACCGGCTTCAGTGGAGCAGGGATCCCCGGGTCGCTGCTGCAGTAAGCTGACGGAGGCAGCAGGAGTGGAGAGATCTTAATCTGCACATACAAAGACTCATTTTCATTTTCCCGAAGTCCCCCGCATTAAAAATTATGGAAAGTGCGGGAAATCCGGACTTTCACAAAATGTTGGCGTAGCCCCCGCAGCGCCGAACAACCCCTCCTAACAGCCTGGGACCAGCAACATTGCCCCGCTGCTGCCTCTGCCAGCTTCCTGCAGCAGCGACCTTGCCCCCTGGGACCCCAATCCACAGCCGACGCCCCGCCAGGTAAGCTACCGTAAAAATGGACTATATGATGCACCACCATTTTATTAAAAAAAAAGTGTTTCCTCCCCCAAATTTGGGGTGCATTTTACAATGTGGTGCTTTTTATAATCCGCAAAATATGGTATATTAAAAAAATATATATATCTTAGTAATCTGACAATTTTCACACTGGTCACTGGGGATACTTTAAACTTATACTGCCTGTTCTTTAAGGAAGATTTTGCAGCAAGGATCCTGATCATCAGAAGTAAGATTACAATGGCAGGTAGCACCTCTATACACAGGACCCACCAATCATAATAGATGATGTGACAGCTGACCCTGCTTCCTTTTTAGATGCTTCATTACAATTGGTAGGTTCAGACTCTGTTCATTGTGGTTAATGTACATGTGTTGTTTCCTGAAACAAATGGAAGTTATTGTCTAAAAACACCCCAGTGGTCATTGTGAAAATTGCAAGGTTTCTAATTTTTATTTTTAAAAACATTGCCAAAAATTAAAACAAAATACATTTAACATTAAAACCGGATTGAAACAATAGAACATTTTCTGATGACCGCTTACCTTCTGAGGCCCATTACAGGGGAAGCTCTCTACTCTGGTAGCAAAACTAATGTGGAAGTGGAGGGACCAGGAAAAGGGATGCTTACACCACAGCGTTAGTATATATTTGAACAGTAAGTACAGTACTATAATTTTTGGACTATATACACTTTATTTGACATTTTTTAGCAAGAAAAAAGTTAGTGCGTCTTTTAGTCCTAACTCAGAGGGTTTCTGTTAATTGAAAAACTCCTCTGATTATTTCCATGTGCCTTATTTGAGCATATGGTTACAATTCAGGTCATCCCCCATTTGGGACACCCTTTTAGTACTGAAAGAGCAGTAATGCACAGAGCCCAATCATTTCTAGGAGTATGTTTTATTGTCCGTTACCTCCACATGTAATGGCCAGGTTGGTCCTAATGAAAATTAGTCTTTTTTTTGCACTTGGTCACTTAGCCAATGACATTGGGCTTGTAATATGGGGCAATTTATACTTTTTTTCTTTTGTTTATGAACCATCATATTGTCACCTGCCATATAAAGAATTCGGATCAGAAACTGAAAAAGTAAAAATAAGGACATACACCAAAAACCTATTTCCATGCTGAAGTCTAAATAAAGGTACCTTAGAGCAAAAAATAGTTTGCCTGTACGGTTTATATATAACTGCCTGTGCAAATATAAAAAATAAAGTTTAGTCTGGACCTGTCCTTAGGTACAGTATATCATCCCTAGATAAATAAACCTAACACACATGTAATGACAGCTAGCTCTTCCAGGAATGTTTTCAGGTGGGCTCCTGTCCTCCACACTTGCCTCTACATTGCTAGTAACCAAGGTTTGTGAGGACATCGGGCTGGACCAAGCTTCATAGATCTTCATAGATTTGTATAAAGTAGCCCGTCCTTCCCTTTTTCATTTACGGTGAGGAACTTGGTGTCTGTCAAGCTTAAGACCATAAGCCTAGATCACGGCACCAACCAAATGTTCTATATCTTCACAGGTGGAAGATGATCTCTTCGAGAAAGGGGAAGCGAACTTTTGGGCTGAGAAACTACTGTACATAAGGCTACTTTCCAAACATCTCAAGAAGCTCATAGCCTCCACTGCCCTCTCTCTACAACCCCAGGACACAATGCTGCTCCAGGTTTCCCAAGCAGCTTATGAAAGATCAGAAAAAGTACAGCACAGTCTCCATGCTTTACCACCCACTCCGGAGTTCCTGAAGACTACCGAATTCACCAGATTACTGATTCATAAAGAAAGGAGTGAAAATTGTATTGAAATGCTGAATTATATTTCTAAAACTAAACCTGAATCTTGACACAAAGAACATGTGGCCTTGGACACTTGTGTACTGGGACGAATATGGCTTAGACTTTTTTAAGACATTTTTTTTTAAATTAGTTCTGCAATGTTTTAGTCTTATTTTTTACCAAATGTATGCAAAATAAAGTAGTTCGTTTTTCATTATTTGTGTATCCCAATGTATTTGGTATTTTAGTTTTAGCCTGGTGACTGTTTCAGTAAATCAATAGATCTGCATGTGTTCGAGAAGACTATCGGCCACTGAGGAGGTGCCATGAGTAGAGAGTGAAATATGAGTTGCAACATAGTTTGTTCCTTGAAAAGATCAGAGTGAAAAACAGGATGTCGAGAAGCAGATGCAAAAGATTTACCTCCCCATCTAATAGAATGATTGTAAGTTGTAGGATGATATTTACGTAAATAGAGCAAACTAGAATTTGGATATCGGCTCCTCTGTATAGTTCCAGCAAATGTCTTACAAAACCCTCTGGAGAGTCTTGGCCAGCCATGCATTGTACGTTCTTTATAGTGTCCTGAATTAGACACAGCTCAAACAAGTCAATGCCAGAAATACTCTTTAATATCCATACATCTCTGTCTCGGCTTATATAATATGAACGTGCATGAAGACATACTTATGGTGAGTTCATCCTACTAGAGTTACACAAGGGAGGAAAGATGTGTACATTCTGTACTGCCAGGTGTCAGGCACCTGTGGTCAACGTAGCGTCCTAAAATATACTGCTTGGAGAGAGTTGGGTGATGGATTCCATCAAAAACCAACATAGAGCTAACATACTAAGCATTCAAGTATGTAAGCCAAGGAGAGAAGAATAGACAATGCAAGGAGAGGCTCCATTTGTGTTTCGGGGATTGACAGAAAGTCATCATTCAAGTTCTGTTTTTTGAAGATCCTACCAAGCTGATTGAAAAAGGGTATACACATATATATTTGATAAATACTATCTGTCAGACATCTTTTTTACACTGGCTGGATCGAAATTGTATTGATTTGGTATAACGACAAATTGTAGAACTCAACGAAATTCAAAAATATAAAACAAGTGACCACTATTCTTCAACTATGTCTTCCAAATAGAAGTTTCCCAAGATCCATACATGGGGTGTCACAGAAAGTCAAATCTCTCCACCTTTGTCTCGTTTCCGATTGTAGAACTGTTCTTTCTATGCTTCAACTTTTTGCATTCATCCTCTAAATTTGTTGGACGACATAACTCTACATTATCTTTATTACTCAGTAAAATTGTAACACACTAATAGTATGTAAAAAAAAAAAAAACATGAACATGAGTCCACACAGCAAGAGAAATAGGCAAATGCTTTTACATGATTTACTGCCCTCTGATGAACCATTTTTGGTGAAACGCAAGTTGAGTCCTATGGCGTATTTTAAGCAGCTGCCTTGGTGACCGACTTGTTTATGTGACGACATGTAAGTTTGGACTGATTCGATGCCTTTCTTATTATGGCCTGCCTCTTTCTGTCGAGGTGATGATGCCTTATTTGATTTCATAGTTAAAAGACAGTGAAAGTATGATTATTGGAAAAAAAAGTTTACAAAATTTGGTTTACCAGATAACCTTCTTTAATTTGACCTTTTCTTTCAAGATTGTATAAGAAGCATTATGGTACATATTGAGTCAATTCCATTACGTCCATTCCATAGTGTTACATCCAATTCACCGTTCTCCACGGTACCAGATGCTGTGAGATATCAACTCACCCCCCTTTATTCTTTTCACATATTGCAATGCGTGGGTTGAAATCTGCCTACAAGTTTTATTCCAGCAAAGTAAAATATACAAAAAAAAGCCACACAATGATGAGGTGGGAAACCGTCTGAGGATCAGTTCCACATATATTGAATAAAATGGGCTTTAAATGACTGGAATGAATCATGCATTTTATCCGCGGCAAGTGTACTTGACATTTTTCATACATTGTTTTAATAGAAACCAAAGTCTTTGGGAAAAGTGTTTAACTATTTCTTTTTTTAATCGTTGTTTACATGTCAGGCACAGAGCTCTGAGTAAGCATCATTAAAAAAGAACGAGAGAACGTTTTTGAAGAAAAAATCAAATGGAAAATTGTGAAATATTTCAAAGTTAGATTATATTCATCACCATACAGAAGGAACACTTGGCCTCGCTGAGGGTGGATTTTTTATGATGACTAATTGTAGACTATTGATGGCATTTTATTTCTTTTTATAGCAGACAATGCCTGAATTTCCCATTACTTGTATAATTCAGGAGCATGGTCAAATATTAAACTAAATTTCTTTATATAGTCAAATCAGCTGATTTTGACTTTCCTTTAAAACAACACAGCCTTAGGAAAATTAACATAACATACAAGTGCTTCTTACTAAATTAGAATATCATCAAAAAGTTAATTTATTTCAGTTCAATACAAAAAGTGAAACTCATATATTAGTCATATATATAGTCATTACAAACAGAGTGATCTATTTCAAGTGTTTATTTCTGTTAATGTTGATGAAATTCCAAAAGTCATTATCTCAGTAAATTAGAATAATTAACAAAAAAACACCTGCAAAGGCTTCCTAAGCATTTAAAAAAGGTCCCTTAGTTTGTTTCAGTAGCTCCACAATCATGGGGAAGACTGCTGACTTGACAGATGGCCGGAAGGCAGTCATTGACACACTCCACAAGGAGGGTAAGCCACAGAAGGTCATTGCTAAAGAAGTCGGCTGTTCACAGAGTGCTGTATCCCAGCATAATAATGGAAAGTTGAGTGGAAGGAAAATTTGTGGTAAGAAAAGGTGCACAAGCAACCGGGATAACCGCAGCCATGAAAGGATTAAGAAAAGGTCATTCAAAAATTTGGGGGAGAACATACATTTCAGTAGGCCAACATTTCGGATTTTAAAATCATTTTTCAAGCTGGTGTTATAAAGTATTCTAATTTACTGAGATAATGACTTTTGAGTTTTCATTGGCTGTAAGCCATAATCATCAACATTAACAGAAATAAACACTTGAAATAGATCCCTCTGTAATGACTCTATATAATATGAGTTTCACTTTTTGAAGATATTCTAATTTAGTGAGAAGCACTTGTAGTTGGCCCTATGGGAGGGGGGCAATGGAAACTCTGCAATCGAGCCATGCCGCTGACAGTGGTACAAATTAGTGAAGTGTATACCCCATATTGCGATATCTTAGAAAATGTATCACTATTTTCTAACATTACTAATACTACTGTTCTTATTACTGTTTTAATTATTATTTATCACCTGTGCTTAGGGCGCAGTCAGATGGCCGTATATATCGGAGAGAGATCGGAAAGCAGTCCATGGATTGGCTGGCAGCTCTCCCGACCCGAGCCTGACAGCTGCATAAAAATACGGAAGAGCTGCCGGCCAGTCCTTGCACTGCTTCCCGATCTCGGTCCGGTTTACACAGCTGTATGACTGCGCCCTTATAGTTGAGAAAAGTGATTCACAGGAACCAGATCCAGCGACCATGTCGGTACTCCACAGCGCTGCGAACTTCCAACTACTCGCCAGCATACTAAGTGTCTCTTCCAATTTGCAAGCCAACATTACGTCATATCTCGCCTGGGGTCAATGAGCTGTCTTTTAGTGCACAAAAAAACAACACACTGACCTAATATACACTTGTCCTTGTGTGTGCCTTCGCGCTTGCTCAATACTCAGCTACAAGCAGGGCTGTGGAGTCGGTGAGCCAAACCTCCGACTCCTCAGTTCCACCAACCTAGTCACTAATGATGAGCCCTCGTGGGCAGGGTCCTCTCTCCTTTTGTACTTGTGTGTGTCTTGTATTGCTCATGATTATTGTACTTGTCTATGTATGCCCCTTTTTCACATGTAAAGTGCCATGGAATAAATGGCGCTATAAAAATTAATAATAATGATCATGTACAAAAAGTGCAGCACAGATTCATCTCAACTAAAAGCTTAGATCAGAAACAGAACATGCATTTATAGGCCATTCCCAAATTCTTATGAAAAAATTTACAGCACATCCTGCTTTGTACTATTGCACCCAATTTATTATATATTTTACGAGTCGGCCCATTTTACACCAACTCCACCTGAATGGACTTTGACTCCACGACTGACTCCAGAGCCCTGGCTGCAAGTATTAAAAAATATCCTGATTTAGGAAATCCATAATCTTCCTGCGACATTTGATTAATTGCCCTCCACCAACATCTCCTAAAGAATTGTGCACGTTACGCGGGATTCGGCCATATTGAAAATCCAGATGGTCACATCTGCAAATCGGCTCCATGTGTTTGTTTGCATTGTGGATGGGTGCAGGTGCTGCCTTCTATTGCATGTGCTACTTTACTCTGTAACATGGGCCGGAATAGAACAGGAAACTTATTCAAAGTTTTTGGTGCAGTTCTTGTGTGTATTTTGCAGAAGAATCTTTCCGAAATCCATGATGAATAACTTGTGTGTGAACATATGATTTAAGCCTGCTGGACAACTACTTGTGCAGTAATATTCCCATATATGTCTCCCAGGCTGGGTAAAAATAGAGGGGAGCAAACTTTTACCCATTATCCCAATTTTTTGTCTGTGCTTTTCTCTTCTGAGGCATAAGGATGCAATTTTGCACTTTTCCTCTTATTGTTCTGCTGTCTGCGGCGTTGCCCTCTCCCTGCCCGGCGTGTAATCCTCCTGGCAGCCTTTAGCCTCTCATTTGCAATCCCCTCATTACCTGCCATCAGTGTTAGTCTTCTGCTGAAGACACAGGCGCCTCGCTGCTGCTGGGAAAGTGTCCTGGAGGCTACCTGTCATTGTGAATCATTGAAGAGGGTAGAAAACAAGCATGGTCCATATTATGGAGCACATTTATCTTTACCAATGTGTTTCTTGATCAGAGCGCACGTTTTATTGGACACCTGGTGCCCCTGACATTCTTCATAGAGGATATTAGAAGGTGATGCACTGGGGGCAATGCGAAAGGTCGGTCCTGGTTCACTTATATGCAAGTCCTGCATAGTCGAGGTGTTTATATATCAATATTATCATTATTCTTTATGGAGGACGCCACATTCTGAACAAACAGGTGAAGAATTCGAGTTCAGATATGTTGACTTAAAGGCTCCCATTCTAAGGCCTAATTCACACCAATAAATATGAATCCTACAAATTCGAAATATGGCTGCCTTAGATATCTAGGGGCGCATACTAAACCCCCATGTGTTGTGTGAACGAAGCCTAAAGAGAATAAAGTGCTTTCCTCTTAGAGTTCTAAGCCAAAGAAAGCAATGTGAATTTTAGAAGAATTCTCTATTTTGCACAATTCCTTTTACCAGTAGTCTGATCGTTCCATTGCTGGAAGCTCCAGTAATCGTCTGTCATTTGTAGGGAACCGGCCAGGAAGTGTTCAGTTTCCCTACAGCTCCTCCAGAGGAGAAATAAAGCATTACACAGTGATCATTTAAATCAATGCATGATAGATGAGCTAGGACATCCAAAGCACAAGTCTCTCTTTGTAGCGGCTCTTTGCATTGACTTATAGACAAGGATGTGGAATAAGAATTAGTGGTATTGAGAAACCATCAAGCTTTGATACTGTGTAGATGCATGAAAGACAAATGTGGGATGATCCCTTTTCCTAAGCAAAATCCTAGCTCTGGAAGGTGGCATCAGCATCCAGTAATGATCAACCTGATCTAGGCCGGGTTTACATGGCCATGAGTCACGCGACAACAACTCTCAGAAATGTAGAGTGAAAAAGACACTTGTGCAACTTGTCTGCAACTATTTTGGAGCTGTAAATAGAACAGACCAGTCGCACATAAGTTGGACGTCGCGTATAACTTACGACCGACGTCAGAAAATCCAACACCTTTGGAAACATTTGCAACTGTGTTTTGCAGTAGCGACACCAAAGGAGATAATTACATCCAGTGTTGCGATGCATCATTGTGATTTCGATACCTGAGACACATGTTGACGTGCAAATAAATTTATATAATTTATACAATGTGATTTTCTGGATTTTATTTTTGATATTCCATCTCTCATTGTTAAAATTAACCTACCCTTAAAATTATAGACTGTTCATGTCTTTGTCAGTGGGCAAACTTACAAAATCAGCAAGGGATCAAATATTTATTTCCTTCACTGTATGATGGCCGGAAATCTAACCACTCAGACACCAACTGATCCAAAGTTTGGGGACCCAAATCCCTTTGTGTAAATGGATAGAGAGTGCACATGCTCGATTTCCGCTGATTCTGAACTAACGGCATCATAAATCTAGGTGGCATTGTTAGCTTGGGTCATAAAATCCACCCTTTGGGCGAAAACTGCAACCGTAACATGGCTGAAAAAATTCCATGGCATGTACGTGTGAATGAGCACTAAAGCTGGAGCTCAATCATCACACTTTCCATAGGACGTGAGCCCGAACATTCAAATTTCACAATATTCCAATCTGCGGTGTCAGTTTCCATTACTTGTTATGGATGCTTCTGTCCCAAAGCAATTTCCCTTTTATAGAAAAACTAAACTAAATAGCAACCTTATGTGAACGATGCTGAGCCAGGCTTTGTGAAAGAAAAGTCTCGTTCTCTCCAATAAGGTACAAGCCCGGCCGTCACGGATACCGAAACTTGGAAGTCCAGAAGACATTAGATTAATGATAAGCGAACGTGCTGGGATAAGGTGTTATCTGAGCATGCTCGGGTGCTAACTGAATGACTTTGGTGATCTTGAAAAATATGTTTGAGTCCCCGCGGCTGCAAGTCTAGTGGCTGGTCGACAGCCACAACACATCTGGAACATCATTTGTTGGCAATTGCAGAGGGAGCTGCCAGTACCGGATCTTGATGATTTGCTCAAGTGCAGAACATTCCTCAGACAACCATTAATAACCTCACTGATAGCAGCCGAGGTTGTAAGTGTGGGGATTTTTGCACGTGACCCTCCAACTCCATACTAAAAAAAAATTAAAATTTTGTTTCCATTTTTTCTTCATTTTCATATAATAATCATTTCTGTCCATTTTGTGATTTCCAAAATTCCACCATTTTTCTTTCATGGTGTTGTAATGTCAGTGCTGAGGAATGTAATTTCCCCTTTGCCAAAATGCATAAAAAAAATGAGTGCTCACGTCTTATTTCCACAAATAATATCTGTCTTTTTTTTACTTTTGCTGCTCATGACACTTTTCTAAGAAAATAAACAGAGTGGTCAGGGTTTAACAGGAGGGGATGTGGTTACCTGCAGCTCAACAAATTTACAATTATTTAGACCAAAAATTGTCATAAACGCAAATCAAAGCTAACCTGGAGCTTTCATTTTACAGGGCACAATTTATTAACAAGCGTGTGCCTCTTAATAAATTGGGCACATTTTGCTCTGGTGGATTTTTTATTAGGCCTCGTTCACACGTTCAGTATTTGGTCAGTATTTTACCTCAGTATTTGTAAGCCAAAACCAGGAGTGGAACAATCAGAGGAAAAGTATAATAGAAACACGTCACCACTTCTGTATTTTTCATGCGACGTGTGTCTATTAAGCCGGGGTCACACTAGACCGTAATACGGACGAGTGCTATGCGATAAAAAATCGCATAGCACTCGGCCCAATGTTAATCTATGGTGCAGCTCCCATCATCCGATATTTTCTCCACCGTATTCAGGATCCGAGTGAAATCGCAGCATGCTGCGATTGTCAGCGTATCTCGGCCGAGACTCGCCAATGCAAGTCTATGGGTGCGAGAAAAAAATCGGATTACACACGGACCATGCGTGTGCATTGCGAGAAATACGCAGCGGTGTTAGAGAAAAGCCGGTAATTCAATTGCCGGCTTTTCATTTCTCCTGCCTAAACCCCACATGATATGAGACATGGTTTACATACAGTAAACCATCTCATATCCCCCTTTTTTTTGCATATTCCACACTACTAATGTTAGTAGTGTGTATGTGCAAAATTTCGGCGCTGTAGCTATTAAATTTAAGGGTTAAATCGCGGAAAAAATTGGCGTGGGCTACCGCGCAATTTTCTCCGCCAGAGCGGTAAAGCCAGTGACTGACGGCAGATATTAATAGCCAGGAGAGGGTCCATGGTTATTGGCCCCCCCGTGGCTAAAAACATCTGCCCCCAGCCACCCCAGAAAAGGCACATCTTGAAGATGTGCCTATTCTGGCACTTGACCACTCTCTTCCCACTCCCGTGTAGCAGTGGGATATGGGGTAATGAAGGGTTAATGCCACCTTGCTATTGTAAGGTGACATTAAGCCAGATTAATAATGGAGAGGTGTCAATTATGACACCTATCCATTATTAATCCAATTGTCTGAAAGGGTTAAAAAACACACACACACATGATTAAAAAGTATTTTAATGAAATAAACACAGGTTGTTTTAGTATTTTATAGCTCTCTCAATCCATTTGCAGACCCTCGCTTGGCAAAATAATAAACCCACAATATACATACCTTCTGATGATCCGTCACGTCCCACGAGGTAATCCATCTGAAGGGGTTAAAATATTTTACAGGCAGGAGCCCTGCTAATGCAGCTGTGCTCGTGTCTGTAAGCCCCGGCGAATGAAGGAAATGTAGGTCAATGACCTATAGTTACCTTCAGTCGCGGTGATGCGCCCCCTGGTGGATGAAATTTGCGCGGGAGCCCACGCCAATTTTTTCCGCGATTTAACCCTTAAATAGCTACAGCGCCGAAATTTTGCACATACACACTACTAACATTAGTAGTGTGGATTATGCAAAAAAAAGGGGGATATGAGATGGTTTACTGTATGTAAACCATGTCTCATATCATGTCGGGTTTGTGAAGGAGAAATGAAAAGCCGGCAATTGAATTACCGGCTTATCACATATATCGCGCTGAATTAAATATAAATACAGAATATATATATATATGTGTCTCAATGACATATATATATATATATATATACTGTATATCTGTTTTAACGAACATTTGAGCACATAAATCCATTAGATGTCGGTTTTGCAAGCCTGCGAGAAAATCTCGGCATACGGATGCCATACGGATGTCACACGGATGTCAAAAGGATCATTTGATGCGAGGAAATCGCATCCTCGCACTGCACACGGATCACTGTTTTGGAAACATTTGTGCGATTCTCGTCCGTGAAAAACGGACCGTTTTTTTATACGTTGTGTGTATAGAAAAACGGACCGTTTTTTTATACGTTGTGTGTGTCCCCGGCCTTATACTTTTCCTCTGATTGTTCCACTCCTGATTTTGGCTTACAAATACTGAGGTAAAATACTGACAGGGTGAACGTGGCCTTAAGACCAGCATATAATATTCCTAGTCTTAATAATTTCTCTACATGGTTTTTGGGGCTTTTTTTTTGCATATAAAAAAACCCCTTATTTTTGCATTTTTTTCAGCTTGTTTTACCCTGTAGAAATGACTATAGGAAAAAGCGTGAAAACCATAATAAATGAGGTGTATAAAGTGTTGTGGGCCTGCAGGTCCAGGTGGACATCTCCGTGTAGCTCAGCAGTTGCTGCCTGTGGATGTTACCTACAGCTTGTGGAGTGCAGAGATGTGGAACATGTGGCCCCCTCCCTTCTTCAAAAGACAAGAAATGGGATATTGAGGGGGATTAAGCAGCAGGGGGCCCCATATGTCAAAATCATCAAGTCAATTCTTGCTTCGGTCCCGGTGTTCATCGGTGCGAGCAGCAGAGAACTCATACAGACTGTGGAATTTGGGGATCAACTTGGACCTCATAGAAATAAATGAGATCAGCCTTAGATCTTAGTGTGTAGAGAAATGTCCGCATCGGCCCTTTATGTGTTTTATCTTTCCCACAAACATGGCTGTAAAGGAGGTTTCTAGCTCTCCGCATGCGAAACCATTAAAAAAAAACATTATCTACCTTGTGTTTTTACTTCTCAGATTTCAAGATCTCAGTTTGTTGTTAGTAAATGGGGAACACCCAGGAACACCGCTCTAACAAGTACTAGGTATGTCATCCTCTACATACCTAGTACTTGTCGGAGCTGAGGATTTGTTACAGTTGTATCCAGGATACATAATCCTCTGTGAGGACGAAACATTTTAGCCCAGGTTCACACATTCAGTATTTGGTCAATATTTTACCTCAGTATTTGTAAGCCAAAACCAGGAGTGGAACATTCAGGGCGAAAAGTATAATAGAAACACCTCACCACTTTTCACGCATTTTTCACTCACTCCTGGTTTTGACTTACAAATGCTGAGGTAAAAAACTCACAAAATACTGAATGTGTGAATGTGGCCTTATAGTAAATTGTACCAAGCTGCCAGGACGGGAAGGAATATTGTGACACTGGTGCATTTAGCAAACTACATGTAAGGCCGGTTTCACACGTCAGTGGCTCCGGTACGTGAGGTGACAGTTTCCTCCCGTACCGGAGACACTGACACACGTAGACCCATAAAAATCAATGCATCTGTTCAGATGTCATTGATTTTGTGCGGACCGTGTGCGGACCGTGTCTCCGTGTGCCAAACACGGAGACATGTCAGTGTTCGTGGGAGCGCACGGATTACACGGACCCAATAGAGTCAATGGGTCCGTGTAAAACACGGACCTCACACGGACATTCTCCGTCTGGGGTCCGTGTGGCGTGCCGGAGACAGCGCTACAGTAAGCGCTGTCCCCCCCCACATGGTGCTGAAGCCGCCATTCATATGTTCCCTGTAGCAGCGTTTGCTACAGAGAAAATATGAATGATAGTGTTTAAAATAAAGATCCATGTGTCCGCCACCCCCCCACCCCCTGTGCGCCCCCCCCGCTGGTCAGAAAATACTCACCCGGATCCCCCGTCGGCAGTCGCTCCTTCCTGGTCTGGCCGCGGCTTCTCTACTGTACGCGGCCGATTACACTCATGAATATGTGGCTCCACCTCCAATAGGGGCGGAGCCGCCTATTCATGAGTGTAAATGAGCGGCCCCACGTGACCGCATACAGTAAGCCGCGGCCAGACCAGGAAGGAGCGACTGCCGGCCTAAGGCTACTTTCACACTAGCGTCGGGCTCGGCCCGTCACAGTGCGTCGGGCCGAGGTTACCAACGCTAGCGTTGTATACGCCGCACAACGGGGGCAGCGGATGCATTTTTCCAGCGCATCCGCTGCCCCATTGTGAGGTGCGGGGAGGTGGGGGCGGAGTTCCGGCCGCGCATGCGCGGTCGGAAAAAGCGGACCGTCAGCGGCAAAAAACGTTACATGTAGCGTTTTTTTGTGCCGACGGTCCGCCACAACACGGCGCAACCGTCGCACGACGGTTGCGACGTGTGTCAATCCGTCGCTTAATGTTAGTCTATGGGGAAAAAACGCATCCTGCAAGCACTTTTGCAGGATGCGTTTTTTCGGCCAAACGACGCATTGCGACGGATTGCAAAAAACGCTAGTGTGAAAGTAGCCTAAGACGTCCATTTTTCATATGTTCTATTTATGGTTTCGGTGGACAGTCCATGGAGCTGTTCACATCCATGTTTTTTTGTGGTCACAGTCTATGGAGCTGTTCACATGTCCATGTTTTTTTGTGGTCCTTGTGTCTGCAAAAAAATCATGGAGACGTGCAAGGATGAAAATCACCCATACTAGTATATGGGTTCATTAGGTGCCAGCAGTGTACAATCCGTGTCCTGTCCATGATTAACATCGTATCACATACGAGAAGCTCTGCATTTTTTTTTCATGCGTGAAAATCCCTGATGACCAACACAGAGGACACATGGACTGTTTTTTTCTTTTTTGCAAATTGTCTCTTCAGAGAGGAATAGAACTCTAGTTCTACTTCCAACAGGTAGCACTAGAGCTGTAGCCCTCTTCGTATTTGAAGAGGCAATTATGTGTTCAGAGGTAGGAAATCCTTTCTGAACTAATGCTTCTTCCTGTTGAGGCTATTCCAGTGGTCAGGGCACTGGACTCCAAATTGAGAACTCTTCCCTACTCCATAGCTTAGTAATCATTAGGCCGGGTTTGTAAATAGACCTCAATGCCCAGACTAAATTGGAACTTACAGGCCACATATATGGCTATGACGCTGTAGGCTTGTGTCAGGAGACCCGCCGTCGGTACAAGCATTGTGGTCTGTATATGGACAATTAAATATTGTCATTAGTGATGAGCGAATGTGCTCTGATGAGGTGTTATATGCCATGCCTGGGTGCTTACCAAATGACGTGTTCGTGTAATACACTGCTCTAAAAAATAAAGGGAACACTAATATACCACATCCTAGATATCTCTGAAGGAAATATTTCAGTTGCAAATCTTTATTCATTACATAGTGAAATGTGTTGAGAACAATAAAACATAAAAATGATCAACGTAAATCAAACTGAATATCACATGGACGTCTGGATTTGGAATGATACTCAAAATCAAAGTGGAAAATCAAATTACAGGCTGATCCAACTTCAGTGGAAATGCCTCATGACAAGGAAATGATGCTCTGTAGTGTGTGTGGCCTCCACGTGCCTGTATGACCTCCCTACAACGCCTAGGCATGCTCCTGATGAGGCGGCGGACGGTCTCCTGAGGGATCTGCTCCCAGACCTGGACTAAAGTATCTACCAACTCCTGGACAGTCTGTGGTGCAACGTGACGTTGGTGGATGGTGTGAGACATGATGTCCCAGATGTGTTCAATCGGATTCAGGTCTGGGGAACAGGCGGGCCAGTCCATAGCTTCAATGCCTTCATCTTTCAGGAACTGCTGACACACTCCAGCCACATGAGGTCTGACATTGTCCTGCATTAGGAGGAACCCAGGGCCAACCGCACCAGCATATGGTCTCACAAGGGGTCTGAGGATCTCATCTCGGTACCCAATGGCAGTCAGCCTACTTCTGGAGAGCACATGGAGAGCTGTGCGGCCCTCCAAAGAAATGCCACCCCACACCATTACTGACCCACTGCCAAACCGGTCATGCTAAAGGTGTTGCAGGCAGCAGATCGCTCTCCATGGCATCTCCAGACTCTATCACATCTGTCACATGTGCTCAGTGTGAACCTGCTTTCATCTGTGAAGAGCACAGGGCGCCAGTGGTGAATTTGCCAATCCTGGTGTTCTGTGGCAAATGCCAAGCGTCCTGCACGGTGTTGGGCTGTGAGCACAACGCCCATCTGTGGATGTCGGGCACTCAGACCATCCTCATGGAGTCGGTTTCTAACCGTTTGTGCAGACACATGCACATTTGTGGCCTGCTGGAGGTTATTTTGCAGGGCTCTGGCAGTGCTCCTCCTGTTCCTCCTTGCACAAAGGCTGAGTTAGCGGTCCTGATCCACATCTCCTGTAGCGCCTCCAGCCTCTGGACACTATGCTGACAGACACAGCAAACCTTCTTGCCATAGCTCGCATTGATGTGCCATCCTGGATGAGCTGCACTACCTGAGCCACTTGTGTGGGTTGTAGAGTCCAACTCATGCTACCACGAGTGTGAAAGCACAACCAACATTCAAAAGTGACCAAAACATTTGCCAGAAAGCATTGGTACTGAGATGTGGTCTGTGGTCCCCAACCGCAGAACCACTCCTTTATTGAGGGTGTCTTGATAATTGCCAATAATTTCCATCTGTTGTCTATTCCATTTGTACAACAGCATGTGAAATTAATTGTCAATGTTGCTTCCTAAGTGGACAGTTTGATTTCACAGAAGTTTGATTTACTTGAGTTATATTCTGTTGTTTATTTTTTTTGAGCAGTGTATGTTCTAGTCCTCGCGGCTGCATGTCTCGTGGCTGTTAGACAGCAGCAACACATGCAGAGATGTTTGCTAGACAATCCCTGAATGTGTTGTGGCTGTCGAACAGCCGCGAGACATGCAGCCACGCGGACTCAGACATATTACTGGAGCATGTCAAAGACACTCGGTTAGCACCCGAGCATGCTGAGATAACACCTTATTCCAGCACATTCGCTCATCAATAATAGCCTTCTGAGCCCGGCCTTACTAGGCCAGGACAGGTTTTTCCACCCCAGAGCGTAATAAAGAATTATAATGTTTCCATTCACTGACAGCAAGCAAAAATCTAGAAAATAGTGAGGAATTAAATGACACGCTATATAGGCAGAAATTATTTTATTTGCATTATATAATGCTTAGGCATTACATACAGAAAAATAAACATTACATTTAGTGGCAAACTACAATGCCATTTAGTATATGTAATATAATCCCGTACCCAGCAATGCCAACACCGACACACGCTAAGGCTAGGTTCACATTGCGATAATGTGTGCACGCTAACGGACAGCGTTGCACGGCGAAAATGTCGCAATTAACGCCGTGCAACGGGTCCGTTAGCGCACCCATTGACAGCAATGTGAAGTTTCCCTGTAGCGCATCGCAAGCGAGTGCCTTTTTCGGCTCGCGCTAGCGATGTGCCGTTCTTCTGTGGCGCGCCTCGGACGCTGCTTGAAGCGTCCGCGGCGCGCCCGAGGTCCGTTCCCCGCTCTCGCAGATCGGGGATCTGCGAGAGCGGGGACGTTACCGCGACCCCTAAACGCGGCCCCTAAATAAACATTGCGTTAGCGCAATCCGCTAGCGCTAAACGGATTGCCCTAACGCAATGTGAACCTAGCCTTACATAATGCACCCAGATAAATATCACAGTCACATGAAATCTACTTTCAGTTGTCATGTCTCCTTATGACAATTTCCCCAGCGATAATATAACAGACCCCGGATCGCTCCATCCACATTTTATATTCTGCAGTTTCCACAATGTTACATAAGATACAAGGGTCAATGGTGAAGTTCTATCCTGATGGCAGCAACAGAGACACACGCTGGTCGTTTAGAGGTACTACACAACAATGAAAGAACTTTGTGCAAACTTTAAAGGGAACCTGTCACCACGTTTTTGGAAGATGGGATAAAAATAGCGTTAAATAGGGGCAGAGGTGGGCGTTACATTAGTGTGTGTGTTATGCGTTTATTACCCACCTAAGTTGCCGAAATAACTTTGCAAAGTCTCCGTTTTCGCCTGTCAATCAGGCTGGTCAGGTCACATGGGCGTGGTGTCTTCACCCAGATTTGGCGTAGTTTTCCGTTGGTGGCGTAGTGGTGTGCGCATGCCCAAAGTCCGGAATCCTCTTCCAGGGGATTTAAAATAGCGCGGTGTTCGTTATTGCATTGGTGATCGGTGGGCGCGGCCATCTTCCTTTGGCCGCGCGTGCGCAGAAGCGGCGCTCTGCTGGCCGCGGCTTCAGGAAAATGGCCGCGGGATGCCGCGCGTGCGCAGATGGAGATCGCGGCGGCCATTTTCCTGAAGCCGCGGCCAGCAGAGCGCCGCTTCTGCGCACGCGCGGCCAAAGGAAGATGGCCGCGCCCACCGATCACCAATGCAATAACGAACACCGCGCTATTTTAAATCCCCTGGAAGAGGATTCCGGACTTTGGGCATGCGCACACCACTACGCCACCAACGGAAAACTACGCCAAATCTGGGGGAAGACAACGCCCATGCGACCTGACCAGCCTGATTGACAGGCGAAAACGGAGATTTTGCAAAGTTATTTCGGCAACTTAGGTGGGTAATAAACGCATAACACACACACTAATGTAACGCCCACCTCTGCCCCTATTTAACGCTATTTTTATCCCATCTTCCAAAAACGTGGTGACAGGTTCCCTTTAATAACAAGTTGTGTATATGTAAATATGACAAATAAAACCTTGTGCTGTAAATCAGAGCTAGAACCTGCAAGGAGAGTGTGGCCAGGACACAAGTTGTGCAGCTTCAACATCACATAATGCAAGTGAACTGCGATGCACAAGGAACTGCAACCGCTGCAAGAAATCCAACCTTTTGCAAGTTGCTCGTCAAGCCTTGTAGGATGTAATGCAATCCCATTAATGTAGCAGCGGCCAAAGTCGCCACAGAACCCAAGCCTTATCATTACACATACATACGGCCTTCCAATGGGCTACTGATAACACACACTGATTGTTATAGCATACTATGGTGGCAACACAGGTCACGTGCCCACAGATGACTATGCTGCAATGCGGACACAGACCAGAGAGGGCCCCTGTGCAAGAACAATATATGGGCCCTTTGCAGTCCAATAGCTGACCATAATGCATAATTCCACCTATTTTGGAGGTGGATGTGGCCCCCTGACCTCTTGGGCCCCTGTGCGGCTGCACAGGTTGCACCAATAAGGCTCCGTTCACAAGATGAGCTTTTTTGATGTTGCAGAATCTCTGCACCGACTATTTAAATGAGGTGAGGTTATCTTTTTTTCATTGCGTTTTTGCTTTGATAAAACTTTAGGTGTGGATTACATGTGTTTTTTTATGCGTTCCTGCAGCAGCATGAGCGTTTTTTTTTGCTGCGGACTTTCCCCATCTAATGTAGGTCTAGGGGGAAAATCTGCACAGAAAACTCTGAGTATCCGCAAGAGAAATTGACATGTTGCAGCACGGTGGCGCAGTGGTTAGCACAGCAGCCTTGCAGCGCCTAGAATCCTGGGTTCAAACCCCACTAAGGACAACGTCTGCAAAGAGTTTGTACGTTCTCTCCGTGTAATTGAGATTGTGAGCCCCAACGGGGACAGCGATGATAATGTGTGCAACCTGTAAAGCGCTGCGGAATATGTTAGCGCTATATAAAAATAAAGATTATTATTATTATGTTGCGGATATGAAACCCGCATCGTGGGTCAGTTTATGCATCGTTAAAAAGAAGCACAGCGGGAAGAAATTTCTAGAAATCCCATCCACTTTGTGAGTCGCTGTGTTTTTTTAAGCAGCAAAATCAGGCGGCATCAAAAACGCACCCAAAGCTCATGGTGGGAACGTAGCCTAATATGTCCGCCCCTGGTATGCCGCGCCTACATCACAATATAATGCAAAGGAATGGGGTCACGTAAGGTTCTATGCAAAGTACTACAACAAAAACATACCGCAACCTTACGGCTCGCAACACAACATTCACCTGCACAATGCTGCTGTGATATAGCAGCAATCAATGTGCCATGGCCACATGTGTTCTTGCTGAGCTCACTGGGAAACTTGGAGATAAAGTGACTAGTGATGAGCGAACGTGCTGGGATAAGGTGTTATCCACCATGCTCGGGTGCTAACCGAGTTTTTTCGGCGTGCTCAAAAGGTAAGTTCGAGTCCCCGCGGCTGCATGTCTCACAGGCGCAACACATGCATGGATTTCCTAACAAACAAGCAATCCCTGCATGTGTTGTGGCTGTCGAACATCCGGGAGACATGCAGCCGCAGAAGTCGAACATACTTTTTAAGCACGCCGAAGACACTCTCTTAGCACCCAGGCATGGTGGATAACACCTTATCCGAGCACGTTCGCTCATCACTAAAAGTGGCAGCGAGCTGCAACTGGTATCTTCAGCGCCTCGGTGAATCATTACTGCACATTATCGCAGTCATTCTCGCTCTTCCTTTGCTACAAACGCGCTTTTGTTTAGAGGAAAATGACTGTTTAGAGACAACCTCTATTATTACTCTGGTATTGAATGTCATTTTAGCTAGAGGGAATCTTATCTCCGCATGTGTCTGGCAGCCATGTGGCAGACAGGCCTTTTAGGTTTTTTTTTTCTTCCAGTTTTGCAGCAGGCGCTAACACTTTTGGCCACTTGGTGGAGATGTCCCTCTGCCAAAGAGCCGCTACAGGACTTGGCCTGTCAACTCTGCCTTTGTGTAAAGGAATCTTTAAAAAAAAAAAAAAAGTTAACCCTTCCAATGGGTTCCCTGAATTATGAAAGTTTTTGTTACACCTCCAGTATTTAAACCCGGTAGTAACATAATTGACCATTTTGCCCTAAGATTTCTTGCAATTTTATTTTACCAAAAACTATTAAAAAAAAGCATTTTAAGTAATAGTAAAATGTAATCAATTTGGATTTGAAAGTCTACACAATACAGAATGGGGGGGGAGTGTCTGTGCTCCAGTATTGTGTTCTGCCCCCAGGGCCTGTAATTAGTGCATAATAAGGGTTTTCAGCCTTGCTCTACTTGTTATATGCTCAGGACAGTGAATGCCATTGCAGGAGGACAATTAAGTCAAGATAACTACTTTGGTAGAGGGAGACTGTCAGGAGCAGTCATAAAATCTCAGGGGCTATTACTCCAGCAGTATGGCACATTTGGGAGACTTAAAGGGGAAGTGTCTGTTTAGTGAGAGCCATTTGTCCTGGCCTTTGAAGACACAAGGACTGTGGTGAAGAGTGAAATCTGTCAGGGGGAGATCTGCCTTTGGGACTTATTAAAAAAAAAAAAAAAAGACAAATGTAAATGTCCAGCCATCCCCATGGCCAGTTTTATTTAAAACAGTCAACCTAGGACCCAAGAGCCTGGAAGGAGGCCCAAAAGATCAGTTGTCCCCATGGAAGAAATAATGTTTGGGGCAAACAATGGAATAAATCTTTTACCAGATTTGAAGTTTGTGGCTTAAAACGTTCAACATAGCTATCATGGGTGCAGGGCTTACAGTCACCGATGGGCCCAGGAGCCTGGAAGGAGGCCCAAAAGATCAGTCATCTGTATGGTAGAACTAATGTTTAGGGAAAACAATGAAATAAAACTTTTACCAGATTTGACGTTTTGTGGCTTAAAACATTTAAGGCTACGTTCACACTAGCGTTGTGCGCCGTTGCGTCGGCGACGCAACGCACAACGCACGCAAAAACGCATCAAAACGCACGCAAAAACGCTGCGTTTTGCGACGCATGCGTCGGTTTTTGCCGAAAATCGGACGCAAGAAAAATGCAACTTGTTGCGTTTTCTTGGTCCGACGCTTGCAGCAAAAAAGACGCATGTGTCGCACAACGCAACAAAAAAAACGCATGCGTCCCCCATGTTAAGTATAGGGGCGCATGACGCATGCGTCGCCGCTGCGTCGCCGACGCAAACCCGACGCACATTAGCTTAACGCTAATGTGAACGTAGCCTAACATAACTATCGTAGGTGCAGGGGTTACAGTCACCCATGGGCCCAGGAGCCTGGAATGAGGCCCAAAGGATCAGTCGTCCCCATAGTAGAATTAATGTTTGGGGCAAACAATAGAATAAAACTTTTACCAGATTTGAAGTTTTGTGGCTTAAACCCAGCACCAAAACTATCGTGGGTGCAGGAGTTACAGTCGCCCACGGGACCAAAAGATCTCTATGGCTCATATGAGACTAATACTATTAAAGATTCTTTATAGTTGGGGGGGCCATGCGAGAGATTTTCCTATTGCAGCGCCTGAGTTTCAAGTTATGTCACTGAGTGAAACATGAGCATTTTATGATTAGTTACCAGGGGATGTATTTGATTTTATTGTAAAGGGGCTACAAAGAAAATGCTTGTGGCTAGATGGCGACTTTGGCAGTAACACAAGTCACACGATCAAAGATGGCTCTGATCCGCTGCTACGTTGCAATGTACCGCAACTGTGGCAAGCAACTCGCAAAAAATCCAACTGGTTATGGCTTTCTGTAACTTATTTGTCGTGGTACCTCACGGGTCCCAAAGTGGCCCCATTTATGTATTTTACAGTGCGACCTGAGTCACTGCGATATTTGTGTCCAGCACCAGCCTTAAATTTGTTCTGGAGGACCAAACAACCCACTGATGGTCCATTGGCCCTAATGTACTCTATGTAATACTTCATTTCCCCAGTGGTCGTGCTGTAGGGAAATTGAACAGTTTATTCCAGTCTTTTCACCGATTGATGCCGATCCGCTAGGTTTTCCGCAGAAGAAACCAGCTTTATTGTGGGGGGTCTGTTCTAACAAACAGGGATTGTCCCATATATGTAGACTGCCGTTAAGTATATGGTCACTATATGGCCACAGCTATTTTAACCAGCTCAGAATTTCATCACTGTAAATTTATGTTGTGAAACGAAAAGCAGCTTTGGCAAACAGGTCCTGATAACAGAGTACAGAACATGTAGGCCTTATCTGCTGCGATATAGGGGCACTAAAAAATGCAGTCACACATACAGTTCCAGAGAGCAGACATTAACAAAAAAAAAAAAGTACTTTGCAATAAAACTTATGAGATAAAACTGCAAGACAAAGTCTGTAAAAATGTAATCTGCGGTGTGTAAACATAAAAAAGTAGTTCTGGCTGGATGAGAAGATCACATAGAGAGGCCTGTGTTACTGAAGGAGTTAATGATCTGCTCTCAGAGTGCAGATAGCACAGACTAGGTTTATTTAGCCTGCAAACCAGCTGCACAAGCTCCAGGGAGGGAGAGATAGGAAGTTTTGGAGGAGGGGATCTGGCTTGTCACTCATTAACCAGCCACTGCCGGGTGGAGGATGGGACATGTTGAACTGGGTGCGGTGTTGGGGAGGGGAGAGAGAAAGGAGCTGCAAGTTTTGCAAACAGCTTTTTCTCTTCTCCTGGGACAGAAGTGAACTGAAGGCACCGGCTGCAGTACACAAGGTGCCAATGCAGCCATTTAGGAAGGGGGCACTCCTAGGGCGGCTTACCCTTTACTGCAGAAGCCTTTTCACATACCAGTCCTATAGATAGCATGGTGTGAGCCACAACCCTATACTAATATTCTGGTTTATACTATGGTCTCTTCATGTAGTAGAGTTTCCACTGCTGGACACGCTCGTTTTCAGGCCATGTATTTCTAGGTTGACTTCCATGAACTTGGGACTATAAACTTGTAAAATATCTGGTCTGCAGCCAGTGTATAAAACACCGCAGATGCTAGAAGTGCGCGGCCTTACAGCTGGGGCACCGCTGTCATGGAAGGGGTTAAGCAGTGTGTATATGGTGAGGGGAAAAATACCATGACCAGACAAATTTACTTCCTATATTTCTTAATTTTGGAGTCCTAAGGAAGAGAATTGGTAAAGTGGCATCCAGCTCAGCTGGTATCCAGTGCATGGTCTGCTCTCTCGCCCCTATGCAGTGCATGGTCTGCTCTCTCCCCCCTATGCAGTGCATGGTCTGCTCTCTGCTCTCTATGCAGTGCATGGTCTGCTCTCTATGCAGCGCATGGTCTGCTCTCTCCTCTGTATACAGTGTATGGTCTGCTCCCTATGCAGTGCATGGTCTGCTCTCCTCTGTATCCAGTGCATGGTCTGCTCTCTCCCCCCTATGCAGTGCATGGTCTGCTCTCTCCTCTCTATGCAGTGCATGGTCTGCTCTCTATGCAGTGCATGGTCTGCTCTCTATGCAGCGCATGGTCTGCTCTCTCCTCTGTATACAGTGTATGGTTTGCTCCCTATGCAGTGCATGGTCTGCTCTCCTCTGTATCCAGTGCATGGTCTGCTCTCTCCTCCCTATGCAGTGCTTGGTCTGCTCTCTCCTCCCTATGCAGTGCATGGTCTGCTCTCTCCTCCCTATGCAGTGCATGGTCTGCTCTCTCCTCTGTATACAGTGCATGGTCAGCTCTCTTCTCTATGCAGTGCATGGTCTGCTCTCTATGCAGTGCATGGTCTGCTCTCTATGCAGTGCATGGTCTGCTCTCTATGCAGTGCATGGTCTGCTCTCTATTCAGTGCATGGTCTGCTCTCTCCTCCCTGGCACTGCACAGGGTTAATACTGAGGCTCACACTTCCTGCTACGTGGTCAGCCTGCACATGCTGCGCCTTCCACACACTGTGCTCTGTGCAGGCCTCCAGATGCAGAGTTAACCTATCCTTGCAGATGTTGCTTTTGGAGCACTTTGTTGACATTAACCACTCGCATGCCGGATTTACCGTATAGCGATAGGTCCAAGCATCAATATGCCAAAAAATTATTTAAACAAAAAAAATCTGCATGATCTAAACCAGTGGTCCTTGTGGCTGTCCTGCTTTTGCAAAACTACAACTCCCAGCCTGTTCAGTTTTTTAATGGCTGTGGTTCCACAACTGTTGTCTATTAGATTGCGGTGCAATGTCCCACCATCAGTCTGGGCACGGGTATCCTCAGTAATGAAGTAAGAACATCAGTCACATCTGACCTCTTTGGATAAATTCAGAAAGCGCTTGGACAACTATTTCCTATTTACTTCTATGGGAAATTCACTTTGCTGTTCATACGAGTTTTTGTTGCATTTAACCTTTTTTTTTTCCCTGAGGAAATTTGCAGACTCCATCTTGGCATAGCCTTACGGTCACCTGCCCGTTGGATAAAGCCGGGCCGGCAGTTACCGCATATTTTCTGCTGTACGTTATTCTCCTGCCTGATATAAAAAATTTAAACGTCTCCGAAATAAGAGTTTTGCAACAGCTGGAAACTGGATGTCTCATAAGTGATGTGAATAATTCAAGAGTGAAAATAATTTGGTTTATTATGTGTAGGGCAGATATTTATGCCCCTGGGGGGTGTTAAAGATGTTCTGCAGCGCCCATGGGATGTAATAATCCCACAGATGATACCCTATTCTATACTGGCCAGAAAGAGAAAACTGTACAGAGAGTCCAGTCCTATTTGCCTGTAAGGGTAGACAGTGCCATGCATGGGGTCCCCAGAAACCCCCCATCCTGGGGTACCAGGAAGGGGAGTCCCAGCAGCAGGATGGGGGGTTCCCAGGACCAGGATGGTGGTCCCAGGATGGGGGGTTCCCAGCACCAGGATGGGGGATCCCTGCACCGAATGAGGGTCCCAGGATGGGGGGGGGGGGGTTCCCAGCACCAGGATCGGGGGTTCCCAGAACCATGATGGTGGGTCCCAGGACCTGGATGGGGTTCCTGGCACCAGGATGGGGAGTTCCTGGCACCAGGATGGGGAGTCCCAGGACCAGGATGGTGGGTCACAGCACCAGGATGGGGAATACCAGGATGGGGGTTCCCGGAACTAGGATGGTGGGTCCTAGGACCAGGTTTGGGGGTCCCAGCACTAGGATGGGGGATCCCGGCACCAGGATGGGGGTCCCATTTGTTTTGCATCCCGTCTATATGTGGAGCCCACGATAGATCGCCCTGGACAGTTTTTTAATAATCCAGGGGGTTTTTTTTTACATTGACTGCCTCCGAAGAGGTCAAGTCCAGAGTGCAAAAACATCAAGGCGCACTGAACTTTTCCTAAAGTTGGTTACTGAGTGCAATCCCAAATGTTGCACGTGAATAAGCCCCGTAGTGTATACGGGATCCATACAGCAGGACGCTCAGCTCCGCGGAAAAACATCCAGGCCCCATATTCCAGTTTGCCTGGATCGGCCATTAATAAACCCCCAGCTACTTTGTCATTCAGCATGTAGTTTTTTTCTTTGCTTGTGGAGAATAGGCTTTAGGGCCTAGCTGGCTGGGACTTGTAGGCGCGGGCCTTGCCACCGCCCCTCGCCCTGTGCTCCGACAGACTCCACGGCCTCCCTTGTCTCGGGCTTTATCACAGTGCGGGCGCGCTCGTTCGTTCCCAGGGAGTTGGCAGACGTTCAAGGTCTTGTGATAGGACTAACAAGCCAACTTCATGTCCTTTGACACAGGAGCCCTAATAAGCCAGCACGGCCATATTTACCAGTGGTGGTGCTCCGGGCGGTTTCTTACCTCTTTTGTGCCGCCCTTTTCCACTACTCTTATTTTTTATTTTTTGCACTTCTCGGGTTGGTGGAGGTAGGTGGCCATCGCCTGTAATGGGAGAAATAACTTTATCATGGCCTGAATGTAAGAAACTCAGATTGCAAAAGGCAAGGAGGGAAAAAAAAGTTTCCAGTGACCATTTGTGAGGCAGCAGCAGACAGGGGAGGAGGGTGGAAGGAAATAAACAAGGAAATGTGAGAGAGCGGAGAAGGGGAGGGGGCCGCTCGGGTTTCCCCTCATACTCCTTGATTCATTGAGACACCCTGCTGTCAGGGGTCCAGTACCCGGCCATGTAGGAGAAGCAGCGCCACATGTTTGTGCCCGAGCCCGCCACATACTAAACACGGGACACAAAGGCGGCGACCTGCTGCATGCCCGCTTCTTATGGGACTGGACGGGCATCTAGGACTTGTAAACAAGTCAGACGTTTAGGGGTTAATGGCTTCTTTTTTCTTTTACTAAAGGAACAATAAATGAAAAAAAAAACAAAATCACCAAAATATTCAACCATCTATGAGACGGTGGAGGAGATGGCATCGTAGGGACCCCTAAGTGACCCGCACAGGCTGAGACTTGTAGTCCCCACCAGCACGCATTGCTAAATTACTTTTTGTTGGGTTTTTTTCGCATTCACTTCTGAGACTTGTAGTTCCCCCAAGCACTGACTGCACACAGTGATCTTATTTGTGTCAGTCTATGGAGTTTACTATTCACTTCTGAGACTTGTAGTTCCACCACTAGGATCAGTTGCAAGGTTTAAGTAGTACTAGGGGCATTCTGAGACTTGTAGTTCCCCAAGCACCGACTGCACACAATGCTCCTACATGCAAGTCTATGGAGTTTACTGTTCACTTGAAACTTGTAGTTCTTCAAGCACTGACTGCACACACTCCTAATGATATCAGTCCGAGTTGACTTCTGAGACTTGTAGTCCCCAAGTACTGACTGCTCATAATGCTCCTATATATGGGAGTCTATGGAGATTACTATTCACTTCTGAGACTTGTAGTTCCCCAAGTACTAACTGCACACACAACTTCTTATATGCATCAGTCTAGGAGTTTTGCTAGTCACTCCTGAGACTTGTAGTGCCACCACTAGGATAAGTTGCAAGGTGCTTTTATAGGACTCAGGGCGTTCTGGGAGCTGTAGTGCCCCTAAATACTGGTGACGAGGCAGAGGATGTTGTGAGAGGAATGTGTGCGCCGTTGTCAGCATGGAGGCAGGAGAGCAGCTGTGCAGCCTCTGAGGCGGTGGACGTGCTCGCTGGCTGCTGGGCTGGGACTGTTCTCTCAGGGTGAAGTCTACAAGCTTCTACCCGAGGAAATTGGCGGCGACCAATAGGAAGGCAGGGAGGCGTTGCCCGGAGACCACGGCTGGGTCAGCGTTCTCTCCCTCCCACCGCGCGCCCTAGTAGCATTTATATAGTGGTGCCTGGACGCGGGCTGGGGAGTCAGCTCGTTGCACTTATTTCAACTCCAATCAACCCAAGTGAATTCGGACCTGGCAGCCCTTCCCCTCCCCCCTCGGAGCCTTAGTCGTGGCTATTCCAAACCTTTCTCTACTAACGCAGGATCTTCTCGGTCCTCTGGACTCGCTGCAAACTGGATCTCGAAATGTCTGCAACCCTTTTATCCGCCTTCTACGACATCGACTTGTTCTGCAAGGTGTGTACCGAGCCTCGTGCGTGCTGGGCTGGGGGCGAGGAGTCTGCAGGGAGGGGAGCTTTGTATGTCTGTGTGGGGGGGAGACAAGTTCCCAAGTTTTGCTGATTGACTTGTACAACTTCTTTTTTTTGTGATCGTTTAAATGCACTTGTGTAAAGTTTCTGGGTAGGAGTCATGTGAGTGCAGTGTGATCCAGATCATATGGACTGAGAGAGAGAAAAGTGCAACTGTTGGTGTAAAAGATCTAGAATGTTCTGATGTTTGTGTCTGCACCCAGGGATCTGCAAGCAGCTTAGATCCAAGCTCTAGGAAAGTCTTGTGCTGCTGGTGAGTGTGCAGATGGCTGGGACTGGGCTGTCCCTGTGGCTGCACTAACTCAAAAGTGACTTTCTATCTAGGAGTCGTAAATGTCTCACTTTTTAGCCTAGAGATGGTAGAAGTTCTTGGTGCACAGTGCAGGAGCTGAGCCTGGTGACTAAGCTTGGTGTGCAGGGTTTATTAGTGGGTGGAAGTTCTGCAGCTTTTGCACCGCTGGATCTGACATGTCTTTACTTCTTCTCTCCCTTAGAACGAGAAAGTCCTGAACAATCTGAACCTGAGCAGCATGCTGGACAAGAAGGCGGTGGGCAGCCCTGTGAGTAGCCCCAACTCCAGCTTGATCCCGGGCTTCCTGCGCAGACACTCGGCCAGTAACTTGCAATCTCTGGCCAACAACAATAATTCGTCCCCGAAGTTCTGCAACAACAACCTCAAGGAGTCGTCGGTAGTGAGCAGCACCGCCTTGCTGAACAAAGAGAATAAGTTCCGGGACCGCTCGTTCAGTGAGAATGGGGAGCGTAGCCAGCATCTCATCCACCTCCAGCAGCAACAGCAGCAGAAGTCCGGGGCACAGATCAACTCCACCCGCTACAAGACTGAGCTGTGCCGACCTTTTGAGGAAAGTGGCACTTGTAAGTACGGCGAGAAGTGCCAGTTTGCCCATGGCTTCCATGAGCTGCGCAGCCTGACCCGGCACCCCAAGTACAAGACGGAGCTGTGCCGCACTTTCCACACCATTGGTTTCTGTCCTTATGGGCCCCGCTGCCACTTCATCCACAACGCTGAAGAAAGGAGGCAAGCGCCTGGTGGAGGGGGCTCCCCTACTGATTGCTTCAATGGCCAGCGCCCCAAGCTGCACCATAGCCTCAGCTTTTCTGGCTTCCCCAACCACAGTGGCCTGGACTCTCCTTTGCTGGAGAGCCCGACCTCCCGCACCCCACCTCCACAGCCCTCCAACTCCCTGTACTGTGAGGAGGCTGTCCCCTGTGCCAACAATGCCTTCACCTTCTCTGGTCAGGAGTTGAGCCTCATCACCCCACTGGCCATCCAGACCCACAACCTCTCCGGCTACAACAATCCGGCAGCCTACTTCCGTCAGCAGCCACCAGCCTCCTCCAACTCTCCCCCACCAAGCCTCAACTTCCAACCCTTGAGGCGTCTCTCCGAGTCTCCGGTGTTTGACGCCCCACCAAGCCCACCCGACTCTCTCTCTGACCGGGAGAGCTACTTGAGCGGCTCCCTGAGCTCTGGCAGCCTGAGTGGATCCGATTCCCCAACCCTGGACTCAAACCGGCGCCTGCCAATCTTCAGTAGGCTGTCTATCTCCGATGACTGAGCCACCGCCACCCCCTGCCTGTAGGGGTTCTCTGGACTGGGGAGGCAAATGCTACCCAGGCTGGTATGAATGATTTTTTTTTTTTGTTGTTGTTCTTTGTTTTAATGATGTGGGCTTCATAGCCTCCTAATAACAGAGGGCAGAGCTGTAAAAGCCCACAGCTGCTGCAGAATCTCTTTTAAAGAAAGAATTTAAAGGGCAAGTGCTGCCTTACTCTTGGTCATGTTGATTGTTCTATTTCTTTAGATGGCAGAAGAGTAAATGCTCTGCTACACTAGAGGTTATGTGGCAGCTGGGGGTCTTTGCACACCACAAGCTGCCCTGGCGAATGGACTATAGAGGGGTTATTGCCCACCCTGCCTTTAAATACAGCGGAAGTGTCAGGGGCCCAGTTTTGCCCCTCTGTATTTTGTAAAAAAGAAAAAAAAAGCTGCCAGTCTGTTTCCCCCACGCCTCCCTGCCTCCCTCCTTGCTTGCTAAAGAGACTCAGGAGGGTGAAAGAAAAAGGATGACCCAACTCTGCAACATTGTAATTACAGCAAGGACTAAACACTTGAACTATTTGAAGCTGGCACTCATGATGTTCCCTGTATTATTATTATTGTTAATTTTTTTTGGGTTTTTTTTGCCTTTGTGCCTCTGCCAATTTTTTTTTTTTTTTTTTTTTTTTTTTTTTTATTTAATGGATCACCCGAGTCTGAAAAAAGATTCGGGGAAAGAAAAAAGAAAACAAAAAATCCTGAAAGCTGAACAAAAAGAAAAAAAAAAAACTCTTGCAAAAGGGCAAACTTAACAAATAGAACAAAACTATTTTTATAGAACTGTGTGGGTTAGCGGGTGGGATGTGTCTTTTTTTTTTTTTTTTTTTTTTTTTTTTTTTTGTCTGGTGGGAGGGCGGGGGATAGTTTTATGCACCAGCAGGCATTCCATCTCTTGAAGCATTAGCACAGCAAACTTTGGGAGGGAGGGGGTGGAAGGGAACACTTTTTTTTTTTTTTTTTTTCTCCTCCCAAAAGTTTAATAATAAAAAACACAAACAGTCCAAGTTGGAGAAAATATATTAAAGTGAAAAAAAACAAGCTTTTTTTAAAAAAAATTAAAAAAAATTCACCATCCTGCCGAGAATATGCCTTAACAACAAGCGAACCCTCTAAGATGTCTATTTTCCTTTAGTTTAACATGTACTAAAACTTTCATTCCAAAGTTTAACATCAGTTCCATTTCCATCGCTTAGTGGGCTGTTAGCTTAGAACAATTTTTGTTCCTCTTATTTGGAAGCACTCAGTTAGTTTATAATTGTTGAATAACTGCTGATTTATTATTTTTTTTTGTTTATTTTATTATTATTATATTATTTTTAGCTGTCTGAGTTGCTTGCCTGTCACTGCACACAACTCAATATGAAAACTATTTAACTTATTTATTATCTTGTGAAAAATATACATTGAAATAATTTGTTCATACTGTATTTATCGGGTATGATGAAAAGCAATAGATATATATTCTTTTATTACGTTTAAATTATGATTGCCATTATTAATCTGCAAAAAAATGTTGAGTGTATGTTCTTTTCACAGTAATATATGCCTTTTTTTTTTTTGTAACTTCACCTGTTTTATTTTATTGTAAATGAGTAAAATCTTAATTTAAGAGATTGTATGTAATATTTATTTCATTAATTCCTTTCCTTGTTTACGTTAATAAAAAAAAAAAATTAGAAAAAGAAAAAAAAAAGTTTTGAATGGTTTCTGTTAAGAAATCTCAGTGCTGTGGAAGAAGTTCGAGGATTTTTTTTTTTTTTTTTTTTATTCCCCACCCTATTTTTTTATATAATCTTGTAGCCCGTCCAAAAAGAAAAAGCTAAGAAAAAGCATTTATAATTTGACTTGAGTGACTCACTCAGAATTTCCATTATTATTATTTTTAATATTTTTTTTTTTGTCTATTTCCACCGCTATCACTGTGATGGTATGTAGCAATAATTTGGGTCCCAGTATTATATTTCACAGTGCCTTTTGAAAGAGTTCACACTTGCCTTAAATGTTTTCTCAACCAAAAAAGTATTGTGTAAAGGTGTGATAAATTGAATGTAGGGATGGGATTTATTTTTTTTTATATTTTTTACCACTCTAATTTAAAAAAAGGGCCACATTTTGCATCTGAAACTTCATGCAGTACGTGCAAGTGTCTTAAAATTTTCTAGATCTAATTTAAAAAAAAAAAAAAAAGCCAAATGTTTTTACATTTATTATTCATTTGCCTTGATGGTAAATAGCAGAAACAAAGCTTTTTATTTATTTTTGGGTTTTTTTAAAAAAATTTTTCTCCTCCCTCCCTTTCCTTCTTGTACATAGTAGGTACCGACAGAGCACTATGTACTTTTTTTTTTTTTTTTTTTGCTTTATTTCTGAACTACTTTAACCAATATTTTTTTTTATTTTCCTGAATGTAACGAAAGGATGAGTTGACTTTAATTATATGTATATATAATTAGTCGGTTCACTAAGAATTGTGAGACTGTAAAATTTGTACTGTAAATGTTTTGTAGTTCTCCCAATAAATTTTTGGAAATAAAAAAAAAAAAAAAAAAATCACATACCCTTGATGTGTTGTCTGTAAGTTGGGTTTTATTTATTTTTTATTTTTTTTCCTACAGGTTTAGAGTTTTAAAATCTGAAAAAAGGGCCGTTCTTGCAAATGTTTTTATGGCTTTGCGCCAACACAAATACCAAGTACTGTAGACTGTTCCAAAGTGCTAGTTCAGGAGGTATTTGCAGTACTCTTTAACCCTTCTGCTCCCAACATGGTAGGGGCTGATAATTCACGAAGACCAGCAGAACTTCCTGTGTTGTTTTGTTTGTTTTTTATAGTTGGGTGGAGGGGGACACTACTTTAGGCATATTTTTATTTAGTTTGCCTTTTTGTGTTTATGGTTTATTTTCCTTTTACTCACTATGCCATAGGATGGGTATAAGCTGGCTCCTCTCCCACACTATGGTCCTCTACCTCCCCCTAATTAATAAAATATATATAATTTTTTTTTTTTTTTTTTTTTTTTTTGAGTAGTGCTTAAAATATTTTTGCAAGGTCACACTCGACCTGTTCTGATCACCACATCGCACATAATTCTGCTCAAGTCAAATCCTTAAGGAAAAAAAAACAAAACAGAAAGATCAGAAAAGTAAAACCCAATAAGGGCGTCTGATTTTTTTTTTTTTTTTTTTTTTGCATTAAGTTAGTGCAATTTCCTGCTCCCTTCTGCCTGAGAGTTGCATGCACTGTAGCAAAGTCACCACTAGGGGCATTGTTCCACAATGTTTTAATATAGTTTTAGAAAAGTTTTTTTTCTCTTTGTGTTGAGTAATGGAAAGTTTCTAAGGTTCGTTACTTGAGACCAGCTAGCACATAATGTATGCATTGACTAAAATATGGGTTTTTATAGATTCTCAGCATTCATAAACTTGCAGGAGCTCATATGAGCGGAGGATCCGTGGGCTGAAAAGGGCAATGTTTTTCTATACGTTCCAGACTTCCTGTATATAAACATACAGAAGACCACAGTGAGCTTTTCCTCTCCGAACTGATAACAGAGAACAATGGCGAAGTCTCAAATATCCTGTTTTTCAGGCCCTGGGGATTCTTATATTCATGCTATTACAGTATACAATGAAATGTTAAGGTTTAGTGGGATATTAATTTA
Organism: Ranitomeya variabilis; assembly: GCF_051348905.1. Lineage (NCBI taxonomy): Eukaryota > Metazoa > Chordata > Amphibia > Anura > Dendrobatidae > Ranitomeya > Ranitomeya variabilis. The sequence goes on along the minus strand of NC_135233.1, from coordinate 48,067,035 downwards.
TGCAGCCACTTTAATTTCATTCCCATTTGAAGCCGCTGTCTGTTATTTCAATTTCATGGACTGGGATTTTAGATTGAGCCATAGATGGGAGGTCTCCTGACTTTCAAGGGGGCTTTTAAGGACCAAGATTGAATCGGTCAATGGTTCTGCATATTTTATGGATTTTTTTTTGTTTGTTTTTTAAAAATTCTTTATGCAAATTTTGAAGGTTGTGTTTTTTTTGTTTTTTTTTCTACTTGCTGTCAAGTTATGTGATGGGGGCAAAGTCGAATCATCATTTGATTGTTTATACTCCTATGGCAACTTTCACAGCCAAAGCTTACAGTGCAGCTTCTTGCAAGTGCAACCTGAAAGGTCCAAGTTGCAAAAAGTCCAACTACATAAAACCTTTTTTTTTTTTTTTTTTTCTCCAATTTGCTTGTCCAGGTACATTGCAGGCAGCACTTTCCTTTTCCTTGCATTATCCTGCTATGTAGCAGTGACTTAGTGATCGTTGGCCGCACGGCGTGTGTCCCTTCCAGCCTCAGCGTAGTTGTTGTGTAAAGGTTTGGTGTGTTGCACCCATTTACCAGGATTTTAAACAGCTTGTTGCACACTGCTCACTTCCATATGAGGGGCGAATGTCGGGATGTGTGCATTTCGCAGATATGGTGCACCAATGTAGGGATTGCCACCGGAAAAACTCTTAATGGTGCCATTGGTGCAGCTGATGGCAAACGACCCCACGTAGCGAGTGCAAGCGGTCTCGCCAGCAGTCATCCCTCACTATTAAGAGCAAGATATTTCTATAGCGCCATCATGCTGCACAATATCAGCCATTACAGAGTAAGATACTAAAGTAATCAGTCCGTGCTCACAAGAACTTACAATCTATGCTGAAATAGAACCTCATTCAGGCGTTAGGTGTTTTTTTTTGTATATGTTGTGTTTTTCACGGACCACACTCGTACCTATAATAGTGAACAGGGCCACTCACACGGCCATGATTTTTTTTCTGGACCGAGCCGTCAGTGAAAAATCACATAGACGTGTCTGTTTTTTTGATCCAAGTGTCGGATAAAATCGGAAATGCAAGTCTAAGGAGCCGTGATAAAATTGGACGGCACTTGGATACCATCTGAGTGCCGTCTGGATTTTCACGGAACTATTAGGTAAATTCTTCGAAATACCGGACACAGCGAGGGGACAAGAGTGGCGCTGATTCTGTGAAAAAAAAAAAAAGCAAACTTTAAAAAAAAAAAATTGTGGACAAGCCTTTAAAAGGGACCTCTCTCCAGGTGAAAAATGGCTAGTTTTGCTCTTATGTTTATTCCCACTGCTCCCATGAGTGTGCTATATATTTTTTTTTTTTTTAATTCACCTTGAAATCAAGATATATATGACTTATTAATTAGTGCTGATTTTTACAGTCTAAGAAGGGGGCGTGTCTCACGATAATCATGCGGAACAGTCTAAAGACACGCCCAAGAGGATCCTATGAGCCACGTCCACTCCATTGTAAAGGCCATCAAAATTAACACTAAATAAAATGGTCTCTATCTCTGAAATCGTATGGGGTTTAAAGAAAAACAACGAAGATCAGATAGTTCAGGGGAGAAACGGGAATAAAATAAGAGCAATAACTGGACACAACCTGATGACCGGTCACTTTAAGGCCTTTTTACATTACTGCATTGCAGACATATGTTCTAATAGTTTGTGACTGGCACCTGCTCTGCCTATGTGGAACCACTGTGTGCCACAAATGTGATATGTAGTCATGTAAAGCGTCCCACCTCCATGATGCAGAACTGTAAGGACATCTTGTGCCATAATGAAGGCTGCTTATAGTTGGCTTTGTCATGTTATTGAGATCTGCACAAATTATTACAGACCTTCTTAGTAATTTAGTTGTCAGATTTGCAGGACCCAAGAAGACTACTGTGATGTTACGTGATGCCGCCATGTTGTATTCACACGTTCAAAAACACCTTAATTTTCATGTGATTTATTGCTGAATGTTTTTCAGACTGGAAATCTAGCCCCCCCCTGCTCCTAAACACTTACAGGATGCTTTATTTTCTTTTTTTTTTTTCATCAGACCTTTACTACATGTTGCTAACATCTACCTATTTTTAAAAATACTTTTTTTCGGCGACCCTATTAACCCCTTTAAGACGTACACTGTATATGTGGCGTATGGCTGAGGGTTGTACTCCTGATCTTACGGTGGCCAAGCTTTCTGTCAGGAGAAGAGTCTTTCCTTTTCAAATTACACACACACAGGAAACTTCACATTACAATGTTTGCACAGTAACTGCCTCTAGGCAGAAGATGATGATGGTGGTAGTAGTTGGTGCATTTGAGCAACCAGTCATGAAGCAGCCGTAAGAATTTAAAACAGAAGTCTTTTTACTGAAGGTAATGGGGCAAATTATTCTTTACAAACAGCGGGAAACTGAGGTACAGGATTACACTCATGGTTGATGATTGCTGTTTACCTGCAGACAGGCAGATCTTAGTAACCTCTGGTTTTATTAAGTCTGAATATTTCTTCAGCACTGTGCTCTGTTTCTGCCTCCTAGAGGTAGTCTTCCCCCTTATCGTGTCAGCCTCCTTTTTAAGCAAAGCAGGCAGGGAGAAGGTAGGTAATTCCTTCACCTACAAAATGGCTTCCTCTTCTCAAGATGTCCGACCACCAACTGCCACTTCAAATTAAAACTAACCCCCAGGACTTGGCTCCTCCCCCTTCTATGTGACTGTAGAGCTGCAGTCATTGGCTGTGTGCCCTGAGGCATTTTTTCCAGAACTTTCTGCATATTCAAACAGCTGGATCACCTGATCAAGCCTGTGAGGAGAAGATTAACCCTTTTTATGCTGCCTGTCAGCAGGTCTCACAATGTATTTGAAATGCACAGTCCACATAAAAATTCACAGCATTTATATGAAAACACACTATATATCCGGCATCCCATAGAAAGGGCCACTTTGTGGGACACCACATATATACGGCGCGAGTCGGAGGCGGGTGTATTGAGCAGGCTCACTCAGCGAGCCCGCCCCATACCTGGCAGGCAATGGTTGTGAATTACAGCCAGGACCTGCCGCAAACAATTGCCCGCGATTGTTAACCTGTTAAATACCTGTCAATATCTGACAGCGGCAATTAACTGGTTGCCATGACAGCCGGGGGTCAGTTGATGACACCCGTGGCTGTCATTACAGAACTACCTTGAAACTCTGTGGCAGAGCTTCAGAGGAGACTGATTTCTGCTATATGCTGTGATGCTGTGACATCACTGTATGTAGCACAAACAATCAGATGATCGCATCTTCAATCCCCCTAAGGGCCTAACAAACAGGCAATCCCTGCGTGACACCAGATGGAGACCTGTGGGGGTATCTGTAGCATGTTCCCTATATCAGGGGTGTCAAACTGCATTCCTCAAGGTCCTCAAACCATGCGTGTTTTCAAGATTTCCTTCTCATTGCACAAGGTACTGGAGTCATTCTGTGCAGGTGATTAAATGATCACCTGTGCAATACAAGGAAATCCTGAAAACATGACCTGTTTGCAGCCCTTGAGGAATGCAGTTTGACACCCCTGCCCTATATGACACCAGATAGAGACCTGTGAGGGCATCTGTAGCATGTACCCTATATGACACAAGATGGAGACCTGTGGGGGTATCTGTAGCATGTACCCTATATGACACAAGATGGAGACCTGTGGGTGTATCTGTAGCATGTACCCTATATGACACAAGATGGAGACCTGTGGGGGTATCTGTAGCATGTACCCTATATGACACAAGATGGAGACCTGTGAGGGTATCTGTAGCATGTACCTTATATGACACCAGATGGAGACCTGAGAGGGTATGTGTAGTATGTACCCTATATGACACTAGATGGAGACCTGTGGGGGTACCTGTAGCATGTACTGTATATGGCACCAGATGGAGACCTGTGATGGTACCTGTAGCATGTACCCTATATGACACAAGATGGAGACCTGTGGGGGTATCTGTAGCATGTACCCTATATGACACACGATGGAGACCTGTGGGTGTATCTGTAGCATGTACCCTATATGACACAAGATGGAGACCTGTGGGGGTATCTGTAGCATGTACCCTATATGACACCAGATGGAGACCTGTGAGGGTATCTGTAGCATGTACCCTATATGACACCAGATGGAGACCTGTGAGGGTACCTGTAGCATGTACCCTATATGACACCAGATGGAGACCTGTGAGGGTACCTGTAGCATGTACCCTATATGACACCAGATGGAGACCTGTGGGGGTAACTGTAGCATGTACCCTATGTGACACAAGATGGAAACCTGTGGGGGTATCTGTAGCATGTACTGTATATGACACCAGATGGAGACCTGTGAGGGTATCTGTAGCATGTACTGTATATGGCACCAGATGGAGACCTGTGAGGGTACCTGTAGCATGTACCCTATATGACACCAGATGGAGACCTGTGAAGGTACCTGTAGCATTTACCCTATATGACACCAGATGAAGACCTGTGAGGGTACCTGTAGCATGTACCCTATATGACACCAGATGAAGACCTGTGAGGGTACCTGTAGCATGTACCCTATATGACACAAGATGGAAACCTGTGGGGGTATCTGTAGCATGTACCCTATATGACACACGATGGAGACCTGTGGGTGTATCTGTAGCATGTACCCTATAAGACACAAGATGGAGACCTGTGGGGGTATCTGTAGCATGTACCCTATATGACACCAGATGGAGACCTGTGAGGGTACCTGTAGCATGTACCCTATGTGACACAAGATGGAAACCTGTGGGGGTATCTGTAGCATGTACTGTATATGACACCAGATGGAGACCTGTGAGGGTATCTGTAGCATGTACCCTATATGACACCAGATGGAGACCTGTGGGGGTATCTGTAGCATGTACTGTATATGGCACCAGATGGAGACCTGTGAGGGTACCTGTAGCATGTACCCTATATGACACCAGATGAAGACCTGTGAGGGTACCTGTAGCATGTACCCTATATGACACCAGATGAAGACCTGTGAGGGTACCTGTAGCATGTACCCTATATGACACCAGATGGAGACCTGTGGGGGTATCTAGCATGTACTGTATATGACACCAGATGGAGACCTGTGAAGGTATCTGTAGCATGTACTGTATATGGCACCAGATGGAGACCTGTGAGGGTACCTGTAGCATGTACTGTATATGACACCAGATGGAGACCTGTGAAGGTATCTGTAGCATGTACTGTATATGGCACCAGATGGAGACCTGTGAGGGTACCTGTAGCATGTACCCTATATGACACCAGATGGAGACCTGTGAGGGTACCTGTAGCATGTACCCTATATGACACCAGATGGAGACCTGTGAGGGTACCTGTAGCATGTACTGTATATGACACCAGATGGAGACCTGTGAGGGTATCTGTAGCATGTACTGTATATGGCACCAGATGGAGACCTGTGGGGGTATCTGTAGCATGTACTGTATATGACACCAGATGGAGACCTGTGGGGGTATCTGTAGCATGTACTGTATATGGCACCAGATGGAGACCTGTGGGGGTATCTGTAGCATGTACTGTATATGGCACCAGATGGAGACCTGTAAGGGTACCTGTAGCATGTACCCTATATGACACCAGATGGAGACCTGTGAGGGTACCTGTAGCATGTACCCTATATGACACCAGATGGAGACCTGTAAGGGTACCTGTAGCATGTTCCCTATGTGAAACAAGATGGAGACCTGTGAGGGTATCTGTAGCATGTACCCTATATGAAACAAGATGGAGACCTGTGAGGGTATCTGTAGCATGTACCCTATATGACACCAGATGGAGACCTGTGAGGGTATCTGTAGCATGTACCCTATATGACACAAGATGGAGACCTGTGAGGGTACCTGTAGCATGTACCCTATATGACACCAGATGGAGACCTGTAAGGGTACCTGTAGCATGTACCCTATATGAAACAAGATGGAGACCTGTGAGGGTATCTGTAGCATGTACCCTATATGAAACAAGATGGAGACCTGTGAGGGTACCTGTAGCATGTACTGTATATGACACCAGATGGAGACCTGTGAGGGTATCTGTAGCATGTACCCTATATGACACCAGATGGAGACCTGTGAGGGTATCTGTAGCATGTACCCTATATGAAACAAGATGGAGACCTGTGAGGGTATCTGTAACATGTACCCTATATGACACCAGATGGAGACCTGTGAGGGTATCTGTAGCATGTACCCTATATGACACCAGATGGAGACCTGTGAGGGTATCTGTAGCATGTACCCTATATGACACAAGATGGAGACCTGTGAGGGTACCTGTAGCATGTACCTTATATGACACCAGATGGAGACCTGAGAGGGTATGTGTAGTATGTACCCTATATGACACCAGATGGAGACCTGTGAGGGTATCTGTAGCATGTACCCTATATGACACAAGATGGAGACCTGTGAGGGTATCTGTAGCATGTACCCTATATGACACAAGATGGAGACCTGTGAGGGTACCTGTAGCATGTACTGTTTGTGGTACAACATTACAGGACCTCTACTGACTTCTAAAGATTGTAATTCATAACTTGACTGTCAAATGTCATCCATGGACTGTGATCTGCTCATGCCTTAATGTACAGCATATGTGATCTACCTTCTATGCCCAAAATAGAAAGCAGCAGACAATTATCTTTTTACTCTTCTCTCCAGTCAGAAAGATAGAGGAAATAGATCATCTAGAGCTTTACAAGGGGAATTATTTGGTTTCCTATCAGTTTATATTATGCTAAGGTTCAGGTCAAATGTCCAATGGTTATTTCCATTTTTGGATCCATTTTGGAATGACACAAACAGGAATGATCCAGTACAAGATCCGTTCATTTGAATTTGGAAGGAAATGTCCTTAAACGTTTTCCGTTTCATCGAAATCCCGTTGCAATCTGTTTTTTTGGTTGGATCAAAAATCGCCACCCCACAACTTTTTTTTTCTGGCCAAAAAGCGGACAACAACTAGGTCAGTTTTTTAACATTGAAATATATGAGAAAAGATTATTGGATCTGTTTTTTGAGCACTGCACAAGCCCAGAAAACTGGAGTGGTTCAGTGACACTTCTACTAAAAACGGATCTGTTACCAATGGAATAAAAACAGATGCCAAATGGAAACCAACGTATGCTGTTTATAACAGATCAAATGGATACCAAATAAATTCTAGCTCTTCCTTGACTGTCTTCTCCATCTTATACACTATTTTGCCTCACATTAAAGGGGTGTTCATGTAATAATTTTTTAAAATTATTAATAATATAAATTATATTTGCAATTTAATGAACATCAAAACCTGATATATTGTATTTGAACGTACCATAAAAATCCAGTGACTCCATGTGCACAAGTTGTGTTACATGGAGGCCCCAATTATCGCAATCTGTGCACATATGACACTTCTAGGGATGTTCAACAGTATGAAATCTAGTGGAATTTTTTGTTTTAATGGCCTTCAGCTTGATCTTGAGCCATGACGACTTGATGGAAGATCGATCTTGTGCAAGGGTCTTCTCTGTCATTAGCTTGATAGTATCCAGCCGTCAGGGTGCTGGTCTTCGTCTTTGCTTTGTTCCTTCCTCTTTGCCTTGTTCCTTCTATTCTTCTGACCATGATGTCCTTCTCCAGTGATTTCTCTCTTCGTATGATGTGTCCAAAGTAGGTAGATCGTAGCTCGGTGATCCTAGCTTCGAGTGACATGTCTGGCTTGATTTGTTCCAAAATTAATTTGTTTGTTCTTCTTGACATCCATGATATTAACAACTTTCTTCTTCGGAGCTACATTTCGATGGCATCAATTTTTCTTCAGTCTTGTTTCTTTGTCGTCCAGGTCAACATATTTCAATAATATGGCATGAATGGAACATGCCATCATTTTTTCCTGTCCATTATAGGATGTGGAAATACACTATATAGTATGGCTCTTTACAACTAATAGATGAAATGGTGCAACAGTACCCCCATGTATGAATTCTTACAGACCTGTCACTTATATATGTATTATTTTTTTTAACCTGGTGATAATGACGCTGTTCCCCTGAATCCGGCGTTGTTTTTCTTTTGTTCCTGTGCCTCAGCGTTCCTGAGATACGGCCCTCTCTTTCTTGTATATAAATTTACTCTTTTTTTGTCAACTGGGTGCGGTGTTGAAGAAGACAACACCCACCTGGATAAAAAGACTAAAATTACATACAGGGAAGAGAGGGTTATATCTCAGGAATGGAGAGACTTAGAAGCAAAATAAAAATATTTCCGAATTCAGGAGTACAGCGGCATTTACACACAGTAATACAAAAATACACAAAAATAAAAAATCATTCCTGATCATCTCAGCACATTACTGTGAGAACATACAGTGTAATACTATAGATATACTGACGTCTATGCTGTTTCCTCATTGTAATTTACCAATGAGACGTAAGGCCAGGCTTTCATACTTGGGAAGAATTTATTAATACATCTGTTCAATTAAGTTTTAAAATGTTTAGTTTTACATTTTTTGATTACTAAGATATAGACTAAAAGAAATGGACATAAAAAAAGAAATAATCAAGAAACCATGTAGAACTATTATTTCTTTAAAGAGCTAAGTGTAAGTCTGCTTTTCATTAGTGGAGGAGGCACTTGAGAGTGTATTGGCCTTTGCTCCAGCATGTTGGAAGTTCTTCTTCTTCTTACAGGAAGGGGTCGCTTTACAATATGTTGCCAGAGGGTGAGGTAAATCTAAGCGAAATAGCTGAGACCATCTGATTACACTACAGACAGTAATTAAACAATGATGCCCGAGCTTTAAATCTAAGTGGCGACAACCTATATTGTGCCCAGCGCACAACTGGTTAACTGATGGAAGTTAAAGCCCCGGGCCTCGATAATTACATAGGGCTACAGGAATGTTAGATTTTTCAGATGGGGTCTTGCAATGAGCAGAACTGTGCCGTGTGTCAAAATTTGGCAGCTGTCCAGGATGTGTAGGCGTGGAAAGAGTTAAAGAGCAATCTCACCAGACACTCCGCACAGTCCTGATCTTAATACAGTCGTCTCCTGAGTCATTGTGGTTTCCAGTGTATTGGAATTATGATTCTTTTAATTATGGAAAATTAATTATCCTACATAGAGCACATACGGGGTGTGTATATATAATCTATCTATCTATTTATCTATCTATTATCTATCATCTAATCTATTATCTATATATTATCCATCTATCTATTAATCTATCTATCTATTATCTTTCTATTATCTATGATCTATCTATCTATTAGCCATTTATTATCTACCTATTATCTCTCTATTATCTATTTATTATCTACCTATTATCTATCTATCATCTGTTATCTATCATCTGTCTGTCTATCTATATATCTGTTGATATCTGTAGAGCATTGCAGAATATGTTGGCACTATAAACTGTAAGCAAGCATAATAAATAAACAAATATTAAATCTATCCATCCACCAATCTATCTATCTACTATCCCAAACAAATCAATTTTGGAACAAATTAAGCCAGACATGGAACTCGAAGCAAGGATCACCAAGCTACGAGTTGCCTACTTTGGACCCATCATACAAAGAGAGCAATCACTGGAGAAGGACATGATGGTCGGAAGAACAGAAGGAACAAGGTGAAGAGGAAGATCAGCAATCCAGTGGCTTAATACTATCACAATAATGTCGGAGAAGACACTGGTGGCCCTTACTAGGCTTGCACAAATTTAGTCTTCTTACAGATCATTCATCCATCAAGTCACCATGGCTCGGGATCGAGCCGAAGGCCATTAAATAAAAATGATAGAATTTCCTGTCTCACTGACTACAACGTTAGTCGTCTTCTGGGCAATGGTGGGAGGAAATGTTCTAGTATTATGGATTGGTTGCAGATAAGAAAAAAGGAAAGTAAAACTGTGGTAACTGGATTTGTTAGATTGGCTCACGGGACATTGTCATAGAGACAAGCACTTTTTAAGAAGAAGTTAACTTTGTCTTCCAAATCTCAGCGATCAGCTCTTATTGCAGCTGCATCTGGACAGATATTTTCCCTGTCGAGACTACTGTGGATAGTTAAATGATAGCTGGGCTTGGTCCACCTGAGCAGAGGCTACTTTTTGACCTAGTACTGCATATAGACAGAGATTGCCTTTATGGGAAAAACCCTTTCTTTAGATAAGTTATTGTGGCAGAATTTTAACCTCTTCCAAAAACTCTATTTTTGGTTGACTATGAGATGAGATTGTGGAATCAGGTGCTGTATTGCCAATAATTCTCACTTTGTGCACTTTTGTTAAGTTCTTGTCGGCCATCCCTAGACTTGTTTTCTCGTTCATTGCATATTTATGGATTTTGTTAGATCTCTGGTGTTTGTGTTTTAATACTGCAAAAATAGCCAAAAGTTAAAAAAATATATATATACTGTCTTGTGAAGCAGGAACATCTGTGACTCAAACGAGATCTTCAGTTTGAGGGGAAGTCCCGATGTCAAAATTAAGTTTCTTTCTTACTACGATTCCTATTTTCCATAGTAATAACGACATGATTACATTACTACATTGTATCACTGCATTGTACATTATACTGTCACAATATTGTATTCTGCTGTTTCCTTTTTTATTAGTACCTTGTACATTTGTTTTATTTCTCTGATTGATACGTGGGGTCTGAGCTTGCATTGGAAAGTGTATTCTTCTTCATATAGTTTATGTATAGTAAGGAAGTGGCTACATAAAGTAGGCTTCTTACCTTTCTCCCCACTGAATTACTCAGCCTCCAACAACACAGTGTGGCACAATGATTTTGGAAGGTTTTATGCTATGCTTAAGGCTAAGTTCACACAAACTTATTTTTTGTCCATGTGCTGTCCATATGCTCATCAGACCGCACACTGACCAATTGTAGCCTGTGCTATTGTAAATGGAAGATTTTACACATGAATCTTAGGTCCATGTTGAAAAAATTATAGCATGCACTGATCTGGTCTGATTTACGGACCGGACAAGCGCATGCAAACAGTAAGAAGCTCCGGCAATGGATGAGCACACGAAGCCCGTGACATCTGCAAAGTTCACCTATGGATAGGTAATAACTTATTGATGGGGGTCCGACTGCTGGGCTCCAGACCAGCTGGCACAAGAGAGAACTCTTATCCCCTTTAGAATGGAGTGACAGGTAGGATGGGGCTGTAGGAAAAACCTGAGCGCAGCGCTTGGCAGCCCATAGGAAGTGAATGGAGCATAGGTCGAACATGCACATTGTCGCTCCATTCTGTCAGAGATGAAAACTCCGATCAGCAGATCGGCGCAGGTCTCAGTGGTCGGACTCCCACTGATCAATAAGTTATCATCTACCCTTTTTTCCCCTGACTTCATCTGCCATACGCTTAAGACCTGCTGGCCCCAGTGAAATATCTTTATTTGAGCAACTTTGTTTTTATAGTGAGAAAGGTAAAAATAATATAATTTTATTAGTTACATGAGATGTATAAATAGTACAAAAATATAAAATAGAATATATAAAGTGCACAAAGATGGAAAACAAAACGGACCACCAACAAACCACCTAAACCTGTACTGTAAATAGGCAGGACACTGCTCAATGAAATCAGCAATAAACAAGTAATAAATACGAAGAATTCTTGGACTAAGGCCGGCCTCACACTAGCGAGTTTTACGGACGTATGAGCGCATAAACTATGTCCGTAAAATACGCATTACACACGGCCCAATGATTCTCTATGGCCCAGCTCCTATCTGCCGTATATTGCGGTGATGCACCCTCTGCTGGATGTCCTCATATGAACTCGAGCGTGGGAACTTTTCCAAGGCTCCAGTTCATGAGGACATCCAGCAGAGGGCGCATCACCGCAACTCAAGGTAAGTACAGATCACCCAGCTTTCCTTTCAGTACCCGGGGTTTACAGGCACGAGCGAGTGCTTTAGCACAGCTCCTGGCTGTAAAATGATTTAACCCCTTCAGATGGATTTACTTCGTGGGACGTGACAGATCATCTGAAGGTATGTATATTGTTGGTTTATTATTTTTCAGAGCGAGGGTCTTCAGGTGGATTGAGAGAGCAATAAAATATTAAAACAACCTGTGTGTTTATTTAATTAAAATACTTTTTAATAATGTGTGTGTGCTTTTTTAACCCTTTCATACAATTGGATTAATGATGGATAGGTGTCATAATTGACGCCTCTCCATTATTAACCTGGCTTAATGTCACCTTACAATAGCAAGGTGACATTAACCCTTCATTACCCCATATCCCACCGCTACACGGGAATGGGAAGAGAGAGGCCAAGTGCCAGAATAGGCGCATCTTCAAGATGTGCCTTTTCTGGGGTGGCTGGGGGCAGATGTTTTTAGCCACGGGGGGGCCAATAACCATGGACCCTCTCCTGGCTATTAATATCTGCCGTCAGTCACTGGCTTTACCGCTCTGGCGGAGAAAATTGCGCGGTAGCCCACGCCATTTTTTTCCGCGATTTAACCCTTAAATTTAATAGCTACAGCGCCGAAATTTTGCACATAGAGTTTCTGACTGACAACTTTCCTCCATGGTATAAAAAGCAGAAATGTGCCTTCAGGAGCAAAATCATCTTCATGCATGACAATGCACCATCTCATGCTGCAAATAATACCTCATTGGCTGCTATGGGCATAAAAGGAGATAAACTCATGGTGTGGCCACCATCTTCCCCTGACCTCAACCCTATAGAGAACCTTTGGAGTATCATCAAGCAAAAGATCTAGGAGTGTGGGAGGCAGTTCACATCAAACCAGCAGCTCAGGGAGGGAAGAAATACAAGCAGAAACTCGCCAAAAACTCACAAGTTCAATGGATGCAAGAATTGTGAAGGTGATATCAAAGAAGGGTTCCTATGTTAACATGTAACTTGGCCCGTTAGGATGTTTTGGAGTTAAATAGCATTTTTGTTCAGTTAATGTGAACTCCGAATGCTGCAAATTCCACAAATGAGCATTTTCAGTTCTTTAAAACATATCAATTGTTTAGAAATTCCACTGTGCATAATAATTTGGAACAGTGCATTTTAAGTTTTTATTCATTTTGGAGATTATGCTGTTATCATTGGGAGGTTTCTTCAATAAAATTCGATGTATAATCTAACGGGTGATTACTTTTATTAGACTGACTGTCATTTGAACCAACCATTTAGGAAAATCCGAGAAAAATGTCAGTTGCATAATAATTTGGAACATAGTGTGTATATATATATATATATATATATATATATATACTGTATATATATTTTAACGAACATTTGAGCACATAAATCCATTAGATGTCGGTTTTGCAAGCCTGCGAGAAAATATCGCAGTACGGATGCCATACGGATTACATGCGGAGGATGCCATGCGCAAAATACGCTGACACACCCTGCCTACGGATGACATACGGATCACTATTTTGGGGACTTTTCTGCGTATTACGGACGTAAAAAACGGACCGTATTTACATACGCTGTGTGAGGCCGGCCTAAGAGCAGTGCTTACCAGTAGAGTGAAGGGTTTAAAGGGAACCTGTCACCTCAAATTGGCGGGATATTAAAATGAGTTTTTACCGGTCCGATGGGCGGCGTTTCCTCTTCATTTATCCACCCTGTCCGTCCCTGTTTTCCGCAATATTTTAGTGAGAGTATGTGTGCGCCATAGTTGGCGCGTGCCCAATGCAATCTTCGGTGGCGCACGCGCAGTATGCTTTGCCCAACTGCGGGCAAAGCTGAAAAGCATTACTGCGCATGCGCCCGCGCACTGTGTCTCGGAAGTATTTTGCTGTGTTCCGGGACATAGTGTGTGGGCGCATGCGCAGTAATGCTTTTCGGCTTTGCCCGCAGTTGGGCAAAGCATACTGCGCATGTGCCACCAAAGATTGAATTGGGCAGGCGCCAACTATGGCGCACACATACTCTAATTCACTAAAATATTGGGGAAAACGGACGGACTGGGTGGATAAATAAAGAGGAAACGCCGCCCATCGGACTGGTAAAAACTCATTTTAATATCCCGCTAATTTGAGGTGACAGGTTCCCTTTAAGGCACTGGACTGGATCCTGGAGAACCCCAACGCGCGTTTCGCTTGTTTTGTAGTGTGCTTTCTCAAGGGGATATATGAGATATATGAATAATTCTTCATATATATTACTTGTTTATTGTTGATATAGTATATTTGATTGATCAGTGTCCTGCCTATTTACAGTAACAGCAATGAACAGGTTGTGACCCTATCTTTTTTATTGAAGCATCTATTGAGCGTGTGCAAATGTTGTGGCAAAAGGAGGGGAAGCTGTGATATCACCTATGGTGATTGTTGGATCCTGTGTTGTCAGCTGTGTATAAAGGTGTCATCAGTTATTGTAATCCTTCATGTGATGATGAGGAGACTGCTGTAAACTGTTCCCAAAAGTTTAAAATAGCCCCAGTGGCAAGTGTGTGCATTACAATATTACTAATTTAATTTTGTTTTTCAATGCAGACAGTGATATGAAAAAAAAATTACCAATTCTTTTTTTAAAGGGAAGCTGTCACCACAAAAAACGCTATTAACCTGTAGATATGGGGTTAATCAGTTAGTGCCAGAGGCGTGGTTACATCTGCCACCAATTGAACCTGTGCTGGGGCGGGTGTCACCCCCATGACTGAAACCCCAACTCTGCGAATAAAGTTAATTTTCTCCCCGCAGCGTTCGGCTAAGCGCAGGCACCGGGCAGGTTAATAATTTTGTGCTGATACAATCCTCAGAGTGAAAAGGAATTCCAGGCCCTATCACAGTAATTCCCAACCTGTTTACTATCGAAGAACCGCTGAAAACAACAGCCCTTCGTAGCGTACAGGTGACTGCAGCTACTGGGGGCCCCTAACCAGGTTCCACGGAGTGGCAGGGTTCCACTGGCCACTGCTGTATTAATTTTGTATAAAACCTGCGTGTTGTTTATACAGAATAAATCAGTTTGGGTTTCTATGTCTAAAAGATAAAAGCTGCAATGCAAACTTTAATGAAACATTATTTACAATGGCTCTACGACTTTTTTGCAAAGTAGAATGGTGCAGAATGGAAACGTTTTCATTGTGAGTGGCTCTTCTGTTTGCCGACACATAAAACAAGAGACAGAAATAGAAGCAGTGAATAGGTTAAGGGGTTTGAGGCAGGATTAAGTCCGGGAGGGCAGCAGAAACCGGTGAATCTTTCAGACATGCACTTGAACGTAGCTGGGATAAAATCTTTAAATTGAAAAACATAAAAGATTATACTCCATGGGTGGGCCATTTAATCCATTAAGTAGCTTGCGACATTCAGCATATGCTCCACAGGCTGCCCCCATAGAGGATGATATATCCCTCCGTCCTACTCCTGGTAAACAATGAATGTATAAATGTTGCTTCACTTCCATTCATTTCCATAGCAATGGCTAATGAACAGGATTGGAGATTTCATCATCAATACATGTATGTTCGGGTAATTTAATCTTGCTTTTGCTCTAAGTTTTGTGGCCGACTAGTGCAAGCTCTGCAAATCTGCAATATGTCATAGAGCGGAATATTCATTGGAATAGACGTCTCCTGGTAACTACCGTAATTGAATTGGTCACTAATGCAAAGACCATTAACCTTCTCAACACCGGAGAACCAAGTCAGTGTTTGCTTTCAGATGGCTGGATCCTCATCCTGCTAGTTATGATCAGAAGGGTCAGAGTCCAGTTTGGCCACATTCTTACTCTTGAGAGCCCCAGTGTTTGGTGTGCGTGATGATTGGTGAATTCTCCTGTGATACCATAGGGGCCTGTGCGTTCCCACCATGGAGTAAAGATGTTCTTCAAAATCTTTGTGTGCTCCTATAGCACCCTGATAAGGTAATTGATTTTCTTCGTGTCCAAATAGCTAAACCTACAGTCTGTAGGACAGGAGCTATTCATTGACCACATAGAACAAATAGGTAGCATCTTCAAATGCAAAAAAGTTTACATGAGGTGTAAAGTTATAGATAATTTACCGGTTCTGTCCATGGTTGGTGTTGGGGTATGGTCTTTACAGCACCAATTCCAAGAAGCTGATGGATCTGCTTCATTAATCTTGATTTGTAAGGATGGTAGGAGGAAGACCCATCAGACTAACGGCAGGTTCAGATGAGCATATTTTCGGTCTGAGTGACAAAACATCCGATTGCACTCGGACCAATCTTAGTCTATGGGGCTGAGACATGTGAAATTTTTCCTTGGTGTGTTCAAAGGACAAAACTCGCTGCATGCCTGAGTTTGATCCTGTATTTACTCTAAAAAAAATGGAATAAGTTCCTCTGCAATTCTTTTTGTCCTTAACCCTGATATTGCCTGGAGCCCCAGATCAAGGTACATTGACAATCATTTTGTGTTTCTTCCATTTTCTAATAATTGTTGCAACAGTTCTTGCCTTCTCACCATGCTGCTTGCCTATCGTCCTGTAGCCCATCCCAGCCTTGTGCAGGTCCACAATTTTGTCCCTGGTGTCCTTAGACAGCTCTTTGGTCTTCGCCATGGCGGATAGGTTGGAGTGTGATTGATTGAGTGGACAGGTGTCTTTTAT
Organism: Ranitomeya variabilis; assembly: GCF_051348905.1. Taxonomy (NCBI): domain Eukaryota; kingdom Metazoa; phylum Chordata; class Amphibia; order Anura; family Dendrobatidae; genus Ranitomeya; species Ranitomeya variabilis. The sequence goes on along the minus strand of NC_135233.1, from coordinate 48,050,384 downwards.
ATAGGTAACAAGTTCAAACAGGTGCAATTAACACAGGTAATTAGTGCAGAGTAAGAGCATGTCCTAAAGAAAAACTCACAAGTCTGTGGAGCCAGAATTCTTGCTGGTCAGTAGGTGATCAAATACTTATTTCCTGCAATAAAATGCAATTTAATTATTTAAAAATTATACAATGTGATTTTCTGTTTTTTTATTTTTCGATTTTGTCTCTCACAGTTTAAGTGTACCTACGATCAAAATTTACATACCTCTCCATTGTTTGTAGGTGGACAAACTTGCAAAATCGGCAGTGTATCAAATACTTATTTTCCCCATTGTATGTCATAGCCACTTGTTGTGCTTAACAGAAAATAGGCAAACATGAATAGGAGCAAAGAAAAAATGTGGCATTTACCCCATAGCTAAAATGTTATTCCTTGATTGCATACCAGACGGTGGATACAGACAGACAGAAAAAAGAATGACGTTTCACTCTACCAAGCACTTCATCCAGGCTAAGCCTCTCCAGGTCCTTCCTTGACCTGGTATTTTTAGGTTTGGAATCTTTGGCAAAATGATTCTACAAGTATATTGTGGTGTTTCAAAATGGTAGCGTCAATGTTTTGGCAGTTTTCAGCATCCTTAGCCCTCATTTGGCTGTGTGCCTGTTGAGTTTTGCTCGTGACAAAGGGGGCTAAATGAAGGACCCATTATTCTTCAGTGACTTGTTTTCATGAATCTCAGAAACACTTTCAGATATAACTCTTTATCCTCAGCTTTTATCAAGGCTTGCAGCACCTGGTAAAACGTGTTCATCCCTCTTTGCCTTTTCAGCTTCCTGTTTTCGCCATTCACATCTGCATAAAGGAACATACGCCCTATATTGGAGAGTAAGTGGTGGCACTCGTAGAAAATTGTTTGCTTGGAAGAAAATGACTGGTCCATAAACCAGAACTGCCAACCTACTCCAAAAATGTGTTGATAGATCAGGTGTTGCTTGTACTTTTCTATGAGAAACTCACCCAAATATTCTAGTATTGGGGTGGGTTTGAATCCCACTTCTGACAACATAACTTCGGGTGTGGGCAATCTTGCCGGCATGGTTGGTCATCACTCTGAATGGGTCCTGGCCTATTGATTTTGCTTATGAATGTTTCCTCATAATAACTATGAGCTTCGACTAAAAAACCCTGCGTGACAACCGTCTATGACGGCAAGAATGCCCACACCCCAACAGGTACGTTGTGAAATTGAGCCAAACTACTGCATGTATATCCCCAGCCAAGAGGCAGACAGAAAAAACAGTAGGGCTGCTGTGCAGAAGAAGTATGTGCACAGTACACCTTTTTCCAAGAACCAGGCATAGAGCTCATCTCTCAGTACACTCCAAGAAATCCCTTACCAGAGTGCCAATCCAACAGAAATTGGTAGATTGGCACACCAGCAGCTGTACCTCCGGTCTCCTCATGAACATGCATGTTTTGTTCGGTTGAGAATGTGTGGGAGAATACTTGGGACACACCCATAGACAACTTATCAAGTGTCCTTTTTAATGTCCACATCTTGTGTTTGGTATTGCATCTCACCGCTATTACTTTTTTTGAGCTTTTCACTTGAATTGTTGAGTTTCAACACCCCAAAATCCCATCAAAAAGAGTCATTCAACACCTTTTATAAAAAATAAAATTGTGGGGTTTTTTAAATGTGCATTCCTAAGGAGTTGTCTTCTGTCTTCAGGAGCACATTGCTCCTTTGCCTCACAGCTTCCTACTTGCTCAGGGCTGCTGTGCTCTTGAAGATTGACAGCTTAAACTGGCATCATTATCGTGCCACTGGTCTGAACTATGTCCACTGCCAAGTTGCTTGTGGCATCTGAGGGGCGCAAGGGCACTGAAGATGAACAGATCCAGAAATTTGACCAGCTTCAGAGCAGTGCTTGCAAGTGTGCACTCCTTGCCTAGGAGACCAACTACTTCTGGAAGACAGCAGAAGGTGGCTGGTAATCTAGGCTACGAGAAGTAAGCTATAAAGTTCTTTGTTTTTACAAGTTCTTTGCAATTTTGCTAATTTAAAAAATTGAGACAATCACCACCCACTGGGCTGCTTGCGTGGGAGACATCCTCAGTTTGAGACTCCTTTTGGCACTTGTAGGGTTATTTTCAAAATATATCCTGTATCCATAGGATAGGAGATTACTTATTGATTGTTGGTGGTCCAGCTGCTGGGACCCCCAGCGATTCCAAGATCGGGGCTTTAAGACCTGAGAACTAGGCTCTGCATAGCCACATCTGGAAAAGCCTATTGGCTATTTCTAGCAGCACCATAGAAAATTGATGGAGAGGAGGTCGACCATACACTCCTCTGCTCCATACAAGGCGCAACTCTGAAGGACCTGGTTCCTGGGTCCAGAACTCCGAACTCAGAATTGAGTTTTCTTTAAATGCAAATGGGGAAAAAACTATATAATTTAATAAAAAGTGCAAATTATTTATTTCAATTTTAACAAGTAAATGCAACATTGCTGCTTAGAGGGGTCAGGCCATCATCAATACATATCACAGCATAGGTTGCTGGTCACTGATGGACAAAGATGAGAGCCCCAATAATCTCAAGAAAATGGGCGTCCTCTGTTGCAGAGCGCTCTTCTCAGCATGCACAAGTCTTTTCTCGACAAGATCGAGCTAGACACAATTGTACCGCACGGCACATACAGCAGATTGTGAGCCAAGTGCATATAGACAGTCACCTCCACAATTTGCATAGGGGACTGAATCATGAATTGCCACGTCCTTCTGAACGTAACCTAACACAGAAGTGGATGCAGAAGTGAGGAGAAGTATCAGCCGTCACTTTTTATATTTTCTTCTATTTGGATTCACTCTCTCATTTGACATCAAAACCTGCCACACTCCACATGCAAATTTTGCTGCAAATTAACTACAAACTTCACCACTTTATGCTTTAATAGGCAACAGCAGGGGCTTAGGCTACTTTCACACTAGCGTTAACTGCAATACGTCGCAAATGCGTCGTTTTGCCGAAACTACGCATCCAGCAAAAGTTCTTGCTGGATACGTTTTTTCGTCATAGACTAACATTAGCGACGCATTTGCGACGCATTGCCAAACGGTGCGTCCGTTTTGCGACGCTTGGGCGTGTGGTAGCGGACCGTCGGGAGAAAAAAACGTTACGGAACTCCGCCCCCACCTCCCCGCACTTCCCCGCACCTCACAATGGGGCAGCGGATGCGTGGGAAAAATGCATCCGCTGCCCCCGTTGTGCGGCGGAGACCACGCTAGCGTCGGGAACGTCGGCCCGACGCACGGCGACGGGTTGTTCCCGACGCTAGTGTGAAAGTAGCCTTACATATCATTGGTGCAACCCCAGAGGTAAGGGATAGTGATGAGCGAGCGTGCTGGGACAAGGTGTTATCAGAGCGTGCTCGAGTGCTAATCGAGCATTTCTCAAAAAATATGCACTAGTCCCCGCGGCAGCATGTCTCCCGGCTGTTCGACAAGAGCAACACATGCAGGGATTGCCTAACAGACAGCCATGTGTTGTGGCTGTCGAATAGCCGCGAGACATTCATCCGTGGGGACTGAAGCATATTTTTCGAGAATGCCAAAATGTTCAATTAGCACCCGAGCACGCTCTGATAACACCTTTTCCAAACATGCTCGCTCATCACTATTTACATTACTATTTCTTAATATATTAAAATTATTTGAAAAGTAAAAATATTTAGTAAAATCGTCACATATGCAGAAGGGTAGAGTCGTTGGAGGTCAATGTCCACTTTACGACGAGTGCATGGTAGGAGAAGCAGATTAGTCAGTGCATGGAAGATTGCACTCTATCAGTGACACTGACTTCAGATCGGTAAGGTGACACCTCGGTGCGTTGAGTGACACTGTTGTTGCCTGACCTGTTATGGGAACCTGAATATCCAGAGCCCGGCACTGGGAGCTGGGGAGACATTGTCTTGACTTTCTATTAATATTACATGAAGGTGACAGAGCCGTACATTAGACCCAGCTTGTTTGTTTCATTTGCACAGATTTCAAAACCTTTCTTAGCCGTTGATCCCAAGGAATACAAACCTTGTAAAGACTAGTGGTTGTGAAGCTGTTACATTAGTCGGGACAAAAGGAAGGGAAATCTTATGCAAAACTCCTCCATTTGCATCGTATTGCAACAATCCAGCGAGTTTATCATGGTCATGACTGGCTCAGCTAATGTATAAAATGTATTGCGATGGCATAAACTATTGGAGGTTAGAGTGGGGTGTCCCATGACAACCTTTTTTTTACCCTTATGACCTGTCAATTAATTTTCGCATTAATGTTTAAGAACTTTCATTAGGGTTCTGTTGGATTTTTCATCACTTTTGTCCCATCATGCTCAGTGTAGCCCCGATGGCCTCCATTTTAAATAATTGTGGTAATTTGTACAATACTAACGTGAACTTAAACTAAGGTTCCCATCCACCTTAGATAGTTGTCTTCTGAAGGCTTGAAAGCTCTTTCTACTGTCCGATACACATGCACGCACAGTTCGGCTGAGTGTGCATATGTTTTCAATGAGAACAGAGGAGTGAGCCGCTGCAAAACACCTCTGATGGCAGCTTACGTTCACGTAGAAAAAAAAGATCAATGTAAAAATTCAACTTGAAATTCACAGCGGACAATGATTGGCAAAGGAGGCATTTCCAACCATTTCTGATGTGAGGATGGAACCAGCAGAAACTGGGTTTTTTTTTAACCAGTTTGAGCCCTTTTAATATGTGTTCCTATGTCTTCTTCATCTCTCATAGATATTTTTTTCAGTCTATGTAGTTGGCTGTAATAAGCCTTGTTTTTTTGTGATATAGTTTTTGTGGCATTACAGGGACAACCATTTGTGACTACAGACTTATGAATATAGCCAGCGATGGGAGCAGGCAGGCGTGTTACCGCAAGTATTTGCATACATACTGTCACATGCCAACTAGACATGTGCGACATCACTCAATACAAGTCAATTGAACGAGAACAGACACGTCTAGTCAGAATGTGGCTGGAAGTATGCAAATTGCGTACTTGCGGTAATTTTACTGCAGACAGCGGCATTGGAGATTCCTTACAGTGCGCTCTGTGAGGATTCACAAGTCTGCAGTCACATAGAATAACTTCAGACTTGATCCCCATGCCTGGTTAACCCTTTTAATATCAATAAAAACTGTGTATCTTTTAATTTCTCCTGTATGATGCTGTAAAGAAATAGTAATACAAGTCTGATAATATGCGCTGTGATCAGCTTATTGTCCAGGTATCGTTATGGCAAAAAAGGAATTGTCCACTGCAGATGACCTGTATACGAAGAATTACTGTCACCAGTGCAGAAATGAATGCGTTCTTTCTGCTCACATATCATTACCATTTGAGCCGTACATGTACAAATTGACCTGAGGCTAAAGTACCTGGTCGTTTTTTTGCCCTCAACCCTCTTTAAGAGGTGTGGACTTGACTGCAGTCAATCCCCAGGTTCCTACCTTTGGAGCATCCAGTAGTCTATGTAGTACCAAGACAGAAGGCAGAATTCATAGTCAAATAGGCAGAAGATCAGGGCCGGCAGAGTTCTTACAACACAAGGAACAGGGAGAAGGTCAGGGACGGCAGAGTTCTTACAACACAAGGAACAGGGAGAAGGTCAGGGCGGGCAGAAGACAAAATATCTTGGTCAGAAAACTAGCCGGGTCAAGAGCTAAATTTTAATGTAACAGGACCCTTTTGCTGAGGCAGTGACTGATGACCAAATGATGCTTTAAGGGCTGGACCATTGAAAGGGGATTAATAACCTGGGGTCCTTGTTAGCCCTTCAATAAATCAGTGGTTAGCATGCCTACAAAAAGCACTTAAGATCCCTGCTGCAGATGGTGAAAAGGAAGCCATGCCCAAAGACCTGGAGAAAAGTAAGTGGAGAGGAGCTGGTGGTTGACCAGGATGTGAGAAACTTTGGCCGTGGTGGTCATAAGTAAGCATCACAAATGTCAAGCGCAGCTTCAAAACAAGACTTGTTTTTTCCATTCTGATGCATGTATGGGTGTCTGTAGATCATAGAGAAGGAGATTGCTTTGGAAAATTTGTAAACGTTATTACCAAGGTGACTCAACATTTATTGATGTCTCAGGGGCTATCAAAATGTGACATTCTGAAAATGACACGACAGCTACGCTTGATTGAAATCTACCGTATCTTACACAGTGACAATATGATGCTTTAGAATTGGCAGTCAAGGTGACAGCAATTTTAAAGGAATCACTGAGCCGCTGCTGCTAATACTATATGATCTCACCTGACCGTAAGGATTAAACTTCCAAATCCAAAAGTTTATTTGTGGGGTTTCACAGTGTAGAAATGTTATAGGTGTCAGTGGTGTGTTTCCTCCAGATCATGACAATGTAGTGTCCTCTGTATAAACAAACACACTCCCGTATAGGGGGAGCTTTTTTAATTTTACAGATAGCAATGTTTTTAGCCTATTTGCAGTCGTGGAGAGCAGTAAAAGATAGTGGACATGCTCTGTGAGACAGGTAGTCCAATGTGGCGGTCACACATTTATAGGACTTTACCAACTTGTAGAGAATTACAAAACACGCAGTAGATATGGTCATCATATTAAGGACTCATGTAGATGATCGAGTATGATCCTACCAATGGTATGTGCATGTCTAAGGTAAATAGGGCTGTCTGTAATTTCAGGGCCCCATACTGGCAAAATTTTCGGGGCCCCCTTGAAAGTCCACCCAGATTCCACCCTAGCCCCGCCTCCACTACTCGAACCTTCCACAGTCCCACCGACTTCTCTTGGAAAAGCTTCACTTCTGCACCACGTCCTCACCAATCACACATTAACAGTTCCCATCACCAGATCACATACATAGCGAGCAGCTTTTGCTTTGATCAAAAGTCTACCATGACAAGGTAGACTCTTTTGGCCGAGCTCTACTCTACTGTAACTTATTAAACATTTGTTAAAATATCCAATACAATTTCAGGTATATTTTTATTTATTTTTCAATTTTTAAAATGACCAAATTATACCACATACAAGGAACAAATACCACCACACCATGACCAGATCACATAATACCACCACATAATGACCAAATACTACAATACTGATCATTAATTTTAAAAAGACAATACTAATGCCATTATACACAGGAGATCGGTACTTAGTATACAGTGTCCATGTGCAGGTAATACAGTGATCACTGGTGACATTATATAGAGGAGCTCTGTATGGAGTATATAGTGGACAGGTAATACAGTGATCACCAGTGACATTATACACAGGAGCTCTGTATATAGTGTATAGTGGACAGGTAATACAGTGATCACCTGTGGCATTATACACAGGAGCTCTGTATACAGTGTCAATGTACAGGTAATACAGTGATCACTAGTGACATTATACACAGGAGCTCTGTATATAGTATGCAGTATATAGTGTCAGTGTACAGGTAACACACTGACTCATCTGTGACGCCTCTCTTTGAAGTCCTTCATCTTCGCTTTTCTTCATCCAGTTCAGACCGCCATCATTTCTTCCAGTCAGGACTCATCTCTGCAGAAAATATAGCACAGTGATCTAGAGCACATTACTCAATTTTTCCTTAACCTCTAACACGACCGTGTCGCCCTCCACAGTAAAACAGGACCTCCCACACACTGAAAAGAGTATCCTCAAAATTAATATCCTTTAATTGGCCCCAACAGTAATAATATCCCACATTCTGGACCCCAAGTGTCCTCTCATTCTGTCTTATGTCTATCCATACTTACCCCATGTCTCTCCATATTGCCCCCATAGTCATCCATAATAGTATAATGCAGTCCTATAGTCATATATAATAGTATGATGCAGCTCCATAGCGGTATAATGCACCCCGTAGCTGTATAATGCACCCCCATAGGAGTATAATGCACCCCATAGGGTTATAATGCATCCCCCATAGTAGTATAATGCACCCCATAGTATAATGCCCCCTATAGGGATATAATGCACCCCATAGTATAATGCACCCCCATAGGGGTATAATGAGATCTCCTCTGAGGCATCTTTTTTTCTAAGCTAAACAAGCCCAACTTTTCCAACCTTTCATCATATGCCTTCCATCCCTTGTAATAATCTAGTTGTCCGCCTTTGAATTGACTCTAACTTCCAAATACCTTTTTTAAAATGTGGAGCCCAAAGCTGGGTCCTATGTTCTAGATGTGGCCCCGCCAGTGAATTATAAAGAGGTAATAATACGTTGGGATTGCGGGATTTTATCTATTTTTGTATAAATCCTAAAATCTTGTTTGATTTTGTGGCTGCTGCTTGACATTGAGTACTGCTGCTCAGCTTACTTGTAACCAGAATGCTCAAGTCCTCCTGTTCTGTAGTCCCAAGTATACTCCTATTTAATGTATATGCATCAGTGGGATTACTCCGTCCTAGGTACGTTAATCTACATTTATCTACATTAAATCTTATTTGCCAAGTGTTTGTCCATTCAGTCATCTTATTCAGATCGTTTTAGAAAATTGTAGTGTCAAGATCAGATTTTAGTATCCTACATAGTTTGGTGTCGTCAGCAAAGATATACACTTTACTCTGAATCCCATCAACTAGGTCATTAATAAAGTGGTTAGAATCGGTCCTAGCAAAGATCCCGGCGGTACCCAGGGCAGTATGGTGGCTCAGTGGTTAGCACTGCAGCCTTGCAGAGCTGGGATCCTGGGTTCTAATCCCTCCTTGGACAACATCTGCAAGGAGTTTGTATGCTCTCCCCGTGTTTGTGTGGGTTTCCTCTGGGTACTCCAGTTTCCTCCCACATACCAAAGACATACTGATAGGGAATTTAGATTGTGAGCCTCATCGGGGACAGTGATGATAATGTGTGCAAACTGTAAAGCGCTGCTGAATATGTTAGCGCTATATAAAAATAAAGATTATTTATTATTATTATTACCCACTGACATACCTCAGGAGAGCAGACTGTCAGTCACTACATGTCTCACACTAATAACGCCTTCTTTCATTTAAAATATGCTCTGGAGGCAGATTCTATGTCTTGCTCATATATCTTAACAGCTTATTTTACATATTAAGAACAATGCAAATTTCTCTAGAATAAGAGATCAGATCACAGATATCAAGGTATCAGCTCCCTATGACCTGCTTGCCCATATAGACTGCTCGATCCTACTGACAGATTTCCTTTAAGGGTGAAGAATAATCAATCCTGTATATTCATTCCTCTTATGGCAAATCTGTTATTTTGTAGAAAAAGTGCGAACTTCCAAAACTTGCAATTTAGGTGTACATTTTTTATTTAAAAAAAAACAAACAGATTTGGTCACATTGACTTTTCAATAAATCACACTCATTAATTGCAAGTTGTATTGATTGTCATGGTATTTCTACCTATGTTTTGTAGGTTAGCCACAATTCACAATCTCTGAGCACTATTACTGAAAGCTTTGAGTGCCGACCAGAACTTGACCTGTTTTTCGTACCCTACCTACTCTGCTCACAAGTTTCGCCTATGCTAAAATTTGTCTCTTCTGCATTATAATACCCTTACATTTTCGTCAATTTCAGAAAATGTGGACAGCTTTGACTTCACAACCTGATGAGTTTACATTTGTGCCATGAGGGGAGTATTGGTCCAGTGTTTTAATCAAGGTGACTGTGGCAGGTGAAATTGGTTTGGTAGACCCATAGTTGGCCATTTATTTCAAAAACTGGCACGTAGTACAAGACAGAAGAAGCATCGATGCCTTAGAAATGTACTGGAGAAGGATGTTATCAATACCATGGATGGCAAGAACAACAAACAAATCAGTTTTGTAACAAATCAAGCCAGACGTGTCACTTGAAGCAAGGATCGCCAAGATACGACTTGCCTACTTTATTGTCAATCATTTTTTATTATGCGTAGCAATAAACGTTGGAGACATCATACAAAGAGAGCAATCACTGGAGAAGGACATCATGGTCGGAAGACTAGAAGGAACAAGGCAAAGAGGAAGACCAGCAACCCGATGGCTTGATACTGTCAAGATAACAGTGGAGAAGACCTTGGTGGACCTATCTAGGCTTGCCCAAGATCGATCTTCCTATAGATTATTCATAAATCAAGTCACCATGGCTCAGGATCAAGCCGGAGGATGTTAAAAAGAAAATACTTCATCTGCTCTACATCTTTTGCTGGTGAGAAAAGCTCACTTCTATGAGGTTTCTGAATCCAGATCGCCCAGCATTCATCTGAACAGCGGACCTGCTTACATACAAAAATTATTTTTCAGCCATTACTATTGATTGTTCTTGCCTATTTTTTCTTATTAGTGGCCGCCTTCTTACTGTGCTTCATTTGGGCACAGTGACTGTGAATAAAGATGATCTCCACTGTTACATAATTCTCTGTATTTACTTTTCTTTCCCTTCCTCATGCTCGTACATCTTTATGATTGTACCTACGCATACATTTCCCGTTCACACATTTCTTCATTACTGTAAAATGTTCCAGTGAATTGGTTGAGTGTTTTTTTTTTTCAACAGGTGTAGGTTACATGTCTCTATTCGTGCATTGATCCCACTCATTGTGCAACCCACAGTGGAAAGCACACTCATTCACACGCACACACATTGGGGTTTAATTTTTGTTGCTTCTATTGAAAAGTAATTTATTGTAGGCTTCTGGGTGTAAGTACATAATTATAGTAGGAAATTGTTTTTTAGCTTTTGTTTCTTTGTAGATGCCCTTGAAATCACTCACACAATAGGAAAGGAGGATAATATATTTTTATGGGGAAAACTTGGGGTTCATCCCATAAATCCTTCCATTCATCGTTCTCTTGTTTTTGGATCCATTTCCAGTTTTCTCGTTAAAAGTAAGTGGGAATGTTGCCTTGAATTTTGCCCATATTCGGACATTGGTTATTGCAGGATACTTGTGATTGGTGACTAAAAGGATCACTATTACTGCCTATGTGATGAGAGTTCATAAGAACACTTTTTCGCAGTCATCGGCCCATTCATCTTATGTGAGCAGGCATAAAACTCATCGATGAAGTATTCACAGCATGTATGCACCCTAAAAACATCATGATCTTTGGCAGCACATCTCGGCGTGTAAAAAGGGATTTGCTGTAGACAATGTGCAAACTGTATGGGGACAGAGACATTATATTGATGATCATTTTTACCCCATACAGTTTCCATTGGCTCGTGTAAAAGTGCCGATCTGCTTGTTAAATTGTTGATCAGCGCTTGACTGCCTGTGTAAGCCCGCCATTAACCACTTAGGCCTACTAATGCTGGTAGTGGTTGAAAGGGTAGTCTATTCTACAGTCTGTATACCTTAATAAGACATAAAGATGTCATAGAGGGAGGTCCGACCACTGGATGCAGGTGTCAGCCACTTCACACAAAGGAAAAGTTAGATGAATGTTGAGTGTCTCTATTGCCATAACTCCGGCAATCAGTTGATCACAGCAATGGGTTTTCTGAAATGTCAGTAACTTTGAGGCCTAAGGGTATGTGCACACGTCCGGAATTCTTGCAGAAATTTCCTGAAGAAAACCGGAAATTTTCTGCAAGAAATCCGCATTTTTTTTTTTTGCGTTTTTTTTCCGTTTTTTTCGTGTTTTTTTTAGCATTCTGCAAACGTAATTAGCTTGCAGAATGCTAAAGTTTTCCAAGCGATCTGTAGCATCGCTTGGAAAACTGACTGACAGGTTGGTCACACTTGTCAAACATACTGTTTGACAAGTGTGACCATCTTTTTACTATAGATGCAGCTTATGCAGCATCTATAGTAAAAGATAGAATGTTTAAAAATAATAAAAAAAATAAAAAAATGCTTATACTCACCCAGACGATCTCCTCAGCGACGTCCGTTCCTCTTCCTATAGCTGGTGTGTGCGCGCAGGACCTTCCATGACGTCGCGGTCACATGACCGCTCACGACCAATCACAAGACAGTGACGTCATCACAGGTCCTTCACCACACACCAGCTACAGAAACCGAAGCGGCAGCATGCAGCGGAGAGGCGGGAAGACATCGAGGGTGAGTATAGGACTATTTTTTATTTTAATTCTTATTTTTTGACCAATTATATGGTGCCCAGTGCGTGGAGGAGAGTCTCCTCTCCTCCACCCTGGGTACCAACCGCACACAATCTGCTTACTTCCCGCATGGTGTGCACAGCCCCGTGCGGGAAGTAAGCAGATCAATGGACTCCTAGGTGTGCGGAATCCCCTGCAATTCCGCATTTTAATGAACATGTTGCTTTTTTTTCCGCGATGCGATTTTTTCCCGGAAAAAAAGGCTACATTTGCACAAAAAATGCGGAATACACTGAAAATAATGGGAGGCATATGTAAGCGTTTTTTTCGCGTTTTTATCACGTTTTTATAGCGAAAAAACACGAAAAAAACGCGAAAAACACTGAACGTGTGCACATGGCCTAAGACTTTGTTCACACTAGGATCTTGGTTCAGTGTCATAAAGTATTCTTTGCCACTGGTGAGCATAATAAAATAGGTTACTGTAGAAGAACTTGACATAGAAATGATAAGATAATGGACTGGTTAGGATTCATTCCAAAACAAAGATGTTCTATCAGTCATGGACGCTTGGTAAGTAGAAGACATAAAGATTAGTTAAAAACGACTCGAAAATCCAGAATTGTCTGTAATTCATCCTAGTATATCACTGTCAGTGGGATTACAGAGGCAGTTGTCTATTCTTCTCAAAAAGAAAAGGGAGATTGTTCAGCTCACCTCATGAGAAAGTACGCCCTCTCAAGATGTGCCGGGACAATAGATCGTGGTTAGGAAGGATGATGATGTCACATGTAGAAAGTCGATGATTCTGTCCAGCACTGTCTCCGGATAAAAAAATATGAACTTAATAATTCCATTAAAAAGATAGATAATGTATGAAAAACACACAAGTTTATAACGGAACATCCTAGAAAAAATCCCTACTCGTTTCGAACCTGAACATGTAAACGATTCTTAACACCTTTCCGACGTGTCGGATTTCTCCTGTTTGATGCTTGCTCCGGCGCTGAGCCCGCACATTTCCGGGCACATGACAGCTGATTTAGACATGTGCCCGCAACAGCCACGGGTGGAATCGCGATCCACCCATGGCTGTTAACTAGTTAAATGCCGCTGTCCATCTCTGACAGGACATTTAACTCGCGATTACAGGAAGCGCATTGCTAATAACAGCCATCGGTGACCCCGTCACATGATCGCAGGTCACCGATGGGTCAGCATGACAACCAGAGGTCTGCAGCAGACCTCTGTGGTTGTCATTGCCAGATTGCTATGAGCACCGCCCTGTGGTTGGCACTCATAGCAAGTGAGCATTTCTACACAGGCAATCTGATCATCAACTGTGTGTAGCAGAGACGATCAAAGTACTGCAGATTCTCGTCAACAATGAAAAGCATGGAAAAGGTAAAAAAAAAAAGTTTTTAAAAATAAAAAAATATAAAAGCTCAAATCACTCCCATTTGACACCATTCAAAATAAAACAATAAAAAAATCAAATATACACATATTTGGTATTGCCGTGATCAGAATTGCCAGATATATCAATATAAAAAAAGAATTGACCTGATCGCTAAACGGCGTAATGCAATAACAGGCAATCAAAACATTGTGTCTACACCAAAATGGTATCAATAAAAATGACAGCTCAGTGTGCAAAAAATAAGCCTTTGCCTAGCCCCAGATCACGAAAAATCGAGCCGTTACAGGTCTTGGAAAATGGCGCAATTTTTTTAAAAACAATTTTGGGAATTTTTTTTTCACCACTTAAATAAAAAAGAACTATACATGTTTGGTTTCTATGAACTCATAATGACCTGCAGAATCATAATGACAGTTCAGTTTTAGCATTTAGTGAACATTGTAAAAAGAAAACAAAAAAAAAAAACAATTGCGGAACTGCTTTTTTTTTACAATTTTTTCCGCACTTGAACTTTTTTTTTCCCGTTTTCCAGTATATGATATGTTAAAACCAATGCTGTTGTTCAAAAGTACAATTTGTCTCGCAAAAAAACATGCCCTTACATGGCCATATTGACTGAAAAATAAAAAAACTATGGATCTGGGAAGAAAGGGAGCAAAAAACGAAAACGCAAAAACAAAACATGGCCCAGGGGTTAAGGGATTAATCATGCCATGGCTAAGAACCATTTACATTTTCGGGTATGAAATGTGCAGTTTTTTTTCCCGGATGTCACGTTTTGTGTTTTTCAATCAGAAGAGACTCTGGGGATGCTGGCAGGTAGGAAGCAGTTCGCAGGGCTCCCTACTGGCGGCCATGGGCTACTGATATGGCTACTGGGCAAGGGTCCTGTGAATTGTTGTATGCCATTGTTAATCCATGCAGTGGCTTATGTTGGCCATTCCTTAATCGTCACAATATCAAAAAAATATACAGTGCTGCATACCCTTTTTTGTGTTGGCCCACTGTATTGGAATGCAAAGTCTGCTGAACTTTCCTACAAGGTTTCTAGGAAAATGGGCCTATGGTGACCTTTGATGTATGCATTGGGCACGATCGGATCCCTCATGTTCACCGATCACAATGTGACTCTAAAGAGAAGATGGCCAATATGTCGAGTGTTGGACTTAAGGAGTCTATAATGCGGACACTACGTACCGCAATATGTTTTCTACTATAAGGATACTGTGATAGGGACACTATATACCACATATACTGTTTTGGTGCTTGTTTTCTTATCTTTGAAATGTTTATCTGTTCTGTACTAATGACCAATGTTACATTATATTTACATTTTAATTTGCCAACATCGAGACAGAAGTGAAAATGGCCACTGGCCATGCCATTGTTTTAAGTGCGTAAATAAGAAAAGTGACGGATTATAAATGGCCGGTGTCAGCGTGGTGTAAACACACGACTGTCACGTGGAAAGTTTTAGATAATGCATCATTAAATGGTGTTTATGTAGCAGACAAGGGGCAGTTTGTCTTGCATCTAATGGACTGATATGATTGTAGATTCAAGATGAGGAGATTGCACAGTCCCGTATCAGATGAACCTCTGAGAGATTGTTTACTGCAACCTCAGAGGAGTAAAAACTGTTCACTAAAGACTTCAGACTGATCTAGGCTTGATCATTGAAAATGTCCTTTTAGGGCTCGTTCTCATGACAATAATTTTGATGCATCAAAACATCAGATCTCAGTAGGACCAATTTTTTCCTTGGACCTCATGATCCAAGAAAAATGTTATGGCACTCGCCCATTCATGTCTATGAGTCTGTGGAACATGAGACCACACTCGGATGATTTCTGAGTATAGCACGATTTTCACTGACTGAGTGAATGGAGAAGATGGAGAGACTTTTTTTTTTATTCAACACATCCAAGAAAACCAGATCACACTCCGCTCAAACTATGATCAAACTTTGATCAGAGTATGATTAGCTATTTGCAAGTTTTCTTTTTCATTTTTGGATATGTTAGCCATCTTGACATTTAAGGAGTTTTTCCCTACTTTAAAAGTTATTTTCATTGAGCCCAGTGTAAGGTAAGGAAAACTATACTGATGTTCTGGTTCGGCTACACTCCTCCATGCTCATTACTGTGTCTCCCGTCGGTCTCCTGGCATCAACATCCGGAGGAGGGTGAACATTATGTGATCATTGTTCCCAACCAATGACGGCTGATGATTTGTAGCCTTTACATCTGTCCTAGCGGAAGAATCCTGCTTGGACTGAACATCTGGAGGAGGTGTCAAGTGGTTATGTCCTGAGACCGATGGAGGACAAGGTGAGTATGGGAATTTTTTTTTAATTACGCAATCCTGAATCCATTGAGAATAACTTTAAAAGTATGGCAAAAATCTCAAATTATTATTAAACTATAAGTATAAAGTTCACACAAAGATAAATAAGTATACACATATTTAATAATAAGGTAATGTGGTGAAATATTAATATAAAGGATATTTAGACTTCTGCAACTAAATTTACTGTCATGCATCTATAATCCATCAATTTTGCAAATACTCTTGATTAAAGAGCAGCAAACTTTTTTTTAAGTTTTGATTTGTCGTAGCTACTGTATAATAGATTTGATTGGTGGGGATCCAGGCCTGAAACTCCTCCGACCACGTTCAGAGTGGTATATGGACCCAGTTACTTTCTTCTGAGTCAGTTCACCACATTACTCATCTCGAGAATACAGTAAGTTCTTCGAGGACTTGGTTGGGGATCTCAGGACCTGGGCCCCCAGTGATCAGAACTACTAAACGGTGGCTGGCTACAACAAATCGAAACTTTTTAAAAAAGTTTTGTTTTCCTTTAAAAATAATCTCTCATTTTCTCTATCCAGCACCCAAGCAGGTATTTGTTTCTCCATGGTCACACAGATAGGAAGCAAAGGATTTGGATGCATCAGAAAAAGTTTGTATATCATCTTGTACTTATGGCAATTTTTTTTTTTTTTTAAAGAATGGTTGCAATACATTTTTACTTTTTTAATTTCTGATTTGTAATATAACCTTAAACTGGCTGAGATGTTTTTTGAGAAACTAAAAATAAAATGGACAAGTTGAAATGCTAAATTCCAATTTCTAGATTCGTACATAGATGTGCTTTTACAGTACAAGGTTACACAAACAGCTTTAATCCCCCAAGTACATAAGTTCAGGTTTCAAAGTTCAGGACCAAAAATCAGCTATTTTCATTGAGATTTAGCTGAAGGCCGGAGTACAGCAAATGCTAAAAGTCCTTGAGTATGTGATGAAAACAACAGCTATGACAGATCGAGGCAAATGCTTGCGATTCTTTATAGCTCCCGGAAGACGTCCATTTCTAGCTGAGTGGAAAACACCTGTCCATGGTTTTCAAGTGTTGCAAAGAGTATTGTGCAATCAGCGATCTCAAGATGTTGACCCATCTCGAAGGGTAGAATCATTAACGCAATATATTTACAACATCGTATAGTGATGTGAAGTCCACATTAAATCATGTCCGTTGACAACGTGGGAGGTTGTAGTTTTATCCTCTATGTCACTCTCCTCTGTGTGCCCTCCTATTGTCTCGATAAACACCTGTCAATCACACTGTTGACCCACCCACATTCAGCTACTGAGCATTGTACACATTGAGGGGCATAGCAGCATCGGTAAGTAGTGAATTAGCATTTTTTTTTTCATTATTACAAATGTATATTTCCATCTCTTATATTATACAGGATGATTCACTCACTACTTTACCTGGAAAAATTGCTGTATCTTCTAAAAAAGAAGATCTACCATACTGAAATTTGGACTGTACATAATTTGGTTCACGAGAAACTGATGTTTTAAAGCAGATGTTGAAAATGTCCATGCACGCCTGCACGCACCAATCCATATTGTTGAATTTATTCCGCAGGACGTCTGTGGTCATAGCCTGAATTTCTTTCTGTATGTTCTTTCGGAATACCTGTAACGTTTGTTGCTTGCTACTATACAACCGTCCTTTCATACGGCCCCAAAGGGAAAAATATGGAGGTGTTAAATTAGGCGATCTTGGTGGCCACAGTCCCCTAGAGATTCTTTTGTCATCAAAGAAGGCTTCAATACACAGTTTGGAAGGCCGATTTCACCCTCAAAACATTTTTAGAAACTCACTTTGGCACCTCTTTAAGGACTCAGTTTTCCAATTAGTTTTCACAATAAAAACACGCTCCTCCAAACTGTATCCGTACATTGTTAACAAATGAAGAGGGAATTCGGCAGGAGTGAAATGCAAGCACCACATAAACTACCAACCAGTAGAAAGGCGTGCGGGAAGTCTATCGTAGTGGAGATGACCGGCGGGGTACAAGTTGGCGAGACCACTCGACGCAAGGATGTTTGTCGTCGCTGTCGCTGAGGTTCATTGCACTCTCACTTCTCATGAACCAAAGTATGTACAGTTCAAATTTCAGTACGTTTGACCAGCACTTTTAGCTATTTTTCCGGGTAAAGTATCGCGTGAATCACCCTGTATCATGCTGCAATATAACATGTTTAATATAAGGAACCGCTTTGAGCTGGGAAGAATTATCTGTGTCTATTGAAATGAGCAGGGGGCATAGTTATTTTGAGCAGTTCTTAGTCATTCAGCAGCAGGAGGCTCAACGTTGAATACACAGTCATAATCCATACCATGTGTATGATTGAAAATGGACTGAAGTACTGGGGAGAATCTCTATACAGTATGTCTACAAGACAACTTGGCAAAGCAGAAATTATGTGAAGACTGCGCTCACTGAAAGGATGAGATTCAGAGAGTATAAGCAAGGTTTTTTATTCACACAACTATAAAACAAATGTCAAGAATATTAATATTGCTTCTTCAGAGAGGAAGAGGACTTAAATTCTATAGGGCCACCTGTTGGAAGCAGCAATCCTACAAGTCAGTATCGACCCTTTAACGGGTCTTGCAATATGAGTCTCTTACCTAGCCAAATCAGTTCTCATACTTTGCACTGACAAGGGCCAATAGCCCGAAACACCGTGTCTGCAAATTGGGATTCTGATTTGGCTTTTATCCTGTCATATTGCAAATACTCATTAAAGGGTCGAAAGGGACTTGTAGGGCTTGTAGGATTGCTGCTTCCAACAGATGGTGCTATAAAGTTCAAGTCCTCTTCCACTCTGAAGAGACAATTTGCATATTAAATTTTCCAGAGGAGCATTGAAAGGCGAATAAGTCTCCCTAGATTGGAATGCCAGAGCCAGTATGTTACTCTCCACAAGGAGAAACATTACCCCTTAAATGTCAAGAAGACAACTTGAGGTCAGCTATAGGAATACAGGTGGAAGTCTACTGGGTATAAAGGGCGACATCACGTTCAAGACAGAAAGTGAATCAAGTTTAAGGGCAAAAATAAAAACAAGTCAGGTCTGTGAAGGGTCGGGGGAGCTTCAAAAATGTCACCTGTGTAGGTCATTGGGCTATTGCAACACATCACCGCAGAAGCAGAGGGCCAAAGGAGGAGATTGGAGATGGATAGATGGATGTTTATTGCATAAGCTGGGAGAAACAGGGAGCCACTTGCCAGAGAATGAGGAATTTTGGTGGAACATGGTAAGGTGGGTAACAGTAATTTTGGTGGAATTCCAACCCCTGTCCTGCCAACTGTTGCCTAATTTTGGCCAATGAGCAGGATTGTCATGTAGTATTATTCTCCTTAGAGATATGCAAATTGCCTCTTCAGAGAGGAAGAAGACTTGAACTCGCGTAAATTTCCCAGAGGAGGATTGTATGGTCTACAAGTCTTCTCACACTGGCATTTCAGGAATGTAACTTTCCAAAAAGAAAGATGTTACCCCTTAGTCTCCATAGAAATAAGCATGAGAGTCATAATTAATGGTGTAACTTGTAGCTTTTGGTCTATTAAAAATTTCCAACATAACCCCAATTATCACATCTTTTTAATGGCATTGTCCTTCTCATAAGGGCCAAAGAGACTCCAGGGCCCCTGTGCAACTACAACCCTTAGGCCGGTGTCACACTTGCGTGTGCAATGCGAGAAACTCGTGCGAGTCTCTCACATCAATACCCGGCACTGCCGCTGGCACTTGGGACCGTAGTGTGCGGATGCATGTATTTCTATGCAGCTGAACGCTCCGGTCCGAACCGCCGGCGGCAGTGCCAGGAATTGATTCGAGAGACTCGCATGATTTTCTCGCATTGCACACGCAAGTGTGACACCGGCCTTACACCAACTATAGTTACACCTCTGCTCAGGATGAAACATTTTGTTTTATGACTTGTCTTGTAGATGAGATCTAGTCTAAGAAAAACTTTTCTGTTCCTCGTGCCCTTGGAGGCAATACATATTGTGCTTTATGCTTTGGACATATCCAACAGCCAAATAATAAAATAAAGTCTTTCCATTAAAAATATACAGATCAAAACCATAAAAGAATGTATGTAGTAAAATGTCATAAAGGTCACATACAAAAACACGTGTTCTGAGTGTTGATTCCCTCTGCCATAAAAGTGGTGGTTGTTCCATAGTGGACAGCTGTCTGGATAAAATGGATGAAAATAAACATTGCATGTATTTAGGTAAAAAAAAATCATGTTGTACCCTGTCAGCTCTTAATGCATTTTTAATGGTTAAATATGTCTTACGGGATCAGCATGAATATTGTTTAGCGGCGTTGAAATGTGAGCTGCGGTACAGTCATCGCCCGCTCTATTTTCTCTGCAAATCCATCAGGTATACACATATGGGCACTTGCCCAGGATCAAATGCATCGAGTGGTGAAAAGCAAACAAGTCGGTCCATTGTCAGAAGCCGGGGCTATATACTGTGATTTATCCCAAGAAGCCTGTTTGTTCTGATGTGACAGCGCTGTGATGATAGACCCATTGTGCTCTAAATCCAACAATGCTCTTAGTGAAAGGGTTACAGTCAGCTGAGTCACACTGTCACATTCCCCCCCAGGCAACAAGGGTACAGGATTTATAGTGAATAAATGTGTTAGGAGGACAAGGAAAGGTTAATCTTTGCTTATCACCTGTAAATTACCATCAATACACCCACTGCTACTTTGCTTCATAAAGAGGGAAATTCTGCAGACCGCAATTTTCGTTAAAAGGCAATACCACCAATACACACTTGGTGGTGCCGATCAAGGAGATGGAACTTTTTACCTATAATAAACCCGGTTACGGCACAGTCAGGCGACCATATAAATCAGATCGAGATTGGAACGCAGTGCACAGACTGACCGGCGGCTCTCCTGACCAGAGCGTGACAGCTTCATATCATTCTGTGCAGCTGTCGAGAGATCCGCGGCCAGTCCATGCACTGCGTTCCTACTCAGTCCGATTTATATGGGCCTGACTGCGTCCTTAGGCTGAATTTACATGTCCAGTATTCGTCTTTGATGTGGATCGAAAATCAATCAGTTATCTTATCAGGAGAAAAAAGTTGGGTAGATACAACTTTTTTGTGTGGTGTGATGCAGTGACCCCTGTGGCAACTAGGGGGCGCTGTATGTGCTCCTTGGGATATGCATGGAGGCATATTTGTTGTTATAATGGTGGTGAAACAGTGACTGGCAGAATGGTGAGTGGCCGATATGTGTCGCAGAGGGAGTCTGCGTAGTTAGTCTGATGCAATGTTGTTGTTCTGGGACCTGTAGTCCCTCAAAAGTTTGTATAGTTATGAAGGGAGACTTACTAGGCTAGTTATGTGAGATGGGCGGGACAAACTAGCCACACCCACACACTCCCACCCAGGGGAGTGGTTAATGGTATATAATGTGACCAGGGTGTGGGTCACATGGGTCTTGGGTGGTTCCTGTGTTGGATTTCCTGGGAGTAGGAATCCTGAGGAGCAGATGTCAGTGTGTTGGACGGTCCCATGTGGGATGGACGTTCTGAATAGCACACTGGGCAACCTGTGTGGGAAGACCTGGGAGTAGGCTTCCTGAAGAGCACAACCTGTGTTGGATTTCCTGGGAATAGAAATCCTGAAGAGCACATGCCAGTGTGTTGGACGGTCCCATGTGGGATGGACATCCTGAATAGCACACAGTAAGACTATGGTTCTGTAAGGTCTGTGTTGGGGAAGCTACTTGTCCTTCGGTGGCTCTGGACTGTCTGATGTGTGCTGACCAGGCAAGTTGGTGAACCCCATAAGGCAGTTTCCCCAGGAGAGAGGACTGACGAGGAGTCGGCAGGTGGGGCAGGAGCTCCCATAAGGTACCATTGACTGTTGGTGCTTGTGATAGTCTATGAACTGTGTGGTCTCCCACGGCAACTGAACGAAGTGAGGTTCAGCGTGTTTAGAGACCGCAACCCAGTGTCATGTGCGCTATATGAATAGGGACATTGGTGAACTAATTTGGCGTACGGACACCCATGGTAACTGGACGAAGTGAGAGGTCCAGCATGTTTAGTGTCTGTGAGACAAAGTCGTATGTGAAGTGTCTAAGATAAAGCTGCAAGTTAATATCACCAGTTGGTGCCTATTGTGTTCTGTGAAATGTATAATATGAACTGTGCATAACCCGGTTTATGACACTTTAATAAACCGTATGGACTGTTTTGTTTGGAAAAATCGTGCCTGACTACGTTAATTCCGTGCCAAGCGAGTGTCCCCCAATACACTTAGTAAGTGCAATCTTACAGTGGTTAAAAAAAAAGATTGCAACTGGATATTTTTTTCACATTGAAGTTTGTAGGAGACAGTTCCGTTACAAAACCATTTGTTTTTCTTCTATTTGAAACGGATCAGTTTTATTGCTTAATCAATTTCAAGTGGATAATTACTGGACATTTTATTTCAGCCTGATACAACTAGCAGAACACTTCGGCAATCTTCTCACTCCACCCAGAATTTACATTGTATGGAGAAAAGTATTGCTACATACCTATTAATCATTGAATTCAGGTTTTTCATTCAGTACCATTGCCCCCCATGTATAACATCTGACCCCTCACCCCCAGTGACCCCCAGTAACATGCAGCTCCTCAATCCCGGGTTATAACATCCAGCCCATCACCTTACCCGATGTATAACATCCAGCTCCTCACCTCCAATGTATAATATCCGACCTCTCTCCCTCGGTGTATAAGATACAACCCCTCACCCCTGGGGTATAATATCCTGCCCCTCGCCCCCCTTCCCCCCTCGGTGTAAATATCTGGCATCTCTCCGCCCCGGTGTATAAGATCTGGCCCCTCTCCCGCGATGTATAAGATCTGGCCCCTCTCCCACGGTGTACAAGATCTGGCCCCTCTCACGCGATGTATAAGATCTGGCCCCTCTCACGTGATGTATAAGGGTACTGTCACACAGTGCAATTTTGATCGCTACGACGGCACGATCCGTGACGTCGCAGCGTCGTATGATTATCGCTCCAGCGTCGTAGACTGCGGTCACACTTTGCAATCAAGGCGCTGGAGCGATGCCGAAGTCCCCGGGTAACCAGGGTAAACATCGGGTTACTAAGCGCAGGGCCGCGCTTAGTAACCCGATGTTTACCCTGGTTACCAGCGTAAACGTAAAAAAAACAAACAGTACATACTCACATTCCGGTGTCTGTCCCCCGGCGTTCTGCTTCTCTCCACTGTGTAAGCACCATAGCCGGAAAGCAGAGCAGTGACGTCACCGCTGTGCTCGCTTTCCGGCCGGCAGGCGCTCACAGTGCAGAGAAGCTGAGACGCCGGAGGACAGACACCGGAATGTAAGTATGTACTGTTTGTTTTTTTTACGTTTACGCTGGTAACCAGGGTAAACATCGGGTTACTAAGCGCGGCCCTGCGCTTAGTTACCCGATGTTTACCCTGGTTACAAGCGAACACATCGCTGGATCGGTGTCACACACAACGATCCAGCGATGTCAGCGGGTGATCAAGCGACGAAAGAAAGTTCCAAACGATCTGCTACGACGTACGATTCTCAGCAGGATCCCTGATCGCTGCTGCGTGTCAGACACTGCGATATCGTAACGATATCGCTAGAACGTCACGAATCGTACCGTCGTAGCGATCAAAATTGCACTGTGTGACAGTACCCTTAGATCTGGCCCCTCTCCCACGGTGTATAAGATCTGGCCCCTCTCCCGCGATGTATAAGATCTGGCCCCTCTCCCACGGTGTATAAGATCTGGCCCCTCTCACGCGGTGTATAAGATCTGGCCCCTCTCCCACGGTGTATAAGCTCTGGCGCCTCTCCCGCGATGTATAAGATCTGGCCCCTCTCCCACGGTGTATAAGATCTGGCCCCTCTCCCACGGTGTATAAGATCTGGCCCCTCTCCCACGGTGTATAAGATCTGGCCCCTCTCCCACGGTGTATAAGATCTGGCCCCTCTCCCACGGTGTATAAGATCTGGCCCCTCTCCCACGGTGTATAAGCTCTGGCGCCTCTCCCGCAGTATATAAGATCTGGCCCATTGCCCTCTGGTGTATAGCCTCTAGCCCACCTCGACATGCCATTTGCCCTTACTATCGTGTGTGACAGTACCCACCAATCGACAGCTTTAGCCATTCCATGGCTCTTTGACACATTCTAAGCCCTTTTTATGTCAACATATCTACCTCATTCTTGTCAACTCTTCTAAAATGTCTGACAGACTCCAAATAAAAAGGGGAGAGCTCATGAATGCCCAGAGGATTTTGCAAATCTCCCCAGATCCCAGAAACTGTCCAGAAGCAAGCAATTACATAAAAGTCTTTAGGCTGCAGCATCAAATGGCTTATAATGGGAAGTGGTCTCTAAAAGGGGGCGCATGGTTATGACTTAAAACTTTAATCTAGGGCAGCACGGTGGCTCAGTGGTTAGCATTGCAGCGCTGGAGTCCTGGGTTCTAATCCCACCTTGGACAACATCTGCAAGGAGTTTGTATGTTCTCCCCGTGTTTGTGTGGGTTTCCTCCTGGTTCTCCGGTTTCCTCCCACATTCCAAAGACATACTGATAGGGAATTTAGATTGTGAGCCCCATCGGGGACAGTGATGATAATGTGTGCAAACTGTAAAGCGTTGCGGAATATGTTAGTGCTATATAAAAAAAATCAAGAAAAAAATCAAGAAATCTAAACTACAACTGGGAAAAATTATCAATTATGATTCATCTATTATATATCTATTACTACTGGGTCCTAGTCAGAACATAATCTCACAATTGGTTGTAGTCCTTGCCGTAACCTTTTAAAAAATTAGCATAACATATCTATAACTGTGCCTAATGAACCCATCAGAACATTAAAAAAGCGGTTATTTTGCTAAACCAGTGTTTGCTGGAGCCAGAGACGGGTCTGCGCAGCTCATGATGACTTCTGTTAAAACTGGCTCCAGAGCTGCCCCCTACAATCAGGGAGCACCCACAGTTTAAGAAGCCCTGATATACTTTTGGAAAACTGGTTCATTTGGCCTTGTGTATCACTTTCTACTTTGCCCCAGTTGCTTCCCTTTGACCACAGACTGTCCTCCTCAGCTTCTCTGAGCCTTTTGATGTCAAGTTGTTATTGTAACTCTCCCGCTGGACAACCATAAGGCCATAAACTTTTATAGGTTACAGCTCAGTGAAGACAATATTGGGATGTGCTGGTTGTAAACAGTGATGGGTGGTTCAACTTCAGGCCTGTGAGAAGAACACTTATTGAGATGATGATGATATTTGAGTCACAGCAAAACAATCATGAGATTATTTTTTCAGTAATGGATTCCCTTGGGTGACTGAGGACACAGCTCGAAATGGGTGTGTGCAGAGTTCAGTGCCTCTCACCAAATCCTTAGTCGCCTAATAGAGATTGTCTTCCCTGTTATTTTCAAATATAATTTTCCCATGCTATGAGAAATCTGTGGATCAAATTTTCTCCAACTTAAGGCTTAAGAAATAAAATAAAAAGTGTCCTTATTAATACTGGTGAGTAGAGAAAACAGTAAAGTTCAGTGTTCGTACCGAATACCTACTGTTTGGGCAGAGACACCGAACACAGACTTCATCAGTCATTGTGAGTTACCGCAGGGAAATATGAGCGCGGGCCTGCGCTATTCCGGTGCTTAGTAGTCGGAGCACTCTCTTGTCCCTGCTGTGCACTGTCTCTTCCCGCCAAGTCTGTCTGCTTACGCGCACGCTCAGGCTCTTCTATAGTAGCCACGCCCCTGCTCTGTCGTGCAAAGGTCAGTCCGGGTCTCTAAGTTTTCCCCCGGACAACAGAGGAGACAGCCCCTACAGTTCCAGACCCGGCACATGACAGGTACCCCCGGTCCGGTCCTTCTTCTTACACCCGCCGGACCCAAACATCCAGGTGTCCGCCCATCTCTACTGGTGAGTATGATGTGGCTGTATGTATCTACTTTTTATGTACCTATGTATTTATGTATCTATCTCTTCATTATCTATTTGTATATGTATGTTTGTATGAACCTATTCAGAGGCAGACCTAGGATTTCCTGCACCCAGTTAAAAAAATTTGGTTTATACCCACTTCTATACGAAGCTTAGTTTGAGTTGTCATCATGTGACTGCTCATATGCGCCAACTAGTATATGGCCTCCACACTGTCCTCTCCTATAAAAGATTGCCTGCACACCATTATCTCTTACGGACTACAACCACCACACTGTCATCCCTATAAACTAAACTGCCACTGTTTGCCTCTCTGAAGTATAACTGCCACACTGTCCTCTGTTGTTATCTATAACTTCAACACTGTCCACCTTTATTAGCGATAACTGCCAAAGTATTTGTTTTTATTAGCTATAACAGCCTCATTGTCTGCCCTTATTGGCCATAACCGCCGCACTGTCTGCCCTTATTGGCCATAACCGCCACACTGTCTGCCCTTTTTAGCTACAACTGCCACATTGTCCGACCTTATTAGCTATAACCGCCACACTGTTCGCCCTTTTTAGCTATGACTGCCACTCTGTCCCTACTTTAAGTATTCACAAAAAAACAAAAGATAGTCAGCTCACCTGAATATCGGCTATTCCACACCTGTTCCTGCACGGAAAAGTTGAGCACTCGGTCCACAGAACAATCGATGAATCCAGCAGGAATGTAGTAAAATCACTAAATTTATTTCTTCATTTTTTTTTAAAAAAAGGGAAAGGGTTGTATCCTATGGTACACCACTTGTAAATAAGTTATAATTTCTTACAGCATTATGCACACATGGCAGCGTTCTTCCGACGCGTTTCGACTAATGTCTTAATCATGGTGAGTCCATAGTGAGACTAAACCGTTCTTATATATTTTTTTTTTTATACTGTCCCATGCCACACTGCCCGGTCTCTATACAGTGCCCCTCTTACACTCCTTCCCATACTGTCCCCTCACACTATTTCACCCAACCATAAAACTCCCATGTTTCTTCTATTATATTGTTGTCTTCGCCTCCTCTTCTGCGGCGCAGAAGTGACGTCAGCAGCATGATCAGGTGACCTCATCATATTGCTGCATGTCTTATTGACCCTAGAAGTGCCGACTGTCACAGTTTTCAGGATGCACATATGGGGGTCATGACCAGAGACATATGGGGGCCAGGATGGATATCTGGGGGCCAGACTGCACATATGGGGGCCAGGCTGCACAAGGGATATAGGGTAGGGTGCCAGGCTGGACAAGGGACATAGGGGGCCAGGCTGGGGCATATTATTATTATTAAAGGGGGGCAGGCTGGATGAGATTATTAAATAAAGGGGGGGCAGGATGAGGGACTTAGTTACTGTTTGGTGGCCAGAATGAGGAACATACTTTATAAGTTTATGGTGACAAGTGGGGAACATTATTTCTTTAGGATCCAATTAGGAAAATTATTACTACTGTAATATAATTTTTTGTTTAGGAAACTGTTTTCCATTGGGGGAAACAAAAGGGGGTCCTGTTACTGTGCAGGGCGGCACTACGTTGATTTTTTTTCGTCATCTGATGTAGTGTAGAAGTCGGGGAAAACGTAGGGAATGTGTTCTGGAAGAGATAAGCTATTGATGACAGTGTGATATTTTCTGCAGAGATGAGTCCTGGCTGCAAGACGTCATGGCGGTTTGTGCTGGTTAAAGAAGAAAAGCAAAGATGAAGGACTTCAACTTCAGACGTCACTGGTGAGTCAGTGTATTACATGTACCCACACACTATACACTATGTACTATATACAGAGCTCCTGTGTACAATGTCAATGGTGATCCCTGTATTAGCTTTGATAAAGACCACGGCAGCGGTCGAAATGCGTCACTTTCCTCATGTGTGATATAATAATAATAATAATAATAATCTTTATTTATATAGCGCCAACATATTCCGCAGCGCTTTACAGTTTAACAGTTTCAAACACAACAGTCATAGGTAACAATGTTAACAATACAGCAATAAAGCAAAATAAGACGACCCTGCTCGTGAGAGCTTACAATCTACAATGAGGTGGGGAGATACAAAGTACAGGTGTGTATTTACAATGATGGTCCAGCCATCTTCAGGGGGTGGGGGGTAGATGGAGATAGTGAATGGGCTACACACACACACACAAACATAAAATGACTGATTAGGGAACGTGATAGGCCGCTCTGAACAAATGAGTTTTGAGTGAGCGCCTAAAGCTATGCAAGTTGTGGATGGTCCTAATATCTTGGGGTAGAGCATTCCAGAGGATTGGCGCAGCACGGGAGAAGTCTTGGAGTCGGGAGTGGGAGGTACGGATTAGTGCAGAGGTTAGTCGAAAGTCGTTTGCAGAGCGCAGCGGTCGGCTAGGCCGATAGACAGAAATGAGGGAGGAGATGTAAGGGGGTGCCGCACTGTGGAGAGCTTTGTGGGTGAGAACAAGTACTTTGAATTGTATCCTGTAATGAATGGGCAGCCAATGTAATGACTGGCGAAGAGCGGACACGTCCGAGTAACGATTAGCCAGATGGACGACCCTGGCTGCTGCATTAAGGATAGACTGGAGAGGGGAAAGTCGCGTGAGGGGGAGGCCAATTAAAAGAGAGTTGCAGTAGTCCAGGCGGGAGTGGATTAGGGCGACAGTGAGAGTTTTTGTTGTCTCCATGGTGAGAAAAGGGCGGATTCTAGAGATGTTCTTTAGGTGTAAGCGGCACGAGCGGGCAAGAGATTGTATGTGGGAGGTGAAGGAGAGATCGGAGTCAAACATGACACCCAGACAGCGTGCCTGCTGCCGGGGTGTTATTATGGTGCCACCCACGGAGAGGGAAATGTCAGATTTAGGGAGGTTAGTAGAAGGCGGGAGCAGAAGAAGTTCAGTTTTGGAGAGGTTGAGCTTCAGATAGAGAGTGGACATGATGTTAGAGACTGCAGACAGTCAGTGGCGTTCTGTAGTACAGCGGGGGTAAGGTCAGGGGCTGACGTGTATAGTTGTGTGTCATCAGCGTAAAGATGGTACTGAAAGCCAAATCTGCTGATGGTCTGTCCAATTGGGGCCGTGTAGAGGGAGAAGAGAAGGGGGCCAAGGACTGAGCCCTGAGGTACCCCGACAGTGAGAGGAAGAGGAGATGAAGTGGAGCCGGAGAACAGAACACTGAAGGAGCGGTCAGAAAGATAGGAAGAGAACCAGGAGAGAGCAGTGTCCTTAATGCCTAGTGACTGGAGCCTAGAGAGTAGGAGAGGGTGGTCAACAGTGTCGAAAGCTGCAGAAAGATCGAGGAGAATGAGCAGAGAGTGGTCACCGTTACATTTTGCTGTCAGAAGGTCATTGGTCACCTTGATGAGTGCAGTTTCTGTTGAATGTAGGGGGCGGAACCCGGACTGTGAAGGGTCTAGGAGGGAATGAGTGGAGAGGTAACGGGTAAGGCGGGAATATGATAGGCGGGTGATATGGTGATGTCCGAGGAGCTTTCTGTATTTTAATTTACATGGAATAAAGCAATTATTTTATCAAGAAGGAGCTGGAACACTTAATTCGTTTTCTTCCTCATGGTTACGTCTCATCAGGATGGAGTTCCGTGCACCTTCTGAAGATCCCTGTATTACCTGTACACTATACACTATATACAGAGCTCTTGTGTATAATGTCACTGGTGGTAATAAATGTTGTCAGTATTATGGTTTGTATTCATGATCAGTATTATAGTATTCAGTCACTATGTAGTTGTAATGTGTGGTCTGGTCATGGTGTGGCTGTATTTATCCCTTGTATGTGATATTATTTGGTCACTATGTGGTGGAATATGTGATCTTGTCGGTGTGGTGATATTTCTCCTTATATGTCATATTATTCGGTTACTATGTGGTGGTGGTCTGGTCATGCTTTGGTGGTGTTTGTCCCTTGTATGTGGTATTGTTCATTATTCATTCACTATGTGGTCTGGTCATGATGTGGTGGTATTTCTTCCCTGTATGTGGTAGTATTGGTTTTGGTCTAGTGGACTGTGTTGTATATGGCGGACATTTATGCTCTCTGATGTTAATTAGGAGAAAATTATTTCAATTAGATATTAAATACTTGGAACAGATCTGCAGAGATGCACTTAACGGGGTTCTCCTATAAAAAAGTAATCTCTCCACACGATAAGTGATAGCATATTGATTGGTGGGGTTTGACTGCTTGGACCCAATTTGCAGAATGTGGCGCTTTTATCTCCATTAGACTGGAGCGACATGTTCAACTTGACCACTGATCCATTCATTCCCTCAGTGCCTGTGAGGGCTGCACTTGTTTTTTTCTTCTGGAAATTCCACAGAGAATGAATGGAGCTGTGGTCAGACATCCCATCTGCTGAGAAATGTCCTATCAGGGATAAAACTTCTAGCAGTGGCTTTCTCCTCTCTGCCTCTGGAAAACACATAGATGCTCTACCGACAACATAATTGTCTGACCAGGTTTATACTTTAATTTTTAGATTTTTTTTGAGTAAGCATTTGGTATTGTAGACAATAGTTCAATAAAAGCAAATATCTACATACTAGGACAAATATTGATCAAAGGCTCACATATAATATAGTACATTTCTCCCAATGATGAAATCACAAAAACATTCTGACTTTTTTAGCAGATGTGCATTTTTTTTCCCCTCCATTTTTAGAAAGTTTGAAGTGAATTCAGGAGCCACTTGTGCCACTAGGTAAATTCTGGTGACCAAAATCTTGTCCAACTTTCCAAATGTTAAAAAAATATTATTTTGAAGGCCTTGGTAACATCTTAAATACGGCTCCTTAGTCTGTGTCTAATGCGCTTCATATACAAGCAGGACAGCTCTTTGTGCTGTAGGGTAACCTTGTTGACTTGTTTGGAAAGTCAGGAATAGGTCGATGTCATTTATTTATTCTAAGCTGACAGATAATACATCTTGACTTGTTTGGAAAGCTGCGTCACATATGAGGACAGTGCTGTCCTGACAGACCACAGGAACAGGATTGTAGATGCAATGCACAATATATATACATATATATATCTTATATCTATATTGATGGTATTTAAAGAAATTCTCCAGAAATAGTAAAGAAAGAAAGAAAAAACATATAAAGTAGAATTATAAATTCCTAAATATCTTTAATTAGCAATTTTATCTAGTAAGGCGATCACTATTGTTTATCAAAATGGGTTGCCATCTAGTAACACTGTCAGAAAACTGTCCCAGAATGTTAAAAGGACCAGTGCCTGTGAGCATGTGCAGTAGGAATTTCCACCTCCTCCCTTCATGTGTAAGAAGATATGATCCCAGTAGGTATTCTAATTTAATACTGGAGATACCAGGGGTGCCAAGGTAAGAAGAGGCTGCTCACACTGCTGTCCACCCTGTCTATCTGATCTAATACTGGAGATACCAGGGGTGTTGAGGAAAGAAGAGACTGCTCACACTGCTGTGCACCCTGTCTATATGATCTAATGCTAGAGATACAGAGAGTGCTGATGTAAGGAGAGGCTGCTCACACTGCTGTCCACTCTATCTATCTTGTCTAATAATGGAGATAGTAGAGGCTGCTCACATTGCTTTCCATCCTATCTAACCTAATATTGGAGATACAATGAGTGTTGAGGGAAGAAGAGGCTGCTCACACTGTTGTCCACCATGTCTATCCAATCTAATACTGGAGATACCAGGAGTGCTGAGGTAAGAAGAGGCTGCTCACACTGTTGTGTGATCTAATACTGGAGATACAAGGAGTGCTGAGGTGAAAAGAGGCTGCTCACACTGCTGTCCAACCTGTCTATATGATCTAATACTGGAGATATCAGGTAAGGTGAGTTAGGAAGAGTTCACACACTTCTTTCCAACCTCTCTATCTGATCTAATATGGGAGATACCAGCAGTGCAATGATAAGAAGAGGTTGTTCACACTGCTGTCTACCCTGTCTATTTGATCTAATACTGGAGATGCCAGGAGTGTTGCGGTAACAAGAGGCTGCTCCCACTGCTGACCACCCTGTCTATCTGATCTAATACTGGAGATACCAGGGGTGTTGAGGAAAGAAGAGGCTGCTCACACTGCTGTGCACCCTGTCTACTGTATGATCTAATACTAGAGATACAGAGAGTGCTGATGTAAGGAGAGGCTGCTCACACTGCTGTCCACTCTGTCTATCTTGTCTAATACTGGAGATACCAGGGGTGCTGAGGAAAATAGAGGCTGCTCACACTGCTGACCACCCTGTCTATCTGATCTAATACTGGAGATACCAGAGATGTCGAGGTAAGAAGAGGCTGCTCACACTGCTGTCCACCCTGTGTGTTTGATATAATACTGGAGCTATCAGGAGTTCTGAGGTAAGAAGAGGCTGCTCACACTGCTGCCCATCCTGTGTTTGATATAATACTGGAGATACCAAGAGTGCTGAGGTAAGAAGAGGCTGCTCACTCTGCTGTCAACCCTGTGTGTTTGATATAATACTGGAGCTATCATGAGTGCTTAGGTAAGAAGAGGCTGCTCACACTGATGTCAGTCCTGTCTATCTGATCTAATACTGGAGATACCAGGGGTGTTGAGGAAAGAAGAGGCTGCTCACACTGCTGTGCACCCTGTCTATACTGTATGATCTAATACTAGAGATACAGAGAGTGCTGATGTAAGGAGAGGTGTTATGACCCCAATGGCGAGGGTCTCAGAGGAACGTGGAAGTCTGCAGAATACAAAAATCCAGCTCATAGGGCAGTGGTAACTGGGTTGACCATATATCTACTCCTAACGCCAACACTAGAAGTAGCCGGGGATCATTCCTACGTTGATTCTAGATGACACGCGCCAGCCGGAGAATCTAGCTACCCCTAGTAGAGGAAAACAAAGACCTTTCTTGCCTCCAGAGAAGGGGACCCCAAAGCTGGATAGAAGCCCCCCACAAATAATGACGGTTAGGTAAGAGGAAATGACAAACACAGAAATGAACCAGGTTTAGCACAGAGAGGCCCGCTTACTGATAGCAGAATAAAGAAAGGTAACTTATATGGTCAACAAAAACCCTATCAAAATCCACACTGGAAATTCAAGAACCCCCGAACCGTCTAACGGTCCGGGGGGAGAACACCAGCCCCCTAGAGCTTCCAGCAAAGGTCAGGATATAGATTTGGAACAAGCTGGACAAAAATACAAAACCAAAACAAATAGCAAAAAGCAAAAGGCAGACTTAGCTGATATAACTGGAACCAGGATCAGTAGACAAGAGCACAGCAGACTAGCTCTGATAACTACGTTGCCAGGCATTGAACTGAAGGTCCAGGGAGCTTATATAGCAACACCCCTAACTAACGACCCAGGTGCGGATAAAAGGAATGACAGAAAAACCAGAGTCAAAAAACTAGTAACCACTAGAGGGAGCAAAAAGCAAATTCACAACAGTACCCCCCCCTTAGTGAGGGGTCACCGAACCCTCACCACGACCACCAGGGCGATCAGGATGAGCGGCATGAAAGGCACGAACTAAATCGGCCGCATGAACATCAGAGGCGACCACCCAGGAATTATCCTCCTGACCATAGCCCTTCCACTTGACCAGGTACTGAAGCCTCCGCCTGGAGAGGCGAGAATCCAAGATCTTCTCCACCACGTACTCCAACTCGCCCTCAACCAACACCGGAGCAGGAGGCTCAGCAGAAGGAACTACAGGCACAATGTACCGCCGCAACAAAGACCTATGAAATACATTGTGAATAGCAAACGACACAGGAAGATCCAGACGAAAAGATACAGGATTAAGGATTTCCAATATCTTGTAAGGCCCAATAAAACGAGGTTTAAATTTGGGAGAGGAGACCTTCATAGGAACAAAGCGGGAAGAAAGCCATACCAAATCCCCAACGCGTAGTCGGGGACCCACACCGCGGCGGCGGTTGGCAAAGCGCTGAGCCTTCTCCTGTGACAACTTCAAGTTGTCCACCACATGATTCCAGATCTGCTGCAACCTATCCACCACAGAATCCACCCCAGGACAGTCAGAAGGCTCCACATGACCCGAAGAAAAGCGAGGATGGAAACCAGAGTTGCAGAAAAAAGGCGAAACCAAGGTGGCGGAACTAGCCCGATTATTAAGGGCAAACTCAGCCAATGGCAAGAATGTCACCCAATCGTCCTGATCAGCAGAGACAAAACACCTCAAATAAGCCTCCAAAGTCTGATTGGTTCGCTCCGTCTGTCCATTAGTCTGAGGATGGAAAGCAGACGAAAACGACAAATCAATGCCCATCCTACTACAAAAGGATCGCCAGAACCTGGAAACGAACTGGGATCCTCTGTCTGACACAATATTCTCAGGGATGCCGTGCAAACGAACCACGTTCTGGAAAAACACAGGAACCAGATCGGAAGAGGAAGGCAGCTTAGGCAAAGGAACCAAATGGACCATCTTGGAGAAGCGATCACATATCACCCAGATAACGGACATGCCCTGAGATAGCGGAAGATCAGAAATGAAATCCATGGAGATATGTGTCCAAGGTCTCTTCGGGACAGGCAAGGGCAAGAGCAAACCGCTGGCACGAGAACAGCAAGGCTTAGCTCGAGCACAAGTCCCACAGGACTGCACAAATGACCGCACATCCCTTGACAAGGAAGGCCACCAAAAGGACCTGGCCACCAGATCTCTGGTGCCAAAAATTCCCGGGTGACCTGCCAACACCGAGGAATGAACCTCGGAAATGACTCTGCTGGTCCACTTATCCGGGACAAACAGTCTGTCAGGTGGACAAGACTCAGGCCTATCAGCCTGAAATCTCTGCAACACACGTCGCAGATCCGGAGAAATAGCTGACAAGATAACTCCATCTTTAAGAATACCAACAGGATCAGCGACTCCAGGAGCATCAGGCACAAAGCTCCTAGAAAGAGCATCGGCCTTCACATTCTTTGAACCTGGTAAATACGAAACAACAAAATCAAAGCGGGAGAAAAACAATGACCAGCGGGCCTGTCTCGGATTAAGGCGTTTAGCAGACTCGAGATACATCAGATTTTTGTGATCAGTCAAGACCACCACACGATGCTTAGCACCCTCGAGCCAATGACGCCACTCCTCAAATGCCCATTTCATGGCCAACAACTCCCGATTGCCCACATCATAATTTCGCTCGGCAGGCGAAAATTTCCTAGAGAAAAAGGCACAAGGTTTCATAACAGAGCAACCAGGGCCTCTCTGCGACAAAACGGCCCCTGCCCCAATCTCCGAAGCATCCACCTCAACCTGAAAGGGAAGTGAGACGTCAGGCTGGCACAAAACAGGCGCCGAAGTAAACCGGCGTTTCAACTCCTGGAAAGCCTCCACGGCAGCAGGAGCCCAGTTAGCTACATCGGAGCCCTTCTTGGTCATATCCGTCAAAGGTTTCACAATGCTAGAAAAATTAGCGATAAAACGACGGTAGAAGTTAGCGAAGCCCAAGAACTTCTGAAGACTCTTAACTGACGAGGGCTGAGTCCAATCAAGAATAGCTCGGACCTTGACTGGGTCCATCTCCACAGCAGAAGGGGAAAAAATGAACCCCAAAAAGGGAACCTTCTGAACACCAAAGAGACACTTTGAGCCCTTGACAAACAAAGAATTTTCACGCAAAATTTTAAAGACCAACCTGACCTGCTCCACATGCGAATCCCAATTATCAGAAAAAACCAAAATATCATCCAGATAAACAATCAAAAATTTATCCAGATACTTCCGGAAAATGTCATGCATAAAGGACTGAAAAACTGAAGGCGCATTGGAGAGCCCAAAAGGCATCACCAAGTACTCAAAATGACCTTCGGGCGTATTGAATGCGGTTTTCCATTCATCACCTTGCTTAATGCGCACAAGGTTGTACGCACCACGAAGGTCTATCTTGGTGAACCACTTGGCACCCTTAATCCGGGCAAACAAGTCAGACAACAGCGGTAAAGGATACTGAAATTTGACAGTGATCTTATTTAAAAGCCGATAATCAATACAAGGTCTCAAAGATCCGTCCTTTTTTGCCACAAAAAAGAATCCCGCACCAAGAGGGGAAGAAGACGGACGAATATGTCCTTTCTCCAGAGACTCCTTGATATATGAACGCATAGCGGTATGTTCAGGTACCGACAGATTAAACAGTCTTCCCTTAGGAAATTTACTGCCTGGGATCAAATCTATAGCACAGTCACAGTCCCTATGAGGAGGCAGTGCACTGGACTCAGACTCACTGAAGACATCCTGATAATCAGACAAATACTCCGGAACTTCCGAAGGCGTAGAAGAAGCAATAGACACAGGCAGGGAATCCCCATGAATACCACGACAGCCCCAACTTGAGACTGACATAGCCTTCCAGTCCAGGACTGGATTATGGGTCTGTAACCATGGCAGCCCTAAAACAACCAAATCATGCATTTTATGTAAAACCAGGAAACGTATCACCTCGCGGTGTTCAGGAGTCATGCACATGGTAACCTGTGTCCAATACTGCGGTTTATTTGCTGCCAATGGTGTAGCATCAATACCCCTAAGAGGAATAGGATTTTCTAATGGTTCAAGAGTAAAACCACAGCGCTTAGCAAATGAAAGATCCATGAGACTCAGGGCAGCACCTGAATCTACAAACGCCATGACAGGATAAGATGACAGTGAGCAAATCAAAGTTACAGACAGAATAAATTTAGGTTGCAAATTACCAACGGTGACAGGACTAACAACCTTAGCTATACGTTTAGAGCATGCTGAGATAACATGTGTAGAATCACCACAGTAGTAGCACAAGCCATTCCGGCGTCTATGAATTTTCCGCTCATTTCTAGTCAGGATTCTATCACATTGCATTAAATCAGGTGTCTGTTCAGACAACACCATGAGGGAATTTGCGGTTTTTCTATCACATTGCACCGAATTAGGTGTCTGTTCAGACAACACCATGAGGGAATTTGCGGTTTTGCGCTCCCGCAACCGCCGGTCAATTTGAATAGCCAGTGCCATAGTATCATTCAGACCTGTGGGAATGGGAAAACCCACCATAACATTCTTAATGGCTTCAGAAAGGCCATTTCTAAAATTAGCGGCCAGTGCACACTCGTTCCAATGTGTCAGCACGGACCATTTCCGAAATTTTTGGCAATACACTTCAGCCTCGTCCTGCCCCTGAGACATAGCCAGCAAGGCCTTTTCTGCCTGAATCTCAAGATTGGGTTCCTCATAAAGTAAACCGAGCGCCAGAAAAAACGCATCAAGATCAGCCAATGCCGGATCTCCTGGCGCCAGCGAAAAAGCCCAATCCTGAGGGTCGCCCCGTAAGAACGAAATAACAATCTTTACTTGCTGAGCAGAATCTCCAGATGAACAGGGTCTCAGGGACAAAAACAATTTACAATTATTCACGAAATTCCTAAACTTAAACCTGTCTCCGGAAAACAGTTCAGGAATCGGTATTTTAGGTTCTG
This sequence comes from Ranitomeya variabilis, assembly GCF_051348905.1. Lineage (NCBI taxonomy): Eukaryota > Metazoa > Chordata > Amphibia > Anura > Dendrobatidae > Ranitomeya > Ranitomeya variabilis. Next base: position 48,013,064 of record NC_135233.1, on the reverse strand, counting down.
ACCTAGGATTTCTGATAACATAGTCTTGTATGCCCTGCACACGAGTAGCCAGCTGGTCCACACTTGTAATCAAGGTCTGGACATTCATGTCTGCAGCAAGCATAGCCACTCTGAGGTAAAGGGGAAAAAGAAAAAAAAAAACTCAGAATCTTCTTTCTTATAATCCCTCTTCTGCAATGCATTAAACATTTAATACTGGCCTGGCAAACTGTTATGACCCCAATGGCGAGGGTCTCAGAGGAACGTGGAAGTCTGCAGAATACAAAAATCCAGCTCATAGGGCAGTGGTAACTGGGTTGACCATATATCTACTCCTAACGCCAACACTAGAAGTAGCCGGGGATCATTCCTACGTTGATTCTAGATGACACGCGCCAGCCGGAGAATCTAGCTACCCCTAGTAGAGGAAAACAAAGACCTTTCTTGCCTCCAGAGAAGGGGACCCCAAAGCTGGATAGAAGCCCCCCACAAATAATGACGGTTAGGTAAGAGGAAATGACAAACACAGAAATGAACCAGGTTTAGCACAGAGAGGCCCGCTTACTGATAGCAGAATAAAGAAAGGTAACTTATATGGTCAACAAAAACCCTATCAAAATCCACACTGGAAATTCAAGAACCCCCGAACCGTCTAACGGTCCGGGGGGAGAACACCAGCCCCCTAGAGCTTCCAGCAAAGGTCAGGATATAGATTTGGAACAAGCTGGACAAAAATACAAAACCAAAACAAATAGCAAAAAGCAAAAGGCAGACTTAGCTGATATAACTGGAACCAGGATCAGTAGACAAGAGCACAGCAGACTAGCTCTGATAACTACGTTGCCAGGCATTGAACTGAAGGTCCAGGGAGCTTATATAGCAACACCCCTAACTAACGACCCAGGTGCGGATAAAAGGAATGACAGAAAAACCAGAGTCAAAAAACTAGTAACCACTAGAGGGAGCAAAAAGCAAATTCACAACAGAGAGGCTGCTCACACTGCTGTCCACTCTGTCTATCTTGTCTAATACTGGAGATACCCAGGGTGCTGAGGAAAGTGGAGGCTGCTCACACTGCTTTCCATCCTATCTAACCTAATATTGGAGATACCATGAGTGTTGAGGGAAGAAAAGGCTGCTCACACTGTTGTCCACCATGTCTATCCAATCTAAAACTGGAGATTCCTGGAGTGCTGAGGTAAGAGGCTGCTCACACTGTTGTTTACCATGTCTGTGTGATCTAATACTGGAGATACAAGGAGTGCTGAGGTGAAAAGAGGCTGCTCACACTGCTAACCATCCTGTCTATATGATCTAATACTGGATATATCAGGTAAGGTGAGTTAGGAAGAGTTCACACACTTCTTTCCAACCTCTCTATCTGATCTAATATGGGAGATACCAGCAGTGCAATGATAAGGAGAGGTTGTTCACACTGCTGTCTACCCTGTCTATTTGATCTAATACTGGAGATGCCAGGAGTGCTGCGGTAAGAAGAGGCTGCTCACACTGCTGACCACCCTGTCTATCTGATCTAATACTGGAGATACCAGAGATGTCGAGGTAAGAAGAGGCTGCTCACACTGCTGTCCACCCTGTGTGTTTGATATAATACTGGAGCTATCAGGAGTTCTGAGGTAAGAAGAGGCTGCTCATACTGCTGTCCACCCTGTGTGTTTGATATAATACTGGAGCTATCAGGAGTTCTGAGGTAAGAAGAGGCTGCTCACACTGCTGTCGACCCTGTGTGTTTGATATAATACTGGAGCTATCATGAGTGCTGAGGTAAGAAGAGGCTGCTCACACTGTTGTTTACCATGTGTATATGATCTAATACAAGAGAATGAGATACCAAGTAAGGTGAGTTAAGTAAAGTCTTCTCACACTGCTATCCACCCTGTCTACCTGATCTAATAATGGAGATACCAGGGGTACTGAGGTAAGAATAGGCCGCTCACATTGCTGTTCATCCTGTCTACCTGATCTAATAATGGATACCAGGAGAGTGAAAGTAAGGAGAGGCTGCTCACACTGCTGTCCACCCTGTCTGATCTAATATTGGAGATACCAGGAGTGCAAATGTAAGAAGAAGCTGCTCACACTGCTGTCCACCTTGTCTATATGATCTAATAATGGAGTTACCTGAGGTGGGGAGGTAAGAAGAGGCTGCTCACACTGTTGTCCAACCTGTCTATATGATCAGATACTGGAGAGGTAAGAAGAGACTGCTCACACCGCAGACTACCCTGTCTGTATCATCTAAAACCTTGGGGGTGGGAGGGTGTACAGCGTTGTGAGTAGCTTCTTCTAAATTTATGTATAATGACATTTTCTTGCTTTATTTTTCTATTCCCAGAGAAAATCTTTAAGTAGTAAAATTCGACCATGTGATCTCATGAAATAAGGATTCACCTTCCAGGCTATAGAACAAAGTTGAGGGAGAGGGGGGGAGGTGAAATCCAAGGCAAATTATTCAATAGTATACAGCCCATTATTGAAGTGTGGGCTGTCAGGGTACGTTCACACGCAGCATTTTTGCAGCCTTTTTTCTACACCAGAAACCAGAGTGTTAGGCTACTTTCACACTAGCGTCGTTTGCAATACGTCGCAATGCGTCGTTCAGGAGAAAAAACGCATCCTGCAAAGTTGTCTGCAGGATGCGTTTTTTCCCCATAGACTTACATTACCAACGCATTGCGACGTATCGCCACACGTTACATGTAACTTTTTTTGCGCGTCGTGTCCGCCATTTTCGACCGCGCATGGGCGGCTGAAACTCCGCCCCCTCCTCCCCGGACCTTACAATGGGGCAGCGGAAGCGTCGTAAGACTGCTTCCACTGCCCACGTCGAGCGTTTATTTCACAGCATGCGTTGGTACATCGGCCCGACGCACTGCGACGGGCCCATACCGACACTAGTGTGAAAGCAGCCTTATCTAGAAAAACGCTGCTTACAATAAACATGTTATTGATGTATTTTGCATTAGAATGGGTGAAAATGTCGCAAAAGCGCTGAAAGTCATGACGTACTGCTGATTTTAAAAAACGCCCAGAAGCGCAAAAAAACACAAGGAAAAAACACAAATATGCTGGTACTGTGTTTTTGCCACAGAGAAAAATCAAGCCAAAAAAATCTGCAAAAACACCATGTGTGAACTTACCCTAATAAAACAGTATTTTAGGACGACCTATGGCACTAAAGAAATACAGCAATCCTTTCTAGTCATAAAATGTTGATCCATTCTTTGATGACATGATCCCCTAGTTGGGACTTGGTGTGCAGGGCCTACAAATTCAACACAGAGGATGTCCCAGCGAGCCCCCCTACTGGTACTGTAACACTGTGGCCTTTCAATGGGACAGAAGAGACTTTTCGGGCTATTAATCACCTATTCATGGCCATCCCACATACCGGCTACCCGAAACTCCAAGACACAAGGGAAACCTTAGCATTGCAATTGCACCCCTTGATCATTTATTGTCCTGCTTTTTAGTTCTCCTGGCTGTCCATTATTTATCTGTCCAGGAACAAATCCTGTTTGCAGATTCTTGCCTCACAACTTTGGCACTAATATGAGAACCTGATAAAGGCTGATCTATTTTACCACTATGTGAATAGAAGACCTCATGGTGGGAACAAGTTTTCCTCCGAATCGACGTCATCGAGGAGAAGAATAATAACAATCTTGCTGATCCGAGTCTGAAGATTATAGTTTAGGTGTCATGAGCTGTAACCCTGGGAAGTCTCTGACAATGGCAGGATGTCCATCCCAACGCCAAGCCATTTATCAAAGATCTGTGACTACGAGGAGACAGAGCACAATAGCTCGTGGCTGGATTATTATTACGTTGTGGTGTAATATATTCTGATGAGGCATCAAATATTGTATTAATTCAATGTTCTTTTTATGTACTTATGCAAGACATCATCATTATAGAAATGTCAGGGCTCTATTCATGCTCGGTTTTAAAGCTGCATTGACTTTCTAATGATTTCTGTGCAAATATGAGTCTGAAGCCAGAGGTTCATGTGGGAATGGTCTCCTATATGTCCCAGTTCTATTTTGTGATTGAATATTTATGAAGTGGACGTTTGGAATTGTCCTTAGAATTGGCCATTTGATTGTCTATATTGGATAATTCTATCTGTACAGTATAATTTAGTAATGGTCACATGGTTCAGAAGTTTTGGTAAGTTCCTGGTCTCCTCCATAATTCTTGAATTTTTGCTATGGTATTTCAACTTGGTTCCCTTTCGAGTAGACAGAAACAGACGCAAAACTCGAAGTTTCCAGTCAATGCAAAATCTTCAACTTTGCCCCACCATTTATAATACTGATGTCTTTTTATGTACCGTTGAACTACAGAACTGAATGGAATGGATAACTGATACATTAGATGACCTTGGATAGAACTGAATGCCATGGGTTAAACTGTAAAGTGAGAAAGGCCTTAAACAGGGTATTCACTTTTCAGTATTAATACTCTACAGACTTGCCAAGTTAAAAAAAACAACAAAATCAGCCTTACTGACCGCTGCTCCAGTGCAGCTTCTCTGTTGCTCCTCAAGTTCTTTGTTGACTGCAGTGGTGATGTGACATCTGGAACACATGACCACTGCAGGCAGTCTCGTGCCGTCTACCCCAGGATCACTGCTTTTCTGAGCTCAGTAATTGGCTGCAGAGGACACCTGCTGTAGATGAGAGAACATCTCTGCAGCCATGTCATAAAAGCCTTATATATGATTGGAATGCAAATACACCGTCCTTGTTACAATATATGGACAAGAGTACTGGGGCAAATGAGGATTACACTTACAGGAGCTTTTATGACCTCCAATTCTACACCAATAGGAATCGGTTCCGTTACAACTGCAACAGCTTCCACTCTCCTGAGAAGGTATTCTACAAGACTTTGGAGGTGTCTGTGGGAAGTTTTGCCCGTTCATCTGAAAGAATTTGTGAGGTCATACACTGATGTTGGAGGAGAGGGCTGCGTTCACAATCCCCATTCTAGTTCATCCCAAAGGTGTTGGATAGTGCTGAGGTCTGGACTTTGTGTGGCTGGTCTTGTTCTCTCACACCACACTCCCCAACCATGTCTTGTGCGCTGGGCATAGTCATGAGATATGAGCCTTCTCCAAAATGTTCCCACAAAGTTGGAAGCTACAGTTGTCCAAAATGTCTTATGCTTTAAGATTTCCCTTCACTGGTACTAAGAGATTGAGGCCGACCACTGAAAACAACCCCATAGCACCATCCCTTCTCCACGAAATTTTAGAGGTGGCACAGTAAAGTCAGATGGGAATATTCTCCTGGCATTCACCAAACCCAAACTCATTAATCAAATGCCAGATAAAGAAATGTGATCAATGACTCCACAGAACAGATTTCCTCTGCTTCAGAGTCCAGTGATGGTGGCTTTACACCACTTCATCTGATGCTTGGCATTGTGCTTGGTGATGTATGGCTGCATGCAGCTGCTCTGACATGAAGCTCATGTTGGGGGTGCAGTGTTTGTGCTGATGTTAATATCCGAGGATGTCTGGACTCTTGAGTTATGGAGTCACCAGAAATGTTTGCTCTCTGCTCCTCAGCACTCGGTGACCCTACTCTGTTTTGTTATGTGGTCTCCACTTCAAGGCTGAGTTGCTGCTGTTCTTTCCACTTCTTAATAATATCACTCATAGTTGATTGTGAATTATTTTGGAGGTTAGAAATTTCATGAACGGACTTGTTATAATGGTGACATGCCATTCAGTGAGCTCTTTAGATTGAGCCATTCAATCACAAATATTAGTAAAGGCCAACTGTTTGTGAGATCCATGAAATGGGTATATTGGACTTCAAAATGCTCATTAATGATCCGACGGGTATTCTGAGAGCTGATTCAACATTCATTGAAATCTTATTATTTTAGGATGTCACTATTTGTATGAAATATCCTCAAAGAGAAAAAAAGACATGGCGCTATCTAAGCGTAGTAAGTTTATGTCAAGTTGTAAAAGTTGAGTTGTATAAGGAAACTTGCTCGCCTGATATAGTTGTGCTGCCTGAGGCACAACTCTCTTTTTGGTTTGGATTCAAGAGTGATAGACTGCAGCTATTCCCAGAGAGACGGGGAAACCGCTTCCAGGAGTTTCCCACAGTGAAAGAATCAGAAATGGAGACCATGATCAGTGCTGTCTTCTGTTGCTGACGGAGTCTTTTTGATTGACAAAAATGGTGGCCGAAAGGACCCTCCAAACTGTAGACCACTGGGTTTCATAACCCTCCGCTCGCCGGTGGAGAAGACTAGCTGTTTCTAATTGCCACATATAGAGCGAGGCCACAAGGTCAGTGAGTACAATTATTATAGGGTGAAGATTTCTAGACAATAGTTTGAGTAGATAATGAAAAATACTCAACATAAACCCTTGTGTGAAATTCGGCTAATTTTTTCAGTTTCATGATGAGGAGTGATCTCTCTCTGTGCAATGCTATTCTATTCTGCAAGTATTTTGTTATGATTTACTAGAAAAAGGCCCGATGCTATTGCATCGGGAGTGCGGTGAAATGAACATCCCCTTGGCACCCAATGAGCGGTGCCGCGTGGCTTGGCGAGGGATTCAAATCCTGCGCGGCACCGCGGCCAATGAGCAGTGCCACGCGGCTTTGGCGGGGGATTTGAATCCCGTGCCGCTCATTGGCTCAGCCGGCGGCAGCTCAGCCAATGAGCGGTGCCGCGCGGCTTTGAGCGGCGCGAGATTCAAATCTCCAGCCAAAGCCACTCGGCACCGCTCATTGGCTGGGCGCTCCTGGCGCTCAGCCAATGAGCGGCGCGGGATTCAAATCCCCCACCCCACCAGCTGAGCCAATGAGCGGTGCTGCGCAGGATTTCAATCCCCGCCAAACCGCTCGGCCAGAGGCCGCTCAGCCAATGAGCGGTGCCGCACGGCTTGGCGGGGATTCAATTCCAGCGCGGCAACGCTCATTAACTCAGCCGGCGGGGCTGCGCGGCTTGGCGGGGGATATGAATCCCGGCCGCCATATCGGAATACCCATAACTTGGGTGTTCCAATATGGTGCTCGGCGTAGTTCTGATGCTAGCAGCCAGGAAATGAGCGGCGCCAACCGCTCATCTCCCGGCTGCGTCGCCGCTGACCTCCCTGCGGCGGGAGATGAGCCACAGCACCGTGACGTTTTTGTCACTTGTGGAGGCGCAGTTCGTGGCCTTTCAGCCGCGTTGGATTGTGGGATAGCGACACAATTGCCGGAAGCTGTGATAGCTGATTGGCAATTATATATTAGATGCTCCTTTAGCTCATAGTATATTTTTGAATGAGGGTATGGATTTCCGCTGAGATATTTTCGAGATTGTCTGCACTATCACCAGTCCCATAGGGGAAATGTGTGCCGGAGAACATTGTTTTAAACAACAATCTCTACAGGAAATGAAGGAATTCAGAAGGAAAAAAAAAAGAAAACTTCCTTTGCGGATACGTTACTTGTGTCAGACGGGGAGTACATTTACATCTATGAATATTACAAAGAGTCCTCCAGAGCTTGTATTTTAATTAGATCTTTTCTTTAACTGCTGGTGGAAACTGGAGATTGCAGCGGATTATTTTTTCTGGCCCGGTCACTGAGGAAAGACGTTATTCAAGAAGATACGGGCTGTTGTTATTGTTTTTTTTTTATAACTGGAGATAACGCTCAAGTCTTTTTTCCATGCCAAGGAAAATATAAACCTATAAAATCAGATGGGACAGTTCAAACATTCTTCTCCCTTCCTGCTAGTCTCAGCATCTCCACTCCTTTCCAATGACTCATTTCAACTTAATTTGTTATTTTTATCAGGCTGAGATATTGCATAACTTCCTTTAACTGTACAAAAAGAAAAAAAAAGACGAGAGGGTCTCCTCGTAAAAATGTCTTAAACAGAAAAAAAATGTCTCCTGCGCTGAACTCTCCTTTGCCGATAGGCACGTCACAGGTAGCCGGGATATAGACAGCTGCTAATCTCTCGGAAAAGCAAAAGAATGTGCTCCAGATCCTCAGCTGCCGGTCTATGCTTGCTCTAGCTGACTGTGCCAAAACTCTAGAAATATGAAACACTGTGAGGCCCCTTTCACACATCAGTTTTTCGCCATCAGTCGCAATCCCTCGAATTTTGAAAAAAACAGATCCGGCGACTGATGCCGCCGGATCCGTTTTTCTCATAGACTTGTATTAGCGACGGATGGCCTCACGTTTCATCCGTCGTCGCATCAGTTTTTCACAATCTGCGACGGGTCCGTCGATCCATTGAACCAACGGATTGTGACTGATGGCAAAAAACTGATGTGTGAAAGGGGCCTTAGACTATAAAATGGTAAGAAAGAACCAATATTTATGTGATTTCCTGGTGCATATGCTGCATGCATATGAAATGCCGGTTGCCAAATTGGATTATTAACTGCTGCAATAGCGGCCAGAATTTCGAGGCCTTTTTTCAAGCTATGGCCTCATTGGCAGCAGTGACCGGTATTTCCTAAACCACCCATGCACATAAGATTAAAGAGGTTGTCCACTACATGTTCTGCATTGTCTAAAAATAAAAAAGTAATACACTAAATAACGCACTAGCTATTGATCGGTGCTCCTCTCGCGCTGCTGTCCAGGTCCTTATTTAGCTTTCTCGTTTCCTCCTCCAGAGAGGAGGAGCATATGACCACTGCGACCAATGATTGGATGAAGCGGTCACCCATCCATATGGTAGTACGGTAGCTCAACGGCTAGTATTGTTTGCAGTGCTGGTGCCTTGGGTTCAAATCTCACCAAGGACAACAACTACATTGAGTTTGTTTGTTCTTCTCTTGTTCGCGTGGGTTTCCTCCAACACTTCAAAGTCATAGTGACTGTAAAGCACTGTGGAATATGATGGTACTATATAAGCAAGCAAAATAAATAAATGACTGTAACAACATACTGCAGTTCCCTGCCAGCAGAGAGAGGATAGGCAGCATGGTTACTTTTCAGCACTGGGGTTCTGGGTTCAAATCCCATTATACCTGTAGATAAATTCCCAGAGGGGTGTAATTTCCACAATGGGGTCACTTGAGGGGGAAATCTGCTCTTCTAGCACTTAGCGGCTCTGGATATGAGATCTGCAAAATATTCTACCACAATTTATTCTCCAATAGTCAAATAGCACTCCGTCCCTTGCGAATCTCACTGTGATACTAAGCACTACTGTAGAGACACATATGGGGTATTGCCACATTCATCAGAAATTGTGTAACAAATTTTGGTACCAATTTTACGCATTTCCCCACATAAAGTAATGTAAAATTTGTCCATAAAACAAATTTTTTTTGTGGTAAAAATTATTATTTTTTCAATACCCAATGGTGTAAAATTCTGTGACACATCTGTGGTGTCAATATAATCACTGCACCCTTAGATGAATTCATTAAGAGGTGTAGGTTGCACAATTGGGTCACTTATGGGGGTGTATACTGTTCTGGCACCTCAGGGTCAATGTGACATGGCACCCTAAAAACCATTCTAGCAAAACCTGAACTCCAATATGGGGCTTCTCTTATGATCTTGCACTCTGCCTTAAAAATAGTTTTTGACCACATATAGGTTTTTGAGGTACTCCAGAGAAATTGCACAACAAACTGTACCATTCATTTTCTCCCATTATCCCTTTTGAAAATTAAAAACTCTAGGCCAAAGAAACTTTACTCATCCTAATTTTATATAATTCTGTGAATCGCATGAAGGTTAAAAATGCTCACTACACCCCTACATGAATTCCTCGAGAGGTGCAGGTTCCAAAATTGGGTCACTTGTGTGGGTTTCTGCTGTTTTGGTGCCTATTCCAGCCAAAATTGTGTTCCAGAATTCAGTTGGTGCTCCTTCCCTTCCGAGAAATTTCCATGCACGCTTGGCCGAGTGGAATGAGCTTATATATTAGGGGTTTGGGTAAAATAACTATTGTATATGCATGGCCAGCTTTTTTTTTATTAGCAGTCGTGTTAGTTTTGGCAGTGGTATTTGAGAAAATTATATTTTTGATTTAAGCTAATTCTTTTTGAGCCCCTTTTGGACTTTTTTGATAACCTGTAAAAAAAATACACTGCTCAAAAAAATAAAGGGAACACTAAAATCCCACATCCTAGATATCACTGAATGAAATATTCCAGCTGTAAATCTTTATTCATTACGTAGGGGAATGTGTTGAGAACAATAAAACCTAAAAATTATCAACATAAATCACAACTAATATCCCACGGAGGTCTGGAGTTGGAATGATGCTCAAAATCAAAGTGGAAAATGAAGTTACAGGCTGATCCAACTTCAGGGGAAATGCCTCAAGACAAGGAAATGATGCTCAGTAGAGTGTGTGGCCTCAACGTGCCTGTATTACCTCCCTACAACACCTTGGCATGCTCTGATGAGGCGGCAAACTAAAGCATCCGCCAACTCCTGGACAGAAGACTCCTACTGCCGCAAAGATCTCAATTTGAGCATGCCATTTTCCCGAAGGCCACCGCATCACAGCAATGGATGTGCAGGGGCCACAAAATGCCGGCGGAGCCCCCCACACCACAGAGCACTGCCGAACCTGCCGCACCAGCCGGGACCACCGCATAATCGCATGACTCCTACTGCCGCCACAGTATGTAAGTATTTTCCGACTATAAGATGCACCCCCATTTTCCCCAAAAATATTTTGGGAAAAAAGTGCTTATAGCCGAAAAAATACGGTAACTTGTATGTGGTCATAAATCAGCTTAGAAGATGGTCCAGAAGAAGAGAAATAAGAGTTACAGAAATTTTTGTCATAAAAAGATCATTGATGGATTCACTGGTAACTCATGCTGCTGTCTATTGTGCACTGTGATAAACTCAAAAGTGTGGCAAGCACATACGTATTTTAAGCAGCATTTTTCTTGCCAACCCATCAGGATTTGCAGCCGAATGCTCTGCTGCAAATCCTGAACATGTGCACTCAGCTTTATTTTAGGGAGCACTTCCAATTAATATATACCTCTTTGGATGCAAGCATCATGGTGACCAGAGCCAATACTTGGATACTGCGTTCTCACTGAGGCTCTTTTCATCATAACTTTTTTTTTTTCTGACATTCCTACACCTCCCATGTTTGTTAAACCCTCCTATCAACCTACAGAGGCCATAAACCTTATGTAACCCCACCTCATTCTGGGTAGAATCCAAGACAATTTTGTCGGAGGATCACATATTAAGTATACTGTACATCTCAGGCCCCGAAGGTAAAAGTTTCATTCTATTACTTGGAATTCCGTGTATCCCCGGTATTACCTGCCAAGAGACTCCTCACCCCAAGCAATGGAGAGCATTGTTATGTAATGCGGGGGCTTGTGTCAATGCTACAGGGTTGTCTGACAAACACGAGGTGGAAGGGAGCACAGTGTATTCTTTCACTGTTTAGTCATTCTACTTCTTGCAATAAAATACAGCTTCTTCAGTGTAAAACCCGCAGGCTTTTATGGCGCTGCTCATAGTAAAAGAAGAAAAAAATTCCAGTAAATACAAAGAGTTCCTATGTGTTTCCAATACAATGAACATAGTATCTAATGAAGTCACTGAACTTTCCACTGTGCTGTAAGGTGCGCTCCTGACTGCTGATCCAATGATGCGCTCACCCCCTCATGTAAGGCTACTTTCACACACAGCATATTTGCTGCGTATTTTTACGCGCGCGTATTTTGCTGCTGCTTTACCTGCGTTTTTTTACGCAGGCAAAAAACGCAGCTGCTTTCACACACAGCGTTTTTTGCTGCGTTTTTTGCAGCTGCGTTTTTTTCAGCATTGTGTACTGAAAATAAAGTTTGTTTGAAAAAAAAAAAAAGGGGAAAAAAAAAAAAGAGTCATTGAGGTCATTTCCTGTCTTTATGACTCAGAATACAATACACACTGGAGTTAACATCATGTCGATTCTGCCAGCTGCAATGGCCTTGAGCCAAAGACGCCTCAGCAAGCGGAACAGACATCAGCTGGGGTTTACTAACCCCACTGTCACTAACCCCAGGTTACTAGGGCAGGCGTCAGTCAGACGCCCCCCCTCGTAACCCTGTACGGTAAGGGTATGTTCACACGATCCTGATTTCAATCCTTTTTTTTTCAGGACAAAAACCGCAGCTCTTGGCAGAAAACGCAGGTGCGTTTTTGGTGCGTTTTTGATGCGGTTTTTGATGCGGTTTTTAGTGCGGTTTTTTATGCAGTTTTCTCTGCAGATTGTCTGTGTTTGACACAAATAAAGCTTTAACTGCAGTGGGGGAAAAAAAAAAGAAATGATGTCATTTCCTTGTCCAACCCTTTTCTTCTTCCATCCTCCATTTTGGGACTAAACACCAAAATGAGTGGACGTGTTTTGAATGACAGCGCTCCGCAGAGTGCTGAGCGTAGGCCAGATCACAGCCCGCGGATCCAGCTCTATCCAGCTATTTAAGTCTACGTTCACATTTGCGGTCTGCGCCGCAGCGTCGGGCGCCGCATGCGTCATGCGCCCCTATATTTAACATGGGGGCGCATGGACATGCGTCGCACTTGCGTTTTGCGCCGGCCGCATGCGTCACTGCAGCGCACGCATCCGGCCGCAGAGGACGCAGCAAGTTGCATTTTTGCTGCGTCCAAAATCAATCAAAAAAAGGACGCATGCGGCACACAACGCAAATGTGAACATAGCCTAAGTGCCACGTATTTAAGTGCCACGTATTTAAGTGCCACGTATTTAAGTGCCACGTATTTAAGTGCCACGTATTTAAGTGCCACGTATTTAAGTGCCACGTATTTCAGTGCCACGTATTTCAGTGCCACGTGCCACGTATTTCAGTGCCACGTGCCACGTATTTCAGTGCCACGTACCACGTATTTCAGTGCCACGTATTTCAGTGCCACGTATTTAAGTGCCACGTATCACGTATTTCAGTGCCACGTATTTCAGTGCCACGTATCAAAGTGCCACGTGCCACGTATTTAAGTGCCACGTATCCCGTATTTCAGTGCCACGTATTTCAGTGCCACGTATCAAAGTGCCACGTGCCACGTATCAAAGTGCCACATATTTCAGTGCCACGTATCAAAGTGCCACGTGCCACATATCAAAGTGCCACGTATCAAAGTGCCACGTATTTAAGTGACACGTGCCACGTGCCACATATTTCAGTGCCACATATTTCAGTGCCACGTGCCACGTATCAAAGTGCCACGTATCAAAGTGACTGAGCGCCGGCCCTAAAGTGAAAGTGAAAGCAGAGCGGTGACGTCACCGCTGTGCTGTTAAGGCCGGAGCTCAGTCAGTGTCAGGAAGCAGAGGCTGGGGGACGCGCAGGTGAGTATGTACTGTTTGTTTTTTTTACTTTTACGCTGGTAACCAGGGTAAACATCGGGTTACTAAGCGCGGCCCTGCGCTTAGTAACCCGATGTTTACTCTGGTTACCCGGGGGCCTCGGCATCCTTGGTCGCTGGAGAGCGGTCTGTGTGACAGCTCTCCAGCGATCAAACAGCGACGCTGCAGCGATCGGCATCGTTGTCGCTATCGCTGCAGCGTCGCTACACACACACACACTCACACTCACACTCCATGCTGCTTCACTGGGGGGCGGGGGCTTCCCTCTTCCTGTCCGACGTCACGTCCGGTCCTGGGTGTCAACCCCTCCGTACAAAGACGCCGACACCCAGGACAAAGGCGCTGTGTGTGCACGTTAATATGGGGCCCTAGGGGGATACGCAGACACGCCGCTGCGTAAAGAATTGACATGTCAATTCTTTTTACGCCGGCGTGTTTGCAGACAAAAGCGCCGCGTTTTTTTGCGGTGTGTCTGAACGGCAAAGTGAATTTCTCATTCACTTTGCCGGCAGACGAAAATGACATTGCGCATTTTTGAAAAGCGCCCGCAAAATAGCGCTCAAAAATGCGCTATGTCTGAAAGTAGCCTAATACTGCACAAGTTTACTGCACCTTGATGAGGGCAATAATGACTGACTTATTTATTTTACTTATATATGTTATATTACATCATCATCACTGTCCCCATTGGGGCTCACAATCTAGATTCCCTATCAGTATGTCTTTGGAGTGTGGGAGGAAACCGGAGAACCGGGAGGAAACCCACGTAAACCCGGGGAGAACGTACCAACTCCTTGCAGGGATTTGAACCCAGAACCCCAGCACAGCAAAGCAACAGTGTTCACCACTGAGCCACCGTGCTGTCTTTCTGGATATGTATTGGGGTGCCCATCTGTTGAGCATGTCTGTCATGTAGAAAGTTAAGGTTCATTAAAGGGAACCTGTCACCCCCAAAATCGATGGTGAGGTAAGCTCACCGGCATCAGGGGCTTATCTACAGCATTCTGTAATGCTGTAGATAAGCCCCCGATGTTACCTGAAAGAGGAGAAAAAGAGGTTAGATTATACTCACCCAGGGGCGGTCCCGCTGCGGTCCGGTCAAATGGGTGTCTCAGGTCCGCTCCGGTGCCTCCTATCTTCATTCCATGATGTCCTCTTCTTGTCTTCACGCCATGGCTTCGGTGCAGGCATACTTTGTCTGCCCTGTTGAGGGCAGAGCAAAGTACTGCAGTGCGTAGGCGCCGGGCCTCTCTGACCTTTCCTGCGCCTGCGCACTGCAGTACTTTGATCTGCCCTCAACAGGGCAGACAAAGTACGCCTGCGCCGGTGCCGCGGCATGAAGACCAGAAGAGGACGTCATGGAATGAAGATGGGAGGCGCTGTACCGGACCTGAGACGCCCATCGGAGCGGGACCGCCCCTGGGTGAGTATAATCTAACGTCTTTTTCTCCTCTTTCAGGTAATATCGGCGGCTTATCTACAGCATTACAGAATGCTGTAGATAAGCCCCTGATGACGGTGAGCTTACCTCACCATCGATTTTGGGGTTGACAGGTTCCCTTTAAGGAAATATGGGATTCCAAAATGCATAATTCTAAATTTTTCCTGGAGATAAGCAGCCTTAGGATTAGAGTCATAGCTGCTTATCTCCATCTCCTTACATTAAAGGATATGTATTTTTGACCAGTCTGACCATAAATGTTTATAGAGGAGTAAGGAGAGATAACTAAAAGACAGGCAAAATCTATCTCATGTGTATGACATGTCTTAATGGCTTTTTTTCTTTTTAATGGCCTTAAGCTCAATCTCGAGCCATGGTGACTTGATGGATGAACGATCTGTAAGAAGAACGATCTTATGCAATCCTAGATAGGTCCACCAGGGTCTTCTCCGCGTTATCTTGATCAAGACATTGGGTTGCTGGTCTTCCTTCTTCTTCTTCCTTCTATTCTTCAGACCATGATGTCCTTCTCTAATGATTGTTCTCTTCGTATGATGTGTCCGAAGTAGGCAAGCCGTAGCTTGGTGATTCTTGCTTCCAGTGAGTTGTCACAGAGAAAGAAGCAGGGATATTTACCTGCTCAGGCCTCCAGAACAAATGCACTGGCAGGGTGCAGCGGACCCGATTAATGATGGCAGAAACACAGGTGCAACAATACCGATGAAACAACCACTTTCAATCCAGTGTTGGCTGTTTGGTATTTAAGTGCACAAAAAGATAAGAGATAATAGTCTGTATGTGGCATTATTCACACAGGCAAGGCAGAGCATCTGGCTTACAGCCTATTACTAACGTACATACAGTGCTACAAAATGCATGCTGTGTGAATAGAGGCCTACAGTTTACAGAGCCATCTTTGTTGTGAACTCTATTTTTGGGCTCCCTCTAGTGGTCACAAGCGGTACTGTGTAGTGTTGTCTTTCTGCAGGTTGCAGCATCAGCTGGTTCGTTATCCTTGGTTGGTTTCCTATTTAGCCCACCTGGATACTCAGATCCTTGCCTGCTATCAATGTATTCAGTGCTCTTCAGATTCCTTGTGTCTACCTTGCTCCCAGTCTCTCCAAGACAAGCTAAGTTTTTGTTTGATCATTTTTTGATTATCAGCATTCATTATGTTTTTAGTCCAGCTCGCTAAAATGTGATTTCCTCGCTTGCTGGTTGCTCTAGGGGACTGAGTTTTCCCCCCACACCGTTAGTTGGTGTGGGGGTTCTTGAAATCTCAGAGTGGATATTTTGTAAGGGTTTTTTACTGACCGCATAGATTCCCTTTTCTATTTTCTGCTATCTAGTATTAGTGGGCCTCATTTGCTGAATCTGCTTTCACCCCTGTGTATGTGCCTTCCTCTTACCTCACCGTTATTATTTGTTGGGGGCTTCTATATCTTTGGGGATTATTTCTCTGGAGGCAAGAGAGGTCTTTCTTTCTCTCTAGGGGTAGTTAGTTCCTCAGGCTGGCTCGAGACGTCTAGGATTTTTAGGCACGTTCACCGGCTACTTCTAGTGTGTTTGGATAGGTTCAGATTTGCGGTCAGTCCAGTTTGCGACCTCCCTAGAGCTTGTCCTATGTTTGTTACTTAGCTGGAGTAATTTGTGATCCTCAACCACTAAGGATCATAACAGTATAGCAGGCCAAAAAGTGTTTAATGCATCGCAGAAGTGGGATAAAAAGAAGACCTGAGTACATTTTTTTTTTTTTTTTCCCTCCCGCTTTTCCTTTGCTGCAGTCTGTTTAGCTTCTTTCATCCCCTTGAACTCTGGGTGGTTTTGAGCTCAGCTGCAGACATGAATGTTCAGACTCTGACTTCTAGTGTGGATCATCTTACTGCACGGGTGCAAAGTATTCAGGATTTTGTTATTCATAGCCCTATGTCAGAACCAAAGATACCCATTCCTGAGTTGTTTTCTGGAGATAGATCTAGGTTTCTAAATTTTAAGAATAATTGTAAGTTATTTCTATCTCTGAGACCTCGTTCCTCTGGTGATTCCGCTCAGCAAGTTAAAATTGTTATCTCCTTGTTGCGTGGCGACCCTCAAGATTGGGCTTTCTCTCTGGCGCCAGGAGATCCTGCATTGCTTAATGTAGATGCATTTTTTCTGGCTCTTGGACTGCTTTATGAGGAGCCTAGTCTTGAGAATCAGGCAGAAAAAGCGTTGCTGGCTATCTCTGTATATATCTATCTATATATCTGTATATATCTATATCTGTGATTTCTGTTATGCTGTAATGTCTGTTGTCTGTATAAGTCCCCTCTATAAGTTGTAAAGCGCTGCGGAATATGTTGGCGCTATATAAATAAAATTATTATTATTATTATTATTATCTCTCAAGGTCAGGATGAAGCAGAGGTGTATTGTCAAAAATTTCGGAAATGGTCGGTGCTTACTCAATGGAATGAGTGTGCCCTGCCTGCAAATTTCAGAGAAGGTCTTTCTGAGGCCGTTAAGAATGTTATGGTGGGGTTTCCCACCCCTACAAGTCTGAGTGATTCTATGGCTTTAGCCATTCAGGTTGATCGGCGTTTGCGGGAGCGCAAATTTGCTCATCCTTTGGCGGTATTTTCTGGACAGAGACCTGAGTCTATGCAATGTGACCGAACTCTGACCAGAATTGAGCGACAAAGTCATAGACGTCAAAATGGGTTGTGCTTTTACTGTGGTGATTCTACTCATGTTATCTCAGCATGCTCTAAACGCTTAAAAAAAATCGCTAAACCTGTCACCATTGGTACTATACAGCCTAAATTTATTTTGTCTGTTACTTTGATTTGTTCTTTGTCGTCCTACCCGGTTATGGCTTTTGTGGATTCGGGTGCTGCCCTGAATCTGATGGATTTGTCGTTTGCCAGGCGCTGTGGTTTTGTCCTGGAGCCTTTGGAATTTCCTATTCCTCTGAGGGGAATTGATGCTACGCCATTGGCTGAGAATAAGCCTCAGTATTGGACGCAAATGACCATGTGCATGACTCCCGTACATCAGGAGGTGATTCGCTTTCTTGTTCTGCATAATTTGCATGATGTTGTCGTTTTGGGTCTGCCATGGCTGCAAGCTCATAATCCAGTTTTAGATTGGAAAGCTATGTCTGTGTCGAGTTGGGGTTGTCAGGGAATTCATGGCGATACTCTGTTGGTGTCTATTGCTTCTTCCACTCCTTCTGAGGTCCCTGAGTTTTTGTCTGACTTCCAGGATGTATTTGATGAGCCCAGGTCCAGTGCCCTGCCCCCTCATAGGGATTGTGACTGTGCTATAAATTTAATTCCTGGTAGTAAATACCCTAAGGGACGACTTTTAATTTTTGTATATACCAGAACATGCCGCGATGCGGAGTTATATAAAGGAGTCTTTGGAGAAGGGACATATTCGCCCGTCCTCTTCCCCTCTTGGTGCAGGATTTTTTTTGTGGCCAAGAAGGACGGTTCTTTGAGACCTTGTATAGATTATCGTCTTCTGAATAAAATTACAGTCAAATTTCAGTATCCTTTGCCACTATTGTCTGATTTGTTTGCTCGGATTAAGGGTGCCAGTTGGTTCACTAAGATAGATCTCCGTGGTGCGTATAACCTTGTGCGCATTAAGCAGGGAGATGAATGGAAAACAGCATTTAATACGCCCGAAGGCCATTTTGAGTACTTGGTGATGCCTTTTGGACTCTCTAATGCTCCTTCTGTGTTTCAGTCCTTCATGCATGACATCTTCCGAGAATATCTGGATAAATTTATGATTGTTTATCTGGATGACATTTTGGTCTTTTCTGATGATTGGGAGTCCCATGTGAAGCAGGTCAGGATGGTGTTTCAGGTCCTGCGTGCTAATGCTTTATTTGTGAAGGGCTCAAAATGCCTCTTCGGAGTACAGAAGGTCTCCTTTTGGGGTTTTATTTTTTCTCCTTCTACTATGGAGATGGACCCAGTCAAGGTCCAGGCTATTCATGACTGGACTCAGCCCACGTCTGTTAAGAGTCTTCAGAAGTTCTTGGGTTTTGCTAATTTTTACCGTCGTTTCATCGCTAATTTTTCTAGCGTGGTTAAACCTTTGACGGATTTGACCAAGAAGGGTTCTGATGTGACTAATTGGTCTCCTGCGGCCGTGGAGGCCTTTCGGGAGCTGAAGCACCGGTTTTCTTCAGCTCCAGTCTTATGTCAGCCAGATGTCTCTCTCCCCTTCCAGGTCGAGGTTGATGCTTCTGAGATTGGAGCAGGGGCTGTTTTGTCACAGAGAAGCTCTGATGGCTCTGTGATGAAGCCATGTGCTTTCTTTTCAAGAAAGTTTTCGCCTGCCGAGCGGAATTATGATGTTGGTAATCGGGAGTTGTTGGCTATGAAGTGGGCATTTGAGGAGTGGCGACATTGGCTCGAAGGAGCTAAACATCGTGTGGTGGTCTTGACGGATCATAAAAATCTGATTTACCTTGAATCTGCCAAGCGCCTGAATCCTAGACAGGCTCGTTGGTCGTTGTTTTTCTCCCGTTTCAACTTCGTGGTCTCATACCTGCCCGGTTCGAAGAACGTGAAAGCTGATGCACTTTCTAGGAGTTTTGTGCCTGACTCTCTGGGAGTTTCTGAGCCGGCTGGTATTCTCGGAGAGGGAGTTATTTTGTCTGCCATTTCCCCAGATTTGCGACGAGTGCTGCAGAAATTTCAGGCGGATAGACCTGACCGTTGTCCACCAGAGAGACTGTTTGTCCCGGATAGATGGACCAGCAGAGTTATTTCCGAGGTTCATTCTTCGGTGTTGGCGGGTCATCCTGGGATTTTTGGTACCAGAGATTTGGTGGCTAGGTCCTTCTGGTGGCCTTCCTTGTCGCAGGATGTGCGTTCCTTTGTGCCGTCTTGTGGGATTTGTGCTCGGGCTAAGCCTTGCTGTTCTCGTGCCAGCGGTTTGCTTTTGCCTTTGCCTGTTCCGAAAAGGCCTTGGACGCACATTTCCATGGATTTTATTTCGGATCTTCCAGTATCTCAGAAAATGTCTGTCATCTGGGTGGTGTGTGATCGTTTTTCCAAGATGGTCCATTTGGTGCCCTTGCCTAAGTTGCCTTCTTCCTCTGATTTGGTTCCTCTATTTTTTCAGAATGTGGTTCGCTTGCACGGCATTCCTGAAAATATTGTGTCTGATAGAGGATCCCAGTTTGTGTCCAGGTTTTGGCGGACTTTTTGTGCTAAGATGGGCATTGATTTGTCTTTTTCGTCGGCCTTCCATCCTCAGACTAATGGCCAAACCGAGCGAACTAATCAGACGTTGGAAACTTATTTGAGATGTTTTGTTTCTGCTGATCAGGATGATTGGGTGACTTTTTTGCCTTTGGCCGAGTTTGCCCTTAATAATCGGGCTAGTTCTGCTACTTTGGTTTCGTCTTTTTTCTGCAATTCTGGTTTCCATCCTCGTTTTTCCTCGGGTCAGGTTGAGCCTTCTGACTGTCCTGGGGTGGATTCTGTGGTGGATAGGTTGCAGCAGATTTGGAACCATGTGGTGGACAATTTGAGGTTGTCACAGGAGAAGGCTCAGCGCTTTGCCAACCGCCGCCGCGGTGTGGGTCCCTGACTTTGTGTTGGGGATTTGGTGTGGCTGTCTTCTCGGTATGTTCCTATGAAGGTCTCCTCTCCTAAATTCAAGCCTCGCTTCATCGGTCCTTTTAAGATCTTGGAAATCCTTAACCCGGTGTCTTTTCGTTTGGATCTCCCAGCATTGTTTGCCATTCATAATGTGTTCCATAGGTCTTTGTTGCGGAGGTATGTGGTACCTGTGGTTCCTTCTGTTGAGCCTCCTGCTCCGGTGCTGGTCGAGGGCGAATTGGAGTACGTGGTGGAGAAGATTTTGGATTCTCGTATCTCTAGACGGAGGCTGCAGTATTTGGTTAAGTGGAAGGGCTATGGTCAGGAGGATAATTCCTGGGTTGTCGCCTCTGATGTTCATGCGGCCGATTTGGTTCATGCCTTCCATGCGGCTCATCCTGATCGCCCTGGGGGTCTTGATGAGGGTTCGGTGACCCCTCCTCAAGGGGGGGGTACTGTTGTGAACTCTATTTTTGGGCTCCCTCTAGTGGTCACAAGCGGTACTGTGTAGTGTTGTCTTTCTGCAGGTTGCAGCATCAGCTGGTTCGTTATCCTTGGTTGGTTTCCTATTTAGCCCACCTGGATACTCAGTTCCTTGCCTGCTATCAATGTATTCAGTGCTCTTCAGATTCCTTGTGTCTACCTTGCTCCCAGTCTCTCCAAGACAAGCTAAGTTTTTGTTTGATCATTTTTTGATTATCAGCATTCATTATATTTTTAGTCCAGCTCGCTAAAATGTGATTTCCTCGCTTGCTGGTTGCTCTAGGGGACTGAGTTTCTCCCCCCACACCGTTAGTTGGTGTGGGGGTTCTTGAAATCTCAGAGTGGATATTTTGTAAGGGTTTTTTACTGACCGCATAGATTCCCTTTTCTATTTTCTGCTATCTAGTATTAGTGGGCCTCATTTGCTGAATCTGCTTTCACCCCTGTGTATGTGCCTTCCTCTTACCTCACCGTTATTATTTGTTGGGGGCTTCTATATCTTTGGGGATTATTTCTCTGGAGGCAAGAGAGGTCTTTCTTTCTCTCTAGGGGTAGTTAGTTCCTCAGGCTGGCTCGAGACGTCTAGGATTTTTAGGCACGTTCACCGGCTACTTCTAGTGTGTTTGCATAGGTTCAGATTTGCGGTCAGTCCAGTTTGCCACCTCCCTAGAGCTTGTCCTATGTTTGTTACTTAGCTGGAGTAATTTGTGATCCTCAGCCACTAAGGATCATAACACATCTTGGTCCAACTGCACCCTGCAAGATAAAGTGCAAAAAAACATATCAATGTATGCAAGGTATTGGTTAATATTGGGGCTGTCATTAATCGGGTCTGCTGCACCCTGCCAGTGCATTTGTTCTGGAGGCCTGAGCAGATAAACATCTCTGCTTCTTTCTCTGACTTTTTTGAAAATTTTTTGAAGGATTTTATAAGTCCTATTTTTGTGTCGGTGAGCCTTGTTTGATTAGCGTTAAGAGATGTTTAGCGTTAGGACTGGCAAAATGTAAGGACCCTTGACGTGGGTTGCCAGCTTATAGGGCCCCAATATTAACCAATACCTTGCATACATTGATATGTTTTTTTGCACTTTATCTTGCAGGGTGCGGTTGGACCAAGATGGCTCTGTAAACTGTAGGCCTCTGTTCACACAGCATGCATTTTGTAGCACTGGGCAGCCCGCCTGTATGTGCGTTAGTAATAGGCTGTAAACCAGATGCTCTGCATTGTCTGTGTGAACAATGAAACATACAGACTATTATCTTTTATCTTTTTGCGCACTTAAATACCAAACAGCCAACACTAGATTGAAAGTGGTTGTTTCATCGGTATTGTTGCACCTGTACTTCTGCCATCATTATCGGGTCTGCTGCACCCTGCCAGTGCATTTGTTCTGGAGGCCTGAGCAGGTAAGCATCTCTGCTTTTTCTCTGTGACTTTTTTGAAACATTTTTGTGTCGGTGAGCCTTCCATTGAGTTGTCTGGCTTGAATTGTTCCAAAATTGATTTATTTGTTCTTCTTGCCATCCATGGTATTGATAACACCCTTCTCCAGCACCTCAATAGCTATATTTGATTACCACCCTGAAACACAACACAAAGTAAGCGCCTCGACAATTATACCTTTACTCTATAAATTCTGTCCCTCTATTATGCAAAAAAATGGTCTTTACTCCCACATGCTAATTAGGGTGCTTAGTGCACCTTGGAGAGGCTAAGTGGCTTCTGTGCACTGTTTTGTCCCCTGAATTTGGATACCTCTCTAATGATTGAGAGCACTGTCTCCAGAGAAAACTGATGCCTCCCTTATAGCTCGAGTCCCTTGATTGGTGCCCATGCCATCCCCAGAGCGGCAGACACCTACTTTCTTCTGAGACAGTGGTGGCTCTGGGCAAGAACTGTCTCACACCAGAGATGGAGGCTGAGGTAACCAAATTCAGATGGTGGAACATTAAACTAAAGCCGCTAAGCTACGCCACGGCACACCCTAGTTCGTATTTGTAAATGAAGCTCAATTTTTTGTACCTCAAAGGAACAGATGCATGAATTTATGGGGACTAGTGCTCCTATGTGCCTATGTGGTTTGTTCACATTGTATTTTGTGGGGTGAGAGCCTTACTTTAAATGGGTTTTTCCATCTAGGCCACTCTGAGTATAAGCCGTAAGGGTTTGATCGATGGGCCTTTCTCTTATTCCCAGATCTTGTGCTTCTCGGAAATGAGAGGTGGGAGCACCACTTTTGTCTGGTGTTACTAACCACCTTAATTTGAATGGGGCTGAGATGCAATATGGACAATAGTGCCGTTGTTTCTAAAATCGGACACCCCTGTGCTTGTCTACTCTAAGAAATAAGCAGGTCCAGCTTCTTGAACCCCATTAGGACATATGGACTAATCATACTTTGATGAGACGTGCAAAGAAGAGGCAATGAACATTTATAGGTTCCATTTATATCAGGTTAATTATTATTTTGATTAATTATAAATCCTAATAAAACATCACAGCATTTAATAGTCAAAATGTGACTCATCCGTTAGAAAAATAGTAGCGACAGCGATTAGTAAAATATCAGGTAGTGAGCTCTAGATTAAAATGGGGATGAGATAAAACAATATTTCTCATATAAATTCTGGAGAGATTTGATACAAGATAAAATATGAAGGTCAGAAAAAAATAAAATAAAAAACAGAATGTAGAAATTGTAAAATTAGCCTCCATTTAAAAACGTAGAATATCAATCCATTTTAAATCTGTAATTTAGATCTAAGTAATTCCTATACAGTATTTGTTATAGGGCTGGCATTGTTTCCTGTAATATAAATATGGCATAGTCACAGGAGGAAACGGAGTATAAAGGTAAAAGAGTAAATTTTATTGAACAACCATCATAAAAGTCACAACTGATGTGAAAAAGGTGTATAAAAGACAGGCAAATAAAGACCAGCCTAAGGCATTGATTTTAGTTATTTATTATGCTTTTCTTATATGGCGCTATCTTATTCTGCAACACTTTACAGACATTATCATTGCTGTCCCCATTGGGGCTCACAATCTGAATTCCCAGTATTTCTTTGGAGCATGGAAGGAAACCTATGCGGACATGGGGAGAAAATACAAACTCCCTGCAGATGTTGTCCTTGGTGGGATATGAACCCAGGACCCCAGCACTGAAAGGCTGCAATGAAAGGCACACCATATCTAGTGACGTGTGTGTGATTTGTACTTAGGGCTAGAGAAGCATGCCACCAAACCCATAGATCAGTATCAAAGTAAGACCAAGTGGACATAAATATGGAATTGGTGGAGGCACATCTTACTGCAAGCAGGAGAAGCTCTGGCTGACCAGCAGTAGCGTAGCTACCCAGGGGCAGAAGGCGCGAGCGCCCCGGGCTCGGAGCTCAGAGGGGGCCCACCCAGAGCTTCTCTACTGCACAACGCGCCAATACGGCAGAGCAGGGAGAATCGGTCTCCCTGCTCTGCCACCCGGCCGCTATGGGGCCCCTGAGCAGGCAGAGGGCCCGGTTACAGCAGTGGGGCCCCCGCCCATCACCGCAAGGTCAGCTGTATCGGCATTTAGCCCCTGACGACGCCGACACTGACAGTGGGTGCGGTGAGGTCACCACCCGGCGCCCGCTGTCAGAAGATGAGTGGGAGCTTGGAGCACAGCTGGAACAAGGAGGAAGAGAGGTGAGTATTTATTGTTTTTTTTTATGGGGGCTGCCTTATACTACAGGGTCTTCCTATGGGGGTACTGTCTTATAATACAGGGTCTGCCTATGGGGATACTGTCTTATACTACAGGGTCTGCCTATAGGGGTACTGTCTTATGCTAGAGGATCTGTCTATGGGGTACACTCTTATACCTACGGGATCTGCCTATGGGGGTACTGTCTTATACTTACAGGGTCTGCCTATAGGGGTACTGTCTTATATTACAGGGTCTGCCTATAGGGGTACTGTCTTATACTACAGGGTCTGCCTATGGGGGTACTGTCTTATACTTACAGGGTCTGCCTATAGGGGTACTGTCTTATACTACAAGTTCTGCCTGTGGGGGTACCGTCTTATACTCACTGGGTCTGCCTATAGGGGTACTGTCTTATACTACAGGGTCTTCCTATGTGGTGCTGCCTTATACTACAGGATCTGCCTATGGGGGTGCTGCCTTATAATCCAGGATCTGCCTATGGGGGTGCTGCATTTTACTACAGGATCTGCCTATGGGGGTGCTGCCTTATACTACCGGATCTGCCTATGGGGGTGCTGCCTTATACTACAGGGTCTGCCTATGGGGTGCTGCCTTTTACTACAGGGTCTGCCTATGGGGTGCTGCCTTATATTACAGGGTCTGCCTATGGGGTGCTGCCTTATAATGCAGGGTCTGCCTATGGGGATGCTGTCTTATACTGCAGAGTCTGCCTATATGGGTGCTGCCTTGTGCTATAGAGTCTGCCTATGGGGAGTGCATTATACTATATTGAGGACTATCTGGTGCATTATACTATATAGAGGCCATCGTACAGAGTGGGGATTACAGTGATGGGGCCATCGTACAGTGTGGGGATTACAGTGAAGGGGCCATCAAACAGTTAGGAGGCTACTAAGGGGTCAGTATACTGTGTGAGTGCATTATACTGTGTTTAAGAGAGCATCATACTGTCTATAGGGGAGCTGTACAGGGGGGAGACTCGGGACATTATTCAATGTAAAGTGGGCACTTATTGTTATAGGGGAACTCAGGTTACTGTGACTATTAAAGGGGCACACATGGCAATATTACTTTTTAGGGGGCAAAATGTGGGCTGTTTTCTAGGGCACTTGCATCCAGCATTACTATATTATAGAGTGGTGCTTTAGAATTTAGAGGGCACAGAGAATCACACAGCAGGTGCAGTAATGGGGACACATATGGCAGCAGCGACTCAGTATTGGGGTATCAGGTTCAATAATAGGGTCACATACCGCAGCAGCGGCTCAGTATTGGGGTATCGGGCAGTAATAGGGACACATATGGCAGCAGTGGCTCAGTATTGGGGTATCAGCAGGATGAGGAGTTTGTGCATGTTGGGAATAGATGGTGATGGCTGAAAATCTGAGGTGTTAAATGTGTCTTTGTTGTTTTCTCTGCAGCCGAGTTGTGGCTGGAAGAAGTTGTCGTAACAATCTGGGCCAGATGGAAAAGACGTGAAAAGAAAGTGAGCGATTCCATCAGAAAGAACGTCAGCGGTAAGACATTATCTGTAACTGTGCTGTGATCTGTTATATGTTCTGTAGGGCTGGTATCTACCACTGATCATATGGCGGTAATATCTATGTTGGTTTTTATATAGAGATTATCTTCAGTAGCAGCACGGTCATCTGCTGAGGTTCTCCTCCACTATTAGGGTGCGTCACCCAGTTGCAATCAAGGTTACCTGGTTAAGGGTCCACTCAGACGTTTCGCCCCCCCCCCCCCCCTGAACCAAAATCCTAGCTACGCCTCTGCTGACCAGAGATGCCGGATGGCGAGACCCCAATGTAGAGAGTTGGATAAAGAACAAGTTTATCCTAGTGACAAAATCTCCAAGTGCTCCCATACATATTAGATTGGTTTGTTCAGCTGACAGCTATCTCTACTGGTCCCCCATTCACACAAACGTTAGGCTCGGCTGAGGATTCCCGTGTTCTTTTCGAGAGAGTCACTGCCAGACTCCTCTGGCAGTGGCTTATCTCAGGTTAGGGGTGGGACAAAAGGATTCCAACATGCCAGATCCTTCTCATCCTAACATCATCTGTTGGGGAAGAGATGATGGCTCCCATCCACATTAGATTGCTGATATCGGTGGGTTTGGCAAAATTTAGTCTGATGGGGGTGAGGCCTTAATGCTGATAGTAGACATTACTTTATAGACTAATTTTCATTATAATTTGTTCCAAAGCCCCGACACCAGCCTCCGATATCTCCGTGCTGTATAACAATGAATGGGAGAGATGGAACTGATAATTTTCGGAGTTGCCAATTACATAGTTTATGTCCATGACCAGCTTAGCACTTATGTATTCTTGAAATTACTGCATAAACCTTGCGTTGAGGTTGCTCCTGGAGCATTGTATTCAACCATAGTTATTTTTGACTGTGCACTTCTAATTCTTTCATTTGTACTACATCCTCTTTCACAAACTGTTTTTCCGCAATCTAACCATTCTTGATATACTTTCCTCACCATTGCATGAAAAAACTTCATAAAGTTTGTAGTTTTTGAAATAACGAAAAGGAAGGTGTCTCAAAAAGGCCACTGAATTTAGATGAGGGATGGACATTCATTTATAGTAATTGCTGCCTAGTTGCACCAATCTCCATCATTCTTATTTACACAGAGAACAATCATTGGTAAAAAAAAAAAAAATCCATTTTAAACCTCTCCTTTTCAATGGCATCCTAGGCAACTTCCTTTCCATTGTTCTGTCCGACTACTAAGCTTCATGTAAGCTCTTTGTTTCCTCCATATACTTTATCTTGCGCACACACAGTGATCTCCATTCATTATCCTGGGATGGGCAATTCACCCTAAAAAGCTGCAAAGCCCTTGGGCCGGGATGCAAAGCAGTCACATGAAAGTCATACTAGAGGCAAATTTTGGTGCATATGGCCCTTGGGTTGCAAATTGGACATCACTCTGTTTAACCAAGATGACAGCACCAAGACATTTGTTATACAACCTAAGAATAGTACAAAACCCCATATATAATACAATAATCTTCTCATATCAGTAAAAAAAACCATTTATTAATCAGGAATATAATAACCTGTCCTCCTGGAAATAACCCAGATGAACCAGAGTGATGGGAATCTCCTTGAGTGACCTGTTCTGTCATCACTGAGTAACTCTTATTTCACACATTACTACAGGGATTGTCTGGAGATGGTCGTAGACACCAGTGGAAGTTATTATCATGTGAGTAATGATGACTTTATAAAAAATAAAGTCATCTATTGTGTAAGGAAATGTTCTACATTAGGTCTGTGCACACCTCCTGGTATTGGTGTAATTGCTCATGTCACCCTACAATGGTTTCTTTATGTAGACCAGCACTAATCAGCCATAGTATTAAAACCACTGAAAGGTAAATAACAGATTATCTAGTGACAATGGCACATATCAAGAGATAAGATATCTTAGGTGGCAAGTAAACTGTAGGTTCTTAACCCCTTCACCCCCAAGGGTGGTTTGCACGTTAATGACCGGGCCAATTTTTACAATTCTGACCACTGTCCATTTATGAGGCTATAACTCTGGAACGCTTTGACGGATCTTGGCGATTCTGACATTGTTTTCTCGTGACATATTGTACTTCATGTTAAAGGTAAAATTTATTCGATATAACTTGCGTTTATTTGTGAAAAAAATGGAAATTTGGCGAAAATTTTGAAAATTTTGCAATTTTCCAACTTTGAATTTTTGTGCCCTTAAATCACAGACATATGTCACGCAAAATACTTAATAAGTAACATTTCCCACATGTCTACTTTACATCAGTACAATTTTGGAACCAAAATTTTTTTTTGTGACGGAGTTATAAGGGTTAAAAGTTGACCAGCAATTTCTCATTTTTACAACACCATTTTTTTTTAGGGACCACATCTCATTTGAAGTCATTTTGAGGGGTCTATATGATAGAAAATACTCAAGTGTGACACCATTCTAAAAACTGCACCCCTAAAGGTGCTCAAAACCACATTCAAGAAGTTTATTAACCCTTCAGGTGTTTCACAGGAATTTTTGGAATGTTTAAATAAAAATGAACATTTAACTTTTTTTCACACAAAATTTATTTCAGCTCCAATTTGTTTTATTTTACCAAGGGTAACAGGAGAAAATGGACCCCCAAAGTTGTTGTACAATTTGTCCTGAGTACGATGATACCCCATATGTGGGTGTAAACCATTGTTTAGGCGCATGGCAGAGCTTGGAAGGGAAGGAGCGCCATTTGACTTTTCAATGCAAAATTGACTGGAATTGAGATGGGACGCCATGTTGCGTTTGGAGAGCCCCTGATGTGCCTAAACATTGAAACTCCCTACAAGTGACACCATTTTGGAAAGTAGACCCCCTAAGCAACTTATCTAGATGTGTGGTGAGCACTTTGACCCACCAAGTGCTTCACAGAAGTTTATAATGCAGAGCCGTAAAAATAAAAAATCATATTTTTTCACAAAAATGATCTTTTCGCCCCCAATTTTTTATTTTCCCAAGGGTAAGAGAAGAAATTGGACCCCAAAAAATGTTGTGCAATTTGTCCTGAGTACGCTGATACCCCATATGTGGGTGTAAACCATTGTTTGGGCGCATGGCAGAGCTTGGAAGGGAAGGAGCGCCATTTGACTTTTCAATGCAAAATTGACTGGAATTGAGATGGGACGCCATGTCGCGCTTGGAGAGCCCCTGATGTGCCTGGACAGTGGAAACCCCCCAATTCTACCTGAAACCCTAACCCAAAC
Organism: Ranitomeya variabilis; assembly: GCF_051348905.1. NCBI lineage: Eukaryota > Metazoa > Chordata > Amphibia > Anura > Dendrobatidae > Ranitomeya > Ranitomeya variabilis. Next base: position 47,983,716 of record NC_135233.1, on the reverse strand, counting down.
ACACCCCTAACCCTAATCCCAACGGTAACCCTAACCACACCCCTAGCCCTGACACACCCATAATTCTAATCCCAACCCTAATCCAAACGTAAATGTAATCCAAACCCTAACCCTAACTTTAGCCCCAACCCTAACTTTAGCCCCAACCCTAACTTTACCTCCAACCCTAGCCCTAACCCTAACCCTACCCCTAACCCTAACCCTAAACGTGACTGAAATACGTGGCACTGAAATACGTGGCACTGAAATACGTGGCACTGAAATACGTGGCACTGAAATACGTGGCACTGAAATACGTGATACGTGGCACTTAAATACGTGGCACTGAAACACGTGGCACTGAAATACGTGGCACTGAAATACGTGGCACTGAAATACGTGGCACTGAAATACGTGGCACTGAAATACGTGGCACTGAAATACGTGGCACTGAAATACGTGGCACTGAAATACGTGGCACTGAAATATGTGATACGTGGCACTTAAATACGTTGCACTGAAACACGTGGCACTGAAATACGTGATACGTGGCACTGAAATACGTGGCACTGAAATACGTGGCACTGAAATACGTGCAACTGAAATACGTGGTACTAAAATATGTGGCACTGAAATACGTGATACGTGGCACTGAAATACGTGGCACTGAAACACGTGGCACTGAAATACGTGATACGTGGCACTGAAATACATGGCACTGAAATACGTGGCACTGAAATACGTGATACGTGGCACTGAAATACATGGCACTGAAATACGTGGCACTGAAATACGTGGCACTGAAATACGTGGCACTGAAATACGTGGCACTATGACTGTCAGAAAATGTTCATTAAACGGTTAGGGGTGAGGTTAGGGGTAGAGTTAGGGTTAGGGTTTGGATCCCTTTATCACCTTGATGGTGGTGGGTGGCTTTTCAGTGTGTTTTCTGTTTTTTTCGATAAAAATGCATGCGTTTTTAACGCAAACAAACGCATGTGCTTAAAAACGCAAGAAAATACTGCAGGTTGTATTTCTGAAAATGAACGCATGCAGAAAAAAACCACATGCGTTTGAAAACGCGACCAAACGCGTACAAAAAAACCGCATGCGTTTTCAATGTTAAATATAGGGAAAAAACGCATGCGTTTTTTTGTGCAAAAAACGCTGCAGACAAAAACGCAAGTGTGAAACCAGCGACGCTTTTTATAGCAAAAAAGTTTTTGCGTCTCCACATTTTGAGACCTATAATTTTTCCACATTTGCTCCACAGAGTCATGTGAGGTCTTGTTTTTTGCGGGACGAGTTGACGTTTTTATTGGTAACATTTTCGGGCACGTGACATTTTTTGATAGCTTTTTATTCCGATTTTTGTGAGGCAGAATGACCAAAAACCTGCTATTCATGAATTTCTTTTGGGAGAGGCGTTTATACCGTTCCGGGTTTGGTAAAATTGATAAAGCAGTTTTATTCTTCGGGTCAGTACGATTACAGCGATATCTCATTTATATCATTTTTTTTATGTTTTGGCGCTTTTATACGATAAAAACTATTTTATAGAAAAAATAATTATTTTGGTATCGCTTTATTCTCAGGACTATAACTTTTTTATTTTTTTGCTGATGATGCTGTATGGCAGCTTGTTTTTTGCGGGACAAGATGACGTTTTCAGCGGTACCATGGATATTTATATCAGTCTTTTTGATCGCGTGTTATTCCACTTTTTGTTCGGCGGTATGGTAATAAAGCGTTGTTTTTTGCCTCGTTTTTTTTTTTTTTTTCTTACGGTGTTTACTGAAGGGGTTAACTAGTGTGGCAGTTTTATAGGTTGGGTCGTTACGGACGTGGCGATACTAAATATGTGTACTTTTATTGTTTTTTTTTTTTAATTTAGATAAAGAAATGTATTTATGGGAATAATATATATATTTTTTTTTCATTATTTTGGAATATTTTTTTTTATTTTTTTTTACACATTTGGAATTTTTTTTTTTTACTTTTTTACTTTGCCCCAGGGGGGGACAATACAGATCGGTGATCTGCCAGTTTGCATAGCACTCTGACAGATCACCGATCTGCGAGAAGTGCAGGCTGCTTCACAGTGCCTGCTCTGAGCAGGCGTCTGTGAAGCCACCTCCCTCCCTGCAGGACCCGGATCCGCGGCCATCTTGGATCCGGGTCTGGAGCAGGCAGGGAGGGAGGTAAGACCCTCGCAGCAACGCGATCACATCGCGTTGCTGCGGGGGGCTCAGGGAAGCCCGCAGGGAGCCCTCTCCCTGCGCGATGCTTCCCTGCATCGCCGGCACATCGCGATCATGTTTGATCGCGGTGTGCCGGGGGTTAATGTGCCGGGGGCGGTCCGTGACCGCTCCTGGCACATAGTGCCGGATGTCAGCTGCGATATGCAGCCGACACCCGGCCGCGATCGGCCGCGCTCCCCCCGTGAGCGCGGCCGATCGGCTATGACGTACTATCCCGTCAGCGGTCATACGGGCCCACCCCACCTCGACGGGATAGTACGTCAAATGTCGGGAAGGGGTTAAAGTATTGGCATAAAGGTACCTTCACACTAAACAACTTTCCAACGAGAACGACCCGTGACGTTGCAGCGTCCTGTATAGCGATCTCATTGAGTTTGACACGCAGCAGTGATCTGGATCCCGCTGTTATATCGCTGGTCGGAGCTAGAAGTCCAGAACTTTATTTGGTCGCTAGATCGGCGTGTATCGTCATGTTTGACAGCAAAAGCAACGATGTCAGCAATGTTTTTACATGGAGCGTGAACGATAAGTGAGTCGCCGTTACGTCACTGGATCGCTCCTGCATCGTTCTGGAGTTGCTGTGTTTGACATCTCTACAGCGACCTAACAGCGACGCTCCAGCGATCTAGTTTAGGTCGGATCGTTGTCTATATCGCTGGAGCGTCGCTTAGTGTAACGGTACCTTTAGGATCTGAATGAGGTGTTCCCAACATGTAGTGGATAATACCTAAAAAAAAAAGGTTGTCCGAGGAAGGACAACCAACAACAAGATCATGATCACCAAAGGATTATTGGTCCAGGCTCAAACAAAACCTACTATGTGCAAAGTAGATTTTATTGTGGATGCGATAGAAACAGAGCAAAACTTGTTGTAGACCAGTCAGAGTGCCACTGCTGACCACTGTCCAACACAAAAAAAACCCTAAATTGGACTCCTAAAAATTGGACCTTGGAGAAGTAGAAAAAGGTGGCCTGGTTTTATTATTCACATTTAGTTCTACATCATGTGAATGTCCGGATGGTTTTGCGTTGCTTACATGTAGAAGAGATGGTACCTTGATTAACAATTGGAAGAAGACAACCTTGCAGCGTGAAGTTCTGGTCAATTAATGTTCCACTGGGAAACTTTGGGTCCTTACATTCATGTGGGTGTTGTTTTGACAAGTACACCCCTTCATGGCAGTAGGGTTCGCTAATGACAGTGCCCCATTTAGCAAGATAATGCCCCTGTCACACTACAGAAATTGTTTTAGAATGGTTTGAGAACCCAACAAAGAGTTCAAGGTAATGTCTTGTCTACAAATTCCCAAGATCTCAAATAATTTGTGAGATGTACTGGATCTGAGGAGGCCACACCTACAACTTATAGGACTTTTAGGATCTGCTGCTAAAGTGCTACTGCTAAGGCATCTTCAGAGATCTTTTATAGTCCATGCTTCCGTATTCAATCCATCTGTATGCCAGATCAGCCATTGCTAACTCAAACTATTCCAGAGGTAACATTCTTGAGACAGTCTATAATCTTTTGCGGTCGGTTAAAGGTGAAGGACACCCAAAACATTACAATCTGTTAAACTCAAGTTAAATCCATTAGTTCATTTACTTATACTGCTCATTTCATTTTACAAGAATGGTGTCATTTTCTTAAATTAAGTCGATCCCTAGTGTTGGACAGCCCATTTACAGTTCTATCTACCGAGTCACAGGTACAATATGTACTGTATACTGCTCACATTGAAATAGTTGTTGAATATTTAAACTAGTGAGTGGTACATGAATAATTATGGTTATTAAATGGATAGTCATTAAAATAATTATAATATAAATGTAATCAATGCTTTTCTCCTCCTGGAAGTCTGAGAGTGAGTTTACCAGGGTCATATTTAAAGATACATCTGAATGACAAAAAATATATAAATATCACAGCAATTCATCCCGTATTCTCCTTCCCATTGATCCCACCGATTAACATTGAGGAGAACATAAAGAAATGCTATGTATGTATCCAAGGACACCAGCCATATCCACCATCTTACTTCTTACAATCTTGTGACTGGCTTTAGGACAACTAGCTGGAGTAGGAAACTCTCGCACTTTGTGCAGTAGGACAAAAAGATCATTATGAATTGCCCATTAGCTAAACTTTGCTCCCACAGTCGTTCCCCATATAATTATAGAAGAAATCAGGAGTAAATTAATCCCTGAGTTGCCTGGAGGACAGGAACATGTATTTATACAGAAAATCTATTACAATTTTCTAAGTTTAGGGTTCCTTCAAACTATCCACTTAATAATGCTATGTTAAAGGGAATCTGTCACCCCGGGACACTTTTCAGCTAGTCTAGTCTTACCTGTATGTCTCATAGTTCCTGTTTAGATGTGGAGAAATAGACTTTTATTTCATTATGTTAATGATTTCTTCCAGGCTCCTATACAGGGATCTCCACTTATGGAAGGCCATCAGGGTGATGTCTACGGATTGACAGCTGACTTAAGGAGCAAGCTAGCAGAATGGTCACGATGACACCAGGTCGAATCCAGGAGGTCAATGTCAGGGACATAATCCAGAAACAGTTGAGTGGTCAAAATGTAAGCAGAGGTCAGGAAATAAATCTGGGACATACAAAGAGACAGGAGCAAAACCAAGCAGTAGACCGGTGTAAATATAACTTACCGCAACATTGTCAGATTTCAGGAGGTTTAACTAGAACGTAGCCCTGTCCATGACTCACAGTAAGGAGCAAGCTAGATGCACGTTATTAACTTCACTGGACTGCGGTCCAGCGTTCAGGTCAGGTGCACCTGGACACCAGATGGGAAGCCCATGAATATCTCAACATCCAGCGGCAACAGCATGGCATTTGATTTGTCAGGACCAGTGCGATATCATTTGTGCATCAAGTCACACAGGTATAACGTCACGCCAGCTCCTGCAAATCAAAATCTGAGCTGGGGATTCATGAAGGTGAGCGATTTGTGGGCCTTCTATCTAATGGCCAGGTATCACTGAACCTGGATGCTGGATCGTAGCCCCATGAAACGATTTGCCCATCTCTAGTATTAACCCACAAGTTCCGTGCCTGGATGCACCACCAGTCCTAGAAACCAACTCCTTCTGTGTTGCCCCATGTCGTCCGTGAAAGTGTGGCACCACCTAGTGACAAATGCAGAGGGCAAGTTCCGATATGGATGATACAAGACCCTTCTAGCAAAGAAATCATTGCAAACGTCAGGCAGGTACTTTAAATTAAGACAGTTTTCTTAGTTTTTGAACGAGCTTAAAATGCAGAATCCTAAAATGATTCTTGTCTCTTTTGTCCATTTTTACATTTTATATTTATACTGAGAACATCATCTTTATTTAATTAATCCACCAGAATTCAACCAGAAGGTTCTTCTCCAATGTATTATTCATTTCTAGAAAAAAAAAAGAACTCATCTAAAAATGTACTGCATAGGAATGTCTGCTGGCAAGAAGCTTTCTAGTTCAACCAGTCTCTTAAAGAATTCGAACAATATTTGCCTTGAGACTAAATGCATTAGAACAGGATTGACATATGTATAAGAATTTCTTTGTAGCCCTGTTTGATGTACATGATATGTACTATATGGCGTTTTTACATGTATAGTGGGGTATCATCAACGTTTCACAATTAAAGGGACCCTGCCATATTGTACATACAGTCCTATAAAAGAACCTGAAGACCTACCTCTTCCGACAAGCCTACAACCTGCAGTAACCACCGATAGACCAAACTGCTACACAATCAGCTCTACCCTCGCCTACTGTATTCTCATCCATCCCTTGTAGACTGTGAACCCTTGGGGGCAGGGTCCTCTCTCATGTACCAGTCGTGACTTGTATTGATTAATATTATTGTACTTGTTTTTTATTATGTATACCCCACCTCACATGTAAAGCGCCATGGAATAAATGGCGCTATAATAATAATAATAAATAATAATAATAATATCTGTGGACAGCGTGGTATAAGGCAAATAGGCGCTGAGCAGATTTATGGGCCGTCAGTCACTGAACAGGACTGCCCACTGGACTCCTGAACGTAGAAAGAGCAGTGATTTACATGTGTAAAATACAAGTTATACTGAATTTTTTAGCACAAAACTATATCTAAACCTGCTCAGCTCCTATTGTTCTAAAATAAGCCACCTGCAGATTAGACACCATGTTTAACACCATGTGACAGATTCCATTTAACTCTATGGTTACTCTATATGATAAAGAAAGAGAGCGCTGACGTCTATGAAGAGAGATTATCTATGAAGATACTTAACTCTGTATGCAGTTATCAAAGACTGACCGTCACTTGTGAACACGTGCATACTAAGGGTACTGTCACACAGTACCATTTCCATCGCTACGACGGTACGATTCGTGACGTTCTAGCGATATTGTTACGATATCGCAGTGTCTGACACGCAGCAGCGATCAGGGATCCTGCTGAGAATCGTACGTCGTAGCACATCGTTTGGAACTTTCTTTCGTCGCTTGATCACCCGCTGACATCGCTGGATCGTTGTGTGTGACAGCGATCCAGCGATGTGTTCGCTTGTAACCAGGGTAAACATCGGGTAACTAAGCGCAGGGCCGCGCTTAGTAACCCGATGTTTACCCTGGTTACCAGCGTAAAAGTAAAAAAAAACAACCGTACATACTCACCATCTGCTGCCCGTCAGGTCCCTTGCCGTCTGCTTTCCACTCTGACTGTCTGCCGGCCGGAAAGTGAGAGCAGATCACAGCGGTGACGTCGCCGCTGCGCTCTGCTCTCACTGTACGGCCGGATCTCAGTCAGAGCAGGAAGCGGACGGCAAGAGACCTGACGGGCAGCAGATGGTGAGTATGTACGGTTGTTTTTTTTTACTTTTACGCTGGTAACCAGGGTAAACATCGGGTTACTAAGCGCGGCCCTGCGCTTAGTTACCCGATGTTTACCCTGGTTACCCGGGGACTTCGGCATCGCTCCAGCGCCGTGATTGCAACGTGTGACCGCAGTCTACGACGCTGGAGCGATAATCATACGATCGCTGCGACGTCACGGATCGTGCCGTCGTAGCGATCAAAATGGTACTGTGTGACAGTACCCTAAGAGTATCCATCTCTATACATACAGTAACTAACAAATAAAGCTGCACTCTGTAGCACTATGGCATGCAAACATGAAATATATGAAATTTGTATTGCATTACTGCTCTAGGAAATAGGAAAAAGCGAAGATACTTAGCACATAAATTGGCCAAATCATGTATGCCCAGCAGCAATGACAAGGCGATCCTTCTTGCTGGGAACCTCTCCTAATGTGAATCCTCTCCTGGGCTAATTGCTAATGTAGGCTATCAGCCCAGGAGAGGAATCACATTAGGGTAGGTTCCCAGCAAAGAGGATCACCTTGTCGTGGCTGTTGGGCATATATGAATTGGCCAATTTATGTGCTAAGTATCTTCATTTTTTTCTGTTTCCTAGAGCAGTAATGGAATTCAAATTTCATATATTTCATGTTTGCATGCTATAGCGATACAAAGTGCAGCCTTAATTTGTTAGTCAGATACTTGACTCTGTGTCATTCAGATTCTTAGACTGACCATAAGGAGAGGGCACTAAACTGCTGCTAGCCTGTTTAATTTGACAGGTTCCCTGCGCATGGGTCAACAGTGTAATGTAATAGCAAAAAAGGCAAAGACAGTTCTAAGATGTATTAAGAGAAGCATAGAGTCTAGATCACATGAAGTAATTATCCTCCTCTACTCCTCCTTGGTCAGGCCTCACCTGGAATACTCTGTCCAGTTTTGGCAACCACATTTTAAAAAAGACATTGAAAAACTGGAGCAAGTTCAGAGAAGAGCTACCAGGATGGTGAGCAAACTGCAAAGTATGTCCTACGAGGAACATAAATAACTATGAACCCCTTAAAGTGAGAGTAGTGGCTGTAATCACTCCCCAGCACTTTGATTGACAGCTCACTTTGCAGAACAGGCTGCGTGCTTACTGCTGTGCTGAAGTGCTCTCGAAAGCCATGCTTTCAGTAAGGCGGCTAGGCAGGATTTTAAAGCTTTTTTCCTACAGATTAACCCTGTATCTGCAGCGAAATAGCATTTTTGCACATGACAAGTTCCTTTAAAAGCTCGGATCACATTTATACAGTGAACTATGATCCATGCTGCATCAGGACTACGCTATTGTGTCTGTATAAAAAAAGGATGAAATCTCCAGAATGGAGGCCAGAGTCCAAAGTGACTCCATCTGTTGTTTTTTGGGGATGCAGAAAGAAAACCTGATGTAGAGTTCAGCATAGAGCACTATATAAATGTAAATGGCGCCTCATAAAGATAAAAATAAGGGCCTGTTTAGTAACTAGTACACATTGCCACACTTCTCACCAAAAAACTCCTGAGGGTCTAATTTTTTTTATCATTGGCAGGGCAGAGAGAAGTGCGCCTATGCAGGAGCACGATGGGGGACACTGTGTGGATGATGTAGGATGCTTCATCCACATGAAGCAGGGAAGTGCCACCGCAAATCAGGTGGCACGCACATATTCAAGTCTATGGGTGCGGGGAAATCATCGAACTGCTCTTGGGTGACAGCTGATGACAGCCAATTTCCGTGGACTCACAAAATGGAGAAAATGGACACATTTTGTTCTCCATCTTCTCTTCCGAGAGACTCAGATCACACTAAGCTGACACTCTAATCAATCTCAGATTACAGTTTGATCGGCGTGTCATTACCATAATTGAACCAATTTTCTCCAAGGAGAGAATACACTCTCCTGTGGCCCCAGCCCTATAGTTATATAGTATATGTTTTTAAGAAAGTTGAATGGCGACCAATCTGTTAATATACCTGCCATAGCACAGTTAGGATTTGTCGCCAGATTTTGCAATACAAACTGCATACATTATTAAGTAAATCTATTGAAGCTGGAGAGACTGATATTAACTTTGAAAATCCATGTCAGAATGGCTGTATATAGTCCTGCTATAGAGCGAGAAAACTCAAGTCCAAGTGTATTCAGTCTGTCTACACTCATCCAGCTTGACTGACAGCTGCAGCTTGTAATGAGCAGTGTGAGATGTCAGCAGGGAGGAGGGACACTGAGGAGCCATCAATCAGGCTAGGTAGGTGAAGATTGAGTTAAACTCGGATTATACAGCCAGTCTTCAGGAGAACTTTATAGTGAAGAAAACATCATTTATTTAGTGCATCCAGTTCAACATGAACGTTTTCGGTCCAAACATAAGACCTTCATCAGACAGGGTTTTTTTTGAATACTGGAATACACAGTTTGTCTGTATGGGCCAGTGTCAGACAGAATCCAGGGCCGTGCTGCAGGGGACCCTCCCGGAGCAGCACGGCACCGGTCTCTACAGCAGTAACAGCGCTCTTTGCACCAGCGATCACTTTGCCTTTCTGCAGCGCATATTCTCACTGACTGCACAAGGCAGCCTCACACCTCCTGGATTCTGTCTGACACTGGCACCACTGTGGGCCCATACAGACAAACTGTATTCCAGTATTCAAAAAAACCCTGTCTGATGAAGGTCTTATGTTTGGACCGAAAACGTTCATGTTGAACTGGATGCACTAAATAAATTATGTTTTCTTCACTATAAAGTTCTCCTGAGTGCCAAGTATATTATTGCTTATGAATTACGGGTTGGATACCTAACTTGAGCACCTCCAAGAAACCCAGAGTGCCGTGTTTACTATTATATATATACAGCCAGTCTGACAAAGATTTTCTATGATTTTCTTTGATTTTTTATCAGCTTTTAGGACCCCAACTAGACATTTTTTTTCCGGCTCGATCTTGAGCTTTGGCTACTTGAGGGATGAACAATCTGTAGGAAGATTGATCTTGTGCAAACCTAGACAGATCCACCAGAATCTTCTTCACCTTTATCTTGATAGTATCAAGTCATTGGGTTGCTGGTCCTCCTCTTCACCTTGTTCCTTCTCTTCTTCCGACCATGATGTACTTCTCCAGTGATTGCTCTCTTTGTATGATGTGTCCGAAGTAGGCAAGTTGTAGCTTGGTGATCCTTTCTTCGAATGACCTATCTGGCTTGATTTGTTCCAAAATTGATTCCTTTGTTCTTCTTGTCATCCATGGTATTGATCCAATACACATATTGCTTGAGAAATGTGCTATATAGAAGAGCTAGGTGATAACCCTCTGTAGTAACGCTCTTCTCATTGGTTGTCACCTAGTTTTACTAGACACTGATATAACTAGAAATCGAGAAGCAACTAAATCTGAATTTACTATTTTATCAACTTAAGAAATTTACAGAAGTTTTTGGGAGATGCCTTTTAAGAGGTGCATAGCATGTGTGAGCCGTGCCTGCTGTTTTACGCATTTTTGCAAAGCGTAAGCTGTCAGGATTTGTGTACAACTGCAAGTTTTATTTTTCGGCCAATAGTGAAACTTTCCATTACTCACTTTAAAGACAGCACATCTTGTTTAAATTCCATCCAGTACATACTGGTTCCAAATGCAACACATTGCTTACCCTGGATTTCTTTTATGATGCATGCATGTGGAACAGGAGCTAGAAAACCTGTTTTTCATTCATTTGGAGCCACCCCTGTGAGTTTCTCAGAGGTAATTTGAAATAATGCCCGTCCTGCGGTTCATATGGCATTGACCTGTCACATGACAAAAGACCTTGTTTCAGAAGGAAGCTGAATGGTTTATTGCCATGGGGGTCTAGGGAAATGAGAGAGTCCTGCAGAATAGCTATTTGCCAGGGGTCTATAATACAAAAACAAGAAACCATTTTGAGGGTTTCATTTGAATGGATAAAGCATAAAGGGAATTTGGGAAACTATTGATATTGTAACCAGTAGCTGGAGATCCAATATTTCCACATGTACGCTCGAGGAAATGGGGGGACGGTGTTACACTCCAGCCATTGACAATAATGTTTGCATATATGATTTCAATAACTGTTTAAATCCTCTCTACATAATTTAATTCGTAAAAATGTTACTTTTTTTATTTAAGATTTTGCATCACATACTGTAGCTTTGGGAAAAATAAAGGTTTTATTTATTTTTATAAACTTTATATAACTGTTTTTCAGTACTATAGGACTGCAATCTCTTCTATAAGACATTACAATAGCAATGTGTAAAGTTTTGAGGGGTTGTCCGGGCTTATGATATTGATGCCCTATGTCCGGAATAGGTCATCATCAATACTAGATCAGTAGGGGGTCCGACAGCTGATTCACCCTAAAATCAGTTGGTTATAGTTTTGGCGACAGCCAGAACAGTACAGCTCCTTACACTGTGTAGTGGCCATTGTCGAGCGCTGCAGCTTCGATCTACTGAAATCTAAGGGCTTAAAGGGTTTGTCCAGCCTTAGGGCACAAGTCTATTGTCACTCCTGTGTCTGTAGACTTGTGAATCCTCGTATCACACGCACTGTGTGCTTTGAGGATTGTTCAATGATTTCCAGACTTGCGGTCAAAAAGCGACAGGACTTGCACGGCCTCTCTGAATGCATGTGTAATGCTACTTTTAGGTCTTACGGAACATTGTGTCTTTTATGAACTTCACTTTATACTAAATATATAATATATATGGCCGTTATACACCAAGTGCTGATGACACTCAGATCTACCTCTCTGGCCCAGATGTCACCTCTCTGCTCTCCAGAATCCCAGAGTGTCTGCCAGCCATATCCTCCTTCTTCTCCTCTCGCTTCCTTAAGCTCAATGTGGACAAATCTGAACTAATTATCTTTCCTCCATCTCGCATATCTTCCCTACCTGATCTATCTATCAAAATAAATGAAATCACACTTTCCCCTGTCCCCAAAATCCGCTGCCTCGGAGTAACCCTTGACTCTGCCCTGTCCTTCAAACCGCACATCCAAGTTCTCACCATCTCCTGTCGCCTCCAGCTCAAAAATATTTCCAGAATCCATCCTTTCCTCAACCCTCACTCTACCAAAATGCTTGTGCATGCACTAATCATCTCCCGCCTCGACTACTGCAACATCCTCCTCTGTGGCCTAACTTCTAACACTCTTGCACCCCTCCAGTCCGTCCTTAACTCTGCTGCCCGACGAATTAATCTCTCTCCTCACTACACTCCTGCTTCCCCTCTTTGCAAATCCCTTCACTGGCTCCCAATTTCCCAGTGTATCCAGTTTAAACTACTAAAACTGACCTACAAAGCCATCCATAACCTTTCTCCTCTGTATATTTCCAAACTAATCTCTCAATATCTTCCCTCACGTAATCTCCGGTCCTCCCAAGACCTCCTCATCTCCTCCATGCTTATTCGCTCCTCACCCAATCACCTCCAAGACTTCTCCCGAATATCCCCCGTCCTCTGGAATTCTGTGCCCCAACACATCCGGTTATCCACCACATTTGGATCCTTCAAAAGAAACCTGAAAACCCATCTCTTCAAAGAAGCTTACAGCCTGTAATGACCACATGGCCACCTCAACACCATCGGAGCTCCTGCAACTCTCAACCTACTGTCTCCTTCCCCATAATCCTGTAGAATGTAAGCCCCCAGGGACAGGGTCCTCGCCCCTCTGTATCAGTCTGTCATTGTTAGTTTTGTTTACTGTAAGTGATATCTGTATTTTGATGTAACCCCTTCTCATGTACAGCACCATGGAATTAATGGTGCTATATAAATAAATAATAATAAAAGTGCGACACATCATGCAGATATATGAATGCATTTATTTATACATTTGTTATAGTGCCTACTCCTGATGTGGCTCTAGATTATCAACCACATAAAACCACATCTGGGTTAATAGCTGCAGTCTTACCTTGGTACCCTGTGTTCATAACGCATTTCCATTAAGATTTTTTTGAAGTTCAATACATTACATTAGCCGGAGGAAAAAAAAAGTCCTCGATAAACATGGACACTCAACTCTGCCATGTGGTTTCAATAGGGGTTGAGGAGAAAGCTGCTGTCTGGCGTTTCTGGGAGTGGCTTAGCTCCCAGGAGAAATAAAGGATAGAATGTGTGACTTTAAACTGCCTGATCCTTACCTTCAGTAGACCCCTTACACATTATGGTCTGCCTGTCCTGCACAAATTGGTGGGTTTGGAGAACTTTAATCAAGCATCTAAGGGGTCCGCTGCAGACAAAATATCACCAAGAAGTAGCAGTCCTTATCTCGTCTCTCCTGTGAATTTGTACAAAAAGTAATAAATTGTGTCTAAAGACCCCCATACACATTACATCGGCCAAACCCGCAGATATCGATGAGTTGGCCAATAGTCTAATAGCCCCGGAGTCTTCTCCGACAGATGTTGTCAGGGGACATAATGATCCAGCATGTCCGATTTCAGGCTGCCGGACTTTAGGTGGGAAAGTCAGGTGAGATAGCTGCCGGGGGGCTTTAGACTGTTCATAATTTAATCAGTTTCTATTTTGAAGATTTTGACATTTTGGACCCTATCTGCTGGATGGAAATCACTGTGACTTAAATTACATCTCCGATAAGTCAGATGAAGGAAGAGTGTAGCAATCAATTGCCCTTTAGGCCTCATGTACATGGCTAGAACCAAAAAAAAGCATATGAGGTTTTTCCATTGAATGCCTTATTACAAAGGTATTGTGACCTAAAAGCATTTCTTGAATGTATGGAGGAATCAGACGGTGACACATGGCTCCACATGCCACCATCTAGGTCCCCTGTATGCAGCTTTGTTGCGTGCATGAGGCTTTACACAAAGTAAATCCCTACAAATTGATGTCTTGGGAAGATGAGGTTGTTGTATATTTAGAATATATGTAATACGAATTTTTGCTATGTGGATAATATGGCAAAGATTAAGATGATCTTTACTAATACAGTTGAAGGCATGAAAGTTACAAAACATCTGTTTTGGGTTAAACAGTATAATTCCATGACGTAGTGATAAATGCATCATCTGAGAATGCATCCATCTGCTGGAAGTCATGTAAATACTTTGAAATAAACAGGACACTTAAAAGCTTTTTCTTATTGTAGATTATGATGAACTGTAATAATTCCACTGGTGAGATTGTGTGTTAAGACTCATGATTGTTTATTCGTAGCATGAGCCATCATATTGGGGAGAGTTATAAAAATGGGGGCAAAGTGAAATGCACCCACTAATTATTATGCACTCATGTCACCTACATCTCAAAAACAACATTTCTAGAATTTGACCTTTTCTTAGCTTTGACTCTGCAAAAACTCTTATTGTAGCTCTTCTTCATTCTCATCCGGACTACTGCAACTCTCTACTAATCAGTCTAGCTCTTACTAAATTCCCCCTTTCCAATCCATCCTGAATGCAGCAGCCAGGATCATATTCCTGTCCAGCCGCTACACTGAATCCTCAACCCAGTGACAGTCATTGCACTGGTTACCCATCATGCTTCCTGTTCTTACAAAAGACCTTTCTGAGGTCTCATTATCTTCACAGGATGGATTACAATGACCAATTATACCTCTGTAAACAGCTGATAGGTGATTTTGCAACCCTTCACAATGACCTTTGCACAAGCTGATTAGATGCTTCAATACAAAAGATAGAAATAGCTGCTAATGTGCATGTGAATTTCCAAGAAAAGAACAGGAAATATGAGTCTACAATTGTCCCAGTGTATATATTACTAGATTTTAGTGATGAGCGAATATACAGGTTGCTCGGGTTTTCCAGAGCACTCTCGGGTGGTCTCCGAGTATTTATGTCTATGCTCTGAGATTTAGTTTTCCTTGCCGCAGCTGGATGATTTATGGCTGCTAGCCAGCCTGAGTACATGTGGGGGTTGCCTGATTGCTAGGGAATCCCCACATGTAATCAAGCAGGCTAGTAGCCGCAAATCATCCAGCTGAGGCAAGGAAAACTAAATTTCTGAGCAGTCATAAATAGTGATGAGCGAGTGTACTCGTTGCTCGGATTTTCCCAAGCACGCTCGGGTGGTCTCCAAGTATTTATGATTAAATACTCGGAGACCACCCGAGTGTGCTCTGGAAGACCCGAGCAACGTGTATACCCGCTCATCACTACTAGATTTCTAATTGTTTGGTTCAATTCAGATCATGATTAGTGATGAGTGAGTATACTCATTGCTCGGGTTTTCCCGAGCATGCTCGGGTGGTCTCCAAGTATTTGTGACTGCTCGGAGATTTAGTTTTCCTTGCCGCAGCTGGATGATTTGCGGTTACTAGACAGCAAATCTACTCAAATGTAGACAGCAAATGTCTAGCTAGCAGCCGTCAATCATGCAGCTGCGGCAAGGAAAACTAAATCTCCGAGCAGTCACAAATACTCGGAGACCACCCGAGCGTGCTAGGGAAACCCGAGCAAGGAGTATACTCGCTCATCACTAATCATGATGCAAACAAAAAATAACATTTACAATAAAAACTTGATCTAAACAATAGGTAATAGTCTGATGATTCATTTTCTTTAGTAGAACAAAAGACATTGATCAGCTGATCCTGTTCTTGGACTTTACATGAGACACATCAACCCAGAAAATCACTACAGAGCGAGACGTTGATCATTTTAGTACAATTATTATGCTCCAGTTATTAACAATAAAAGTTCATTTTTGCTCTACCCATACTAGATTACTGTTTCCAAGAGCCTCATTTTTAAGAACATCTAAATTGTATAAGTTTAGGTATCAGGGTCTAGGGAGAAATGTGTCCTGTACCTATACAATATCATGTAGAATACTATGGCATATTTAATTTCGTACCTACCTATGGGTTATTATTACGAAGGACAGTCATCTGTTCTCCATTTCAGAGAATGATTACAAAAAGAATCTCTTTCTCCGAAGAATCAGTCGTAAATTACGCACAGTGCATTGATTTAGTCATTGTGTATTACTTACCCTTGTAAGGCTACATTCACACTTCCATTTCCATTGAGTCGCACAGACAAAAAGATCAATGTCCAAAGTGGATCCATTCGATAACTCCGAGAGTTTGTAGGGAAGACTTTTTATTAACCTGGCAACTAAGGATTACGTGCCGAGATGCTCCAGGTCTCTATTACACTTTAGCTACTTAATAACTATACTATTATGACAACTCTCCCATTATAGTATTACATCCGTCATACTGCCTATTGTTAGGGTCTATTTTACCTTTTACTCTTTCCTTTATCTACCATCCACTGCTCAGTATGATTGTGCCTAGGCTACTGGAAGATAATTGCTTCTACTGTATTTTCTTTTTTTGCCCCCTGCATGGAAAAATAATCACATTTTTTAATATATTTTTTTACATATTTGTTTAATTTATTTTCATATATAAAATATTTTTAAGCTTAAAGAGATCCTGTCTCGTTGTACATGCAGTCCGATCTGTGGACAGCAAGGTACAGAGAAGGAGAAGCTGAGCAGAATGATATATGGGTTTGTTGGAAAAGATTCATTATACCTATCCAGTCCAGTGGGCGGTCCTACTAGTGATTGGAAAACCAAAGAAAGGAGCCGGAGTATAGGTTGCCATACATACAATGTATAAGACCATGTTCACACTGTGGCCATTTAACAGACAAAATGTAAGGTAGAAGCAAAATGAGCATATACCCCGCTGTAAGTGGTAAGTAAATAGGAATAATGCATATAAATAACATAGGGTTCTTAGTAAACACTGGTTTTGATTAAAAAGGTGTAACCGCCATCCCACCGCAACAAGGTGTACCCAAACAGGGCAGGCCCATCCTCTAGTATTATGTCAGATGACCTCACTGTAGATGGGGGCAGAGCAGGACTGGGTTCTGACTGTTCAGACACCTGGCCATGGGAAGCTATAGATATGAAATGCCCAGCTCAAAAAGGAGGGCCACACCCAAAGTACAAGAAACTACAGCTAAACTAAAGAAATGAGCCGGAGCATAAGTTGGCATACATGCAACGTATGAGAGCACGTTCACACTGTGGCTATTTACAGACAAAACCTAAGATAGAAAAACAAGGAGCATGTACCCTGCTATCAGTGATTGATATATATAGTCAATCACTGAGTAGGACCACCCACTGAACTCATATGTGTACATACACCAGGGATTTCAATGAATAAAATGCAAGTTTTACTGAATCTTTTCCCACAAAGATGCATATCCATCTGAACGGCTCCTCCTGCTCTATAACATCTTACCTGCAGATCAGATGCCATTATAAACAGGTTACCTGTAAAATTCACACATAACGTAATAGACAGTTGGAATGTCTGAACAACAATGTGAATGTAGACTAATAAAATTGTAAATTGTGAAGAACCACTTTAATGGTCATAAACAGTAAAAAGTTTTGAGTCAAAGTCCATACATGACGACACTTGATGGTGTAATGTGGCTAGGGGTGTGGATTTTATATAGTAGATAGCAGGTGTACAACTTGATGAATGTTTCCTTCACAATACATAGAATTTTCCACACATAGTTTCAATTCCCTCCTCTTTACTCTCCAGTCCTCTATCTACACCATTCCTCTCTACTTGACCACAGCCCAGCTCAGGACTACAGTCCCGTTATCAAGAGTCCTTTACTCAACCCGCGGTTCCGTGTACTCTTTCCCCTCTAGAGAACAGTGTTGCCAGTATGGCCGGTACTTATCTTCTCTGTCCCTGACGCTTTTATCTCCCACCTGGGGCAATCGGTTCATCTCACATACTCTGTCCCATCTTGGCCTGTTACCTCTCGGAGTTACAAACTCTGGGCCGTACTGCTAGGTGTCTTTTCCCAGGACCTGTCTCCAATCAATCATTCTGTTTTTTGGTCACTTCTCTCCTTACTTCCACTAGGATCTCGCTATCCTCTGTTTTGGTCTCTTACATTAGGGACACCCAAATCATGCGGCACTGCTATTGTCTCAACCTTAGGTCTACTTTCTGCATATACTGGGCCCTTTCTTATGTTCTAACAGGAAACTGTCTCCGTCCCTTCAGCTTAGCCCCTCCCACTCTGGGCTAGTACCAAACATTAACTCTAACTCTCCCTACTGTCGGGCAACACAAAATACACAATATTAACTCATGTCACAATTCACATTACACAATACAACATTACACTTTTATTTGCAAGGGGGAACGTGGGCAGTATGTCCATCTCTTTACAATGGTTCACTCAACGACAAAGCCTAGAACATAAACAAGAAACGTAGGACTTCACACAATTGCACCATAACCACAGGCAAGTGTTAAACAGACTATAAAGTAATATAAACATAAGCCACTCACCTTCTTGCAATACACTACTGAAAACACCCGGTAACAGATGTATATTCCAGAATACTAGACAGGGAGGTAACCACACAAAATGATTTCTTCATCTGAGTCTACCTGAGCATTGTTGCTAACCATGTGCGTACCCTTATGTCCATGTGCCTACCCTTATGTCCATGTGCCTACCCTTATGACCATGTGCCTACCCTTATGTCCATGTGCCTACCCTTATGACCATGTGCCTACCCTTATGTCCATGTGCCTACCCTTATGACCATGTGCCTACCCTTATGTCCATGTGCCTACCCGTATGACCATGTGCCTACCCTTATGTCCATGTGCCTACCCTTATGACCATGTGCCTACCCTTATGTCCATGTGCCTACCCTTATGACCATGTGCCTACCCTTATGACCATGTGTCTACCCTTATGACCATGTGCCTACCCTTATGTCCATGTGCCTACCCTTATGACCATGTGCCTACCCTTATGACCATGTGCCTACCCTTATGTCCATGTGCCTACCCTTATGACCATATGCCTACCCTTATGACCATGTGCCTACCCTTATGACCATGCGCCTACCCTTATGTCCATGTGCCTACCCTTATGACCATGTGCCTACCCTTATGACCATGTGCCTGCCCTTATGACCATGTGCCTACCCTTATGTCCATGTGCCTACCCTTATGACCATGTGCCTGCCCTTATGACCATGTGCCTGCCCTTATGACCATGTGCCTGCCCTTATGACCATGTTCCTGCCCTTATGATCACAGTCTCCTCATCTACTTATGGCTGTTTCCAACATGATAAGAAATACCACAAACCAGGTGTCATGTCAAGAAAATGAGTCAAAGGGCAAACCCTTATAGCCCCACTATATTCCTTTAAAGGGGTTGTACCAAGGTTGTAAATGATCAGGTGATAAATTGCTGGTCGCTGCAGGTCCTGCCACTAGGACACCCACCAATCCTGAGTCCACCATTTTGAATGCAGAGACAACATTTTATTTATGTTCTGGGAGTGTAGAGTGATTTGATCTTTTATATTTCTTTACTTTTTAAAATATTGTTCATCTTATTTTACATTTTTTAATGAATCCCTTAGGGGATTTGAATTTGCAATCCCTTGCACAATACATTGCAATACTCTAATATTGTAGTGTATTGTAAGATTATTGTTTTCCTATAAGCCTTGCCACGGCGTGCTGGGCTTCATAGGTGTAAAATTATGGCAATAATGGACCTTAAGTAGACCCCTGGCGGCCATGAAAATGACATTGGCACTCCATTTCCGACCCTTATCACAATTGATAGCAGCATTTAAGGGATTGAACTGCTGTGATCAGTGGTAGCTTGCTGTAATTTAGAGCCAGGTGACGGGTATATAACACTGTGGGGTAGGCTCTTGAACCTGCTCTATGCAGTGCATAGGGCCAAGAGGGCTCCCTGGATGCAGTTGGCCCTGACACACTGGAGGCCCCTGTGCAAGAACAATATATGGGCCCTTTGCAGTCCAATAGCTCATTATAATGCACAACTCCACCTGCTGTTTCGGTAGTAGCAGGTCCCTGTGGGCTGGACAGGTCGCACCAAGGGTATGTCCACCTTTTCTTTGACACTTGCCCCAAGTTCACCCGTTTCTAGTGTCAACCCTGATAGCAGTGTTTTGCTATCTTCGTCAGTCCCATAGATTTTGAATCGAGTGTCTGTAATCGTGTGCCACCATGGATCCATTTAAACAAGAATCTTGGTGAGGCCGGAGTCACACTGGCATATCAAATCCGATGTGAGAGACACTAGGCTCTTGCTCTGCAGCGACCTGGAGCCGAGTGTCAGTGGTCCGTGCTCGCATCCTCTCACATGAGAGAATCACAGCACAGCTGCGGAGGAGACGGAGAAATTAATTTCTCCATCTCCTCTTCTACCGGCATCAGTGGGAATCACCATGCACTTCGGTGATATCCGAGTGCAGTGCGACGTTTCACATAGTCTTATATGGGTGCATGCGATCTGAATTTGGCATGCAATCACAGCATGCTGCATTTTTTTTCCTGTCCGATCATGATGTGATCGAAGCAGGAAAAAACCCCCCCACTGAGAACAGAAACATAGGATTAAATTGGTACGAATGCAATCTGATTTTTAATCGTAAGTGGGAGCGACCCCAGACCCTCTGTGATCTGTGGAATACCGTATATACTCGAGTATAAGCCGAGATTTTCAGCCCATTTTTTTGGGCTGAAAGTCCCCCTCTCGGCTTATACTCGAGTCATACCCAGGGTTCGGCAGGGGAGGGGGGGCAGGGGCTATCTAATTATACTCACCTACTGCTGGTGCGGTCCCTGCGCGTCCCTGCTTCTTCCAGCGCTGCATATTCTTCCTGTACTGAGCGGTCACATGGTCCCGCTCATTACAGTAATGAATATGCGGCTCCACCTCCCATAGGGGTGGAGTTGCATATTCATTTCGGTAATGAGCGGTAACTGTGACCGCTCAATACAGGAAGAAGATGCAGCGCTGGAAGAAGCAGGGACGCGCAGGGACCGCACCAGCAGTAGGTGAGTATACAGCGCTGCGCGATATTTACCGCTCCTCGTTCCGGTGCGGCTCCTGTTGTGATTCGGTTCGTGGGCTCCCCCGGTGGTCTCTTGTGGTACTGGTGTCCTGCAAGCTTTGCCTTCTCAGTTCACCTGTTCCTATCAGGATGTGGGAGTATCCTATTTAACCTTGCTCCTCAGTCATTCTAATGCTGGCCATCAATGTATCCAGAGTGATTCTGTTGCATGTTCCTGCTCCCAGTTTTCTGCTCAGCTAAGTTGGACACTTTAGTCCTTAAGTCTATTTTTGTATGTTTTGTCCAGTTTGCACTTATGTGAATCTCTGCAGCTGGAAGCTCTTGTTGGGCTGAAATTACCACTCCGGTGTCATGAGTTGTCACATGAGTTAAGGTAATTTCAGGATGGTGTTTTGAAGGGTTTTGCAGCTGACCGCGAAGTCCTCTGTTGTATCTTTCTGCTATTTAGTTAGTGGGCCTCTCTGTGCTAAATCTGCTTTCATACTACGTGTGTCTTTTCATCTGCTCTCACCGTTATTATATGTGGGGGGCTGCTATCTCCTGTGGGGACATTCTCTGGAGGCAAGCCAGGACTGTTTTCTTCTACCAGGGGTAGTTAGTTCTCCGGCTGGCGCGCGGCATCTAGAGACAAAGCAGGAATGCCCCCTGGCTACTTCTAGTGTGGTGTGTAGGTTTAGCATCGCGGTCAGCTCTAGTTTCCATCACCCGAGAGCTTGTCCGTTTATTCTATGCTTCTGATGTTTCCTTGCCATTGGAAACCATAACAGTATGGCCCAAATGTTTAATCTATAGGCTGAAGCAGGAGAGAAAAGGAACTGTGTGAAACCTTTTTTTTTTTTTTTTTTTTTCCTTCCTCTGAAGTTGCACTCCAGCTCTAATTGCAGTCTCCTGTTTTCCTCTCCTCTTAACCCCTGAATGGCTCAGACTTTATCTGTTGAAATATGGATCCCCAGAGTCTGGCTACCAATTTGAATAATCTTGCCTCTAAAGTTCAGAATATACAAGATTTTTTGTTACATGCTCCTCGGTCTGAACCTAAAATTCCTATACCGGAGTTTTTTTCTGGAGATCGATCTTGTTTTCTAAATTTTAAATACAATTGTAAATTGTTTCTTTCGCTGAGATCTCATTCTGCTGGAGATCCTGCCCAGCAAGTAAAAATTGTTATTTCTTTACTGCGGGGTGACCCCCAAAATTGGGCATTTTCATTGGCACCAGGGGATCCTGCGTTGCTCAATGTGGATGCGTTTTTTCTGGCTTTGGGGTTGCTTTATGAGGAACCAAATTTGGAGATTCAGGCTGAGAAAGCCCTAATAGCCCTCTCTCAGGGGCAAGATGAAGCCGAAATATATTGCCAAAAATTTCGAAAATGGTCTGTGCTTACTCAGTGGAATGAGTGCGCTCTGGCGGCAATTTTCAGAGAAGGTCTCTCTGATGCTGTAAAAGACGTCATGGTGGGGTTTCCTGCGCCTACTGGTCTGAATGAGTCCATGACAATGGCAATTCAGATTGATCGGCGTTTACGGGAACGCAAACCTGTGCACCAGTTGGCGGTGTCTTCTGAAGAGGCACCACAGAGTATGCAATGTGATAGCTTTCTGTCCAGAAGCGAACGACAGATTTATAGGCGCAAAAATCATTTGTGCTTCTATTGTGGAAATTCTACTCATGTTATATCAGCATGCTCTAAACGAACAAAGAAAGTTGATAAATCCTCTGCTATTGGCACTTTGCAGTCCAAGTTTATTTTGTCTGTAACTCTAATTTGTTCGTTATCTTCTATTGTTGCGGATGCGTATGTGGATTCTGGCGCCGCTTTGAGTCTTATGGATTGGTCCTTTGCCAGGCACTGTGGGTTTGATCTAGAGCCTCTGGAAGTTCCTATACCTTTAAAGGGTATTGATTCTACACCATTGGCTAGTAATAAACCACAATACTGGACACAAGTGACTATGCGTATGACTCCAGACCATCAAGAGGTGATTCGCTTCCTTGTACTGTATAATCTACATGATGTGTTGGTGCTGGGATTGCCATGGTTGCAAACTCATAACCCAGTCCTTGACTGGAAAACAATGTCTGTACTAAGCTGGGGATGTCAGGGAAATCATGGGGACACATCTTTGGTCTCCATTGCTTCATCTATTCCCTCTGAAATTCCTGAGTTTTTGTCTGATTATCGTGAGGTTTTTGAGGAATCTACTCTTAATTCTCTTCCTCCTCACAGAGATTGCGATTGCGCCATAGATTTGATCCCTGGCAGTAAATTTCCTAAGGGTCGTCTATTCAATCTGTCTGTACCTGAACATGCTGCCATGCGAGAGTATATTAGGGAGTCCTTGGAAAAGGGACATATTCGTCCTTCTTCGTCTCCTCTTGGAGCGGGGTTCTTTTTCGTAGCTAAAAGCGATGGTTCTTTGAGACCTTGTATTGATTATAGACTCTTGAATAAGATCACAGTCAAGTATCAGTATCCTTTGCCATTGCTGACAGATTTATTTGCTCGCATTGAGGGGGCGAAGTGGTTCTCTAAGATTGATCTTCGCGGTGCGTATAATTTGGTGCGAATTAAGCAGGGGGATGAGTGGAAAACCGCATTTAATACGCCCGAGGGCCATTTTGAGTATTTGGTGATGCCTTTTGGTCTGTCAAATGCCCCTTCGGTCTTTCAGTCTTTTATGCACAATATTTTCCGTGAATATCTGGATAAATTTATGATTGTGTATTTGGACGATATCTTGATTTTTTCGGATGACTGGGAATCTCATGTTCAACAAGTTAGGAGGGTTTTTCAGGTTTTGCGGACCAATTCTCTGTTTGTTAAAGGTTCAAAGTGTGTTTTTGGGGTTCAGAAGATTTCTTTTTTGGGGTACATTTTTTCCCCCTCTTCTATTGAGATGGATCCTGTGAAGGTTCGGGCTATTTGTGACTGGACGCAACCGACTTCTCTTAAGGGCCTTCAGAAATTTTTGGGCTTTGCTAACTTTTATCGTCGATTCATAACTGGTTTTTCTAGCGTTGTCAGGCCTTTGACTGATTTGACTAAAAAGGGTGCTGATGTTGCAGATTGGTCTCCTGCTGCTGTGGAGGCCTTTCGGGAGCTTAAGCGCCGTTTTTCTTCTGCTCCGGTGTTGTGCCAGCCTGATGTTTCTCTTCCTTTTCAGGTGGAAGTTGATGCTTCCGAGATCGGAGCGGGGGCGGTTTTGTCGCAGAAAAGTTCAGATTGTTCAGTGATGAGACCTTGTGCATTCTTTTCTCGAAAATTTTCGCCCGCCGAGCGAAATTATGACGTCGGTAATCGGGAGCTTTTGGCGATGAAGTGGGCATTCGAGGAGTGGCGTCATTGGCTTGAGGGTGCTAAACATCAGGTGGTGGTCTTGACTGATCAAAAAAATTTGATTTATCTTGAGTCGGCCAGACGTCTGAATCCTAGACAGGCGCGCTGGTCGTTGTTTTTCTCCCGGTTTAATTTTGTGGTTTCGTATCTGCCAGGTACTAAGAATGTGAAGGCGGATGCCCTTTCTAGGAGTTTTGAACCTGATTCCCCTGGTGATTCTAAACCTACGGGTATACTTAAGGATGGGGTGATATTGTCTGCTGTCTTCCCAGACCTGCGACGTGCTTTACAAGAGTTTCAGGCGGATCGGCCTGATCGTTGTCCGCCTGGTAGATTGTTTGTGCCGGATGAGTGGACCAATAGAGTCATCTCGGAGGTTCATTCTTCTGCGTTGGCAGGTCATCCGGGAATTTTTGGTACCAGAGATTTGGTGGCTAGGTCCTTCTGGTGGCCTTCCCTGTCTCGGGACGTGCGTACTTTTGTGCAGTCTTGCGATGTTTGTGCTCGGGCCAAGCCTTGTTGTTCTCGGGCTAGTGGGTTGTTGTTGCCCTTGCCTGTTCCTAAGAGGCCTTGGACACACATCTCTATGGATTTTATTTCTGATCTCCCTGTTTCTCAGAAGATGTCTGTCATTTGGGTGGTGTGTGACCGCTTTTCTAAGATGGTTTATTTGGTGCCCTTGCCCAAGCTGCCTTCCTCATCTGAGTTTGTGCCCCTGTTTTTTCAGAATGTGGTTCGGCTGCATGGTATTCCGGAGAATATCGTTTCCGACAGGGGATCCCAGTTTGTGTCCAGATTTTGGCGGGCGTTTTGTGCCAGGATGGGCATTGATTTGTCTTTTTCGTCTGCATTTCATCGCCAGACAAATGGCCAGACGGAACGTACTAATCAGACCTTGGAGACTTATTTGAGGTGTTTCGTGTCTGCTGATCAGGATGACTGGGTCTCCTTTTTGCCGTTGGCTGAGTTTGCCCTTAATAATCGGGCCAGTTCTGCCACTTTGGTCTCCCCTTTCTTTTGCAATTCAGGGTTCCATCCTCGTTTTTCATCTGGTCAGGTGGAGTCTTCGGATTGTCCTGGAGTGGATACCATGGTGGATAGGTTGCATCGTATTTGGGGGCAGGTGGTGGACAATTTGGAGTTGTCCCAGGAGAGGACTCAACGTTTTGCTAATCGCCATCGTCGTGTTGGTCCTCGTCTTCGTGTTGGGGACTTGGTGTGGTTGTCCTCCCGTTTTGTCCCTATGAGGGTCTCTTCTCCTAAGTTTAAGCCTCGGTTCATCGGTCCTTATAAGATTTTGGAAATTCTTAACCCTGTGTCTTTTCGTTTGGACCTCCCAGCATCCTTTGCTATCCATAATGTCTTCCATCGGTCATTATTGCGGAGGTATGAGGTACCACTTGTGCCTTCTGTTGAGCCTCCTGCTCCTGTGCTGGTTGAGGGTGAATTGGAGTACGTGGTGGAGAAAATCTTGGACTCCCGTGTTTCCAGACGGAGACTTCAATATCTGGTGAAATGGAAGGGCTACGGTCAAGAGGATAATTCTTGGGTTACAGCTTCTGATGTTCATGCTTCTGATTTGGTCCGTGCCTTTCATAGGGCTCATCCAGATCGCCCTGGTGGTTCTTGTGAGGGTTCGGTGCCCCCTCCTTAAGGGGGGGGTACTGTTGTGATTCGGTTCGTGGGCTCCCCCGGTGGTCTCTTGTGGTACTGGTGTCCTGCAAGCTTTGCCTTCTCAGTTCACCTGTTCCTATCAGGATGTGGGAGTATCCTATTTAACCTTGCTCCTCAGTCATTCTAATGCTGGCCATCAATGTATCCAGAGTGATTCTGTTGCATGTTCCTGCTCCCAGTTTTCTGCTCAGCTAAGTTGGACACTTTAGTCCTTAAGTCTATTTTTGTATGTTTTGTCCAGTTTGCACTTATGTGAATCTCTGCAGCTGGAAGCTCTTGTTGGGCTGAAATTACCACTCCGGTGTCATGAGTTGTCACATGAGTTAAGGTAATTTCAGGATGGTGTTTTGAAGGGTTTTGCAGCTGACCGCGAAGTCCTCTGTTGTATCTTTCTGCTATTTAGTTAGCGGGCCTCTCTGTGCTAAACCTGCTTTCATACTACGTGTGTCTTTTCATCTGCTCTCACCGTTATTATATGTGGGGGGCTGCTATCTCCTGTGGGGACATTCTCTGGAGGCAAGCCAGGACTGTGTTTTCTTCTACCAGGGGTAGTTAGTTCTCCGGCTGGCGCGCGGAATCTAGAGACAACGCAGGAATGCCCCCTGGCTACTTCTAGTGTGGTGTGTAGGTTTAGCATCGCGGTCAGCTCTAGTTTCCATCACCCGAGAGCTTGTCCGTTTATTCTATGCTTCTGATGTTTCCTTGCCATTGGAAACCATAACAGGCTCCGTCATCAGCGTCCTCTGGCTGTGACGCTCAGGTCAGAGGGCGCGGTGACGTAGTCAGTGCGCGCCCCCTGCTGAACGTCACTGCTGAAGAAGGAGCCGCACGAGGAGCAGGTAAATATTGAAAGTGCCGGGGGTCCTGAGCGAAGAGAGGTGAGTATGTGATTTTTTTTTTATCGCAGCAAAAGCATATGGGGCAGTGACTGTCTGGATCATCTGTATGGTGCCATAACGATTGTGCAGCACTATATGGGGCAGTGACTGTACGGAGCATCTTATGGGGCCATAACGATTGTGCAGCACTATATGGGGCAGTGACTGTACGGAGCATCTTATGGGGCCATAACGCTTGTGCAGCACTATATGGGGCAAGTGACTGTATGGATGATCTTATGGGGCCATAACGTTTGTGCAGCACTATATGGGGCAAATATCTCTATGGAGCATCTTATGGGGCCCTTATTACCCTTTATGCAGGATTATATGGGGCATATTTTAATATGGAGCATCTAATGGGGCCCATCAAACTGTATGGAGCATTATATGGGGCTCCTGATTCAATATGGATTCAAAAACACTTAACCTACTGATGTCTCAATTATTTTTACTTTTGAAATTTACTGGTAGCTGCTGCATTTTCCACCCTAGGCTTATACTCGAGTCATTAAGTTTTCCCAGTTGTTTGTGGCAAAATTAGGGGTCTCGGCTTATACTCGGGTCGGCTTATACTCGAGTATATACAGTAAGTTGCAATTTTGATAGAAGCCCTTTAATGCTTTGTAACACCTAAAGCTCCACCCATTTGTCTCCACCCTTATTTTCCCAAAGTACCAACAGTTCCACATTTTTGCACGACTGACCCAACTTTTTAGAGCCAATTTTGGCAAATTCATGCATGTTCCTGTCCATTATAGGTTTGGACACGTATATACTGTATATATACTATATATATCAGACTCACCTATAGTATGTAACACAGGTACACTGATGCAGTGACACAGACGCACAGAGCAAGGGTTAAACAATTATTAACTTTATCTAAACAGGAATAACCTCCTCGCAGAGAGAAAACAAGGGAAATACAGTTAAAGTGCTGAGGGTTAAACAGGGTAACAGTTATTCAGAGTAGCAGTTTATCAGTTTCACTTATTGTGACTTACTCGTCCGTTTCTCTCTCAGAGTCTGTTGGCTGCCGGCTGAGGCCGGTGCTGAGCCTTCAGGCTTCCCCGCCTAACAAATGGTCCTACTTCTGGCAGCAGCGGGCGGTCACCGGTTTTGCCATCTGAGCCCCTAGTCCATTACGCTGCTCCTGCAGCCAGGAGTCTTTTACCACAACCTCCCACTCGGCGTGCTCTGCAATCGGGAGTTCTGCACAACACTTTCCCGCTCGGCGACACTCCCCGGGTCCTGACTGCAACCAACTGAAAAAAGAGAGAGGACAGCACCTCCAAAAATCAAACAATGAGCTAATGCCTCTCCGCAAAAATCTATATAACTGAACATGAGGTTCTTAGTTTAACATTCTGATCAGACTTTATGAAGCTCTCTGCCACGTCACGGCAAACCTCGTAGTGGGTACTACCGCCTTAACAGAGCGAAGCCATGAGCCGACCACCACCACAGCAGCCATGCACCTGCAGAGCAGATGGCCCGGAGTCTCCAGACTGCGCTGCTCCACCAGCACAAAACCACAGCACCAATGGCCACCACACAGCACCAACACCAAATGAAAGGAGTCCGCATCGCTCCCAAGGAGCATAGCTGTGCGCTGACCACCCCCGCAGCGGCAATGCAACAGCAGGGCAGGTGGCCTGGTGTCTCACAGCACCCATGCTGCAAGTCGGAGTCCCCATGACTCTAGACCGCCAGCCCAAAACCACAGCTACAATGACCGCCACACAGCACCAACACCAAGTGTAAGGAGCAATGAAACTCACTTCCATGAAGCTCTTCAGTGAGAGCAAAAATGGGCTAGACCCCTTACTTTGCAGTATCCTGCTGATTAATATCACCTGTTCCAAATTCTCTTTTCCCGCGCAAACCTCCTTATACTTTCCTGACTCACCAAGCCCCCTCTCTGCAGGTCAAGGGTCTCCTCCGTCCTCAATTTCCTTCCCCCATGCAACAGGAGGCTCGGCCCCAGTAGTTCCGGACCTGGCGCTTCAGCAGCACTTACAGCCTGATTCTCTCCTCTACACGTGAAAACCTTCAAAAGGAACCTGAAGACCTAACACTTCCGACAAGCCTGCAACCTGCAGTAACCCCCGTTCCACCAACTCTCCCCACCCCATCCTCACCCATCCCTTGTAGATTGTGAGCCCTCATGGGCAGGGTCCTCTCTCCTCATGTACTGTCTGTGACTTGCATTGTTTAATTTTATTGTACTTGTTTTTTATTATGTACACCACTTTTCACATGTAAAGCGCCATGGAATAAATGGCGCCATAATAATAAATAATAATACTGTAATATAAGCCCACGTCGAAAAGTTGGCGTTCCCATAAGGCTTTGGTCTTTCCTGAGTCGGTTCTAAGGATGGGATTTAAACATCAATATTTTAGCTACCAAGATTTTAGCAGCTATGTTTTTTGGACCCCTGAATAACATCCCAATCTCCCAGAACTAAGCAAATTTACTACCCCCATCTCTAATAGAATATAATAATTAGAAAAAGCAAATCTCAAAAATAAATGACAACCATTATCCCGGCACTAAACTTATTTTTTTTTTTCTTTTTTGTAGAGGTTTTTATTGTAATTGTATTGTCATTTTTGTCCTCTCTTTTCATCATTTCAGCAGATAATTATGGGAGGAGAACATATTGTATCAATAACAAAGACCCACAATTACTGTATTATCTGGTTATCTAATCAATTACTTTGCCTTGAAGCTCATTTTCCTTCCACTCCGGTATATAAGTATGCGGTGACATTTTGTAACGTGCACTCTTTGGGGTTGGTTAATTGCATAGTTAATGCTTTAGAATGTTGTCTCCGTTCTCGCTTCTGCCGTTTCCATGACGATGAGTGAATGCTCTAAAGAAATCCTTCCACTGTTTTGTGACCTCTTCCCAGTCTTTTCCACTCAAGGCTTTTTCTGTTGATAGACAGAAGGGGACAATAACAATTGTGTGACGGGGAGGCGTGGGAGCGCGCGCTAACTGGAAGAGAGTGGAGATGAGATGCTGTTCTACTGTGTGACCCACTCTAACTCAACGTTCTCATTTCTCTTTTGTCCCTAACACTTTTTTTTTCAATTCTGTACAACATGGACCATTAAAAACCAGAAAGAAAGAAGCCAAGAAAGAACATTTCAGTAGAGGCAGTGCCGGGGACTTTGGATGAGAACGGCAATGTGAATGCTCGGCTTTCACAACCTCTTCCACTGGCCGGGGTGTCACAACGCATTTCAAAAGGGCCGATACAGTGAGAGATTAAAAAGAATTGTTCTGCAGGATTTACAAAGGGCACATGTACAACCATCCACATGAAAAGGAGGAAAGTTCAATACATTTTCAAAGCGCTAAACAAGTGCCTGAGTGTGGTGGTGGGGGCGAATAATTATAATTTCCATGTCCTGAGGGTAAATGTAATGTCCTAGGCTAGATCTTATATGTTTTTGTCTTAGAATTAGCCTTTTAGATACTACTTTATAGTCCGTATTTTTCTTTCTTTTATACGGAATCGGTCACTAGGTTTTCCCCATATAAAGTATGGTCACCACCATTAAGGCCTTTTTTACTGGAATGTTGTAAAATGTCCCCAATCCAATCTGCGGAACCCCAAAAAGATCTTTTATAATACTCGCAGATAGGGCTGTCAGGTCCGATGGTCTTGATCCGGTGTTTTCTCTCTTCTTGTGATCGCCGTCCACCTTCCCTACTTCGTGGGGATTACGCGTCCTACGTCGTCCACACAGTGTCCCTCATCATGCTCCTGCACAGGCGCACTAATATATACTATGTGTGGATACTCTGTGTGGATGTACAGTTTACAATAAACTTTGAATTTCACTTGGCAACGACTCTATTGTGTGCAGTGAACTTTCTTAATTCCTAACATTTTTCGAGGGGACCAAGAGTTCCCTAGTCTACTAGCACCTTATTCATCTAAGTGTCATGTACACTCCAATTGTCTGCAATATCCTTCGCCGTATAAGCAATAGCATACGGCACTCGGAAAATGTGAGAAGGTGCCTGAGTAGGGTTCTAATCCGTAATAGCAAATAGATGTAAGCCTCAGCGCTCAGGAGTATGAAGAGCAGAGGAATTTTATTCACAATCCAAAAGATCCAGTATAATGATAACGTTTCGGTCCTGTACTTGGACCTTCATCAGAATGAGGCGGATTGTGTAGAGTGCAATGATAGAGAAATGCTGTGGGGAGCTAGACTGCATACCACGACGGAAGGGTATTGTAAAGAATTGGAGTGGACATGACATTTGGGTGGAGGAGGTGCTAATAGATTGGAGAACTCTTGGACCCCCCTAAAGTGTTAGGAATTAAGAAAGTTCACCGCACACTCTGGGGGTATTATAGCCAAGTGAAATTCCGACTTTGTTGTCCCTCATCATTATCAGCATTTCCCAATCATTGCACTCTGCACAAACCACCTCATTCTGATGAAGGTCCAAGTCCAAAATGTTAAAATTATTCTGGATCTTCTGGATTGTGAATAAAATTCTTCGGTTCTTCATTGGGCAGCACGCTGGCGCAGTGGATAGCACAGCAGCCTTGCAGCGCTGGAGTCTTGGGTTTAAACCCCACCAAGGACAACATCTGCAAAGAGTTTATATGTTCTCTCCGTGTTTGCATGGGTTTCCTCTGGGTACTCTGGTTTCCTCCCACATTCCAAAGACATACTGATAGGGAAATTAGATTGTGAGCCCCATCAGGGACAGCGATGATAATGTGTGCAAACTGTAAAGTGCTGCGGAATATGTTAGCGCTATATAAAAATAAAGATTATTATTATTATTATAGTCTTGAGTGACGAGTTTTAGTTCAATTTACCTTTCACTGTTTAGTTTGCCAAATAGCTGATCGGTTGGTGTGCAGGGTGTCGGACCCCAACTGATCTAATGTGGATTACCTATCATAAGGTCATAAGGATAGGTGCGATTGCCCTGTTCCCATGCAACGTGCATGTAATCTGCAGCACAACCCTCGTATGTATGTGGCCATGTGCTGCCAACGACTAATTAGTGCCACCGATGATGAGAATATTGAATGTTTACCCAGACCATCAACAGGAATGATGAGCACTTGTTTACCGATTATCGACAGGTGTAAAAGGGCCTTTAGTTTTGTATGGAATAGAAAATAAATAAAAATACATGAGACAGCCGGCTATAGATGGATTTATTACAGAGGCATCATCACATTAGAAATACACATGCACCAAAGCCTCTATTGTCTGAATGAGGCCTGCTCCATACATATCGAAAGTATTGATTCGGTCACACATCAGGCATTTATGTGCAACTTGAAGTTTTTTTGCACTATATAAGAAGTATTGCTGCATTTCTTTTCTTACAGTGATTTTCCATGGAGGTTTTGACATGTCAGTGCTTTGTCTTGACCAATATATGCAGAGAGTTTTGGACTCTACACAGCCATATTGGTTGTCACTCGGCTTGCCCTAGGATTATGCACCATTTAATAGATTTTATTGCCTATTCTACATCTTGGGGACGACTTATGTGATGAATTACAATATTTGCGCCCTGTGATGGTCTACGACGTGGTTTCACAACCGTAGGGGGATATCTCGTCCAGCAGCACACACATGTGAGCCTAGTATTCTATCGTTCTGTATGAAGCTGTTCTCATGCTGGAACATGCCGTCATATGCACAAGTATGCTACAGACAAATAACTCCAGGCCATGGGATGGGCCATTGCTCCTCCTAAATGATTTTTACCCCAGAGCCTTTT
Source organism: Ranitomeya variabilis (assembly GCF_051348905.1). Taxonomy (NCBI): domain Eukaryota; kingdom Metazoa; phylum Chordata; class Amphibia; order Anura; family Dendrobatidae; genus Ranitomeya; species Ranitomeya variabilis. The sequence goes on along the minus strand of NC_135233.1, from coordinate 47,951,004 downwards.
GAGTGATGATGTTTCATTCTGACAAAAGAATTCAGAAATGAGTCACAGCACATTCACATACATTCGCTCATAACAAAGAGTGCACCGGACTACTGGGAAAGTTCACCGGGTAGTACTAACAGCGACTTGTTGACCTCGCCATGAAAAGGTGTTAATGGGTGATAAGTGTTTAGCTTATAACAGGGAGCGTAAATCATGTTCCCTGTGATTATATTCTGACGTTACATAGCACAAACAATCAGCGTTTTATCATCGTTTGACATTTTCTCAAAGAGACATCATGGTTTTTTTTTGTTTTTTTTTTTCTTTCTTTTTTTTTTTTCCAGTTTTGCCTGACTGCAGCCAAGAGTATGGGCAAATCTACTGCAAAATCCACAACGCATCCACATAAGTCCTGTTAGATTCATTGCAGATTTTGCAGCGGATTTGTACCATTTATTTTATACTGATTTTATATCCTGTGTAGACGTATGCCAAGGCCTAAAGCTCATATTCATATTATGGATCTCCAACCTTGTCTGCACTGAGTTTTATATAATTCTCTTAGCTTTGCTTGCGTGTCAGGATAAAGTCAAAGTCGATGTTCACCCATGCGAATACTTTGACTTTTTAAAAATTCTCTATTTTTTATTTTTAAAAGTAAGATGTTACATTGCATAAAATAATAATAATAATTAAAATATATATATATATATATATATATATATATACTGTATATATATATATATATATATATATATATATATATATGTGTGTGTGTGTGTGTGTTATTACTGTGTACTGTCTAAAATTTAAAGTGAATCTGTCACCAGGTTTTTGCTACCTCATCTGGGAGCAGCATAATGTATCACTTAGTTTACTGGGAGTGGCAGTTATGTCACAATCAGATTATTTAGATATAGCAGAGCTCGGAAAGGTAACCCAGCCCACACCACAGCCTTCTGTGTACATTGTCTGTTGACAGTTAGCTGCTTATCAGAGAAGGGGGCGTGGTTGGACCAGGGCTCACATGAGCTGCAGTCCAGGCAGCTATAATCTCCTGTTGATAAAACATTAATTGTATTGAAATAGCAGCACACAGCCTAATAAGTGACACATACCTGAATTCAGTGTCTCATCCCCTGCCTCAAGCTGTCCTCAGATTACATAGCAAAAACTTTTCCACAGATTCCCTTTACAATAAAGCAATCCTGATTAAAACACTCAGACTCAGACATGTGCAGCACGCTGGCTCAGTGGTTAGCACTGCAGCCTTGCAACGCTGGGGTCCTAGGTTCAAATCTCATCAAGGACAACATCTGCAAGGAGTTTGTATGTTCTCCCAATGTGGGTTTTCTCTGGGTTCTCCAGTATCCTCCCACATTCCAAAAGACATACTGATAGGGAATTTAGATTGTGAGCCCCAGTGGGGACAGCGGTGATAGTGTCTGTAAAGTGCTGTGGAATGTGATGGCGCTATATAAGTTAGTATAATAAATACAAATAAATAAAAACCCTATCTTTCTCCATGGTTACAGACTACAAATAAAACCTGTGTAGTCTGATACTGCACTTATGTGTTCCCTCAGTCCTTCTTACATTAACGTAACACATACGCACATGCTGTAGTGCTCCGCTAAGTGCTTGTCTTCTCACTTGCTCTGCAGACCCAAGAGGTGGACCTTCTTTCCTTGTTGCGTCTACTTTTGTCTTTCCTGTGCAGACATAAGTAGACATGGAGATCTCCGATGCATTGTCCAATCCTTTGTTCCTACAGAAGATAGCCCATAGCCAGAGATGTATGGCAACTGCTTATTTCCCTGTCCCTATTCATGAGGGACAAACCCCCCCGAAACAAGGACTTGCAAAGGGAGTTTCTGGTCTGGCTTTGTTTCCTAAGTCATGTGGCCAGACCCCCTAAAGGATCAATACTGACTTTTAGGATTGCAACTTCCAATAGTCGGCACTAGAGTTTCTGTCCTCTTGCTCTCTGACAAGGCTGCTGGCATGTTTCTATTACAAACTCATGCATTTTCTGTCAATCCCATATGTATGGGGGGTCAGGACATTGTTGGAGAAATGTGTGTTTGCCTGGCAGCTACTGAACGTGTATGGGCAACTTTAGACTTTAATATCTACTGAAAGTTTTCACGTTTTCACGGACATTTGAATCCGTCCTCAGGGCTCATTCAGACGGGAATATTGCGCTGTCCGAATTCATAAAGGGTAACATATGGACAGCACGCTAACCAATGCAATCAGTGTGGTAGCTCACATTAACGGGTTTACACACGGATCGATGGTCTGCAGGTGAAAAAATTGCAGCATGTGCTACTTCGGTCCATCAGACTTGCCCATTATAAGTCAAAGGGTGCAGAAAAAGACGGATCATACATGGTTCAGCATCCTCTGGAATTCCACGCCTCAACACATCCGATTATCCACCACCCTCGGATCCTTCAGACGGAACCTGAAAACCCATCTCTTCAGGAAAGCCTACAGCCTGCAATAACCATTCTGCCGCCTCACCAACCACCCGAGCTGCCGCCTCACCAACCACCCAAACTGCCGCCTCACCAACCACCCGAGCTGCCGCCTCACCAACCACCCAAGCTGCCGCCCCACCAACCACCCGAGCCGCTGCCACGTCACCAACCACCCGAGCTGCCGTGTCGCCACTGCCAGAGCTGCTGCCTCATCAACCACCCGAGCTGACGCCTCACCAACCAAATTGAGCTACCATCTCACCACCACCAGAGCTTCCGCCTCACCAACCACGTGAGCTGCCGCCTCACCACCCCACCACCAGAGCTGCCGCCTCACCACCACCCAAGCTGCCGCCTCACCAACCACCCGAGCTGCCGTCTCACCACCACCAGAGCTGCCATCTCACCACCACCAGAGCTGCCGCCTCTCATCCACCCGAGCTGCCACCTCACCAACACCAGAGCTGCCATCTCACCACCACCAGAGCTGCCGCCTCACCACCACCAGAGCTGCCACCTCACCACCACCACCAGAGCTGCCGCCTCACCACCACCAGAGCTGCCGCCTCACCACCACCAGTGCTGCAGCACCCCGACCTCCTGTCTCTTCCCCAGTATCCCGTAGAATGTAAGTCCGCATGGACCGGGTCCTCTCCGCTCTGTACCAGTCTGTCATTGTAAATTTGTTTACTGTTAACGATATCTATAACACTGTATGTAACCCCTCTTCACATGTACAGCCCCATGGAATTAATGGTGCTATATAAATAAATAATAATAATAATACTACATGATGCGGTTTTCATGGATCCATTGCAATTATTTACATAGGAAACAGTATTTGGCCTTTTATTATATTATTATATTGTTCCTGGAAAATCTGGATGATATACGGATGAAAAATTGTCTGATTTTTTTTCTGGATGATTTTGCATTTGTCTCTCTGAACCCGATCTTATTGTGAGAGTCAAATTTATTAACAGGCAAAAATCGAACCAAATCCAAACCGATCGTAAGACTTTGACAAATGATTGTCCTGTTTGCATAAGTAGGAAATTGTCCTGTTTCTCAAAGTAAATCGGACGTCGATGTCGACAGTCAGCCTGTGCATCATAGCTCTAGGAGGTGGCAGCTCACTGACTGTATATATAGGCTGCTTGCTATGCCTTTTTCCATTGATATCGCTCATTAATTTATTGAAGGCATTGGATCCCCTTATTGGCATCCTAAAAGTCTGTACGTTTTCTGTATGTATAAATAAGAGATTTGTTGCTAAGTGATGCATTTGCTACATGTCATTATAGCGCTTGGAATGATTATTTCACACAAGCACGTACAAGCATGATCTGCGGGGAGTTGAGAACGAAGTTTATTTTGAGTCATACTTTGCAACTATATTAGTATATGTGCAGCTGCTGCTTGGGACAAAGAGTTGCGCAAAGTTCTGCTCAGGTGCAAGTGAAACACACATACCAAAAGCTGATACCTCCGATCTTCAGAAGCAATCCAATGGTCAGAGATAGTGATGAGCGAATGTGCTGGGATAAGGTGTCATCCACCATGCCCGGGTGCTAGCCGAGTGTCTGCGGCATGTTCGAGAAATATGTTCGAGTCTCGCGTGTGTTCGACAGCCGAAACACATGCAGGGATTTCCTGTTTGTTAGGCAATTCATGTATGTGTTGTGTTGTGCACGAGACATGCAGCTGTGGGGACTCGAACATATTTTTCGAGCACGCCAAAGACACTTGGTTAGCACCCGAGCATGTCGGATAACACCGTATCCGAGCACGTTCGCTCATCACTAGTCAGAGTATTTGGTTGCATTGCTTGGACTACCAAACAGCTCTGGGTTGGATGGACTAATTATGGGGAATGATTTACATTGTTTATATCTTGTCCATCATGGTCATTTTTCACTACACCTATACTGTATGGTCGGCACTGTTATCTTGTAGCACTGGGTTGAATTTAACCACAGGAAAATCTATATGGAGTTTGCATGGTCTTACCATGGTTATATTGGATTCCTGCGCGTACTCCAATTTCCTCCATCACTCCTTTGAATATTTATAGGTTAAATGGCTTCCTTGGAAAATAGTGTTGTTATCTGAGAAAGGGACCTTAAATTATGAGCCGTATTGGGTTGGTGGACTATTTTGGCAACCAAAAATAAAAATTACTAAACCCGTGAAATAGACCAAAATATAATTTAAGCAACTTCCAATAAATCTATAAGTCCAGGTGTTTGTGAGCCTGGAAATATTGGGTCATGGACAGGAATAAACTTCCGCTGATCATGGTGTGACTGATATATACGGATCAAGACTTTATAAAGTAGGTGGACCAAAAATGTGGGTGTTCTTCAGAAGCATTTCTTATTGTCAGCTATTAATTCTGCCTCAGATATCAAGCAGCTGACAATTCTACATGCGGGACAAGAATTTCCTCTATGATATGTGCCATAAAAACCATTAAAAATGCAAGGTCAATGTGGTCCATGGGTAATGTCCCAGGTTTTCCTACAAGTCCTTACCACTAAATCAGGGAATTATACTTTTTGTGCAGCAGCGCGATACACAGACAAGAACCACAAGATAAACTGGGGTACGTATATGCATCCTTAGAAAAGCTGCTGTTCAAGTGCTTTTTTCAGAATACATGTGGTATAGTTGCCTTTATTCTGTGAATAAAGAGTGTGGAGGGTCTTTCATAATCTCCAAAATAACACCTGTAATATCTATGCCTGTGCTCGCTCCTTCTGCTTCTGTTTAGCATTGTGAGACTTGTGTTGCCCAAGTTCGCAGTTCGTGTCTCGTTTAGTTCTTGTCCTCGGGGCCTTATTCCAGTTATACCGCTAATGCCTTCCTTCCAGTGCCAGTTATAGGTTTAACCCAACCCTGATTCAGTCCTGGTTCCTTTGTTTCTTTGATCTTTACCTTTACTGATCTTAACTCATGTTTTGGCTGTTCTACAGCCTGACGACTATGTTCCTATCCTACCATCTTGATACTGACCTAGCTCTCTGACCATCTTCTGCCAGCCAGTTCCACCAGCCAGCAGCCACTCCATGGACTCAACCCAGGTGACTCTGTGTAAATCAAGGTTCCAATATAGGGGTTAAAGGCTGAAGGCAAAGGCTTCTCCTAGGACCTGATAAACAGTGGCTAGTGCAAAGTGCTGCGGATTATGTTTGTGCTATAAAAATAAAGATTAGTATTATTATATATATATATGTATCTGAGTACATTCACATTGTGCATTGGAGGCTGGAGGTTCTTTCTCAAATTATAGAGATTGGGCCATGGATCCAGCACTGCTTCTTGGCTTCTATTTCCTTCGGAAGCCATGATGATGTGAACAAAGCATGACTTAATCATAGTGCACTTCTTTATTATTTTACTTCAAGTTAGAACTTCACTTTAAAGGGAACCTGTCACCTGAATTTGGCAGGCCCTTTTTTCGGTCCGATGGGCGGTGTTTTCGGGTGTTTTATTCACCCCTTCCTTTCCCGCTGGCCGCACGCTGGCTGCAATATCATCTTGAAGTTGATTCGCTTTCCTTCGTAGAATACGCCTGCGCAAGGCAATCTTGCCTTGCGCACGCGCAGTATGCTTTGCCCAACTGCGGGCAAAGCCGAAAAGCATTAGTGCGCATGCGCCGCTGCACTATGTCCCGGAAGTATTTCGCTGTGTTCCGGGACATAGTGCGCCGGCGCATGCTCACTAATGCTTTTCGGCTTTGCCCCCAGTTGGGCAAAGCATACTGAGCGTGCAGGCGTGTTCTACGAAGGAAAGCAAATCAGCTTCGGACCAGAGGTCCATCGGACCGAAAAAAGGGCCCGCCAAATTCAGGTGACAGGTTCCCTTTAAGAGAATTGCAAAGTGCTGCGGAATATGCTGGTGCTATAAAAATAAAAATTATTATTATCTACTATATAATTGTCTATGGGTCACTTCCGTCTGTCGGACTGTCTGTCACGGATATTCATTGGTCGCGGCCTCTGTCTGTCATGGAATCCAAGTCGCTGATTGGTCGTGACAAAACGCCCACGACCATTGCCACGACCAATCAGCGACAGGCACAGTCCGGAGGCAACATGGCCGCTCCTTCCTCCCCGCAGTCAGTGCCCGCTTCATACTCCCCTCCAGTCAGCCCTCACACAGGGTTAATGCCAGCGTTAATGGACCGCGATGTAACGCACTCCATTAACGCAGCTATTAACCCTGTGTGACCAACTTTTTTACTATTGATGCTGCCTATGCAGCATCAATACTAAAAAGATCTGTTACAAATAATAATAATTAAAAAAAAAGGTTATTCTCACCCTCCGACGTGGCGCGGTGTCCTCGGCAGTGCAAGCGGCAGGTTCCGGAGCCAAGGATGCTATGCGAGAAGGACCTGCCATGACGTCACGGTCATGTGACCGCGATGTCATCACAGGTCCTGTGCTCATACCGACCCTGGGACCGGAAGCTGCCGTGTGCACCATACACAGGCGCCAGGACTTCAACGGCACTTCGGAAGGTGAGTATATGTTTATTTTTTATTTTATGTCACTGGGCAATATACTACGTTACTGGGCAATATACTACGTGGCTGGGCAATATACTACGTGGCTGACCAATATACTACATACTACATGGATGGGAAATATACTACGTCGCTGAGCAATACAGTACGTCACTGGGCAATATGCTATGTGACTGGGCAATATACTACGTGACTGGGCAATATACTACGTGGCTGGGCAATATACTACGTGACTGGGCAATATACTACGTGGCTGGACAATATACTACGTCACTGGGCAATATACTGCGTGGCTGGGCAATATACTATGTAACTGGGCAATATACTACGTGGCTGGGCAATATACTACGAGGCTGGACAATATACTACGTGGCTGGGCAATATACTACATGGGCTGTGCAATATACTACGTGACTGGGCAATATACTACGTGGACTGTGCAATATACTATGTGACTGGGCAATATAATATGTGGCTGGACAATATACTACGTCACTGGGCAATATACTACGTCGCTGGGCAATATACTACGTGGCTGGGCAATATACTACGTGGGCTGTGCAATATACTATGTGGCTCGGCAATATACTACGTGGGCTGTGCAATATACTACGTGGCTGTGCAATATACTACGTGGGCTGTGCAATATACTACGTGGCTGGGCAATATACTACGTCGCTGGGCAATATACTACGTGGCTGGGCAATATACTACGTGGCTGGGCAATATACTACGTCACTGGGCAATATACTACGTCGCTGGGCAATATACTACGTGGCTGGGCAATATACTACGTGGCTGGGCAATATACTACGTCACTGGGCAATATACTATGTGGCTGGGCAATATACTACGTGGCTGGGCAATATACTACGTGGCTGGGCAATATACTACGTGGCTGGGCAATATACTACGTGACTGGGCAATATACTACGTGGCTGGGCAATATACTACATGGCTGGGCAATATACTACGTGGCTGGGCAATATACTACGTGGCTGGACAATATACTACGTGGTTGGGCAATATACTTCGTCACTTTGCAATATACTATGTCACTGGGCAATATACTACGTCGCTGGGCAATATATTATGTGGCTGGGCAATATACTACGTGGCTGGGCAATATACTACGTGACTGGGCAATATACTACGTGACTGGGCAATATACTAAGTGGCCTGTGCAATATACTACGTGGCTGGGCAATATACTACGTGGCTGGACAATATACTACGTGACTGGGCAATATACTACGTGGCTGGGCAATATACTACGTGGCTGGGCAATATACTACATCACTGGGCAATATACTACGTGGCTGGGCAATATTCTACGTGGCTGAGCAATATACTACGTGACTGGGCAATATACTACGTGGCTGGGCAATATACTACGTGGCTGGACAATATACTACGTGACTGGGCAATATACTACGTGGCTGGGCAATATACTACGTGGCTGGGCAATATACTACGTGGCTGGGCAATATACTACATCACTGGGCAATATACTACGTGGCTGGGCAATATTCTACGTGGCTGGGCAATATACTATGTGACTGGGCAATATACTACGTGGCTGGGCAATATACTACGTGGCTGGGCAATATACTACGTGGCTGGGCAATATACTACATGGCTGGGCAATATACTACGTGGCTGGGCAATATACTACGTCGCTGGACAATATACTACGTGGCTGGGCAATATACTACGTCACTTTGCAATATACTACGTCACTGGGCAGTATACTACGTCGCTGGGCAATATATTATGTGGCTGGGCAATATACTACGTGGCTGGGCAATATACTACGTGACTGGGCAATATACTACGTGACTGGGCAATATACTACGTGGGCTGTGCAATATACTATGTGGCTCGGCAATATACTACGTGGGCTGTGCAATATACTACGTGGCTGTGCAATATACTACGTGGGCTGTGCAATATACTACGTGGCTGGGCAATATACTACATGGCTGGGCAATATACTACGTGGACATGCATATTCTAGAATACCCGAGGCGTTAGAATCGGGCCACCATCTAGTTATATATATATATGTGTCCGGGTACATTCATATTGTGCATTGGAGGCTGGAGGTTCTTTCTCAAATTATAGAGATTGGGCGACGGATCCAGCACTGCTTCTTGGCTTCTATTTCCTTCAGAAGCCATGATGATGTGAACAAAGCATGAATTAACCATAGTGCACTTCTTTATTATTTTACTTCAAGTTGGAACTTCACTTTAAGAGAATTGCAAACTCCTGTGGAATATGTTGGCGCTAAATAAATGAAATGAGGATTATAAGCAAATCTTATGTTGTAAATTTGACATATATTTTCCCTAAAAGCCACCAGAAAACCACATGAATATAAAAGTATCATGATAATATATGCAAGTAACAAAGAACAATACACAAAAAGTCCTTTTAAAAGGCTGAATGTGACCTGCTTATTGCATAGGAGACCTCTGCAAATGACCTTCTCCCCCACCGACCATTATCCAAACATCAGTCTAGTAAATAGAGTGTTGAAAGAGAAGGGCAAGCCCTTAAAGAAAAGTCTGCCCTCATTCAATTTTATTTTAGGCAGGACAAGTCACCTTTCTTATCTCAAGAAAAAAACAAAAAAAAACATTGCTGATAGAGTTCTGATTGGATGGTTGCTTACACAGGTGTTAACCCTTTTGGATCTAGAAGGGAAGGTCAATACATGACGTCAATTCGCACACAGGGTTCCTGGCTAATAATCCACAGTTAACTCCAAGCATTGATTGCTCAGGATTTTAATTTACACCTCATTAATCCATGTGACAAGCCAGACCGGTCTGATGAATGATTTGGGTTTGGAAGTTGAACCACAGACTTTTCCAAACAGGCCGCATGGTGATAGCACCCAATCATTTAATGTCTCCGAAAATAAATACACATGGGCTCCATTAAATTGTGCACACAAACTATTTCTGACTTTTGCATTTTTCGTTTTTTTTTTTTAACTAATGGCTTTTTGAACTCTTTGAGGCTGCTACAACGAAATGCAACTTCTTAGATTAAAGTGGACTTCCTGCATTACTCAGAGAATACGAGATTAGTTTAACAAGCACGGATTTCACTTACTCCATCAAATCCTTTTTTTGCCAAATCTAACAAATAGGCGACCCCTGCATGTGATGCGCCTGTCGAACAACCGCGGGGACTCGAACATATTTTTCCTGCACGCCGAAGACACTCGGTTAGCATATAAAACCGTATCCGAGCAAGTTTGCTCATCACTAGTCATTACTTACCGGAAAGCCTCATGACTAAGTATGGCCATCTAACAAACCCTCATTCGAACACTATTCATGTTGGCCAGCCCATTAGTGTGCATTAGTGGATTGTCTGAGTGTGCATGTATTCTCAATGGGAAGAGTGGAGTAAGCTGCTTCCAGACATCTCAGGTGGTGGTTATCTTCATTGACAACAAAGGATCGGGCATGTTAAAATCCAACATGCCCCCGATCCTTCTTTCTCTGACACCTGCCTTTGGGTGGATGTTTGGGAAACCTTCATACTCTCGTATGGTTGTCTTTTTCTGCTAAGATCAGTATGTCCAGTCCAGGTTTATTTATTGTGTATGGACATTATAAGAAGTTTTCTAATCACCCCTCCTGGCACACAGTGGATTATCTGGCTAAACTGGTGTCAGCTGCACGCAGACAGGTTTCTCCATTAAAGGGAAAATGTCATCTTACATGGCGGTTACTTAGATGTAATACGAGGATGGTTTGAGTTCTGCAGAACAGGAGCCAGTTCTACGAAGCAGCTCTTGGTATGGGCTTATAGATGGAGTCCCATATGGAGTACACCACTTGTTTTTATATACAAGTGCAATAATAATTTCATTTAAAATATTTATTTTAAAGAGATTTTACAGGTTTTACAGCACCACTCCTGCCCGCAAGTTGTATGTCATATTACAGCTCTGATTCTCCTCTACAAAGCAACCATGTTTTTCTAATCTAGTCCAACCTGTTATGACCCCAATGGCAGAGGGTCTCAAAAGTACATACCAAGTCTGCAAACACAAAAAAACAGCTCATAGGGCAGTGGTAACTGGGCTGACCATATATCTAATCCTAGCACCACAAATAGCAGCAGCCGGGGAACGTGCCTACGTTGGTTCTAGACGTCTCGCGCCAGCCGGAGAACTAACTAACCCTAGAAGGGAAAAGATAGACCTTTCTTGCCTCCAGAGAAAAGACCCAAAAAGTTGGATACAAGCCCCCAACAAATAATAACGGTGAGGTAAGGAGAAAAGACAAACGTAAGAATGAACTAGATATTTAGCAAAGAGAGGCCCACTGACTAATAGCAGAATATAGTAAGATGACTTATATGGTCAGCAAAAACCCTATCAAAATTTCCACGCTGGATATTCAAGAACCCCCGAACCGTCTAACGGCCCGGGGGGAGAACACCAGCCCCCTAGAGCTTCCAGCAAAATCAGGAATCACATTTAGTACAAGCTGGACAAAAAATAAGAGCAAAGCAAATAACTAAAAAACAAGGAAGCAGGACTTAGCTTAATTTTGCAAGATCCAAGACCAGCAGACAGGAGCAAACAGAAAGGAACTGATTACAACGATGCCAGGCACTGGACTGAGAAACCAGGAAGTTTATATAGCAACACCCCTGGACTAACGACCCAGGTGGGTGCCAAACTGAGGAAAGACAATCCCAGAGTCATATCACTAGTGACCACAAGAGGGAGCCAAAAAAGTCTAATTCACAACAGTACCCCCCTTTAAGGAGGGGTCACCGAACCCTCACCAAGACCACCAGGGCGATCAGGATGAGCAGCGTGAAAGGCACGAACTAAATCGGCCGCATGCACATCAGAGGCAACCACCCAGGAATTATCCTCCTGACCATAGCCCTTCCACTTGACCAGATACTGAAGCCTCCGCCTGGAGAGACGAGAATCCAAGATCTTCTCCACCACGTACTCCAACTCGCCCTCAACCAACACCGGAGCAGGAGGCTCAACAGAAGGAACCACAGGTACAACGTACCGCCGCAACAAAGACCTATGGAACACGTTGTGAATGGCAAACGACACCGGAAGATCCAAGCGAAAGGACACAGGATTAAGGATTTCCAATATCTTGTAAGGACCGATGAAGCGAGGCTTAAATTTAGGAGAGGAGACCTTCATAGGAACAAATCGAGAAGACAGCCATACCAAATCCCCAACACGAAGTCGGGGACCCACACCGCGGCGGCGGTTGGCAAAACGCTGAGCCTTCTCCTGTGACAACTTCAAGTTGTCCACCACATGATTCCAGATCCGCTGCAACCTATCCACCACGGAATCTACCCCAGGACAGTCAGAAGGCTCCACATGTCCCGAGGAAAAACGAGGATGGAAACCAGAGTTGCAAAAAAATGGCGAAACCAAAGTAGCGGAACTAGCCCGATTATTAAGGGCAAACTCAGCCAACGGCAAGAAGGTCACCCAATCATCCTGATCTGCAGAAACAAAACACCTCAAATAAGCCTCCAGAGTCTGATTAGTTCGCTCCGTTTGTCCATTAGTCTGAGGATGAAAGGCAGACGAAAACGACAAATCAATGCCCATCTTAGCACAAAAGGATCGCCAGAACCTGGAAACAAACTGGGATCCTCTGTCAGACACAATATTCTCAGGAATGCCGTGTAAACGAACCACATTCTGAAAGAACAAAGGAACCAGATCGGAAGAGGAAGGCAGCTTAGGCAAAGATACCAAATGGACCATCTTGGAAAAGCGATCACATACCACCCAGATGACAGACATGCCCTGAGACACCGGAAGATCTGAAATGAAATCCATGGAAATGTGTGTCCAAGGCCTCTTCGGGACAGGCAAGGGCAAGAGCAACCCGCTGGCACGAGAACAGCAAGCTTAGCTCGAGCACAAGTCCCACAGGACTGCACAAATGACCGCACATCCCGTGACAAGGAAGGCCACCAAAAGGACCTAGCCACCAGATCTCTGTTACCAAAAATTCCCGGATGCCCTGCCAACACCGAGGAATGAACCTCGGAAATGACTCTGCTGGTCCACTTATCAGGAACAAACAGTCTGTCAGGTGGACTAGAGTCAGGTCTACCAGCCTGAAATCTCTGCAACACACGTCGCAAATCCGGAGAAATGGCTGACAGGATAACTCCCTCTTTGAGAATACCAACTGGTTCTGCGACTCCAGGAGAGTCAGGCACAAAGCTCCTTGAAAGAGCATCAGCCTTCACATTCTTTGGCTTCAGAAAGGCCATTTCTGAAATTTGCGGCCAGAGCACACTCATTCCACTGAGTAAGCACGGACCATTTCCGAAATTTTTGGCAATACACTTCAGCTTCATCCTGACCCTGAGAAATAGCCAGCAAGGCTTTTTCTGCCTGAATTTCAAGATTGGGTTCCTCGTAAAGCAATCCGAGCGCCAGAAAAAACGCATCAATATTTGCCAATGCCGGATCTCCTGGCGCTAGCGAGAAGGCCCAATCCTGAGGGTCGCCCCGTAAGAAAGAGATAACAATTTTTACTTGCTGAGCTGAGTCTCCAGATGAACGGGGTCTCAGAGATAGAAACAATTTACAATTATTCCTGAAATTCCTAAACTTAAATCGGTCTCCAGAGAACAGCTCAGGAATAGGTATTTTAGGTTCAGACATAGGACTACTGATAACAAAATCTTGTATGCCCTGCACACGAGCAGCAAGCTGATCCACACTTGTAATCAAAGTCTGGACATTCATGTCTGCAGCAAGCACAAGCCACTCAGAGGTAAAGGGGAGGAAAAAAGAGAGGAAAGAAAAAAAAAAAAAACTCAGACTTTCCCTTCTTGTAATCCCACTTCTGCAATGCATTAAACATTCAACCTCGGCCTCCAGAGAAAAGACCCAAAAAGTTGGATACAAGCCCCCAACAAATAATAACGGTGAGGTAAGGAGAAAAGACAAACGTAAGAATGAACTAGATATTTAGCAAAGAGAGGCCCACTGACTAATAGCAGAATATAGTAAGATGACTTATATGGTCAGCAAAAACCCTATCAAAATTTCCACGCTGGATATTCAAGAACCCCCGAACCGTCTAACGGCCCGGGGGGAGAACACCAGCCCCCTAGAGCTTCCAGCAAAATCAGGAATCACATTTAGTACAAGCTGGACAAAAAATAAGAGCAAAGCAAATAACCAAAAAACAAGGAAGCAGGACTTAGCTTAATTTTGCAAGATCCAAGACCAGCAGACAGGAGCAAACAGAAAGGAACTGATTACAACGATGCCAGGTACTGGACTGAGAAACCAGGAAGTTTATATAGCAACACCCCTGGACTAACGACCCAGGTGGGTGCCAAACTGAGGAAAGACAATCCCAGAGTCATATCACTAGTGACCACAAGAGGGAGCCAAAAAAGTCTAATTCACAACACCAACCCCTTCCAGGAAACCCTAAAATATGTGAGGAGAGCTAATGTGGCTTTCTTATTTGGAAATTAGTGAAACTTTTGAAACTCTAAATTGCCATCTATGCCAAAATTCAATTCGCTGCAAATAAATTTGTTCGAATTTCAATACTGCAAAGCTTGCAATTGCTCGTAAAATACAAGAGATAGGTGCTGCTGTGTCTTCAGGTGTGGTGTGGGCAAATCACATACAGTTCTTAGCCCTCCGGTTCTGTCGTTAGTCCTGGAGAGCGACATGACCTCGGGCTCCTGGTGCCTGGTTGCTGGGCTCTGGCTCTGAGCGTGTCCAGTCGCCATTCCTCTCTGAGCCCCTTCTCTCTCCTCTGCTCCTTCCCTCAATAGCTCCACCACATTCAACCCTTCAGGTTATCTCTCTTTCCAGAGGCTGCAGCTCCCACGTGGCTGCTCGGCCTCTCTGTCTTTCCAGACGTCCTTCTCCTATCTCTCCCTCCTGGAGACAAACTAGCTCCTCCTCCAGACCAGGATGCCTGTAGCTAAGGGAAGCTCCCCTGAATCCGGGTCCTTGAGCTCCCCCTTCTGGCCTGGATTTGGAATGTGTTGTGTGTGGGTGCCTTACCTGGTGAAGTGAATTCTCCTTGCCTCCAAGCATGATATCACCCTCCCCGAAAGGAAGGCAATATCACTGTAACAACCGGTCACCTGGTGTGTTACACTTACATTCTACAGGAGAGTGAGAAAGAGAAGAGACCCCTCTGATTAAGAGCAGGGCGTGTCTCAGTACCTGGACAAGTGTCGGGGCCCTGAGCAGGTGAGGGGCTCACTCACCGTTGGGAACACCGGTGCGTTATGAGGGCCCAGTGTCTGCACCAGTGCGGCGCCTGCGAGTGGGCCCCCCAGCTTGCTCAGGGCCCAGGCAATTGCGATACTTACCTCTCCCCAAGCCACCGCTGTGGCGTTTTCCGTGTCTTCTGACTGACGTTCAGGTCAGAGGGCGCGATCACATCACTAGTGTGCGCCCTCTGCCTGAGCAGTCACAGACGCTGAGGAGTCCGGAGCAGATCAGCGGCCAGTGATGAGAGGTGAGTATTTCTTTTTATTTGTTTGTTTGGAGCACTATATGGGGCCCATCATTCACTGGAGCATCATATATGGGGCCTATTATACACTGGAGCATCATAGAGGGGGGGCCATCGCCCCGGGCCTAGTGCTCGGAGGGGGCCCACCTGGAGCTACGCTACTGTAACTATATTGGCGTGCACACCTCGCCGATACAGTTACATTCTGCGGCAGAACAGGGAGAATCGATCTCACTGCTCTGCCGCCTGGCCGCTATGGGCCCCTGAGCAGGCAGGGGGGCTGGTGCCAGCAGTGGGTCCCCCCGCCTGTCATCGCAGGGTCAGCTGTATCGGCATCTAGCAGATACAGCTGACCGCATTGATGAGGGAAGGAGCGCTAAGCTCCTTCTCCCATAACCCCCCTGTCAGCGTCTGACATCACCGACACTGACAGGGGGCACGATGATGTCATTGCTCAGCGCCCGTGGTCCGGAGGTGAGCGGGAGCAGCGCAAGAACCAGGAAGAAGAGAGATGAGTATTTATTTATTGTTTTTCTTTATGGGGGCTGCCTTATATTACAGGGTGTGCCTGTGGGGGGGCTGCCTTATACTACAGAATCTGCCTGTGGGGGGTGCTGCCTTATACTACATTGTAGATTGTAAGCTCTCACGAGCAGGGTCGTCTTATTTTGCTTTATTATTGTATTGTTAACATTGTTACCTATGACGGTTGTGTTTGAAACTGTTAAACTGTAGAGCGCTGCGGAATATGTTGGCGCTATATAAAGATTATTATTATTATTATTATTACAGGGTCTGCCTGTGGGAGGGGTGCTGCATTATACTACAGTGTCTGCCTGTGGGGGGGTGCTGCCTTATACTACACAGTCTGTCTGTGGGGGGGTGCTGCCTTATACTACAGTGTCTGCCTGTGGGGGGTGTTGCCTTATACTACAGAGTCTGCCTGTGGGGGGTGCTGTCTTATACTACAGGGTCTGCCTGTGGGAGGGGTGCTGCATTATACTACAGTGCCTGCCTGTGGGGGTTGCTGCCTTATAGTACAGAGTCTGCCTGTGGGGGGTGCTGCCTTATACTACAGGGTCTGCCTGTGGGGGGTGCTGCCTTATACTACAAAGTCTGCCTGTGGGGGGTGCTGCCTTGTACTACAGAGTCTGCCTGTGGGGGGTGCTGTCTTATACTACAGAGTCTGTCTATTGGGTGCTATCTTATACTACAGAGTCTGCCTATGGGGTGCTGCCTTATACTACAGAGTCTGCCTATGGGGGGCTGCCTTATACTATAGAGTCTGCCTATGGGGTGCTGCCTTATACTATAGAGTCTGCCTATGGGGGGCTGCTTTATACTGAAGAGTCTGCCTATGGGGGCTGCCTAATGCTATAGAGCCTGCCTATGGTTGTGCTGCATTATACTACAGAGTTTGCCTATGGGGTGCTGCCTTACACTACAGAGTCTGCCTATGGGGTGCTGCCTTATATTACAGAGTCTGCCTATGGGGTGCTGCCTTATATTACAGAGTCTGCCTATGGGGTGCTGTCTTATACTACAGAGTCTGCCTGTGGGGGGCTGCCTTATACTACAGAATCTGCCTATGGGGCTGCCTTATGCTATAGAGTCTGCCTATGGGGGTGCATTATACAATATAGAGTAGGCCTAAATGGAGTCCTATGGGGGTGCAGTAAACTATATTGAGGACTATCTGGTGCATTATACTATATGGAGGCTATCTAGGGAGCCATCATACAGTGTGGAGATTACAGTGAGGGGGTCATCTTACAGTGTTGGAGCCATCAAACAGTTTGGGGGCTACTAAGGGGCCTGTATACTGTGTGGGTGGTGCTATACAGTGAGGGGGCATTATACTGTGTATAAGAGAGCATCATACACAGTATGACTAGGGACATTATTCAATGTTAAGTGGGCACTTATTGTTATAGGGGAAATCAGGTTACTGTGACTATCAAAGGGGCACACAGGACAATATTACTTTCCAGGGGGTGAAATGTGGGCACTGTTTTCTAGGGCACTTGCACCTGGCATTACTATATTATAGAGGGATGCTTTGGAATTTAGAAGGCAGAGAGAACCACACAGCAGGTGCAGTAATAGGGACACATATGGCAGCAGCAGCTCAGTATTGGGGTATCAGGTGCAGTAATAGCGACACATACGGCAGCAGCAGCTCAGCATTCGGATATCAGCAGGATGAGGAATTTGTGCATGTTGGGAATAGATGGCTGAAAATCTGAGGTGTTAAATGTGTCTTTGTAGTTTTCTCTGCAGCCGAGTTGTGGCTGGAAGAAGTTGTCGTGACAATCTGGGCCAGATGGAAAAGACGTGAAAAGAAAGTGAGCGATTCCATCAGAAAGAACGTCAGCAGTAAGACATTATCTGTAACTGCGCTGTGATCTCTTATATGTTCTGCAGGGCTGGTATCTACCACTGACCATATGGCAGTAATATCAATATTGGTCTTTATATAGAGATTATTTTCAGTAACATCGCTGTCATCTGCTGAGATCCTCCTCCACTATTAGGGTGCATCACCCAGTTGTAATCAAGGTTACCTGGTTAGGGGCCCACTCAGAAGCTTGGCCCCCCTGAACCAAAACCCTAGCTAGGCCTCTGATGGGACCCATTATGTATGGAGCAATATACGGGGCTCATTATTCTTTATGGAGCATTATATAAGGCCCATTATACTGAGGCTTACACTCTACAGAGGAGAGAGACTTACCCAGTGACTCTGGAGAGGGAAAGTGACTCTGCCATTCAAACTGTGCTCCGCTGGTAACCACTGATCTGTAATGGCCCCGGTACTGACCACCAATGTACAAGGTGTGATAATCCACTAGATGTCATAGGCCATGCAGCAATGCAAGATGACATTTTCTGCTCTCTGATGCTTCAGCAGTGTGGGAAATAGTCCCGAGAAAGTTTTTATTTTTGCGAATGGAATCTCAAAATATTCAAATTTGAAAGAAACTGCAAATGTTAGGAAATTCCACTCAAACTCTATCCTCCGCTGATTGATCCGCTCATCTCTACTCATTAGTAACTCAATAGATGATCTGTAGTGTTAACGAACAACGGGATGAGAAATTGACCCAAAAGTCATTGAAAGAACGTAAATGAGGGAACAAGCATTCTGCCTGTCTGTCCTGGGTGTCAAAAACCAGCATCCTAATGGGGTATCCATCTTGATCTCTACTAGGACCTAAGGTCCCAGCCTTGGTCATTACAATGCTGTATTTAGCACCACATTTTTAATTAATTTACATTTCTACAGTCTTTAGTCCAAGTGTAGACTTGAAAGTGGTCAAACACTTATGGTGGTCTAGGACTAGGTCTTGTTACCAGCGACACATTGCTCTTAAGCAGATTCGTTGGTATTTACAGAATCCTCAGCCCACTTTAGCTATTGACAAGTCTCAGAAAGTAGTCTCAATTAAAAAAGAGGAAAAATAAAGAACACCCCACCCACCATTGTCTTTGAGGTTGAGTACATAACCACCTGTTTACCGACCTCAACAGGAGCAAACACAAAAACGATAGTTAAATTTACCAAGAAAACCTAAAAACAAACTGCCCGGCAGTAAAGTCTCCATTAACCTGCTGAACTGATGGTTTTTACATGATGGATATTAATGTCTTGTACAGATTCTGCACTTTACAGATACAAAACCCCCCTTTCTTGAACCTTGTGAGTTTCTTGTCCAGCTATAACGTGGCTGTTGTGATGCTTAGAACAGATGTCTCCTTGCTCATGTGGTTTGCAAATCTAGTATTTAATGTATAGAGTCAGTATAAGTGAAGCTTACAGGCCTTGGATGTTCCTAATTACTATTTCAAGTTCGACCGCACCCTACAATTATGCTGCATGATTGCGAAAAAGTGGATAAATTCATGTTAAGCAATTCAAGTAATGTATATACATAAGCCAGATTTGCCTATGCTGCAAAATAATAGTTGTTTCAATTTATTATTACATAAGAAATATTTGGAAGCATTTCCCTTTAAAGCATGAAAAAAACTCACCTTTTCCCTATAGCTTTCATGAGATTGCACCATGACTACCAATACAGCTCCTATAGGGCCTGTCACATTTTTCGATAGACCCCATACAGGTTTACACTCACCGGTCACTTTATTAGGTACACCTGTCCAACTTCTTGTTAACACTTAATTTCTAATCAGCCAATCACATGGCGGCAACTCAGTGCATTTAGGCATGTGGACATGGTCAAGACAATCTCCTGCAGTTCAAACCGAGCATCAGTATGGGGAAGAAAGGTGATTTGAGTGCCTTTGAACGTGGCATGGTTGTTGGTGCCAGAAGGGCTGGTCTGAGTATTTCAGAAACTGCTGATCTACTGGGATTTTCACGCACAACCATCTCTAGGGTTTACAGAGAATGGTCCGAAAAAGAAAAAAAATCCAGTGAGCGGCAGTTCTGTGGGCGGAAATGCCTTGTTGATGCCAGAGGTCAGAGGAGAATGGGCAGACTGGTTCGAGCTGAGAGAAAGGCAACAGTGACTCAAATCGCCACCCGTTACAACCAAGGTAGGCCTAAGAGCATCTCTGAATGCACAGTGCGTCGAACTTTGAGGCAGATGGGCTACAGCAGCAGAAGACCACACCGGGTACCACTCCTTTCAGCTAAGAACAGGAAACTGAGGCTACAATTTGTACAAGCTCATCGAAATTGGACAGTAGAAGATTGGAAAAACGTTGCTTGGTCTGATGAGTCTCGATTTCTGCTGCGACATTCGGATGGTAGGGTCAGAATTTGGCGTAAACAACATGAAAGCATGGATCCATCCTGCCTTGTATGGAGCATCTTTGGGATGTGCAGCCGACAAATCTGCGGCAACTGTGTGATGCCATCATGTCAATATGGACCAAAATCTCTGAGGAATGCTTCCAGCACCTTGTTGAATCTATGCCACGAAGAATTGAGGCAGTTCTGAAGGCAAAAGGGGGTCCAACCCGTTACTAGCATGGTGTACCTAATAAAGTGGCCGGTGAGTGTATACTTATATTGCAAAGTGCTTCTTTAAACAAGCAACTTTGCAATCCATTTATTTATTAAAATTTGGTTCTGTTCTCTGCAAAATATTAACTGTTTTAGTTTATTGTTTACTTCTCTTTGCTAAGGGAACTGGCCACCTCTGCCGTCTAGAAGCAGTGGCTGAATATGTGCAGTGCTTACAAGATCTTTCCTTGTGAGCTTGTAGGCATTGCACTGATGCTGGCTCGGATTGCTGCAGTGCGCTCTTCACACTTGCCCCAGCTTCAGGTCCACCGGACTTCAGCATTGAAGTTGACTCATGTGGCTGCATCAGGAGCACCCAGTTTGGGCAAATAGCGCGATGTTGCCGCTGGGTTGAATCTATATATATAAGAGGCATCGTGATTACTCACTAATCCCGCCCCCTGCACAGTAGCTCCGCCCCCCCCATATCACCACACACAATCCCGCTCCCCATCCTATTACCACACACAATCCCGCCCCCACACTACATTACCACAGACACACACCCCGCCCCCACCACATTACCACACACAATCCCGCCCCCCCACCACATTACCACACACAATCCCACCCCCACCACATTACCACACATAATCCAGCCCCCACCACATTACCACACACAATCCCGCCCTCCCACCACATTACCACACACAATCCCACCCCCCACCACATTACCACACACAATCCCGCCCCCCACCACATTACCACACATAATCCCGCCCCCACCACATTACCACACACAATCCCGCCCCCACCACATTACCACACATAATTCCACCCCCTCACCACATTACCACACATAATCCCGCCCCCCCACCAGATTACCACACATAATCCCGCCCCCCCCACCACATTACCACACATAATCCGGCCCCCCCACCAGATTACCACACATAATCCCGCCCCCACCACATTACCACACACAATCCTGCCCCCACCACCACGTTACCACACACAATCCCGCCCCCCACCACATTACCACACATAATCCCGCCCCCCCACCATAATACCAAGAATAATCCCGCCCCCTCACATTACCACACGAGGCTCCGTCCCCACACATTACTGTTGTGAATTTGGATTCTGGGCTCCCCCGGTGGCTACTGGTGGAATTGAACTTGTGACATCATCTTCCCTGTTCACCTGTTCTGATTAGATCTGGGTGTCGCTATATAACCTGGCTTCTCTGTTAGATGCTTGCCGGTCAACAATGTTATCAGAAGCCTCTCTGTGCTTGTTCCTGCTCCCAGACATCTACTAGATAAGTTGGACATTCGTCCATGTTTTGTTTTTGTATTTTGGTTCCAGTTCACAGCTGCAGTTTCGTTACTGTGTCTGGAAAGCTCTTGTTGATCAGGAATTGCCACTCTGGTATTATGAGTTAATGCCAGAGTCCTAAAGTAATTTCTGGATGTGTTTTGTTAGGGTTTTCTACTGACCATGAAAGTATGCTTTCTGTCTTCTGCTATCTAGAAAGCGGACCTCAAATTTGCTAAAACTATTTTCCTGCTGCGTTTGTTGTTTCATCTCATATCACCGCCAATATATGTGGGGGGCTTCTGTCTCCTTTTTTTGGGCATTTCTCTAGAGGTGAGTCAGGTCTTATATTTCCCTCTGCTAGCATTATTTAGTTCTCCGGCCGGCGCTGGGCATATAGGGATAAAAAGTAGGACATGCTACCTGGCTACTTCTAGATGATGCGGTAGGTTTAGTTCATGGTCAGTATAGTTACATCTTCCAAGAGCTTGTTCCTATAGAGGCTTATGCTAGTTCTCTGGCCATGGAGATCATGACAGTTTGACCGGCCCACTAAAGGGTTAAAATCCTTGGCTGAGAAAGGAGAGAAATAAGAAGTCTGCTGAGAGTTTTTTTTTTTTTTTTTTTTTTTTTCTGTGCTCTTAATTGGATCACTTGCCAGTCTGTCTATGCTGCAGTCTTTCTTTTTTTTCTCTCTCCTTATAATCTTTGAATGGCTTTGTGTTCACCTGTTAATAATGGATCTTCAGAGTGTAACTGCAGGTTTGAATAATCTCACCACGAAAGTACAAAATTTGCAAGATTTTATTATTCATGCTCCGGTATCTGAGCCGAGAATTCCTTTGCCGGAATTCTTCTCAGGGAATAGATCTAGCTTTCAGAATTTTAGAAATAATTGTAAGCTATTTTTGTCCCTGAAATCTCGTTCTGCTGGAGACCCTGCACAGCAGGTTGGGATTGTGATTTCCTTGCTCCGCGGCGACCCTCAAGACTGGGCTTTTGCATTGGCACCAGGGGATCCTGCGTTGCGCAATGTGGATGCGTTTTTTTTGGCCTTGGGCTTGCTGTATGAGGAACCTCATTTGGAACTTCAGGCAGAAAAAACTTTGATGTCCCTATCGCAGGGGCAAGATGAAGCTGAAATTTACTGCCAAAGATTCCGTAAATGGTCTGTGCTTACTCAGTGGAATGAGTGTGCCTTGGCGGCTACTTTCAGAGAGGGTCTCTCTGATGCCATTAAGGATGTTATGGTGGGGTTCCCTGTGCCTGCGGGTCTGAATGAGTCCATGACAATGGCCATTCAGATCGATAGGCGTCTGCGGGAGCGCAAACCAGTGCACCATCTGGCGGTGTCCACTGAGAAGACGCCAGAAAGCATGCAGTGTGATAGAATTCTGTCCAGAAGCGAGCGGCAGAATTTTAGACGGAAAAATGGGTTGTGTTTCTATTGTGGGGATTCTACTCATGTTATATCAGCATGCTCTAAACGTACTAAAAAGCTTGATAAATCTGTTTCCATTGGCACTTTACAGTCTAAATTTATTTTGTCTGTGACCCTGATTTGCTCTTTGTCATCTATTACTACTGACGCCTATATCGACTCTGGCGCCGCTTTGAGTCTTATGGATTGGTCCTTTGCCAATCGTTGTGGGTATGATTTAGAGCCTTTGGAAACTCTTATTCCTCTGAAGGGGATTGACTCCACCCCATTGGCTAATAATAAACCACAATACTGGACACAAGTGACTATGTGTATTAATCCGGATCACCAGGAGACTATTCGTTTTCTAGTGCTGTATAATCTACATGAGGATTTGGTGCTGGGATTGCCATGGCTGCAGTCTCACAACCCAGTCCTTGACTGGAGAGCTATGTCTGTGTTGAGCTGGGGATGTAAGGGGACTCATGGGGACGTACCTTTGGTGTCCATTTCATCATCTATCCCCTCTGAAATCCCTGAGTTCCTGTCTGACTATCGTGACGTCTTTGAAGAACCCAAGCTTGGTTCACTACCTCCGCACCGTGAGTGCGATTGTGCTATAGATTTAATTCCGGGTAGTAAATACCCAAAGGGTCGTTTATTTAATCTGTCTGTGCCTGAACATACTGCTATGCGAGAATATATAAAGGAGTCCTTGGAAAAGGGACATATTCGTCCATCGTCATCTCCCTTAGGAGCCGGTTTTTTCTTTGTGTCAAAAAAAGACGGCTCTTTGAGACCATGTATTGATTATCGGCTTTTGAATAAAATCACGGTTAAATATCAATACCCATTGCCGTTGCTGACTGATTTGTTTGCTCGCATAAAGGGGGCCAAGTGGTTCTCTAAGATTGATCTCCGTGGGGCGTATAATTTGGTGCGGATCAGGCAGGGGGATGAGTGGAAAACCGCATTTAATACGCCCGAGGGCCACTTTGAGTATTTGGTGATGCCTTTTGGTCTTTCAAATGCCCCTTCAGTCTTCCAGTCCTTTATGCATGATATTTTCCGCGATTTTTTGGATAAATTTATGATAGTGTATCTGGATGATATTCTGATTTTTTCGGATGACTGGGACTCTCATGTCCGGCAAGTTAAGAGGGTTTTTCAGGTTTTGCGGTCTAATTCTCTGTGTGTCAAGGGTTCTAAGTGCGTTTTTGGGGTTCAGAGAATTTCCTTTTTGGGATATATTTTTTCTCCCTCTTCCATTGAGATGGATCCTGTCAAGGTTCAAGCTATTTGTGATTGGACGCAGCCCTCTTCTCTTAAAAGTCTTCAGAAATTTTTGGGCTTTGCCAACTTTTATCGTCGATTTATTTCTGGTTTTTCGGATGTCGTTAAGCCATTGACCGATTTGACTAGACAGGGTGCTGATGTTGCTAATTGGTCCCCTGATGCTGTGGAGGCCTTTCAGGAGCTTAAGCGCTGTTTTTCTTCTGCCCCTGTGTTGCGTCAGCCTGATGTGACTCTTCCTTTTCAGGTTGAGGTCGACGCTTCTGAGATCGGAGCTGGGGCAGTGTTGTCGCAGAAAAGTTCTGACTGCGCCGTGATGAGGCCTTGTGCCTTCTTTTCCCGTAAATTTTCGCCCGCTGAGCGGAATTATGATGTTGGGAATCGGGAGCTTTTGGCCATGAAGTGGGCGTTTGAGGAGTGGCGCCATTGGCTCGAGGGGGCCAGACATCAGGTGGTGGTATTGACTGACCACAAAAATTTGATTTATCTTGAGACCGCCAGGCGCCTGAATCCTAGACAGGCGCGCTGGTCATTATTTTTTTCTCGGTTTAATTTTGTGGTATCGTACCTACCAGGTTCTAAGAATGTTAAGGCGGATGCCCTTTCTAGGAGTTTTGAGCCTGATTCACCTGGCAACTCTGACCCCACAGGTATTCTTAAGGAGGGAGTTATCTTGTCAGCCGTTTCTCCAGACCTGCGGCGGGCCTTGCAGGAGTTTCAGGCGGATAGACCGGATCGTTGTCCGCCTGATAGGCTGTTTGTTCCTGATGATTGGACCAGTAAAGTCATCTCTGAGGTGCATTCTTCTGCGTTGGCAGGTCATCCTGGAATTTTTGGTACCAGGGATTTGGTGGCAAGATCCTTCTGGTGGCCTTCCCTGTCACGAGATGTGCGAGGCTTTGTGCAGTCTTGTGACGTTTGTGCTCGGGCCAAGCCTTGTTGTTCTCGGGCTAGTGGATTATTGTTGCCCTTGCCTATTCCTAAGAGGCCTTGGACACACATCTCGATGGATTTTATTTCAGATCTGCCTGTTTCTCAGAAGATGTCTGTCATCTGGGTGGTGTGTGACCGTTTTTCTAAGATGGTTCATTTGGTTCCCCTGCCCAAATTGCCTTCTTCTTCCGAGTTGGTGCCCCTGTTTTTTCAAAATGTTGTTCGTTTGCATGGTATTCCTGAGAATATCGTTTCTGACAGAGGAACCCAATTTGTGTCTAGATTTTGGCGGGCATTTTGTGCTAGGATGGGCATAGATTTGTCTTTTTCGTCTGCTTGTCACCCTCAGACTAATGGCCAGACCGAGCGGACTAATCAGACCCTGGAGACATATCTGAGGTGTTTTGTGTCTGCTGACCAGGATGATTGGGTTGCTTTTTTGCCATTGGCGGAGTTCGCCCTCAATAATCGGGCCAGCTCTGCCACCTTGGTTTCCCCGTTTTTCTGTAATTCGGGGTTCCATCCTCGATTTTCCTCCGGTCAGATGGAATCCTCGGATTGTCCTGGAGTGGATGCGGTGGTGGAGAGATTGCATCATATCTGGGGGCAGGTGATGGACAATTTAAAGTTGTCCCAGGAGAAGACTCAGCTTTTTGCCAACCGTCACCGTCGTGTTGGTCCTCGGCTTTGTGTGGAGATTTGGTGTGGTTGTCTTCTCGTTTTGTCCCTATGAGGGTCTCATCTCCTAAGTTTAAGCCTCGGTTCATCGGTCCGTATAAAATATTGGAGATTCTTAACCCTGTTTCCTTCCGTTTGGACCTCCCTGCATCCTTTTCTATTCATAACGTTTTTCATCGGTCGTTATTGCGCAGGTATGAGGCACCGGTTGTGCCTTCCGTTGAGCCTCCTGCTCCGGTGTTGGTTGAGGGTGAGTTGGAGTACGTTGTGGAAAAAATCCTAGACTCCCGTGTTTCCAGACGGAGACTCCAGTATCTGGTCAAGTGGAAGGGATATGGCCAGGAGGATAATTCTTGGGTCACTGCATCTGATGTTCATGCCTCTGATCTGGTTCGTGCCTTTCATAGGGCCCATCCTGATCGCCCTGGTGGTTCTGGTGAGGGTTCGGTGCCCCCTCCTTGAGGGGGGGGTACTGTTGTGAATTTGGATTCTGGGCTCCCCCGGTGGCTACTGGTGGAATTGAACTTGTGACATCATCTTCCCTGTTCACCTGTTCTGATTAGATCTGGGTGTCGCTATATAACCTGGCTTCTCTGTTAGATGCTTGCCGGTCAACAATGTTATCAGAAGCCTCTCTGTGCTTGTTCCTGCTCCCAGACATCTACTAGATAAGTTGGACATTCGTCCATGTTTTGTTTTTGTATTTTGGTTCCAGTTCACAGCTGCAGTTTCGTTACTGTGTCTGGAAAGCTCTTGTTGATCAGGAATTGCCACTCTGGTATTATGAGTTAATGCCAGAGTCCTAAAGTAATTTCTGGATGTGTTTTGTTAGGGTTTTCTACTGACCATGAAAGTATGCTTTCTGTCTTCTGCTATCTAGAAAGCGGACCTCAAATTTGCTAAAACTATTTTCCTGCTGCGTTTGTTGTTTCATCTCATATCACCGCCAATATATGTGGGGGGCTTCTGTCTCCTTTTTTTGGGCATTTCTCTAGAGGTGAGTCAGGTCTTATATTTCCCTCTGCTAGCATTATTTAGTTCTCCGGCCGGCGCTGGGCATATAGGGATAAAAAGTAGGACATGCTACCTGGCTACTTCTAGATGATGCGGTAGGTTTAGTTCATGGTCAGTATAGTTACATCTTCCAAGAGCTTGTTCCTATAGAGGCTTATGCTAGTTCTCTGGCCATGGAGATCATGACACATTACAACACGAGGCTCCGTCCCCACACATTACCATACGAGGCTCCGTCCCCCCACATTACCACACGATGATCCGTCCTCACACATTACCACACGAGGCTCTGTCCCCACACATTACCATACGAGGCTCCGTCCTCACACATTACCACATGAGGATCCGTCCTCACACATTACCACACGAGGCTCTGTCCCCACACATTACCACATGAGGCTCTGTCCCCACACATTACCATACAAGGCTCCGTCCCCCCACATTACCACACGAGGATCCGTCCTCACATATTACCACACGAGGCTCTGTCCCCACACATTACCATACGAGGCTCCGTCCTCACACATTACCACATGAGGATCCGTCCTCACACATTACCACACGAGGCTCTGTTCCCACACATTACCATACGTGGCTCCGTCCTCACACATTACCACATGAGGATCCGTCCTCACACATTACCACACGAGGCTCTGTCCCCACACATTACCACATGAGGCTCTGTCCCCACACATTACCACACGAGGCTCCGTCCCCACACATTACCACACGAGGCTCCGTCCTCACACATTACCACACGAGGCTGTGTCCCCACACATTACCACGCGAGGCTCTGTCCCAACACATTACCACACAAATCCAGTTTGCTTTTGATTTTACACTGTGAATAAAATGTATTAGTATTATTCTGATTTTTAATTATTATTATTGTTATTAACTTCATTTTAAGTTAATTTACCACCTGCGTAAGTGCTATTGAATGTTGTCATTATTTACTTTAGTTTAATCACTAGCAGTGTTAATTGGATAGCAATGAGCATGCCGAGCGTTAGCTGCCTGGAAACAGCTAGTTGTCAATAAATCAGGAGCGGCAGCTCGCCGGGAAATCAGTAGGTTGTGAGGCAGGGGAGCTGAGTGCTCCTGAAGACAGAAGGTACCAAACCATTCAAGGGAACTAGTGGACAGATGGTGGCAAGTGACATCAATAGATGTCCTGGCCCCACCCTTAAAGAAGACCACCAATTTTTTCCATGTTGAACTGGACATACGATATACTAGTAGGTGCAGAGCGGAATAAAACATGTATTTTTTTCTTTAATTTGACCACTTTTAAACTATTTGGCACCTAATAAATTAACTTTTTTAAATGTCTGAGTGGGTGTTATCATACAGTTGTTCCTGGAGGCGTGTAATTCTTCCTGTATGATACTGACCAATCATTAGCAGGCAGCAACACTCAAAGGAAAAAACAGACCACCATCACAGTTTAGAGGAGATTTCTCAGTGTATGAGATTTAACTATACAGCCCTGATCTCCTCGAACATCCTGCATGAGTCAGTGTTTGGGGAGGGGCAGTGCAGTAGAGTTTAGCTGTGACTCACTACAAACCCTTCTATCAGGTCTCCTGATTACTGAGTGTGTCAGTATCACACTTATGCCTGCTATGATCAAGCAACTTGCACTTGCTCTGCAGTGAGACCAGGCTGTCATTTCAAGTTGAGCACAACAGATATAAATACTGACAGAGAGGAGGAGAGCTGATAGAAGGCTTTGTAATGCGACAAAGCTAAACTCAGCTGCACTGCACCTACTTTCACACTGACTCATGCAGTAGAGTAGGTTAAACCTGGAGATCAGAGCCTTCTGTCATACTTCTCACACACTGAGCAATATGCTCTACA
Source organism: Ranitomeya variabilis (assembly GCF_051348905.1). Lineage (NCBI taxonomy): Eukaryota > Metazoa > Chordata > Amphibia > Anura > Dendrobatidae > Ranitomeya > Ranitomeya variabilis. The sequence continues at coordinate 47,921,987 of NC_135233.1, read as the reverse complement.
TTGTAGTGTGTTCTTCTTTCCTTTGAATGTTTATTCTTGCTTATGATTGATCAGCATCATACAGGGAGAAGCAGTACACCCCCCAAGGAAAACAGTCTGATAACACACACTTGGAATTAAAAAAGTTAACTCATTAGTCACCAAACACTTTGATTGCTAATATATCCACGACAGAGAGATGAAGCTTAAATCAAAACAGAAACAGCCCTTTTATTCTACTTTGCAGCAACTCTTACATCATGTCTCTACTTCAACATGAAAAATTTGGACTGTGCTTACATTCAATTACAGCTTTCAATATATTGAGTGGAATTAGTTTCCCCTATATTGCCACTTTTGGGCAGGCCTGAAAGTCGTCCATACAATCATAGACACTATCATGTTTCAACAACCTTGCCAAATCTGTGTGTGGCATAAAGAGAAATTATTGGGGTTGGAAGCTGTTAGTTTTAGATCAAGCTGTAAGTAAAGCTCTTCTCCAGAAGGAAGGAGAACGGTCTCCCTAATGCCACCTATTGGACCTGGCTACACTATACGTCAATGTCTAGCCCTTAAGTGAGCAATTCTTCATGACTAAGTATATTTCCTTTTAGATGAGCGTTAAAGGGGTAATAATAATAATAATAATAATAATAATAATAATAATAATATTATTAGCAAACACCTCCAATTAGAAATGTAGTATAATTTTTCTGATGTATCACTGATTCCTCATGTGCAGTCATTGCAAGACCTTAGCTATCCATGGTTATGACTAGAGCTGAGTGAATATGTTTGGAATCGGGCAAAGAATCTGATTTTGCCATATTTGTGCCATATTTGTACCCTATTCGTGCCAAATTTATGTTTGATGATCGGTTCCGAACATATTCGGTCATTTCTATTTCCAATGACTCCAATGACATTCAATATCGCAAGAACGATATTTGCCGCCGATCATAATCGGAACCGAATTTAGAAAAATTCGCTTAACTCTAGTTACGACCACTGATCTAGCGACAGCTAGTTGACAGTGGTCGTAACCAAGGATACCTAAGGTCCTGCAATGCAATGAGGAAAGAGACTCCCAAAGACTTGATCCGGCTCCATAAATTCGTCAGTGTCAAATTATGTATATCTGTCTGAGTTTGCAGAAATCCTACCTAGTCAATCAGTAATAATAAATAAAAGGCATCTGTGATACGGAAACTAAAGCTATTGGCTCTGAATGACAATCCTCTTTTATCCATATGAGCTGACTGACTAAACAACGAATGAGGTCTGTATGCCTCCATGCCTCTAGTTCCTCTGAGCCTTCCATTTTTAGTGTGACCTTACCATGCCCCCAAACCTTGAGTGCACTACAGACTCATTGTCTCTAAAGGTAACATGACTGCAGACTCCATTTCTTGGAAATCTCCACATTATGTCTGCTCTCAATAACATCAAAACTGCTGAGCAGGTAAATATCATCCACTTGACTATATAGTGCCGTGCGGAGAAGTAATTGCCCCTTTCTTGATGTGCATTACTTTTGCATTTCTGCACACAATGAATATTTGTAATCTGAAAGCAAAATATAATAATGGACAAAGGGAACGGAGTAATCATAGAGCACAATCTCTTCATTCAAAGCTTCCTAAACCCATGTATGAAAGTAGCTGACCCCCCGAAATCAATAACCAGATCTTTGTAGCCTGAAAGCAATTGTTACAACGGCATGAAATAAATTGCAAAAGATTTCTATTACTCTATGACTTGTGATATTTTGTTGTGCAATCTTCACATGAATGTTACTTGCCTGTACAATACTTGCATGTATCAACACTGTCTCGTATTACCGTGAAGCTGTCGTGCTTAAAAAAGTCTGTACCCCAAGCCACTAAGTGCCATAAACAACTATTAATGTTAGGCCACGTTAACACGTTCAGTATTTGGTCAATTTTTACATTAGTATTCGTAAGCTGTCGTGCTTAAAATAGTCTGTACCCCAAGCCACTAAGTGCCATAAACAACTAGTAATGTTAGGCCACGTTCACACGTTCAGTATTTGGTCAATTTTTACATTAGTATTCGTAAGCCAAAATCAGGAGTGGGTGAAAAATGCAAAAGTGATAATCATGCTTCTTTTGGACTTTTCCGTTGACTGTTCCTCTTCTGGAATGGGTGGGCTCGTGAAACATCTGCCTGCACTCTGATGTCATCCAAGTCCGATTACCGCAGACACAGAGAATAGAGACGTTGTAGAAACTACATTTTCCGTCTTCTCCACACCTGTGCTGCGATTTTCTCATGCGAGAGAATGGGAGAACACTCTGATCACACTCTGATCACACTCTGATAGAGATTGAGCCAAGTGTCATTAGCATAATTGGGCCAATTCTCTCACATTAGAAAATCGACAGCCTTAGAGAGCCACTGCCAAAATTATCTGACAGGGGCTTATCTCCTTCCGAACAATAGGCCGTATAACTTGGACCAGAATTGCAACGCAATGCTCGGACTGGCCAACAGAACTTCCAACCCGAACGTGACGGCATGTATTTCTATGCAGCTTTCACGCTCGGGTCGGGAGAGTCCGGACATTGAATTGCAATCTCCATCCGAGTTATGCGACCGTCTGACTCTTCCTTTAGAAGGATTTTGAAATGGATCCACTCCAAATTCCACATCAAATACTGCTTCAATGACGCTTTGAACACAGTTTCCATTAATTTCATTGGAAAGTTTCATTTTCTTTCAGGGTCTTTTTGTCCCAAAAAAATCCTCAAAAATAAAACAAAAAAGCAATGTTTCCTAAAGTGGACTTGTTTAGAATTTTTGGGGGGATTTTTGCGATTACAAAATACCCTTTTATTATAGATGCATTATATTGTTTTAATTCATGGACATCTGGTTTCTGTTCCAGCCTCAGCATCAATTTAAAGGTGTCCATACACCCCAAAGGGTAGTCGGCAAACCGCTTCCTCTACCACCTCTCCTATACACATGCACGCAATGTTCGATTTAGCCTGCATGTGCTTTCAATGGTGAGAGAGTAAATCTCCAGCGGCGGCCTATGTGCGGTAACAAAAATATCGAAGGTTGAATGTCATCTTTTGTCAAGGGAGAGTTGGTAGGCCTCCATAGGCATTAGATGGTCAGCTGATCTTTAGAATGGCTCAGAGTGAAACGGGTTAAGCATAGGCCCACATGACAAGGATTGGGCCATGAGTAAAATGATTAATGATAGGTGGTTATTGGATTGGGACAATAGGAGGTGTGAGGGGCAAAAAAGAGGGGTAAAAAAGAGGGGTAAAAAAGAGGGGCAAAGAAGCTGAGTATATTAAAATTGAGAGAAAGAGGACATTTTAGGGCACCACAAAGTCAAGTTTGCTGTAGTGTCAAAGGGAGTCCTAAAATACACAAAATCAGGTGTAACGTGAAACTTGTGGGGTACAATGAAAAATCTCCAACAGGTCCCCCAATTATGAAAGGTCTTTTATAGTAGTTTGATTATTTCATATGGACCAAAAAGACCTTTTGGATCCCCCAGGTCTCCAATGCCCGGGTGCGGCTGCATCCCCTGCACTCATTGTAGTTACCTCTCTGCCTGGGACCTGGTAATGGGTTAAGATATCAAAATATTATGTTAAGGAACTATGGTAATTGATCTTAGAATATGAAATAAGGCAGAATGTCCTCAGAACATTTTTTGTTAAAATATACAGTTTTCTGGGATATAGTCCCGATGTTGGGAAAAAAAACACTTGGGGTGTCTGTCAAACCCTTCTAACTGTTAACCCTGAAACTTAACAAATATCCATAAAAATATCCCCAAAAAATGCATATATATGCATAAATATATTTGCATATTTTTTCTTTCTTTTACATACTGACAATTTTTATTTTACTTTGGGTTCTCATTTCAGCGATGTGATACTTGAACCAATGACTTTGTCGGGGAGAACACTCAAGGCAGCAAGTAGTAATTATGTCAGTGGCCAGCTGCAATTTCACACAGTAATTATTCAGTTTATGTGTTTCCTGGCCACAAAGAGGAAACTTTTCTTAGGTGCTCAGTACAAAAAAGTTAAGAAATATGGTTTACAAACTCTATTTTTTTTTGTCTTGATTTTGACGTCCCTCAATGCCCTTTCATCAAGTATGCCTTAGAAAACAAACAAAAAACAAAAACAAAAAAAGAAGGCCGTATTGATTCTCAGAGCCCGTTTTACACCTTTGGACCTTAAAGATATTTCCTGCTTTAACTGATATACACTGTGTGCAGAATTATTAGGCAAGTTGTATTTTGATCACATGATACTTTTTATACATGTTGTCCTAGTCCAAGCTGTTCATGCTTGAGAGCCAACTACCAATTAAGTAAATCAGGTGATGTGCATCTCTGTAATGAGGAGGGGTGTTGTCTAATGACATCAAACCCTATATAAGGTGTGCTTAATTATTAGGCAACTTCCTTTCCTTTGGCAAAATGGGTCAGAAGAGAGATTTGACGGGCTCTGAAAAGTCCAAAATTGTGAGCTGCCTTGCAGTCGGATGCAGCAGTCTTGAAATTGCCAAACTTTTGAAGCGTGATCACCGAACAATCAAGCGTTTCATGGCAAATAGCCAACAGGGTCGCAAGAAGCGTGTTGGGCAAAAAAGGCGCAAAATAACTGCCCATGAATTGAAGAAAATCAAGCGTGAAGCTGCCAAGATGCCATTGCCAGCAGTTTTGCCATATTTCAGAGCTGCAATGTTACTGGAGTAACAAAAAGCACAAGATGTGCGATACTCAGGGACATGGCAAAGGTAAGGAAGGCTGAAAAACGACCACCTTTGAACAAGAAACAGAAGATAAAACGTCAAGACTGGGCCAAGAAATATCTTAAGACTGACTTTTCAAAGGTTTTATGGACTGATGAAATGAGAGTGACTCTTGATGGACAAGATGAATGGGCCAGAGGCTGGATCAGTAAAGGGCACAGAGCTCCACTCCGACTCAGACGCCAGCAAGGTGGAGGTGGGGTACTGGTATGGGCTGTATCATCAAAGATGAACTTGTGAGACCTTCTCGGGTTGAGGATGGAGTGAAGCTCAACTCCCAGACCTACTGCCAGTTTCTGGAAGACAACTTCTTCAAGCAGTGGTACAGTAAGAAGTCGGTATCGTTCAAGAAAAACATGATTTTCATGCAGGACAATGCTCCATCACATGCCTCCAACTACTCCACAGCGTGGCTGGCCAGTAAAGGTCTCAAAGAAGAAAAAATAATGACATGGCCCCCTTGTTCACCTGATCTGAGCCCCATAGAGAACCTGTGGTCCCTCATAAAATGTGAGATCTACAGGGAGGGAAAACAGTCCACCTCTCGGAACAGTGTCTGGGAGGCTGTGGTGGCTGCTGCACGCAATGTTGGTCGTAAACAGATCAACCAACTGACAGAATCTATGGATGGAGGCTGCTGAGTGTCATCGTAAAGAAAGGTGGCTATATTGGTCACTAATTTTTGGGGGTTTTGTTTTTGCATGTCAGAAATGTTTATTTCTAAATTTTGTGCAGTTATATTGGTTTACCTGGTGAAATTAAACAAGTGAGATGGGAATATATTTGTTTTTTTTTAAGTTGCCTAATAATTCTGCACAGTAATAGTTACCTGCACAAACAGGTATCCTCCTAAGATAGCCAAATCTAAAAAAAACAACTCCAACTTCCAAAAATATTAAGCTTTGATATTTATGAGTCTTTTGGGCTGTTTGAGAACATAGTTGTTGATCAATAATAAAAATAATCCTCTAAAATACAACTTGCCTAATAATTCTGCACACAGTGTACGTTCCCCACCACTGTTGTAACATTTTAAAAGCAGGAAATGAAGCCACTATGTTCAACATGCGCAACCTGCCTGTATGCACAACCCCAATTTAGGCACAGTAAGTGCAGGGTCACATGAAAAAATATTATCTCTCCATAAGGTCATACATTTGTTGACGTCTTCACCATTTAAAATGCCCCTTTTTTTTCAGTAAGACTTATTAAACACCACCAAGTCAGAAAAAACATACTATTCCTTCACTATTTGTTTCACCAGATATCATTACGTCTAAGATATACCTAAAAAATCTCAAATACTCATAGAGGCCGATTTGCAAAACAGTCCATCTACTGTAAAACTGTTTGAAATGTTGGAAAATTGGGAGACTTTTGGCTTTTTTACTCTAGATCCTCAAACTTTTTGAAAAGTAGGCGAAGTCTAGAAAAGGGGGCACAGCCCAACTAGTTCATCATAATTTACACCACAAAAATGTCTGGAGTATATTTCTAATGCTGGCACATCTTACCCCAGTACACTGTGAATCTAAACTGGCATCCAAAATGCCAACCTTAAAGGGAATCTGTCAGCAGGATTGTGCACAGTAACCTACAGACAGTGTCAGGTTGGCACCGTTATACTGATTACAATGATACCTTGGTTGATGAAATCTGTCTTGTGGTTGTTGTTTAATCTTTATTTTCAGTTGATGATATTCTTGTGCTTCAGGGCGGCCTGTGGGCGGGGCTGTGGGCGGGTCTTTATGTGGTGCTCTGCTTAGCTATTCATACTGATGGCTTATCACAGGTCACTGATCCCTCATTGACCTGCCTCCTATTTTACACACGGAATATTATATGTATTTTCAAAAAAATCACATTCAGCAGGCAGGCGCCGGCACTGCAGCACGATCACATGTATAATATGCATTTGATTATTTTATTCGCTGATATAAATTTATTCAGAGAAAAAAATTTTTGTCTCAAAATCCGGCGCCATTTTGAAATTTTTTTCTGGATAAATTTATACCAGCAAATAAAATAATTAAATGCACATTATACATGCGATCATGCTGTAATGCAGGCGCCGCCAGCATGCTGAAGATGATTTTTTTATATAATACATATAATATTCAATATGTAAACTAGGGGACAGGTCAGCGAGGGATCAGTGACCTGTCAGCAGTCTGCATTATGAAAACCTAATCAGAGCACCACATGAAGACCCCCCACAGGCCGCTCCGGAGCACGAGCATATCATTAACTGAAAACTGAAAAAAAAGATTAAACAACAACCACAAGATGGATTTCATCACCAGGTATCATTGTAATCAGTATAAGCCCATGTTCACACTTTGCGGTTTTTACCGCGGATCCGCGGCGATTTTGATGCTGCAGGTCCGCAGCAGTTTCCATAGCGCTTACATTAACATGTAAACCCTATGGAAACAGCAAGCCGCTGTGCACATGCTGCGGGAAAAACCGCGCAGAAACGCAGCGGTTTACATTCCGCAGCATGTCACTTCTTTGTGCAGAATCGCAGCGATTCTGCACCCATAGAAATGCATTGATCCGCTAACTTCCCGCATGGGGCTGTGCCCACGATGCGGGAAGTAAGCGGATAATGTGCGGTTGCTACCCGGGGTGGAGGAGAGGTGACTCTCCTCCAGGCCCTGGGAAGCATAAATAGTGTAAAATGAAAGAATTAAAATAAAAAATGATGCTATACTCACCTCTCAGCGCTGCACACAGCTGTCCGGTCTGGGTTGCTGTGCGAGCAGGACCTGCGGTAACGTCGCGTTCACATGACCGTGACGTCACGAAGGTCCTTCTCGCACAGCATCTTTGGAACCGGACCGCCGCGTGCAGCGCCGAGGAGATCGCAACGTCAGAGGGTGAGTATATAACCAGTTTTTTTTTATTTTAACATTACTATTGATGCTGCATATTGCTGCATATGCAGCATCAATAGTATAGGAGTAATCCCGCAGCGGAAATCGCAAAACAAACCGCGATAAATCTGCAGGGATAACGCCGCAAAGTGTGCACACAGCCTAATGGCGCCGACCTGACATTGTAGGTTACTGTGCACAATCCTGCTGACAGGTTCACTTTCATGACTCAGCCCCATAATGTTTATTCATCAAGGTTCGTCTGCTATGGACAAGTTGACAATCATTCTAGACAGGATAATTTCACCCCATTAACAAGCGCCTGTCAAATATATAGAAGTCAATCGGCGCTTGTTTACTGTCCTATTTACTGATGGGAAAATAATTATCATTAAATTGAACGTGTGAGCTGATTCATGTTGCCCGAACCATCAGCACCATGAATCCGACACTTTCTCCATCATTTCTTCCACGTTTGTTTATGAAATGCTGTGATGTTTCAGTGAATACACACATTTAAAAGTTGGCCAGGGATTATGAGGCTCGGGTAACTAGTCCAAGAGGCTGGTCCCCAAGGGATTCTTCCTGCTTTGCTACCTCCTTGAATCACAGGTCTATACACACATCAATCATGCTGATCAAACAAAAAATGGGGTAGCCACAGATAAGTTAAAAATCATGTATTAAAGCAAAACATAAATACCATCAGTATACAAATATATCAACACTAGATGGTGGCCCGATTCTAACGTATCGGGTATTCTAGAATATGCATGTCCACGTAGTATATTGCCCAGTCACGTAGTATATTGCCCAGCCACGTAGTATATTGCCCAGCCACGCAGTATATTGCCCAACCACGTAGTATACTGCCCAGCCACGTAGTATATTGCCCAGCCACGTAGTATATTGCCCAGCCACATAGTATATTGCCCAGCCACATAGTATATTGCCCAGCCACATAGTATATTGCCCAGCCACATAGTATATTTCCCAGCCACGTAGTATATTGCCCAGCCACATAGTATATTGCCCAGTCACATAGTATATTGCCCAGCCACATAGTATACAGCACAGAGCCACGTAGTATACAGCACAGACACGTAGTATACAGCACAGAAACGTAGTATACAGCACAGACACGTAGTATACAGCACAGACACGTAGTATACTGCTCAGTCACGTAGTATATTTCCCAACCACGTAGTATATTGCCCAGCCACGTAGTATATTGCCCAGCCATGTAGTATATTGCCCAGCCACGTAGTATATTGCCCAGCCACATAGTATATTGCCTAGCCACATAGTATATTGCCCAGCCACATAGTATATTGCCCAGACACATAGTATATTGCCCAGCCACATAGTATACGGCACAGAGTCACGTAGTATACTGGCCAGTCACATAGTATATTGGCCAGTCGCGTAGTATACACCATATCCCTGTTAAAAAAAAAAGAATTAAAATAAAAAATTGTCTCGCGAGACCGCATGTCATCATCTCGCGAGACCGCAATGCATGGAGCGGTCACCGGGGCGTCGCGAGGAGCGTCGGTAACCGGCCGCTTCGATCCGGGGGCCAACGGTGGAATGAGTATGTAACTATTTTTTTTTTTTTTATTATTTTTAACATTAGATCTTTTTGCTATTCATGCTGCATAGGCAGCATGAATAGTAAAAATTTGGTCACACAGGGTTAATAGCAGCGTTAACCGAGTGCGTTACACCGCGGTCAACGCTGCCATTAACCCTGTGTGAGCGCTGACTGGAGGGGAGTACGGAGCGGGCACTGACTGCGGGGAGGAAGGAGCGGCCATTTTTCCACCGGACTGTGCCCGTCGCTGATTGGTCGTGGCTGTTTTTGCCACGACCAATCAGCGACTTAGATTTCCATGACAGACAGAGACCGCGACCAATGAATATCCGTGACAGAAAGAAAGACAGAAGGACAGAAGGCCAGAAAGACGGAAGTGACCCTTAGACAATTATATAGTAGTATACACAGTGTGCTATGTACCTATATAGTTAAGCTCAAATGTATTGAAAGGTAGAATAACCATAGGTGTAGAATGGAGCAGAAGCAAATAGGTCATGTACAGTATAGCATTGCTTACCCATGATAAGGGAAGATCAGCACAAGCCAGCCAGCACGGTCCCGATGCACGTTTTGCATGTAACTTTCTCAAGGGGAGGTGAATCAGTTTTCAGGTTCCCTTTAATACAGCACTGTGTTATCATCAGCACATCCTTTGCTAATGTAAAGTGATGAGCTACCAATATTGATGATTTTAAGGCCAACCTGATCGATCTATTTTCGCTTCGAATGAGTGCTTTGCTAGCTCTTCGGGTGATTGAGAACCAGTGTTTGTTCTTCAGTTGTCAGCTGTATTTCTTCTTGTATTAATGCCATTGTATCCTTCTACAAATACATGGACATGTAGTGATCTAATCAAACCTTGCCACATTCATTAAAAATAGTTTGATGGTTGAACAATGAATGACCTGGTCTTGTTAATGATCGTTACGAAGAGGGCTTGTGCACACGACCATATTTTCGATCCGAGTGCTAGCTGTTAAAAAAAATGACCCCGAGCAATGTTATGCAATGGGGGAGTGCAGATGAACAATTTTTTTTCACCAAATCTGTGTGTGAAAAAAATCCCAGAGCGGAGCGGGGTCACGGGAGGTGTTCAGAGGTCCGACGCTGTGAGTCCCATCCCTGGCTTGTGAAGGGGGTTGTTCGATGGTGCTCGGTGGTGCGGGGACTCCATTTTCCCAGAGTCCACCACATTGAAACCATGAAAGTGCGGGGGCACCGGGCTTCCACAAAACGTCGGTGGAGCACCCGCATTGCCGATCACCACTTAGCACTCTCTTCTACCAGCCTGGGACTTGCAGAATCACCCCGTAGCATTGCACATCCAAACACCCCCTCCTCCCAGTCCACGGCCTGCATCATCGCCCGCCCGCGCCCCCCGGTAAGCTATATTCAGACTAAGAGACACCCCCATTTTCCCTCCACATTTTTTTGGGAAAAAAGTGCGTCTTATAGTCCAAAAAATACGGTGTATTTTTATTTTTACATATTCCCAATTATTGTTACTTTGAGTTCCACTCTTAGTGATGTGTTATACTTCTGACAAGCCTACAACCTGCGGTAACCACCGATCGACCAAACCGCTGCACGCCCAGCTCTACCCTCACCTACTGTATCCTCACCCATCCCTTGTAGATTGTGAGCCCTCGCAGGCAGGGTCTTCTCTCCTCCTGTACCAGTTGTGACTTGTATTGTTTAAGAATATTGTACTTGATTTTATTATGTAATTCCCTCCTCACATGTAAAGCGCCATGGAATAAATGGCGCTATAATAAGAAATAATAATAATAATACTTAAATTCAAGCTAAAATATTCTCTATTCATCTCTTCAGCAATACCTACATTTCTTTGCAGGCTTTACATGCGTCAGCTTGACCTTGGGACCACAGTCTATTGGAGAAAATGGAATTTAGATCTTTATTACCAGATCACATGATGAGTGGGATTGTGCATTAACCACAATGTTCTTACACCAGTTTCCATCTCAGCCAACACAGTTGGATGTATGGCTGCACATTTTTTTTCGATCGGTCTAATTCATTTTTAGCACTGATAGTGCAGACTGTCTTACTAGACATCAGTAACACCAGTCATGGCCTCGGGTAGGAGATCCATTAAAGTTTTGCTTATCTATTTTTATGATAAACATAAATTTTATCTCTTCTTCTACTTATCACTAACTTTATATACTATGAGCATGCAGTAAATCTGCCTCTAGGTAGTTAATTTAAGCCATCACTTGACAAAGTGCTGAATCACTTCTGTCTCTGTGTGCAGTAGATAAAACAGAAATATGATTCACCACTAAGTACCTCAAAGCTGCTTTTTAGTAAGAGATATAGAGATATAAGATACTCGTTAATTATCCTGTGTTTATGGGGGGTGGGGGGATCAGGCTTGTTGAATTATGCCTTATGTTTTCAGGGTAGATAAGTCACTGCCAGAAGTGGCTGTTGCCTTTTACTTCAATCTTTCCATTAAAAACACATGCACTCTCAGCCGAACCGAGCGTGCATATGTATTCAGCAGTAAGGAGACATAGCTATTGGCCAAATAAGCATTTGGCAGACAAGTGTTCAAAGTGAATATGCACCATGCTCAATCATGCTGCTGCTCCAAGATGTTATTCAATCAGAATCAGGAGCACACCTCCCTGGCAATCAGGAAGCCGGGAGGCAGGGGAGCAGTGCTCTCCTGAAGATAAAACATGCGAAAACCACTTTAATTTAGGATTAAGTATGGACCCATAAAATTCTATGGGCACTGTGTTATTGGATCAATAACACATGGATGTATAATGTATATGTGAGCATGAGGCATAACAGGTTTTGTCAACATCATAAATTTTAAAATTGCAAAGTGCTTGTAAAAACTAGTTTAAAAATCCACTTCATTGTCAAGAATGTAAGGATTTTAACTGTTGTTTACTTCTCATTGCTGTCTTTCATCAGTTGCCGGTCTTTTAGGCAAAGAGCACATCGTGTACATGCTCGCCAATAAAGATGTAAGCTCAGCTCTGAAGCTGGCTGGACTGCTGGGTCTGGGAAGCTTCAGTGCCACTGTGCTCCACTGTTGCTGCAGTGACTAAGCTATTTCTACACCGAGTGTAAAGTTAGGACCATCTGCTAAACCACAATGCTGGTCTGAGCCGCCAAATCAATCAGGAGCATGTGGCCTCCAGCAAGCAGGAAGCTGGGAGGATGGGGAGCAGCACGCTCCTGAAGAATGATGACGAAAATAACCCTTCAATTTAGCAACTTAATAAGTGAAGGCTTCCACCAATGACACCACACTCATGAGTTGGTCGTCAACTATTTCTCATGATTTTGTCAACAACCTATTTGGTTATCTCTAATGAGAACAAAAGATCGATCCCTTCCCATTGATCTTCCAACTTTCATGCCTCGGGATTCGATCCGGTGGTCCTGTGCTCTGCGGTTGGCATCTCTGTCCGCTGAGCCACAGCAAGTTCTGTCGCTATCCGGGTGCTTATCACCTTTTGCCTTTGTCCATTCTATTCGGACTGCAGATGTTTTTCATGTGTTATCTAGCCTGCCCTATCACACTGCAGGTGCTACTATTTAAATCTATCCCCTTGCTGGTCTTCTCTGCTGGTGATAGTTTGGTGGGTGCTACTATTTAAATCTACCCCCTTGCTGGTCTTCTCTGCTGGTGATAGTTTGGTGGACTCTACTTTTTGCAACTAACCAGACAGATAAGTGTGCTGCTGGTGTTTCTTTCTTTCGCTGCACTCTCCCTCAGTTCCTTACGTGATACACTTGATGGCCTTTTAGGGAGCCAGGTCCAAGTTGTCATCTCTAGCTTTTCCTTCAGGGTTTATCTAGGTAGCGCTGAAGCTGCTAGGGCCTGCGTTTCTGGATAGTCTGTACAGAAACCGGGTTGGGTTTGTGCAGTTTCTCCTTAGTAAGATCCTTTATCACCGTGATTACTACCACGTGTGCATAACACCAACATCAGCCATTAAGGGAAAGAGGTGACACCTCAATAGACAGATATTGGTAAGTGAATAGGGCCATTTTGTTTATTTGGCCAGTTTATAGGTCTTAGTATGAGCTTAGATACTGGAGACCTATTCTTGGATAGGTCATAATATCAGATCACTAGTGGTCCACCGTCCGCTTTTCCCTCACCGATCAGTAGATTGCATTTCCCAAGGTGGACCCAAGAAAACAGTGTCTGGAGCTTGGACACCACAGCCGTGTAGTGACCATTCACATGTCCTACAGCTCAGCTCCTATTGAAGTGATAGGTCAACACCGTGATGCCATGCTATGTCTTAATTTTACTAATTTTCTTTGACTCATTTTACAAGCAGCCAGTTTTATGTTGATCAGTATATTGGAACTATTTGTGCTGTTTCATAGCCGCTTTGCCAAGTGTGAAGTTTAAATGTGTCTCTTTAAACAGCAAACCGTGTAAGATAAGAGACTCGTGTGTAAATATATCTCCTCGGCTGGTGTCAGAAAGCTGCCGCTCTGCTGTCATACTGTGGTCGACACTGATAAAGGAACTGACGTGAGACCGTTCATGTTATATGTTGCACTCGCCATGAACTCTGTGCTATGTGCCTTGCCCAATAATAGTGGTTGTAACACCTATAGTCCTTATACTCGCTGAAATATTCTAAGTGTGACCAGTGTCGGACTGGGGTGACAAGGGCCCACCAGTAACATTGACTTTGGGGAGCCCACTTTTCACCTGCATGCAAATATTATACTACCTTCGTTCACAAATTTACCTATATCTCTATATAATAATAAACTGGGGAGCGTGGTTAATGAATGATGAGATGCTGTTTTTTTCTGTACAGATTGAATCAAGGGAATTATGCCAAGTACTGCCCGCACAGTGGGGTTGGGGGCCCAGATCTACACAGTGGCCCACCGAAGGATTCCCCTGTTACCCTGTGGGCCAGTCCGAGCCTGAGTGTGACCTATAGAATAGGATGTGCTGCGCAGAGGACAGCTAGTCTTCTCTAAAATGCAGCTACCAGACCAGATGAGATCCTCAGCTTCATACTTGGTGGCTGCAGAATTTTGCAATCCTGCCAAAAGAAAAATAGTTAATGTGGTTAATATGACTCTGAAAACCTTCCAATAATACATGCAAGTCAAATGTTCTTAAAATATATATATATATTTTTTTTGCACTTACAATAATGGTAATATTGTCCAAAGTTTCCAGGACGCCTAAAGAAGACCTGTCACCAGGTCAAAAGTAAGTCAACTGCAGAAAAGAAAACAGAGTGGCGCTCCTCTAAGATAATATTGTATGGAAAATGTGGGAGATCAAGAACAAAATGCTACTCACCTTGTTTAAAAGATGACAATCGCTAGGTACAGGGGCGGACATACTATTGATGCAACCTGTCCAGCCCACAGAGGCCCTAGAAGTAAGGGGCCACCTCCAAAGCAGGTGGAATTATGCATTATGATGCACTATCGGACTGAGAAGGGCCCATATATTGGTCTTGCACTGGGGCCATCTTAATATCTGTGTCCGCCACATGCTGAGATATCATGAATCGATGAGGCTGCACCTCACCGGTCAGTCCAGTTCATAAAGAACACGCAGGCCCCGAAGATACAATGGCAATTAGTAAATTTTTGGAGGAATGAATGGACGCCCCATTGGCTGTAAATATAAGGATATATTTTATCTGTATTGTATAAGATAAAGCATGTTTCAAAAGTGTACCCCTTTCTTCCTCAGGATCTATACAAAACACTAGTATCTTCAAGGTCAAAAGTGGCAATTTTTTTGTTCTTATGTTATTCCCGCTACTTTCCTGAGTATGCCGTTCTTTTTTTTTAAATCTACCATTTGGGTCTTTTTGTCTAGTTTTAAATTTAGTGGTCTTTGCCAAGGTGGAATTGCTCATAGGACTCTCTGGGGCGTGTCTTTGGGCTGCACTGCATTATTACCCTATAAGCAACACCCCCTTGATAAAGACCATTAAAATCTGCACTAAATAAAAAGGCTCATATCCCTGGAACTGTATGGAGGATTTAATAAATAAATAAGTAAAAGTGCCATCTACAATCCCTACTTTTCCAAGAATTCCTCCATCCCTCCCAGGAATTAGATACTGTGATGGTTAGATGGTGGTGAAGCTCTGTCACCCCAATTGAGCTCATGTGCTGTGATTGCAAGAACCCTATGGGTTGTTTGATGACAGCCAGGGGCCCATTTCAGACCTCTGCTATAGCACTCATAGCAGAGGCATAACTAAGGTTTTTGTTTAGGGGGGCAAACTTTTAAGTAAGCCTTTAACCAGGTAACCCTGATTACAACTATGGTGACACACCCTAATAGTGGATGTAGGAGAACCTCAGCAGATGACCAAGCTAATATCTCTATACAAAGACCAGCACTGATATTACCGCCATACAGTGGCCATATAGTTGTAGATACCAGTCCTGCAGAACATGTAATAGATTACAGCACAGTTATAGATAGTGACTAACAGCTGACGTTCTTTCTGATGGAGTCATTAACTTTCCCTGTGTTTTCCATCTGGCCCAGACCGACATGATAACTTCTCCAGCCAGAACTCGGCTGCTGAGATTACAACAAAGACAAATTTGACTTCTCACATTTCCTGCACCATTTCCATCTATTCCCAACCTGCCTTAATGCCTTATTCTACTAATACCACAATACTGCGCTGCTGCTGCCATATGTGTCCATATTACTGTACCTGCTGTGTGCTACTGTGTGCCCTCTAGATGGTAAAACAACCCTCTGGAATATATTAATGCCCTGTGCACATGCCCTAGTAAACAGTGCCCACATTCTGCCCCCTAGAAAGTAATAATGCCCTGTGTGCCCCTTTGACAGTCACAAAAACCAGAGTGCCCCATAAAAATAAGTTCCCACTTAACCTTTAATAATGTTCTGAGTCTCCCCCCATATACAGCTCCCCTCTACACAGTATGATGCCCCACACAGTATACCGACCCCTTAGTAGCCCCAAACTGTTTGATGGTTCCAACATTGTATGATGGCCCCCACACTGTACAAAGACTACACATTTGCTCCCACACTGTATGATGGTTCCCTCACTGTAATCCCCACACTGTATAATGGCCCCCTCACTGTATGATGGCCCACTCAATAGCCTCCATATAGTATAATGAACCTCATAGTCCTCCATATAGTATATTACCCTCACGATAGACCTCCATATAGTATAATGCACTCCCCATAGGTATCTATTTAGCATAATGCACTCCTTATTGACCTCCATATAGTATAATACACTCCTCATAGGCCTCCATATAGTATAATGCACTCACGATAAGCCTCCATATAGTATAATGCACTCCCCATAGGTATCTATTTAGTATAATGCACTCCTATAGGCCTCCATATATTGTAATGCACTCCCCATAGGCCTCCATGCAGTTTAACATACTCATAAAAAATACAATACACACCAGTCACCTCTCCTTCTCATTCCCCCACTGCTCGAAGCACCTGCTCATCTCAGCACAGTGTACGCCATGTACTGATGTCATCGCGTCCACTGTCAATGTCTGGGTCATTGACATCAGACACAGAGAGGTAATGATGGTAATGGGAGCATGTTGCTCCCTGTCTCATCATTGCTTTGAAGTGTATCGGCATCCAGCCATCCAGCCAATACCATTGAACCCTGCTCAATAGTCCTATAGTGGCCGGGTGACAGTGCAGGGAGATCAAGTCTCTCTGCTTTGCTGCAGAGTGTAACTGTATGGGCGCTCTGTATATGCTGATTCAGTTCCAGTAGCACAGTTCCGGATAGCCCCTTAGAGAGTGCAGCCCGGTGCGACCACACCCTCTGTTCCCCCCAAGTAGCTACGCTACTGATGTAATAGTAAGCAGGTACTGAGTATGCCACCACAGAACAGACAGACCAACAGTTGAGGGGTTTAATAACAGGAATCAGGTTCTCCTCGCAGGGAGGAAGCAATGGAATATAATTAGCAACAAAACAGTGCAAAAATATGGGAGTCAAACAGTGTAACAGAAGTGAGCAGGATTTCTTGAGAAAAGAACACTTATCAGTCTGATGAGGACTTGCTTGTAGGGTCATCTTCTCCAACGTAGGTGCCGAGAAACAGCGGCACTTGTTGGCCCTCTGTTGTCCGTTCGCTGAGTAGTCTCTAGGAGCCCGCTGCCTGGGCTTTTTAGTTAATGTGATATGCACAGGCTCTGAGTCTTTAGCTTTTACAGCACAGTCTATTCCGGGAAAACGATGGTCAGTCTATTATTAAGTCTCTCACCAGGAATCAGGGGCTCTGCACTGATACTGTGGGTACAAGGGGTCACAGTCTCTGTACTGATACCACGGGTACCAGGGGGTCGCAGTCTCTACACAGGCCAATGTCTCTACCCGGGTCTCAAAGCGCCCCTCTCCAGTCACAGTAGAGTCCGCTTTCATGTACTCACAAGATGCAGTCTTTCTGGGCAATCTCCCTGTATTTGTCCTCTGACCGGGTGCTCTCTCTCTCTCCTGGAGCGCAGCTGCACCCTGCTCTGACCGCTGCTCTCGCTGCTCATGCCGCTCTGTTCCTTGCACGCACGCCTTTCCCGCTCTCTGCCCGGCTTCCTTCCTGTCCCAGTCTCTAAGTCTGCCCCCTGGGGAACCTGTAGCACAGCTCAATGGTTCCAGGCACAGAGCCCAGAAGGTAATCGCCCCCGGACTCTTCTTGTGCTTCACCTCCTTACACTGACTCACAGTGTTTTATATATTCTGCTGCCATGAACTAATAATGAGCATGAAGATTTGAGAAAGGAATGCTTTAATAGAAATACAATCGAAAAAAAGAGCATAGTGTTTCATTCTAATTCTCAGACCTTCATCAGACGGATTGCTATTTAGAACAAGGAATATGGATGAAGTGCAGTGTTAGAAACGGGTAGCAGCCCAAATGAGAACTCATATCATTTTGGCTGCACACTCGAGAGTGCCAGATCCTTTTTTGTACTTTAGTATATGGAGTGGTATCCTATCTGATCTCCCACCTACACGGACTAACGTATATCCTTGTATGAGGATGTCCCACCACAGGTCAAGATAAAATATTACTATATTATATTATATTATTATAGCGCCATTTATTCCATGGCGCTTTACATGTGAGGAGGGGTATACATAGTAAAAACAAGTACAATATTCTTAAACAATACAAGTCACGACTGGTACAGGAGGAGAGAGGACCCTGCCTGCGAGGGCTCACAATCTACAAGGGATGGGTGAGAATACAGTAGATGAGGGTAGAGCTGGTCGTGCAGCGGTTTGGTGGATCGGTGGTTACTGCAGGTTGTAGGCTTGTCGGAAGAGGTAGGTCTTCAGGTTCTTTTTGAAGATTTTGATGGTAGACGAGAGTCTGATATGTTGGGGTAGAGAGTTCCAGAGTAGGGGTGATACCCGAGAGAAATCTTGTATGCGATTGTGGGAAGAGGAGATAAGAGGGGAGTAGAGAAGGAGATCTTGTGAGGATCGGAGGTTTCAAGCAGGTAAGTACCGGGAGACGAGGTCACAAATATATGGAGGACATAGGCTGTGGATGGCTATGTATGTAATGGTTAGGGTTTTGAACTGGAGTCTTTGGGTAATGGGGAGCCAGTGAAGGGATTGACAGAGGGGATGAGGCCGGTGAATAGCGGGGGGACAGGTGGATTAGTCGGGCAGCAGAGTTTATAATAGATTGGAGCGGTGCGTTCTGTTATGTCCAAATTTAACACTTTGGAATATTTTGTTCTCATCTGAGATCAGTGGTGTCTCACAGAGTCTTCACTTTTCTCCTCCATTACCATTACAATGTGCATAGGGGGTTGCTGGAAACTGGCTTCTGGCCAAACAAGCATTAAAATATTGGAAATTTCTTTAGTGTATGCAGAAACAAAGCTTTGTCTCTAAGTCTCTTTGGACTACAGTCAGAAGGAGCACAGGTTGAACTTTAAAGGGAATTTCTTCTTACTTAAATGCATGTAATTGGTGCTAAAAATCAATTTTGCAATTGGGTTTCACTAAAAATTTTGCCTCCTAAAGCCTCTACACTGTTTGTTGCTGGCTGCAGAATGAATTAACAGGGTTGGACACGTTACCTTTAGTTTAACAGAAAATGTGTTGGGAACATGACTTTGTGACATAGTCATGGTCTTGGATCAAGATTTTCAGTAGGCAATTCCCATCCACAGAGCATAAAATCATGGCCAGAAAAACGGCTGACATCAGCTTTCTATGGTGCGCGCTCATCTGCACTGCAAATGTGAAATATTCCATAAATAATTTTGGACGCCTCTTGTAACCTTTTCGGGTTCATTGCCCCTTTAATAAACATAATTAAGAAATAACGACATTGTCACTGCAATTCCCTGACACTTCTTTGGACTGTGGTGTATGCACAGCGTTACGTATACAGCGCTGGGACACTGTGCAGACGTACTCTGCTTAGTAAAGTACAAGTTTCTGTAGGACGCTCGCCATCTAGAAGGCTGTTTTCGGTTTGTTTTTCTGTGATTCTGGTTTTAGTGTTTTGCCGTCGGTAATTAGGAAACACATGCTGTCTCAGCCTTTTGATGTTCAGGACGCGGATTCTGCATCAGCTGTAATTTGGCATTCTAACTCATTAAAATATTAATAGGAAATTTACATTACCTCGAATGACCCTTGTGGGAATCAGATCACAAATTGCAACCGAAAATCTAAGATGCTGTTATCAGTTCGGTGATAATTTCAAGATTGAGACCACAATGTGTCTGATTGAAGATCGTTTGCAGCATACCATTTTCCTTAGAACTACTGTATGTGTGATTAGTCATCGACTTAATAGGAAACCTTAAAAAAGTTACATGAGATACAATATGGAAGTTTTATGTTGGATTGACAAATAGAGAAACCAGATCCTGTAACTTTGGGACCTTTAATGATGGGACGAGATGAGCTCGTTCTTCCCGGCGCCGGCACAGAGCGGTCATTGACTGCTGCTGCTGGTGATTAAGCTGCTCAACGTCAATAGAGTAGCTCTTCTTCTTCTGGGCTGCTCTGTCAACGGGGCATTACTGCCGACATCTTGCTGACTGACAGCTGGCTCCCCAGCAGTCATGGAAGAGAAGACGCTGCTCAGTCAACATGACATTAGCGGAAGCCACTGAATTGCCGGCAGGAGCAGTCAATGACCACTCGGTGCGAGCGCCTGGTACCACGGGCTCATGCGCATGCCATCATTAAAAGACCCAAGATATTTGTATATGTACAGTATATAGTATTTAGGCCCATAGTAAAAAAAAAATAGTCCTGGATAAACCCTTTGGTGTTCGTGTAGAAAACTGCCAGCACGTAGAAATAATCTGAATGTTACTGTTCAGATGACCGTTTTTTTACATGGATCAAATGTCTACATGAAAAAAAATTGCACTGAGCATTAGTTTCTTCCATATTTCTGATGAGACTCAACTATATAAGTTTTTGGGTATGGTAAGCAAAAAAATCAGATCCCATATGGATCAACCGTGTGGTTTGGATATGGATGCATACATTGCCATTATTAACATAGGAAACTAGTTTTGGTCTTGTGTATTTTATTGACTGTTTCAAAACGTTCGTTTTTTTTCTGGCTGAAAATTGCATGATGTTTTTATACTCTTGTGTGAACTAAGCTTAAGGACTCATTTAGATGTTAGTTTTTCTCTTATGAATTCGGTGTTTTTCACGGATGACACTCGTACCTACCACAGTCTATGGGGTAGTTCATGTGTGTGAATTTTTTTTCCTTGGACTAAGTGGTCGTGCAAAACCACGGAGACGTGTCTGATATTAAGCTGAGTGTTGGATCAAACTTGTAGATGCAAGCTTATGGAACTGTGAAAAAATCGGAGAGCACTCTGATGTCGTTTTTCATGGACTGTTTGATAGGAAAGCTTGAGAAACCTCCTTTATTTATTTTTCACCCAAGAAAAACTGATGAAAGTCTGACCAAACTCTGATGGTAAAAACTGACACTCTGACCAAACTCTGATGAAACTCTGATCAAAAACACTGGTGAAACTCTGACTGATTTTCTCATATGAAAAAATCACTGAAGTATCAAAGATCCCTTAAGAGACAGAATTTAATATATGTATTTATAAAAATTGTGCTCATAAATGTTTATCAATATAATAAGGTGTACTATAACTCAAGGCCTGCATGTAGGTGTAAGCAGGTCACTGGATGCAACACGCAGACAAGGACAAGGCGGAAGTAAGTAACCATCTTAACTATTTATTCTCCAGGTGCAAAAATAGGAAGGGGCATTTTGAAAAAGAAAGTGCAGGGTATTTACAGAGTACAATATTCAATATACAATAATAGCAAGGTTGGTATCTGTCACTACAACCATCCTCTTTATGTTCCAGGCCCTAGTGGGGGTCTCAAGTTCTTCCTGCTATGCTGCAAGTCTTTGTGACAAAGTCAGTCAATGTTGACTGGGCCACCCACACTCTGTTCAGTCCCTACCCTGTCTGATGCTCCACCTCAGACTGATCCCTGTACCATACGTCAATGTCGGAAGTAAGGGTACCGTCACACAGTGAAATTTCCATCGCTACGACGGTACGATTCGTGACGTTCTAGCGATATCGTTACGATATCGCAGTGTCTGACACGCAGCAGCGATCAGGGATCCTGCTGAGAATCGTACGTCGTAGCAGATCGTTTGGAACTTTCTTTCGTCGCTTGATCACCCGCTGACATCGCTGGATCGTTGTGTGTGACAGCGATCCAGCGATGTGTTCGCTTGTAACCAGGGTAAACATCGGGTAACTAAGCGCAGGGCCGCGCTTAGTAACCCGATGTTTACCCTGGTTACAAGCGTAAACGTTAAAAAAACAAACAGTACATACTTACATTCCGGTGTCTGTCCCCGGCGTTTTAGCTTCTCTGCACTGTGTGAGCGCCTGCCGGCCGGAAAGCGAGCACAGCGGTGACGTCACTGCTCTGCTTTCCGGCTATGGCGCTTACACAGTGGAGAGAAGCAGAACGCCGGGGACAGACACCGGAATGTAAGTATGTACTGTTTGTTTTTTTTACGTTAACGCTGGTAACCAGGGTAAACATCGGGTTACTAAGCGCAGCCCTGCGCTTAGTAACCCGATGTTTACCCTGGTTACCCGGGGACTTCGGCATCGCTCCAGCGCCGTGATTGCAAAGTGTGACCGCAGTCTACGACGCTGGAGCGATATTCATACGACGCTGCGACGTCACGAATCGTGCCGTCGCAGCGATGGAAATTTCACTGTGTGACGGTACCCTAACAGCATGGTTCACTCACGCCTCTCCTCACTGTGGTAGACAATCACTTCTTGATAAGAATCCTCATCAGATCTTCAGTGCTTGACCTGCGACGGCTGTCTGTTGGGATACGGACAGATGAGGGCTGGGCCTTGGGTCTGGCCATGCGAAGTCTGGTCTCTGGATCTTCACCGGCGAAGGGCTGGACTTCAGGTCTTGAGCAGTGTGGTCTGGTCCACGGATCTTGCCTGGTTCAGTCTTGATCTATCTTGCTGGTGCAAAGCAGCCCGCTGGTCTGGTACCCCTAGTGTGTTCCGGTATCTCAGTTGCGGAGTCCCACCAAGCGCACATCCTGCTTCTCTATCTCATTGGTGCCAAATCTCTTCCCCTCTTGTCACTCCTGCCTTTTGTATAGAAGAACTGCATCACAAATGTCACTGACCTGGTACGCCACCTAGACTCGTCCTTCTCGTACACTCTCCCCATCTTATTGGTTCCGCAGGGTTTTGTTTGGGCAGTAGCTGGCAGTTTTTGATCACAAATACCATACAGCTCTGAGAAATCTCATCTTCCACAGCACACCCTCTTACATAGGAGAGAAAGGTATTTAGTGGTCTACAAAGGATCAAGCTAACTTATGAAAAATTAAATTTTGTGAACTTCTATCAAATTTCCAAATATTTGGGGCAAAGGACATAAATTTTTTGTATTACTAAAAGAAACTCTATATCTTGGGAGGTAAAAGGTTCTAGATTTTTATAGTCTGAGTTGAGCTAATGTACACATCTATGGGTAATAACATTCATTAGGCATGTATGCATATCATATATTAGTATGCAAGATCTTCAGTCAGCATGACATGAACAGGAGCACGTAAATATTTGATAACGATCATTAGAAAGCACAATTTATTACATTTCTGAGATTTTTGGATTATTTCGTATGTTATCCATCACATATTGAAGATCTATATTTTTTTCTTTCACAGGAAGAGAAATTCTATCAGTGCATCACAGGAGATGGCCTTCAGCTTCCTGTTCCTCAACTCTAGGAGGTCACCACGGGAAGTGTTTATGTATAAATGCAAAAGCATCTCTAAAAACAGGATGTTAAATTTTCATACCAAAAACATGAATTTCTTTAAGTGAAATACAACCTAATAGTGAGTTACAAAAAACAGCAACACAGAAAACTATAGATTTCTACTACCACTTCCTTGTTACAACGGAGCAAGTTTCACCACAGTGTCTTTGTCAAAAATCTAGTTTACAAGCAGCAAAGACACGACCTGGGAGGCCTCATTAATTTTTTTATCAAACAATCAAACATATCTATTAGGACCAAATTAGTTGGTTTTAGTAGTGTGGGTGGAAACCAGAATTTTTATGCAGATATTGTCTTCAGTTGGACGTGAGCCCAGTGCTGCAAAGAAATGTGCTAACCACTGAGCCACCATGCTAATCCTTCTGTTTTCTTCATTTACTAGAATTGCAAGTCATACTTTATAATAATATTAGAACCATTCTATGACAGATTTGTCATATACACAATTTAGCCATCCAGGCCAACAACAGATAGTTGGAGTGATAATCTTTGCATCTATTCTGTAAAAATAATTGTTTACTTAGGAGCACAAGAAGTGTTGGGTTGCGGTAACATAGACCCACCAGAGATAATTATTCTGAAGGTTCACAATCCATCAAAACACAACTTGTTCATGTCCTCTTTTATTATCACTCTACACATAGGAACTATGATCGAGAAAATCCAATAAGTTGTTTATGTTCAACCCACAAGAAATAGACTGTAGTGGTAAGTCAATATAATGGAGTCTGGACCAAAGAGAGGATACTCTGGTATTCTGGAGGGCCAGTCTAACCTAGGGCTGTCATCTTGCTTGAGCTCCTGTTTTCAACTGTAAACATAAGCTTAAAAAAATTACTAAAATGACTAGTAATGACCATTATCTTGAATGCAAAATAGGAGTGCTCCATAGTGAAGTACTGGTGATAAGAAACAGGGAAGAATAGTTGGAATCTGCTCACCTTGAACAATATCATTGACCATATCATTAACATGGTACCATTACCAGTGACCAGTATCGACCTACTTAGATGACATTAAAATTACATCGGTCAAGCCTTTCTTTTCAGTAAGTATCTTCAGATAACCCTAATTTTCTGGTGATGATCTAAAGTGGTAGATGTCAGCATCCAAAATGTGTCACCATCATGCACCATCGACTGAAGAATGAAATGGCTCAGGCTAAGCCTTTGTTCACCCAGGGCATATTAGGTTTGGTGCCCTAGCCCCGAGTCTACCTATCCTGGCCAAAGCAGAGTGCTTTGTTTGGATCTGACCAGGCAATGGGGCCGTATCTACCACCACCTTTTCTTCATCTACATCTCCGTGTTCAAGAATAGTCAGATAAACAGATATTTTTGGCACAAAGGGGAATCTTTTTAAATTTAACAATCCTAAACCATTGCCTAATTTCTTTTGATCTTTTCTAACTAGTTGAATAGTGAGTATTAGTGATGAGTGAGTGTACTCGTTGCTCGGGTGACCTCCGAGTATTTATGACTGCTCAGAGATTTTGTTTTCATCGGCAGCTGAATGATTAACAGCTAATAGCCTGCTTGATTACATGTGGGGATTCCCTAGCAACCAGGCAACCCCCACATATACTGGCTAATAGCTGTAAATCATTCAGCTGCCGTGGGATGAAAACTAAATCTCCGACCAGTCATAAATACTCGGAGGTCACTCGAGCGTGCTCAGGAAAACCCGAGCAACTAGTATACTCTCTCTTCACTAGTGAGTATATATCATACACTTTATAATCGCAGGTAGTGTTGAGCATTCCGATACTGCAAGTATCGGGTATCGGCCGATATTTGCGGTATCGGAATTCCGATATCGAGTTCTGATATTTTTGCGATATCGGGAATCGGTATCGGGATGCATATTCTTGTGTAAAATAAAGAATAAAAATAAAAAATATTGATATACTCACCCCTCCGGCGGCCCCTGCTCTTAGCGGTGCCTCCGTTCCTAAGAATGAGCGCGTGAAGGACCTTCGATGACGTCGCGGCTTGTGATTGGTCGCGTGAGCGGTCACATGAGCGGTCACGCGACCAATCACAAGCCGCGATGTCATCGAAGGTCCTTCACACGCTCATTCTTAGGAACGGAGGCTGCCGGTTGCAGCAGTTACAACCAGGGCGCGTCCGAGGGTGAGTATATCCCTATTTTTTATTTTGATTCTTTATATTACACATGAATATGGATCCCAGAGCCTGAAGGAGAGTTTCCTCTTCTTCAGACCCTGGGAACCATCCAGGATCACTTCCGATATTTGTGTCCCATTGACTTGTATTGGTATCGGGTATCGGTATCGGTGATATCCGATAATATCCATGATATTAGCCGTGATATCCGATACCGATACTTTCAAATATCGGAAGGTATCGCTCAACACTAATCGCAGGAGATACTGTATGTTTTCGGCTTTAATCTTGGCTGAGTTCCTCAAGACTTATTTCTTACATATATATATTTCTTTGTACATCATTTCATGAGACTCAACCACGGGTGGAAAGTGCTTGGATGTTCAGGTGTTACACACTCAGGCATTCCGTAAACATGTCTCCTCTTATCACTAGATTTAACAATTGCTCATCTAACCACAAATCAAAGCTCAGACAGTGCCAACCTATGTCACATCATGAGTTGGAATCTCTAGGCTCATAATTATAAATGATAAAATAAAACCTAACTAATGACATATTGGTACTTGATTTTTTGAGTATATAATTATTTATATTATATATTATATCATTCCCTTCCTGGCTTTGCCTTCCAGCAGTTCCTTGTGGAAGATGGAAACTGTTCAGCTGTCAAATTGCTGACACGGCTCATTCCAGGCACAGTCCGTATCAGGCCTAGTATTTTATTGACAGTCTTTGGAACGCATTAGTAATTATGGCCTAGTCATAACTTGAAAGCCATTTGTTATTAACAATATCATTTACAGTATCCAAGTTGCAAATTATTTTTACTAACCAAATTCCTTGAAAAGGGCCTTCTCAGTAATAAGTAGAGTATTCAGAACTGATAATGATATAGATCAGTATGATCATAAGTCATGATATTATAATCTGCAGACATGGTTGCTCCTTCAGACTGGCCAATAGTCTCCTACAATTAGTATAGCCTGGAGACTAGGATGACATAAATATATTTTCAACTTTTAGACATTTTTCACCAGGATAATTTTTGAAAAACACAAACACAACCATATATGCAGGCCATACCCCTTTTATATGCAACGTTTATCACCCCTTTAAAGGTGCTTTTTTTTGCAAGCCACACCCCAGTCCATATCCCTTTCCTTCCCCCTGAGCGTGCAGGTGAACACTGGGGCTGAGACTACAACCTCTACAAACCATGGGGTTACCCATCTACCTTTAGTAACAAAGTCACTGGCTGCGTTATTGCACCCTAAAGAAATAATGTTAGGATACAGTAAGGTGAGGGTGAGCAAAAGTAATAATAACAGAGTGTAGAGGAGCTTTTTTTTGCACAAAGCTCTCCAGAACCCACACTATAATTTAACCCAACCTTTTATGTATTCATAAACTAGAAGGTGCTCAAGTTCTCAACTGAAACACAGAATTAATCTGGATTGCCGTTTTCATAAGAACTCAACATTTTTACTTTTAGCTTTATCAGATATATGGAGGTACCAAAGTACTGGAGGATCTTATGGTGGGCACAAGCAATGGAATAAAAATAGATCCCTGAAAGTTCAGCAGTAGACATTGGTTGTTGGTTGTTTCTTGATTAGTGTGGTTAGGAGCCACCCAAGAAATTCTCAGAGGAAAAGGCTGATTGGGGAAATGCCATGTCTGCCACCATACATGTCCTTTCCGTTCTGCTAATGACTGAATGACCTAAAATTAATATCCTCCATAATACAAATTTCTTACTTCTGTCTCCAAGACTTTTTTTCCTGCTGCATTAGTTATCTAGAATGCACTACCCCAGACAATCAGGTTCATTCCCAATATCTATGTGTCACCCCAGGAGTCCGGTTACCGCAGTGGTATTGCCTCTCTCGCAGGGGGTGATGTCATGCCTGGAAGCAAGGAGGGATCCCCTTAGCAGGTAACACAGCATCCAACACCTTTCCTGACTCAAGACCAGAAGGGGGAGCTCTAAACCCAGTTTCAGGGGAGCATACCCCATAATTTCTGGCCTGGGGGCGGCATTAGTTAGAGTGGGTGTGAGGGAGCAGACAGTGAAGGAGGAAGAGGCAAGTGAGGAGAACCTGGAGGATTGGAGCTATGACTGAGTGAGCTCACCCCAGGACTGAGTGCCACAGACCAAACACTGGAGTTCGTGGTTATGTGGGACTGCAGGCCCAACAACTAAAACCGGAGGGCAGGAGATTGCAGGTCTCCTGGCCCCAGTTGACACCCTGAGGCACAGCAGCATACCAGAGCCCGGAGTCATCACGAGGGAGTGATATCTGGAACAGGCTCAAGCTGCCTGCCATGCGGGGAATGTTCTATTTCATGGACAGACAGTAATAGGGACTTGTGGAGAGCTTAAGGCATCAAGGACCTAGGGAGCAGCGCAGAGGGAAGGCCTCCAAATCCACTTGGCAAGGTGGACCCTGAAATGCTTCCAGGCTGCCCGGACCTCCATGACCACCTGTCACCAGTGCCCAGGACTGCACCTGCAATTAAAGGTAAAGAAACTACAGTCCCTGTGTCCTCCAGTCATTTCCTGCACCCTCATTCCTGTACCCCAATGCCACAATCCCTCTTAAACTGTTCTCGTAGCCCTGGGGCTCCGCTCCACCTGTAGGGAGCAGAACCATCTCAGCTGCAACACCATCGGCCCCATTGGTCCCCTTAAGCAATGTTGGCCACTCATTGGCAAACACCACAGGTGGCGTCACGTGAAATCCCCTACAAACATTCCCTCATCACTTTTATTGCACGCTCAGGGCCACGGACCGGGTCATTGCTGCCATGACCACCCCTTTAAGAACTGTCCGACCCGCTTCCGAGTACCCCACTGTCCTAGCGGACGTCGCATCTACAGTTATAAACATGCCCTAAAAACACATTTTTGTAGACAGACCTATCACATCACTTCACCAATCTAACTTTTCTCAGTTCTCCCTTCGTATACTTTCCATAGATTATAGTTCTTTCTATCAACTGCTTCCACACTGCATGCACTCAGTAGCACTTTATATCTAGACATACACAAACACTGGCTGGTGACCATTTCTTGCAGCTTTACATGAATACTCACATTTATTATAAAAATGTCTGGATCATACAAAAAACAAGCTTTAAATACTACTTCATTATTATTATGGGAGGCCATACATTTTAGATAAATGGCTATTTAAGCATTATGAGGATATAATGAGTCCACCAAAGTGGGAGCTGCTCTTACAAACCATCTTGTATTCATGGGAGCCCCCATTATGTCATGAATATACCCTAAAATTGTATTAGAATAGTGACTATGTTCACAGGGTATCCTCTTTAACAAATATCAATTAGACCTTACTAATGATACGTCCTCTGTTTGCAACCACAGCAATAAAGATAATGATAAAATTAAAATTGGACTTCTACATGTTCTTCATAGGTTGAAGGCTTAAGGAGCCCAAGACTGCTATTAGTGTACAAAATAAAAAATTGTCTAGGGCCTAAAAAGGATTGTTTTTTTCTGACTAGAGTTGGTGCAATCGATGTTCAGGGCCCAGTCTAGGTCAGTAGTCTTTGGCTGCTGGACTGGAGCCATAAGAACAGCCTTCTACCTGCCAGCAGATCTTCTTTTGATTAGCTTGTTTGGCATGATGTCACATTGCCTCAATGATGGCTGGGGAATCGAGAGAAGAGCCTCAGATGCTGAGAGGTAGAAGGAGGTTCTGATGGCTCTCGTCCAGGGCCTACAGATTACAGACCTGGCCGCCTGGTAATCAAAATTTGCACCAACTCTATTTTGCATTCAATATAGAAAATAGTGGTAAATAATAATTATATTTCTATAGAGCCAACATATTCTGCAGAACTTTACAATTAAGCTGGGATATGTACAGACAATAAAGACATTACAGAGTAACACATAATTCAACAGTTACAGTCAGAGTGAGGACCGAGCTCGCAAGATTACAATCTATAAGGAAATAGTGGGGTACATTAGGTAGTACAGTTAACAAGTCCTATTTGGTGCATGGAGGATGTGGAGACAGATGAGTAGGAAGGACCAAGTTCTAAGGAAAATTTAGAAAGAGGGAAAAGGAAGCAGTTAGATTAGTGAAGTCAGGTGATAGGCCCGTCTAAAGAGATTTTTTTTTTAAAGCATGCTTAAAAATGTGGGGGCTAGGTACTAATTGGATAATTAAGGGTCATGCATTCCAAAAGACTGGGGCAGCACGAGAGAAATCTTGGAGATGGATATGGGAAGTTTAGATTATGGAGGATGTTATTCTTAGATCAGTTGCAGAACGAAGAGCACAGGTAGGGTGATTGTAATGAGGGAGGACATGTATGGTGGTGCAGAACTGTGGAGCGCTTTATGGGTGAGAGAGAAGTTGATATTGTGCTCTCTAGAGGATGGGTAACCAGTGCAATGACTGGCACAAGGTGGAGGCATCAGTGAAGCAGCTAGGCAGAAATACAATCCTGGCTACCGCATTCAGGATGGTTTGGAGAAGCAAGAAGTTGGTCAGAGGGAGACTGATCAGTAGAGAGTTGCAGTAATCCAGAGGAAAATGAATAAGAGTGACTATGAGGCAGTTTAAAGGTGAGAACAGGTTGGATTCTGGAGATGTTTTTAAGATGCAGATGACATCATAGCGCAAGTGATTGAATATAGAGAAAAAAGGAAAGTTCTGTATCAAATCTGACAGGTCCTGCATCACCACCCGGCACAGGAGAGCAAGTGCCGGGGCCCTGGACTGACAGGGGGCCCATCGCCGTTGGGGACACGGGCACACTATGGGGCTGTGAGTAGGGGCTCCTAGTGCCAGCTCTGGCACCACCACCCCACACTGCACCTTAAACTGTTTCCAATACTCACTTCTCCCGTTCCCCGCCGCTCCTGTCTGCCGTCTCCTCAGCGTCTTCTGACTCTGTGACATCTCATTGCAAAGGGCCCGATGACTTCACTACAGCGTGCCCTCTGTGCAGAGAGTCAGAAAATGCTGAGGAGGCTGGAGCAGCAGTGACCGAAGCAGAGATGATCGGGGAGAGGTGAGTATTTGATTATTTTTTTTTTATGAATGTAGGAATAAATGGGGCCTATTATACTGTATGTAGCAATATAGGGGACTCATGATAGTGTATGGAGGACTATATGGGCCCATTAGACTGCATGGAGCAATATAGGGCACCAATTATTCAGTATGGAAATCTAACCCCAAGACAGCGAGCGTGATGCTTTGGAGTTATGGTTGAACCACCCAAGGCAATTGCAATATTGGAGATAGGTAGGTTAGTAGAAGGATGAAACATGAGAAGTTCAGTTTTGGTGAGACTCAATTTCTGATAGAGGGGGACATGATGTTAGAGACAAGTGGTCAGACAATTATTGGTATTTTGTATTAAGGTGAGCGTGATGTCAGTGTAAAATAGGTCCACCCACAGCTTACAGTGGAAAACAGATGTCTCATATCTTTACATTGACACGCTGCTAGGAGCATATGGAGTTGTATAGATCCAAGTACATGAAATAGCTGTGCTGATAAATCACATATCATGACCACTTTACGATTAAAATTCTCCAACTGATAATATCTTACGTATTATGTGTGCATGTCCGTGCCTGTGATCTGTTGTGTATTAAGCATGGCTTAGCTGAAGGCATCTCCTATTAAACACTCTCCTGGAGACCTCTGACCTGCAGTAGACCCACCAGGAGATGGTTGCCTAGCTCATAATCCACTAGGTTTGCTCCTCTAATTTATAAACTGTGTAATTAAGGGCACCCCCATAGCTTTTCTTCTTTTTTTTGTCCTAATTGGGATCTGCTTTTTGTTAAATCTGATTTAATCATTTGCTCGGAGACTGAGACGTTTATACGGCCTTCTCCATGGCTGGCTGGTGTGAAGAGTGAGGAATACATATTTAATATAAATGGCTTGTTACGCAATGTTTGCAGTCATATTACAGTCAGAGCTTGTCGATTGTGAAATTTTAATGAACTAATACATCATTATTATTCTATAGACTCTGGAGCATTAACACTTTTCCTTAGAGCGTTGACTTAACTATGTTGACTTTGTCATGCAGTGATTCCCCAACTTGTGGCTCTCCAACTAATGCAACCTACAGCTGCGCATGCAAAGGCTGTCAGGGCATGCTTGGAGTTGAAGTTTTGCAACACCTGGAAAGATTCAGGTTGAGAATCACAGATATAATGCACTAAATATCTAAAATTTATCACATTACTAGTCATTGCAGGAGAAATGGTACAGAACATCTTGAGCAATGGCATAAAAAAAAAACTACCTTAGGCTATGTGCACACGTTGAGGATTAGCCTTAGGAATTTCTGGTGCGGATTCTGCATGTCTTGGCAGAAAACGCAGCTGCGGATTTGTCGTGTTTTTTGTGCGGATCCGTAGCGTTTTTGGTGCGGTTTTGCTGCGGATTTTTTGCGGATTTCCTGCTTTTTTAACCCCTGCGGATTTCTATAATGGAATGGGTACAAAAACACTGCAAATCCGCAAAATAGAAGTGACATGCTACTTCTTTTAATCCGCAGCGTTTCGGCACTGAATTTTGCACACCATGTGCACAGCTTTTTTTTTTCTCATTGATTTACATTGTACTGTAAATCAATTACGGATCTGCAGCGTTTCTGTACCGCAAAAAAACGCTGCGGATCTGCAGCAAATCTGCAAAGTGTGCACATACCCTAATGCAATGCTCACGATCCCAATATTGTTTCATACTTTAATGCTGGAATTGTCAAACATTATATTTAATCAGGTCTGACCTATCCTTAAATGCATATCTAGGGATTAACGTTTTCATTTCAGCAAAACAGGCTAAGAGATGCCCCCTATATGCTCTTTTCAGGTAGCAGGACCATAGTTACATAGGTTGAAAAAAGTCCTAGGTCCATCAAGTTCAACATCATATTTATGATCCTTCGTATTTCTGATGCTATCTACAATTGGAAAAATGCCCTCCAGATATCTTTAAAATGCAAAAAGGGATATCTGATTTGGGTATCAAGGCACATAGGTTTTACCTGGTTTATTAGAATACCAGGATTTCCTCCAGTGGGCTCAAGCTCTGATGCTATAATGGCCCCAAAGGTCCAGGAGAAGACAACACCATTTGGAGTTGACATTGGAGCTCATCACTTGCTATTAATCCTAGTTCTAGTCTCTAGCCGGAGACAATACTAGTCCGTCACCAAACTCATCCGGCCGTCTCTTCCCAAGGCTGCTAGAAATGACTAGCAGATTTCTCCCTATTTACACACAAGGGAGAAACGTGTCAATTATCTCCAGCAGCGCTGAGAAGAGTCAACTGGTGGCAGCGCAAGACTAGTTTAGTCTCCAGCTATGGTCCCCAAACAGATCTTCAAGGTATATTTTCTCTGAAACACTGGAGTGTTTCAGAAAATAATATACCTTGCTGCGATTGTTTGAGTAGTACGAATCGCCTTAGGCTTTTTTCACACTTCTGTCGGTACGGGGCCTTCGCTAAACGTCCGCGCGACATACTGACGGACATTGTGAAAATTCGGCACAACGTGGGCAGCGGATGCAGTTTTTCAATGCATCCGCTGCCCATTGTAAAGTCGCAGGGAGGAGGGGGCGGAGTTCCAGCCGCGCATGCGCGGTAGGAAATGACGGACCCGACGTACGAAAAAACATTCCCTTGAATCGATACCGATGCATCCAGTGCACGACGGACGCGACGTATAGCCATACGTCACGATCCGTCGGCAATACAAGTCTATGGGAAAAAAATGCATCCTGCGGGCACATTTGCAGGATGTTTTTTTTTCCCAAAACAACGCATTGCGACGGAGGCCAAACGGCGCAAGTGTCAAAGTAGCCTTATGGGTTCCCTTTAATAAGTCTTGCGTCATGACTGGGTATTTCTTGCATTTCATCAGTGTAGTCCAGTGTTTGTCTGGCAGAGTGTGACAACCTTAAGGCAATCTTGGGGTAGTTCTAATTCTCCTTAAAGAAACCAGTGTTAAAGAGTCGGACATTTAGCTATAAAGTAGCCTCTGTTCCACCTGAGACGAGCAAGCTCAGTTCTCTTAGTTCTAACGTAGAACGAAGGCTACCCCATAGCTCAATGTTAGACCCTTTAAGAAAAACTAGTTTGTCCTCCATGTTGTTATAATCACTGTGTAATAATTAATGATGGGCAAACATGCTCAGATAATGTCATATCTGGGCACGCTCAGGTGTTATTTAAGTATCTTGAGCCTGCTCGCATATTATGTTCCAGTCCCTGCAGCTGCATAATTTGAGGCTGTTAGACAGCCTGAACACATCTGGAGATTTCCTAACAAACAGGCAATGTGTTCAGGCTGTCTCACAGCCGCAAATCATGCAGCTGCAGGGACTTGAACATAATATGCGAGCAGGCCCAAGATACTCAGATAACACCCGAGCGTGCTCAGATAAGGCTACGTTCACATTTGCGTTGTGCGCCGCAGCGTCGGCGCCGCAGCGCACAACGCAAACAAAAACGCGGCAAAACGCACGCTAAAACGCTGCGTTTTGCGCCGCATGCGTCCTTTTTGGCCGAAAGTTGGACGCAAAAAAAATGCAACTTGAAGCGTTTCTTGCGTCCAACGCTTGCGGCCATGCGGCGCAAAACGCAGCACAACGCATGTCCATGCGCCCCCATGTTAAATATAGGGGCGCATGACGCATGCGGCGACGCTGCGGCGCCCGACGCTGCGGCGCTGACCGCAAATGTGAACGTAGCCTAAGATGTTATTCGGGCATGTTTGCCCATCTCTTGTAATAATCACCTCTGACAGTGGTTTACCTTACCTGAGGAAAAAAAGGATCAGATATAGAGAAATACAATATGCCCAATCCTTCTTTGCGTGAAACACCTGCCACAAGGATAGTCGAAAAAAAACAACCCATGCACATTAGCTTCCTAAATCTGTATATTCTACTGACATTGGTCTAATGTGCCTACTTTTAGCTGGAGTAATAATGACCCATTGAATTTAATACTTTGCACTATGAAATCATTAGCATTTGCAGCTATCAGACAAAGAAATATACAAAGGTCCTAGAAAAAAAAGCCACGTCACCCCAATGACAATATGCACTGATTTGCATCAGTTCCACACTCTCATCTAACATTGATCTCACGCCTCGTCTTTGAGACCCTTCTGGCTTGGACCATGGATGTGACAGTCCAAATCAGAAGCGGATCCTTTCACTTGCTTCTTGGGGTAGCGTTACAAAAAAAAAAAAAAAAAAACTGCCTAAATAATGGTATGGCCAATGAATTTTGGAGTCCTCTTGTATGTTCATTATTGCAGAAGTGGAATAGCCACAAATTCTAAAGCTCGGCTCCATGTTCACAGTCATTTGCAATGTCCGTGTGCTGAATGTCACTGTGTGTCTGGCACAGCTATAAACGTCCACAATTATTATTCTCTCGTCAGCCATTTAAAAGCCATATAAAAGAACTTTTTTTCAAAAGGCGTTTAACAAGCAAGGAAGGGGGAGAAAGAACACTTTCTGTGAAAAACCCCAAAATCCAATGAGCGGCATGTCCAGCTCGCTGACATTCTTTGACATGCCCTCGCAGGCACATTTGGACAGAAATACCTCTTTTATATTTATTATGCCTCTTTATGTTGTCTTGAGCTGCCACCGCTGATTTATTATGAACCGGTTTTAATAGCTTGAATGTCTACTACATGGATAAAAAATGTCTCTTAAGGCCAATTCCAATAAAACACAAATTACTCCCTCCCATTCCCCCCTCCCCCCAAAAAAATCTTCATTTCATTTCATGGGTATATTCTGGATTTTAAGCTTCTTTGACCAAAATGAGATGAAAAAAAAAAAATCCCTCTATTTGAACTTTCCAAAGTAAGCAAATATTTTGACATCATTGGATATGATAGTGCCCTATCTTATAAGTGCAAAGATGGAGAAATGCCAAGAAAAACTGTCTGAGGAGTAATTCCAAGGCTACACCGGCGACTTAGTTGCTGCAGAACTGCCGCTGACAGTAAATGGAGCAGTGCAAGTATTTATGTCTCCATCCCTGTAGGTTATAAAGGCTGAAACCATTTATAATGATTGTATCCAGCTGTCTCTTGCCTAAATTACAACCAAGGGAAGATGTGTTGTGTGTTTCAAGTGGTAATGATTCATCACAGATAGGTTATGAGCGCGCAGGCGTCTTCATCTCCATCTCTCCTCCATTATGTGCTTGACAGAGCAATGGGCAGGAGAAAGATTCCTGCTCCGAGATCATTGACATGAACTATAGGATGACATGGGAGGTTCATTAAGACGATGACTATATCCACTTTTTTTTCCTTTGCATGTTGTGTCATCTGTCTCCATATTGCAAAAGACTTCTCTGGATGTGTCAGTTTCTCTTTTCACCACTTCATAAAACGAATGGATGGTAAAAAAAAAAATTGTAGTCAAGAAAGGAAAACATCAGCTCGCCAGTTCCTGAATCTGTGTAATCTGGTTCACAAGTGCGGAACAGAGACAAGTTCTGGGCTGGTCCTCAGGTAGTCAGAATGGTAGGAGGTAAATATAGACGTTACAGTGTCCACAAAGGTCATTATGATTTAAAAAGAGAAAATACAGTAGTTTGACAATTAATGGCTTCACCCAACCACTAACCATGGGTGGAGAAAAAGGTTTGGTGTTATCATTCATAGTCTCTGAAAAAAGGCCACGAAAGCAAAAATTCTGCCGGGGTATGTAAACTTTTGAGCACAACTGTAAATGAGAAACTCATGTCTTCTGCGTTTCACTCCTATAGGAGTTAGTTTCTTAATCATAGCTATAAAATCCAGAAATATAGGTATACAGTCCAAAACAGTCTATATCATCCAGAATCATGTGTCCTATGCGTTTCGCACCTACAGGAGGTTCTCGTAGCTTTATAAACCAGAAATTTAGGTATACAATCCAAAACAGTCTATGTAATCCAGAAACATGTGTCCAATGTTCTTAAACATAGCTATATAATCCAGAAATATAGCTGTACAATCCAAGAACAGTCTATGTAATGTGTTCTATGCGTTTCGCACCTACAGGAGGTTCACTTTAGCTTTAGAAACCAGAAATGAAGCTATATAATCCAAAACAGTCTATAGAATCCAGAAACTTGTCCTATGCGTTTCACATCTACAGGAGGTTCTTAATCATAGGTATATGATCCAGAAATATACTTATATAATCCAAAACAGTCTATATAATCAAGAAATGTGTCCTATGCATTTTGCACCTACAAGAAATTCTTATAGCTTTATAAACCAGAAATTTAGCTATATAATCCAAAACAGAAACATGCATTTCGTACCAACAGGATGTTCTTAATCCTAGTTTTTTAATCCAGATCCATAACCATATAATCCAGACTAGTTTATATAATCCAGAAACAAATAGTAGGTGTACACTCCCGAAAATAGTGCACGGCAAAGCGAACGTGAGCTCTGCCGTCACCATTACAGTCTATGGCCCCGTCAGCGCATGCGTCCGTACCCCGTTTTGTGGGGGATTTCAGACGTATACCCCATCAGGGACATAACTAAACCTGTTTGTACATAGACTCCACAAACACAATAAAGCATTTGCGTCAATTAGGCTTCTCCCAATCCTCTCCTGGATGTCTACAACAATCACGGGTATCCAAACTGTTACACATAGCGGGCTCACATGTTGAGGTGTATCCTCTAAGCCCACGGTCCAGGTGGGAACAAGTGCCACAGGCATCGGCGCAGCAGCTAGATGGATCACATGGAACATGGACACGTAGCATGCAAACTAGAAGTTTAACAAAAATCCTGGAAACTACAGACAGATAGCAGAGTTACTGAGCATCTCAGGTACATAGCAGAGTTACTGAAGATGTCGGACAGATTGCATAGTTGCTGAAGAATGTAGACATCCAGGAGGCGTCATGGAGACTCAGACAAAACTTTGGAGTGCCAAGAAAGCCTAATACCATGGAAGCCAAACACAGCTAAGAAGATATCTCGAAAACAACAGGTGGGCATGTAGAAGAGGTCCTAGATAGGTATAGGTAGCAGACATCTCCAGAGTGACAAGAAAGTCTAATACCTTGGAAGCTGCAGACAGTCAGGAAGACGTTCTGGAAACTGCATCCAGGTTAATACTGGAAACCACAGGTGAGCAGGTAGCAATACTGGAAGCCACAGGTAGGTAGGTACCTGGAATTGGAAACTGTAGATTGCTAGGAAGATGTAATGGAAACCATACGCAGGTAGGTAGCGATACTGGAGACCGCAGACAGGTAGGTAGCAAGGTTACTGGAAATTATAGACAAGTAAATGAGCGTCTGGGAAACACAGACTAGCAGGAGGCGTCCTGATGAATGTGGACTACAAGTTTTAATGCAATACCAAGACCCAGGTGTGTCTGCAGTGAGCCTTTATGTAGGACCCAGAAATACAGCACATGTGTAAGAAGAAGGACCGGACCGTGGGTACCTGTTCTGTGCCGGGTCCGGAGCTGTCGGGGCTGTCACCTCTGTTGTCCGGGGGAATGTTTAAGGGACTGGACCGATCTTGGTATGCGGGAGCAGGGGGTGTGGCTAGAGCTTTGCAGCCGGAGCGGGCATGGAAGTGGTCAGTCTAAGGCTACTTTCACACTTGCGTTTTTCAGCTTCCATCGCAATGCGTCGATTTTGAGAATGCAGAATCCTTCTCTCTCTCTCTCTCTCTCTCTCTCTCTCGTACCCGGATATTTAATTCCCGGAATTTGTGGACGACGCATTCGTCATTACACTGGATGCGTCACACATGGTTTTCCCTATTTTCGTGACGTCTGTCGATAAGTCATTTTGCTGCACAACGATGGACAGCACAAAACACAAGTGTGAAAGTAGTCTTAGCAGGAACATGCAGCACAGAGAGAGAAGTGCTCCAGCCCTTGAGCACCGCTATTCCCGTTTAACCCTTCATCTCCCTGCGAGGAGTTAACCCCCTGTTAGAATTAAAACTGTTAAATCTGTTAACCCTTGCTCTACCTTCCGTCTGTCACTGCATCCCGCAACCTGCTCACACATGACCGGGGACCGGATGGGGGCATGTGCGTAACACAAACATGGGCTGTCTATTTAGTTTGGCATCCTATATTATGCAACTTCCACACCAAACTGTGTACACCGCATTTTGCTAAAACGGGAAGGCCTGGAAAATTGACAATCAGTCATGTGTTTCTGTGAATGATCCTATGTGTACATCAGCCTCCACTATCACATACGCCATATTGGAAACCCTGACGCACACCACTGCTGACCACAGTGAAGCACTCGAGTGGCAGGGAAGGACACGATTGGCTTCATTCAAGTCTTACACTGCTCAGTTGGATGAATAAGGCCCAATAGGCGTCATCCTGTCCAAACCACACAAGGCATCAGAGCAGGCCTAGCGCTCCTTTATGTCCTACTTGTGAAAAATATTCACCCTCTTAAAATAAGGGAGGACCATTTGAATGAAAATATGATATCACATATAGCCAAGAAATCAAACCGTATAAAAAAAATCTAATTCTAAAAATCTAAAAATACTTGAAATCTCAGATGATGTCATCCTTCTGTAAGAATTCTGCCTTTCAGACAAAGTGGGATTCTGAGTAATGTGATCTGAGCACAAGTATGCCAGCAATGCGTTACCAGGGTTAATTAGGCCGCTGCCTGTGTCTTGGGGTATGACATATTTAGACGAACAACTGTGAGTTTATAATATCTTAATTCTTGCATATAAAATACATTTAATATATGTCAAGGAAGCATGAAATGCCTTGGGATTATTTGCCTTGAATATTGAAGCGTAACTCCATACTTTCCCTGAAGCAGTTCAATACTGGCACTGATAGAGCGCCCTTCTGTCTCCCCGAGAGCGCTCCTCACTGCTCAGGAAGTCTATTGATAAGGAAACAAAGTCTGGTTTAGTATATAAAATGTTATATTAATGTCATAAATGAATGAGGACGTCTACAGCTCCCTTCACAAGTGGCTTCTTCACCCAGTGTCCCCGAGCAGCCTTCACATGCAATCAATGATGGACATTATTGTATGAACCCTCTCATATTCGGAACAAAAGACCCTTTAATTCTATGCCAGAAATGGAGGATAGAGACCTGAATGTTCCAGAGCTGAATTTTATCTATGTGTAGATTTCCATTAGGACCCTCCACTGTCTGTGTCTGTCTGTCTATCTATCTATCTATTATCTATCTATCCTCATATATATCTATTAGCTATCTATTAAATATCTATTATCTATCTATCTATCTATCTATCTATCTATCTATCTATCTATCTATCTATCAATCTATCTATCTATCTATCTATCTATCTATCTGTCTGTCTGTCTGTCTGTCTGTCTGTCTATCTATCTATCAATTTATCATCTATCTATTATCTATCTATCAATTTATCATCTATCTATTATCTATCTCTATCTATCTAGAAAAAGAAAACACAGCAGCACTCTATAGGAGCCAAGATATATGTAAACACTGAAAACTTTGAATCTAAACTGTGTTATTACTCGGTAAGATGTACTTACAAAAATGATGGATGATGGTTCTTAGCGCATAAATTGGCCAATTCATGTGTGCCCATCAACCGTGGCAAGGTGACCTCCCTCACATGAGTCCCTGTTCTACTGCACATACCTCTCTTGAGCTATCAGCCTACAGTTAAATGCACAAACGTGTCTTTCCCGGGCCATGAGCCTGCAAGTCAAATGTAATGTCAATTTAACTAAAAAATCAGAGCGCATACAGACATGAAAAACAGATGGGGAGGAAGGGGGCCTTCGTCTGATGGGAGGAGAGCATAGTCAGAAAAGGAGACAGTCACAGGTCACAAAACCTGACCAACTCCTCCAGCAGAATATAGCTAGTATGAACAGATGCAAGCTGCCATGACTGCATAATACTGTGGAATACTGGAATACATGGAATACTGCATGACTGCATTAAAGACACTCCTAAAGACAATGGTTAATTCCTACAATGAACATGAAGCTAAGGTCCACAAAATAGTTATCTCACAAAAAGTTTATTAGCTACAAAAAACAGGCTGACATATATGACAGCAAAATGAAAACAGGTCACATAGCAAGAAACGAAGGTGTTTGTGGCTGCAGGTCCACAGCAAATAGCAGGCTAGGGCAAGCAAAAATACTCAGCAAATCAACAAAGAGGTCATATATAATATCACTGCCTCCCACTCATAGTTCCCATCATCTTTCACTGCACTCAAGCAAGCAACACTCGCATTCAAATCAGCTCTCACCTCTGCTAAACAGGCCTATTTCACATCCCTCATATCTTCTTTATCCCACAACCCCAAACAGTTGTTCAACACCTTTGACTCCCTCCTCCACCCACCACTGACCCCTCAGACTTCCTTAATCTCTGCTGAGGACTTTGCCACGCACTTCAAAAATAAGATAGACCAAACAAGGCAAGTGTTTGTTGTCCGACCTCCACAACCGCTTTGTATGCCAGACCAATGCCCTAACCCCATAACTTTCTTCTCCATAATCACTGAAGGGCAGCTTGCTCATCTTCTCTCCAAATCACACCTCACCACTTGTGCACTTGACCCCATCCCATCCCACCTCCTCCCCATCCTCACCACTACACTAACCCCATCCCTAACCCATCTCTTCAATCTATCACTAACTTCTGGTACATCTATCCTCAAAAAGCCTTCCCTTGACCCGAGCACTATGTCCAGCTACCGCCCCATATCTTTGCTCCCATTTGCTTCCAAACTACTTGAGCAGCACGTCCATGCTGAACTTTCCTCTCACCTTGCATCTAACTCTCACAAGATCTCCTTCTCTACTCCCCTCTTATCTCCTCTTCCCACAATCGCATACAAGATTTCTCTCGCGCATCACCCCTGCTCTGAAACACAACATATCAGACTCTCACCTACCATCGAAATCTTCAAAAAGAACCTGAAGACCCACCTCTTCCGACAAGCCTACAACCTGCAGTAACCACCGATCGACCAAACCACTGCACGACCAGCT
Source organism: Ranitomeya variabilis (assembly GCF_051348905.1). Classification (NCBI taxonomy): domain Eukaryota; kingdom Metazoa; phylum Chordata; class Amphibia; order Anura; family Dendrobatidae; genus Ranitomeya; species Ranitomeya variabilis. The sequence goes on along the minus strand of NC_135233.1, from coordinate 47,880,136 downwards.
CTATCTTCACCTACTGTATCCTCACCCATCCCTTGTAGATTGTGAGCCCTCGCGGGCAGGGTCCTCTCTCCTCCTGTACCAGTTGTGACTTGTATTGTTCAAGATTATTGTACTTATTTTTATTATGGATACCCCTACTCACATGTAAAGTGCCATGGAATAAATGGCGCTATAATAATAATAATAATAATAATTTTTATTTATATAGCGCCAACATATTCCGCAGCGCTTTACAAATTATAGAGGGGACTTGTACAGACAATAGACATTACAGCATTACAGAAATCACAGTTCAAAATAGATACCAGGAGGAATGAGGGCCCTGCTCGCAAGCTTACAAACTATGAGAAAAAGGGGAGACACGAGAGGTGGATGGTAACAACTGCTTTAGTTATTTGGACCAGCCATAGTGTAAGGCTCGGGTGTACATGTAAAGTTGGATGAACCAGTTAACTGCCTAAGTGTCTAGCAGTACAGACACAGAGTGCTATTAACTGCTATAATAATAAATAATAATAATAATAACTCTCTCTCCGACAACCTACAATCTGGCTTCCGTCCCCACCATTCCACTGAGACTGCCCTGACCAAACCTACGAACGACTTACTTACCGCCAAAGCTAACAGACAATTCTCTATACTCTTCCTTCTACACCTGTACTCTGCCTTTAACACAGTTGACCACTGCCTCCTACTACAGATCCTCTCTTCCTTTGGTGTCAAAGACCTCGCCCTGTTTTGGATCTCCTCATACCTCACCAACCGCATATTTAGCGTTTCCTACTCCCATACTACCTCTTCATCTTGCCCCCCTCTGTTGGTGTCCCTCAAGGCTCTGTCCTAGGACCTCTTCTCTTAATCTATATTCTTGGCCTGGGACAAGTCATATAGTCCTATGGCTTCCAGTACCATCTATATGCTGATGACACTCAGATCTAACTCTCCGGCCTAGATGTCACCTCTCTGCTCTACAGAATCCCAGAGTGTCTATCAGCCATATCCTCCTTCTTCTCCTCTCGTTTCCTCAAGCTCAATGTGGACAAAACCAAACTAATTATCTTTCCTCCATCTCGCACACCTTCACTACCTGATCTATGTATCACAATAAATTAATTCACACTTTCCCCCCATCCCGGTAATGCGCTGCCTCGGAGTAACCCTTGACTCTGCCCTGTCCTTTAAACCGCACATCCAAGCTCTCGCCACCTCCTGTCGCCTCCAGCTCAAAAATATTTCCAGAATCCATCCTTTCCTCAAACCTCACTCTACCAAAATGCTTGTGCATGCCCTAATCATCTCCCGCCTCGGCTACTACAACATCCTCCTTTATGGCCTACCCTCTAACACTCTCGCATCCCTCCTGTCCGTCCTTAACTCTGCTGCCCAACTAATTAATCTCTCTCCTCACTACACTCCTGCTTCCCCTCTTTTGCAAATCTCTTCACTGTCTCCTAATTTCCCAACGTATTTAGTTTAAACTACTAATACTGAGCTACAAAGCCATCTATAACCTTTCTCCTCCATATATTTCCAAACTAATCTTTCAATATCTTCCCTCACGTAATCTCCGGTCCTCCCAAGACCTCCTTCTCTCCTCCACGCTTATTCGTTCCTCACCCAATCGCCTCCAAGACTTCTCCCGAATATCCCCCATCATCTGGAATTCTGTGCCCCAACACGTCCGGTTATCCACCACACTTGGATCCTTCAAATGGACCCTGAAAACCCACCTCTTCAAAGAAGCTTACAACCTGTAATGACCATACGGACACCTCAACACCATCGGAACTACTGCAACCCCCCAACCTACTGTCTCCTTCTCAATCCTGTAGAATGTAAGCCCACAAGGGCAGGGTCATCTCCCCTCTGTATCAGTCTGTCATTGTTAGTCTTGTTTACTGTAAGTGATATTTGTATTTTGATGTAACCCCTTCTCATGTACAGCACCATGGAATCAATGATGCTATATAAATAAATAATAATAATAATCATCTAGAGCATTATTGAATCAGGGAAACTATAAAGTACCAGCACATACATTTCATACTTGTTCCCACTATAAGAATATTCCTGATATGGCAATCAATAAATGAATATTCATTATATTAGATCAGGCAACATGCCCACTCAGTGTGGGATAGATAAGGGTACACAAACTATGCGTGAGATGAACTTTTAAGGATCATATTAGACATGTTTAAAAAGAGTCATCTTACCCATATTTGACCTGTATTCACCAACTATGCCAGCAGCCCCAATGCGCGTTTTGCGTGGGCTTCCTCAGGGGGCTGTAACCCTCTGTGTGTGTTCTGTCTCCTATAAATATATGTCTCCACAGCTGGTTGGCGTTTGGTACTTAAGCACACTCTGGGGAAAGTCGCTTTCTGCAGTCGTATTGGTCACTCTTGAGCGCTATTGGTGATACCTTCGTAATGGTGTGGACACTACGCATGCACACAAACCAGAATACAACAGCCTCTGTAAGAGCTAAAATATATGCAAACACTAAACACTAAATATATGACTGCTATATGCAGGTTATTCTCACAAAATTAGAAAATCATCAAAAAGTTAATTTATTTCAGTTCTTCAATGCAAAAAGTGAAACTCATATATTAGATAGAGTCATTACAAACAGAGTGATCTATTTCACGTGTTTATTTCTGTTAATGTTGATGATTATGGCTTACAGCCAATGAAAACCCAAAAGTCATTATCTCAGTAAATTTGAATACTTTATAACACCAGCTTGAAAAATGATATTAAAATCCAAAATGTTGGCCTACTGAAATGTATGTTCAGTAAATGCACTCAATACTTGTTCGGGGCTCCTTTTGCATCAATTACTGCATCAGTGCGGCGTGGCATGGAGGCGATCAGCCTGTGGCACTGCTGAGGTGGTATGGAAGCCCAGGTCGCTTTGATAGCAGCCTTCAGCTTGTCTGCATTGTTGGGTCTGGTGTCTCTCCTCTTCCTCTTGACAATACCCCATAGATTCTCTATGGGTTAAGGTCAGACGAGTTTGCTGCCAATCACGCACAGTGATACTGTTGTTTGTAAACCAGGTATTGGTACATTTGGCAGTGTGGACAGGTGCCAAGTCCTGCTGGAGAATGACATTTCCATCTCCAAAAAGCTTGTCAGCAGAGGGAAGCATGAAGTGCTGTAAAATTTCCTGGTAGATGGCTGGGATCATGATTTCCAAATGAAATGCAAAATTTACTTTCATCTGAAAACAACACCTTGGACCACTAAGCAGAAGTCCACTCCTTGTGAAACTCCCCCCAATTTTTGAATGGCATTTTCTTCACAATCCTTCAAGGCAGCAGTTATCCAGGTTGCTATCTATCTATTTTTCGGACTATAAGACGCATCGGACGATAAGACACACCCCAAATTTTCAGAATAAAAATAAGGAAAAAAAAAAATGTTTCAAATGGGGGTACTTCTTACAGTCCGAATTCAGCAATTCAGCTTACCAGTGAAGGGATCGCCACAGGTGGAGAAGTGGTCACAGGGGCCTTTCAATGGTCCAGGCTGGTGCGTTGGCCTCCAGGAAATCCCATCCCAGGCTGGTGCTCTGTGCTTGGGCAGGGGTGGAGGCTCTGTGCTCCAGGGCAGTGGCTGGGCTCCGGGGCAGTGGCTGGGCTCCGGGGCAGTGGCTGGGCTCCGGGGCACAGGCTGGGCTCCGGGGCACAAGCTGTGCTGCGGGCAGTGGCTGGGCTCTGGGGCACAAGCAGTGCTGAGGGCAGTGGCTGGGCTCTGGGGCACAAGCTATGCTGCGGGCAGTGGCTGGGCTCTGGGGCACAAGCTGTGCTGCGGGCAGTGGCTGGGCTCTGGGGCACAAGCTGTGCTGTGGGCAGTGGCTGGGCTCTGGGGCACAAGCTGTGCTGCGGGCAAGGGCTCTCTGGGCTCAGTGGGGGCTCAGACGGCATTTAGTCAAAGCCCGGAGGCCCCCCGCTCATCCGTGAATGGCAAGTTGCGGTGGCCTCCGAGAACATGGGCGCCAGGAAAATGGCTGCCGGGCCGGCGCATGCTCAGATTCAGATCTTGTTAACGAGATCTCGTTGACGAGAATTGAATCTAAGCGTGCGCCAGCCCGGCGGCCATTTTCCCGGCGCCCATGTTCTCGGAGGCCAGGCCACCGCAACTTGTTATTCACGGATGAGCGGGGGCCCTCCGGGCTTTGACAAAATGCCATCGGAGCCCCCACTGAGCCCAGAGAGCCGCTGCCACAGCCCCGCAGCACAGCCCCTGCCCGCAGCACAGCCACAGCCACACCAGCATGGGAAGGGAGGCTGCATCGGGACCGCCGCCGCATGATTTGTAAGTATATTGCGACTACAAGACGCACCCCCATTTTCCCCTTACATTTTTTGGGAAAAAAGTGCGTTTTGTAGTCCGAAAAATACGGTATCTATCTATCTATCTATCTACTTATAACCATCAACAAGCTTCCTACACCTCTGAACTGGAATTTTGGACCACTCTTTTTTTGCAAACTGCTCCAGGTCTCTCATATTTGAAGGCGCCTACTTCCAACATAAATTTTAACATCTTTCCACAGATGTTCAATGGTGTTTAGAACCGGACTCTTTACTGCCCTTTCAGAACTCTCCAGCCCAAAATCCTTTCGTAATCTTCAGATTTCATGATAACTTCCACACAGGTTTCCAGTGCCAGAGGCAGTAAATCAACCCCAAAACGTCTTTGACTGTAGGTACTGTGTTCTTTTTTTTGTAGACCTCACTCGGTAAACAAAGGCCTTTATTGTGCAAACCTATGCTAAACAGTCACCCCCTCCATTAATTGGTAGGCTGTGAGTGGCTGTCTATTTGGTATTTTGCACCAGTGTTGCCAACATCTTTGCTACATGGGCTGGTGCAGCGCCCCAGAGTCCTGGTCGTTGCAGTACTGATGCTCCGCCGCTAAGGGGGGCTATGGTACGTCTGATGGCACTGAAGGAGTTCACCTGACCAGGTATCACAGACACCAATAGACTTCACAGTCTGGCCTCCAGGGGGAGCTAAGGGTGCTATGTATTAGGCCACTCCTCACAATCTGGTAAAACTGGGGGTTAGATAGGAAGTTAGACAGAAAGCTGACTGGGTTGGAACCAGGCAACATCCTGTGGCAGAGGGTGTTGCAGGGGAAGATTCAGGTGGGTCCCTGTCAGGGGTGGGATCCTGACAGAGGTCTAGCGAACAGAAAGAGCTTTACGGGACCGCGCCTGCACTTCATTGCGGCGGTACCCCAAGAAAGGACAAGAAGCGAGGTTTATTGTGCTGAGTGAGAAACGAGATCAACGCAACAAGGAGAAACACCAGTAGGAGTCGTGCTGTAAGACGAGGCAACATCCTACTGAGGCGCGTAGCCGGTGGCTGGAAACGCCGAGGAAGTATTGAGCTCCAGGCCTTACTTCAAACCTACGGCAGGACAGTCAGTTCTAGGCGGGCTGTCTCACCCAAAATCACCTAAGCAGACACAGGGGGGCAACATTTGGAGAGGGGTGACTCTAGGGTCCCGGAAGAGCTCCAAGCCTACCGGTCATACAGGTGCGTCCTAGCCATATCATCTGGGGGACGAAGAAGAACATCAGAATCGAGTTGTGAGGGAACTTCAGAAACAGACACAACAGTTGTGAGGACTATCCCTTAAGCACAGCAGGGAAGGACTACAACACACAAGCGCTAGAAGGTAGGCACCGATTTCCACCTGCAAAGGGAACTTTGGAGGTGCCATCGGACCGGCCGGACTCAGGTAGCACGGTTAACCGTATTCCGGACTGAGGATCCTGAAGCCTTCAGTAAAGAGGTAAAGAGACTGCAACCTGGTGTCCTCGTTATTCACCGCGACCTACACCGCACCACAACATCATCACATTCTCAACTTCCACTGGACGCCCCTCAGCAGGGTCACGGACCGGGCCTAGCCACCGTGACAACCCCAGGACTGAGACTCAGAGGCCCGGTACCGGGTACCCCTCGACCCTGCGGCAGAGTGGGCGCTCCACTGGCTGCATCCTGTAGTGCATTTGTTCAGAGACCTGGGCAGGTAAGGCTACTTTCACACATCAGATTTTCGCCATCAGGCTGAATCCAGCTACTTTTGAAAAAAAACGGATCCGTTGCAAATTGTGAAAAACTGATGCGACGGATCCTTTTTTTTTTTTGCCGGATCCGACTAGCTGATATCCGGGCACTAGCTGGTCCGGGGGAGAGGGAGGGAGAGAGAGAATCCAGAATGGAAAATGCTGCTACGGGGCATGCTTAATTGAAAAAAACAGAATTGGTTGCCGGATTCATCATTTCACGGATCCGGCACCATAGGCTTTCATTATAGCAAACTCCGGATGCTGCCGGTGTCGTCGCTGTCTGTTTTTTCGACGGACAAAAAAGTTACTATGTCCCTTTTTTCCAGCCGCCAGAAAACACATTTTCGATGGATCCGGCAAAAAACAGACGAAACATAAGCCCATCCGTCACAATCCGGTGCTAATACAAGTCTATGAGAAAAAACCGGCTCTGGCGGCAACTTTTGCCAGATCCGTTTTTTTTTCAAAATTCGCCGGATTAAGCCTGACGGCAAAAACCTGATGTGTGAAAGTAGCCTAAGCAGTGCTGCCCCTTTTTTCAGCTGTATTTTTGAATTTTGGAGGATTTTCAGCCCTCTTTTGTGGCTGTGCTTTTAGCTCACTCAATAAACAGTAGAATTATGTGATTTCCAAAACAGCGTTTCATTTCATTCAACTGTCAGCAGATAGTTTGTGCTGACTGCAATAAATATGTGTATAGCAAAGCATGTGTAATTGCAATAATTTTCTGGGAGAAATATTTCATTTTCTAGAGCAATTTCAAGGGTTCCAACACTTTCGGCCTTGGCTGTATGTGCCTTATTCATTCTCTAATTTGTGCCTTTTTTTAAATTGGCCTTGTCTTTTTTTTTTGGGTTGAGCACCAAGAGCGCAGATTTGGTTATACAGATATTTTAGTCTAAATCATCATTTGCAGTTTTTTGAAATGTTGCAAAAATATTGCACACTTTTACTCCAGTACACTAGTGGAATACAAGTCTGTCTAAGTTTTCTTGTTTTGGACAGTTGAAAGGATTGTGCAATTTTGTACTCTAAATTAGTGCAGAAAAGCAAAAAAGCAAAAAAGTAAGCATCTTTTAACTCAGTCATCATATATTGTGCGCCCATTTTCATGAGTACAAAAATAAAAGAAAAGACAAAAAAACAATAACAAAAAAAACGCAAATGATGACTTGGGGCCAAATGTCTTTGTCCTCTACCTGTTTTTCTAGGACAATCTAAATACATTGATGAAGAAATGTGGTGGGTAAAGTGTGACTATAGTGTATGGTGCTTTTACATATAGGAATTTTTCGAGTCAATCATGCCAAATAAGACCTAAGGTTTGATGAGTCTTAATCCCTAAATGATCAGGATCTGCTGTATGATAGTCAGAGTTATTGCAATATGCAAGTTTCATTGCTTATAGATGGTGCACTAGTTTCTGAAAAGTGCCCAAAGGCCCCATGGCTCATAAAAGGCACCAGTATTATCAATGTCCCCTAGTAAGTGAAGGAGCAGAGGGTCTGCTACAGATCTTGCATCATGGAAGTTAATCCCCTGAACTGCATTAATTGTTGGTTATAGGCTCCAACTATTTAGCCTGACCAGCTGGACCAGTCTAATTTGGCCTCATAAGCGTCTGACCAAATTGGTGAAGGATCCGGCCAATCTGGTCTTAGGTCAAGAGGCCAGATCTGTTCTCGAACAGGCACTTTAATTATCTGCTTAATTGTCCAATTTCTCAGCCAGACAAGGTGTGAGGTACCTAAGGCAAAATGTTTCTTCCGGTGATAGAACAGCAGTTATGTTGGGAATGGGCTGCCGGGTCCTGTGCCTCTTTACAGTAAAATCAAGGGACCAGAAAATAAGGGATCTCCCCTCAATGTCTTAAAACGTTCTCTAATTCTGTGCAGGCTTGATCTGATTTTACTCTTTATGTGTCGTTATTGCTAATGTTCTTAATCTTCATATTTATTGACAGTGATTCATCCATACTGGTATTTTGCACACCAGTTTTGATAAACAGCGCCTTGGAGTAATCTGTACCAAAATAATTAAGAGGGGCATCTTTCAGCTCCATGCGCCACTGTAAGAAATGTACTTCAGCCAGGAAGTGGCGTACATCTCCGTTGTAACTTTCGCCACCTTTGTGGTGTAAGTTACTATCAATTTGTCGGCCCTCTCCGGTTAAGTTTTTCCTACTTTTCAAAAAATTGTATATGTGCAGTATTATGGATCTATACAACTTTTACCTTTGTTTTTTTTTAAACTTGCAATATAAAGTTGAAACCTCTTTGAGATAACCACACAAAATTACATTGACAAGTTGTCTTCTGAGGTGACCGTCTTGTCCAAGAAGTTGACCAATTGGCATAATATATGCAGGATCAGAAAATCTATCAAAATGAAATCTAGTCTCGACAAGGAGTGGTCTTCTCAAAGAGGTGGTCTTTTAGCAAAGGTTTCACTGTATTATTAATTTGACGTGAAAACTAAGTTATTGGAGTCTACATCAATGCTCCTTCTGTGCGTAAACTATGGAAATAGTCTCTACAGAGAGGAAAAACTCTATCGCCATCTATTGAAACCTGCGATCATAGGTGGCGCTAGAATTCTAGTCCTCTTCCTTGCTGAAGAGACAATTTGCATATTTCATTTTTCAGAGGAGCATTGCATGGCCTATAAGTCTCCTCACTTAAACATGGCAGGCCTAGCTTGTCACTGTACACAAGTAGAAATGTTACCCCTTGTGTAAACTATAGAATTGTAGTCAAAGGTGGCTATGTCTCTCTGAATAATGTCATATATCTTGGTTGTATCACTCGTTCAGCAGGGGACATCCTTCACTCCCGAAGCAGCTGACTTCTTGGTCTGTCCTTATTCCAATTTCGCATTTTCATCACTGATTGCTTGAAGTAAGGATTACTACTATACATCAGCATTACATGACCAGCCAGACAGATAAATCTGCTGTCATTTCTCCAGTGCATTCTGGGAGTGTCAGGACGATCATGAGGTTATGCTGTTGGGTGGCTGCTCAACATGAATCATTTTAATTAAGAGAACTTGTAATTCTGTGGTAAATTCTCCATTACAAATCCTGCCGGGATGCCGGCTCCGGTGGGTTTTATTACTGTAATTACTTTATTCACAAATTTCAGCTTTTACTGTTTACTGTTCAGAATTGAATGAAGGAGAGGAGTAATTCTTGTATTAGATGTTCATCAAATGTGTCCGGTGTTTACATTCCATCAATAGAATGTATCTGTTTCTATGTCAACATGTACGATGATGTAATTCAGTGATGTCATGATGTCATGCCTGGAGAGTTTGGTGTATACCTCTCTCTGGGGTTTAGGTAATGCTCAGTTTAAATACAAGGATTGCGTATGCCATTACCATGACCAACGATTAAATTAATCTATAGTATTTATAGTAAATGGTACAGTATGTGTATGATTCTAGAGATGGCGTCAGTATAACAGAACAGGTGTGGACCATAACCTCATGTAGCGGAGTTTAAAACATGTGTCTCTATGGGTTCTTGCTGGCCCAACAAGGGCAAAGAGTAGATGACAACCTCCTGGTCCCTTACCTTAAAACAGTTTTCCAACAAAGTTGGATTAGTGGATGTCCAATAACAAGAATGGGAATACCATTACCCATTCTAGTAGACATATGGTAGATGTAGAAACAGAGGAGTGCACTTGCTTAGTTTGAGGGATCTCAGAGGTTTCTTGGACTCCTTTGGTTTTGGTAAGGGTCCCATACCTTCAATCTCGATTGATATGACCTTTACGTCTCATCTATTTAAATCTGTTTAGTGGATATGCCAGAAATTGTTTTTGGATGGAAAATCTCTTTAACTTTTCCAGCTAAGTATAATCTTTTCTATCCAGATCTTTGGTTGTGACTGTAAAGCCCACCTATAAATAATAGAGCAATGTTGGCCAAACCTGGTTATATCAACAGGTTCAAATAACAGTGTAATATGTATGGGAACTCCAGACAATTGATTGTTGAGGGACTTATGGATCCGGCTTGTCCAATTTTCGGACTGCCAATCGTTTTGTTCTCACAGAAATAAGCTGCCCCCAGATGTGCTCATAGAGAAAACAGGAGCACTTGAAGAAGCGCTACTGTGTATGGAACAGATGACCGCGTTGGCAATTGGCGAAAGGTGTATTTAAGTTGTATGGGAAGCTTTAAACTAGCCATGCGGAAGAGATATTTTGATTTAATTATTGTATTGCTAACGTTATTACTTACGACTGTTGTGTTTGAAACTGTTAAGCTGTAAAGCGCTGCGGAATATTTTGGCGCTAGATAAATAAAGATTATTATTATTAGATAGCCTTCAGTCAAACATTCGGTTGGCAGACAGCTCGTTCTCCTGACCTCCTGATACAAATGAGAACTTGGCCGAGTGTTTATGATTTTTCAGAAAGTTGCTCCCGGACACCTATAACAGCAGCTTATCTCCACTGAAAACAAAGAGATAGGACATTGAAGTTCCAATTGCCTAATTCTTTATCCCACCATGTATCGGGTGAGAGTCAGGGGTCTCCCACACACATCACATGGTCGGCAGTTCTGGCAGAAATCGGTGGGTTTGGCCAACCTTTTCGAATTAGTATGAGGTCTTTTAGGGTAGTACTCTCTGTGTGACTTGAGTACTTAGGAGGGGGAAAGGAAGGACCAAGAAACAACAAAGAAAACGAGCTAATCAATTGGTCAATGGCCATGATAATCGTGTGCAGAGAAAAGAGTTGGTATTATGATGGCTGATGTCAAAAGCAGCTCACGAGAACCTTCTTATCACATTCTTTATTTATGTGATAGTTTTATCAAAGAAGCAACAATAGGCATAAAAACTCATGTTACTGCTATGACGCATAAAGAATCATGGCTTAAAAGACCCAGACTTATTAGTTTGAAATTTCTAGTTGGTTGCAGCAAAAAAAATAATGGTACTTATTGTGCTCAGATGACATAATAGCTGGGAAATTATGATGTGTGCTCATTTTTTATGTCCTTTAAGTCTTCATTGCTGTAATTATATGTCTTGTTGGCATATATTTATGCACCTATGATCTGGCTCATGTATCTATGTGTTTCTCCTATTTGGTTGCTGCAGTCTGTATGCTGCTATTTGGTGTGTGTTTGTGTTTATCTATTTGTCATTTAAATTTTTGTCTATTCACATTCTTCTGGTTTCTAAGTATGAGACAAAACTGAGACAACTATATTAATATTGTCTAAAATATACGCAACAAGCGTAGATGGAATGAACGACTTATTACCAAGTGTCAAGATGTAAAGCTCGACCATGGGACCATGGGACTGCTACTCAATGCAAAGTAGACAAAAATATTGACTACTGCCAGGTATGACATGAACACATTTGAGATGGACAATGACAAACTGGACATTGTGAAGGACTTCAACCTACTCGGATCAATGATCACTCAAGATGCAGCGATGACATTGGAAGTCAATAAGAGAATAGCTATGGGCAAATCAACCACGAAGTCACTGGACAAGGTCTTCATATTGGTTAATATTTCCCTGGTGAAGAAGACACGGCTTGAACATAGTTTGGTATTTTCTTTGGCAACATATGGATGCAAAACCTTGACGATGAAGAATCAAAACGAGAGAAGAATCAAAGCCTTCGAAATGTTTTGCTGGAAAAGGATGTTATCAATACCATGGATAGCAAGAAGAACAAACAAATAAATTTGGAACAAATCAAGCCAGACAAGTCACTCGAAACAAGGATCACCAAGCTACAACTTGCCTACTTTGGACACATCATATGAGGAGCGCAATCACTGGAGAAGGACATCATGGTCGCAAAAATTAAAAGAACAATGCAAAGAGGAAGACCAGCAACCCGATGGCTTGATATGTAGGAAGATCAATCTTGTGCAAGTCTAGATAGATCCATCAGGGTCTTCTCCTCTGTTATCTTAATAGTATGAGGCTATCGGGTTGCTGCTCTTCCTCTTCGCCATGTTCCTTCTATTCTCCTGAGCATGAAATCTTTCTTCACTGATTGCTCTCTTCGTATGACTTGTCTAAAGAAGGCAAATTGTAGCTTGGTGATTCTTGCTTCGAGCGACATGCCTGGCTTGATTTGTTACCTGTACTTATAAATGTTTGTCTGGTATTCTTTCATTTAACGGTGTTCCTAGTGAACCAAAACAATCTCTCCATATCTTATATATATGTCTAAGACTTGAAATGTTCCCTATAGCTTCAAGTATTACATTTGCCGTTCTGTTGTTCTACACAATTTCTCCTTTATGAATTGATTGTAATAATTTGGCAGACATGTTAATTGGGCAGGGCCGGCCTGAAAAATAGAGCAGCACTCCCTGTCTAATTAAGAGAAGCACAATTATTCTCACGGAGCCTGCTACAATTTCCCAAACAGATGACCCATAATGTAAATGACATGAATAAAGAGAGTCTCATGATGTGGCTTGCTACGCCCTGCATCACGTGCTGTCTCTGCTCGCTGTACCATGCAGTACTGTACTTAAGAAGTTGGCTAAAACCACTGTGTGTTCATACGCTCTATTTACTTCACAACATCACGGATTTAGCCAATTTACAAGAAATAAAAAATTCCTTCACTCCAACAAACCATGACTCAACTGGGTTCAAGTGCATTCAGGGTACATACAAAACTACATGTACAACCATGATAATCGTGCTATGATTTTTTTGGTGTGCATTTTGATCTGAAGTCACTAAATCTTAGGCCCAGGTAAGGAAAAGCATAATCCAAATGTGTTCAATAGAGAACTATGACCTTAGTGACTATAGTTGAGCAAAAAAGATTCTTAGGACCGTTTAGCAACCAGTTCATTAATGCGTGACAACCGGACCAGAGCACTGCGAAACTGCGGCATCAATAATAATAATAATAATTTTATTTATATGGCGCCAACATATTCCGCAGGGCTTTACAAGTTATAGAGGAGATTTGTACAGACAATAGACATTACAGCATAACAAAAATCACAGTTCAAAATAGATACCAAGAGGAGTGAGGGCCCTGCTTACAATCTATTGCGCCTCTTCTTACTAGTAGTTCCCACGTGTGCATGTACGCACAAAACATTTCATATATTTCACCACAAGATAATGACGCAGAGGGGTCCACTCAGAAGAGGTACTGGAAATGTCAAGGGTAGTAGGACACTTGTAGTGTTTTGGCCTGGTACCTGTGGACTATTGACCACTGTTCTAGGGTCTTTCAGATCATTTATTATTATTATTATTATTTATTTATATAGCACCATTAATTCCATGGTGCTGTACATGAGAAAGGGGTTACATACAGAGTTATAGCTATCATTTACAGTAAACAGGTTTACAATGACACACTGGTACAGAGGGGAGAGGACCCTGTCCTTGCGGACTTACATTCTATTTAGCCCAATTCTATTAGCCAGCATATTAAGTTTGTGTCTAGAACTTGTTGCAAAGTGTCATTGTACAATCTCCATCAATCCTGTAGATCAGGTATGTTTGGTAGAGCCATATGGATAATATTTGGTTGTCACACTGGGCAGTGTACTTCCTGAGGTTATGGTTTCAGTAACAGCCAGATTCATCTTTTTTTTAAATTGACCTGTGATTGCTCAATGGTTGCATGAAAGTTTAACCTGCAGCCATTGGGGAAGTGGCTGTTTTTGGCATAGCAACATCCAGAGAGTGTAATATGATGGCAACCTTTATCAGTTGGTCATAATACCAGGCTGCTTAGGGGTAAAATCCCCAAGTAAATTTAATAGAATGCCAAACTATGTACAGAGCATGTACGTCTGAGACTTGACTGGTGAGGTGTGTGCAGCCAATGCCTGAAGGCACATTGTCCATAGCACCTTGTCTGGAAATCAGCGCTACCCTTGTGAAAAATATTGGAGATATAATTTCATATCAATCATTTGTGTCCTATTTGGCATAGAATTATACACCCCCCTTCCTTTATGCAGCTGTAACAGGACACCTGGCTCAGCAGGGGGGCCCAGCCTTCTCAGTTTCAGAGAAGAAATTTACATCTCCACAAGCCTGCTAATATCCAGCTCCTACAGGAAGACCCCCTGCAGATACCATGTTGTCTAACTGCTTTGTTGAGTCAGCTATGATTTCATAAGGAGAATATGACTTATCATACATCCTGGTCATATACTGGTTGCACTTTCAAAATCTCTGGAATGGACCGAATGCCTTCCAGGGGCTTTATTCATTCTAGCTCCGCAGGGTGGGAAGATGCATAGAATGGCTAGTAGGAACCAGGTAGCAAAGCTGTGTTTGGTCTCAACACATAGCAGGGGCCTGGCTGGATCCGATGGCACCAAAATCGCCTCTCTAGAACCGTCCATTAAGGATTTATGACCCATATCATATTTCGGAGGTTTTAGCTGATAGAGGAAAGGGGAGGGGATTTAAGTTCAGCCCAGAGGACAGGAGGGGAGTGACCCAAAGGGGATGAAGGCTAGTGTAAGGCCATGTGGTCTCTGTCTCTGTGTTATATTTGCAGTTCACTTCGAAAGTGGGGGGTCACGTAAAGTAACCTGAGTATGCTGAGAAGGAACTAGGAACCAACTGGCAGCCCATGCCCCCTGTGGCCCAGCACACATGGTCGAACATCAAACCAGTAATGACATGATCCATCTGCTTATATCTTTTGTACTACCATAATTTGTAATTGCATATCTGACCATTGTATATGTATAACCATTGTGCATATAGTGTATTGTCTAGTGTGCCCTAAAGGCGAATAAATATATAATTTAACCTTGGGCTGCTGTTTTACCTCGATCCACAAATCCACACGTTATTTTCTCGCCTTAACATTACATGCTACTGGGTCGCCCCCCAGGGCTGTGGGGTACCCGGTGTTCACAGGGGGATGTCACCGTGGTGACCCGGTCCGTGGCCCTGGGCGCCCATGTAAAGGGGAAACTCTTTAAAGGAGATTTAGTGAATAGAGTTTATGTTCGTGATGTCACCTGTGGTGTTCAGTCAATGGGGACCGACGCTGCTTTAAGGGGTCCTCTGGGGTGATGTTATGGAAGCTAGATGGTATAACTTCCCACAGGTGAATTGTATTCCCAGGGCCCCCGTGGTGTAGTTGGAAGATGGTGAGGAGTGCAGTAAAGAACGAGGACACAAGGTTGCAGTCTCTTTACTTTGGTTGACTGAAGACTTCAGCATCCACAGTCCAGGGCACCACATCACGGGGCAGGCAGGGTCTGGCCAGCTTGAAGGCAAGTTAGAAGTCCCCCTTACCCAGGTGGAAATCAAAATCCTTCCTCTAGCGCCGTGGTGGTGTAGTTCCTTACTGCTTTAAGCTTCACATCAGGTCCTCACAGATGTTATCTCTCTCTTTCTCTGTCCCCCGGATAGGATAGGACATAACCCATATGACTGGTGGCTTAAGGCTGTTTATAGGGACTCTAGCATGCCCCGGACTCTGAGGAGTGCCGCCGTGCCTCCTGGGTGTTAGGTCGGACAGGTAACTTAAAGTTCCTGCTGTCCTGCCGGTCTCTGATGTAAGTCATAGAGGTCCTTACAACCTCGGTGTTCTGGCTACTGGTCTCTGTGCCTCAGAAGGAGGCAGCCTGCTCGGGGCTCGTCTCCCCCTGATATCTTCTCCTGTGCTTTGCTCTCCTGCACATTCGCTGCAATCAATTCGGCCTTCTAAATGTCTCTTTCCAGGAACTTCTACACTGCGGGGGCACAACTCCGTAAAACGTTCCTCTGCCTCAGACTGATCCAGTCTGTTTCCTGGCAAGACTGAACTCCTCTCCCCTCTGTGTCTCTGGCAGGAACTCTGTAACTTTCCCTCCAAAACTACCTTATATATGGGGAGTCCCCTAGCAAGTAGGATCAAAACCTCCCCCTGGTGGCCTGGAGTGTGAATGTGTTGCATGTTTGTGGTACCTGGTTGCAGTTATCCCTTCTTGCCCTCAAGCGTAACATCACTCTCCCCATGAGGAAAGCAATGCTACTGTGATGACCAGGACCCTGGGGCACAACACTACCAAGGCTGGTTTCTGGCCCGATATAATCCCTCTAACGAACGAGGCTTATATTTAGCGAGGAACTGGTGGCAGTCCTACCTGGCTGTCAGTGCTGTGTTTTACTGGTGCTAGTGAAAGGGGCCTCTCAGCATATCAGGGTTGTGAGCGAGCGTGGTGCCATGTTAGCGACTGCGTGGGCCACATCCTCTCATTTTCTGTGCCTCGCTGGTCCCGTGTGGACAGGGGATGTCTGTGTAAAACTGTACCAAGCTGACCTTACATGTTCCCAGAGGGTGCGGAATGTCACTTTGGTGCAAGTGGGGAGATCGCACTACGTAATAGTGACATCAGGTTTGGTGGTGAGGTGCGGGTTTATCACAGCAACATCCAGACAGTGTACTTTGATGGCGACCTTTATCAGTTGGTTATATTACTAATCTGAGTAGAAGTAAAGTCTCCAACTAAATTTAATAGGAGCATGGCAAGCTAAGTAAAGAACATGTACATTCTTGGCTTGACTGGTGAGGAGTGCGCCACCAATGCCTAACAGTACATTGTCCCTGGCACCCTGTCAGGCACTCAGCGCTACCCTTCTAAGTGAGTACATTTAGGTGCTTAAATGATAATTGTCTGCTTGCATGCCCAGTTGTCATTTAGTCATAAAAAATGTTGGATCCGTCACAAACGGAGTAAAAACAGATACACATAGGGTTTCATTTTCCATCCAGTTTTGTTCAGTTTGTAAAGGATCTTATTTTACTGGGTGTATCTAGTGTTCTGGGAATATGCACTGCTTAAAAAATAGATCTGTTCATACATGGCATAACGGATAACCATCCGTTTCCATTAGACTTCAATTTAAAAATCAAAAAAAAAGTTGCATAAGACTAAGGCCCCTTTCACACATCAGTTTTATGCCGCCGGATCCAGTTTTTTCTCATAGACTTGTATTAGCGATGGATTACAACGGACGGCCTCACGTTTCATCCGTCGTTCACCAGATCTGCCGAAAATTGTTTATAGTGTTAATTATTAGTAGTAAAAAAGAAGAGAAAATAAAAAATAAATAAGAGAAGAAGACATAGTAACGTTTTTTGTGTCCGTCCAAAAAAAGGACAGCAACGGATTCCGTTTTTTTAACTGAGCATGCTCCGATTTTTTTAGGATCCAATGAGCCAGATCCGCTAGTCGGATCCGGCGAAAAAATGGATCCGTTGCATCAGTTTTTCACCGTCTGCGACAGATCCGTTGATCCGTCGAGCCAACGATTGTGACTGATGGCAAAAAACTGATGTGTGAAAGGGGCCTTAGGGGCTGATTCAGCAAGGTGCTTACACTAGAAATCTGGTGTAAACACCTTACCAAGTCTCAATATTTTTGTGCAACTTGGCAGTTACGTAAAAATGTTGTGACTTTTGGCGCTTACATGCCAGTCCTGGATGTCTATGTATGTATCAGTAGTGATCTGGATTCATGTAAGCTGTCGATGACAAGTAGGAACAGTTATCAGAACTCAGCATAAAAGTAATTTAGAAAATGTTTTTATTTAAAAAAATATATAAATCTGAGCCTTTTTTTACATTCATTATGCAGCGCCCCAGAGTCCTGGTCGTTGCAGTACTGTCGCTCCGCCACTAAGGGGAGTGATGGTACGTCTGATGGCACTTAAGGAGTTCACCTGACCAGGTATCACAGTCACACTATACACTTCACATTCTGGCCACCAGGGGGAGCAAAGGGTTCTATGTATTAGGCCACTCCTCACAATCTGGTAAAACTGGGGGCTGGATAGGAAGTTAGAGAGAAGCTGACTGGGTTTTGCCCAGGCAGCACCTAGTGAGAGGAGAGCGTTGCTTGGGAAGATTCAGGGGGGTCCCTGTCAGGGGTGGGATCCTGACAGAGTCCTAGCGAAAAGGACAGATCGTTACGGAGCCACGCCTGCACTTCATTGCGGCGGTATCTTAAGAAAGGATAAGAAGCAAGGTTTATTGTGGAGAAGTGAGAAACGAGATCACAGCACAAAGGCGAGAGAACCAGTAGGAGTCGTGCCCCGAGATCGGCAACATCCTACTGAGGCGCGTAGCCGGTGGCCGGAACGCCGAGGAAGTATTGGGCTCCACGCATTACTTCAAACCAACGGCAGGGCAGTCAACTTTAGGTGAGCTACCTCACCTTAATCACCTAATGAAGACAACAGAGGCAATTGTGGGAGAGGGGCGTCTCTAGGGTCCCTATAAAATAACTCCAGGCCTACCCCGTCATACGGGTGCGTCCTATCCATATCATCTGGGGGACGGAGAGAAAGAACAGAAACAGACACGACAGTTGTGAGGACTATCCCGTGGTGCTCAGCAGGGAAGTACTACAACACCCAGGCGCTAGTAGGTAGGCACTGATTTCCACCTGCAAAGGGAACTCTGGATGTAAAAAAACACCATTGGAGGAAAACCTCCACTAAACTCAAAAAAAACACCAGAACACAGGCATGCTTACCTGTTCAAGGCCTCCAACAATTGCACTACCCAGGTTGCACCAGGCCCAAGTAAAGATAGCAAACAACACAGGTGCAAATAATACTGATGAAGCCAACCTACAATCAGGAATTGGCTGCTTGGAGCACCCATGCAAAAAAATAGTCTGTATGTGGCATGTTCACACAGGACTGCAAAGTATATGGTGAAAAGCCTATTAATGACGCCATAAATATAGCGGGCTAACCATGATGCATCCTGTGTGAACAGAGGCCACAGTGTACAGAGCCATCTAGGGCCCAGGCGCACCCTGGAAAAATGTACAGTGCACCAAAAACATAACAATGTATGCAAGGTATTGGTTGATATTATGGCCACAATATTGAAGCTGCCAACCCACGTCAAGGGTCCTTGTATCTTGGCAGTCCTAATCTAAAAAAACACCATTGGAGGAAAACCTCCACTAAACTCAAAAAAAAAACACCAGAACACAGGCATGCTTACCTGTTCAAGGCCTCCAACAATTGCACTACCCAGGGTGCACCAGGCCCAAGTAAAGATAGCAAACAACACAGGTGCAAATAATACCGATGCAGCCAACCTACGGTTGGCTGCATCGGTATTATTTGCACCTGTGTTGTTTGCAATCTTTACTTGGGCCTGGTGCACCCTGGGTAGTGCAATTGTTGGAGGCCTTGAACAGGTAAGCATGCCTGTGTTCTGAACTCTGGATGTGCCTTCGGACCGGCCGGTCTCGGACAGCCCGGTTAGCAGTGCTCTGGATTGCGGATGCCGAAGCCTTCAGTAAACAGGTAAAGAGACTGCAACCCTGTGTCCTCGTCATTTACTGCGACCTACACCGTCACCTACATCTTTTATTGGGCGCCCCTTAGCAGGACCACGGACCGGGTCAGGCCACCGTGACATCCTCAGAACCGAGAGACCCGGTACCGAGTACCCCGCCGTCCTGCATCTGGGGGCCGCTCCAACTATATATATCCATTCCTACATATTTTGTTCCATTTTTAAAAAGGGTATATTTATCATCTTACTGCAGCCTTTCTTAAGGCCCCGTCTCACATAGCGAGATCGCTAGCGAGATCGCTGCTGAGTCACAAGTTTTGTGACGCAACAGCGACCTCCATAGCGATCTCGCTATGTGTGACACGTACCAGCGATCAGGCCCCTGCTGCGAGATCGCTGGTCGTGTCAGAATGGCCTGGACCTTTTTTTGGTCGTTGAGGCCCCGCTGACATCGCTGAATCGGTGTGTGTGACACCGATCCAGCGATGTCTTCACTGGTAACCAGGGTAAACATCGGGTTACTAAGCGCAGGGCCGCGCTTAGTAACCCGATGTTTACCCTGGTTACCAAAAAAAACAAACAGTACATACTCGCCTTTCGGTGTCCCTTGCCGTCTGCTTCCTGCTCTCACTGACTCCCGGCCGTACAGTGAGAAGTGAGAGCGCAGCAGTGACGTCACCGCTGCGCTCTGCTCTCACTGTACGGCCGGATCTCAGTCAGAGCAGGAAGTAGACGGCAAGGGACCTGGACACCGAAAGGCGAGTATGTAGTGTTTGTTTTTTTTGGTAACCAGGGTAAACATCGGGTTACTAAGCGCGGCCCTGCGCTTAGTAACCCGATGTTTACCCTGGTTACCCGGGTGCTGCAGGGGGACTTCGGCATCGTTGAAGACAGTTTCAACGATGCCGAAGTCGTTCCCCTGATCGTTGGTCGCTGGAGAGAGCTGTCTGTGTGACAGCTCCCCAGCGACCACACAGCGACTTACCAACGATCACGGCCAGGTCATATCGCTGGTCGTGATCGTTGGTAAATCGCTTAGTGAGACGGGGCCTTTACGATCAGTGGGATTGTAGAGACCGCAGATAAAGAAGGATGCAGGGACAAAGAGGAGTCAGAAAGCAAATAACGTTTTTTTTTTAACTTTCCTTTAAC
The DNA here is from genome assembly GCF_051348905.1 of Ranitomeya variabilis. Taxonomy (NCBI): domain Eukaryota; kingdom Metazoa; phylum Chordata; class Amphibia; order Anura; family Dendrobatidae; genus Ranitomeya; species Ranitomeya variabilis. Next base: position 47,859,590 of record NC_135233.1, on the reverse strand, counting down.
TTCCAACCCAACAAAGAATAACAACAGTTTCCCACGCAGGGAACTTAGGTACACAATCACAATTTCACAGTAAATCCTATCTACTATATAGGCGCCCTGAACTAAACCCGCGAAACACGACAGCGCCTCACTAGTGACCCACTAACAAGAACAAGTCAACCAAGTTCACTTATCAGCGTTGTTTCAACGATGCAGTCCTGATGGTGAAGCTCCGTCAGCGACGTAGTCCTGATGGCGGGGGAAGGAGGTGTCCTCCGTTGACGGGCCCAGGTGTAGATTCGAGTCCAGAATGTCTTTTGCGGTGCTGCGTTACCTCCCACAGGCGGACGTTGATCCGGGGTAACAGTTTCCACGTCCAGAGAGGGGTCTTTTTGAGAAGAATTAGCAGAATAATCGGTATCAGTCACAGCTAAGAAAAACCCAGGAGGGCCCGGAGCACTCTGTGGCAAGATGCTCCCGGGGAGCACGGTAATATTGTCCCTGAGCTGATCAGCGCTACCCCTCTGCCTGGGGGGTCGCTGACGACGAGTGCGCCTCTTTTTGGGGGCTCTGGTAATTGCCCGCAGTGTCTGTTGCACGTTCTCCCCCTGCTTCCAGCAAGTCTCACTGCGGCCTGCACACACACAACAACTGCGCTGCAGTTTCCTCTCCTCAGAGATTTCCCGCGCTTCTCTGTCCCTGCTTTCGCGCGTTTTGCTTTTTATCCTCTCCTCTCCCTGCGTCACTCTGCCTCCTGTCACATGAGCCTGGCTTCCCATGCGCCTCTCAAATCCGTCCCCCGGAACCCCGACTCCCGGCAACAATGGTTCCACCCATCTGCACAGCTCACCAGGTCCCTGTCCCCTACATTCCCCCACCCTGTATGCTCGCCAGTCCCTGGGCGAGGCCTTCGCACTGACAGGTCGCCCATCTGACGGGTTGTTCCACACTTGGGTCTGTCTAGTGTGTAAGTCAGGACTGTAGCGAGTTGGGGGTCTACCGGCAGTAGAACGTTCAGAACGTCGTGGCTCGGGTCCTTGTGTAGGGGGTGTTGGGGGAATGTCGTCAGCGGAAGGGTGACTGGTCAGGGGTAGTGTAGTAGTCGAGATAGGGGGAGTATTTTGACGCCGTTCTTCTTCTTCATCATCTTCTTCATCCCACCAATGGTTGTTGGGGGACTCAGTCATAGGTGGCTCTTCCCTGATTGCGGATTCCGGGGTGTCCGAGTCAACAGAGCGACACAACCGGAGCATGTTGCGATGAAGAATGCGAGTACCTGTACTTCCGGGGGCCTCAGACTGCACTTCATATACAGGTCCATGCGGGTCTATACGGCGAAGCACCCGATAGGGTGTTTTTTCCCAACGATGGTCTAACTTGTTTTGCGGTCTTTGCTCTCGAACGAGTACTCGATCACCTGGCCGGAACTCTGGGGGTTTTGCTGTAGGGGTGCTCCGATGCTCCACTTCCCGAATTCGAGTGTGTATCAGTCGGTGTAAGGTCTGCAGCCGATGCCGATGATCACGCACCCACGAAGCCATCCCTGTTCGGGGGCCTTCTTCCTCCGAAGACAGTTCCAGATCTGTCATGCCTTTTCCTGGGCGCCCAAAGACCACTTCATACGGGGTGCGTCCTGTGACTTGATGAACTCTATTGTTGTAGACCCACACTAGGTCAGACACATACTCCGGCCAGCGGGCCTTCTGATCTTGTTCTAGCGCACGCAGCATTTGAAGCAAAGTCCGGTTAAACCGCTCACAAGCCCCATTTCCCTGGGGGTGGTACGGTGTGGTGCGTGACTTATCAATGCCGTAGAGGCGATGCAGCTCTTCCATGACTTTGCCCAAGAAACAGGCGCCTTGATCCGAATGTATTCGCCTCGGACAGCCGTAAACTTGAATAAAGTTCTTACAGATAGCGCTCGCCGCCGACTCAGCTGTCTGATCACGGGTAGGGGTGACTACCGCGAATTTTGAAAAATGATCTACCATAACGAGGCGGTGTTCGTAGCCTTGATGCGCTGCTCCAATGGTAATGTAGTCTATCATTAATACTTCAAAAGGGGCAGACGTCGTGATGCTCTGCACAGGCGCCCTTTCCTCCGGTGACTTGGTTAGCTCACATTGTCGACATTGTCTACAGGCAGTTTGTACTTCCGCAAGCAGCCGAGGATGATAGAACCGAGTTTGCAGCCACTTAAACGTCCTCTTCACTCCGAAGTGTGCCCCGGACTCATGAGCTTCTTTAGCAACTGCAGCCACCACGGGCCCTGGTAAGACCATCTGCCAGGTCGGCTCGGAATCTGCCTGAGCCATGGTTAAGTGGCATAAGAGCCCGTCCTGAAGAGTTAGGCGCTCCCACTGCCGCAGAAGAAGGTTCAGGTCTGACGGGAGAGTTTGTCCAGGGGTTCTCACGGGCAATAGCCCATTCGTTATCCACTGTCGCAATGGAGCTACTTCCTGGTCTTCCTGTTGCAGCCGTATCCATTCGTCCCGACTCTGAACCAACAGTCCTGTAGCCGTTCCGTTCCCGGTCTGTTCCCGGCTCACAGCCGTCCGAGCAGCGCCCCCGATGGCGTAGGGGATTTCTTCTCCCTCCAGCTCCTCATCTCGGTTAGTTCTTGGGGGGTTCTTCCGCAGACGAGATAACGCGTCAGCATGCACATTCTCCGCTCCTCGCTTGTAGAGGATACGGTATCTGTACTTGGCCATCCGGGCTACCCAGCGCTGTTCCAGGGCACCCAATTTCGCATTTTCCAGATGTGCCAATGGGTTGTTATCCGTGCGTATCAGCACCTCGGAACCGGCCAGGTACTCAGCGAACCGCTCCGTCATAGCCCACACCACGGCCAGCAGCTCCACCTTGAAAGAACTATAATTGTCCGGGTTCAACTCAGAGTCATGAAGAGACCGACTCGCATAGGCGATCACTCTCTCCCGCCCATCCTGAACCTGAGACAACACAGCCCCCAATCCGTCTAAGGCCATAATGGCCACCTCTGCTTCCAGGGCCGGGGTCACAGGATGCATCCTCAGCAGCCCCCGCATCCTTTCAGTCCAACTCCACAACAACATGTTGCTCCCATTAAACTTGGGCAGGTTATTCAACATGGCCCCCAATGAGAGAGACGCTCTCGGGCCAGCCCCATCCTCCGTATCTTCTGGCTCCCTCTTTGGATCCTGCATCCTGCCGACTACGCCAAATGTAGAGACCGCAGATAAAGAAGGATGCAGGGACAAAGAGGAGTCAGAAAGCAAATAACGTTTTTTTTTTAACTGTCCTTTAACTTCCAACCCAACAAAGAATAACAACAGTTTTCCACGCAGGGAACTTAGGTACACGATCACAATTTCACAGTAAATCCTATCTACTATATAGGCGCCCTGAACTAAACCCGCGAAACACGACAGCGCCTCACTAGTGACCCACTAACAAGAACAAGTCAACCAAGTTCACTTATCAGCGTTGTTTCAACGATGCAGTCCTGATGGTGAAGCTCCGTCAGCGGCGTAGTCCTGATGGTGAAGCTCCGTCAGCGACGTAGTCCTGATGGCGGGGGAAGGAGGTGTCCTCCGTTGACGGGCCCAGGTGTAGATTCGAGTCCAGAATGTCTTTTGCGGTGCTGCGTTACCTCCCACAGGCGGACGTTGATCCGGGGTAACAGTTTCCACGTCCAGAGAGGGGTCTTTTTGAGAAGAATTAGCAGAATAATCGGTATCAGTCACAGCTAAGAAAAACCCAGGAGGGCCCGGAGCACTCTGTGGCAAGATGCTCCCGGGGAGCACGGTAATATTGTCCCTGAGCTGATCAGCGCTACCCCTCTGCCTGGGGGGTCGCTGACGACGAGTGCGCCTCTTTTTGGGGGCTCTGGTAATTGCCCGCAGTGTCTGTTGCACGTTCTCCCCCTGCTTCCAGCAAGTCTCACTGCGGCCTGCACACACACAACAACTGCGCTGCAGTTTCCTCTCCTCAGAGATTTCCCGCGCTTCTCTGTCCCTGCTTTCGCGCGTTTTGCTTTTTATTCTCTCCTCTCCCTGCGTCACTCTGCCTCCTGTCACATGAGCCTGGCTTCCCATGCGCCTCTCAAATCCGTCCCCCGGAACCCCGACTCCCGGCAACAATGGTTCCACCCGTCTGCACAGCTCACCAGGTCCCTGTCCCCTACAGGATTACCAGTGTTCAGAGCCTACGCAATCATACTGTACATCCAGAGACGTAGCTACATGTTCAGCTCAGTGGGGAACCAAACATCTGAATGGGTCCCTACCAAGGTACTATAACCATGTGTATACAATGACTGTGGCGCACCCTAATCATAGGTATAGGGGAACCTCACCAGATGACCGTGCTATTACTGAAAATCCTCATACAAAGTTTATTGCTGATATTACGGCCATATAATGACCATAGAGTGGTAGATCTCAGTGCAGAACACCTAAGAGATTACAGTACAGTTATAGATAGTGACTTACAGCTGATATTCTTTCTGATGAAGTTGTTCACTTTTTCTGTCTTTTCCATCTGGCCCAGACCGACATGACAACTTCTCCATCAGGACTCTTCTGCAGAGATTACAACAAAGACGCATCTGACTTCTCACATTTCCAGAACCGTCCCATCTATCTCCCACCTGCACAAACTCCTCATCCTTCTGATACCCCAATACGGAGCCACTGCTGCCGTATGTGTCCCTATTACTGATCCCCCACATAATAATGCCCACTATTGTGCCTCTAACAACATAAAATGCCTATTTTGTGCCCTTTAGATGCTAAAATTGCACCCTAGAAAATATTAATGCCTTGTGCACATGCCCTAGAAAACAATGCCCACATTTTGCCCCTAGAAAGTAATAATGCCATTATTGTTGACAGTCATAATACCCTGAGTGCCCTATCACCTTATTTTTCACATATAAGCTGCCACTGCCATTAGGGGCTTATCTATAGCATTCTGTTATGCTGTAGCCCCCGATGTAACTTGAAAGATAAGAAAAACAAATTATATTATACTCACCCAGGGGCGGTCCTGTGCGGTCTGGGTCCAATGGGTGTCGCAGGTCCGGGTCCGGCGTCTCCCATCTTCATGTGATGACGTCCTTTTCCTTGCTTCTGTCGTGACTCCTGCGCAGGCGTAATTCTCTGCCCTGTTGAGGGCAGATCGAAGTACTGCAGTGCGCAGGTGCCGGGAAAGCTCAGAGAGGCCCAGCGCCTGCGCACTGCAGTACTTTACAATGCCCTCAACAGGGCAAATCAGTACGCCTGTGCAGGAGTCGCGACAGAAGCAAGGAAGAGGACGTCATCGCATGAAGATGGAAGGCGCCAGACCCGGACCTGTGACGCCCATCAGACCCGAACCGAACCATGACCGCTCCTGGGTGAGTATGACCTAGCTTGTTTTTCTTATCTTTCAGGTTACATTGGGGGCTTATCAACAGCATTATAGAATGCTGAAGATAAGCCCCTAATGGCGGTGGCCACAGCTGATATGCGAAAAATGAGGTGACAGATTCCCTTTAATATTTAATAATGTCCCGAGTGCCTTATATATAGTTCCACTTTACACAGCATGATGCCCCCTACAGCTCCCTATACACATTTTATAACAAAAACCGAACTTGTGGATGTAATAAGGAATACCAAACTCCCTTCTGTCTGGAGTGCCCATAGCACCCTATCAGGGGAGAACCACTAGGAGTACAAAGAACTCCCAAGTATATACTTGTGAACAAAAAACCATCATACTGTGGGGTAACTACTGGGGGCTGTCATAGAATGTGGGAGGTATTTGATGCTGTCATATAGGGGGAGGGGGCTACTGTGGGGCCCATCAGGCTGTGTATAGGGAGCTTGTGAACAAAAAACAAAGAACATATGTACCGAAAAAACTACATGATGGTAATTTTATCATAAAATGTAAACTTTATTTCAATACAACATGAGAGCAACATAAGTAAGGATGGGGATAAGGTGAAAGACTAAACTAGAAAATGACTGCATGCGAGCACACTATTATGTATATCATGGGGGGTATGTAGCAAAAATGGCAATACACAAAGTCAAATGTCGCAAAAACTGGCGCTACATATGAAGGCTAGTAAAAAACAGAGGGAGGTGAGAAGGGGGGAGACAAAAGGTATATCCCCGAAACTCAATGACCAGATGACCCTTAAGGTGCACCCAGTCCTACCCCTCATACAGATAATCCATATTGCACATATATCCGTAAAGTGCTTCAGTGATTATAAGTGTGCCAGAAAAAGCATGCCATGAGTTGAGGCTTAAGGCTTACCCATGTTTGTGCAGGTCTGCGGTCAGATTCCAGTAAGAAGCCCCGACGCGCGTTTCGCGTGGTGTGCTTCCTCGGGGGGCTGTGTGGATACTGGATAAACAGGGTTTATATAGGGCCATACTATAAAACACATTGATTCCTAATTGCGATGATTGTGGCGCACGAGGAATGGTGAACCGCCATTACCGCCCTCTTTCCGGCTATCCCAGCAGCGTCCAGTCAGGGGGAAATCCCCCGTGACGTCACAAGAACTGGACGTCGCTGTGTAAGGATGCCTTAGGAGGCGCGGCTTATACCGGGACCCATTGCGCGTGCGCACCACCGCGGTGGCCATTTTGGAAAAGGGAAAAAGGCTGCTGGCATGATGGAAGTAAGTATAAAGCGAACATGTTACTGCCGCAAAGCATACATAGAATGGAAAAACAAACAGAGTGCGTATAAGTATCTATACAGACTTAATAGAAAAGGGGAGCGCATTCGAAAACACTGTCTGAACATGTTACTGCCACAAAGCATACATAGAGTGGAAAAACAAACAGAGTGCGTATATGTATCTATACAGACTTAATAGAAAAGGGAGCGCATTCGAAAACACTGTCTGTCAGGGCAGCCAATTCTGTGCTTTAAATGATCCATTCGCTGCCTCAGATATCTTCACTGCTGCTCCACTTGTACATTTGCGCACTCTTTAAGTGGTCATAAAGGCACCGGGTCCAAACACCAATGCAGAATGGTACATATAAACGCACAAGGCCACTATAAGGACAAAAAGGAACAAAGCAAACAATGTGAAGGAAAATAAAAAAATAATAAAACCAGTTAAAAACAAAAAATAAACTAGAGAGATGGGTTATAGAAATGGAACAAAAGACAACTTTTCATTAAGGCCATTCAGGGCCATGGTCCCCAACCTAACTATCCATTGACATTCAATTTTGGCTAATAATTTTTTGAGATCGCCACCCCGGATACCGGCATGGACCCTATCAATGCCACGTACTTTTAAACCATCTGGGTTACAATTATGTCTTGCCTTGAAATGTCTCGGGATGGTCTTAAGCTCCGAGTCATCCAAAGCTTCCTTTGCAGACACGATATCCCTGACATGTTCTCGGACCCTGACACGGAGTTCACGAGAGGTGAGGCCTACGTAAATAAGATTACACGTACAGGTGGCATAATAGACCACAAAAGTGGTACTACAGGAGATATAACTCATAATACGGTATTCCCTACCCCCACCTGCCGCCGAAAAGGTAGTGGTCCGTATGATATTTTTACATGCTTTGCAAGAGCCGCATGGAAAGCAGCCCCACCTTGGAGGTCCTGAACCAAAAATTCGAGGAGAAGGCATGCTATAATGGCTCCGCACCAGTTGGTCTCTAATACTTCTACCTCTCCTTGCTGTAAGGAGAGGTCGGTCAGGTAAGATTCCGTTGAGTATTGGTTCAGTTTTTAATATAGACCAATGTCTCTGTAGGACTTCTCTAATGTCATCCCACTTGTTGTTAAAAGTGGAGATGAATCTCAGTGGCTGCTCTTTTTTAAGAGCCACCACTGAGGTCCCACAGAGAAGTCGATCTCTAGGGGTGCTTTTGGCACGAAAATAACACCTTTTAATAGATCTACCACTGTACCCCCGATCCCGGAAACGATCAAAAAGGTCACGAGCCTGGCCCTCAAAGATTCCATCCATGGAGCAAATCCGTTTCATTCTAAGAAATTGACCCACAGGTATAGCACGTATTGTGGCATCAGTATGTGCAGAAGTGGAGTGCAATAGTGCATTCACAGACGTCTCTTTTCTGAACACATCCGTTTGAATTGCCCCATCCTCACATCTACAGATCTTAATATCCAGAAAGTCTATGCTTTCCGCAGCAATTCTATGTGTTAAGCGGATGTTCCGATCGTTCTGATTTAGTCCACGGATGAAATCACGAAGGCCAGGCTCGGGACCCTGCCAAATTAACAAAACGTCATCAATATAACGATACCAGCACTGCACATGGGAAGCGGCACATGCGCCCCCACCGAAAATCTCCCTCTCCCAGTATCCGAGAAAGAGATTAGCGTACGAAGGCGCACATGCCGCGCCCATGGCAGTGCCGCGGTTCTGTAAAAAATACCGGTCTTTGAACGTAAAAAAATTATGTGTTAAAACAAAATGAAGAAGCTCTAGGATCACGGTGCACAGTGGAAGACCTATATTGCTCATATTCAAAAAGAACTCAACGGCCTCCAATCCGTCCGTGTGCCTTATACAAGTGTGTAAGGATTCAACATCAACTGTTGCAGAAACCATATCGGACTCTAAAGTAAGACCATCAATTTTCCTCAGGACGTCCGTAGTGTCTCTAACATAGGAGGGGAGCGACTCAACGAGGGGGTGCAGGTAGTATTCAATAAATTTGCATATGGGATCGCACAAACCTCCTATGCCAGAGACAATGGGACGCCCCGGGGGTTCCAACGGATCTTTGTGGATCTTCGGCAACAGGTAGATGGTAGGGACGACCGGATGTTCTACCATGAGACCTTTAAACACCTTTTTTGTTATAATCCCCCGTGTCAGGGCCCGATCCAAAATTTCGTACAAGGCACTAGAAAAACTCGGCAGTGGATTGCTGGCAAGGGATATATATGAATCCCGGTCCTTGAGTTGGCGGAAAGCCTCCCTCTCATACTTAACTGTTGGCCAGACCACCACATTCCCCCCTTTATCCGCTGGTTTTATTACGACATCCCGCATAGACCCCAGTTCTTTAAGGGCCCTGCGTTGTTTTGCAGTCAGATTATCACCCCTCTTATCGTTGGAAATTTTCTTGAGGTCCTCCAATACTAATTTATTGAAAATATCAATCTGGGGGCAAAGCGAAAAAGAGGGGAACGTGGTACATCTCGGCACAACAGAAGGAGGGAAGGTACCTGTCACAGATGTCTCACTTTCTGCTGCCAACTCTTCCAGTGCCACCAATGCTTCCTGTTCCAAAGTTGTGTCAGGGTGAAGAATGTCGCCTGGCTTAGTGTGCAATTTCCGCAAGATGACCTTCCTCAAAAAAAGTTGCGTGTCTTTCATAACTGTAAAATAATCAAAACTGTTAGTTGGAACAAAATTCAACCCTAAACTCAGAACCTGAACCTGGTCAGTGGACAGTACGTGCTCCGATAGGTTGATTACCTCAAGATTATTAGTGGGTTTGGATTTTTTCTCACGAGACTGTGGTGGAGTTACTCGGCGTTTATTCTTCCCTCTCTGGTTACCAGATTTAGTCGCACCCAGTCTTTCATTCAAGATATTACTAGAGTGGCTCATACCCGCTTGTTCCTCATCCATCGAGGATGCCGATGAGAAGGAATTACGGTGGACTGGGGGTTTCTGTTGGAATAGCTGTTTCTTTTTCCATTTATATACATGGTTGTTCTTATAATCCAACACATCTCTTTGGTATTTTTTAGTCTTAGATGCCACAATGTCTTTCTCCCACTTTTGAAAATCTCCCTCAAGCTCCTCATTTAGTTTTGTTTTAGCTGTCACTGACAGTGAACTCAATAGCGTCTCCTGTAGCGCTCCAATCTCACTCTCTACTGACTGCAGAGAAGTTGCATTGGATTTAACCAATAATTCCATATATCCTCTAGAGCAATTTGAGGACAACTCCTCCCATTGTTCTTTTAAGAGCTCGTCATCTATAGAAAATGAAGGGAACACTTGAATCCTCAAGCCTCTCGGTATCAGGCCCTTCTCAATATACCTTTCTAAGAAGGCTTTGTTCCACCACAACCGTGTCTTTTTATTTAATAAATACTTCAATTTGGTAACAGAATCTGCCATGGGCGCGGCATGTGCGCCTTCGTACGCTAATCTCTTTCTCAGATACTGGGAGAGGGAGATTTTCGGTGGGGGCGCATGTGCCGCTTCCCATGTGCAGTGCTGGTATCGTTATATTGATGACGTTTTGTTAATTTGGCAGGGTCCCGAGCCTGGCCTTCGTGATTTCATCTGTGGACTAAATCAGAAAGATCGGAACATCCGCTTAACACATAGAATTGCTGCGGAAAGCATAGACTTTCTGGATATTAAGATCTGTAGATGTGAGGATGGGGCAATTCAAACGGATGTGTTCAGAAAAGAGACGTCTGTGAATGCACTATTGCACTCCACTTCTGCACATACTGATGCCACAATACGTGCTATACCTGTGGGTCAATTTCTTAGAATGAAACGGATTTGCTCCACGGATGGAATCTTTGAGGGCCAGGCTCGTGACCTTTTTGATCGTTTCCGGGATCGGGGGTACAGTGGTAGATCTATTAAAAGGGGTTATTTTCGTGCCAAAAGCACCCCTAGAGATCGACTTCTCTGTGGGACCTCAGTGGTGGCTCTTAAAAAAGAGCAGCCACTGAGATTCATCTCCACTTTTAACAACAAGTGGGATGACATTAGAGAAGTCCTACAGAGACATTGGTCTATATTAAAAACTGAACCAATACTCAACGGAATCTTACCTGACCGACCTCTCCTTACAGCAAGGAGAGGTAGAAGTATTAGAGACCAACTGGTGCGGAGCCATTATAGCATGCCTTCTCCTCGAATTTTTGGTTCAGGACCTCCAAGGTGGGGCTGCTTTCCATGCGGCTCTTGCAAAGCATGTAAAAATATCATACGGACCACTACCTTTTCGGCGGCAGGTGGGGGTAGGGAATACCGTATTATGAGTTATATCTCCTGTAGTACCACTTTTGTGGTCTATTATGCCACCTGTACGTGTAATCATATTTATGTAGGCCTCACCTCTCGTGAACTCCGTGTCAGGGTCCGAGAACATGTCAGGGATATCGTGTCTGCAAAGGAAGCTTTGGATGACTCGGAGCTTAAGACCATCCCGAGACATTTCAAGGCAAGACATAATTGTAACCCAGATGGTTTAAAAGTACGTGGCATTGATAGGGTCCATGCCGGTATCCGGGGTGGCGATCTCAAAAAATTATTAGCCAAAATTGAATGTCAATGGATAGTTAGGTTGGGGACCATGGCCCCGAATGGCCTTAATGAAAAGTTGTCTTTTGTTCCATTTCTATAACCCATCTCTCTAGTTTATTTTTTGTTTTTAACTGGTTTTATTATTTTTTTATTTTCCTTCACATTGTTTGCTTTGTTCCTTTTTGTCCTTATAGTGGCCTTGTGCGTTTATATGTACCATTCTGCATTGGTGTTTGGACCCGGTGCCTTTATGACCACTTAAAGAGTGCGCAAATGTACAAGTGGAGCAGCAGTGAAGATATCTGAGGCAGCGAATGGATCATTTAAAGCACAGAATTGGCTGCCCTGACAGACAGTGTTTTCGAATGCGCTCCCTTTTCTATTAAGTCTGTATAGATACATATACGCACTCTGTTTGTTTTTCCACTCTATGTATGCTTTGTGGCAGTAACATGTTCAGACAGTGTTTTCGAATGCGCTCCCCTTTTCTATTAAGTCTGTATAGATACTTATACGCACTCTGTTTGTTTTTCCATTCTATGTATGCTTTGCGGCAGTAACATGTTCGCTTTATACTTACTTCCATCATGCCAGCAGCCTTTTTCCCTTTTCCAAAATGGCCACCGCGGTGGTGCGCACGCGCAATGGGTCCCGGTATAAGCCGCGCCTCCTAAGGCATCCTTACACAGCGACGTCCAGTTCTTGTGACGTCACGGGGGATTTCCCCCTGACTGGACGCTGCTGGGATAGCCGGAAAGAGGGCGGTAATGGCGGTTCACCATTCCTCGTGCGCCACAATCATCGCAATTAGGAATCAATGTGTTTTATAGTATGGCCCTATATAAACCCTGTTTATCCAGTATCCACACAGCCCCCCGAGGAAGCACACCACGCGAAACGCGCGTCGGGGCTTCTTACTGGAATCTGACCGCAGACCTGCACAAACATGGGTAAGCCTTAAGCCTCAACTCATGGCATGCTTTTTCTGGCACACTTATAATCACTGAAGCACTTTACGGATATATGTGCAATATGGATTATCTGTATGAGGGGTAGGACTGGGTGCACCTTAAGGGTCATCTGGTCATTGAGTTTCGGGGATATACCTTTTGTCTCCCCCCTTCTCACCTCCCTCTGTTTTTTACTAGCCTTCATATGTAGCGCCAGTTTTTGCGACATTTGACTTTGTGTATTGCCATTTTTGCTACATACCCCCCATGATATACATAATAGTGTGCTCGCATGCAGTCATTTTCTAGTTTAGTCTTTCACCTTATCCCCATCCTTACTTATGTTGCTCTCATGTTGTATTGAAATAAAGTTTACATTTTATGATAAAATTACCATCATGTAGTTTTTTCGGTACATATGTTCTTTGTTTTTTGTTCACAAGCTCCCTATACACAGCCTGATGGGCCCCACAGTAGCCCCCTCCCCCTATATGACAGCATCAAATACCTCCCACATTCTATGACAGCCCCCAGTAGTTACCCCACAGTATGATGGTCCCCAGTAGTCCCCACATAATGTAAGATGGCCCCCAGTAGTCGGTAAACACTGTATACTTGGCCCCCAGTAGTCCCCACACACTGCATGCATTCCCCCCAGTAGTCAAGTAGTCCCCCTTCACTGTATGCATGGCCCCTAATAGACGCCCACAATTTATGTTTGGCCCCCAGTAGTGCAGTAGTCCCCCCACACTGTATAGATGGCCCCCAGAAGTCCCCTGACACAGTATGCATGGCCCCCAGTATTCCCCAAACTGTATGCATGGCCCTAGTATCACTCCCAGTATGCATGCTCTCAGTAGCCATCCCCACACTGTATGCATGGCCCCAGTAGTCCCACACACTGTATGAATGGTCCCCAGTAGTCACCCACACGTATGCATGGCCCTCGATAGCCCCCTCACACTGTATGCATGGCCCCCAGTAGCACCCACCCCACACTGTATGCATGGTTCCAGTAGTCCCACACACTGTATGGATGGCCCTAAGTAGTACCCCATACTGTATGCATGGCCTCCAGTAGCTCCGCACTGTATGCAGGTCCCAGAGTAGCCCCCCACATTATATGCATGGCCTCACAATTGTCCAAACAAATTGCATGCATGGCCCCAAGAAACCCCCCACACTATATGCATGACCTCCATAATTCCAGAAGTTCCCTACACAGTATGCAGGGCTCTCAGTAGCTCCTCACATGGTATGGTATGCATGGCCTCAGAGTAGCTCTCCCATATTGCATACATGGCCCCCAGTAGCTCCCCCACACTGAATGCATTGCTCCCAGTAGACCCCCACACTATATGCAGGGCCCCTAGTAGTCCCCACATTGTATGCGTGGCCCCCAGTATCCCTCCTACATTATATGCAAGGCCCCCAGTAGCCCCCACATTGAATGAATGCCCCCATGGTATCCCTCCAACATTGTATGCATGGCCCTCCAGTGGGATACATTGTATGCAAGGTCCTCAGTAGCCCCCACATTGTATGCATGGCTCCCACAGTTGCCCTCCCACATTGTATGCATGGCCCCCCAGTAGCCCTCCCACAGTGAATGCATGGCCCCTACAGTAGTCCTCCCACCTAACCATAGATCCTGAGGAGTCTGTTGGCAGATAGGACCAAGGCATGGGTGGAGCAACGAGGTGATGTCATCACACTGGGGCGTCTCCCTGCTTTTCTGTAGACCGTGGTCTACAGATCATGGAGACTGAGTGGTAGTGCAGAGATAGCATGTAAACTGATACAGTTAAGAGTAGCTGTAGCTCCGGATAGGTCCCTGTGAGCGTGGGGCCCAGGGTGACTACACCCTCTGCCCCCGGTAGGTATGTTATTGTGCTCATCCATAATGTAGATAGGTGAAGTATTATTCGATTTATAGCTACTATATTGCTCTTGACTAACCCCCCCAGTAACACTTGGCAGAACTTTCTTGGGATCTGGCCCCATTATATGGTTGGCCAATTCAGCTGAAATTGGTGGCTTTGGACAACTATTATCTAAAGTGTATGGAGGCTAAAGTTATTATTAGAGGCTTATTTCCACTGAAAACAAAGAAATAGGACATTAAAGTTTCAACTGCCCAATTCTTCATCCCATCATCTCGGGAGGCTCCCATACGCATCTCATAGTTCGCTTCTCCTACTGAAATCAGCAGGTTTGGCCAACTTTTTCGAATTAGCATGAGGCCTATTAGGATAGTACTCTCTGCATGACAGTTGATGAGTACATAAGAGGGGGAAAGGAAGGACCAAGAAAGAATGCAGAGAGCAAGCTAGTCAGTTGGTCAATTGCCATGATAATAGCGTGCGGAGAAATTAGTTATGATGGCTGATGTCAAAAACAGCTCACGAGAACCTTCTCCTCACTGAGAACCTTCAAAACGTTCTTTATTTATGATATTGTTGCTTCCTTGTCAAAACTAGGCATAAAATCTCATGTTGCTGCTATGACGCATAAAGAACAATAGCATGAAAGACCCAGACTTATTAGTTTGAAATTTTTAGTTGGTTCAAGCATAGAAAGTATAATGGTGCTTATTGTGCTGAGATGAGATAATGGCTGGGAAATTCTGATGTGTGCTCATTTTTTACGTCCTTTAAGTCTTCATTGCTGTAATTATGTGTCTTGTTAGCATATATTTATGCACCTATGATCTGGCTCATTTATTTATGCCATCCTCCTTCTTGCTTCATGTGGATGGTGTGTTCCTTGTAGTGATGAGTGAGTATACTCGTTACTCGGGTTTCCACGAGCATTCTCGGGTGGTCTCCGAGTATTTTGGCGTGCTCGGAGATTTAGTTTTTGTTGCCACAGCTGCATGATTTCCGACTGCTAGACAGCCTGAATACATGTGGGAGTTCCCTAACAAACAGGCAACCCCCACATGTATTCAAGCTGTGTAGCAGTCGCAAATCATGCAACTGTGGCAACAAAAACTAAATCTCCGAGCACGCCAAAGTACTCAGAGACCACCCGAGCATGCTCGGGGAAACCCAAGTAACGATTATACTCGCTCATCACTAGTTCCTTGTCATCCATACAGTATCCTCCATTGCGCTCCTGTGCAGGCGCACTTTGCTCTGCCCTGCTAACGGCAGAGCAAAATACTGCAATGAACATGCGCCAGACGAGGCCACAAAGCGCAGATGACCCAGAAGTGAAGCCGCCACATGGCATATTACAGTATTTGCCATTAGCAGGGCAGAGCGAAGTACGCCGATGCAGGAGCGCAATTGGAGACATAGTGTGTATGATGTAAGATGTGTCATCCACGTGAAGCAAGCAGGATGGAGATACGATGAGAGAGGAGGTGCCCAAAGCAAGGCTAGAGATGCCCATTGGATCGGACCGCGATTATAAAAGATAATTTTTGGGCTATGCAGCGGTGTTTGGAGACTTTGGGGCTACAGTTTATATTGGGAAAACATGGCGACAGGTTCCATTTAAAGGTGTCAATAATTTAAGCATGGCCTCCTATCTCTTCGCTGGATGAACTCTTGCTATTTTGCCAAAAACAAATTCTGGTATCACATTGAAATGGCTGAATGGATTTATATGACAGGAAGTCTGTTGTGAGCAAGATAATATCTTTCTTCTCAATCACAACTTTATCACAAGTATATTCAGTTGCTTTGACAAGGATCTCAGACTATTGCATAATTATATGCTTTTCACATATTTTTAGCTTAGTTTTTTTTTTTTTACTAAAAAGTTTGATAAAATGGTAGCAGATAACTTTTAACTTTTCAATCTGCTGACTGTACATTCGTAATGGATTCTCATATGCAAGAAAAAATAAAAATGAGAGTGAAAAACAAACTCACCTAGACCTTATGATATGTGAAGGGACTATCATGTTTTGCTGGCATTCCCCTTTAAATAAAATGATCTGCTGACATGTTATAGAGATGTGTCAGTAGATTACATTGATAGAATTTGGGTTCAGGCCAACAGTGGTTTCTAGAATGAAGAGACTCTATCTCCCTACAGAATATCCAAACCCCGTGTCCTTTCTCTTAGATTTTTCAAAAAGGTTCATTTACAAGAGGAAATGTCCTGCTCGATCAATGATATTACAAGTCAATTGCTCCTTCTTGGAAGAATCCCTGTTTCTTTCCAGAGTACATTGTCCTGTGTGTGTACACGAGCAATAACAATATTTTTAGCCATTATATGACTTATGCTGCATTTTTCCACAGTTGTCCATTCTAATTTAAAGTTGTCTCTGAGCTAGTGGGTGGTGATTAGCTGTTATGATGTCTTCCATAGACAACACACAAAGACAAGAGGGATTACTGTTCTCCTATCTCAGTTTAGCTCATGTTCAGAAGTAGCAGCAGCTGCTTGGAGAAGATTATGCAGCATTACTGAGCAGTGTGGCTGTGAATCCAGCTCTTGGAGTACAATGATGCACAGTAGAAATCAACAAGACTGTCTCTTTATCTTCACTTCTCCTCATCACCATTTACTATTTCAAATACTGGTGTCTTTAGGCACCATGAACCTGATTAAATTGCTAAATTGCATACAAATTATCAATTCCACTGACAAAAATAGAAAATTAAAAAGCAAACAGATGAGAAAAAAAACAGTTGAAGTTTGAGTTCAGGAGAAATGAATAAGATCTGCTGTCGTTAATTTCCATTGGCATGTATTAAACTGACTAAGCCCACTATTTTTGTGTAGATTGGTTAATTACCGTAATTAATGTACATGTCTCCTGTCTCAGGTTTTAACATGACAAACCTTTGTTCCCATGGAAAATAAGCCACTACCAAATGTCTCTGGTCAATTAGATAATAATGCACCTGAAATATAATGGCGAAAAATAGGTTAAAATTATCTTGCGTGCCACCATGCTTAAAAAGTTGTATTGGAAAATCTCTGAAAAGTAGAGATGAGCAAAACAATTTGCAAGAACTTTTTCCAGTGGTCCAGTAAGTACTCCGTGGTCGCTGAAGGCGAGCCCTGTGAATTACCTCCTACCTTCTGGTACACACAGCTCCACTTTTGGTTAGCCAGCCTAGTGCGAAATCATTCTTGAAGTATGAGGCGCACACAACGGTGCCAACGGTTGGATAAACAGAAGTGGAGCCGACGATGCTCGCTTGTAGGAAGCTGTCCGCAGGGCTCTTATCAAGAAGTCACGGAATGCGGACTTGACTGTGAATTTTTTCGTTCATCTCTACCAAACAGTGCTATTTGGGCCTCTTTTTATTCTGGAAATTAGTAGAGGTTGCATATTCCTCCAATTTAATTTTCTACCACTTATCCATGGTAGCAGATCACTTTTTAGATGTTTTCCTACTTTAAAAGCATTCAGTCATGGATTTTATCCTTAAACCAATTGACTAGCATGGTCACATTTGTGCTGACTGTTAAAAGTGTGAAAATTGAGCAAGCGATTATATTTATAGAGAAACGTGGAGCAATGTCTTATCTCTGTTATTCATGTTGATTTCACAATAAAATGCGAGCACGTAAGCACAAGGAATGATTGACTTGTGCAATAACATTTCATATAGCAGATTAGCTGTTCTGCATTCTACATCTACATCTTCATCTCTCATGCTGCTCTCCAGCCATGGCCAGATCTAGTTCTCTGTGGCCATGGGTAAAATACTGTGCGGAGAACTCTTAGGTTGGTTGAGATTAAATTTTCATTGTCCTTGAATGGTCGTGTCACAAGACTATTGGGAAAAAGTACACATATCACTGTAGCCCATGGGCAAAATACGGTGAACCCTCAGGTTGGTTGAGATGAAATTTTCAATGTCCTTGAATGGTCGTGTCACAAGACTATCCACTCTGTCCTTAGAACTTTTCACCAATGTCCCCTTGGCAATTCACCAAATATAAACCTTTCTCGGTGTCCATATATAAAGCGAATTTGGAGAACCCATTTTTGCATATCTCTCTTCAGTACCTTTCCATATAATTTTGAACCCGAAGGCTACTGGTCCTTGCTTTTATCTAATGCTGATTATTGTCCTTTTTACATCTCCCAAGTTCTGTCTGAATCCAAACTTAGAAACAACGTGTCCAGCGTTCTGTCCTTTCATCAATGTTTATCGCTAGGAGCCATTATCTTGAAGTGATGAATTAACAATTCATTTTCTTTACCATGTAATCAGGGTCTTTCTTTTTCACTAGTGACAAGAGCTCCAGGGCCAAGGTTAGTGGCTTACAGGGGGCAGCAAAAAGTGATGGTAGAAAAATGTACACTTTTTTAACAATCACCTTTTGCCTGACTTACTATTAAAACCTAAGTTTTTTTCTAAGAGGGAGGTAAAGAAATCTCTCTGCTTTGTGTCCATGGGGGTTCTTCCCTCACTCCCACATGCAGCTCAGAGAGAGGGATGGAATGAGTAATGGTCTTCCCTTTCCTTTGCAGTGAGAAATAAGTCAATTGGTGGAGCACCAATAAGCCGGGGCTACTGTCTGCAGCTCCATCAGCCCCGATTGTACATCACAGTCGCATCATCACCAAGGTGTGGCTCGCATCCATAGCCTTGAAAGAAGACCTATTTATGGCTCTGACCAAACCGATCTTCTTTCTTGGCTGCGGTATCAGTATAGGCTGAAATATTGGTGCTGTATGTGACAGGTTCACATTTATTATTGATAACACACTTCCGTATTTAAATGCGTAGGTGAAAAAACGGTACTGGTGCATTCAGTATGTATGTATACCCCTCCTCATATGTAAAGAGCCATGGAATAAATGGTGCTATAATAATAATCTTTATTTTTATATAGCACTAACATATTCCGCAGCGCTTTACAGTTTGCACACATTATCATCTCTGTCCCCGATGGGGCTCACAATTTACATTCCCTCTCAGTATGTCTTTGAAATGTGGGAGGAAACCGGAGAACCAGTAGGAAACCCACCCAAACACGGAGAGAACATACAAACTCCTTGCAGATGTTGTCCTTGGTGGGATTTGAACCCAGGACCCCAGCGCTGTCAAGACTGCAGTGCTAACCACTGAGCCACCGTGCCGCCCATGAATCATAATAATAATAATAATTCAGTGTATGATCCATTTGTCCGTGTTTACCACCAGTGTGTTATTACTGTATGGTCCCTCTATCCATGTTTACCATCAGTGTGGTCATTACTGTATGGTCCGTGTGTCCGTGTTCACTATCGGTGTTTTTCTGGTATGGATAAAGAAAGAATTAAATAACAAAGTCTCTCCTATACTTTGCAATGTTAAACATGGGCGGCACACGGATGATACACAGACAGTACACGGACGACACACTGATTCCATCCTTGTGCTGTACGTGTTTTTAACGGACCCATACACTTACAGGTCCTTCTCAAAAAATTAGCATATAGTGTTAAATTTCATTATTTACCATAATGTAATGATTACAATTAAACTTTCATATATTATAGATTCATTATCCACCAACTGAAATTTGTCAGGTCTTTTATTGTTTTAATGCTGATGATTTTGGCATACAACTCCTGAAAACCCAAATAACCTGTCTCAATAAATTAGCATATTTCACCCGTCCAATCAAATAAAAGTGTTTTTTAATAACAAACAAAAAAACCATCAAATAATAATGTTCAGTTATGCACTCAATACTTGGTCGGGAATCCTTTGGCAGAAATGACTGCTTCAATGCGGCGTGGCATGGAGGCAATCAGCCTGTGACACTGCTGAGATGTTATGGAGGCCCAGGATGCTTCAATAGCGGCCTTAAGCTCATCCAGAGTGTTGGGTCTTGCGTCTCTCAACTTTCTCTTCACAATATCCCACAGATTCTCTATGGGGTTCAGGTCAGGAGAGTTGGCAGGCCAATTGAGCACAGTAATACCATGGTCAGTAAACCATTTACCAGTGGTTTTGGCACTGTGAGCAGGTGCCAGGTCGTGCTGAAAAATGAAATCTTCATCTCCATAAAGCATTTCAGCCGATGGAAGCATGAAGTGCTCCAAAATCTCCTGATAGCTAGCTGCATTGACCCTGCCCTTGATGAAACACAGTGGACCAACACCAGCAGCTGACATGGCACCCCACACCACTGACTGTGGGTACTTGACACTGGACTTCAGGCATTTTGGCATTTCCTTCTCCCCAGTCTTCCTCCAGACTCTGGCACCTTGATTTCCGAATGACATGCAAAATTTGTTTTCATCAGAAAAAAGTACTTGGGACCACTTAGCAACAGTCCAGTGCTGCTTCTCTGTAGCCCAGGTCAGGCGCTTCTGCCGCTGTTTATGGTTCAAAAGTGGCTTTACCTGGGGAATGCGGCACCTGTAGCCCATTTCCTGCACACGCCTGTGCACGGTGGCTCTGGATGTTTCCACACCAGACTCAGTCCACTGCTTCCTCAGGTTCCCCAAGGTCTGGAATCGGTCCTTCTCCACAATCTTCCTCAGGGTCCGGTCACCTCTTCTCGTTGTACAGCGTTTTCTGCCACATTGTTTCCTTCCAACAGACTTACCATTGAGGTGCCTTGATACAGCACTCTGGGAACAGCCTATTTGTTGAGAAATTTCTTTTTGGGTCTTACCCTCTTGCTTGAGGGTGTCAATGATGGCCTTCTTGACATCTGTCAGGTCGCTAGTCTTACCCATGATGGGGGTTTTGAGTAATGAACCAGGCAGGGAGTTTTTAAAAGCCTCAGGTATCTTTAGCATGTGTTTAGAGTTAATTAGTTGATTCAGAAGATTAGGGTAATAGGTCGTTTAGAGAACCTTTTCTTGATATGCTAATTTATTGAGACAGGTTTTTTGGGTTATCAGGAGTTGTATGCCAAAATCATCAGTATTAAAACAATAAAAGACCTGACAAATTTCAGTTGGTGGATAATGAATCTATAGTATATGAAAGTTTAATTGTAATCATTACATTATGGTAAATAATGAAATTTAACACTATATGCTAATTTTTTGAGAAGGACCTGTATATTGGCCCTTGTCATCTGTGCTGCCGGAAGAAAATGGACATGTCTCCATGTGTTTTGCACGGCCACAGAGTCCATGTAAATAACGGACAAGTGCATAGCTGCATATGTTATAATGGGTTTGTGTGACATCTGTAAATAAGATGGATACCAGACGTACTGGAAACACGGACATGTGACGGAGGCCTCAGATTGTTTTTAGTTTTAGCTGTGCCTTAAAAAAATTGCAAATCATGGCGCACCCAATAGTTGTGTAGAAATTGAACACCTTTTCTCAGCACTCAAACAAATGCTTCTAACGGCCCCGTCTCACATAGCGAGATCGCTAGCGAGATCGCTGCTGAGTCACTAGTTTTGTGACGCAACAGCGACCTCGGTAGCGATCTCGCTATGTGTGACACGTACCAGCGATCAGGCCCCTGCTGTGAGATCGCTGGTCGTGTCGGAATGGCCTGGACCGTTTTTTGGTCGTTGAGGTCCCGCTGGTATCGCTGAATCGGTGTGTGTGACACCGATCCAGCGATGTCTTCACTGGTAACCAGGGTAAACATCGGGTTACTAAGCGCAGGGCCGCGCTTAGTAACCCGATGTTTACACCCTGGTTACCAGCGTAAATGTAAAAAAAACAAACAGTACATACTCACCATCTGATGTCCGTCAGGTCCCTTGCCGTCCGCTTCCTGCTCTGACTGAGATCCGGCCGTACAGTGAGAGCACAGCACAGCAGTGACGTCACCGCTGCGCTCTGCTCTCACTGTACGGCGGTTCAGTCAGAGCAGGAAGCAGACAGCAAGGGACCTGACGGACATCAGATGGTGAGTATGTACTGTTTGTTTTTTTTGGTAACCAGGGTAAACATCGGGTTACTAAGCGCGGCCCTGCGCTTAGTAACCCGATGTTTACCCTGGTTACCCGGGTGCTGCAGGGGGACTTCTGCATCGTTGAAGACAGTTTCAACGATGCCGAAGTCGTTCCCCTGATCGTTGGTCGCTGGAGAGAGCTGTCTGTGTGACAGCTCCCCAGCGACCACACAACGACTTACCAACGATCACGGCCAGGTCGTATCGCTGGTCGTGATAGTTGGTAAATCGCTATGTGAGACGGGGCCTTAAGAGTGGGCGCAGTTTACAAAGAATAGGTGCAGTCCCAAGTTTTAGATAGACACATTTATTTAAAAAAAAATAGAAAACGGTGCACATTTTGGTGTAAGGCTATGTCTGCTCATAGCAAGCATAGATTTCATCTTCTGACTTTCGACAGTCCCAAATGCAAAAAGTTTATTAAAAGGAATCAGTCAAGTGATTCATGCTGCCCACAATTGTAGATAGCTGAAAGTAGACAAACTAAAAGATGTGCCAATATCCATTACTATGATGCACGGTGTGTGATGGATTTAGTGCAACATGGTGCTTTTACTAGAGATTAATCACTTTTCTGATTTCTACACCATCTCCTTTCTAACCTTCTTTATTCCATTCTTGGCACCAAAATTATATTGCACGCCATTTGACAATGTGTGCAACCTGTAAAGTGCTGTGGAATATGTTAGCGCTATATAAAAATAAAGATTATTATTAATGAATCTGGTGCATTTTACAAATCTACCAAGCATTGCCCCTTTAATAGATACTTTATAAAGATGTTAAGGAAGATAGAAAAAAAATCCAAAACATGGAAAGGAAACCTGCCCGGTGACCGATTGACCAGAAAATATGAGTGGTAAAGACCCTCTTGCGGCAGACATTTATATATTACTTTGAAAGGCTCCTACGTTTCGAAGAAAACATAAACAGCGTCTGAGAATGGGAAGACTAATCTTCTGAACTGGGAAATAGATAATGGCTGCACTCAAGTTTATTGTGCTAAAGCAAGGAAATGTGCAATACATGAAATGTGAACAGCATAATGGCTTGTGAAATTTATGAAAAAACACATGAGATTTTTAGCACAAAATTTGGCCAAATATTGTGAGCCCATTCACCAAACGTCAAGGTAATCTCAGATCGAATGGGTAACTAACCTGTCTGCCTAGTGTGAACACTTACCTATGGCTAATAAAATGGTAAAGCCTGTATTTATAGAGGAGGTTAGAACCAACTGTGTTTGGATGTAGTTAAAATCACAGCATGGTGAAGGGCGGGGCGTTCAAGTCAGAAAAAGCAATATAGAATCTCATGTGTTTTTTCATAAATTTCACAAGCCATTATGCTGTTCACATTTCATGTATTGCACATTTCCTTGCTTTAGCACAATAAACTTGAGTGCAGCCATTATCTATTTGCTATGTAAGACTTTTTGGTTATGCACCAGTTCAGACTAGATGGCTGTTCAGTCAGTTTTTCTATATTTACTATGTATTGCTTTTTCTGACTTGAACGCCCCGCCCTTCACCATGCTGTGATTTTAACTACATCCAAACACAGTTGGTTCTAACCTCCTCTATAAATACAGGCTTTACCATTTTATTAGCCATAGGTAAGTGTTCACACTAGGCAGACAGGTTAGTTACCCATTCGATCTGAGATTACCTTGACGTTTGGTGAATGGGCTCACAATATTTGGCCAAATTTTGTGCTAAAAATCTCATGTGTTTTTTCATAAATTTCACAAGCCATTATGCTGTTCACATTTCATGTATTGCACATTTCCTTGCTTTAGCACAATAAACTTGAGTGCAGCCATTATCTATTTGCTATGTAAGACTTTTTGGTTATGCACCAGTTCAGACTAGATGGCTGTTCAGTCAGTTTTTCTATATTTACTAATCTTCTGAACTGGTCCTTGCTGGTTTCTCCCTACTGGCTCAACTAGATTGACAGATTTCTCTCTATTTGTGCATAGGGAAAGATCTTTTCATCCAGCTGAATGGGAAGTTGAGAAGCCAGCAAGAATCCATCCCGTGTGTTGACTAGTCCTCATGTTCCTGGCTCCTGTCTAGACTATGTTTTTTCTGAAACGAAGCAGTGTTTTGGAGTATTACATAAATGTCTGCTTTTAAGAAGCTTTGGATGGACATTAGGAAGCTTGTTCCTGATTCATACTGCCTGTAGCTCGGGCAGCAGGAATCATCTGATAGGTTCCCTTTAGTGATGGGCGAATGTGCTCGGATAACGTCTTATCCGATCACGCTCAGGTGCTATCCGAATATCTTGGGTATACTCGTATATTATGTTCGAGTCCCTGTGGTTGCATGACTTGGGGCTGTTAGACAGCCTGGACACATGTGGGGATTGCCTAACAAACATGTAATCCTCACATGTGTCCAGGCTGTCTAACAGCCGCAAATCATGCAACCACAGGGACTTGAACACAATATACGAACAGGTCCACGATCCTCGGCTAACACCCGAGCATGCTCAGATAAGACGTTATCCAAGCACGTTCGCCCATCACTAGCTCCCTTTAATAAATGTGGCACCCCTTAAAGGTTGACTCTCTTCAAAGATTAAACCTCCAGGGAGCCAAAATGATAATCTTTGATAGGGGACAATTTCTTTAACTTGAGACAGAATTCTGGTTTATTTAGTAAATATCCTCAATTATATAAAATCCTGACATTTACTCTTAGATAGCGTGTAGTCGTCTTATGATCTTTTCGCAAATAGTTAGAGTTTTGTTTACTGAAGGATCCAGTAAAAGTTCACATTAAATTACAGTAGGGTACAGTGTTTTACTGGACAGCAACAAAGCTACTATTGTGCCGATATCTGATGTATGATGAAGAGAAAAAGAAAAGTACAATACATCACAAGAAGTGAGTTTATCTACTGAAGGTCATGAGTAGAGTTACATTTATTCCATATTGTCTAGATAATGAGATGTGTTATATAAAGGAAGCTTGTCCTCAATCAATGAACTACACGCACCGTATTATATGAACACCTTAAATCAATCCACATGATCCTGAAATCACTGCTCCTTTTTGCAATATTCCAATATCCAGATGATTCCCCTATTTTTGCTTTAGCCTTTACCATTGCAACTTAGTGGGCTTCCAAGGATGCAGCCAATCAGAAACTGCTGTTTGGCTGCACCCGTTATATGAAAAAATGTCACATGCCCGTTGGGGGACCCAGTGAGGCAATCTGCAGGACAGTGCCAATCCGAGCTTCTTTATGTTGGACAGAAGAGTAGTTAAGAAGGGATTGTCGAGTAGAGAACCACCCATTTAACCAGTTGGTTACAGAGAAATACACAGGTTCAACCAACTTTGATCTAAGGCCTTCATACACATTAAATTAAAGTTGGCTGAAACTGCTTATACTAATACTGGGGCCTCACAGTTCTCCCTTCACAGATGAATTTCGGTAGAAGAGTATCGGGTAGTTTGAATTTAAACACTCGATTAATTTATTGCTAGTGAGGTAAGTGGCCACCAGAGCTGTCTGTCAGAGGCTTTCTGTAACAATCCATTTTTGGATTTGTGGCAGCTCTGGTTCTACTCTGTTTTAAAAGTAGCTTTTTTCATTTCAGGACCATCAGGGGTTAATGGCAGTTTCCCCCCCCCTTGCTGGCAATCTGGTGTAACTGCAGTGCTGCTGGGTCAGCTGATGTGGGTAGTAACCACTCCCTACATTCTTTAAATGGTCACCTGATGCATCAGCTGACGGTTGGTGATAGAGTTTCTCTATGGAGACCAGCCTTGCACCAGCAGCTCTCTGGTGTCAGCCGCTTCTGGTGTTTGGAGTCGTGTTGCTGTGCTATTTGCGGTGTGGAGCTTGGCAGCGGTGTCTGGAAGATAAGTCCTGTGTTTTCTCCTTGTCCCTTTTGTGTTCATCACTGTGTGGCACAATCTGCAGTGGCGAGGCTAGCGCTCCTTGCCGGCCAGTGCACTAGCCAAAGCAGTGTGAGGTGAAAGTGAAGGACTAGGTTTGTGATGGTGGCGGGGGGAAGGACCCGCTTAGGGCTTTAGAGGAGTGCAGGGACAGGCTCAGCTTTGAGCTCAGAGGTGTCCCTTCCTTCATTTCCCTATTGATTGGGCCTTCCTCACCCCTTTTCCAACCCATTGTGTCTTTTTTGAGCCATCCGCTACCAACCTCCCCGTGAGGTCGCTATATACAGTATATTGTGACATTTTCTCTGTTCAGCTGAACTGGAGGTTCATGTGTTTGGGAGAGTTACCTGTCTGCTGAATCCTTTTCTTCAAATGTATATGGCAAGATTTAGGCCCCAGGAAACCCTTGTGCACCTCTCATCACTGTAGAAGCCTTTTGATGTGTGGTGATCTACTAATAATCTTTCCTAAGAAGCAGCCATTTTTCACACTACTAACAAAACTACTTTTTCTTTAAGGGCTCCTTTTCACTTGCGAGAAATACGTGCGAGTCTTGCATGTTAAAACCAAGCTCTGGCGCCGGCACTCAGGAGCGGATCGTGCAGCTCCATGTGTTGCTATGCAGCCGCACGGTCCGCTCTGGAGTGCCCGCGCCAGTGCTTGGTTATAACATGCGAGACTCGCACGTATTTCGCGCAAGTGAAAAGGAGCCCTAACACTCACTGATCGAATGATTATATGCTGGGCTACGACCACTTAAGACCCTCATACACAATAGACTATTTACGACTGAAACCGCCGCCAATCCAATGTGTATGGGGTGCCAACCAACTGTTAATCGGGGGTGATATCGATTGTTATGTCCGTTTTCGGGATTCTGGACTGCCGATCGCATTGTTCACTTCGAGATGTGTCAGCCGGTGGTTTTCTCATAGAGAATACAGATCGCACCGGAATATGGGAGAGCCGGCTGAGATGGCTGTTGGCCAAACAGTCATCCAAAGCATAATTTAGGCTACTGCGATCGGTGGTTGTTTAATAGCCTGTTTATACAGGTTGATGGCACTTTTAATAGCGGGAATTTATCTATCTTCTACATATGGTGGGAGTAGCTTTCTATAAAGTTCTAGAATACTGTATACTCTATTATAACATGTCTGGGTCAGGTTACTGTCATGTATTACTTTCCTTTGTGTTTGTGATATTTAGGAATCATAGGTCCTCTTTCTTATCCCGAAGAAGGCACATCTTATTAATACCAGACATTGTTTTATACGCCTTTACATAGAATGTACGTCATCAAAACTTATGTAACATTCAAGATCTGTGCTTAGTCTAAAATCCTGTTATTTTCAAGTCAGTTCGGGGATTCTGCGTTCCCTCTACGTTACCCACGGCCATGTATTCTAGCCACTGAGGTGTTGATAATTTAGATTTTTCTGCATAATCAGATTTTTCTATTGCAGTCATTGTTCGATATGTCTGTTTTGAGCGGACACAAGTAGTCTTATTTATGACGAGGTTGCCCAACAGAGTGGCTCTTGTGCTATTTTGACAAAGGTCATGTCTCTGTTTCCTGTCACCCCTCTCCACCTCCTTCTGCTCAGTCCGCTAATACACGAGGGGGTGAGATTTCATGATTGAGAGCATGTCCTCGGTTAAATATAGAGGTCAATGAGTTGTGTTGGGAATCATGGAGGTCATTGCATGACCCATTGACCTCTTTGTGTTGACAATGGGACCACATTAAGGATAAGAGCGTAGCGATGTGAACTTGTCTTTTGTGAAACTTTCTAGTATTGCATACACAGTTATTAAGAAGGAGTAAGTTATCTGTATGCTGTCCAACACGTACATAAGAAAGAGTGGCCATACAGTACTGATCAAATGGAGACAAATAATGCTGCTGCTGCACCCCACGATTGACAAGACCACTGACTAGTTTCCATTTTTTGTATTATTGTTTTGTTTGTGCAAGATGAGGCCCATTAGGTCTTAGTCATCTACTTTCTTCTGAGCAGTCGTAGAGACTGCCTCTATGGCACTTATAAGCTTAGGTAATTTCCTTTATTCTCACCTCTTTCATTAAAGGGTCTTGTCTCAGTAAAAGTATGCTTAAAGCCCAACTCCAGCTGTGTTTTCATTTTACCGCTGAAATGGTGCCACTAATCTAAGCTCCCTGCCCTTAGTAATATACTTACCAGCCTCCATCTTCTTCAGTTCTGGGGGTCGCTCCAGTTGTCTTCTGCAGTTTGTGACCTGTCAAATTGCTCCAATGTTTGTTGGGGGGCTGGAAGTTACAATCCAATGTAAATCGATGCAAGCCAGAACGAGACTCCCATAGACATTTATTGAGACCTTTGTGACCATTATCTCTGACTTCCGGTCAGTCAAAAATTGCGGTCACAAGAAGATGGATTGGGACAAAGCAAAAGCTGAAGACGGCACTGGTGAGTATGATACTAGTGTCATAAAACTTACATTAGTGGCACCACTTCAGCCCTGAAATAAAACCTAAAATGCTGAAGTGGTGCTTTAATCACTGCAAATTTGACTCCCGACACTGCAGGAGGCAATGGGGAATTTCCGATTTGGGAAATATAATATGACATACAGCCAATCAAAGTGAATGTCTGCCCATTAGAGATGAACAGAGCAATTAGCAGGACCCTGGTCCAGTGGTCACTTCAGTAATTCATGGCCGCTAGTTGGGAGCCTTACGAACTGCCAACCACCTGTTGGTATCCCCATCGCTGCTTCAGATTAATCATTCATGCATCACGCTACAATGAAGATGTTGCACCGGGCCTACAAATATCAAGAGACACCTGGATGCCCGTAGGTAGGAGACAGTTCACAAGGTTCATGAGTCATCTTTATCGCCGGTATATCCCATGGGTGGGCCGAATCTTCTGGAGCAAAGGGTCAGCTGGTCTACTCTGGCTTATAGCACTGGATTGGAATTATATAACCTCAGTATAGATTTATACTTGTTAGATAAAGAAACACTCAACGGGGGCTTTGCTAAGGCTTTTGAACCATTTTTCTAATGCCAGCAAAGTCACAAATTTTGTTGTATGCTGTTTTTGTACAAATATTTTTTGTGTTGAATTCACCACTTTTAAAAAGTTAGGTGGAAAGTGAGGATAGTTTCTAGGCAATGGGGTCTTAGACAGATTGATGATTTGGAACTTTTCAAAAAGTTGTAATTTTCACTTCAGTAGGGATATGAATTTAGTTTTTAGCATAAAACTTGCATTTATTTCTATTTAAAACCCGTTTTGTGAATGAACTTTGCCTTAATCCCAGTGTTTGCACAGTCCGTTGAATCGTCATTCTTTTGCAATAAGTCCATCCTTCCAAAATCAGCAGAACGCTTGTCATTCTGGCCAAAGGACACTTTTCATAATAGACGCATGACTGCTGTGGTTTGTGTGCTTATGAGCATTCATCATTATCTACAGTAGCTTTCATGCAATAAAATCGATAATTCATTCATAAAGGAAAGTCCCCTCTCTCGGTTCATTTCCAGGTTAGCATTGTTTGGTTCTCTTACAAACCCAAAATTGCTCCTATGAACTCTGACAGATGGACCGCATAGCCACTGGCCAAATTCTATGTCGGCCTAACTGCCCAAAGACAATAGCATACATTGTGATCTCGGCCAACAAGAGAAAAACCTAATTAATTTGTCTTCTACAAAGTATTATTGAAGTGCGATAATGCTGAAATTAAACTACTTGTTAGATTCAGTGGTCACAAGCAGATGACTGGACTGTGTAATTTCCAATTGTAGATTAATAGATGTCATATGATAAGTAAAGGATTCATATACATTTATTAGGTTTTTTTGTAGGGAAGAGGTAAAGCTAAATTAAAATGGGGAACCTCTTTCTCTTTCTTATCACCACATACCACCTCCAGTGTATTCATTGCTTGTCATATCCTTAAGGCGGATGTCACATTAATCTCTTTCGGACTTAATTCAGTTATGAAAATGTTAGAAATATGAAGCTGTAGCTGGTGGAATGAAGGCCAAGCATACATGTGCAGTGGAAGAGAAAAGTAGTATTCCATGGCAGCCAGAAATACTTGACCTTTCCATCAGAGCTTAGCAGTCCTTCATTCTATCACACAGAAACGTCCTAGGCAGAGGACTTCCTCTATCATGTCCAGGATGGAAGGTGGTATGACCCTAAGGAACCATGCACTCTCAATACCTTGTTTGACTGACCTCCCATATATCTTGGCTGAGTATGCGAGTATTCTGAATATATAAGTTCAGCAGCAGTACTCAATGTCAAGCAGCAGCTGCAATAGCAAATACAATTTTAGGGTACATAAAATGATGTACAATAACAAATTATATTGTGGTACCGTGTTAGCCAGAAAAATCGATGTGGTACATAAAAAAGAGACACAATTCTGTGATTCCAGTGTAACTCTTTCTATAAATCTATAAATCTTATGAATGTGGGTTCCAGTTTTAGGCTTCACGTTCTAAACAGCATATTGGAGAGTTTGAGCCAGATTGAAGGTGGGCAGTTAGATTATTACACGGGATTGTAATGAGAGGTTAGAAAAGTTGGGCTTGTTCAACCTAGAATAAAGTGGTGATCTCATTTCAATGAATAAATACATGTGTGGTCAATACAAAGGACTGGCACATGATTTATTCCTTCCAAAGACTTTTCAAAGGGCTAGGAGACATTGATTAAGATTGGAGGAAATGTGATTCCAGTAGCTAAATAGGAAAGGGCTCTTTGTATCTAAAGCCCCCTATACACATTAGGACCACCCCTCTGATATTGGTGGGCTCAGGCCAACAGTTTAATGTGAATGGGGGCCTCTTGACGCTCCTCAACAGATGATAAGGATCTGGCATGTACGCTTTGGGACTGCTGATCCTTTATTTTTGGTGAGATAAACTGTTGAACAAAGATTTGCCAAGCTATAGTTCAGTTGACAGTTGTATTTGGGGTTTTGAGTGGTTAGACTGCCCTACTGGAAGAGAATTCAAAGGTATGAACTGGGATATGCCTTATGCCTCCAAATTACTGGAACAACACGTCCATCTTGAACTGTCCTCACACCTCTCCTCCTGTTCCCTCTTTGACTGGTTACAATCTGGCTTCCGACCCCACCACTCAACTGAAACTGCCCTAACTAAAGTCACCAATGACCTACTAACTGCCAAGAGCAAGCGACACTACTCTGTCCTCCTTCTCCTGGACCTGTCTTCTGCCTTTGACACTGTGGACCACTCCCTTCTGCTACAGATCCTCTCATCTCTTGGCATCACAGACTTGGCAAAATCCTGAATCTCATCATATCTGACAGACCGAACATTCAGTGTCTCCCTCCCTCACACCACTTCCTCACTTCGCCCCTTGTCTGTCGGGGTTCCTCAAGGCTCTGTTATAGGACCCCTACTCTTCTCCATCTACACCTTCGGCCTGGGACAGCTCATAGAATCCCGCGGTATGCAGTACCATCTCTACGCCGATGACACGCAGATCTACCTATCCGGACCTGACCTCACCTCCTTACTTACCAAAATCCCACACTGTCGGCTATCTAGGCCTTCTTTTCTGCTCGTTTTCTAAAACTGAACATGGACAAAACAGAATTCATCATCTTTCCCCATCTCACTCTACCCCTCCACCAGACCTATCCATCAATGTCAATTGCTGCTCACTTTCCCCAGTCCCACACGCCCGGTGCCTCAGGGTGATCCTTGACTCTCTTTCAAGCCACATATCCAAGCCCTTGCTTCCTCCTGCCATCTCAAACGCAAAAATATTTCCTGGTTCCTTGCATTCCTTGACCGTGACACCACAAAAACACTAGTGCATGCCCTTATCATCTTCCGCCTTAACTACTGCAACCTCCTACTCTCTGGCCTCCCGTCTAGCACTCTGGCACCACTCCAATCCATCCTACACTTTGCCGCCCGACTAATCTATCTGTCTCCCCGCTATTCCCCAGCCTCTCCCCTATGCCAAGCCCTTCACTGGCTTCCTATCGCCCAGAGACTCAAGTTCAAAACCCTTACAATGACGTACAAAGTCATCCACAACCTGTCTCCTCCATACATCTGTGACATGGTCTCCCGGTACTTACCTACACACAACCTCCGATCCTCTCAAGATCTCCTCTACTCCCCTCTCATCTCTTCTTCCCACAACCGCATCCAAGACTTCTCCAGTGCTTCCCCCATACTCTGGAACTCTCTACTCCAACACATCAGACTCTCGCCTACCATAGAAACCTTCAAAAAGAACCTGGAGACACACCTCTTCCGACAAGCCTACAGCCTGCAGTGATCCTCAACCTACTGAACCACCGCACAACCAGCTCTACCCTCTCCTAGTCCTAGTGTATCCTCACCCAACCCCTACAGACTGTAAGCCCTCGCGGGCAGGGTCCTCGCTCCTTATGTACCTGTGTGCCTTGTTTTTTGCTCATGTTTAATGTATTTGTCTATATTTGCCCCTTTTCACATGTAAAGTGCCATGGAATAAATGGCGCTATAAAAATGTATAATAATAATAATATGAACTGGCGTGCATGCAGCATGTAAGCGCATGTTTACACTGGCCACTGAACAGAAAAAAACAAAGTCAGAGACATAATGATTAAATACCCTGCAGTAAATAAAGAAATAGCATAGTGTATGAAAATAATATACGGTACTTAGTTAACATGTTTTTCGATCAAAAAAATGCGAAAGCCATCCCGCCTCGTCAAGGTAACCGTAATTGGGACAGTACTAACACTAATATTAAAAACCTTACCGTTTGTCAAGTGACATGCATGTGGATAAGGGCTGAGAAGGACTAGGCCCAACTAGTGGACACAAAACCAAGGGAGACCACATCAATATAGTGCCCAGCTCAAGAAAAAGGTGGCCACACCTATATATGCACATGATGCAGACAGACTGAAAAAACCACAAAGGTATGAACTGGGATATAAACTGGTTTGCGTGTAGAGTGTAAGCGCAAGTTCACACTGGCCACTAAACAGAAAAAAACAGAGACATAATGATTAAATACCCTGCTGTAAATAAATAAATAAATAGCATAATGCATGAAAATAATGTACGGTACTTAGTTAACATTTTTTTAATCAAAAAAATGCTACAGTCACTTTGCCTCATTTTTCAAGCAGAAGATTGATAGCATCAGAGACAGTTTTGGGCAACAAGCCCCAGAGCCCTTCCTCCCGACTTCCCAGCCCTCCACCTCCAAAACCAACTTCTCCACCATTACAGAAGATCAACTCTCCACTCTACTCTCAAGATCGCATCTCACCACCTGTGCACTTGACCCACTCCCATCCCACTTCATCCCAAACCTCACCACAGTCTTCATCCCAACCCTAACCCATCTCTTCAACCTATCACTAACAACTGGTGTTTTCCCCTCAAGCTTTAAACATGCCTCCATCACACCTATCCTCAAAAAGCCCTCTCTTGACCCATCCTCTGTATCTAGCTATCGCCCTATATCACTTCTCCCTTATGCCTCCAAACTACTGGAACAACACGTCTACCTTGAACTGTCCTCCCATCTCTCTTCTTGCTCCCTCTTTGACCGCTTACAATCTGGCTTCCGGTCACACCACTCCACTGAAACTGCCCTAACTAAGGTCACCAACGACCTCTTAACCGCCAAGAGCAAGCTACACTACTCTGTTCTCCTCCTCCTCGACCTGTCGGCTGCCTTTGACACAGTGGACCATTCCCTATTATTACAGACCCTCTCATCCCTTGGCATCACAGACTTGGCCCTATCCTGGATCTCATCATACCTAACTGACCGAACATTCAGCGTCTCTCACTCACACACCACCTCCTCACCTCGCCCCCTATCTGTCAGAGTCCCGCAAGGTTCAGTCCTTGGGCCCCTGCTCTTCTCCATTTACACCTTTGGCCTGGGACAGCTCATAGAATCTCATGGCTTTCAGTATCACCTCTATGCTGATGACACACAGATCTACATCTCTGGACCAGATATCACCTCCCTACTAACCAGAATCCCTCAATGTCTGTCCACTATTTCATCCTTCTTCTCCGCTAGATTTCTGAAACTTAACATGGACAAAACAGAATTCATCATCTTTCCCCCATCTCACGCGACCCCCCCAACGAACCTAACCATTACAGTAAATGGCTGCCCACTCTCCCCAGTCCCACAAGCTCGCTGCCTCGGGGTAATCCTTGACGCTGATCTCTCCTTCAAACCACATATCCAAGCCCTTTCCACTTCCTGCCAACTTCAACTCAAAAATATTTCACGAATCCGTTCATTCCTCAACCAAGAATCTGCAAAAAGCCTAGTCCATGCCCTCATCATCTCTCGCCTTGACTACTGCAACCTCCTGCTCTGTGGCCTCCCCTCGAACACTCTCGCACCCCTCCAATCTATTCTAAACTCTGCTGCCCGATTAATCCACCTGTCCCCCCGCTATTCCCCGGCCTCTCCCCTCTGTCAATCCCTCCACTGGCTCCCCATTGCCCAGAGACTCCAGTACAAAACCCTAACCATGACATACAAAGCCATCCACAACCTGTCTCCTCCATACATCTGTGACCTCGTCTCCCGGTACTTACCTACACGCAACCTCCGATCCTCACAAGATCTCCTTCTCTACTCCCCTCTTATCTCCTCTTCCCACAATCGCATACAAGATTTCTCTCGCATATCACCCCTACTCTGGAACCCTCTACCACAACACATCAGACTTTCGCCTACCATCGAAATCTTCAAAAAGAACCTGAAGACCCACCTCTTCCGACAAGCCTACAACCTGCAGTAACCACCGATCAACCAAACCGCTGCATGACCAGCTCTATCCTCACCTACTGTATTCTCACCCATCCCTTGTAGATTGTGAGCCTTCGCGGGCAGGGTCCTCACTCCTCCTGTACCAGTTATTACTTGTATTGTTTAAGATTATTGTACTTGTTTTTATTATGTATACCTCTCCTCACATGTAAAGCGCCATGGAATAAATGGCGCTATAACAATAAATAATAATAATAATAATAATAATAATAATAATACAGCCATCCCATCTCTTCATGGTGACCACAATTGGAACAGTCTTAACTTTAATATTATTCTTTGAGCTGGTGGGATCGCTGTTGCATTTTTTTTTATCAAAACACATTTTAACTAAGTCAAAAGGCAAAAAATGTTTTTATTTTTTCATTCTAGATATTACGAAAAGGAAAATTATAACCTTGTGCCAAAAAACAGCAGCCATGGGTTCTTCTAAGTAGCTACCTATCAATCTGAAAATGAAATGGCAGAGGCCCATAAAGCAGAAGAAGGTTATAAGAAGATAGCAAAACGTTTTCAAGTTGTCCTTTCTTCAGTTCCAAATGTAATTAAGAAATGACAATAGACAGGAACAGTGGAGGTCAACATAAAGTCAGGAAGGCCAATCAAAATTTCAGTGATAGCTGCTCACAGGATTTCTAGAGAGCCAAATCAGAACCCATGCTTGACTGCAAAATACCTTTAGAAAGATTTAGCAGACTCTGTAGTTGTGGTGCTACAAATGGTAAATGATCCTAAACACGTCAAAATCCACAATAGACGACCTCAAAACGTGCAAGCTGAAGGTTTTACAATGGCCCTCACAGTCCCCTGATGGGAATATCATTGAAAATATGTGGCTAGACCTCAAAATAGCAGAGCATGCAAGACGACCAAGGATTCTCACAGAACTGGAAGAATTTTCTATGGAAGAATGGAGGAAAATTCTTCAAACAAGAATTGAAAGACTCTGGTCTGGCTACAAGAAGCGTTTACAAACTGTGATACTTGGGTACCCAAACTTTTGCATAGGCCCATTTTTATCTTTTTAATTTTGAAAATATAAAAGATGAAAATATATATATATTTTGCCTAAAATACAAAGGAAATGTGTCATCTTTAACTTTCAGACTTTTATTATTATTATTATTATTATTATTATACATTTATCTATAGCACCATTTATTCCATGGCGCTTTACATGTGAAAAGGAGCAAATATGGACAAGCACAATAAACATGAGCAATACAAGGCACACACAAGTACAGAAGGAGAGAGGACCCTGCCCGCGAGGGCTCACAGTCTACTTTTAGAGATCATTTCATATTTCATCTTCAACTTGCTTAACTGTTCACAATAACAGTAATTTTGACCAGGGGTGCCCAAACTTTTACATGCCATTGTATATTTGACCTGGTGGTCCCATTGAAATCAGCAGCTTTGGAAGACTTTGCTTTAATCTGTATGGGCGACAATAGCAAGAATCCCAGACAATAAGGTTATGGATTACAGTAAGCAGTGACGTAACTTGAAACTCATGGGCCCCAATGCGAAAGCTCCAACGGGGGCCCCCAAATATTTTAAATCTTTAATAGCAATAGTCTTTTTCTATTGGCCAAAGGGACTTTTAGGGCCCCCTAGGCTCCAGGGCCCGGGTGCGATTGCAACCCCTGCACCTGTTGTAGTTACACCCCTGACAGTAAGGTTACATAAATAACTGAGACCTTTCTTAACGAACCAGTATGTTTTGGTCTGAAATTTTGATTTGCTCCATGACAAATGCATTACAAATGATCAAAACCTGAGAGTATTTTGCCAGTCAGAGGAATAAGATTTGTAAGTATGGTTAATTATTAGTCAATGTGAAAGTCGTCTCCTAATATGTACTTTTCTGTCTGGAGCACATTTGTCTTTATGTCTTTTACACTCAGACTAGAGATGTTAGCAGATCCTCTAAGATGGTGTACTCCATCTTGGCTGGAGTATGGCGCTCTTGAGGAGACTGGAAAGCAATGGCACTGAATGGCGTCACAATGGCATAAGTGATAGTTAAGCCTCACATCAAAGGAACTCGCAGTCATAGAGGTCAAATTGTTGACACACTGACACTGAGCTAGACACAAATCACTGGGTTGTAGTCTGTGTAATAATGGCCTATGGCAAATTCAGTCTTAATAGGAACGTCACCGCCGACTCTTTGTGAATCTCTGACTCCCTGAAATTGCGCAGTAAGCCAGGTTTACGCACACTGGCTTCATTGGTGCGCATAGTGGTGGATGTGATGTATGACACAGTCAGCTGCGAGATTTGTAGAGCCAGCGGTAACGGTTGGCTGAATTATGTGTCACTTCTAAAAGACTCAGTAACGTGCATGCGCCGATGAAGTTGGGCTATGTACACCTGGCTTACTGCGCATTGTCAGGATGCAGAGCTGATGGTGACACCACTGTCATGGTACTCACACACACAGGGGCCTCAGAGCATGATTAGTGGGATAACTGGTCTGGGAAAATTAATGCACCCATGACTAGCCACCCACTAATTAACATATCACCACCGCAGTCATAAAGTAGTAGTTTTTTGGCTTATGCCTTAATTAGTGATGAGT
Organism: Ranitomeya variabilis; assembly: GCF_051348905.1. Lineage (NCBI taxonomy): Eukaryota > Metazoa > Chordata > Amphibia > Anura > Dendrobatidae > Ranitomeya > Ranitomeya variabilis. The sequence goes on along the minus strand of NC_135233.1, from coordinate 47,822,191 downwards.
GATAAGGTGTTATCGGAGCACGCTTGGGTGCTAACCGAGTATCTCCAGCATGCTCGAATACTATGTTCGACTCCCTGTGGCTGCATATCTCACGGCTGTTCAACAGCCACAACACATGCAGGGATCGCCTAACAAACAGGTAATCCCTTCATGTGTAGCTGCTGTCGAACAGCCACGGTGACTCTAGTATAGCATTCGAGCAAGTTGAAGATACTCTATTAGCACACGAGCATGCTCAGATAACATCTTATACCAGCACGTTCTCTCATCACTAGCCCTAATCAATAAGACAATTATTAAGTGGTAGAAATAGATGCATTGTGGTGGTTTGGGAGGACTGGGCAAACAGTCGTGTTCCTTTCAACTCCTGTCATGGGTGGTATTAGAAGATCTTTTGTTATACGCCCTACCTCTGGCACTTAAGGAAAGATGCTATATGTAACAACCTGTCATGAATCCCAATGGCTAGGGATAGCAAGGGACAAGCAAAGTAATACAAAATATCGGACGAGCTCTAGGGTGATGGAACCTGGGCTGACCGCTGCCCTACGCCTGACAAACGCAACTAGAGATAGCCAGGGAGCGTGCCAACGTTGGTTCTAGACGCCACGCACCAGCCTAAGAGCTAACTAGTACTGCAGAGAAAATAAGACCTCACTTGCCTCCAGAGGAATGAACCCCAAAAGGTATAGTTGCCCCCCACATGTATTGACGGTGAAATGAGAGGAAGGCACACACATAGAGATGATATATATAGGTTCAGCAAATTGAGGCCCGCTGTAAACTAGAAAGCAGAACGATACAAAAGGGGTCTGAGCGGTCAGCAAAAAACCCTAATCAAAAAACCATCCTGAGATTACAAGAACCCATGTGCCAACTCATGGCACATGGGGAGAACCTCAGTCCACTAGAGCTACCAGCTAGCATAGAGACATAATAAGCAAGCTGGACAAAAAACCAAACAACTGAAAATCAGCACTTAGCTTATCCTGAAAGATCTGGGAGCAGGTAGGCAGGAACCAAACAGAGCACATCTGAATACATTGATAGCCGGCAAGGGAATGACAGAAAGGCCAGGTAAAATAGGAAACACCCAGCCTCTGATGGACAGGTGGAAACCAAAGGCCGCAACCCACCAAAGTCACCCAGTACCAGCAGTAACCACCAGAGGGAGCCCACAAACAGAATCCACAACAACAACCCTCCCGGCATCACTGCATGGCCTTCCATCCCCCACCTGCTTGATACATCAACTCACTCACCCTGTGCCATGCTGTGAGATCTGTCTGCTGCCAGCTCCATGCCATGTGCTTCATGGCCGCTTGTTCTGTGTACACTTTCTGTCTGTGTGCATAGGGGGCGGCGCCAGCAACTCCTGTTTCTTATTCAGTCTGTGTGCACCTCCCTAAGGTGTCCCTGGCCAATAGCCTAGAGGCCTCTGATTCTTAAGGTGTCCTCACCCATTGGAGGATGCCTGAGCAAACTTACTTCCTCAGTCAGTACTTTGCTGCTGAGGTGTTTGGTTCTGTCTCTGTATCTGCCATCCAGTGGGGCGTTGTACCCTGGTCTGTGTTCGCCACCCAGTGGGGCATCATACCCTGATCTGAATCTGTGTTCCGTTACTTCTGTGTCTGACTCTGAGGCCTATAATCCGCAGGCCTGTATCCATATCCAGTTCTAGTATCTGTGTCTGTTCCTGTCTGAACCCTGGTCTATGTCCATTCCTGTTGTCTCCTTGCTTGTTAACCATTTCCACCGTGCTGTGTGTACCTCTGCCTTATCTCTCGGCTCTGTTTGCCACTACCAGTGGCTCAGCACCTCTCTGCTCTGCTCTCAGCTCTGCCCTCTGTCTTGCTCTGCTCTGCTCTCGGCTCTGCACTCTGTGTCCTGCTCTGCTCTTGGCTCTGCACCCTGTGTCCTGCTCTGCTCTTTGCTCTGCACTCAGTGTCCTGCTCTGCTCTGCTCTCAGCTCTGAACTCTGTGTCTAGCTTTGCTCAACACTCAGCTCTGCATTCTTTGGCTTTGCTTGCTCTTCACTCTGTGGCCTTGCTCTGCACTCTGCGGCTCCGCTCAGCTATCGCTCTGCGGTTCTGCTCCTTGCGGTTCTTCCTAGCTCCATCTTCTCCTTCTCTGCTCTCTGCCCCGCCTCCCACTCTTGGCTCCGCCTCCTGCATTCTTGTACTTTACTCCACTTCCCGCTCTTGGCTCCGCCTCCTGTGTTTCCGTTCTTGGCTCTTGCCCTTGGCTCCTTCTCCTGTGCTCCTGCTTTGCTTCCACTCTTGCGGTCTTTCCCTTCCTCCGTTCCTCCTGTCAGAACAGGACCGTACCTGTTCCTAAGTACTTGCTGTGATTGTCTGCATACCGGTCCATATCGGTCCTGCCAGTATTCCAGTTCAGTCCTCCTGTCTGCCAGAGTGCCAGCCGTGCCCGCCTGCCTGTGTCTCCATCAAGCCAGTCCGCCCGTTAGGGTCTCTGCCATACCTGTCCGTCAGCCCGTGTCTCTGCCGTGCCCGCCTGCCTGTTTCTCCGTCAAGCCAGTCCGCCCCTCAGGGCCTTTGCCGTCTCCGTCCGTCAGTCAGTGTCACAGCCGTGACTACCTGTCTGTGTCCTGTTCCCCGGAGGGATCAGCATCCACAGCCAGACATCACCCTGGAGTGGTACCTGGTAGCTACCTGCCGCACAAGTCTGACCTCACCATCAGAGGCTCCAGCGAACACCTAGGAAGCTACTTAGTTAAACCCCTTCCAGGGAAGTCTGGTCTGTGGTCCAGTTTGTCCACATCCCCGCACACGCGTGCCAACCAGTCTGGGCGCGAGTGTTACAGATTGATTAGGACATGGTCCCCGCTGAGTCCCATGAGCAGTCGCTCTCAGAGCGAGATGAACTTTCTTCTTGCCTGTATTGGCCTCTGAGAGAACTGTATACCCGATCTGAAATCCTGACCACTCCTACACCTGGTCGACTCATAGTCTCTGATGAGATGTATTATCGGCTTGCTTATGAAGAACTCCTTCCGAAGCCTCCGCCAAGATTCCATGGGGATTCAGAGGAGTGCATGGAGTTTCTGGAGCGCAGTTTGATGTATATCGAAGAGAATGCTTCTGATTTCACCTCCGATCGGGCCAAGGTGCTTTGAGTTGGATTAACCCCTTCTGGGAAGCAATGGATCTTATCCTCTCAGACTCTCAGACCTTGAGGCCTTCGTGATGGTCTTCCTTAAAGCCTTCAAAGCGCCTAAGCCAGCTCCTCCTACAATGTCTTCCCTCACCAGATCCCATAGGCGGTCCAGACGAGCGAATCCCCCGAAAAAAATGCCACGTCTGACCAAGTCCGTCCAAAACCTGCCTGTTCCTCTACCTGTCCCTGCAGCTACCCAAGCAAAACCCAAGAAGGCTGAAAAAAGTGGGCTGGCAAAGCAGCAGCCCGAATCCAGCCGCAAGAAGGGAACGCGGTATCACTGCGGTTGTAAGGATCACCCAGACGGTCTCTGCCCTGTGGATCTTAAACGCCAAAACCCTGAGCCAGCTGGAGAGGCTGCCCTTGGCGAGAGTAATTCCTCTCCATAAAAATCTAAGACTGTGTCTCTGTTTTCCGGGAACTTTGGCGTGGTAAAGTCTCCAGCCATTCGGAGTCGGTGTGTGGTCTCCGCCATACAGCTCCATAACCCGGTGAGGGCGTTGTCTGAAGATGGTCAAGCCCTAGTCCAGTCCTTCAAGGACAACTACAGCTCCAGGTAGGAGCCGCCTGCCTGCCTGTGTCTCCGTCAAGCCAGTCCGCCTGTCAGGGCCTCTGCCATATCCGTCCGTCAGTGTCACAGCCGTGACTGCCTGTCTGTGTCCTGTTCCCCACCCGGTGGGATCAGCATCCACAGCCAGATACCACCCTGGAGTGATACCTGGTAGCTACCTGCCGTACAAGTCTGACTTCACCATCAGAGGCTCCAGCGAACACCTAGGAAGCTACTTAGTTAAACCCCTTCCAAGGAAGTCTGGTCTGTGGTCCAGTGGGTCCACACCCCCGCACGCCCGCGCCAACCAGTCTGGGCGCGAGCGTTACACTATATATCTGCAGACTTAGAGGTTATTTGCAAGCAAATAGCATTTCAGTCATATCTATCTGTATAACTGTACCTGCGGGTACAGGTAGAAAATTCAGTTATATTCTCCCTGTAGCCACATTCTTCCAGTCCTCAAGGCAGTGCAAGGAGCGGTTATAGCAGCCGCTCACTACACAATGAGACCGCTGCAGTCACTCCCCCTGCACATTAATTAACAGCCTGATCCGCAGTGTGTGTGTGTGTGCAGGGCAGGCCATCATCAATATGGCAAAGATTCATTACAGTGCACTCACTCTCTGCATCGCCCGGATGACTGGGAGCTAGTGGCTGCAGGGAGAATATTTATATTGTACATTGTATTAAAGGATTATTCTCCAAATAGTAAGTTTTACTCTATCCAGAGGAAAGCAATACCTTGCTGATTGTGGAAGAGGAGCTTGGGTGTGTGGGGGGGTCTGAATGGGGAGACCCCTAGGAATTCCAAAAATAAAGACTCTGGGACCTGGGAACCAGGATCTGCAGAGTCTAATCTTGAATGGTGCTGATGTTCCTTCATTGTGTTTAGGATATTGAGAATGAGCACCTCCTCTTCATTTAAAACAGCGCTCTACAGGTGTCCAAAGCTTCATTCTGGGGATCGCTGGAAGTTCCACCCGTCGAACTCCCACCGATCAGTATGTTTTCCCGAATTCAATGGGTAAGGACTAATTTACTATTTTGGGAACAACCCTTTAATGAAGATTATTGGAAAAACATTTATTACGCTCATCCTGTATTTTAGGACTTGGTTGTGCTCGAAATTAGTATGTCACAGGTCACAAAACGGCGATTTGAAAGAAGCGATCCCTAATAACCCGACATCCCAATGTAATCACTTCATGTTTTAACAGGAAATGTTTATCAATAAGGATTCCCATCACGCCCTTTTCATTTGTGCAGATGCTTAACAAGTTTATTGGGAAATGACATTTCCAAGAACACTGCATTTTCCTGCCAATGGGAAACTTCTCCTGGACTAAGACATTTTGTTTCGTCCTGTAAGATCTCTGTGGGGACTATTTATTCTGATACTTTGGCTTATTCACGTATCAAAAAGTTGTGAAATTTGGCAAAGATGTTTAATAAGCTGTAGAAGAATGCACATTATTGAGAAAACCTTTGTCATTAATTTTTACAAAGAGTGTTGCTTGCTCAACTGTAATCACAGAGAGTTGGATTTGGGATTTTATATTTTGCCTTATAAAAGGATATAAAATGAAGACCCTCACCCCAACGGTATACACATCATTAGTCCATGCAGCTGCAATGGATCCCCGAGAAAGTGGGGGATCAGTCCAGGTTGGCATCCTTTATTTTAACAGGTGATTTGTAGTTGTGCAGGTATCCCCTTCATACAGGCCGTAAAGTCTTACTGTGCAAGTATTAGTCAAAAGTCATGGAAATAAAAATCAAGCGCCATGTCATCATGTCATAGGTGATATACTAAATAGTGATGCTACACAGCTCCAGAAAAGAGCCCAATTTTAATCTTTTCCATGGCGCCCTTCTCTTCTGTGTATTCATTTACCTTCAGTGATGTAGACTTCTGTCACACTGCAAAAACATCTATTAACCACCTTCTCATATGAGGAAACGGGCAGCAGCTACCCCATACATATTATAGTGGGAAAAAGTATTGGAACCCACGTCTTTGAATTCAGGTTTTTAATTCATTCCTATTGCCTTCAGTGTATAACATCCAGCCGCCCACCCCAAGTGTATAACATCCAGCCCCCCACCCCAAGTGTATAACATCCAGCTCTCTGCCCCCAGTGTATAACATCCAGCTCACCACCCTAAGTGTATAGCATCCAGCCCCCTGCCCCAGTGTATAGCATCCAGCCGCCCACCCCAACTGTATAACATCCAGCCCCCTGCCCCAGTGTATAGCATCCAGCCGCCCATCCCGAGTGTATAACATCCAGTCCCCCGCCCCAATGTATAACATCCAGCCACCCACCCCCAGCGTATAACATCCAGCCCCCCCACCCCAAGTGTATAGCATCCAGCCCCCCCCACCTGAAGTGTATATCATCCAGCCCCCTGCCCCCAGTCTGTAACATCCAGCCACCCACCTCAAGTGTATAAAATAAAGCCCCCCACCCCCAGCGTACAACATCCAGCCCCCCACCCCAATGTATAACATCGAGCTGCACATCCCAAGTGTATAACATCCAGCCCCCCACCCCAATGTATAACATACAGCCCCCTGCCCCCAGTGTATAACATCCATCCATCTACCCCCAGTGTATAACATCCAGCCACCCAGCCCAAGTGTATAACATCCAGCCCCCCGCCCCAACGTGTAACATCCAGACACCAACTTCAAATGAATAGCCCCCCGCCCCAGTGTATAACATCCAGCCCCAATATATTACATCCAGCCACCCACCCCCAACTGTATAACATCCAGCACCCTGCCCTGTCATGATTCCCCAATGGCATGGGAACATCAGAAACACAAAAATAACAGACTAGCTCTCGGGTGATGGAAACTCAAGCTGACCGTGACCTAAATCTACCACACAACTAACAGTAGCCAGGAAGCATTCCTACGGCTGCCTAGATGCCACGCGCCAGCCGGAGAACTAACTACGCCTGGAAGAGGAAGGAACAGACCTGGCTTACCTCTAGAGAAATTCCCCAAAGATGATAGTAGCCCCCACGTATATTAACGGTGAGTTCAGAGGAAAAGACATACACAGTATGAAGGTAGATTTAGCAAAGCGAGGTCCACTTACTAGATAGAGGAAGGATACAAAAGAGGACTTCACGGTCAGCTGAAAAACCCTTTCAAAAACCCATCCTGAAATTACTTTAAGACTCCTGTGTCAACTCACGACACAGGAGTGGCAATTTCAGTCCACAAGAGCTTCCAGTAACAGGAAATGACAAAACTGTAAACTGGACAAGAAAAACAAAACAATAAGGACAAGAGTCCACTTAGCTGATCAGCAGACTAGTAGCAGGAACATGCAACTGAATGACTCAGGTTACAATGATGACCGGCAAGGAAGTGACTGGAGAGCAAGGCTAAATAGGGAACTCCCAAAACTGATGGAAGCAGGTGAGCTGAGGCAGAAAAGCACACACAAGTCTCCAGTACCACCAGCCACCACCAGGGGAGCCAAAAAGCGGATCACAACAGTACTCCCCCCTTAAGGAGGGGGCACCGAACCCTCACAAGAACCGCCAGGGCGACCTGGATGAGCCCTATGAAAGGCACGAACCAAATCCGAGGCATGAACATCAGAGGCAGTTACCCAAGAATTATCTTCCTGACCATAGCCCTTCCATTTAACCAGGTACTAGAGTCTCCGCCTGGAAATACGGGAGTCCAAGATCTTCTCTATAACGTACTCCAATTCACTCTCAACCAGCACAGGAGCAGGAGGCCCAGCAGAAGGAACCACCGGCACCTCGTATCTCCGCAACAACGACCGATGGAACACATTATGGATAGCGAAAGATGCCGGAAGGTCCAAACGAAAGGAAACAGGGTTAATAATCTCCAAAATCCTATAGGGACCGATGAACCGAGGCTTAAATTTAGGAGAGGAAACCCTCATTGGGACAAAACGGGAAGACAACCACACCAAGTCCCCAACACGAAGGCGAGGACCAACCCGACGCTGGCGGTTAGCAAACCGCTGAGTCCTCTCCTGGGACAAATTCAAATTGTCCACCACTTGTTCCCAAATCCGATACAACCGATCCACCACAGCATCTACTCCAGGACAATCCGAAGACTCCACCTGACCAGAAGAAAAACGGGGATGAAACCCCGAATTGCAAAAGAAAGGGGAAACCAAAGTGGCAGAACTGGCCCGATTATTAAGAGCAAACTCCGCCAACGGCAAAAAGGCAACCCAATCATCCTGATCCGCAGACACAAAACACCTCAAATACGTCTCCAAAGTTTGATTAGTTCGCTCCGTCTGGCCATTAGTCTGAGGATGGAAGGCAGACAAAAAAGACAAATCAATGCCCAACCTGGCACAGAATGCCCGCCAAAATCTAGAAACGAACTGGGTACCCCTATCAGAAACGATATTTTCAGGAATACCATGCAAGCGAACCACATTTTGAAAAAACAAAGGAACCAACTCAGACGAGGAAGGCAACTTCGGCAATGGCACCAAATGAACCATCTTAGAAAAACGGTCACACACCACCCAGATAACAGACATCCTCTGAGAGACAGGAAGATCAGAAATAAAGTCCATCGAGATGTGCGTCCAAGGCCTCTTCGGAATAGGCAAGGGCAACAACAACCCGCTAGCCCTAGAACAACAAGGCTTGGCCCGAGCACACACATCACAAGACTGCACAAAAACACGCACATCACGAGACAGAGATGGCCACCAGAAGGATCTAACCACCAAATCCCTGGTACCAAAAATTCCAGGATGACCCGCCAGCGTAGAAGAATGAACCTCCGAGATGACTCTACTGGTCCAATCATCAGGAACAAACAGTCTACCAGGTGGACAGCGATCAGGTCTATCCGCCTGAAACTCTTGCAAAGCACGTCGCAGATCTGGGGAAATAGCGGATAATATCACCCCATCCTTAAGGATACCTGTAGGTTCCGAATCACCAGGGGAATCAGGCTCAAAACTCCTAGAAAGGGCATCCGCCTTCACATTCTTAGAACCTGGTAGATATGAGACCACAAAATTAAACCGAGAGAAAAACAACGACCAGCGCGCCTGTCTAGGATTCAGGCGCCTGGCAGACTCAAGATAAATCAGATTCTTGTGATCAGTCAAAACCACCACCTGATGTCTAGCACCCTCAAGCCAATGACGCCACTCCTCAAATGCCCACTTCATGGCCAAAAGCTCCCGATTACCGACATCATAATTTCTTTCGGCGGCAGAAAATTTTCGAGAAAAGAACGCACAAGGTCTCATCACTGAGCAATCGGAACTTTTCTGCGACAAAACCGCCCCCGCTCCGATCTCGGAAGCATCGACCTCAACCTGAAAGGGGAGAGAGACATCGGGCTGGCGCAACACAGGGGCAGACGAAAAGCGGCGCTTAAGTTCCCGAAAGGCCTCCACAGCGGCAGAGGACCAATTGGCAACATCAGCACCCTTCTTAGTCAAATCCGTAAGAGGCTTAGCAACACCAGAAAAACCAGTTATAAATCGACGATAAAAATTAGCAAAGCCCAAGAACTTCTGAAGACCCTTTAGAGAAGTAGGCTGCGTCCAGTCACAAATAGCCCGAACCTTGACAGGGTCCATCTCAACAGAAGAAGGGGAAAAAATGTACCCCAAAAAGGAAATCTTTTGAACCCCAAAAACACACTTAGAACCCTTTACACACAGAGAATTCTCCCGCAAGACCTGAAAAACCCTCCTGACCTGCTGAACATGAGACTCCCAGTCCTCAGAAAAAATCAAAATATCGTCCAAATACACAATCATAAATTTATCCAGATATTCACGGAAAATATCATGCATAAAGGACTGAAAAACTGAAGGCGCATTAGAAAGGCCGAAAGGCATTACTAAATACTCAAAGTGGCCCTCAGGCGTATTAAATGCGGTTTTCCACTCATCCCCTTGCTTAATTCGCACCAAATTATACGCCCCACGGAGATCAATCTTTGAGAACCACTTAGCCCCCCTTATGCGAGCAAACAAATCAGTAAGCAGCGGCAACGGATACTGATATTTGACAGTAATTTTATTCAGGAGTCGATAATCAATACAAGGCCTCAGCGAGCCATCCTTTTTAGAGACAAAGAAAAACCCAGCTCCTAAAGGTGATGAAGAAGGACGAATATGTCCCTTTTCCAGGGACTCCTTAACATATTCTCGCATGGCAGCATGCTCAGGTACAGATAGGTTAAACAAACGACCCTTTGGAAATTTACTGCCTGGAATCAGATCTATGGCGCAATCACACTCTCTGTGGGGAGGGAGAGAACCAATTTTAGGCTCTTCAAAAATATCCCCAAAATCCGACAAAAATGCAGGAATCTCAGAGGGAATAGATGACGAGATAGGAACCAAAGGTATGTCCCCATGAGCCCCCCGACATCCCCAGCTTAACACAGATATAGTTTTCCAGTCCAGTACTGGGTTATGAGATTGCAACCATGGTAATCCAAGCACTAAAACATCATGTAAATTATACAACACGAGGAAGCGAATCATCTCCTGATGGTCTGGAGTCATACGCATAGTCACTTGCGTCCAGAACTGTGGTCTATTACAAGCCAGAGGTGTAGAATCAATACCCTTCAGAGGTATAGGAACTTCCAGAGGCTCCAAATCAAACCCACAGCTCCTGGCGAAGGACCAATCCATGAGACTCAGAGCGGCGCCAGAGTCCACATAGGCATCCACGGTAATAACTGATAATGAACAAATCAGAGTTACAGACAGAAGAAATTTAGACTGTAAAGTGCCAATAGAAACAGACTTATCAACCTTCCTAGTACGTTTAGAGCATGCTGATATAACATGCGCGGAATCACCACAGTAGAAGCACAAGCCATTTTTGCGCCTATAATTCTGCCGCTCGCTTCTTGACAGAATTCTGTCACATTGCATTTTCTCTGGCGTCCCTTCAGAAGATACCGCCAAATGGTGCACGGGTTTGCGCTCCCGCAAACGCCGATCAATCTGAATCGCCATTGTCATGGACTCATTCAGACCTGTGGGCGTAGGAAACCCCACCATGACATCCTTAACGGCATCAGAAAGGCCCTCTCTGAAATTTGCCGCTAGGGCACACTCATTCCACTGAGTAAGCACAGACCATTTACGAAATTTTTGGCAGTATATCTCAGCTTCATCTTGCCCTTGAGACAGGGCTATTAAAGCTTTTTCAGCTTGAATCTCCAAATTAGGTTCCTCATACAGCAACCCTAAAGCCAGAAAAAACGCATCCACATTGAGCAACGCAGGATCCCCTGGTGTCAATGAAAATGCCCAATTTTGAGGGTCACCTCGCAGCAAAGAAATCACAATCTTAACCTGCTGAACAGGATCTCCAGAGGAGTGAGGTCTGAGAGAAAGGAATAATTTACAATTACATTTGAAATTCAGAAACCGAGATCTATCTCCGGAAAATACCTCTGGTGTAGGAATCTTAGGTTCAGAAATAGGAGTACGTATAACATAATCTTGTAAATTCTGAACCTTCGTAGCAAGATTATTTAAACCTGCAGCCAAACTCTGAGGGTCCATCCTTAAACCGGAGAGATCAGAGCCATTCAAGGATTAGAAGGAGAGAAAGGCAAGGCTGTAAATAGAGCAGAAATACAACTGAGCCAACTAAGTAGCAAACATGAGAGGAAAAAAAAAAAAAAAATCTACAGACTTCTTTTACTCTCCTTTCTTCTGCCAATTACTTTAACAGCGGCCGGTCATACTGTCATGATTCCCCAATGGCATGGGAACATCAGAAACACAAAAATAACAGACTAGCTCTCGGGTGATGGAAACTCAAGCTGACCGTGACCTAAATCTACCACACAACTAACAGTAGCCAGGAAGCATTCCTACGGCTGCCTAGATGCCACGCGCCAGCCGGAGAACTAACTACGCCTGGAAGAGGAAGGAACAGACCTGGCTTACCTCTAGAGAAATTCCCCAAAGATGATAGTAGCCCCCACGTATATTAACGGTGAGTTCAGAGGAAAAGACATACACAGTATGAAGGTAGATTTAGCAAAGCGAGGTCCACTTACTAGATAGAGGAAGGATACAAAAGAGGACTTCACGGTCAGCTGAAAAACCCTTTCAAAAACCCATCCTGAAATTACTTTAAGACTCCTGTGTCAACTCATGACTAGTGTTGAGCGATACCGTCCGATACTTGAAAGTATCGGTATCGGAAAGTATCGGCCGATACCGGCAAAGTATCGGATCCAATCCGATACCGATACCCGATACCAATACAAGTCAATGGGACTCAAGTATCGGACGGTATTCCTGATGGTTCCCAGGGTCTGAAGGAGAGGAAACTCTCCTTCAGGCCCTGGGATCCATATAAATGTGTAAAAGAAAGAATTAAAATAAAAAATATCGCTATACTCACCCTCCGACGCAGCCTGGACCTCAGCGAGGGAACCGGCAGCGTTGTTTGTTTAAAATTCGCGCTTTTACTTGGTTACGTGAAGTCCCGGCTTGTGATTGGTCAGGGCGGCCATGTTGCCGGGACGCGGACCAATCACAGCAAGCCGTGACGAAATTACGTCACGGCTTGCTGTGATTGGTCCGCGTCCCGGCAACATGGCCGCCATTAACCAATCACAAGCCGGGACGTCACGGGAGGCTGGACACGCGCCCATTTTAAAAAGCGCGCGTGTCCAGCCTCCAGTGACGTCCCGGCTTATGATTGGTCACGGCGCCATGTTGCCGGGACGCGGACCAATCACAGCAAGCCGTGACGAAATTACGTCACGGCTTGCTGTGATTGGTCCGCGTCCCGGCAACATGGCCGCCATTAACCAATCACAAGCCGTGACGTCACGGGAGGCTGGACATGGACACGCGCGCTTTTTAAAATGGGCGCGTGTCCAGCCTCCCGTGACGTCCCGGCTTGTGATTGGTTGCGCCGCGGTCAACCAATCACAAGCCGGGAGGCTGGACACGCGCGCATTTTAAAATTTTAAAATGGGCGCGTGTCCAGCCTCCCGGCTTGTGATTGGTTGATCGCGGCGCAACCAATCACAAGCCGGGACGTCACGGGAGGCTGGACACGCGCCCATTTTAAAATGCGCGCGTGTCCAGCCTCCCGTGACGTCACGGCTTGTGATTGGTTGCGTCTCCCATGTGACTGCGACGCAACCAATCACAAAGCCGGGACGTAATTTTAAAATCCTTAAGGACCTGAAATTACGTCACGGCTTGCTGTAATTGGTTGCGTCCCGGTCACATGGGCGGCACGCAACCAATCACAAGCCGGGACTCACGTAAAGGAAAGAAAAGCGCGAATTTTAAACAAAGAACGCTGCCGCTTCCCTCGGTAAGGTGCAGGCTGCGTCGGAGAGGTGAGTTTAGCAATATTTTTTATTTTAATTCTCTCTTTTACACATTTTTACATTAATGTTGTTTCGATACCGATACCCGATATCACAAAAATATCGGATCTCGGTATCGGAATTCCGATACAGCAAGTATCGGCCGATACCCGATACTTGCAGTATCGGAATGCTCAACACTACTCATGACACAGGAGTGGCAATTTCAGTCCACAAGAGCTTCCAGTAACAGGAAATGACAAAACTGTAAACTGGACAAGAAAAACAAAACAATAAGGACAAGAGTCCACTTAGCTGATCAGCAGACTAGTAGCAGGAACATGCAACTGAATGACTCAGGTTACAATGATGACCGGCAAGGAAGTGACTGGAGAGCAAGGCTAAATAGGGAACTCCCAAAACTGATGGAAGCAGGTGAGCTGAGGCAGAAAAGCACACACAAGTCTCCAGTACCACCAGCCACCACCAGGGGAGCCAAAAAGCGGATCACAACACTGCCCCCAGTGTATAACATCCAGCCCCCTACCCCCAGTGTATAACATCCAGCCCCCTACCCCCAGTGTATAACATCCAGCCCCCAGTGTATCACATCCAGCCCCCTACCCCCAGTGTATAACATCCAGCCCCCAGTGTATCACATCCAGCCCCCTACCCCCAGTGTATAACATCCAGCCCCCCACACCGTGTATCACATCCAGGCCAAGTGTATGACATACAGCCCTACACCACAAGTGTATAACATCTAGCCTCTCGCCCCCAGTTTATTACATCCAGCCACCTATACCAAGTGTATAACATCCAGCCCCCCACCACCAGTGTATAACATCCAGCCCCCACCCCAATGTATAACATCCAGCCACCCACCCCAAGTGTATAACATCCAGCCTCCCCACCCCAAGTGTATAGCATCCAGCCCCCCACCCCCAGTGTATTACATCCAGCCACCCACCCCCAGTGTATAACATCCAGCCACCCACCCCAAGTGTATAACATCCAACCCCCCACCCCCAGTGTATAACATCCAGCCCCCACCCCAATGTATAACATCCAGCTACACACCCCAAGTGTATAACATCCAGCCCCCCACCCCCAGTGTATAACATCCAGCCCCCCGCCCCAGTGTGTAACATCCAGACACCAACCTCAAGTGTATAGCATCCAGCTCCTGCCCCAGTGTATAACATCCAGCCACCTACCCCAACTGTATAAGATCCAGCACCCTGCCCCCAGTATATTACATCCAGCCCCCACCCCAAGTGTATAAAATATAGCCCCTTGCCCCCAGTGTATTACATCCAGCCACCTACACCAAGTGTATAACATCCAGCCCCCCACCACCAGTGTATAACATCCAGCCCCCCACCACCAGTGTATAACATCCAGCCCCCCACCCCCAGTGTATAACATCTGGACCCTCATCCTCAATATATATAACATCCACCCCTCCACCCCCAGTGTATAATATCCAGCCCCCCACCCCCAGTGTACAGCATCCAATCCCTTGCCCCCAGTGTATAACATCCAGCCCCCTGCCCCCATTGTATAATATCCAGCATCCCACCGCCCAGGGTATAATATCCAGGCACCCACCCCCAGTGTATAGCATCTAGTCTATTACCCTCAGTGTATAACATCCAGCCCCCCACCATGCCGTCTGTCTTTACTAACACTTGTGAAAAAATAATGTTTTCTAAAGAAGTCCCCGATAACAGCGCAATTCTGTAATAGGAGCCTTTAGTGTAGAAAGTCAGTCTGTGAAATGTCTTCCCTCCCTTTCCACCATTACATGTGAGTTGTAATATTGAGAAGTGGAAGGAATTGCTGAAACTCAGCCATGAAGTGGAGACCACGTAAAGTTACAGAGCATGTCACAGAGTGCTGAGGAGCAGAGAGCAGAAACGTCACCAACGCTCTTCTGACTCCATAACTGCCGAGTCCATCCAGACCTCATCTGAAATTAATATCAGCACAAGCAGTGCTCCCCCCGCCAGGAGCTTCGTGGCCAAGCAGCTGCATGCAGCCTTAAATCATGAAGAACAATGCCAAGTCTCAGATGGAGTGGTGTAAAGCCGCCACCACTGGACTCTAGAGCAGTGGAAACATGTTTTGTGGAATGACGTTCTCTTCTCTGTCTGGCATGTGATGGATGAGTCTGCGTTTGGTGAATGCCAGGAGAACGTTACCTGCCTGACTGCATTGTGCCACCTGTAACGTTTGGTGGAGTAGGGATAATGTTATGGGATTGGTTTCAGGAGTTGGCCTAGGCCACTCAGTTACAGCAAATATTAATGCTTCAGCTCAAGACATTTTGGACAATTTTTTGCTTTCAACTTTGTTGGCATAGTTTTGGGAAACACCTTTTCTATTTCAATGACTGTGCCCAAAGCATACTTGGTTTTGGGAGTTTGGTGTGGAAGAACATGACCGGCCGCACAGAACCTGGACCTCAACCCAATCCAGCACCTTTGGAATTGAAAGGAGAATGTGAGACCTACCATCTCCATCAACATCAGTGTCTGACCTCACAAATGCTCTTCTGGATGAAAGGGCAAAAATTCCCGCAGACGCCTCCATTTACATTTTGTAGAACTTCCCAGAAGAGTGGAGGCTGTTATGCCTACAAAGAGTGGACCGACTCCATACTAATCACCTATGGAAATAAAGAGAGAGGTCATAAAAACTTGTGTATGCTCAACTGTAGTACTGAGATTGACATCCCTAATGGGACGTGATAGAAGAATCTGGTGTCAAAAAAACTTTAATCAAGCAATCTATTTTTTTATATGAATTTGATATAGACGTAGTATAACCAATATCTATGGCAAGGTATGCTGCCAATACAAGTGTACAGCCAATATAATATATGGGAAACATGTAATTATAAGCATTGTCCCATCATGTGTGCAGTTAAGGCAGTGAGTGGATCCAAATGGTGCCATTTATGTTCATGGCATTGGAGGATGTGACTACTTTGAGTTGAGGCTTGTATAGTCTATTAGAACCTTCTATATAATAAAACCATGCAATAAATCCCTGACACAAACCAAATGAGGAAAAGGGAGGCGTTCCCAACGCTATGAAAAGGAAGAACATTCATTAAGATTTTCACCAAGGTCATGTTCCATTTTGCCATCAATCAGGACATCATTGCATTGGAGAGATAACTCCCCCTTTACGGCTGACCTGATATTGAGAGAGGAATTGTAATCGAGAATGTGTGGTTCTATAGAGATGGAAAATAGCAGGAAACAAGGGACATTTTTGGACAAGGGTCTTAGTTGAAGAAGACATTTAGGGTCCTTTATCCCTGAAAATGGATAATTCCCTGTTCCATATAGATTTCCCAGCTGACCGACACACTTTTACTTAGATTTACTGTACATGTCCTAACATATAGTCAGATATATATGGTAGTTGAAATTTATGCATTTAAACTTGTAGGAAAGCCTATATAAAGGCAATAAGTGGCCGAGGAAGAACTGAGCACATTGATATATAGTTGGAACCTATAGGTTTAAATTCCCGATTGCTCTGAGCTTAGGAGTCCAGTGGGCGGTCTCATGCAGCTATTCACTGTTATCACTTGGAGTATTCCTTTAAAGAGTAACCTTCATTTTATATCATTTTTTGATTATGTATCAATATTACATGTGAAAATAAGAAACCATGTAATATACTTGTATATTAATAATAATAATATAATAATATTATAATAGTAATATCATCATTCATTCTCAAAATTTTCAATTCACAGGTAAAATCTGTAATCATTAAAGAAAGATTTTCCTATTATTGAGATTGGAGATGACGGTTGGTGCTCAAAGGGAGAAGCAAGAGACAGACAGATATTTTGCTGCAAGTTCTCCTGAAACAACTTTTACACTTGAAAGTACCATATTTGTCGTTTCAGGAGAAATTGCAGCAGAATGTTTGTGTCTGCCTCCATAGAATATTACGAGCAGCAACTGTCATCTCTTATCTCAGTAATATGTAAATCTGTATCACAGCAGACAGATCTACTATATAATTGTCTATGGGTCACTTCCGTCTGTCTGTCCTTCTGTCTGTCACGGATATTCATTGGTCGCGGCCTCTGTCTGTCATGGAATCCAAGTCGCTGATTGGTCTCGCCAGCTGCCTGTCATGACTGCCGCGACCAATCAGCGACGGACACAGTCTGATTAGTCCCTCCCTACTCCCCGCAGTCAGTGCCCGGCGCCCGCTCCATACTCCCCGCAGTCAGTGCCCGCTCCATAATCCCCGCAGTCACCTCTCACACAAGGTTAATGCCAGCGGTAACGGACCGCGTTATGCCGTGGGTAACTCACTCAGTTACTGCCGCTATTAACCCTGTGTGACCAAGTTTTTACTATTGATGCTGCCTATACAGCATCAATAGTAAAAAGATCTAATGTTAAAAATAATACAAAAAATAAAAAATCATTATATACTCACCTTCTGCCACCTTTCCCGCTCCTCGCCACGCTCCGGTGACCGCTCCATGCAAGCGGCAGGTTCCAGTGCCAAGGATGGTATGCGAGAAGGACCTGCCATGACGTCACGGTCAAGTGACCGCAACGTCATCACAGGTCCTGCGCTCATACCAACCCTGGGACCGGAAGCTGCCGCGTGCACCGCACACAGGGCCAGGACTTCAACAGGCCTTCGGAAGGTGAGTATATGTTTATTTTTTATTTTAAGTCTGTATACTACGTGGCTCTGTGCTGTATACTCCGTCGCTGTGCAATATACTACGTACGTGGCTGGGCAATATACTACGTGACTGGGCAATATACTAAGTGGCTGGGCAATATACTACATGACTGGGCAATATACTACGTGGCTGGGCAATATACTACATGGCTGGGCAATATACTACGTGACTGGGCAATATACTACGTGGCTGGCCAATATACTACGTGGCTGGGCAATATACTACATCACTGGGCAATATACTACGTGGCTGGGCTGTGCAATATACTACGTGGCTGGGCAATATACTACGTTACTGGGCAATAAACTACGTGGCTGGGCAATATACTATGTGGCAGGGCAATATACTATGTGACTGGGCAATATACTACGTGGCTGGGCAATATACTACGTGGATAGGCAAAATACTATGTCGCTGATCAACATACTATGTGGCTGGGCTGTGCAATATACTACGTGGCTGGGCAATATACTATGTACGTGGCTGGGCAATATACTACGTTACTGGGCAATATACTACGTGGCTGGGCAATATACTACGTGGCAGGGCAATATACTATGTGACTGGGCTGTGCAATATACTATGTGGCTGGACAATATACTACGTACGTGGCTGGGCAATATACTAAGTGGCTGGGCAATATAATACGTGGCTGGGCAATATACTATGTGACTGGGCAATATACTACGTGGCTGGGCAATATACTACGTGGCTGGGCAATATACTACGTATGTGGCTGGGCAATATTCTACGTGGCTGGGCTGTGCAATATACTACGTGGCTGGGCAATATACTACGTACGTGGCTGGGCAATATACTACATGGCTGGGCAATATACTATGTTACTGGTCAATATACTACGTGGCTGGGCAATATACTATGTGGCTGGGCAATATACTACGTGGCTGGGCTGTGCAATATACTACGTGGCTAGGCAATATACTACGTATGTGTCTGGGCAATATACTGCGTGACTGGGCAATATACTACGTGGCTGGGCAATATACTATGTGGCTGGGCAATATACTACGTGACTGGGCAATATACTATGTGGCTGGCCAATATACTACGTGGCTAGGCAATATACTACGTCGCTGGGCAATATACTACGTGGCTGGGCTGTGCAATATACTATGTGGCTGGGCAATATACTACGTACGTGGCTGGGCAATATACTACTTGACTGGGCAATATTCTACGTGGCTGGGCAATATACTATGTGGCTGGGCTGTGCAATATACTACGTGGCTGGGCAATATACTACGTACGTGGCTGGGCAATATACTACGTTACTGGGCAATATACTACGTGGCTGGGCAATATACTACGTTACTGGGCAATATACTACGTGGCTGGGCAATATACTACGTGGCAGGGCAATATACTACGTGGCAGGGCAATATACTATGTGACTGGGCAATATACTACATGGCTGGGCAATATACTGCGTGGCTGGGCAAAATACTACGTCGCTGGGCAATATACTACGTGGCTGGGCAATATACTACGTGGCAGGGCAATATACTATGTGATTGGGCAATATACTACATGGCTGGGCAATATACTGCGTGGCTGGGCAAAATACTACGTCGCTGGGCAATATACTACGTGGCTGGGCAATATACTACGTGGCTGGGCAATATACTACTTGGCTGGGCAGTATACTACGTGGCTGGCCAATATACTATGTGGCTGGGCAATATACTACGTGGCTGGGCAATATACTATGTGGCTGGCCAATATACTACGTGGACATGCATATTCTAGAATATCCGATGCGTTAGAATCGGGCCACCATCTAGTTTTATATATTTTACTTGTGAATTAAGAGTGAAAAATCTGTCCAGGAGGAGAACAAAGCAGATTTCTCTGATAAGATATATTACAAAGTGGCTTATTTTTAGGTGTACTATTGATTTATGAAATAAAAATTAAAACAACAGTTACTCTAAATATTTTTATGATTTGTACTAAAATGCATCCATTTTGATTGGATAGAGCTACAATTAATGGAGAACTCTACTTACAACAAACTTTGCATAAATTAATAACACAGGGGATTATAACAAACATTGTAATGTATCTTATCATAGACATGAACTTTTTTCCCTGCTTATTAATCTCCCCCCACATTGTTTAAGCTTTGGACAGCGCAAATTAGAATTCTCGATGCATTACAGTTTTTGCATATACACATACGAGGGACGTTCACTAAAGATTTCCCCTGACCCACTTCCTTTGGACTGAGAGCAATGAAACTCGGCACAGTTATTAGTCCTTCTCTACATAGGTGCCACCTAAGAACACACACTTCTCCCATCTCTTTAAGCAACTGTAAACACCTCACTTGTAGAAGTCGACAGGTTGCTCCAAAAGCCACGCTGTGACTTTGGAAATCAGAATCTCATCATCTGGAAAATGCCTGCCCTTTAAAAATAACTTCATTGCTGGAAAGAGGTGGAAGTCCGATGGTGCAAAGTCGGGTGAATAAGGGGGATGCGGTAGAATTTCAAAGCCATAGGAGCATGCCTCCATTTGGGCAACACATGAGTTGTGAACTGGTGCATTGTCTTGCAGAAGGCGGACACCTTTGGTGAGCATGCCCATCTCTTGGTTTTGATTAGAGATGAGCGAATATTTCAATGTTTGGTTCGGCTCACTATCGTCAAATTTGCAATATTCGCTGATTTAATCATTGATTAAATCGCCGAACATACATAGCACAAAAAACGGTGTTTCCCTCGCTATGTGACAGTGTGGGAAACATTGATGTAGGATTTTTATTCGATGGTGACATCATCCCCGCCGGTCAGAGAGCCGCGGTTCCTACACTGTCAGAAGACAGCTGTGATCGGAGATAAAATGTTTACCTCCGGTTACTGGTGTCAGCTGATGAGACTACAGGTCCCATCACCTGACACCTGCTGCCGCTAATAACAGTGAGAGCAGAAGTGGCAGATGGGAGTATTCATCAGCCGCTCCTGCGCTGTAAATAAATAATAAAAAAAAACCCTGCTTGGGTTCCCCCGTATTTTTGATAACCAGCCAGGAAAAACTCACAGCTTGGGGCTGCAACCTTCAGCTGTCAACTTCAGCAAGGCTGGTTATCAAGAATAGTGGGGTCCCCACACCATGTTTTTAATTAGTTAAATAAATAATTTTTTAAAAAAACGGCGTTGGGTCCCCCCATTTTTGACAACCAGTCTTGCAACAGCAAGCAGCTATTTTATATTGGCCCCCCAGCTTAAAAATAGCCTGCAACTGCCCCTTTTAGATGTGCCAATTCTGGTGCTTTACCCGGCTTTTCCCACTTGCCCTGTAGCGGTGGCAAGTGGGGTTCATGTTTGTGGGGTTGATGTCACCTTTGTATTTTCAGGTGACATCAAGCCCCGAGGTTAGTAATGGAGAGGGGTCTATAAGGCGTCCCCATTACTAACCCCATAGTCACATTGTAAGAAACCACAGACACCCAGAATAAAGTCCTTGGCCACCAATGGATTAAATTGACAGCATTGCACTAGCATCTTATTTAGTTATGAATTTTTCTTCTTTGCCACATATTTTGTTCACAACCAGCTCTACCCTCTCCTAGTGTATCATCACCCATCCCCTGCAGACTGTGAGCCCTCGCGGGCAGGGTCTTCCCTCCTTATGTACCTATGTGCCTTGTTTTTGCTCATGTTTAATGTGTTTGTCTATATTTGCCCCGTACTTCACATGTAAAGCGCCATGGAATAAATGGCGCTATAAAAATGAATAATAATAATAATAATAAATATTTTATTTGTTTTTATGTAGGTCCACCTCTGTTAACCCTTACTGATTCTGTCACATTTGCAGCACCATATATTTGTATCTTGCACTTTTGTTCACCGTTTTACCATACTGTGCCATGCTGACAGCAGTAATATTTATAATATTTACTTATTTGTCCCTTGTGTATTGTGTCCCCTTTCTTGTTCCTGGAGCATTTGGCTCCTCCCCTCCCCTTGTTTTAAAATATATCTTTTTACACGTTATTGGGTATAAATTCGGTCCTTTTTCTTTTGGTTATGACGTACAATCGCAGCATGCTGCAATTTCACTCGCACGCTGAATATGCCCAAGAAAAACACATTGATTTGTGTGCTGCCCCATAGATTAACAGCGGTCCGAGGGCTATGCAATATTTTCTCGCATAGCACTTGTCCGTATTCTACATTAGTGTGATCCTGGCCTAATTAGAATACTGGGATTCGGATTTGGTTGTCTTCTTTGTGATCTTTCCAATTACTCCATTTACCTTAATAGATGCAAATTTGAGCAGCACGGTCACAAGAAGAGGTCACCTACAAAGGGAACTTTGCAAATTTAATGGTGGCAACTTTCATTATTTGTTATAGGAAATAAAAGCCACCGACCTTAGAAACACAAATATATTTGTTACACACATTCATGAATATGAACTTAGAGGCAAATACATATCTGGTCATCATAACCACAGTTCTCTCCAAACATAGCACATGAATGATTCACTGCGCAGGTGATGGACACGTGAGTCATGTTCCTCCGTGACTTTCCTTTGACACTATATTGATCATTATTATTAGATAGAATAATAATAATAATAATAATAATAAACTTCCATATCCTCCGACAGTGAGGAAAGTACATTTACCCAGAAAGTGTTTATCCTTTTGATTGAAAGCTTAGAATTTGGGTTCACCGAGTCCATAGATTGTGATACTATTGTTAAAGTGTTCATTTAAACAGGTTGTGCCACAAACAAAAGTATATTTTCATTGACAGATGTTGGAATAATAATAAGTTCCACAATTAGATGTATCTAAATAAAATGTTCCTGTGCTGAGATAATCTTATAAATGTGCCCCTGCTGTGTACTGTGTAATGCCTGACCATACAGGAACATGTAATGTTCCATTACTGCCATTATGTTATGATAGCAATGTATTGTGGACATAGGGGGAAGTACTACACAAGCATCCGCCCAGAGCAGAGGTGTATCTAGCTCTTCCTGCACCCGGGGCAAAGGATCAGTTTGGCGCCCCCCCACTCAGATTTCTGCCCCCTATAATGTCCTCAGATCTCTGCCCCCATAATGTCCTCAGATTTCTTCTGCCCCATAATGTCTTCAGATCTCTTCTGCCCCATAATGTCTTCAGATTTCTTCTGCCCCCATAATGTCCTGATTCCTGCCCCCTTCCCCTCCCATCCCGGGTGCAGTTGCATGTGGTGGAGAAATCTGAGGAACATATGGGAGGGATGGGGGCAGAAATCAGGACATTAGGGGGGCAGAAGAAATCTGAGCACATTATGGGGGCAGATATCACGACATTGCACCCATCCAGCCCCCTGGCCTTGATTCAGTCCTCACATAGTAGTATATAGCACAGCCCACATAGTAGTATACAGCACTGCCCACACAGTAGTATACAGCACTGCCCACACAGCAGTATACAGCACAGCCCACACAGTAGTATACAGCACAGCCCACACAGTAGTATACAGCACAGCCCACACAGTAGTATACAGCACTGCCCATAGTAGTATACAGCACTGCCCACGTAGTATATAGCAGCCCACATAGTATATAACACAGCCAACGTAGTATATAGCAGCCCACATAGTATATAGCAGCCCACATAGTATATAGCACAGCCCACATAGTATATAGCAGCCCACATAGTAAATAGCAGCCCAAATAGTATATAGCACAGCCCACGCAGTAAATAGCAGCCCACGCAGTAAATAGCAGCCCACGTAGTAAATAGCAGCCCACATAGTATATAGCAGCCCACGTAGTATATAGCAGCCCACATAGTATATAGCAGCCCACATAGTATATAGCAGCCCACGTAGTAAATAGCAGCCCATGTAGTAAATAGCAGCCCACATAGTATATAGCAGCCCACGTAGTATATAGTAGCCCACATAGTATATAGCAGCCCACATAGTATATAGCAGCCCACGTAGTATATAGCAGCCCACATAGTATATAGCAGCCCACGTAGTATATAGTAGCCCACATAGTATATAGCAGCCCACATAGTATATAGCAGCCCACGTAGTAAATAGCAGCCCATGTAGTATATAACACAGCCCACGTAGTATATAAGAGCCCATACCTTGTCCTCCCAGCCAGGCTCTGCATCCCCCCGCAATCCTTTGCTCCAGGTGGCAGGTGCTGCACACTTCCTGTTTGGCGATGCGCGGCTCATTCTTCAGGCGGTCGGAAGTCACTCTGTGTATCCATGGCGATGCATTGTGGGTGGCTCTCCAGCAGCTGTGAAAGTCCCAGAGCTCCGTGCGTGCCACCTCCTCTCTTCAATTTGACAGCCGGCTCAGAGAACGGAAGCATCTCAGTGTGGGGGGCGGCAGAATTCCGCCGACAGGGAGCCTCCTCCTTGGATCGCCGCATCAGGCGGCCTGCAGTGGCGCCCCCCTGTCGTCTGCGCCTGGGGCACATGCCCCGGCTGCCCCCCCCCCCCGGATACGCCATTGGCCCAGAGAATAATGAGACCTCCCAATTAACAAAGTCAATTTTCATTGCTTCATAGTTCTTAAGTCCAATAGTCATAGTCCAATACGAGGACAACCCATTCATAAACTAAATGTCCAGCCCAGATGAAAAAAGAATAGAGCCCATACTCACTTCTCATGCCGGCTCCATTCCAGCGGTGTTGGCACTCACAGTCCCGGGATGGTGACACATGATGCCCGGCACCCAATCAGTGCTGGCATCACTGTCTCCAGCTTTGAACAACCTTAGCATGAAGAGGAAGTCCGGGATGAGCAGCTGTCCGGACTTCCTCTTCATGTTCAGTTTGTCTGAAGGCAGAGACAATGACGGCAGCGCTGATTGGGTGCCGACGTCACAGCACCGCATCACAGTGTGGGAAAGGTGCCGACACAGTAGGTTAGTATAGGCTTTATTATTTTGTCAGGGCCGAACATTTAGTTTAAGCAGGGGTTGTCCTAGTAGTGTACAACCCCTTTAAGGTTGGACGTTCATAGAGTTCAACCTTTTTTATACTGGAAAATTTTTCATGCATGGTTAAAAGACACATCTGAAAAACAATCTACCTGTAGCAGTAAATGCATTTTATTTATATGATTTAGTTATTAGTTTACTTCCTAAATACTCCTAAGCTGAGACAATCATAATGGGGTGGACAGGACAGATAGTTTCAGATAGGTGTGAAGATTATCAATAACTCCTTAACGATCAGAGGTATTTTTGTTTTTGAATTTTCGCTTTTCGCTCCCCTTCTTCCCAGAGCCATAACTTTTTATTTTTTTTTTATTTTTAAGTCAAAATGGCCATGTGAGGGCTTGTTTTTTACGGGATGAGTTGCACTTTTGAACAACACCATTGGTTTTAACATATTCTGTACTGGAAAATGGGAAGAATTCCAAGTGCGGTGAAATTGCAAAAAAAGTGCAATTCCATAGTTGTATTTTTTTTTTTTTTTTTACCATATTCACTAAATGAAAAAAACTGCCCTGCCATTATGATTCTCCAGGTCAGTACGCATTCACAGACACCAAACTTGTCTAGGTTCTTTGTTACTTAAGTGGTGAAAAAAATTCCAAAGTCCCCCCCCAAAAAATGGTGCCATTTCCTTATACCTGTAGCATTTCCATTTTTTGTGATCTAGGGTTCGGTGAGGGCTTATTTTTTGTACGCCGAGCTGATGTTTTTAAGGATACCATTTTGGTGCAGATATGGTCTTTTGCTCGCCCTTGTGTTCCATTTTAATGCAATGTTGCAGCAGCCAAAAGAACATAATACTGGCTTTTTTTTTTCCTTATGCTGTTTAGCGATTGGGTTAATTTAATTATTTGTTTTTATATTGATAGATCGGGTGATTCTGAACGCAGTGATACCACATATCTATATGTTTGATTTTTAGATTGTTTTATTTTGAATGGGGCGAGAGTGGGGTGATTTGAACGTTTATATTTAAAAAATGTTTTAAATATTTTGAAAAACTTTTTTTTTTCCTTTTTACCTGCTTCAATAGTCTCCATGGGAGACTAGAAGCTGCAGTACTTTGATCTTCTCTGCTCTGTGTAGCAGAAACGTTCATTTGATATGAGCGCCGGCCACCGGGGCGGCACTCATAGCAATCAGCAATGACAACCATAGACGTCTGCTGGAGACTTCTGGTTGTCATGCCGACCCATCGATGACCCGCGATCATGTGATGGGGTCAACGATGAGTAGGCTTTCCGACACGTGCGTTAACTGCCGCTGTCAGAGATTGACAGCGGCATTTAACTAGTTAACAGCCATGGGTGGATCGCGATTCCACCCACGGCTGTTGCGGGCACATGGCAGCTGATATATATCAGCTGCCATGTGACCCGGCAAGGTCCGTGTTCAGCGCCAGAGCCCCCACCAAACAGGGGGAGCCCAACATCAGCGTACTATTACACTTGATGTTGGAAGGGGGTTAAAGGTATACTCTGCTTTGGACAACCACTACTTGTTATAAGATTCCATTGGAAATCTGGGATCTGAAAGATCCACGAATCACATTATTTTTACCACCCATGAGAACTAAGCATACAGTATATACAATATAGTCTTTGCAGCTATATCAGCTTCCACTCTTCTGAGAAGGCTTTCTGTAAGATTTGGGAGGGTGGCAGTGTAAGATTTTCCTCCATCATCCAGAAGAGCTTTTGTGAGGTTGGACACTGATTTTGGACAGGAGGACTGGGCTCTCAATCTTTGTTCTAGTTCATCTTGAAGGTGTTAGATGGGTCTGAGGTTACGGTTCTGTGCATCCAGTTAAGTTTTTCCATACGAAACGCCCCAACTGCGCCTTTATGGACCTTGCTATGGCCACTGAGCACAGCCATAAGGAGCAGAAAAGGGTGTTCTCCCTAGGCCAACACCTAAAAAACAAGACCATGGCATTATCCCTCTTCCACCAAACTTCATATTTGGTACCATGCAATAAGGCGAGTAATGTTCTCCTGGCATTCACCAAACCCAGACTTGTCCATCGCATGTCAGATAGAGAAGCATCATCCGTCACTGCACAGAACATGTTTCCATTGCTCCAAAGTCCAGTGGTAGCAACACCTTTACACTACTACATCCGACGCTTGGCATTGTACTTGGTAATGTAAGGCTTGTATTTAGCTAGTTAGTTGCCTCAATTGGAGAGGGAAAATTAATTTTGGTTAATGCTGCATAAAAAGCCAAATCTGTCATTCAAAAACAATGTACTTTCATAATTATGGAAGAGGTTAAATAAAGTTTTCATATTTTGGCAAAACATTTAATATTTAAAATCAACATTTTCATGATCATCCAATAGTAAGATTTTATTACAGCTGCTCTGTCTTGCTGTCACTGCAGGCCTGTTCCTATGGTGCTATGAAATGTATTATTAAACATACATGGCACCTCACTGGGATACTGGGATGTGAAAGGGTTTTTTAACCAGCAAAATGTATATGTGGCAGCTCATTACATCATGTCTTATTACTTAAGGGAAGTATGCCGACCTGACCAGAATGATACATCATTATTTGAAGCATTAAGGCAGAGTTGATTTTCTGGAATAAATTTTTGGTTCGTTGACAGTGTGTCATGACAGGGCATTAGTCCGCTCCATCCTGGCCAAAAATTTAATTATGCTGTGGAGTCATAATTTCCACTAACATTAAGCTGTGAATGGTTAGCACATGTTTAAATAATGTCCTAAGTGATGTCATGTTTCTTTTTTTCTTCTTTCTAGTTTTTGCCACTATCTCAGACGGTCATAAGATGACTGACCAGTCCACCGTCTGTGTACACTACGTCCCATGAAGCATTTAGTAGGTTCTCAGACACACACAGCTAATATCTGCCTGGAACAGCAGCGATCGGGGCTACACTCCATTCTCTGCTGTTGACAACTTAAATGCCTCTGTCAAATGACAACTTAAATGCCTCTGTCAAATTCTAGCAGAAGCATTTGAGGAGCGGAATTCCATCTTGGGGAGCCAATAGTTTGCCATGTCAGCCTGCTAAAAGCCTCCACAGCTGCCAGATTGGTAGGCCTGTGACTTAGGCTACTTTCACACTAGCATCGTGCACTGCACGTCGCTATGCGTCGTTTTGCAGAAAAAACGCATCCTGCAAAAGTGCTTGCAGGATGCGTTTTTTCTCCATTGACTTGCATTAGCGACGCAGTGCGACGCATTGCCACATGTCGCAACCGTCGTGCGACGGTTGCGTCGTGTTGCATCGGACCGTCGCCACCAAAAAACGTTGCTTGTAACGTTTTTTGGTGCGTCGTTCCCGTCTTTTCCGACCGCGCATGCGCGGCCGGAACTCCGCCCCCGCCTCCCCGCACCTCACAATGGAGCAGCGGATGCGTTGAAAAACAGCATCCGCTGCCCCCGTTGTGCAGCGCATTCACTGCTAGCGTCAGTACGTCGCAACGATGCAATTCGTCGTGCGCCGTCCGACGCTAGTGTGAAAGTAGCCTAAGGCTCTATTTGTGTTAAAGAGATTAAAATACAGTTCTAGGAGACCTCAAAGTGTTACACAGATGTAATGTGATGCTTGTAAATGTCACTTGTCACGGACCAACTGTGAGGCAGTGGAGTCAAGAGGTCCAGGGTCAAATTCTGAGAGAGTTTGTAATAAACAAAGGGGCAAGACAAAGCAGTAAACAGTTCACTGTCTGAAATCAGAATTCTGACAGGTAGCGTATCGAGACAAAGGGGCTAGGCAAATGGATGGTCAAAAGCAAGGTCCAAGGTTGGGCAGCAAAGGACCAGAATAATAGAGCACTAGAGAAAAAAAGCACACACCACTCAGCTAAAACTATGACTGGTAATCATCTATCATAGTCACCTAATGAAATAGCAAGGCTATTCTTTAGGACAGGAGGCACCGAGACGCAATCCAGCAGGCCATATCTAAATGGGTGGATGGGCTGTCACTCACAATACTGAAAACCAGCATGTCCCTTGGGTGACTGGGCTGGCATTTACAATATCAACAGTCCAGCACACCCCTGCCAATGATTGGGCGGCTGGGCTGTCATTCACATAACTGACAGGCTAGTGCGCCCCTGAATTTTATAGAGCGGCTGAGGCTAGGGCCTTGTGAATGGCAGGATTCTGACATGTAATTAGGGGAATTTGAGGATGTGCATTATTGTGATTTACTGGAAACTGATTAGCTGTTAATCAAATCTGATGAACTTGGCGAATTCAAAAGATTCGATCATCCCTAGGGAACAGCTAATGATTTTGGGGTTTTGAGTTTGACAATTCTCTTGGCGGTGGTCTTAATGAGACAACACCTTTGTGATAACACAAATTTTGAGAAACATATTTGAAACCTGTCTTGAAACGAATACTGGTTTTGTTGCCCATAGCAACCAATCACAGTTCAGCATTCATTTTTATATCTGCACTGTGATTGGCTTGTATGGGCCACAAAGACGGCTTGTCTTTTCTAAATTTTTCTGATTCTTTCGACTGGTCTTTTTTTGCCGTACAGCCGCGAAAATAAATGCTGACATCTGATTGGCTGCTATCATTTATGAAGCTTTTGTTCACATAGCACCACTTTAATATGTCTGTATAAAACTAAAGCGTTGTCTTCGGCCAACTCACTCCCACCCTCAAGATTTTCCACTTCTGGTTTCCATATTTCCAGAATCCAGCGCGTTATGTATAAGACATTGAAGTTAATAACGCTAACTGGTAAAGACATCTTGATATATCTAAAGACATTTGTGTCCTATTTTAACCCTCTCAGCTAGCCCAGGCCTCGTATTGCAACATCCCTACACCCCCCCGCCAGTAAATGACTGATGAGACCTGGAGAAAACTGATCTAAAATCCAAGAAATGAAAACCTTTTGAAAAAAAAAGTACCTAAATGTGGAGTAATAAAGGATCCAGGCAGAACTCGTTCTTCATGAGTCATGCTACGAAGGAGGCCAAGTGAATGCCTTCAGCTCCTTTCTATTAATCTCTTTCCAAATACTGCCACAAATCCCAAACTTCACGGAACGAAAGAAGAAACCAGGCGTTGTTTATTGCACCGGCTTTAACAACTATTTTCTTTATAAATGACATGTCAAAACCTTTTATTTTATAGGTATTTAAAATCCAATTGGTAAGTAGCGAGAACCCAGCTGATACCAATAAGTGGAAGTTAGGGAGGCGCCCCTTCCCCCCATCCTCAGCTTTGCAAAACACTGAAAATAGCATCAAAGTATGGCTTTGATTATGGACATTGCCTGGAGCAGCATCAGAGTAGGCTTTGAGGAGGAAAGCTGTTTTCTGAGAAGTCAAAAGTCAGTGATACTGTCCAGGAGACCCTGGGTGAGGTCACAGGTCATCTTGTGGATAAGGAGGGTCAGATGTGTGTGTTTGTGTATGTTTATCAGAGTCAAAGTGAAAAATGTTCCTAGTTTCCAGCATTTTTACACTCCAGACTTCTTTTTTATTTTTCTCCTTTTTTTTTTTTTTTTTACTTTGGAGAGATTTATTGTAAGATTTTGATGGAAACAATTTAATCATTGTGCATTTCTAAGAAGCAGATTTTTTTTTTGTATCGCTGTCGTGGGAATTTTATAGAAAAAGCTGATGCAGTTTTATAACTTTAGGTCCAAATTTTGAGTAAATTACTTTTGTATCTTTATAGGAATCGGAACTCTGTTTTCGGGAAAGACTCGGCACTATCATGAAATTAATTTTGGGTTTGGCGGTAGAATGATACACAGGAAACTGCCACAGTATTAAAAGGGAATGGTGGTGCTCAGCTATCAGGCCAAGAAATGGAAAAGTGAGTATAGCGGCACTCACCATGATAATAAAAATTGTCTTCTAATGTGTAGAAATATATTGACATATTGGGAGTTTGCAAGGTGCAGTCAGACTACCGCCGTTTTGCATGTCCAAACACTTCTACGGGTCTATGGAACTCGGTTTTCATCTTCTACCTTGATACAATGGAGAGATCTCATAAGAAAGTCTTAGCATATGTGTTATGATTGCCAAACCACATTCATACGGGTCAGAAACAAACCAGGAAGACAAATACCTGAACCTGACAGGTCTCTGTTCAGACTAGGGAAAAACCCTTCTTAGACCTTAGACTGTCCCTGCCTGACCACGAAGGTTGTAGGCGCTAAGATAACATAAAGGCTCCCCCACTCAACGGCAGCTTACCCTGTATGTTCTTAGCAGGTCCTTGGATCTCTAAAGTCATTAGACTGTAAAGGGAATTAGTGGACAATATTCCGCGCTGCCAACAGAATGGAGACGTATATCCCAATATGGTACAGTAAGGTGGTGGTTTATTTCAACGCGTTTCGAAGTATATAATTTCTTCTTCAGGAAAAACCACATGTAACGATCTCTAGAGTAGCAGTTCATTAAGGAGAAAAGGAATCACACACAAAAGAACTGCAACCAACACAAACTACAGCACAGTGAATAAACCCAACAAAGTCTATCACCAGCAGGAACCACCAGTAGGGAGAAGGTATTTAAAGCTGCACGCGAAAGGTGATAGGACAGACAAACGGTGTAAATGAAAAACACCTGTTACCCAAAACAGACACAAACAAAGATAACAGAACTTAAACACCCAAAGAAAACGTGTATCTGCTGTGGCTCAGTGGAAAGAGACGCCGACCACAGAATCAAGGGATTGAATCCAGAAGCATGACATGTGTACACTCAACGTCTTTTTCAGGTGGATTCTGCCTGAAAAAGCGCTCAATAAATATTAAAAATAATGAACGTAAGCACAGCAACTACTTCCTGTCCATATTCTCAGTCCTTTTTAAGTTCCTTTAATCACGTTAGGCTTCGAAAGTTGTGAAGCAGCTAAAAGAAGTGACCTGACCATTCTTCGTATGGCTTCCGCTTCTATTTTAGATGTAAATTTTAAAAAAAAAGGCACCAACGGCAGAGCCGCTGCAAAAACCACAGACAAAACGTCAAAAAAGATGCTTCAGGAAAAACACCTAAAGCATCTTCCTACAGCAAAAATGATATACATACACCAGTGGCTATACCCTTAAGGCCATGTTAGCATGGAGTTTTTTTAATATGGATTTTGCAGAGGATTCTGCTGCAAAATCCACATTAAAACACTTTGAATAATCTTACTATCGACTTTATTTAGAAAATGCGCCCAGAGTGCCAATGGTGTTGTTTTTTTTCCACTTTTTTTCCAGTATGGAAAAAAGAAGCAACATGTCAATTTCCAGCTCTATCTCATAAGTCGACGGCAGCATTCACATCAGTCTATGGATCAGGGAAGCACCTTGCATAGATTTAACAGAGGGCTAGCATATTAAAGGCTCTGTCTAAGAAAAACTGAGCATTTAATGCTCTGAAGATGTATTATGACATTAATCAGCACATAATGTAGGACTTAAAGAGAAATATGTTAAAAAGTTGACCTCTCATATACAGTACATTAGACAACTATCAACTGAATGATCATTTAGCGAAAGATATCTTTCCTGACTCTCCAATTTGTAGGAATGCTTAACTCAGCCAAGTGCTCCGGTGTTCCCTATGCAGGGCCGGACTGGCCACCGGGCACTTCTGGCAAATGCCAGATGGGCCGGTGCCAGGAGTGGGCCGCTGCCGCTATCAGTGGCGCCAGGGCCGACTCCTCCCACCAGCGCCGACTCACACCCCCCGATCGCCCGCCCCACCCCGCATTCAACTATACTGGTGTCTATGAAGCCGGTACAGTTGAATGCAATGGAGAAGAGAGCGTCCGCTGTCGCTCCCTCTCCCATCATTCCCCGCTCTGCCTCGCTCTGACACTGCGGGTGTGCGATGACGTCATATCATCGCGCACCTGCTGTGTGGCCGGGCAGACTGCAGCTGCAGAGACCGGAGCCGGGAGCAGTGCGGAGCATTAGGAGAGGTGAGGAGAGTGTTTCTATTTTTATATATTTCAATGAGTGATAACTGAATTGTGGGGCTATTTGCGGGGCTGTATTACATTCTATGGGGGCTGTGCTGTATTACATTCTATGGGGGCTGTGCTGTATTACATTCTATGGGGCCTGTGCTGTATTACATTCTATGGGGGGTCTTTATTACATTCTATGGGGGCTGGCTGCATTACATTCTATGGGGCTGGCTGCATTACATTCTATGGGGCTGGCTGCATTACATTCTATGGGGGCTGGCTGCATTATATTGCTGTATTACATTTTATTGGGGGGGCTGTATTACATTCTATGGTGGCTGGCTGCATTACATTCTATGGGGGGGCTGTATTACATTCTATGGGGGAGGGCTGTATTACATTCTATTGGGGGGGCTGTATTACATTCTATGGGGGCTGGCTGCATTACATTCTATGGGGGGCTGTATTACATTCTATGGGGAAGGGCTGTATTACATTCTATTGGGGGGCTGTATTACATTCTATGGGGGGCTGTATTACATTCTCTGGGGCTACATTACCGGTATATTCTATGGGGGGCTGTATTATATTCTATGAGGAGGGCTTCATTGTATTCTATGGAGGGGCTACATTATATTCTATAGGGGCTGCATTATGCTTTATGAGGGGGCTACCATATATTTGCAGGGGCTGCATTATACTATATGAGGGGGCGGCATTATATTCTCTGGGGGGTTACATTATACTCAAGAGGGCTACAATATATTCTGTGGGGTGGCTGCATTATACTCTGGAGTGGCATCATTATACTATATGTGGGCTGCATTATACTGTATCGTGGACTATGGGAAATACATTATACTATATGAAGAACTATGGGGTGCATTATACTATGGGAAGTGAATTGTACTACATGGATGACAATGGCAGTGCATTTGGAGGACTGTGACAGTACATTATACTATATGGAGGACTGAGGAGTGTATTATACTATATGGAAGACTGAGCAGTGTATTTTAATATATGGAGGACTACGAGGAGTGAATTATACTATATGGGGGACTGAGGAGTGTATTATGCTATATGGAGGACTGAGGAGTGTATTATACTACATGGAGGACTGAGGAGTGTATTATACTATACGGAGGACTGAGGAGTGTATTATACTATATGGAGGACTGAGGTGTGTATTATACTATATGGAGGACTGAGGTGCACATTATAATATATGGAGGACTATGGGGTGTATTACACTAAACAAGCAAAATACTGCCTATTCATCGAGTGATTGGATTGTTTATGTGGGAACAGAAATCCTTGTTCTCAGCAGCACATCGCCGGTGTAAACTGTAGTTGTGCTGCTGATAACATGATACTGTATGGGGACAGATTGATCTAATTGTGATTGTTCTGTGCCCATCATTCTTTCTCAGTTGGTGTAAAGAGGCCGGGAAACAAGCGAACGACTTCAGTATTGTCGATCACACTCGTTTAGTGGCCTGAGATCAGTGCATGTAAATACAGCAGAAATACTTTGCGGGGAGATGAGGCAAGGATGATGACAGTTGTAGTTAGCATCCGACGCCTGGGAATAGCGCTAACTCTACTGCTTTTCCTAGCCGCCAGAGCATTTACTTCTGGTATGTGTAATGATTTTTAGGGTTGATGTCAGCTGCGTAATGTCAGCTGCTATCAATCCCTGGTGTAAGTAATGGAGAGGTGTCTATCAGACACCCCCACTACTAGCCCAGACCTGGCGAGACCCAGCGACTCTGAAGAGCGGTGATGGTAGTAACAATATCGCTCTTCACAGTTGCCGAGCTCAGCGCAAGACCCGGAATATCTGAAGAGCGGTGACGTTACTGATGTCACCGCTTTTCGGAGTCACCGGGTCTTGTGCTGCGCAGCGGAACCAAAAGGGGCTGTAGGCAAAGTTTATGGAGCATCTGAATGAGGTTCCATAGCCTTTGGTCGTCTCATCCCTCCATTATCTACGAGATCCAGTTATGTAGGTAAAGTAGCGGCTTTTCTTGGTACTGCAACTAAAAGCAATAAATAGGACTGAGCTGTAATGCTGGATACAGCTGTGATTATACGTTATATAGTCGTGTTACACTCCCCTCACTTCTTGTAACCTACAAGTGTAAAAAGATATTATACAGTCACCATGTGACAAGTAGGCCTGTGTAACTTCAAATGCCAGGGTTGAATTTTAGTCCCAGTCCGGCCCTGTCTCTATGAGAAAGCAGCTGCCAGTTTCCTATGCCAGCGACTTACACCGTGTGCAGAATTATTAAGCAAGTTGTATTTTGATCACATGATACTTTTTATCCATGTTGTCCTACTCCAAGCTGTTCAGGCTTGAGAGCGAACTACCATTTAAGTAAATCAGGTGATGTGCATCTCTGTAAGGAGGAGGGGTGTTGTCTAATGACATCAAAACCCTATATAAGGTGTGCTTAATTATTAGGCAACTTCCTTTCCTTTGGCAAAATGGGCCAGAAGAGACATTTGACGGCTCTGAAAAGTCCAAAATTGTGAGATGTCTTGCAGAGGGATGCAGCAGTCTTGAAATTGCCAAACTTTTGAAGCGTGATCACCGAACAATCAAGCGTTTCATGGCAAATAGCCAACAGGGCCGCAAGAAGCGTGTTGGGCAAAAAAGGCGCAAAATAACTGCCCATGAATTAATGAAAATCAAGCGTGAAGCTGCCAAGATGCCATTTGCCACCAGTTTTGCCATATTTCAGAACTGCAATGTTACTGGAGTAACAAAAAGCACAAGGTGTGCGATACTCAAGGACATGGCCAAGGTAAGGAAGGCTGAAAAGCGACCACCTTTGAACAAGAAACATAAGATAAAACGTCAAGACTGGGCCAAGAAATATCTTAAGACTGACTTTTTAAAGGTTTTATGGACTGATGAAATGAGAGACTCTTGATGGGTCAGATGGATGGGCCAGAGGCTGGATCAGTAAAGGGCACAGAGCTCCACTCCAACTCAGACGCCAGCAATTCTAATTGGAGGCCTAGGCAGGTAAGCATCTCTGCCTTTTTGCTGTTTTTTTCTGAATTTTTGGAGGATGTCTGAACCCTCTTTTTGTGCTATTGCTGTTTAGAATTAGGACTCGTAAGCATGGGGACCCATGACGTGGGTTACGAGCTTGCGTAGTTTGGCCAAATTATAAACAAATACCTCACATATATTTTTTTTATATGTGTTTTTTGCACTTTTTTCGGGGTGCAGTTGGGCCCATTTTGACTTGTAAACTGTGGTGTCTGTTCACATGGGGTGCATTTGGATAGCACTGTGCAGCCCGCCTGATCTAATAGAAGTGCGTCACTACTAGGCTGTTAACCTGGATGCTGTGCATCTCCATTGTGTGAACAGCACCACATACAAGTCTCTAATGAGTAGTAATGTGCCAAGCAGCCACCCCCTCCATTAGTTTGGTAGGTTGTTAGTGGTTGCCTCATCGGTAATTCTGCACCTGTTTTGCAACCATCTTAACCACATGGGTCCACTGCATCCTGTTAGTGCATGTGTTTGGAGGCCTAGGCAGGTAAGCATCACTGCCTTATTGCTGTTTTTTTTCAAAAATACAATAACCAGAGCAGATTGCTAAAAATTCAGCAGTAAAAATTCGTCATTGTGGGACTAAGTTTTATAACGTAAATCCTCAATCTGTCTCAAAAGTTGGGCTGTAGCGTTTATACATTTTCCACTCATTTCATCTTCTTCCTGTAGGTGGTCTGTATGATAGTAAATTTTCTTTCTTTTTTTTATGGACATTTTCAAACCGAGACCCAAAAATGAAAAAAATTCAGAATTGTTTTTTTTTTTTTCAAACCGCTTTAAAGGTGCTTAGAGAGCCAAAGCTAAAGTGAGATACAAGTTTCGTACGGAAACAGCCTACAGTAAATCTGTTTTTGATTTTTCCTCTTCCAGAAATGCTCTCTGACCCCATGAAGAGGCTGATGGATAACATCACTGACTTTTGGCTTCTTGAACACAACTTTTCCATCAGGCCTTGTATTGATGCAGTTCCAGACACAGAATATAATTGAAAACACACTCTGCTGTATTAACTGGCCTGCTATTCCTTTAATGTATGTTAGAACCAGTCTACGCCGGATTATCTCTGTCATGTGACTACCTCAAAAGCTCATGCTAATGCAAACTTTATTTAGTTTTCTTTTACCCCAAATTCGATAAAACTGAAAGTTTAAACTTTTACACTAATATAAAAGTCTGAGAACATAGAACGTCCTCAAAGATCTATTCACCATCTCGGTGTGACCTTCAACCTTTCCCTGAAGACCTTATTTTTACAGCATTTGCTGAACACAGGTACTTGTTTTAACATCTCAGGCTGTAAATCTGGATCTCACCATCTGGCAATTTTATCATAAACCTGCCTGGAGTTGTTGGGTTTCTTTTTGAGAGTTTCTGACTTTTTGGAATACTTGAACAATGTAAAAAATTCTAATTAAATGTATTTGTCTACAGTAAGTAGATGAAGAATAAACTCTAGGATCGTTTTTAAAATTTTGTTTCTATCCTATATCTATCTCATATTCTATCTATCTATCTATCTATCTATCTATCTATCTATCTATCTATCTATCTATCTATCTATCTATCTCATATTCTATCTATCTATCTATCTATCTGTCTGTCTGTCTGTCTGTCTGTCTGTCTGTCTGTCTGTCTATCTATCTATCTATCTATCTCATATTCTATCTATCTATCTATCTATCTATCTATCTATCTATCTATCTATCTATCTATCTTTTCCAAAAATGGAGGCAGCACACCGTTCAAAGTGAAAAATAGGAGAGCTTCTGTTTAATAGCCCATCATGGCGACGTTTCAGTTCTAAAAACCTTTTTTGTTTTAGAACCGAAATGCCGCCATGATGGGCTATTAAACAGAAGCTCTTACTTTTCACTTTGAACCGTGTGCTGCCTCCATTTTTTAAATCTCTGCTATTCTTGTGCTGCTTTATCTTTTTTTTAATATAGCTAACTGTATATCTATTATTTGGAACAGTCGTTATGAAAGGAGCATCCCTTTAAGTTTTAATGAGCTCCTTTTTCAGTTTCTCCCTCTCTCTCTTCTTCTGTTTCTTTTTCTTTCTCACTTGTTCTTTCTTTCTTTCTGTTTCTTGTTCTTTCTGTTTTTTCTCTCTCGTTCTCTTTTCATTTTCCTGTCTCTCTTGTTTTATCTTTTTATCTTTCCCTCTTTCTTGTTATTTCTGTTTCTCTTTCTATCTTGGTCTCTTTTTCTTTCTTTTTATTTATCTCTCTCTCTTGTTTTATCTTTTTACCTTTCTCTTTCTTGTTATTTCTGTTTCTCTTTCTATCTTGCTTTCTTGCTTTCTTTTTCACTTTCTCTCTGGTTCTCTTGTCCTTTCTTTTTCTCATTTTAGCTCTCTCTTGTTCTTTCTTTTTTCTCTGTCTCTTGTTCTTTATTTTTCTCTTTCTCTCTTTACTGCCGAGTCACTAAGGGTCATTCCTCTTTAAACAATCTGCTGAAATAGTCAGTAATTTGTTTCCCCTATGTTTAATTTTTGTGTGGCGTGTGAGACGGGACTGTTTATAGAACGTGGCCGTGATAATACATGGACTTGGCTTTACATTCTGGCAGGCCAAGTGGAATCCACCCAGTACAACAGGAAAGGAACGGTGACATGATACCGAAACTGATATCCCCCCCAACCGCTTTCTGCTTTAAAACAAAATGTTGCATTGTAAGCAAGGGGTGTGCTCGTCCTCTTCTCTCTGCAAAGCGGAATGTAATCAGAACCAAGTGTTAAAGATGCAGTCTTTCATCTCTGTAATAGGATGAGTTGTGAGTGGACGTTGGGTTTTTATCTCACTTGAATAGCTGGGTCTTTTCCAGGTTTCCCCCCTGTTACTGATGCACAGATGCTTCACAAATCTCATGGAAACTTTTGTGTGTAGCCCACAGATCTTTAAAATGTTGACTTTTTAGTATAATCGTATATGAAATGCTAAACATGATAAAGGGGTTAAATACAGAAATAAGCACAGTGCAAAAGAAGAATAGAGCCCTGACCACATAAGGTGCAATGGAAAGGATAGAGAAAAACTGGATACAATATTTGCGCTTTGAAAATGACTTTCGACTAACCTCTGCACTAATCCGTACCTCCCACTCCCGACTCCAAGACTTCTCCCGCGCTGCGCCAATCCTCTGGAATGCTCTACCCCAAGAAATTAGGACTATCCACAATTTGCATAGTTTTAGGTGCTCCCTCAAAATGCATTTGTTCAGAGCGGCCTATCATGTTCACAAATCTAAGTCATTTTATGTGTAAGTGTGCGTGTGTAGCCCATTCACCAGCTCCATCTATCCCTCAAGATGGCTGGACCATCATTGTATATACATCATTGTAAATACACACCTGTACTTTGTATCTTCCCCACCTCATTGTAGATTGTAAGCTCTCACGAGCAGGGGTGGCTTATTTCGCTTTAATTATTGTATTGTTAACGTTGTTACTTATGACTTGTGTTTTGAAACTGTTAAACTGTAAAGCGCTGCGGAATATGTTGGCACTATATAAATAAAGATTATTATTTTTATTATTATTAAAAAAGTAGTTAAAAGGGTTGTCTGACCTTAGGATACATGTCTGCAGTCACTCTATGTGACTATATAATATTTTGAATCCTCACAGCGAGCACAGTGCGAGTTGTCAGAATTCTCCAGTGTCGATACCAGATCGGGCAGGTGCGTGACATCAAGTACACGACATGCCTGGCCTCACACAATACAGCTATATTGCGGCAGGTTGCGCACATTATAGTCAGAATGTTGCCAGAAGTATACAAATCTCATACTTGAGGTCACATGATCACCCACTCTCGGTGCAGGCACCAGGGAGTCCTGACAGCAGGGCCGGACTGGCCATAGGGCACTTCTGGCAAATGCCAGAAGGGCCGGTGCCAGTGGTGGGCCGCTCAATCCGCCGCCCCCGCCGTCGCGTTCAACTATACCGGCGTATAGACGCCGGTACAGTTGAATGCAATGATGGAGGAGAGAGCGTCTACAGACGCTCCTCTCCCATCATTCCCCGCTCTGCCTCTGACACTGCGGGTGCGCGATGATGTCATATCATCGCGCACCTGCTGTGTCCCGGGCAGACTGCAGCTGCTGAGACAGGAGCAGGAACCAGGAAGCAACGCTGGGCACGAGGAGAGGTGAGGAGAGTTTTTTTT
The DNA here is from genome assembly GCF_051348905.1 of Ranitomeya variabilis. NCBI lineage: Eukaryota > Metazoa > Chordata > Amphibia > Anura > Dendrobatidae > Ranitomeya > Ranitomeya variabilis. The sequence goes on along the minus strand of NC_135233.1, from coordinate 47,782,219 downwards.
TTTTCTGGACTGTGGGGCCATTCTCGGAGGAGGTGAGGGGAGGAAGAGAAGAGATGTGGGCTGTATATAGTTCTCTGTGGGCTGTGCTCTGTGCTGTATACTGCTGTGGGCTGTATATAGTTCTCTGTGGGCTGTGCTCTGTGCTGTATACTGCTGTGGGCTGTATATAGTTCTCTGTGGGCTGTGCTCTGTGCTGTATACTGCTGTGGGCTGTATATAGTTCTCTGTGGGCTGTGCTCTGTGCTGTATACTACTGTGGGCTGTATATAGTTCTCTGTGGGCTGTGCTCTGTGCTGTATACTGCTGTGGGCTGTATATAGCTCTCTGTGGGCTGTGCTCTGTGCTGTATACTACTGTGTGCTCTGTGCTATATATAGTTCTCTGTGGGCTGTGCTCTGTGCTGTATACTGCTGTGGGCTGTATATAGTTCTCTGTGGGCTGTGCTCTGTGCTGTATACTACTGTGGGCTGTATATAGTTCTCTGTGGGCTGTGCTCTGTGCTGTATACTGCTGTGGGCTGTATATAGCTCTCTGTGGGCTGTGCTCTGTGCTGTATACTGCTGTGTGCTCTGTGCTATATATAGTACTCTGTGGGCTGTGCTCTGTGCTGTATACTACTGTGTGCTCTGTGCTACATATAGTTCTCTGTGGGCTGTGCTCTGTGCTGTATACTGCTGTGGGCTGTATATAGTTCTCTGTGGGCTGTGCTCTGTGCTGTATACTGCTGTGGGCTGTATATAGTTCTCTGTGGGCTGTGCTCTGTGCTGTATACTGCTGTGGGCTGTATATAGTTCTCTGTGGGCTGTGCTCTGTGCTGTATACTGCTGTGGGCTGTATATAGTTCTCTGTGGGCTGTGCTCTGTGCTGTATACTGCTTTGGGCTGTATATAGTTCTCTGTGGGCTGTGCTCTGTGCTGTATACTGCTGTGGGCTGTATATAGTTCTCTGTGGGCTGTGCTCTGTGCTGTATACTACTGTGGGCTGTATATAGTTCTCTGTGGGCTGTGCTCTGTGCTGTATACTGCTGTGGGCTGTATATAGCTCTCTGTGGGCTGTGCTCTGTGCTGTATACTACTGTGTGCTCTGTGCTATATATAGTTCTCTGTGGGCTGTGCTCTGTGCTGTATACTGCTGTGGGCTGTATATAGTTCTCTGTGGGCTGTGCTCTGTGCTGTATACTGCTGTGGGCTGTATATAGTTCTCTGTGGGCTGTGCTCTGTGCTGTATACTACTGTGGGCTGTATATAGTTCTCTGTGGGCTGTGCTCTGTGCTGTATACTGCTGTGGGCTGTATATAGCTCTCTGTGGGCTGTGCTCTGTGCTGTATACTACTGTGTGCTCTGTGCTATATATAGTTCTCTGTGGGCTGTGCTCTGTGCTGTATACTGCTGTGGGCTGTATATAGTTATCTGTGGGCTGTGCTCTGTGCTGTATACTGCTGTGGGCTGTATATAGTTCTCTGTGGGCTGTGCTCTGTGCTGTATACTACTGTGGGCTGTATATAGCTCTCTGTGGGCTGTGCTCTGCTGTATACTGCTGTGGGCTGTATATAGCTCTCTGTGGGCTGTGCTCTGTGCTGTATACTACTGTGTGCTCTGTGCTATATATAGTTCTCTGTGGGCTGTGCTCTGTGCTGTATACTGCTGTGGGCTGTATATAGTTCTCTGTGGGCTGTGCTCTGTGCTGTATACTGCTGTGGGCTGTATATAGCTCTCTGTGGGCTGTGCTCTGTGCTGTATACTACTGTGTGCTCTGTGCTATATATAGTTCTCTGTGGGCTGTGCTCTGTGCTGTATACTGCTGTGGGCTGTATATAGTTCTCTGTGGGTTGTGCTCTGTGCTGTATACTGCTGTGGGCTGTATATAGTTCTCTGTGGGCTGTGCTCTGTGCTGTATACTACTGTGGGCTGTATATAGCTCTCTGTGGGCTGTGCTCTGTGCTGTATACTGCTGTGGGCTGTATATAGTTATCTGTGGGCTGTGCTCTGTGCTGTATGCTACTGTGGGCTGTATATAGTTCTCTGTGGGCTGTGCTCTGTGCTGTATACTACTGTGGGCTGTATATAGTTATCTGTGGGCTGTGCTCTGTGCTGTATGCTACTGTGGGCTGTATATAGTTCTCTGTGGGCTGTGCTCTGTGCTGTATATAGTTCTCTGTGGGCTGTGCTCTGTGCTGTATACTACTGTGGGCTGTATATAGTTCTCTGTGGGCTGTGCTCTGTGCTGTATACTACTGTGTGCTGTATATAGTTCTCTGTGGGCTGTGCTGTATATAGTACTCTGTGGGCTGTGCTGTATATAGTACTCTGTGGGCTGTGCTGTATATAGTACTCTGTGGGCTGTGCTGTGTATAGTACTCTGTGGGCTGTGCTGTATATAGTACTCTGTGGGCTGTGCTGTATATAGTACTCTGTGGGCTGTGCTGTATATAGTACTCTGTGGGCTGTGCTGTATATAGTACTCTCTGGGCTGTGCTGTATATAGTACTCTCTGGGCTGTGCTTTATATAGTACTCTGGGCTGTGCTGTATATAGTACTCTGGGCTGTGCTTTATATAGTTCTCTGTGGGCTGTGCTGTATATAGTTCTCTGTGGGCTGTGCTGTATATAGTTCTCTGTGGGCTGTGCTGTATATAGTTCTCTGTGGGCTGTGCTGTATATAGTTCTCTGTGGGCTGTGCTGTATATATTACTTTGTGGGCTGTGCTGTATATATTACTTTGTGGGCTGTGCTGTATACTACTGTGTGGACTGTGCTGTATACTTCTACGTGGGCTGTGCTGTATACTACTGTGTGGTCTGTGCTGTATACTACTGTGTGGTCTGTGCTGAATACTGCTGTGTGGGCTGTGTTATCTACTACGCGAGCTGTGCTATAGTATGCAGGCTGTGCTGTATACTATGCGGTTTGTGCTATATAATATGCGGGCTTTGCTATATACTATGGGGAGTATATTATATTCTATGGGGGAGGCCATGTTATGTACTATGTGGCTGTGTAATATACTATTGTGGGGGTATATTATATTCTATGGGGGAGGCTGCGTTATATACTATGGGGGCTGCATTATATTCTATGGGGGGCTACATTATATATTATGGGGAGGTGGGCTGTATTATATTCTATGGGGGTTACATACTCTGGGGTGGCTGCATTATACTCTGTGGGGTGGCTGCATTATACTCTGGGGTGGCTGCATTATACTCTGGGGTGGCTGCATTATACTCTGGGGTGGCTGCATTATACTATATGTGGGCTGCATTATACTGTATCGAGGACTATGGGGAATACGTTATACTATATGAAGAACTATGGGGTGCATTATACTATGGGAAGTGAATTGTACTACATGGATGACTGTGGCGGTGCATTATACTATATGGAGCACTATGAGGATTGTATTATGCTATATGGAGGACTATGAGGATTGTATTATGCTATATGGAGGACTATGAGGAGTGTATTATACTATGTGGAGGACTGAGCAGTGTATTTTAATATATGGAGGACTATAGGGAGTGTATTATACTATATGGAGGACTATGGAGCACATTATAATATATGGAGGACTATGGGGTGTATTTTACTAAACAAGTAAAATGCTGCATATTCGGATTGTTTTTGCTGGAACAAAAAGCCTTGTTGTCAGCAGCACATTGCCAGTGTAAACTGTAGATGTGCTGCTGAAAACATGATACTGTATGGTGATCTATTAGTGATCGTTCTGTCTCATCATTATTCCTCAGCTGGTGGAAAGAGGCCGGGAAACAAGCGTTGAACAACTTCAGTATTGTCGATCAAACTCATTTAGCGGCCTGAACTCAGCGCACGTAAATACAACAGAAAGGCTTCTGTGTGATGTGCAATATGTTAGCATTTGGGGACCCATTTTAAACTTTGCCTAGGCGTAGGGCCCCACTTTGCCTAAAACCGGCCCTGCCTACAAGTGTACAAAGATATTATACAGTCACCATGTGACAAGTGGGCCTGTGTAACTTCAAATGCCAGGGCTGAATTTTAGTCCCAGTCCGGCCCTGCAGGGCATGCACTGTGCGTGTTGTGAGGATTCACAAGTCTGCTGTCCCAAACATAAAGTGGCTACAGACTTGCATTCCAAGGTTGGACAACCACTTTAAGATGGTCCTTGCTGAAGATGTAAGTTTTGGGGGTTTTAATTTTTGGACAGAGGAATATAGAGAAAATTTCAGAAAGAACAAAATGAGGAACTCCCATGTCCATATAAGCTAGAAGAGGATAAAAGTAAAATTAACAGTGTACATTAGATTAACAGAGATCTGTAAAAAATAGAATGTAATGTAATAAAATAATTCTAAACCACCGCTACGATGTTCCTTGCTAGTTTGGTGAAAATCGGTGAGTAATGCTTATTTTAACATTGCAGGATATATAGTGGAAGAGCGGATAATGCTGCGATATGGTAAGGAAAGAGTTCTGAGGTTCTTGATGTTTGAAAAATATGTAGTTTATTCTCATCGCGTTTCAAAGTCCATCTGACATCTTTCTTAGGAGAACCACTTACAAGTCATTTTTTATGTTTTCACATTTGTCTTGCTCGTAACCATTTTTTAAAACATTGGACAACGCCTTTAGCTTTGATAGACCCCATCAAAATGTGTAACAAGTCCCTTCCAATCTCTCCAATGCATAGGACATTCACGAAAGCCCTTAGGAAATATAAATCTGGCCTTCATCAGACCAAACAATAGAGAATTTAGATTGTGATGGACGATGGCTGAAGGCCAATACCTATTCATCTGTGATGTCGGATTCTTTTGGTATTTATTGGGTGAGTTATTGCGTTATCATTTTTTCATGATAGGCGACAATCAATAGAAGCAGAAGAAAAACTTGCCCAGCCTCAAAAGGATTGAGTATTAAAAATTCTTTTTTTTTCACGTGCAATTAAAATCCACATAAACTGGGTCATCAGGGGGCTATCACAGGATGACGAGTTTTAGAAGTGTCTCGCACCCTTAAACATATGACTAGCTAAGGAAATTGAGGTTATTTGAAATGCAACAACAATTGACAGCCTTTTGACCCAATTTGTGTGGTTGGCAATTGCACTTTTTTGTCAACCACACAGTCAGTTATGTGTGGTTGGCAAAAAAGTCAGTTATTTTGATTCTGGAGTGTGGTCCAGGTCCAACAATGGGATTGAACTGGAGATCCAGCTTATCACCCTTTTATTACAATTATTCCAAGGTCATAGAATAAGGAATACTTTTCTTAATCTGCCAGACAACATAGGTCGCAAGTCATTCAGAATGTGGCCATCTAGAATCTCAAGAGTATGGGCAGCTACAGAAATCAGATGAGAGTCTCCAGGCTCATGGCCAAATGGTTGTCCTGTAGTCAAGCTGACACCCTGCAGAACATCTTGCAGTGTCTGTTGTAGTGACTTATGGTGTTTTGCATGAGTGAGTTCACAAGTTACAGCTTATGAGCTCCTGATAGCTATCTATGGACCTAGTCTACCCATCTGCTGGGCTGTGTGGCTCTGCTGTCTAGACAGCCTCATGCCATTTATTGCTGATGTCTGTAGACAACGCCTCTGAATCCCATGAATCCAGTTCCACTGTTTTAACTTATATGTTTCCTTTCTGCTTGTGATGTACAATAACAAATTGTATTGTGGTACCGTGTTAGCCAGAAAAATCGGTGTGAATACTTTTCTGCCCAATGATGACAAAAGTATTCTAGGAGTAATACCTTTCAGAGCACAGTGGCTCCTTCTTCAGGCAAGATTACAAATTCTCCTTGTGGAAGCTGATGAGGAGACTTAAAGCCGCAATGCTCCTCTGCAAAATACGCAAATTGTCTCTTCAGAGAGGAAGAGGACTAGCACTCTAGCGCCACCTATTGGAAGTAGCAATCCTAAAAGTCAACCCTTTAACGAGCCTTGTCACATAGCTTAGGATAAAAGCCAAAACCAGAATCTCAATTTGCAGACACTGTGTTTCGGGATATTACCCCTTGTCAGTGCAAAGTGTCAGATCTAGTTTGGCAGTGTGAGAGGCATCTGACCGGGATCCAAGAAGTATAATTTCTCCTTGTGGAGACTGACATGTTAAGCATGCCGAGATGAGGAGACTTTAAGTTGCGGCTTTAAGTCTCCTCATCTCGGCATCGCTCCACAAGGAGAAACAATACTTCTTGGATCCCAGTCAGACGCCTCTCAGACAGCCAAACCAGATCTCACACTTTGAACTGACGAGGGGCAGTACCCCGAAACACAGCGTCTGCACATTGAGATTCTGGTTTTGGCTTTTGTCCTAAGTCATGTGACAAGGATTGTTAAAGGGTCAACATTGACTTTTAGGATTGCTACTGCCAATAGGTGGCACTAGAGTTCTAGTCCTCTTCCTCTCTGAAGAGACAATTTGCAACTAATATGCTTGCAAGATATAATATGCATGAAAATAATATATTAAGATTTTACATATGGGAATGGTGATTACTTTTGGCTACCAAACCCGAAAGTAACTAACTACTCAGGCATATAGCAATTTTCATATCTAAAGTTAATGAAATTTTTCAAGATTCTAATGTATTGTTTCATACAATTTTAAGATTGTACAGGTAGCAATTGATGGAGAGTGGGTTGCCAGTGGTCAAAGCCCTCCCTAACCTAGGAAATATGCCTCCGGGGTGTCCATTTATAGCAAATAACTCCCTCTTTTGAAAACAGTAATCCCTTTTTTGTGCTGCGATGCTGGCTAGGGCCGTGGTACTCGGAACCGGGTTAGACAGTTCTTCAGGGAGTTGTCACGGCAGGAGTGACCCGGTCCGTGGCCCTGGGTGCGCAACAAAAATGATGAGGGACAGTTTGTAAAGGATTTAAAGTGACGCCACATGTGGTGTTTGGCAAGAAGTCACCGACGCTGCTTAAGGAGACCGCTGGGGCCGATGGTGATGCAACTGGGATGGTTCTGCTCCCCACAGGTGGAGCGGGGCCCCAGGGCTACCGGTATAGTTTTGTAAGGGATTGTGGACGTTGGGGTGCAGGACTGAGATTGCGAGAAATGACTGGAGGGCACAAGGACTGTAGTTTTCTCTACCTTTACTTGATAGTTGAGGGTGCAGTCTGGGGCACGGGTAACAGGTAATAATGGGGATCCGGGCAGCCTGGAAGCAACTTAGGATCCACCTAGCCAGGTGGGTCCGGAGGCCTTCCTATTGCACTGTTCTGTTAGGTCCTTACTGCTTTAAGCTCTCCTCAAGTTCCTCTGACTGTTTGACAGTTAGTATAAAATGTTTCCCGTATGGCTGGCTGCTTGAGCCAACTACAGGTACCGCTCCTTTGTGGCTGCTCTGGGCTCTAGTATGCTGCTGTGCCACTAGGTTTTAGATGTGCCAGGAGACCTGCAGTATATAATGTGATAAATATACACATATATGTTGACTTTTCGACCACTAGGGGTCTCTCTCTTGTCTAACAATAAGGTGCTCCAAAAAACGCCCTAAAAACCATCAGAAAATATTCAAAATAATTAACATATTCATTTCTATGTAAAAACGACTTGCTGTTCATGTGTTTGGACTTTTCAAATTTTTTCAACCGCTTCAGGTTTCCAGATGCGCCAAATATTTAATAGAAGTGATCGGACCAATCTCCAGGGGTTTTTCCCCTCTCTGAATATGCTGTATACTTTACATTACAAGTCAATGGGAAAGTTGAAAAGACTCCTGGGTGTCTTTTTTAGAGCTTTGTAAGGTTTTTTTTTTACTTCAACAACAGCTATTCGTTTCTTCATTGTTTAGTGGTGTTAAAAAAAAGTGTCTGTAAAACAGGAATGCAAAAGAGGCCCCTCAAACACTGGAAAGTGTTTATAAAATGAAAAAGCGATTAGAAAATGGCCAAAAAATGCTAAAAAAGCCACTTTAGGTTCACAAAACTCCAAAAAAGGAGTCTCTGTGCAGGAAGTAGGGGCAGGTCTTTGCCTTTCTATGGGTACTGGGGCAGGTCTTGGTTGCTCTACAGGAAGTGGGCCTATCTTTGTCTCTTTAGAGGAAGTGGGGGTGGGTCTAAGTTGTTCTACAGGAAGTGTGGACAGGTTTTTGTCTCTACATAAAGTGGGGGCAAGTGTTTATCTCTCTACAGGAAGTGGTTTGGAGGAGTCTTTTTTATCTGCTCCATATTTTCTGTCTGTCAAACTGTATACAGTCATAACAGAGAAATTAAATTTCAGTTTAGGGTAGACTAGCCATTGTACAATGGCAGGTGCATGGGAAGTGGGAGAAAAGTAAACCTAGCTCCTATAATGCTAGTAGAATAATGATGAACAAAAACCACCCACAGACTCAAAAACAGTGGACAGCACATTTCAGGGCAGGAAGTGGGGGCAGGTGTTTCTTACTTTACAGGAAGTGGGGCAGGTGTTTGTCTCTTTACAAGAAGAGGGGGCAATTATTTGTCTTTCTTCAAGAAGTGTTGGCTGGTCTTTACTACTTTACAGAATGTTGCCCTTTTATAGGAAGTATAAGCAGGTCTTCCTCTTTATACAGGAAGTGGTGGGGGTGGACTTTGTCTCTCTGCTCCATTTCTTCTCTTTGTCAAACTGCATACATTCACAACAGAGAGGTGGTATTTCAATTTAGGGCATGCTAGCCATTGTGTAATGGCAATGGGAAGTGGGAGAAAGGGAGATCCAGCTCCTATAATGCTGGCAGAATGCTAATGAACAGGAACCACCCACTCAAAAAACAGACTCAAAAACAGTGGATAGAATATGACAGTGCAAAAGAATTAAGACAGTTCCTGGACATATTAGACTGGTATAGGCATATCGATGGGTCATAATAATTGGTGATCTCAATAAAGATGGCCCAACCAACATACATGGTAATTCTGTCGTTTCAAGAAAAGAGTGTGGAACGGTTAGAATTTCTGGAGAAAAATAATGTTACAGTGTCTATTTATCAGAACTGATCCACACTGATTAGTGTACCCTGCAGTGTTTTATATATAGGTTCTATCTGATTGTTTGTCTTTTTTTTTATTATTACTGTTTGGTACTTTACACAATTGATTTTAACCAGCGTGAAGTGAGATAAAAAAAAATGAAACATTTCTTGTGTAGTATCTGGTAGGAATCAAAATAAGTTGTACATTTTGGCCAATTATCTGGTGTAAACACAGCAGGGGCCTCTAAAAATATGTACACAGAGCTAAGCATTTATTGAAATTTGGAGATGTTAAAGTCCACATTGGCCGGGACCATACTGGGAATAGTCATTTATTTTAAATGAAAACATCTGTCGGTGTTAACCTTTTAGTCTGTAATGTAGAACATGGACAGACTGGACCTGTTCAGGTAACCCCGGGCCAACTTACTGCTCCGTCTGGTGTTATAAACACAGCAGGAGAAGCCGCGCAAGACACTACGCTATTGATTGAGCCAAACAGGAAAGGGAAATATACTTAATAGCCGTGGACTTGCTTCAATTCTAGTCTGCATGAGTAATTTGGCCACTCACGTGACTCCCTTCCTCCCGTAGATAACAAACCATTCACTTTTTTTTATGACTCAGACATGTCGTGTTATTTTTTTTTACATTTCTTAAGTAGTATGTAGAACGCCCACCATCGGGCACATGTGGGCATCAATGAGACTTAAAAATTCATTCCACGCACTACAACAAAACATCTGTCAAAAATGGAAATCCCCCAAATGTGTTTAGTATTCTGATACAAAGCCAGTAAGGATGTGGCTTCATGTTGATAAAATTTTCGAAAGGGCAATAAAAATACGTAACCAGCGCCCATTATGTTTATTAAAGGTTAACGTCAAACTGCTGCAGACAATTTTAAGAGTGCGTAGGCAGCAATGGAGCGGGGTGCGTTGCCAGAGCTCAGTGCAAGGCAAGTATTGCACCCCCTGACCAAGTACCCTTGAGACAAATAACGCTTCCTTTATTAAGTATTAATGTCTCATTAGTGCCCCTTTAACATGTAATAATGCCCCATCCAAAAATAATGATATAACCTTTATGTCATTCTCCTCCCTCCAAAAAATCAAATTTATACTCCCCTAATTGAAGTATTATACTAATATTAAAGGGATGCACACAATAATCAATAAGCATGTATTGTAAATGGCCGAGAGCATATTCAGAAATCGGATATTGCTCTCCCAATATCAAAAACAAGTCTATACGAGCATCACTCCCAATGGGACATATTATATACTAGCGAAAAGAGGGAGCATAGACACTAAAATAAAAATTACAAAATTTTATTAATGAAATACAGCAAAAACCATACAAAAAATTAATAAATAAATTATAAATACATGACAGAATACATAAAAAATTCCAACATGTAAACAAGAGGAAAACCAACCAGTACACTAAGGGGTAGGACACATATCCAGTGTATGACCTGGGTAAGTATTAACAGTCCACAAAGGTAACCTATACTCCCATCATAGGAGAAAGATCTATAGAGGACCAATGCCTTATGTCACATAGTACATCATTATATCCCAGTATGTATATACCGCCAAGGTGATAAAGACTTACCCATAGTGGATCAGGATACGTGTGTGGCCTACCCGCTACCCCTGACGCGCGTTTCGCTTAATCGCTTCTTCAAAGGGGAAGTGGTGAGGGTGTCTTGCTACTAGTGCACTATTTATAGGAGGTCGGATACTAGTATAATCGGCGCATGCGCACCTACACCACACACATACATAATAGTGCGCACTCCATATGCGTCATTGTGCGGCGCGCATGTAGGCGATATAACGCCTATGGTACCAATCAACATGCGCGTCGCATCTCGTATAGACGCCATGGAGACCGCACTGTGTCGGGTAGAAAGAACTGCGCATGCGCACTACTAGCGCCAACGTTCCCGGAAGTGTATACTTAAAACCCCGGAAATGCCTGAGCGCTGATTAAGATCGTACAGCGCCTGCGTATATCAGGCATCCAGTGTCGTCAGGTCCGCGGTAACGTTGCCATGGAGATGCAGGTAAACGTGCGCGTGCGCCCACTAATATCTATATATATGCCTATTGGGATATAAAGGATGAAAAACGCGCCATACTAGTGCATCATTAATACCTCACATTCTCAAAATGAAACTCGGGCATACATACTTGCACTAGATGAAAACATCACCGGGTCATAAACACAGGAATAATAATACAGAAATTATCCATACCGACAAAGAGAATCTAATATATGGAAACTACTAATAATAGTGCAATATATATAATTTCCAAAAAATCCCATTTTACAGCTTAATAAGGGACCGAGCAAAAAAATAGTAATAATAAAGGTAGGGAACATAAGGGGGATAAGAGAGTTATAAAGGCACAGTGTATTAAAGTGCATACAGTGACAGTGACATAAATGATGACTGTGAATGCCAATCAACAGTCTATCAATATAAAATATGATGAAAAAATTCCGTCTTGATGAAAAGCTCTAAGAAAGAGAACAAGAAGGAAGATAAAAAACTGTAAAAATACAGAGTAATAAAGTGCAAGGGTGACCTAAATAAAAAAGCTAATATATAAACAATAACTATAAGTCCAGATATAAAATCTAGAATATTATGACATGTACCATACAGTGTCAAATTAAATAATGTTCAAAAAGCAGTGAAGAATTGTAAGAACAACACATTATTCGTGTATAGTGGGAAAACAATAAGGCAGTGATGGTATAAAAAGGTATCCCCCCCTAAGAGTTCTCTCTCAATTTCAATCCCGGTCTCAATAGGATATTTCTTCAATTGCCGATAGGTTGAATATTTCTGTGTTGTAAACGGATCTTGATAGCCAGGCTCCAAAGAAAATAGTGCAAAGATTTACAGTCACATGTAGAGGATTCAAAAAAACATACTAAAAAATAAAAAAAGATAAATATTAATAAAAGACACACACAATTAAAAAGAAAAACATACCATGATTCTAAGTTATCCATATCTAAAAAATATATTGCCAGGTCAAACTTGTATATAAAAGACAAGCTGTGGGGACAGGACCCCCCGGGGGCAGCAATAATGGTAGAAGTCATATCCCAAAAGAGTGTGGTGGATCATAAAAAAGGAACAAATGTAAGTTTCTCGTTTAGACCTTTAGGTGATATTGTGTCAAGAATGACGATCCACCTACACTCGCGTTGTGCAAGAGTTTGTTTTAAATTTCCACCCCTGATACCTCCGTGGACACAATCGATGCCTCTCACACTAAGACCCCTTGGGTCACACCCATGATGTTCTCTGAAGTGTCTAGGCAAGGTCTTCAGGGTTGAAATATCAGACACCTCTTTGGCCGCTTTAATGTCACGGATGTGTTCCCGGGTCCTGATTTTGAGTTCCCTTGAAGTGAGACCCACGTATATTAGGGAGCAGGGGCAAGTGGCATAATAGACCACATGCGATGTCTTACATGAGATGTATTCCCTGATTTTATATTCCCTGCTTCCGTCGGATGATTTGAAGGTCCCACACCTTGTTATATTGGGACATGCTACACAAGATCCGCACGGAAAGCAACCTTGTCTATTTCCACCTTGGTTAAAAAACTTCGGCTGCTTTGCTACATAATGACTACTTACTAAGTAATCTCTCAGATTTTTACTTCTCCTCTGTGTCATCTGTGGGAATTCTGATAAATGGGCAGCCAAAACATTGTCGCTGCGTAGTATTGACCAATGTTTTCTTAAGATCTCTCGCATCGTATCCCATCGACAATTAGAGGTAGAGATATAGCTTAGTTTGTAGTCATTCATCTGTCTACTCCTCTTTTCAGGTGGTTTGAGTAAGGCACTTCTTCCCAAAGATCGTGCACGTCTGTATCCAGACTTAATGCACCGAGTGCCTTGAACCTATCAGTAAGAATGGCGGACTGCTGTTCAAACCGGACTTCAGTAGAGCAAACTCTCCTGTTCCTAAGATATTGGCCAACTGGGATGGCTTTAATAGTGGAGTAGTTGTGGGCCGAGGAGGCATGGAGAAGAGAGTTGACAGAAGTCTCTTTCCTATACAAATCAGTTTCTATTCTTCCATCCTCCCCGACCCACAAACTGATATCCAAAAAATTAACATGTTTTTTATGCCATTGAAAAGTGAATTTTAAATTAAATGAATTATTATTCAGTTGTTGCATGAAGTGCAGTAGGCTGGTCTCGCTACCCTCCCAAAACATCAACACATCATCGATGTAGCGAAACCAGCCCACTACTGGGTCCACGGCCTGTGCCCCGTCGCCCTGGAAAACCTGCCTCTCCCAAAAAACGGGAAACACCCTTGCACTTTATTACTCTGTATTTTTACGGTTTTTTATCTTCCTTCTTGTTCTCATTCTTTGAGCTTTTTATCAAGACGGAATTTTTTCATCATATTTTATATTGATAGACTGTTGATTGGCATTCACAGTCATCATTTATGTCACTGTCACTGTATGCACTTTAATACACTGTGCCTTTATAACTCTCTTATCCCCCTTATGTTCCCTACCTTTATTATTACTATTTTTTTGCTCGGTCCCTTATTAAGCTGTAAAATGGGATTTTTTGGAAATTATATATATTGCACTATTATTAGTAGTTTCCATATATTAGATTCTCTTTGTCGGTATGGATAATTTCTGTATTATTATTCCTGTGTTTATGACCCGGTGATGTTTTCATCTAGTGCAAGTATGTATGCCCGAGTTTCATTTTGAGAATGTGAGGTATTAATGATGCACTAGTATGGCGCGTTTTTCATCCTTTATATCCCAATAGGCATATATATAGATATTAGTGGGCGCACGCGCACGTTTACCTGCATCTCCATGGCAACGTTACCGCGGACCTGACGACACTGGATGCCTGATATACGCAGGCGCTGTACGATCTTAATCAGCGCTCAGGCATTTCCGGGGTTTTTGGTATACACTTCCGGGAACGTTGGCGCTAGTAGTGCGCATGCGCAGTTCTTTCTACCCGATACAGTGCGGTCTCCATGGCGTCTATACGAGATGCGACGCGCATGTTGATTGGTACCATAGGCGTTATATCGCCTACATGCGCGCCGCACAATGACGCATATGGAGTGCGCACTATTATGTATGTGTGGGGTGTAGGTGCGCATGCGCCGATTATACTAGTATCCGACCTCCTATAAATAGTGCACTAGTAGCAAGACACCCTCACCACTTCCCCTTTGAAGAAGCGATTAAGCGAAACGCGCGTCAGGGGTAGCGGGTAGGCCACACACGTATCCTGATCCACTATGGGTAAGTCTTTATCACCTTGGCGGTATATACATACTGGGATATAATGATGTACTATGTGACATAAGGCGTTGGTCCGCTATAGATCTTTCTCCTATGATGGGAGTATAGGTTACCTTTGTGGACTGTTAATACTTACCCAGGTCATACACTGGATATGTGTCCTACCCCTTAGTGTACTGGTTGGTTTTCCTCTTGTTTACATGTTGGAATTTTTTATGTATTCTGTCATGTATTTATAATTTATTTATTAATTTTTTGTATGGTTTTTGCTGTATTTCATTAATAAAATTTTGTAATTTTTATTTTAGTGTCTATGCTCCCTCTTTTCGCTAGTATATAATATTAAAGGGAACCTGTCTAGGCAATTTATGCTACCCAAACCACAGACAGAAAGAATCACAGATGACGGCACGATTGCAGCCAGGAATATTTTACTAGTCTCGTCTGGCTGGATCAGTCTCGTCTTCGACTATGGTCCCTGACCTGACTTTTAGGGCTTGTGCATACGTTGCAGATTTGGTGCAGATTTGGCGTGTTTTTTCCATGCAGATTTGCTAGCAAAACCTGAAACAATCTTGATGTCAGAAAAGTGAATGAGAAACCCGAAATGTCATGGACACGTTGAGTGTTTTTGGCTTGCAGATTTGGTGCAAAAAATAATCTGCAGCATGTCAATTCTCTGTACATTTTTGCCCTACATTTTTCAACATTGACCTCACTCAAATCAGTCAAAAAACGCTGGGGTTCAAGTTCAGTCAGAGTTCTGGTCCCCGAAGTGAGCTTTGGACTAAAGTTTGGTTGATCTCGATGAACCCGAGCACCCATGGGTCCGCTCATCCCTAGTGATAACTTGTTGATCAGTGAGCGTCCAACCAGAATTGTGAACTTTTATCCCCTTTAGAGTGAAGAGCAATGCATATGCTCCACTTCTCCATTCATTGCCTATTGGGCTGCCGATTACTGCGCTATGATTTTTCTAGGAGCCCCAATTAGAATGAATGGAGCTGCAGTAGGGTATCCGAGCTGCCAAACTATTTTGTAATGGGGATAAAAATCATCAGGGATACAAATAAATTCCCCGATCTTCTGATCAGTGCAGGTCCTATGGATAGGTGATAACATGTTTAACAGGACAACCTCTTTCATTTTCTTTACTTAGGATGATAAAGTTGACCTTGATGTGCCCCACAAGTGTGTGTGCATGTTTGTTACTCTCTGCAAGTGACTTTTGACTAACCTCTGCACTAATCCTCCCACTCCCGGCTCCAAGACTTCTCCCACGTTGCACCAATCCTCTGGAATGCTCTACCCCAAGAAATTAGGACCATCCACAACTTACACAGTTTTAGGTGCTCCCTAAAAGCACATCTGTTTAGGATGGCCTATCACGTTCCCTAATCGAAGCGTGTGTGTGTAGCCCATTCACTATCTGAGAATAATCCTCCATCAAACTCCACCGCACCCAGGAGCACCACAAATACTGGTTGGTGACTACCTCATGCAGCCTTTATCTATCCCTCACTCCCTCAAGATGGCTGGTGTTATGACCCCAATGGCGAGGGTCTCAGAGGAACGTGGAAGTCTGCAGAATACAAAAATCCAGCTCATAGGGCAGTGGTAACTGGGTTGACCATATATCTACTCCTAACGCCAACACTAGAAGTAGCCGGGGATCATTCCTACGTTGATTCTAGATGACACGCGCCAGCCGGAGAATCTAGCTACCCCTAGTAGAGGAAAACAAAGACCTTTCTTGCCTCCAGAGAAGGGGACCCCAAAGCTGGATAGAAGCCCCCCACAAATAATGACGGTGAGGTAAGAGGAAATGACAAACACAGAAATGAACCAGGTTTAGCACAGAGAGGCCCGCTTACTGATAGCAGAATAAAGAAAGGTAACTTATATGGTCAACAAAAACCCTATCAAAATCCACACTGGAAATTCAAGAACCCCCGAACCGTCTAACGGTCCGGGGGGAGAACACCAGCCCCTAGAGCTTCCAGTAAAGGTCAGGATATAGATTTGGAACAAGCTGGACAAAAATACAAAACCAAAACAAATAGCAAAAAGCAAAAGGCAGACTTAGCTGATATAACTGGAACCAGGATCAGTAGACAAGAGCACAGCAGACTAGCTCTGATAACTACGTTGCCAGGCATTGAACTGAAGGTCCAGGGAGCTTATATAGCAACACCCCTAACTAACGACCCAGGTGCGGATAAAAGGAATGACAGAAAAACCAGAGTCAAAAAACTAGTAACCACTAGAGGGAGCAAAAAGCAAATTCACAACAGTACCCCCCCCTTAGTGAGGGGTCACCGAACCCTCACCACGACCACCAGGGCGATCAGGATGAGCGGCATGAAAGGCACGAACTAAATCGGCCGCATGAACATCAGAGGCGACCACCCAGGAATTATCCTCCTGACCATAGCCCTTCCACTTGACCAGGTACTGAAGCCTCCGCCTGGAGAGGCGAGAATCCAAGATCTTCTCCACCACGTACTCCAACTCGCCCTCAACCAACACCGGAGCAGGAGGCTCAGCAGAAGGAACTACAGGCACAATGTACCGCCGCAACAAGGACCTATGAAATACATTGTGAATAGCAAACGACACAGGAAGATCCAGACGAAAAGATACAGGATTAAGGATTTCCAATATCTTGTAAGGCCCAATAAAACGAGGTTTAAATTTGGGAGAGGAGACCTTCATAGGAACAAAGCGGGAAGAAAGCCACACCAAATCCCCAACGCGGTGTGGGTCCCCGACTACGCGTTGGGGATTTGGTGTGGCTTTCTTCCCGCTTTGTTCCTATGAAGGTCTCCTCTCCCAAATTTAAACCTCGTTTTATTGGGCCTTACAAGATATTGGAAATCCTTAATCCTGTATCTTTTCGTCTGGAGCTTCCTGTGTCGTTTGCTATTCACAATGTATTTCATAGGTCCTTGTTGCGGCGGTACATTGTGCCTGTAGTTCCTTCTGCTGAGCCTCCTGCTCCGGTGTTGGTTGAGGGCGAGTTGGAGTACGTGGTGGAGAAGATCTTGGATTCTCGCCTCTCCAGGCGGAGGCTTCAGTACCTGGTCAAGTGGAAGGGCTATGGTCAGGAGGATAATTCCTGGGTGGTCGCCTCTGATGTTCATGCGGCCGATTTAGTTCGTGCCTTTCATGCCGCTCATCCTGATCGCCCTGGTGGTCGTGGTGAGGGTTCGGTGACCCCTCACTAAGGGGGGGGTACTGTTGTGAATTTGCTTTTTGCTCCCTCTAGTGGTTACTAGTTTTTCTATCACATTGCACCGAATTAGGTGTCTGTTCAGACAACACCATGAGGGAATTTGCGGTTTTGCGCTCCCGCAACCGCCGGTCAATTTGAATAGCCAGTGCCATAGTATCATTCAGACCTGTGGGAATGGGAAAACCCACCATAACATTCTTAATGGCTTCAGAAAGGCCATTTCTAAAATTAGCGGCCAGTGCACACTCGTTCCAATGTGTCAGCACGGACCATTTCCGAAATTTTTGGCAATACACTTCAGCCTCGTCCTGCCCCTGAGACATAGACAGCAAGGCCTTTTCTGCCTGAATCTCAAGATTGGGTTCCTCATAAAGTAAACCGAGCGCCAGAAAAAACGCATCAAGATCAGCCAATGCCGGATCTCCTGGCGCCAGCGAAAAAGCCCAATCCTGAGGGTCGCCCCGTAAGAACGAAATAACAATTTTTACTTGCTGAGCAGAATCTCCTGATGAACAGGGTCTCAGGGACAAAAACAATTTACAATTATTCACGAAATTCCTAAACTTAAACCTGTCTCCGGAAAACAGTTCAGGAATCGGTATTTTAGGTTCTGACCTAGGATTTCTGATAACATAGTCTTGTATGCCCTGCACACGAGTAGCCAGCTGGTCCACACTTGTAATCAAGGTCTGGACATTCATGTCTGCAGCAAGCATAGCCACTCTGAGGTAAAGGGGAAGGAGAAAAAAAAAACCTCAGAATCTTCTTTCTTATAATCCCTCTTCTGCAATGCATTAAACATTTAATACTGGCCTGGCAAACTGTTATGACCCCAATGGCGAGGGTCTCAGAGGAACGTGGAAGTCTGCAGAATACAAAAATCCAGCTCATAGGGCAGTGGTAACTGGGTTGACCATATATCTACTCCTAACGCCAACACTAGAAGTAGCCGGGGATCATTCCTACGTTGATTCTAGATGACACGCGCCAGCCGGAGAATCTAGCTACCCCTAGTAGAGGAAAACAAAGACCTTTCTTGCCTCCAGAGAAGGGGACCCCAAAGCTGGATAGAAGCCCCCCACAAATAATGACGGTGAGGTAAGAGGAAATGACAAACACAGAAATGAACCAGGTTTAGCACAGAGAGGCCCGCTTACTGATAGCAGAATAAAGAAAGGTAACTTATATGGTCAACAAAAACCCTATCAAAATCCACACTGGAAATTCAAGAACCCCCGAACCGTCTAACGGTCCGGGGGGAGAACACCAGCCCCTAGAGCTTCCAGCAAAGGTCAGGATATAGATTTGGAACAAGCTGGACAAAAATACAAAACCAAAACAAATAGCAAAAAGCAAAAGGCAGACTTAGCTGATATAACTGGAACCAGGATCAGTAGACAAGAGCACAGCAGACTAGCTCTGATAACTACATTGCCAGGCATTGAACTGAAGGTCCAGGGAGCTTATATAGCAACACCCCTAACTAACGACCCAGGTGCGGATAAAAGGAATGACAGAAAAACCAGAGTCAAAAAACTAGTAACCACTAGAGGGAGCAAAAAGCAAATTCACAACAGTACCCCCCCCTTAGTGAGGGGTCACCGAACCCTCACCACGACCACCAGGGCGATCAGGATGAGCGGCATGAAAGGCACGAACTAAATCGGCCGCATGAACATCAGAGGCGACCACCCAGGAATTATCCTCCTGACCATAGCCCTTCCACTTGACCAGGTACTGAAGCCTCCGCCTGGAGAGGCGAGAATCCAAGATCTTCTCCACCACGTACTCCAACTCGCCCTCAACCAACACCGGAGCAGGAGGCTCAGCAGAAGGAACTACAGGCACAATGTACCGCCGCAACAAGGACCTATGAAATACATTGTGAATAGCAAACGACACAGGAAGATCCAGACGAAAAGATACAGGATTAAGGATTTCCAATATCTTGTAAGGCCCAATAAAACGAGGTTTAAATTTGGGAGAGGAGACCTTCATAGGAACAAAGCGGGAAGAAAGCCACACCAAATCCCCAACGCGGTGTGGGTCCCCGACTACGCGTTGGGGATTTGGTGTGGCTTTCTTCCCGCTTTGTTCCTATGAAGGTCTCCTCTCCCAAATTTAAACCTCGTTTTATTGGGCCTTACAAGATATTGGAAATCCTTAATCCTGTATCTTTTCGTCTGGAGCTTCCTGTGTCGTTTGCTATTCACAATGTATTTCATAGGTCCTTGTTGCGGCGGTACATTGTGCCTGTAGTTCCTTCTGCTGAGCCTCCTGCTCCGGTGTTGGTTGAGGGCGAGTTGGAGTACGTGGTGGAGAAGATCTTGGATTCTCGCCTCTCCAGGCGGAGGCTTCAGTACCTGGTCAAGTGGAAGGGCTATGGTCAGGAGGATAATTCCTGGGTGGTCGCCTCTGATGTTCATGCGGCCGATTTAGTTCGTGCCTTTCATGCCGCTCATCCTGATCGCCCTGGTGGTCGTGGTGAGGGTTCGGTGACCCCTCACTAAGGGGGGGGTACTGTTGTGAATTTGCTTTTTGCTCCCTCTAGTGGTTACTAGTTTTTCTATCACATTGCACCGAATTAGGTGTCTGTTCAGACAACACCATGAGGGAATTTGCGGTTTTGCGCTCCCGCAACCGCCGGTCAATTTGAATAGCCAGTGCCATAGTATCATTCAGACCTGTGGGAATGGGAAAACCCACCATAACATTCTTAATGGCTTCAGAAAGGCCATTTCTAAAATTAGCGGCCAGTGCACACTCGTTCCAATGTGTCAGCACGGACCATTTCCGAAATTTTTGGCAATACACTTCAGCCTCGTCCTGCCCCTGAGACATAGACAGCAAGGCCTTTTCTGCCTGAATCTCAAGATTGGGTTCCTCATAAAGTAAACCGAGCGCCAGAAAAAACGCATCAAGATCAGCCAATGCCGGATCTCCTGGCGCCAGCGAAAAAGCCCAATCCTGAGGGTCGCCCCGTAAGAACGAAATAACAATTTTTACTTGCTGAGCAGAATCTCCTGATGAACAGGGTCTCAGGGACAAAAACAATTTACAATTATTCACGAAATTCCTAAACTTAAACCTGTCTCCGGAAAACAGTTCAGGAATCGGTATTTTAGGTTCTGACCTAGGATTTCTGATAACATAGTCTTGTATGCCCTGCACACGAGTAGCCAGCTGGTCCACACTTGTAATCAAGGTCTGGACATTCATGTCTGCAGCAAGCATAGCCACTCTGAGGTAAAGGGGAAGGAGAAAAAAAAAACCTCAGAATCTTCTTTCTTATAATCCCTCTTCTGCAATGCATTAAACATTTAATACTGGCCTGGCAAACTGTTATGACCCCAATGGCGAGGGTCTCAGAGGAACGTGGAAGTCTGCAGAATACAAAAATCCAGCTCATAGGGCAGTGGTAACTGGGTTGACCATATATCTACTCCTAACGCCAACACTAGAAGTAGCCGGGGATCATTCCTACGTTGATTCTAGATGACACGCGCCAGCCGGAGAATCTAGCTACCCCTAGTAGAGGAAAACAAAGACCTTTCTTGCCTCCAGAGAAGGGGACCCCAAAGCTGGATAGAAGCCCCCCACAAATAATGACGGTGAGGTAAGAGGAAATGACAAACACAGAAATGAACCAGGTTTAGCACAGAGAGGCCCGCTTACTGATAGCAGAATAAAGAAAGGTAACTTATATGGTCAACAAAAACCCTATCAAAATCCACACTGGAAATTCAAGAACCCCCGAACCGTCTAACGGTCCGGGGGGAGAACACCAGCCCCTAGAGCTTCCAGCAAAGGTCAGGATATAGATTTGGAACAAGCTGGACAAAAATACAAAACCAAAACAAATAGCAAAAAGCAAAAGGCAGACTTAGCTGATATAACTGGAACCAGGATCAGTAGACAAGAGCACAGCAGACTAGCTCTGATAACTACGTTGCCAGGCATTGAACTGAAGGTCCAGGGAGCTTATATAGCAACACCCCTAACTAACGACCCAGGTGCGGATAAAAGGAATGACAGAAAAACCAGAGTCAAAAAACTAGTAACCACTAGAGGGAGCAAAAAGCAAATTCACAACAGGCTGGACCATCATTATAAATAACTTTGCGTCTCCCCCACCTCATTGTAGATTGTAAGCTCTCACGAGCAAGGTCGTCTTATTTTGCTTTAATTATTGTATTTTTAACGTTGTTAGTTATGACTGTTGTGTATGAACTGTTAAACTTTAGAGCACTATGGAATATATTGGCACTATGTCAATAAAGATTATTATTATTATTATTATTATTATTATTATGTGGGGAATCCTACTAAAAGAAAAATAGGTCTTCTAAAAGTATACAACCCCTGGCAAAAATTATGGAATCACCGGCCTTGGAGGATGTTCATTCAGTTGTTTAATTTTGTAGAAAAAAAGCAGATCACAGACATGGCACAAATCTAATGTCATTTCAAATGACAACTTTCTGGCTTTAAGAAACATTAAAAGAAATCAACAACAAAAAAAATGTTGTAGTCAGTTATGGTCAGTTTTTTAGATCAAGCAGAGGGAATAAATTATGGAATCACTCAATTCTGAGGAAAACATTATGGAATCACCCTCTAAATTTTTGTTCCCAAAACTAACACCTGCATCAAATTAGATCTGCTCGTTAGTCTGCATCTAAAATGGAGCAATCACACCTTGGAGGGCTATTGCCCCAAGTGGACTGACATGAATCATGGCTCCAACACGAGAGATGTCAATTGAAATGAAGGAGAGGATTATCAAACTCTTAAAAGAGGGTAAATCATCATGCAAAGTTGCAAAAGATGTTGGTTGTTCACAGCTGTGTCTAAAATCTGGACCAAATGCAAACAACATGGGAAGGTTGTTAAAGGCAAACATACTGGTAGACCAAGGAAGACATCAAAGCGTCAAGACCGGAAACTTAAATCAATATGTCTCCAAAACAGGAAATGCACAACAAAACAAATGAGGAAAGAATGGGTGGAAACTGGAGTCAAGGTCTGTGACCGAACTGTAAGAAAAGGAAATGGGATTTACATACAGAAAAGTTAAACAAAAGCCTTCATTAACACCTAAACAGAAAAAAGCAAGGTTACAATGGGGTAAGGAAAAGCAATCGTGGACTGTGGATGACTGGATGAAAGTCATATTCAGTGATGAATCGCGAATCTGCATTGGGCAAAGTGATGATGCTGAAACTTTTGTTTGGTGCCGTTCCAATGAGATTTATAAAGATGACTGCCTGAAGAGAACAAGCAAATTTCCGCAGTCCTTGATGATATGGGGCTGCATGTCAGGTAAAGGCACTGGGGAGATGGCCGTCATTATATCTTCCATAAATGCACAAGTTTATGTTGATATTTTGGACACTTTTCTTATCCCATCAATTGAAAGGATGTTTGGGGATGATGAAATCATTTTTCAAGATGATAATACATCCTGCTATAGAGCAGAAACTGTGCAAGCATTCCTTGAAAATAGACACATAAGGTCAATGTCATGGCCTGCAAATAGTCCGGATCTCAATCCAATTGAAAATCTTTGGTGGAATTTGAAGAAAATGGTCCATGACAAGGATCCAACCTGCAAAGCTCATCTGCAACAGCAATCAGAGAAAGTTGGAGCCAGATGGATGAAGAATACTGCTTGACACTCATAAAGTCCATACCTCAGAGACTGCAAGCTGATATAAAAGCCAGAGGTGGTGCAACAAAATACTAATGATGTGTTGGAGTGTTTTTTTGTTTGTTTGTTTTTCCTGATTCCATAATTTTTTCCCACATAATTGAGTGATTCCATAATTTTTCCCTCTCCTTGATCTAAAAAAGTAACCATTACTGACTACCACATTTTTTGTTCTTGATTTCTTTTAGTGTTTCTTAAAGCCAGAAAGTTGCCATTTGAAATGACTTTAGTTTTGTGCCGTGTCTGTGATCTGCTTTTTTTCTACAAAATTAAACAACTGAATGAACATCCTCCAAGGCCGGTGATTCCATAATTTTTGCCAGGGGTTGTATAATGCTACATAAGCTAATGGTCCCCATTCACATTAGTGCAATATTTCCTGAATTCGATAATTTCTGCAGGACCCCAGGCACTTTATGAGCAGTTTTTTTCTTGACACAAGACACCAGGGACAAACTCCACTGTCTTCATGCAGAACACATGTATCAGGGATGGGGAAAGGTGACTTTTGGTAGAATGATCACATTTATTGCATAGTTTAGTTGATTTTGGAACTTTTTGGCTTTAAATTTTGCAGAGTAGAAAAGAGCAAGAAAATGTGTATTATCAGAATTGTTATTGCATTTTCCATTATGTTCCAATTTTGTTGCCCTTTATGAGATTTCAGTATTACAGTAATAACCACCCACAGAATCAGGCTTGAAACTTGTAAAAGTCATTGACTCAGAGCGGGGTGTATTGTTGTTGTTCACTGACTACCTGATTCTATTTGATATTTCACCCTTACCTCTAGGCTGGTACACTCTCTATGTGTCAGCATATAATCTATGGTGGACCCAATGTGCCATATGTGTGACAGAAAAGATATTGAAATTGTGCTCCAGAAACAAGCTAATCAGAGGCTGCCCACGCTCTCCCCTCTGTCAATCCCTGCACTGGCTCCCCATTACCCAGAGACTCTGGTTCAAAACTCTAGCCATGACATACAAAGCCATCCACAACCTGTCTCCTCCATACATCTGTGACCTCGTCTCCCGGTACTTACCTACACGCAACCTCCGATCCTCACAAGATCTCCTTCTATACTCCCCTCTTATCTCCTCTTCCCATAATCGCATACAAGATTTCTCCCGTGCTTCCCGCTCTACTCTGGAACTCTCTACCACAACATATCAGACTTTCGCCTACCACGGAAACCTTCAAAAAGGATCTGAAGACCCACCTCTTCCGACAAGCCTTCAACCTGCCGTAACCACCTATCCACCAAACCGCTGCATGACCAGCTCTACCCTCACTTTTTGTATCCTCACCATCCCTTGTAGACTGTGAGCCCTCGCGGGCAGGGACCTCTCTCTTCTTGTAACAGTAGTGACTTGGATTGTTTAAGATTATTGTACTTGTTTTTTATTATGTATACCCCTCCTCACATGTAAAGCGCCAAGGAATAAATGGTGCTATAATAATAAATAATAATAATAATAATGTGTAGTCATGACATCCCAGGGACAAAGCAAAAAAATAAATGCCAGTTGCCCAAGGTGCCCAGTGGAGGGTGTACCTAGGATGCCCAAATAAGTGAAGACTGCCCTTGTCCTGCTACCACAGAGAATGGGACTGAATGTCAGACCAGGACAGTACAAATCTTTTTGTTCAGTTCTATTCATGTACAAATAATATTTAATATTTTTAATTGAAGCTGCAGTAGGCTTTCACATTTTTATTCCGAATCTCACTTCCACTCCATAACTGTGACTCAACAGCCGTGCCCGTCGGAGGATCCTCTGATACTCTTATGGGCCAATTGAACCCAGAAGAGCCATCAAAATGGATCAAACATCAGTTAAATAAAGTTATATTAACCTGTTGAAAAAAAATATTCAGAGCTGTCAATGTCTTCATCATTGTCTGAGGTACGTAAACCAAAGCCTAGAAAAATGAAAAGTACAACAGCATATGGAAGAGTGTACATCAGAGCATTCAACAAGGACCATCAGCTGAAATTACATTTGTGTTGAAATTCATGACATATGTTGTAAAGAAAATCTTTTTTGTGGATTCTTGCCTCCAGACTGGTGCAAGCCTTGAGATAAAATCTCCAGACCTATTGATGGTCATCATGCAATACGGATCCCTTATGTCACTCATGCAAATGCTTGGTATATTATTACACTACACAGTTGCTCACTTTTCATATATAGAAAATTTGATCCCCTCCCGTAATAGATTCTCTATAATATATGGCCAAAACTTGAGCATGCTGTTAAAAGCCGTCAAAAAAAGCCATCGCGACACCGACTCAAATCTCAAAACAACATGCAAAGCGATATGCATCAGCGCATACAAGGTGGAACGGAGCCTTATTGTGTGCACTCGCACTTAGAGCACAATATTACATTTCATTTCCCAATGGAAGTACACCCGTCATCCTATTTCATATCTGTTCTGACCAGTTAAGGAGCTCATTTGTTTAGCTGGGAAAAGTCATTAGTTTTACTTAAGTGAGAGCTTGTCGTGCTCGACTATTATATATCAACCTACATTTTCCTTTTGTGCTGCATCTGAATGCAGAGGGAGTTTAGCACGCATTTTCGAGCGGCTGTTTTAAAGTAGCTGGTTTCGATGTTTAAAGTGTAGTACATGGACATAAGATTCTCAAGGGAAGAGTCGAGTAAGTTATGTATAAAGTCAGCATGATGGAAGCGTCACACCATAGGCATTCATTTCTACATTTGGATCCATACTAAATTTATTATTCCTTAATGGCCTTCAACTCAATCTTGATCCATGGCAACTTGATGGATGAACGATATGTTGGAATAATGATCTTGTGCAGGCCTAGAGGGGTCCACCAGGGTCTTCTCTACCATTATCTTCATACTATCAAACCATTGGGTTGCTGGTCTTCTTCTTCACCTTAAAATCAATGCTTTATATTGGACTCATTAAAAACTGGTTGCAGGAGGATGCGGGTAACACTGTGGATGGCGGTCGCTTTGAGTTACAGTATACTTACACTTTAATGAGTCCGACCACTAGTAGGACCCGTTGAAGCGTTAGTGTAATCCGAAACGGTCATCGTCCACAGTGTTACCCGCATCCTCCTGCAACCAGTTTTTAATATTTTCGAAATAAAAGTTTGATAGACTGATGGAATTGCTTTTTCGTAGTCGAGCACTACAAGATCCCACTAGTCACGAGATGTGTCCCAGTCACCAGCCAGAGAATAAGGATTTTTTGATGGTGCCAGAATAATCTTATGTTATCTCCCTCTTCACCTTGTTCTTCCTATTTTTCCTACCATGATGTCTATCTCCAGTGATTGCTCTATTCGTATGATGTGTCCAAAGTAGGCAAGTCAAAGCCAGGAGATCCTTGCTTCGAATTCATATTCCTTTGATCCTTGCTTCGATCTCTATTATAGTCCAAATGATGCAAATTTTAGTCCTTTATCTAAGACCTTATTCAGATGTCTGTTTATTTTCTCGTATGTGAAAAAAAACAGACACTTTCACCAGTGCGCTGGATCCAATTTTCATCTATTTTTGGTCGGTGTGTCCATTTTTATCACCAGTGTGCCGTTTGTTTAGGTCGTACACAAGAAGAAAGTTTCCCCTTCCCATGAAACACAAAAAAAAGGACAGCAGTTAGAGGACACCTAGATGGCATCTGTGTGTTGTCAATTTTTTCATGGACCCATTGGCTTGAATATCTCTAGTTTAAGCTGATTAAAAATGGCTGTCTTTTTTTTTGTATTTGCCGCCACTCACTTCACAATTAGACCTGAATGTGTGAATGTAAACAGCCCCATGGACTCTAGGTGAATGAGGCATTATTTGGCCTTATACACATAGCTATATGTGTGAATATGTGATAAATACTGTTTGTTGGGCAACTCTTTAAAGCTTTAATCTTCAGGCTGCGTTCACACATTGCAGCTATGATTTGTCAAAATCACTGTAAAGCTGCATCATTTTTGCAGAAATTTGGGAAAATCAGGTAAAAATTGTGCTATTTTATTGCATTTGCAGATAAAAAAACGCACGACGACCACAACAGTCTTAATCTTTTGGTATGTTTTTTGAAAACAAGCATTTTTCTAAGCAGCAAGTCCATCCACGTCCACCACTACCTAAATTGATATCGATTATAAGCCTAGTAGAAAAATCACAAGTTTGCAAGGCACCAGATATTGCTAAAACCTTTCCTTCACTAAAAAATGACAAACGTACGAGAATGTGACGTAGAATTTAATGAAAGAAAAAACCCAGCAGTAATGATGGAAATCTTGGGGAAAACGTAGCACTCGGATCAATGATGAAATGCCACTCACCGTCACAGCGCGCTCCATATCCAGAGCGTTCGTAGTCGTATTCCTATACAATCTGTCTTGCTGATGAAGGTCATTGTTTGATCGAAACGTCTTCTATAATTTGGATTGCCTCCACACAATAAATTATTTATTTTCATCATCCACCCAAGTGCTAAATTTTCTCCAAAATTTACAAGGGACAGGATCCTACTTAGGCACCATTCACGGGAGTGCCGTGATTACATTTTTGATCCAGTAGTGATGGAAAGTCATTTCCAAGCAAGCACTGATTCTAGGAGTGGTGCAGGGAGTCCAGTACTCACCTGTAAGCACCAATGCAGCGCATGAGTTTACAGTAAACTTTTATTGGATTTTCCATTGGGCTGCTCCTTCAGAGATTTTCTTCTGCTCTTTTGTGCATTGCTTTTCTTCGTTTTATTCCCGAACAATATTTCGCCTCTGTTCACTAATGCATTTTGTATCAGCTGACCACAGGATTGATTTTAGGACCCTGACTACTGCTCTGAACACATTATTGAATCAGCATACCTTTTATCATTTTGCTCCTTCATATCAAGTCATCGATTCTGTAAATCAAAGGGTTGGTTGAATTGTTGAGAGCCGCAACATCCAGGAGATGCCTCGTTGTAAGAAGGGTAGCGGGGGCTTGGCTTCTGGCTTCTGGAAGGGGGGAACTTGATTCTACAGAATCGGTAAATGTCACTGGAAGTTCTTCTTCACACCAAGTGCTGCACTTTACTGCTATCACTACCCATGCCAATGGAAGTCATGTCCCTGTCAGCAGGACCTTTTCATGTTATCTAGAAAGTGGCTTTGAAAGCGGTAAAAAAAAGTGGCAATAACCTAATCTAATGGTGATAATGGAGATATAGTCTAAAGAGCTAAAGTAAATAATCCAGCCAAGATTGGGCAAGTGGCCATTATATTTCATAACTTTGTATTTTATTTTAACTAAATTAATTTTCTGGCCCATGTATAGGGTTTTGGGTTTTGTATATAAATTATATCTATTGGTTATTAGTCATGGTCCATAGTATGAACTAGAATGACAAGTGCACGAAGTGTAGATGGGCTTCTAATTTTTTTTAGCTTTCCATTGCAGTTTTCTTGTTTTTCATTAAAGGCTCAATTGACTTCCCATAAATATTGTCCAAAATCAATTGTTTTCCACCACATAGGTCCTCTTTTGAGCGCTGGTTTGGCTTTTATTCTAAGTCATGTGTCAAGGCTCCTTAAATGATCGACATTGACTTTTAGGATTCCTACTGTCAATAGGTGGCACTAGAGTTCTAGTCCTCTTCCTCTCTGAAGAAACAATTTACATATTTCCCAGAGGAGCATTGCGGTTTAAGTCTCCTCACCTCGCCATGCTTATCATGTCACTCTCCTCAAGGAGAAACGATACTTCTTGGAGTGCTCTATTGAAAAGCTCTTGTTTGCACTGTGTATTGTCGGCCACTCTGCTTGACTGCAGCGGTGGCCGGGAACCAAGACAAGAAGTTAAACGCGCTAACAAGGCATTAAAGTGAAACGTGACATCTGATACATGCTGCCTGATCCACGGGACTGGCTGAATGATCTCAGCCAGGTATGATTGACTCTGAAATGGTGCAGCGTTTCAGAGTAAAACCTACTGTACAAGCTGCCGGGGTCCGAGCTGTGCTGGAGGCTAGTCAGACAGGTGGATCCCGGACAGCTTCTCCCTGCCTGCTGCAACGGTTTGTCGTGTCTTTCCCTATGTGCACATACAAGAAAAGACCTGTCAATCCAGGGCAGCGGAAGGAGAGAAGCAGATGGGGACCGAGACACACTGGAGATTAGTCAGACAGGTGGGTCCTCGGTGGCTCCTCCCTGCCCGCTGACCAGTATTGACAAGGACCCACATGCCTGACTAGCCTCCAACGCGGCTCGGTCCCCAGCTGCTTTTAAAGTAGGTTTTTCTCTCCATTTCCGAGACACACACCTGGCTGAGATCATACAGCCAGTGCCTGATACCTGCTGCCCACCGATTGCCGTCAGGTTCATTCTTAAGAAATAGAATTAAAAATCCCTCCATTCTTGAAACAGAGAGGATTTTTAATAGGATTAAAATTAATAAGTTGCTGTTTTTTTACATAGACTTTGCAGTTTTAACCATTATTGATGTTGAGACGAACCCTTTAATTTTTCCTCAGGCTTATTGTAAAAATGTATCAGGAGAATAAAAATCGTTGCAATTTCTGTAAGGACCTTCCTCATCTTCTGGGTTGGTATATAATTGACAAATACATGGCCACAATGAAGATATACTTAAAATCCTAAGTAAACCAAGAATAGCAATGTGCCTGCAGTATAGATAAAGAAGAAAGCCTGTCTGTAACTACCTATGTCCACAGTCACACTTCAGCCGTGATAAGGCTGTCTCCTTCACACTGGGATCCTGCTGCTGAAAGATCTGAGCAGTCAAGTTACACCTAATCAAAAACCTCTTGGAACAGCTAAACTTCCTCCCAGAGTGTTTGATCTCTGGAGATCTGGTGATGTAATTGACTCAAGACATGTGCAAAGATGTCTCTCCGAAGAAGGTGGGGGCCTTCCTTGCCTTGGTGACAATTGTTGAGCCAGCAGTTTTAATACTAAAGCTGAGGAGCTTGTCTGCACCAAATTGGTGACATCTGGGATAATTTAGACAAGGTCTGGTCCTGCTCCCTGTCCTAGTGCTGTATTCTTTGATGTAGGACACTCGTAAAAAATCTACGAGAAAGGAACTCAAGTTCCCTAAAAATAGGAAATAATAGATTTCTAATTATCCAATGACTGACAGTAGGCCATATTTTAGTTTTATCACGTATATAGACGATGGTCAGTTTCTATGCAGTCAACATTATTACATATAATTTAGATTGGCTGGAGAGAAATGAACTCCCCATTTGAAGCTCTGATGCAAAACTACAACTCCCAGCATGCACTTGACAGGCATCATAGGGGGCTTTGTTTTCACTCCCAGAAGTGCAGCCTCAGGCTTTGTTCTCTAACTTTAGAGGGGTTGTCCAGGCTTAGAGCTCAAGTCTGCTGTCACTTTATGTAATTGTAGACTTGTGAATCCTAAGGCTATGTGCACACTTTGCGGGGTCCTCTGCGGGTTCTCCCGCAGCGAATTTGATAAATCTGCAGGGCAAAACCGCTGCGGTTATCCCTGCAGATTTATCGCGGTTTGTTTTTCGGTTTCCTCCTATACTCCTATTCTATTGATGCTGCATATGCAGCAATATGCAGCATCAATAGTAATGTTAAAAATAGTAAAAAATGGTTTATACTCCCCCTCTGACGTACCGATCTCCTCGGCGCTGCACACGGCGGTCCGGTTCCAAAGATGCTGTGCGAGAAGGACCTTCGCGACGTCACGGTCATGTGACCGCGACATCACGGTCATGTGACCGCGACGTCATCTCAGGCCCTGCTCACACACCAACCCTGCGACCGGACGGCCGCGTGCAGCGCTGAGAGGTGAGTATATCATTATTTTTTATTTTAATTCTTTTTTTTTTACACTAATATGGTTCCCAGGGCCTGGAGGAGAGTCTCCTCTCCTCCACCCCGGGTACCATCTGCACATTATCCGCTTACTTCCCGCATCGTGGGCACAGCCCCATGCGGGAAGTTAGCGGATCAATGCATTCCTATGTGTGCAGAATCGCAGCGATTCTGCACAAAGAAGTGTGCATAGCGGATTGCGGTTTCCATAGGGTTTACATGTAAATGTAAACGCTATGGAAACTGCTGCGGACCCGCAGCTGCAGAACAGCTGCAGATCCGCGGTAAAACCAGCAAAGTGTGAACATGGCCTAACAGTGCACACAGTAAGGATTCGCCAGTGAGAGCACTGGGAGTGGATGGTCATGTAAACCACAAGTATGTGATTTGCATACTTCCGGCCGTATTCTGACTAGACGTGTCTGGCTGTACACATCTAGTTGGCAGTGGCACTTGACAGCATGTATACATACAAATTGCTTACTTGTCTTGAAGTCACGTGCCCGTGCACTGCTGGCACTGGAAAATCCTGACAGTGCACAATATGCGCCCTGTGAGGATTCACAAGTCTGCAGTCACATACCGTAGAGTTCGCTCTGCGCCACCAATGCATGTTATGTGACATTTAGATGGCAGTGTCAGTGGCAGATGGTGGTGTCTTGCGACCTGTGATCTAAGGCTGGTATCAGACTTGCGTTCGGCAGGGCTGCGGATGAAAGTCTTCTTCCTCTGTTAAGCCCCGCCCACTGCCGCGCCTCTTCTTTCAGCTCCGCCTACATCTGCATGCGTCCTGTGTACCCTATCTTTAACATTGGGTACATAGGCCATGCGGATGTATGCGGATGCCTCCGCATGTGTCATTTTGACGCTGCGCTGACCTGCATCGAATGCAACATGTTGCATTCGGCGCAGCATCAAAAAGACGCATGCGGAGGTATGCGCATACATCCGCATGGCCTGCGTACCCAATGTTAAAGATTGTATTCCACAAAATATTGATTTTTGAACGCTTCCGGAGTTAAAACATTAGTATTGTTGTTTCTAAATGATTATGAACTTGTTTTCTTTCCATTATTTGAGGTCTGAAAGGAATTTTTTTTTTGTAACTTTGACTATTTCTCCTTTTCAGAAAAAAAAATACAAAATTTATTGCTTGGAAATTTGGAGACATGTTGTCAGTAGTTTAAAGAATATAAGAATAATTAACATTTTACTAAAAAATATACCTACTGTATAATGAGAAAAATCAGACAAACTGAACATTTTGCAGTGGTTAATTTTTGCCAGAGCTGTAGTTGCATGTTTCCAAATGTGTTAGTTTTTAGTATACAACTCACTTGCCATAGCGCTAAACACAAGTCACATGTAACTGCAACTTTATGCAATTTTACGGCAGCAAGTCTCAGACAAGTTGGCCAAATGCTGCCATGTGACACATGTCGCCATGTAGCCTCTGCCTTAACTGAATATAACTTGGCTTAGAAGGAAAGGTGCCCATAAGCTTTGAAAATCTGTAAGCTGAATATTCATTCTGCTGCCAGATATTTCTCCTGACTCCTTCATACTAGAGATGAGCGAATCTTTCACTTTTGAATTTGCCAACTTTGCCGAATTTTCCCCCCAAATTTGATTTACGGCGAATAAATTTGAGTAAATTTCAAGACTAGAAAATTTTTAATTGCTTGAAAAATACATGTGGGGCAATGGAGAGAGTGAGACCCGTTGTCCGTAAGGGCTTATACTGTACAAGAGATAGAGAACCACACTGACCATAAGAGCTTACACTCTACAGGAGAGAGAGAGGACCCCACTGACCATAAGAGCTTACACTCTACAGGAGAGAGAGAGGACCCCACTGACCATAAGAGCTTACACTCTACAGGAGAGAGAGGACCACGCTGACCATAAGACCTTACAATCTACAGAAGAGAGAAAGAGGACTATGCTGACCATAAGACCTTACAATCGACAGGAGAGAGAGAGGACTACGCTGGCCATAAGAGCTTACACTCGACAGGAGAGAGAGGACCCCACTGACCATAAGAGCTTACACTCTACAGGAGAGAGAGGACCCCGCTGACCATAAGAGCTTACACTCGACAGGAGAGAGAGGACCCCACTGATCATAAGAGCTTACACTCTACAGGAGAGAGAGGACCTCACTGACCATAAGAGCTTACACTCTAGAGGAGAGAGAGGACCTCACTGACCATAAGAGCTTACACTCTACAGGAGAGAGAGGACCCCGCTGACCATAAGAGCTTACACTCGACAGGAGAGAGAGGACCTTGCTGACCATAACAGAAAAGAGATTTACTCAGTGACTCTGGAGATGGAAAACAACTCTGTCATACAAAATGTGCTCCACTGGGAACCGCTGATCTGTAATGACCCTGATACTGACCACCACTGTACAAGGTGTGATAATCCACTAGATGTCATAGCTGCAGGACATTGTGAGAAGGCCCAGGTCACAACGCAAATTGATGTTTTCCCACTCTCTGATGCTTCAGCAGTGTGGGTAATGGTGCCAAGCAAGTTTTTTTTCTGAACCATGAATTGAATCTCAAATTATTCAACTTTGCATGAAATGGCGAATTTCAGGAAATTCGATGCAAACTCGATCCACTTATCTCTACTCCATAACTATGCACGCTAAGATCAAGCCTTGACGTTCAACAAACTATGATCCTTTTTTCTTGAACATCATCTGTCGGAGAGAGGCAGGATGCCCTCATACACATAAGTTAGTTGGCCTATCCTACCAAAATAAATTAGTAGGTTCCGCCAACTTTTCTCTAATGTCTATGGACATCTGAACAGGTGCTCACCGGTTAAAGTGTAGAGATCTGAATACACTGTAGAAACTACTATTATGCCTAAAATCCAAGAAGATCTGGGCGAGAGCTCTTGCGGGCACTATTGGGTATTAGTTGTTCCCGCGTAAGACACCAAAATACCTTAAAAAAACAATGAAGAAAATATAAAAGGCTTAACTGAGCTACTTTTACTCTGTATTTTTTTTTGTATTTGTGGGAAATGTGTTAAACTGTGGTTATTTTAACAAAATATCATATTTTATGATATGGTACCATTGCAAATAGAAAACACATTCAACAACACTGTAATGTAACCAGGATCCAGCCGTAGATTAGATCATATAAAGTTGGGTACATAAGTACATAATTACACATTCATGTTAAACCCTTTTCCAATAATTCTATAACTTTTACAATACGATAAAAAAAATAATAAGTTCACCCCTGGGTTATATTCACCAGAGGAAAATATTTTGCATATAATAAGAAAATTGCAGTCCAAATGTTTCCTCTCAGTTCTCACAAGTTCATTCTCCCACAATCATCAAGTTTCAACTACAAAAAAAAAACACTTTCCCAAAAATTCTTTGGACTGGTTTGAAAACGATAATAGCTTTAACATGCGTCTATTGACTGGAAGCTTAAATAATTAGATTTGGGATCTGTGAGTACCGAAAGGCTTGTCAAATCTCTTTAAACTTGGAGAACGCTTGCAAAATTTCAAGAGCAAGGGGGCTGCAATTCATCTGTAGACTGCATCAGGGTTCAAAAGTGTGGATAGACACGACAATCAGATGTCTAAGTGTCGGTTCTAACCATGGGAAGAAAATTGTTTCTGAAGAGTCAGGGCTCCTGTTACCATGGGGGTGTTGAATATAAAAATTAATAAATAACTAGGTGTCTATCAAACCCTTTAGGGATGAAAATTTATATTAACAGATTACCCAAAGGGCAAATAAATCCAATTTAAGGGATTGCAATTATGGAGTGCTGGAAGAACCTTGGCATTCCATATGTTTAGCTCATTAGCCTGGGCCCTCTGATGAAGCCTAGTTAGGTGAAACATTTTGGGGAGGCTATGAGTTATTCTTAATTAGCTATAGTGGTCTTGTATACAATGCTTACCATATGTATCCTTACAGTGCTATACTAATCAATGGACAGCAGCCATTTATTTAGCTGACAGGGTAGTGTTACCTATAGCAGTAGATACCTAGAAATAGAAATTAGCAATACAATGCAATACCGCTTTAAATGTTTTTAACTACTTTTTGCCATGTTTATTAACAAAAAATAAGAAATGTCAAGTTTTAATTGCAATCCCTTAAATTGGGTTTAATTACCCTTTGGGTAATCTATTATTTCGATTATAAAAAGGCAGACCCATGCTTTATAATTTATAGAGTGCGGCCCCATGGGGCTCGTGCACATGACCGATTATATTGGACGAGTGCTAGCTGTTATTTTTTTCACGGAAAGCACTCGTACTCGTGTTATTCCGTGTCCGATTTTTTTCCGGGGACATGTCTGATTTTGTTCTGAGTGTCGGATCAAAATCGAAAATACAAGCCTATGGGTCTATAGGAAACATTGGATCACATTGGGATGACATCCAGTGCCCATACATTGTCTGCCAGATGTCCAAGATGGAGACTGTAACGTGAGTCTGACTTGACTAAAAGGGTGACCATTAACAATATCCAATCAATTGACAATCAATTTTTAACAATCAGTTTGAAAACTGCAAACAAGGTCCGGCGTGGTGAAATGTTGGCTGTCCAGTGGCCGCTCCGTGTGATCTTACCCATAGGAATGGAGATCTTTATCAAAGGAGTCACATTATGATGGTGATGAATGTCTGAAAATATTGTAGTGGCTCCTTGCTGCACTGTCTATTGCTGACTGAGTCGGCTGAAAATCTATCAGTGAGCTAATTCAGAATCAATGATGGGAGAGTTTGGGTTTTTTTGTCTTTATTTAGCCCCTCTCAGCAGATTTATGACCACAAACCACATTAAAGTTGAATATACAGCAATCAAAGAGCGTGCAAAAGCCAAACAACGCAACATTTTTTATGAAACCCAATTGTCATCTTTTTTTGCCCCGAATACATTCATTTAGGTAAATGTAATATACTAGTCCTCAAAGGTGGACAACTACTTTAAGCTGACCATACATGTAAGACAACTTTTAGCCAAACGTTCTTTCGGCAGATCAAAACGATCTGAATATTCTGAACAGATTTTGATCACAGTTTGATCAGAATGACAACAGTTTTTCTGAGACGTAGTGAGGAAAGCAAAAAAAGTTTTCTCCAACTCCACCGCTCTGTCAGTCTGTGAAAATTGGATTGCATTTTAGGGTGGTCCAATTTTTTTTTCACAGACCCTTAGACTTGCATTGCCTTTTTTGATCTGACACTCAAATCAAAATCAGAAATTCCCCATGACCACTGTGTTCGAGGAAAAAAATCGGACATGTGCATAGCTCCATAGAATATCATGGGTACGAGTGCTATCCTTGAAAACCACAAATAGAAGTCGTCCAAGATAATCGATCTTGTGTACGAGCCCCATCATATACATGAGCGCCTGGCTCAGCTGAACCTTCATGTGATTTCTATGGAAGAGATGATAAAGCTTTTGCCAGACTCAACTGGCATCAACTTTTCTCTCCAGAAGAGAAACTAATTGGTTGTCCTGACATGGTGAGATGCAGGGAGAGGGATGAAGGAGCTTACCAGGCTGAGAATGTGGATCTGGAAATTTGGCCCGGAGTTCCTCCTGAGGGTGCCATTTCCACTGGTGATCACAGGAAGATAGACAAAAAATGGGGAAAAATTCCGGCACAACCATCCAGTGATAGCCTATGACTAAGGGTGTGTATACACCTGAAACGCGTCAGGTACGAGGTCTCGCCTTTTTTTTTTTTGTTTCAATATGTTTATTTGAAATTTTCAATAAAACATAACAATATGTATATACTCCTTCAAGCATGAAGGGAGACAAGTGATTGAAAAATACAATCTTTGCAGAGTGAAGGAGTCAAATTAACATAGGGTAAGACAGACATAAAGACTTAATAGGTACAATAAAAAACATACAAGGGGTAAGAACATAAGGTTCAAGAACTTCATTACTGGAAACAATGTTGTAAATACAATACAGAAAGGAGAAGTGCGTTATAGAACAGAGTCCAGGCTCACTCAGGTTTCAATCGGGCGAGAACATCCGGAACTGCGGGAATCAAGCGTAGAGAAGAGTGCCTCCAGATCTCCGGAAGCCCACCTCCCAACATGAACGATCAAGAAAAACCTCCCGTCCCCACAACATATTTATTTATGGAGATAATGAAAGGGCCCGAGCCAGGAGAGCGCCGGAGCTAAGGTCCAACCAAGGGTTCCAGGTCTGAAAAAATACATCCCATTCATCATTCCTGGTAGCTTGGATTCGTTCGTATAAAAGGATTTCA
This sequence comes from Ranitomeya variabilis, assembly GCF_051348905.1. Taxonomy (NCBI): domain Eukaryota; kingdom Metazoa; phylum Chordata; class Amphibia; order Anura; family Dendrobatidae; genus Ranitomeya; species Ranitomeya variabilis. The sequence goes on along the minus strand of NC_135233.1, from coordinate 47,744,884 downwards.
TCCACTCTGCCTCTAACCAGTGAGATAGACAATGATGGGGTTCTCCATTTGGCGGCAATATGAATTTTGGTCGCCATGCATATAACAGTCACCAGTTTCTGTAGATTTTTGGAAAACCCAGGGTACTTCTTGCCCAATAGGAAAACCGCGGGATCCATGGGAATAGTTTTACCAAAAATTTGTTCAATAATCAATTTGACCTGTTTCCATAGAGTCTCAACTACTGGGCACTTCCACCAAATGTGTAAAAAATCTCCTGGGACCGTACAACCCCTGAAGCAGTTTTCGGATATATGAGGGAACATGGCATGAAGTTTTGTAGGAACCTGATATATTCTATGTAGTACTTTAAGCGATGTTTCAGCCAACGATGTCTGATAGCTACCTTTTGATAACGTGTCGCAGCATATATGCCAAGTCTCTATGGGCATAGTAAGTCCCAGATCTTTCTCCCACTGTAACATGTATTTTAATTTCTCATGTGTGTGTGGCTTATTGAACAGAGAGTATAACAGGGATATTATTCCATTACCCGTAGGGTCATCAATACACCTCTGTTCAAAATTAGTTGGGCTAAATGGAATCCTATGAGGTGAATTCTGTCTAGCGAAGTGGAAGACCTGGTTAATGCGTAGGGCTTCTTTAGACGGTGGTTCATATCGTTGGGTAAATTCTTGTCTGGTGAATAACAAATTAAATGGAGAACAAAGATGTCTCAGTGTGGAGATCCCCTTTAGAGTCCACCAGGCAAAGTGTGCTGGCTCTAATCCCGGAGTGAACATAGGATTGTGAAATAGGGAGGTGAGGGGGGATAATTTAGACTGTAGACCGTATTTAAATCTCACTTTTCTCCAGAGGACAAGGGAGAGTGCTGAAAAAGGGGCAGTAATTAAAATATTTTGCGGAAGTTTTTCAGTAGACCACAAGAGGCCACGAAGAGAGTATGGCCGTAAAAAATAAGTTTCTAGTTGAACCCATCTAGGACAATGGCTATTAGAGTTAATTTTAGCCATTTGGGCAATTTGAGCTGACTTAAAGTATAGCATAAAGTTGGGTAATGATAGGCCACCCATCTTCCTGTGCAAAAACATAACATTTTGCTTAATGCGGGGTCTCTTACCGTTCCAAATGAATGTAGAAATAGCAGACTGGACGTCTCGGAGACTTTTTGATGGCACCATTATAGGGAGAGACCTAAATAGGTATAAAAATCTAGGGAGGCAAATCATCTTAATAGTATGTAGTCGGCCCAACCAAGATAACTTCATGCACGACCATTTGACAATATCAGCTTGGAATTTCTTGATTAGGGGGGAATAGTTCCATTTAAAAAGAGATGACTTATGGGTTGTAAGATTAATTCCTAGATAAGTTAGAAAGTGTTCCTTTTTAGTAAATCCGAATTGTGAAACTAAATTATCTTGCTCCTCCCTGGGGGTGTTGATAAATAAGGCCTCCGACTTATCCACATTGATTTTAAGACCAGATACCTTCTCAAATGTGCGAAGGAGAGAGAACAGGTTAGGGAGGGTAGAGTAAGGATTAGTTAGTGTCAGAAGAAGGTCATCGGCGAAAAGACTCACTTTATATTGTTCGCCTAGACCTGAAGGACCTAGAATATTCGGATTATTTCTTATAGTTGCGGCTAACGGTTCCATAGCTAATGCGAACAGTGCAGGGGATAGAGGGCATCCCTGTCGCGTGCCGCGTTGTATAGCTATAGGAGTGGGTTTGGTCGAGGGAAGTTTAAGATATGCAGTCGGTTTGTCATATATGAGCTGCAGACATGAGATTAACTTTTGGGGAAAGCCAAATTTAGCTAATACTGTAAAGAGGTAGGGCCAAGTAACAGTATCAAACGCTTTTTCAATATCTAAGGCTAATACCATGAGAGGTTTTTGGGAACAATTTGCTGAGTGGATGACGTTAAGATTTCTGCGTATATTGTCTGGGCCCTGTCTTTTGGGGATGAAGCCTACCTGGTCTTGGTGGACAAGTATAGGGAGGATTTTATTAAGCCTATCGGTAATGAGTGATGTAAATATTTTTAAGTCAACGTTCAATAAAGAGATGGGCCGATAATTTTTAACTAGTAAGTGGTCTCGTTTTGGTTTGGGAATAACCGTCACGTGCGCAATATAGAACTCGGGTGGCATCTGGGATCCCGTGAGGAGGGCATTACAGAAATTTTTAATGTGGGGCAGAAGAAGGTTTCCAAACTTTTTGTAGTAGAGAGCAGAAAGACCATCAGGTCCTGGTGCCCGTCCTGCTTTTAGATTTTTAATTATCAAATTAATTTCCTCGGGCATAATCTCTGATTGGAGCTGTTGTGCTACAGAATCAGTAATTCTAGGGAGGTTTATGTCCCGAAGGAAAGAATTCAAGAGATTGGTAGGGGGTGCGTGAGGGGAAGAATATAATTTCTGATAGTATTCTTGAAAGACTCTATAAATGGTCTCAGGATGGGCGGATACATGACCCAAATTGTCCTTAATGGAGGGGATGGTATTTATAAATTCTCTCGCTCGTAATTGGCGAGCTAGCATTCTGGAGGGTTTGTTTGCCTGCTTATAAAAGGTGGCTCTGGTCCAAGCCAAGGCCCTCTCCGTTCTATTAGTGAGGATGGCGTCCAGTTGCCTTTTAATGTCATGAATTTGTTTTATAAGATAACGGGATGTAGACAGTTGACTCGCCTGCTCTAGCTTAAATAGCTTGGTCTCTAATCTATTTTGGAGATCGGATCTGCTTTTTTTTCGAAAAGAAGCTATTTTGATTAAAGAGCCCGTGATGAACTTTTTATGGGCCATCCAGATATTTCCAGGGGTAGATTCTCCGATCTCGTTAGTTTGAAAATAAAGTTTTAATTCCTCAGCTATTTGAGATTTTATTGAGGGGTCTATTATTAGAGACTCGTTAAGTCTCCATTTGAACAGTCTAGACGTCGTAATGTCAAATTTAAAAACCGACAGGACGAGGTCATGATCTGACCATATCGATGGGATGTGGCGCGAATACAAAACTGTTGCAAGCGAACTTGCGGTCGTAATTTGAAGATCAATACGCGAATATGATTTATGGACAGTTGAGAAGAACGTGTAACCCCTCGCTGGTCCATTTACCTCTCTCCAGATGTCTACCAATCTATTCTCACTCATCAAGTGTAGGATTTTTTTCCTGTCAGTCTTGGTGATATCAGATCTTCGTATTGCACTGCTATCCAGGCTCGGATTTAAAGTGAAGTTGAAATCTCCACACCATACTAAATAGTGGTATGAGATTGAGGAAAGTTTTGAGATTATCTTTTTAAATACCAATAGTTGGGTATTAGCGGGAATATAACTATTTACAATGCAGAAGTTTTTACCTTGTAGTGTCCCTTGTAGTACTATGAACCTACCCTCCGGGTCTAAATGTGTGTCAGTTAAATGGAAAGGGAAAGTATTTTTGAGAAATATAGCCACACCCCTGGTTTTACGGTCCCAGGATGCCAAATAGAAACGGGAGTAGCCAGGATCAAAATATTTAGGAGAAGAGGTGGTGGAAAAGTGAGTTTCTTGTAAACACAAAATATCAGGTTTGTGTTTATGGTAATCTAAAAAGGCCTTTTTCCGTTTAATAGGTGAGTTCAGCCCTCTCACATTGTGAGAAATTACTCTGCACATGGTAGGTCAAATATTACCGCAATAGACCAGAGGACCCAGGCGCTCAACCAGCTCGGCCAGAGAAATCCTCTCCACTGAAGGCGACGAAATTGGCAGCAATGAGTGATTCTGTGGGAAAACAATGGGAAGAGTACAATACAGGGGAAAGCAAACACATATAACATTGAAAAAAAGTGAATCTGGGATCTAAGCCCAAAACACATGGTGATCTGGAGTGCCATAATAAAAAGCAATCCAGAGATCGCCAAAAGTAGGCAGCATGTAAAGGACCCGAGGTCCAACCCGTAACAACTCAGGGCCCTTATAAGATAAAAGAAAAAAAAAAAAAAAAAAAAAAAAAGGGGGGGGGGGGGGGAATAAAAGGGAAAGGTAGGGGGAATGGATAAGGGGATAGTAGGGGGGCTAGGAGGGGGTGGGAGAGGAGGGAAGGGAGGAAGGGGAAAGAGGAGGGGGGTGAGGGAAGGGTAGGAGAAATGGGGGGGAGGGGAGGGATGGGAAAGATGAGGGGGGGTGGAAGGAGTAAGGGGTATAGGGATAAAAGTGGGAGGGTAAATAAAACGTTCGGGCCCTTCTTAATAAACATGGAACCAAGAGGAAGTTCAAAAAGCATGGATCAAAAAAAAAAACAAAAAAAAACAGCATATCGTGGTGAAGTCAGCACGAGGTTACAAGATGGCAGCAAGACTGTAATACATCACTGGATAGCCTCTAGGAGACAGTCAGGTAATTCGGGAGCGTTGGCTCCTAGTTCTAGGAGCAGACTGCCATTCCCTGTTCGGACGAGGCTTTCTTTGAGGTTGTGGAGGAAGGGTGTCAGAGAAAGGTACTCCAGCTTGCTCAAGGGCCTTTTTACCTTCCTCCAACGAGCGACAAATATGCAGTTCATTTCCATGGGAGAAGGATAGAGAGAATGGAAAGCCCCACCGGTATTTAACTTGAGCCGCTTGCAGGGCCATAGTGACCGGTCTTAGGGCTCTCCTGCGGAAAAGCGTGGCAGGTGCAATGTCTGAAAATAGGCGTACGGCGTCCGGAAGGCCAGGGAGAGAGGAAAGCGGTCTTGCGGCATTCAGAATGAGGTCTCTGGATTCCTCATATTGCATTTTAAGGATCACGTCTCTGGGGATATCTGGAGACCGCGGCTTACCCAGAGATCTATGGACCCTGGTTATATGTAGTAATGAAGGGTCTGTAGCCGGCAGTAGTGCTGCAAAAAGCGTGGCAATTGTTTCCTTAAGTGCTATGTAAGTTTCAGGCAGTCCACGTACCCTAATATTTCCCCGGCGAGACCTGTTTTCCAGGTCCTCATTTCTCAACTCGAGTTCCATGATGCGCTCCGCATGGAGCTTTAGGGTCCCCTCATCCTCCTCTAATGCCTCAGCCGTGACCTCCATCTTCTCCTCAAGGCTTGTTGTGCGCTGGGTTATGTCCTGCAGCTGGGTGGATATAGCTTGCATAGCGGTGGTGAGTTCGGTGCGGAAGGTGTTCTGGAGAGTTTTTATTAGCGCCGCTGTAGATATAACTGCGTCCTCTCCATTAGTTAGGTCCTCATCGCCTGCTCCTGCATTGCTCTGTGAGGACGAGGCGGGAGAGGAGAAAGACGCGGCGGCCATCTTGCCTGCACCACTGCCTGCCAGGAGCTCAGAGATCGGTCGACTCACCGGCTGCCCAGTACCTCCTTTCTTGGGCATGATAAGTCGCGGGACTCCCAGGTGTAAGGGGAATCCGATCGCTATGGAAATTTCCTCGGCTCGATAAGGGTGTGTTTGGACGACGGGTTACGGAGCTTAGCAGAGCACGTCCAGCCCCATCAAAGCCCGCGCATGCGCCCCGAGGTCTCGCCTTTTAATGGTTTAACTATGTTTGAATAAAGAATCCATTTTATCCCTGGAAGGTTGTGCCGGAATTTTTCCCCATTTTACGTCTAATTAGTTGTCCTATCCATTTGTAGAGACGAGAGTAGAAAGGCCCCAATAAACACTATATTGGTTGGTTCAGAGAATTTTAATTTAATGTGTATGGGAAGTTGATCAATGCACACAAGATTAAAATAGGCAAAAATGTTGTCACGAATGGGACGTAATCTTTGCACTTCCGTGTGCTCTAATAGATCAGGTTTGCATTTATATTTTTGATCACTAGTTGGTAGTTGATGTTCTTCTGGTAGTTTTACCATAATCGAGACGATGTGGGAAAGCAAAGCAGTTTTTTATATCCTGCAGAATGGAGCGGTGAAATGAAATTCCATTCATGTTATGAAGAAGTAAAACACGGGAGGGAAGCTGTATGTTCAGGAAATTCCAAAGAAATATTGCGCCAGGTTAACTCTTTTTAATGTGTGCTCTTAGTAAAAGTTGTGCTTCGGTCTCAAGATTGTATTAAATGCTATGTTATTTATTTTACTCACTTATATAGCACCATCATTTGCTGCATCACTTTACAGACATCATCATCACTGTTCCCATTGGGGCTCACAGTCTAAATTCTCTATCAGTATCTCTTTGGAATGTGGGAAGAAACCAGAGATCCCGGAGGAAACCCACGCAAACACGGGGAGAATATACAAACCCTTTGCAGATGTTGTCTTTGGTGGGATTTGAACCCAGAACCCCAAAGTTGCAAACTATCAGTGCTGCTAACCACTGAGCCACCGTGCTCCAGAAATAATTTCTTGTGGTCCTCGTTCCCAGTAGTGCAGACCGTTGCAGTTGATACAAAGTATATGAACTTCAATTTCTGACATGGACAAGAGTGGAGATGTTTTTTTTGCACAAAGCAGACGTGTTCCAGACTAATTCTGCAAGGCCCAGATTGTGGACCGAAAGGTCTGGATTGTGAAGTGAAATATCACACATTGTATGTCTTGGATTGCAGATGATCATGATTTGATCTAATTCTATCGGTGGAGTACCATGTTTTTTGTTATTGATCTGTATATGGAGTGTAACCAGGTACGGACTGGGACTGAAATTCAGTCCTGGCATTTGAAATCACACAGGCCCATGTTGTCACTGTCCGCAAGCGCCAGATGAGCAATATTACTAATATTAACCTAGATGGAGGAAAGCAACATTTACCACAAGACCAATATTTCTAATGATACCCGCGGCCTGCTGGGGCAAGTGACGGAGTCAGCGACTTTGTGCTTCATCACAACTCTTAACAGTATGGGTGTCTTGAGACTCAAACACTGATTCTGTTAACAACATAGTAGACAACGTGACCCACGACCAGACAGGCCCTTCTGGCATTTGTCAGAATTGCCAGATGGCCAGTCCAGCCCTGAGTGTAACCCTACTCACGCATCCAAGAACCAACATATCTTCTGGCTTCTATGGAAGTTACTGACTGAGCACTTAAAAAAAGGATGGTGTTGACATTGGTGGCACAGAGTAATTTTACATTAACGGGACATTCTAAGTTAATATAGAAATGCTCCTTATGTGGGATCTCCAGCCAGAGTAAAACGTGGCCACAAAAACAACTCAACCAGTTCGTGTGTTACACATACGACCTATTGATTTCAATTGGCACCATGGATTGCTTCATTTCCCCTGTGGGCACATTTTCCTCCAGTTTTCCAAACAGAATATAGCTGATTATTGAATTTACCAGTAGTTGTACAGCCCATAGAAAAAATATTTTTTGGGACCCTAATAAGGAAAAGAGATTGTACACATTGGACAACGTCATACTCCTCGTCCAGTTCTGTGGCATACATGTAAAGTGCAATGCTCTCGACAGGTTCTTAAAGTGCATGTATGACGAAGGGATAGCACAGGCATAGGAAATGATCTCCGGTCAACGGCAGCGGATGAAAACTGTAAGGCTATGTGCACACTTTGCGGTTTTTGCTGCGGATACGCAGCGTTTTAGGATGCTGCGGATCTGCAGCAGTTTTCCATGTGGTGTACAGTACTATGTTAACCTATGGAAAGCAAAAAACGCTGTGCACATGCTGCAGAAAAAAACGCGCGGAAACGCAGCGGTTTTCATTCCGCAGCATGTCAATTCTTTGTGCGGAATCCGCAGCGGTTTGGCACCTGCTGCATGTTAAAAACCCACAGGCAGGGCCGGACTGGCCATAGGGCACTTCTGGCAAATGCCAGAAGGGCCGGTGCCAGTGGTGGGCCGCTCAATCCGCCGCCCCCGCCGTCGCATTCAACTATACCGGCGACGCCGGTACAGTTGAATGCAATGATGGAGGAGAGAGCGTCTACAGACGCTCCTCTCCCATCATTCCCCGCTCTGCCTCTGACACTGCGGGTGCGCGATGATGTCATATCATCGCGCACCTGCTGTGTCCCGGGCAGACTGCAGCTGCTGAGACAGGAGCAGGAACCAGGAAGCAACGCTGGGCACGAGGAGAGGTGAGGAGAGTTTTTTTTTTTTCTGGACTGTGGGGCCATTCTCGGAGGAGGTGAGGGGAGGAAGAGAAGAGATGTGGGCTGTATATAGCTCTCTGTGGGCTGTGCTCTGTGCTGTATACTGCTGTGGGCTGTATATAGTTCTCTGTGGGCTGTGCTCTGTGCTGTATACTGCTGTGGGCTGTATATAGTTCTCTGTGGGCTGTGCTCTGTGCTGTATACTGCTGTGGGCTGTATATAGCTCTCTGTGGGCTGTGCTCTGTGCTGTATACTGTGGGCTGTATATAGTTCTCTGTGGGCTGTGCTCTGTGCTGTATACTGCTGTGGGCTGTATATAGTTCTCTGGGCTGTGCTCTGTGCTGTATACTACTGTGGGCTGTATATAGTTCTCTGTGGGCTGTGCTCTGTGCTGTATACTGCTGTGGGCTGTATATAGTTCTCTGTGGGCTGTGCTCTGTGCTGTATACTGCTGTGGGCTGTATATAGCTCTCTGTGGGCTGTGCTCTGTGCTGTATACTGCTGTGGGCTGTATATAGTTCTCTGTGGGCTGTGCTCTGTGCTGTATACTGCTGTGGGCTGTATATAGTTCTCTGTGGGCTGTGCTCTGTGCTGTATACTGCTGTGGGCTGTATATAGTTCTCTGTGGGCTGTGCTCTGTGCTGTATACTGCTGTGGGCTGTATATAGTTCTCTGTGGGCTGTGCTGTATACTGCTGTGGGCTGTATATAGTTCTCTGTGGGCTGTGCTCTGTGCTGTATACTGCTGTGGGCTGTATATAGTTCTCTGTGGGCTGTGCTCTGTGCTGTATACTGCTGTGGGCTGTATATAGTTCTCTGTGGGCTGTGCTCTGTGCTGTATACTGCTGTGGGCTGTATATAGTTCTCTGTGGGCTGTGCTCTGTGCTGTATACTGCTGTGGGCTGTATATAGTTCTCTGTGGGCTGTGCTCTGTGCTGTATACTACTGTGGGCTGTATATAGCTCTCTGTGGGCTGTGCTCTGTGCTGTATACTGCTGTGGGCTGTATATAGTTCTCTGTGGGCTGTGCTCTGTGCTGTATACTACTGTGTGCTCTGTGCTATATATAGTTCTCTGTGGGCTGTGCTCTGTGCTGTATACTGCTGTGGGCTGTATATAGCTCTCTGTGGGCTGTGCTCTGTGCTGTATACTACTGTGTGCTCTGTGCTATATATAGTTCTCTGTGGGCTGTGCTCTGTGCTGTATACTGCTGTGGGCTGTATATAGTTCTCTGTGGGCTGTGCTCTGTGCTGTATACTGCTGTGGGCTGTATATAGCTCTCTGTGGGCTGTGCTCTGTGCTGTATACTACTGTGTGCTCTGTACTATATATAGTTCTCTGTGGGCTGTGCTCTGTGCTGTATACTGCTGTGGGCTGTATATAGTTCTCTGTGGGCTGTGCTCTGTGCTGTATACTGCTGTGGGCTGTATATAGTTCTCTGTGGGCTGTGCTCTGTGGTGTATACTACTGTGGGCTGTATATAGCTCTCTGTGGGCTGTGCTCTGTGCTGTATACTACTGTGGGCTGTATATAGCTCTCTGTGGGCTGTGCTCTGTGCTGTATACTACTGTGGGCTGTATATAGTTCTCTGTGGGCTGTGCTCTGTGCTGTATGCTACTGTGGGCTGTATATAGTTCTCTGTGGGCTGTGCTCTGTGCTGTATATAGTTCTCTGTGGGCTGTGCTCTGTGCTGTATACTACTGTGGGCTGTATATAGTTATCTGTGCTCTGTGCTGTATGCTACTGTGGGCTGTATATAGTTCTCTGTGGGCTGTGCTCTGTGCTGTATATAGTTCTCTGTGGGCTGTGCTCTGTGCTGTATACTACTGTGGGCTGTATATAGTTATCTGTGGGCTGTGCTCTGTGCTGTATACTACTGTGTGCTGTATATAGTTCTCTGTGGGCTGTGCTGTATATAGTACTCTGTGGGCTGTGCTGTATATAGTACTCTGTGGGCTGTGCTGTATATAGTACTCTGTGGGCTGTGCTGTGTATAGTACTCTGTGGGCTGTGCTGTATATAGTACTCTGTGGGCTGTGCTGTATATAGTACTCTGTGGGCTGTGCTGTATATAGTACTCTCTGGGCTGTGCTGTATATAGTACTCTCTGGGCTGTGCTTTATATAGTACTCTGGGCTGTGCTGTATATAGTACTCTGGGCTGTGCTTTATATAGTTCTCTGTGGGCTGTGCTGTATATAGTTCTCTGTGGGCTGTGCTGTATATAGTTCTCTGTGGGCTGTGCTGTATATATTACTTTGTGGGCTGTGCTGTATATATTACTTTGTGGGCTGTGCTGTATATATTACTCTGTGGGCTGTGCTGTATACTACTGTGTGGACTGTGCTGTATACTTCTACGTGGGCTGTGCTGTATACTACTGTGTGGTCTGTGCTGTATACTACTGTGTGGTCTGTGCTGAATACTGCTGTGTGGGCTGTGTTATCTACTACGCGAGCTGTGCTATAGTATGCAGGCTGTGCTGTATACTATGCGGTTTGTGCTATATAATATGCGGGCTTTGCTATATACTATGGGGAGTATATTATATTCTATGGGGGAGGCTGCGTTATATACTATGGGGGGCTGCATTATATTCTATGGGGGGCTACATTATATATTATGGGGAGGTGGGCTGTATTATATTCTATGGGGGTTACATACTCTGGGGTGGCTGCATTATACTCTGTGGGGTGGCTGCATTATACTCTGGGGTGGCTGCATTATACTCTGGGGTGGCTGCATTATACTCTGGGGTGGCTGCATTATACTATATGTGGGCTGCATTATACTGTATCGAGGACTATGGGGAATACGTTATACTATATGAAGAACTATGGGGTGCATTATACTATGGGAAGTGAATTGTACTACATGGATGACTGTGGCGGTGCATTATACTATATGGAGCACTATGAGGATTGTATTATGCTATATGGAGGACTATGAGGATTGTATTATGCTATATGGAGGACTATGAGGAGTGTATTATACTATGTGGAGGACTGAGCAGTGTATTTTAATATATGGAGGACTATAGGGAGTGTATTATACTATATGGAGGACTATGGAGCACATTATAATATATGGAGGACTATGGGGTGTATTTTACTAAACAAGTAAAATGCTGCATATTCGGATTGTTTTTGCTGGAACAAAAAGCCTTGTTGTCAGCAGCACATTGCCAGTGTAAACTGTAGATGTGCTGCTGAAAACATGATACTGTATGGTGATCTATTAGTGATCGTTCTGTCTCATCATTATTCCTCAGCTGGTGGAAAGAGGCCGGGAAACAAGCGTTGAACAACTTCAGTATTGTCGATCAAACTCGTTTAGCGGCCTGAACTCAGCGCACGTAAATACAACAGAAAGGCTTCTGTGTGATGTGCAATATGTTAGCATTTGGGGACCCATTTTAAACTTTGCCTAGGGCCCCACTTTGCCTAAAACCGGCCCTGCCTACAAGTGTACAAAGATATTATACAGTCACCATGTGACAAGTGGGCCTGTGTAACTTCAAATGCCAGGGCTGAATTTTAGTCCCAGTCCGGCCCTGCCCACAGGTGTCTAAAACCACAGTGGAAACCGCACAAAAAACCGAGATAAATCCGCAGTACTTTTTGCACTGCGGATTTCATCAAATCCGCTGCGGAAAAATCCGCAGCAGAATCCGCAAAGTGTGCACATAGCCTAACATACAGCTCACATCCTGCTGCAATGTCTTTTATCAGAGCTTGCTTCAGTTTTGTGTATTTAATCCCTTAGATGCAATTTACTGTGGCATCTAAAGCGGTTAGTCAGAGTAAGGTTGTGTTTTACAACAACTCACAGATAACCATGTTGCCATAAAGCCCTATCCATATAGTGAGACAAAACAAAGGTCCTTTTTCCGAATCACCTAGTTCTCTATGTTACTGTACATGCCATATTATCACTGCTCACACCCTCCAGTGCGTACAATATAAATAATGCTGATAATAGGGCGAATATTAATTCATGTAGTAGTAAATAAACAACACAAAACAGTTAATTTAGGCTTTTACACACAATTAATTATTAATTGTTTCTGATTCTCTCTTGGATCTAGGCTTGAAAGTTTCAGGAGAAGTATTTTCTTTGGCACAGTAGCATAACGCACATGACTTTCCCAGGTGGCATGCTGTAAAATTCTTAGGCCTCAGTGCCAGATCGATACTTAAGCTTGTCATTGGTGCTGCCTGTATGTGATATCATCACATAAAATCTATGTGGTATTCATATCAAAGATGAGGTGCTCAGTTTAGCACGGTCACATTTCTGACCATGTGTTGTCTTCTAGTAAGGGTGTGAGGGCGCTTGTTAGGCAATCCCCACATGTGTTGAAGCTGTCTAACAGCCACAATCATGCACCGTCAAGGACGCGAACATAATATACGAGCACGCACAGATGCTCATATAACACCTGAGCATGGTCGGATTAGATGTTATCCGAGCACGTTCTCTCATCACTAGTTGTGAGTTCTCCTTCAATGGAAGTCTTCAAACAGAGGCTAGACAGTTATCTGTCTGGGATGGTTGATTAAATCCTGTATCGAGCAGGGGGTTGGACACGACGACCCTGGAGGTCCCTTCCAACTCTATGATTCTATGATTCTATGATAGTTCCCATACAATAATAAAATAAATGTAGTCATCTCCATTTAGTAGTGTGAATGTGCCCTTACACATTGTACGTATACCAACTTATGCTCTGGCTCATTTCTTTGGTTTTTCTGTAGTTTCTTGTACTCTGTACAAACAGGGTTGAGGCCACTTTTGAGCTAGGCATTTCATCTCTATAGTTCCCCATGGCCAGGTGTCTCAACAGCCGGGCCTGAATCCTGCTCTGCCCTTATCTACATTGAGGTTGGCTGACACATGGTAAGGTTTTAAAACTAGAGATGGCATAGGACCATCCCGATTGGGTACACCTTGTCGCGGTGGGATGGCTTTTACACTTTTTTGATTAAAATACTGTTAACTAAGGGTACCGTCACACATTGAAATTTCCATCGCTACGACGTTACGATTCGTGACGTTCTAGCGATATCGTTACGATATCGCTGTGTCTGACACGCTACTGCGATCAGACACCCTGCTGAGAATCGTACGTCGTAGCAGATCGTTTGGAACTTTCTTTCGTCGCTTGATCACCCGCTGACATCGCTGGATCATTGTGTGTGACAGCGATCCAGCGATGTCTTCGCTTGTAACCAGGGCTAAACATCGGGTAACTAAGCGCAGGGCCGCGCTTAGTAACCCGATGTTTACCCTGGTTACAAGCGTAAACGTAAAAAAACAAACCGTACATACTCACCCGTCGGTGTCCTTCAGGTCCCTTGCCGTCTGCTTCCTGCTCTGAGTGCCGGCCGGAAAGTGAGAGCAGAGCGCAGCGGTGATAGTGATAGTCCCATCAGCTGCCGCCTGCTCTCATTGTTATCTCTTGAATACAACTCTTATCTTTCTCCCCTGCTCGCGCTGATCATTGGCAGAGCAGGGGAGAATCATGTGAGCGCCTTCAGCACCCAGTGCCAGGGAACAGCGCTTACTGTAGCGCTTCTTCCCTGGTGCCCATCTGTGTGGTACTGATTAGTGTTGAGCGATACCTTCCGATATGCAAAGGTATCGGTATCGGATTGGATTGGCCGATATCCAAAAAGTATCGGATATCGCCGATACCGATACCCGATACCAATGCATATCAATGGGACACAAAATATCGGAATGGTTCCCAGGGTCTGAAGGAGAGGAAACTCTTTTGGAGTGCAATTTTGTACTGATGCGGCACACGGTTACCACATGTGTTCCGCAAGTATTACACACACGGACACTGTCATCTCCGGTACGTTTTTTTTCCGGTACCGTAAATATCAGGACGTGTGAAAGCGAAGTCGGTGCATGCACAGATATCTATCTCTGGAGATGAGATCTTGGTGCCGAGATCTCAATCTGCACATGCGCCGCCTATGGCGGCCCTTTTCTTGGAGTCCACTGCATTGAAACCATGGAAGTGCGGGGACTCCGGGCTTTCACAAAATGTCAGCGGAGCCTCCACACCGCCATCACCCCCTCCTACCAACCTGGGACTCGCAGCATCGCCCCGCAGCGTCAAACCATTGAACACCCCCTCCTCCCAAGCCCAGGCCCTGCAGCATTGCCCGCAGTATCGCCTGACTCCTGCCGCCACTGCCCCTCCAGAAAGCTACATTCGGACTATAAAATGCACCCCCAATTTCCCCCAAAATATTGGGGCTAAAATTTGTCTTATGGTCCGTAAAATACGGTACTTACTTTGTAAGTTTCCTTGAAAAAATACAAATTTTCTGCTAATCTTTTAACCCTTCTATTATCCTAACAAAATAAAAAAAAAGACATGTGGAAAAAGTTGTTTATGAATTCTTTTGTTTGGTATGACTATCTGCCATAAGGACATAAAAATTCAAAGTTTGAAAATTGTGAATCTTTCTGCATTATCACCAAATCTCCAATTTTCGTTCACTTGGAAGTCGCCCAGTAATTTATTCACTTCAAAATTCTTAAAAAACCTCGCTGCAAAGACATTGCAAAAATGACTGAAAAGACGCAAAAAAAACCCGCATTAAAAGATGCCCTCTTGTACTGAAATGTCTTACCCCTGAAAATCCTGGAAGGTTTGTGCACGTCTTAAAGTTGTCATGTGTACTTACCATAAAGAAAAAGTATTTCCTAAAGCGGTTTCCACTAGAAAAATTTAAATTTTTCATTCTAAAAAAAAAAGTCCATGTGAGCATAGCCTTCCCTTATTGTATCGGATCCACAAGAAAAGTCCACAACAAAGGTCAGAATAGATTTTTTTTCTGTTACGTGTGGACATACATACCCTACAAATTCCACTAGAGTTTTTTGGTGTGGAGAACGGAACAACAGTTTTTAACCTTCCTACACTTTCATGAAAAGAACACAAAATGTGAACATCCATCACAGTAAAACATGGCGTCTCGCCTGTCAGCAACAGGATGTGTTTTGCTGTAAATTACTGTACATTTTGTGCGTCTGTGAGCGTGCAGCTGTTTTGTCTGGGCTGTGTGTGGATGTCCATGATTTAGTGATTTTGCCATCTCTGGCCGCATTTTTCCACTTCTATGTAATAAAAATAATATTCATTCTATCAGATTAAAACAAGCTGTAGAATATCTTCGTTGTGTCGGGTTTTAGTTGCTAATTAGAACATTCGGTGTCCCTTCACCTGTAAGATTAACACCGGTAATTAAGTCGGAATCTCAAAGTACAGGGGTCATTATTCATCGTGTAAGTCTTGGGAGTATCTCATTTGCTTTTGGCTGACACTTGTGCGGCTATTAATACAAGCTCAGCTCCGAGTACCTTAGATTCTGTTCATTCATCGTTCAAATTACTTTAAAGAAAGCTTTGATGTTTACAGCCAAAATATATTACTAGGAACTTTATATTATTTTTATTACTTTTTTTTCCTCTGGAAGAAGTTATAGATATATTTAACACAGCCAGACATGGGGCAGCAGGAGGTGGCGTGTTTTTGGCCAGCACAACATACCCAAGTCCTGGGCTGTAGCAGTAACATCTTTCTTTTTTAAAGGATTACTGATACAGCACACAACCTATACTACATCCTACAGTTTTATTTTAAGAAAGATATCAAATTTAGCACCAAAAATATAAGCTCAAATAGTGCCAGAGCTCACAACATGGAGACTCCACTAGAGTTGGTGCAAATTAATTTGCCCAACCTGGTCCATTGACCACGCCAATAATCTGTGGCTGTTGGACGGCAGCAGTGATAACCCTAACTGCCTCTTGTGTGATGACATCCGCTGTTCTTCTCTTAATTAGACATACATTGTGACCACACGTGACATTATACCAAGCCCCATGTTAGGTAAGGGCCGGTCTCACATCTCCCACCCAGCAGATCAAGATTAGTGTCATGACTAATGGACCGGGTTGTGTAATTTGACAAAACAAAACAAACATAGATTTAAAACCACTGGTAAATGAAATGTACTACATTGATTATTTTGATATAAGATACTGTATGTGAGTAAGCAAGTTAACAGTCGGTTCTTGAAGTTGATGTTTGAAGCAAAAACGCCAAGCTTAAGGATCTGAGTGATGGGTTTAATGTTGATGGCTAGCGAGCTTGGTCAAAGCATCTTCAAAATGGCAGGCTATGAGGGATAATAATAATAGTAATCATACTAATAATTTTATTTCTATTGCGCCAACATATTCCACAGCACTTTACAATTAAGCGGGGACATGTACAGACAATAAAGACATTACCATATAACATACAGTTCAATGGTTACAAAGAGGAGTGAGGACCCTGCTGCTCACAAGCTTACAATCTATAAGGAAATAAGGGGAGACAATAGGTGAAAAGTGCTCGTTATGTATGTTCCATCCATCAGTATAATAGGGGTTTTCATGTAAAGCTGCTTGAGCCAGTCACCAGCAAGTATCTACTTACAGTGACCAAGTGCTATTGGGTGCATAGAGGATGTGGAGACAGATAAATAGGAGGAACAGGTCCTGAAGAAAATTTAGCAAGAGGGAATCATGGAGAATTAGGTTAGTGAATGGAGTTGATAGACCTGTATAAAGAGATGTATCTTCAAAGCATGCTTAAAAACATGGGGGCTAGGTATTAGTCACATCGTCCTGGGTAGTACGTTTCAGACAGCTAGCGCAGCACGACAGAAGTCTCGAAGATGGAATTGGGCGATTTGGGTTTTGGAGGATGTTAGTCATAGATCAGTTGCAAAGAAGAGAGCACGAGTAGGGTGATACACAGGAATGAGGGAGGAGATGTAGGGTGGTGCAGAACTATATAGAACTTTGTGGGTGAGAGAGAAAAGTTTGTTTTGTATTCTGTAGCAAATATGCAACAAGTGCAATGACAGGCACAAAGTTGAGGCATCAATGAAGCAGCTGAACAGAAATACGACCCTGGCTGCCGCATTTGGGACGGATTGGTTAATCCAAACTTGGGTAGTTCCAGGTATGCAGTGATACCTAGAACCTATTATAGGAGGTTTTACCCTAAGTTAGGATAAATTTATAATGGTGCCCTGAAGCACCTATTCAAAACTAGCACATACAGTTGTGCTCAAAAGTTTACATACCCTGAAAGAATTTTTGCTTTCTTGGCCTTTTTATAGAGAACTAGCTGTACTACCCGGCTTCGCCCGGGTTAATGACTGCTGTTAGCAAAATAGAATGTGTTAACAAAAATTTATTCTGCACACAAAAACCACAAAACAAATAGATAGAAATGTAATTATTAAAAGGCAAAAACTAAGCAAATAGAAGCATTTCACAACATATATTAGCTTTGTTATACTGAGAATGTCTTTGTTGCCTATATTAACCAATCAGAGCTCAGGTTAATTAACTGTAGCAAAATAGAAGCTGAGCTGTGATTGGTTGCTATTGGCAGCCTGATAAATCCCCAGCCAACAGGAAGCCCTCCCCCCTGGCAGTATATATTAGCTCACACATACACATAATAGACAGGTCATGTGACTGACAGCTGCCGTATTTCCTATATGGTACATTTGTTGCTCTTGTAGTTTGCTTATTAATCAGATTTTTATTTTTGAAGGATAATACCAGACTTGTGTGTGTTTTAGGGCGAGTTTCATGTGTCAAGTTGTGTGTGTTGAGTTGCGTGTGGCGACATGCATGTAGCGACTTTTGTGAGATGAGTTTTGTGTGGCGACATGCGTGTAGCAACATTTTGTGTGTTGAGTTGCATGTGACAGGTTAGTGTAGCAAGTTGTGTGCAGCAAGATTTGTGCATGGCGAGTTTTGCGCATGGCGAGTTTTATGTGTGGTGCATTTTGAGTATGTGCAAGTTTTGTGTGAGGCAACTTTTGCATGTGGTGCAACTTTTGTACATGTGGCAATTTTTCTGTGTGTGCAAGTTTTGCATGAGGTGAGTTTTC
Organism: Ranitomeya variabilis; assembly: GCF_051348905.1. NCBI lineage: Eukaryota > Metazoa > Chordata > Amphibia > Anura > Dendrobatidae > Ranitomeya > Ranitomeya variabilis. Next base: position 47,726,863 of record NC_135233.1, on the reverse strand, counting down.
CATGAGGTGAGTTTTGCACGTGTGGCGAGTTTTGCGTGAGCCTAGTTTTGCATATGGCGAGTTTTGCATGTAGCGAGTTTTGAATGTAGCGAGTTTTGAGTGGTGACTTTTGTGTTTCGACTTTTATGTGGCGAGGTTGGTGTGTGTGTGTGGTGAAATGTGTGCTGAGGGTGGTATATGTGTTCAAGCACGTGGTAGTGTGTGGCGCATTTTGTGTTTGTGTTCATATCCCCGTGTGTGGTGAGTATCCCATGTCGGGGCCCCACCTTAGCAACTGTACGGTATATACTCTTTGTCGCCATCGCTCTCATTCTTTAAGTCCTCATTGTTCACATCTGGCAGCTGTCAATTTTCCTCCAACACTTTTCCCTTCACTTTTTCCCCATTATGTAGATAGGAGCAAAATTGTTTGGTGAATTGGAACGCGCGGGGTTAAAATTTCACCTCACAACATAGCCTATGACGCTCTCGGGGTCCAGACGTGTGACTGTGCAAAATTTTGTGGCTGTAGCTGCGACGGTACAGATGCCAATCCCGGACATACACACATACATACATACACACATTCAGCTTTATATATTAGATATACCTGTATGTAATCTCCTGTATATAGTATATACCTGTGTGTCATCTCACCTATATATAGTATATATCTGTGTGTCATCTCCTGTATATAGTATATACCTGTATGTCATCTCCTCCTATACATAGCATATACCTGTGTCATCTCCTCCTGTATATACTATATACCTGTAGGTAATCTGCTCCTGTATATAGTATATACCTGTGTGTCATCTCCTCCTGTATATAGTATATACCTGTATGTCATCTCCTCCTGTATGTAGTATGTACCTGTATGTCATCTCCTCCTCTATATAGTATATACCTGTGTGTCATCTCTCCTGTATATAGTATATATCTGTGTGTCATCTCCTCCTGTATATAGTATATACCTGTGTGTCATCTCCCCTGTAAATAGTATATACCTGTGTGTCATCTCCTGTATATAGTATATAGCTGTATGTCATCTCCTCCTGTATTAGCCCTCGTTCACACGTTATTTGGTCAGTATTTTTACCTCAGTATTTGTAAGCTAAAATGGCAGCCTGATAAATCCCCAGCCAACAGTAAGCCCACCCCCTGGCAGTATATATTAGCTCACACATACACATAATAGACTGGTCATGTGACTGACAGCTGCCGGATTCCTATATGGTACATTTGTTGCTCTTGTAGTTTGTCTGCTTATTAATCAGATTTTTATTTTTGAAGGATACCAGACTTGTGTGTGTTTTAGGGCGAGTTTCGTGTGTCAAGTTGTGTGTGTTGAGTTGCGTGTGGCGACATGCATGTAGGGACTTTTGTGAGATGAGTTTTGTGTGGCGACATGCGTGTAGCAACTTTTTGTGTGTCGAGTTGCATGTGACAGGTTAGTGTAGCAAGTTGTGTGCAGCAAGTTTTGCGCATGGCGAGTTTTGCGCGTGGCGAGTTTTATGTGTGGTGCCTTTTGAGTATGTGCAAGTTTTGTGTGAGGCAACTTTTGCATGTGTTGCAACTTTTGTGCATGTGGCAATTTTTCTGCGTGTGGCAATTTTTCTGCGTGTGCAAGTTTTGCGTGTGGCGAGTTTTGCACGTGTGGCGAGTTTTGCATGTGGAGAGTTTTGCGCGTGGCGAGTTTTGAGCGGCGACTTTTGTGTTTCTACTTTTATGTGGCGAGGTTGGTGTATGTGTGGTGAAATGTGCACTGAGGGTGGTATATGTGTTCGAGCACGTGGTAGTGTGTGGCGCATTTTGTGTGTGTGTTCATATCCCCGTGGTGGTGTGATTATCCCATGTTGGGGCCCCACCTTAGCAACTGTACAGTATATACTCTTTGGTGCCATCGCTGTCATTCTTTAAGTCCCCCTTGTTCACATCTGGCAGCTGTTAATTTGCCTCCAACACTTTTCCTTTCATTTTTTCCCCATTATGTAGATAGGGGCAAAATTGTTTGGTGAATTGGAAAGCGCGGGGTTAAAATTTCACCTCACAATATAGCTTTGACGCTCTCAGGGTCCAGACGTGTGACTGTGCAAAATTTTGTGCCTGTAGCTGCGACGCCTCCAACACTTTTCCTTTCACTTTTTCCCCATTATGTAGATAGGGGCAAAATTGTTTGGTGAATTGGAAAGCGCGGGGTTAAAATTTCACCTCACAACATAGCCTATGACGCTCTCGGGGTCCAGACGTGTGACTGTGCAAAATTTTGTGGCTGTAGCTGCTACGGTTCAGATGCCAATCCCGGACATACATACATACATACATACATACACACACACACACATTCAGCTTTATATATTAGATGTGCATGATAACACCAAAACTTTTTCTTAACTCATGGCTAGTGGTTGGGTGAAGCCATTTATTGTGAAACTACTGTGTTTTCTCTTTTTCAATCATAATGACAACCCAAAACATCCAAATGACCCTGATCAAAAGTTCACATACCCCATTTCTTAATACTGTGTATTGCCCTCTCGAACATCAATGACAGCTCGAAGTCTTTTGTGGTAGTTGTGGATGAGGTTCTTTATTTTCTCAGATGGTAAAGCTGCCCACTCTTCTTGGCAAAAAGCCTCCAGTTCCTATAAATTCCTGGGCGGTCTAGCATGAACTGGCACTTGAGATCTCCCCAGAGTGGCTCAATGATATTGAGGTCAGGAGACTGAGATGACCACTCTAGAACCTTCACCTTGTTCTGCTGTAGCCAATGACAGTTCAACTTGGCCTTGTGTTTTACATCGTTGTCATGTTGGAACGTCAAAATACGTCCCATACACACCTTTTGCCTCTAGTGTTTGCTGATAACGTGCTGCATTCATCTTTCCTTCAACTTTGACCAAGTTTCATGTGCCTTTGTAGCTCACACAACCTCAAAACATCAGTGATCCACCTTTGTGCTTTAGAGTAGGAATGGCATTCCTTTCATCATAGGCCTTGTTGACCTCTCTCCAAATGTAACGTTTATGGTTGTGACAAATAAATTCAATTTTGGTCTCATCACTAGTGATGAGCGAGTATACTCGTTGCGCGGGTTTTCCAGAGCACGCTCGGGTGGTCTCCAAGTATTTGTAAGCGCTCGGAGATTTAGTTTTCATCGCCTCAGCTGCATGATTTACGTATACTAGTCAGCTTGAGTACATGTGGGGATTCCCTAGCAACCAGGCAAGCCCCCATGTACTCAGGCAGGATAGTAGCTGTAAATCATTCAGCTGCGGTGATGAAAACTAAATCTCCAAACACTAACAAATACTTGGAGGCCACCGGCCACTCGAGCAATGAGTATACTCGCTCATCACTACTCATCACTCCCAATTACCTTGCTCCAGAAGTTTTGAGGCCTGTCTCTGTGCTGTTTTGCGCATTGTAGACGAGATACTTTGTGGCATTTGCGCAGTAATGGCATTCTTCTGGCAACTCGACCATGCAGCCCATTTTTCTTCAAGTGCCTCCTTATTGTGCATCTGGAAGCAACAGCCACACTGCTAGTTTTCAGAGAGTCCTGTATTTCAGCTGATGTTATTTGTGGGTTTTTCTTTGCATCTCAAACAATTTTCCTGGCAGTTGTGGATAACATTTTTGTTGGCCTACCTGATCGTGGTTTTGCTTTTACAGAGCCCCTGATTTTCCATTTGTTAATCACAGTTTGCACTCTGCTGACTGGCATTATCAATTCCTTGGATATCTTTTTGTATCTCTTTCCTGTTTTATACAGTTCAACTACCTTTTCCCATAGATCCATTGACAATTCTTTTGCTTTCCCCATGACTCACAATCCAGAAATGTCAGTGGCTGGATGAAAGATGCAAGAGTCTGTCTGGATCCCAAAAACTCACTCAGCTTTTATGCACACACACTTATTACAAGCAAACAGGTCACAGGTGAGGATGTTACCTTCAGTAGCCATTCAAACCCATTTGTGTCAACTTCTGTGCATGTTATCAGGCACAATCACCAGGGTATGTGAACTTTTGGTCAAGGTAATTTGGATGTTTTGGGTTGTCATTATGATTTAAAAAGACCAAACACAGTAGTTTGACAATAAATGGCTTCACCCAACCACTAACCATGAGTGGAGAAAAAGTTTTGTGTTATCATTCATATTCTCTGAAAAAAGGCCAAGACTGCAAAAATTCTGCCAGGGTATGTAAACTTTTGAGCACAACTGTATATGTACTTTATGCAGGGAGGGAAATTCTTTTCCAAGAAACACAGTTTGCAGGGATCATGGTGTACTAAGAGTAGTTTTAGTGCTCATCTTTGTTCTGTAAACATCCAGCACATTCCAGTCCAGTCAAAAAATGGGAAATGAAATGTTACTTTAACGGTATCTTATTCCATCCTTGTGTGATTCAGTTTTATTTTATTAAGTTTAGGTTTCTGAAATTGGCCTTAAATATACGATTTTAGGTGTCTGACAAATGGATGAATGATGTCACCACAAACATATCTACGAAGATCTTTAGGTACTGTGAGAAGCATAAAAGGAACTGTCAGCACTTTTCTGTATGCATGGTCCATGTCTTTTATCTATAATTATGTTGAATACATTAAAGAATAAGCAGTGCAATAGAAGGAGGTTATTCCACTTCCATAGGACCCACTGGGGTTCTGCATTGTGTTCTGTTCCCTGGTATCTTCTTCTGCATGTGGTTGACTGAGCATTGATTTTCCTTTTGTCAAAGAGAGCTGTGGAATCCTATAAATTCAGCATGTCTCCAGTCCTCCAGCAGATATAAGAAATTACGGTCTTTGTACAGAGCTAGCATCTCTAAGTAGAGAGTTGGCTTGGAGTGAACAAATGTAAAGTACTGCCTTGATCTCCGTTTTTATTGATACAAAATGTCTACGGATCAAATCCTATAAGGTTTTCGCCAAAAAGGTTAATGTTATTTTCCTATGCTGAAAGGACAAGAAGAAATGGGAATGGGAAAAGTGGGATTAACCTCCTCGCACTTTGGTACGGTGCTCACCTTGTGCTCTTGTGTGGAAGACACAACTTCTGTAGAAATGTGTGTGTATGCTGGCCCTGCCTGCTCAGTTTGGGCGCCGAAACATCTGGAATGAAAAGAAGTTATGGGGAAGAGAATAGCGGTATTAACCTCCTTGCCCATTGGTTGGGTGATCATCTTGTGGCGTAGTGTAGAGGATACAAGACCTGTAGAAACGTATGTGTAGCTGCTGCCCTTGCCTGTTCAGTTTGGGTGCTCTGTGCCACTGGAACATCTAGAAGGAAAATACTTAATGAAGAAGGCAGAAATGGAGATAACCACCTTGGGGCGTTGTGTACAGTATTTTCCTGAGCTGTTGATTTTTTACATTTTACATGGATTCTGTTTGACCAACAGCTATTTCTCCTGATTTCCCTCTTCACATGATGATCTATGAGAGGCTCTGGAATAATCCTTTGGTGGTGGCTTATCTTTCTGTGATAAGGCTGGTTTCACACTTGCGTTTTGATCTGCAGCGTTTTAGCGCTAAAAACGCATGTGTTTTTTTTTCTATACTTAACATTAAAAAACGCATGCGTTTTTTAGCGTACGTTTTGACGCGTTTTCGGCAACGCATGCATTTTTGACGCGTGCGTTCATTTGCAGAAATGCAACCTGTAGTAATTTCTAGCGGCATTTTTTTGCCGCAAAAAACCGCATGCGTTTATTCGCGGCAAAAAAATGCATTGCTGTCTATGTAAACGCATGCGTTTTTAAGCACATGCGTTTGCTTGCGTTAAAAACGCATGCGCTTTTATAGAAAAACACAAGAAAAAACAAGAAAAAACAAGAAAACCCTAACCCTAACCCTAAACACAAGAAAAAACAAGAAAACCCTAACCCTAACCCTAACCCTAAACACAAGAAAAAACAAGAAAACCCTAACCCTAGGGTTACTAGGGATCCTAACCCTAACCCTAACCCTAAGGTTAGGATCCCTAGTAACCCTAGGGATCCTACCCCTAACCCTAGGGACCCTAACCCTTAGGGTTAAGGTTACGATCCTAGCCCTTAGGGTTAGGATCCCTAGGGTTAGGGTTAGGGTTAGGATCCCTAGGGTTAGGGTTAGGGTTAGGATCCCTAGGGTTAGGGTTAGGGTTAGGGTCCCTAGGGTTACTAGGGATCCTAACCCTAACCCTAGCTATTTCTGTTTTTAGTGGGTTTTCTAGTTGATTTTGATGATTGGCAGCTGTCACACACTTCTCAGCATGCGTTTAAAAAGCGCAAACGCAGGAAAAAACGCATGTAAACACCGCAAAACGCCACGTTTTTTTCTGCATGCAAAAACGCATGCGTCTAAAAAACGTGGCGTTTTGCCGCGTTTACATGCGTTTTTTCACCACATGCGTTTTTTTGAAAACAATGCAGATCAAAATGCAAGTGTGAAACCAGCCTTAAAAAGTATCAACTGTTGGAAGTCCAACCTGGTGATCCATGACTCCCACATGTACATTAGACTGTAAGCCAATGTTTTGGGAGCCTTGAGAACGACATAAAGAGCATCAATGTGTCATGAAATGCCCCAAACAGGACTTGTTTTATCTAATAGGGAGTATAACTTTTATAAGGCGTATTTCCCATACTGCAGCTGTGATTGCAATTGGGGTCTCCATTCTAATTTGGTTAAGATTAAAAACTAGAATTTGGAGCAAGATGGTGTAAGCAGGTTACGGGATGCAGTGATGCAAGGGAGGCAGAGCAAGGGATAACAGTATAACAATATAATTGGAACAATAAAGGAACTCCTCGCAGGGAGATATAGTTAAATTGAGAACAGAAATTACAATGTAACAACAGTCCAGTTATTCAACTTATCGTGTCTTTAGGTTCCTCAGATGCAGGTGATCCATTGGGGTTGTAGTACCAGCAACGGTCGGTGTAGTGTCCTCCGATGGGGTTCCACAACTAACAGTCCAACTTCTGGCGGCAACGGGTGGTCTCCAGTTCTGCCCGTTGAGCCCCTAGTTCATAAGCCTGTGCAGCCAAAGTAAAGAGGGCTGCAGAAATCCCGGTACCAAGCGGGAGCTGATGCGCACTGGCCAGCAGAAGGAACTGCAACTCAGTGTCCTGTAGCTGGCCCACGTTTCTCTGCACAAGCGCGGTCCTACGTTTAGCCGGGCGCACGGCACTCTCTTCACCCCCCTTTCCCACTGGAGTGCTCAGGAGATGTCGGCATGCTGCTCGCCCTCTTGCACTCTCCCTGATGGCGGGAAACTAACTGCCGCTTTGAGCGCTTTCAGCTCTGTTTCCGGCTTAAACACGTCCTCTCTTCCTGGGTAATGGGACCTGTCCGGTCCCCTATTCCTTCCCCCGGACAACATGGGATGCAGCCTCGACAGTTCCGGACCACTCAATGCAGGTAACCGCAGCCTGGTCTTCCTCCTTACAATGGCACAAAGCAGTAAGATAATAAAGTCTTGATGAGATGGCCACATGATGTTCTCCCCCGTTTTTATGTTTCTGGCCAGCTTTCAAAACGATTTGCTTTATTGAATTATATATATGCAAATTACCTCTATTTATGGAGAAAGAAAGCTGACTCTCAGATGCCAACTATAGGTAGCACATACTTCTTCCTCTTGGAGGAGGACTTATTTGCTTACCTTCTTCCCATGGAGCATTGCCTGGCAAATAAGTCTCCCACAGAGATGAGTGACTCCAGCTAAATTCATCAGATGTAATTTGGTTGGAATAAATCCAATTTGAACTAATCCCGAAAAAAACATTTATTATGGTCTAATGTCTCTGCAGAACCCAAAGCATAATACAAAAAGTGGAGAGAAGGGGTAAGAAAAGCAAAACAAAAACACATTATACTCATCTGTCAATGGTGCATGGGCCTTAGCACAGGAAGGACCAATGAGACCCATGTGGATGGCTGGGAAGATACAGCGGCGGATGTGACATATGGAATCAGGTGAAGGTCTGGGTCAGGTAAGTTTAATATGTTCTTTAATCTTTAATCTCAAAACATTCCAGCCAAATAGCGACTTTCAGGCCACCATTTTGCTGAATTCGCATAAATCATATCTCCAATATTTTGAACTTGCTAGAAAATGTGATTTGTTACAGCTTGATTCGCTCTTCTGTAGTCTCCTTGCATCAACTCATGACCTCTACAAGAAGACACAGACCTCTATGAACACCCTTCACCCAGCCAATGAGTCCCACCGGTATGGAGAAAAAACCCTGAAACAGCTGTTTGAAGATTGCTGACCCTGTCCCCTTTCTGTAGACTTCAGTGGGAAGCTGTAATCTGATCTCTCAGTGAAGTGGCAGTTCATCTTGCTTTGACCAAGATGGCTTTTATAAGTTTTCTTCAGTGCGAATGATAACTTTATGAGCCAGGATTAAGAGAAGAAGTGGCTCATAAGTGGAGAAAGATGCAGATTTCCTCCGATATGATATATTAGAAGGTTTCTAATATTCGCTTATACTACTGATTTGTGCAAAGTTTGTTGAAATGACACTGATCATTTAACTAATATGCAAATCACACATCAAGCATAGGTTAGTTCTGCCACATCCAACATAGATCCTGGATATAACTTCTATAGTTTTGCTTTTAAAAAAAAATCGGAGAAGATTATGTCTGTTCTTACAGTCTGGCTAAAGAAGAAAAAAGTTCTACCTCCAATTATTAAATGTTACTGTAGCATTAATGCAGAATGTTTTCCTCTAGTATTTCACTTTCTAGTCCCAATGCTCTCACATATGGGTATACTTGGCCGAGGAGTTATTTTTCCAGCTGTGACTGAATTCCTTACTGATGGTGCCGTTTATTTTGCTGTACATTACAATTTGCCAGGCAAGCTGTTTTTAACTCTATAGTTTACAGCGCGTTTCAGCATAGAACATCACTGTCCGTGACTTCAGAACCTATCATGTCAAGGTGATGGCGCAATCAACTCCAGGGTTTAATTATATTACCCGGCAGACGCAAGAGGATTTGGAAAAGGGGAAAGGCCTTTATTCTAGACATGTAATGTTAACGCTAAAGTCATTTCTTCAGACAATTATCTAAAGTCTGAATCTGAAAGCCTTTGAGTTCCTGACCGTGATTGCGTTAGAATGGAAGGCTGTTTATTTTCATGCTTGTGGTTACAGGGTCGTGGTATGAGACTGTCAGAAGGACTCTGTGGGAGACGTTAAAAGGAGTTATGTTCACTTTCACTGTACCCATTAAAATTTATTCTCGAGTCTTTTGGAGAAAGTCTATCAATTCGGGAAAAAAAAGAAAAAAAGAGATTGTCTGGGTGCACTGATCCATTTTCCATTTGCAACCGCAGCTAATGTAGAAAGATTGTTGATCAAGTTTCCGTACTTGTGATTGCAAAACATTGCTTTATTCTGCCGTTGGCAGGATGGTTGGGATACGCTTACTCTAAAATATCTATTACTATTGCATTAACTTGTCATTTTTCTAAAGAAAATCTACGACGTCGAATGACTCTCTCAAGAAAATGTAGAAAATTTATAATGTTGCCTGGCTATAAAAATTAGAGTAACGTCGACCAAACTAGTAGGATCAGATGACCATCTAAATGGAACTTGTCTGGTCCACCAAGCCTCCAAACTGCCACCAAAACCAATTCAATCACCAATCCCAATCAAGTCCTTGTTAGCCCAGGTCATATGTATGTACTTAAGCTAAAAGTAGTTTTATTGCCATCCTCCACATATGCTAATTAACTCATTCTAGCCTGGCAGATCATGCACTCAGTAGTCCACCTTAGGCTGGGTGCAGACGAATGTATTTTCTCTCATTCAACAGAATTGGGTCGATTATCCTAATCATATTCTGATCAGACTCTGATGAAAGTGAACATCGTGTTATCCAATTCTCTCAAATGAGGGGAAAAAATAGTCTCCTTCTTCATTCTGTCAGTCTGTGGAAATCGGACTTCACCCAGATGTCATCTGCCTGCAGTCCGATGTTTCCCATGCACTCATTGACTTGCATGGCCAAGTGAGATCCGAACATAGGAACAAACTTGAGCATGCTGTGATTTTTTTTCCCCGGACTGGCTTGGTTGGGGAAAAAAATCGGACATGTGCACTGCCCCATAGAATAACATAGTCCGAGTGCAATCTGATTTTATATTATTATTATTATTTATTATTATAGTGCCATTTATTCAATGGCGCTTTACATGTGAGGAGGAGCATACATAATAAAAACAAGTACAATAATCTTAAACAATACAGGTCACAACTGGTACAGGAGGAGAGAGGACCCTGCCCGCGAGGGCTCACTTATATCTGATCGAACTCGGACCCAAACTACAGTTATCTACACCTGCCCTTAGATGTTGTAATAATATCTATCACCATGGGAGTGATTGTTGGCCTCCTCACTGGCCTTGTTATCTCTGCAGTACTGTGAGGAGGATTGCATTCATGCCCAGGGGTTAGGATTATGGCATCTATGGTGGACCATACTCGGTGAAGAAACGAACGGATTTGAGAGAGGCAACACTCATCTTCTGAGGATGGCAAAGTCTCTGCACACATATGAATTACTGAATGGGCTATGAAGGAATGGACTGTGGGCTATGAAGGAATGGACTGTGAAGCAGGACTAGGACTCAAAATTGTAATGGGCAATTTTGGAGGCTTGGGGACCTATCCACCATTGGCATAAATTAAAGGGTTATTCGCATCCTATTGATATCTAATGATTTTTAATGCTGGGAATAAATCTTTAATTTTTTCACAGATTTCCTTAAAAGAGCGCTTTAACTGCTAAGCAAGTCAAGCGCTGTGCTCAGCTAACTCTGGTAGACCCATAATGATTGAATGAAGGGGAGGCACGTTCGCTTTTTAGAGTCCATTTTCTGGATCATGGCGTCTGACCCCACCAATCCTTTAGATGGGAATAACTCTTTAACTTTTGCCCGGATCCCTGAGAGGATTTCTTTACAAGTTAACACACTGTACTATAACTTGTACAGGGGATAAGCAGATGGTGCATGACACAAAGACCCCTCAGGCCCTACACTTGCCAATATATCTTGAAGCTAGCCAGTATGCCTACCTGTGTGGCCTCTGGCCTTCTTCTTATCCCATCACTGTCACTACTAGACTCTCCATAGTAGCACATTGTAAGCATTGTAAGGGTCCAGGGGTATTCTCAGCCTTTTTCTTGTGCCTGAAGAGTCCAAATATTGGTATTTCTCTGGGCCTGAACTTCTTGGAATACATTTTAAGGAGTCGTGTAAACCCTTCCTTTATTGCAGCGCCCCAGAGTCCTGGTCGTTGCAGTGCTGATGCTCCGCTGCTAAGGGGGGTGTTGGTACGTCTGATGGCACTGAAGGAGTTCACCTGACCAGGTATCACAGACACCAATACACTTCACAGTCTGGCCTCCAGGGGGAGCAAAGGGCACTATATATTAGGCCACTCCTCACAATCTGGTAAAACTGGGGGTTAGATAGGAAGTTAGACAGAAAGCTGACTGGGTTGGAACCAGGCAACATCCTGTGGCAGAGGGTGTTGCAGGGGAAGATTCAGGGGGGTCCCTGTCAGGGGTGGGATCCTGACAGAGGCCTAGCAAACAGAAAGAACGTTACGGGACCGCGCCTGCACTTCATTGCGGCGGTACCCCAAGAAAGGACAAGAAGCGAGGTTTATTGTGAAGAGTGAGAAACGAGATCAACGCAACAAGGAGATAACGCCAGTAGGAGTCGTGCTGTAAGATCGAGGCAACATCCTACTGAGGCGCGTAGCCTGTGGCCGGAACGCCGAGGAAGTATTAGGCTCCAAGCCTTACTTCAAACCAACGGCAGGACAGTCAGTTATAGGCGGGCTGTCTCACCTAAATCACCTAAGCAGACAGAGGGGGCAACAGTGGGAGAGGGGCGACTCTAGGGTCCCGGAAGAACTCCAGGCCTACCCGTCATATGGGTGCGTCCTAGCCATATCATCTGGGGGACGGAGAAGAACATCAGAATCAGTTGTGAGGGAACATCAGAAACAGACACAACAGTTGTGAGGACTATCCCGTGGTGCTCAGCAGGGAAGCACTACAACACTCAAGCGCTAGAAGGAAGGCACAGATTTCCACCTGCAAAGGGAACTCTGGAGGTGCCATCGGACCGGCCGGTCTCAGACAGCCCTGTAAACCGTACTCCGGATTGAGGATCCTGAAGCCTTCAGTAAAGAGGTAAAGAGACTGCAACCCTGTGTCCTCGTTATTCATCGCACCCTGCACTACACATCATCACTCTCAACTTCTACTGGACGCCCCTCAGCAGGGTCACGGACCGGGTCTAGCCACCGTGACAATCCCAGAACCGAGACAGAGAGGCCCGGTACCGGGTACCCCTCAGCCCTGCGACAGTGGGGGCGCTCCATTATCCCTACTTGAGAAAGACCACTTTTAATTTTAGAATGCCAAAATTGAAAGTGGATTTTGTGGTATGACGAGTTCTCAGACAGAATTGTCACAGGAAAAAAATTTCAGCATGCACAATTTGATTCTGAAAATCGGATTGCACTCACCCATTGAAGTCTGTGGATCCATGAAGAAATCGAACATGTGAATGTAGTCTGATTTTTACAAACAGACTGCATGGAGACTGCATGGAGAAGGTGGAGAAACTTTTTTTTCTCTCCACCTCCGAGAAAATCGGATCCCTTGGTAATCAGAATAATTGGATGGATTTGGTCGAATGGAGAAAAAATGGTCATCTGCAACTGCCCTAACCCTTCAAAATCAAGAGATTGACACTAAAGTTTCCCACAAATAGGGATCAACTCTATGGTCTGACAAAGGTTTTCTGACTATCATATCATTGATAAGGTGAGTCAAATACAAAAATATAATTTTCAGTTTGCTCAGTTGTCATTTTTATCAGCCATCAATCTGCGTATTTTCGTAGAGCAGTGATATCTATTGTTCTATAACCTAGTCCATAAATGTGTTTTTACTTTTCTCTTTTTTTTATTCCTTTTTAAGTCAAAGGCTACTTTTGATAAACTGATCTGGAATAAACAGCATTGCATGGCATCAATCTGATAATTCTCGGCCTTTCTACAAAGCACCTTGCTCATAGTCACTGGGCTTTGGTAAGACAAGTACAATGGATCTGCTCTGTTTTAATAATCTCTAACCCCCAAAGACTAAAAATCGGCTTATGCTGATTTCCAGCTAAGCATATTTTAGTCATTGGCAAGGAGAAATGTGAAAATACTGGTCAATGACCTTGCATGCAGATCGCTACCTGTGCCCGGGACTTCATGTTCATGCAGAGGTTTTAGCATTTATTTTTGTTGGGTCATTATTTGTCCTGAGTCATAATGGGCAAGGTTACGGTCAATCTATGCACATATAAATTGTAAACTGTAGTGTCTCCTTTTTCCCTTTGTCTGCTTTAAATTAGCAGTCTGGTATTTTTTTTGCATATATGATGCAATTTTCTATTTTTGTAATTAGTTTCATCCCAGCTCAGTTGCATCCATACATTTGGACCACTTCATTATCTGCCTGGATCATGTGTTTCCCAGTATGACTACCAGTTCAGTACATGCTCTCCTGTCTAAAGGGACACATTCTCTCATTTCCAGCCTATTAAATGCTTCTCTCATGACTGACAGAGGCTTCTAAGTGTTTAAACTGGTGCCATTGGAGCTAGCTCCAATCAAATCAATTAAACGTGGGTGACTGCTGTTGGGCGACACCCGCACTGTAAGAGGACAGTCTCAAACCCTGAGCCTGCTCCATACACATAGTCACCGATTCATCAAATCATTCATGCCAGAGCTGTGTAAAACACTTTGAAAAGTTACAAAGATTTTGCGCAACCCCGAGTTGTGCAATTCTTGTTTCACTTTTGGCGTTTTCACTCCAGTTTTGCACAGCACTGCTTTAATGGTTGGATGGAACATGACGGGAGTGTGACGCCACAGCTTGTCTAATTCATGAAGAGCTGTGTTGTTGTGGCGTCCAGTCACCACAGAGGTACTGCACCTCATCCAGAGGTGTGGTATCCCACTCTCAGGTAAGGAGGGGGCGCTACCCAGGACTCTAACACTCACACCCAACACACACCACTTTAGTTGGGGCACCTGGGCGTACCCTTAGGGAGGATGGCCTCATCTCAGGCTGGAGAGGAATGGGTGGTGGGAGTGGGTTGGTACGTAGGAAAAAGGGGAGGAGCTTATTATGTGGGAAGGACACTGTTGACAGTAGTTGGTCCGGGGAGACCAGAGGAAGAGGAGTGAAGAGTATAACTGAGGAGAGAAGTGAGAGAGAGAGACAGAAAGAAGCTCCCGGGAGGACAGAAGGAGTCCTAGGGGCACGGGAAGTGCAGAAGCCACCCGTGGCGCCTGCATCCACACTGACCATCGCCAGGTGGAGGGACCATGTCGCAATCAAGGGTACTGACCCCAATTTAGTGGAAATCTTCAAGGTTCAGCTAAGAAACTGGAGGCCGTGACATCTGTAAGAGTCACAGCCACATCCACCCATGACTGGCTAAAAAGGCAGCCATATAGACTCCAGGGGACTCAGAGGATGTCGCCTGACCAGGTTCATGGCTGCTGGCTTGGGACATTGTGGGTGAGACGCTGGGCAGGAGAGATGAAAGTCAGCATAGTGAGACGACCAGAGAAAGACATAAGCGAGGAGTCCTGGAATAGTGCACCCCAATTTACCTGGGAGTTTGCTGGGTCACTGACCTGGAGAACACAGCACCTGGCTGGCGCTTGCGGACTGGAGAACTGTGAGTAAAAGTGGAAACTGCCCTTGCTGTGTCCTTTGAGTTATTGCTACATCACCTGCCCAGCATAACTGCAGCCTCCATCTTAACACTTAAACCTACAACTGCCCTGGGGCTAGCTCTACCCGTGGAGAGCTGCACCATCTTTGCTGCACCACCATTGCTATTATAGCTGAACACCATGGGTGGCATCACAAACAATTCCCTAAATCCCCTATAAACTTAAATCCCCTTTCATCTCACTCATTTTTACTGATGCCCAGGACCATGGACCGGGTCACCCCTGCTGTGACTTCCCCTTTAAGAACTGTGCCAATCTGGTAACGAGTATCCCACGACTAGTGTTGAGCATTCCGATACCGCAAGTATCGGGTATCGGCCGATATTTGCGGTATCGGAATTCCGATACCGAGTTCCGATATTTTTGCGATATCGGGAATCGGGATCGGGATGCATATTCATGTGTAAAATAAAGAATAAAAATAAAAAATAGGGATATACTCACCCTCTGACGCGCCCTGGTTGTAACCGCTGCAACCGGCAGCCTCCGTTCCTAAGAATGAGCGAGTGAAGGAACTGCGATGACGTTGCGGTCTTGTGATTGGTCGCGTAACCGCTCACGTGACCGCTCACGCGACCAATCACAAGCCGCGACGTCATCGAAGGTCCTTCACTTGCTCATTCTTAGGAATGGAGGCTGCCGGTTGCAGCGGTTACAACCAGGGCGCGTCAGAGGGTGAGTATATGCCTATTTTTTATTTTTATTCTTAATTTTACACATGAATATGGATCCCAGGGCCTGAAGGAGAGTTTCCTCTCCTTCAGACCCTGGGAACCATCCAGGATCACTTCCGATATTTGTGTCCCATTGACTTGTATTGGTATCGGGTATCGGTATCGGAGATATCCGATATTTTTCGGATATCGGCCAATACAATCCGATACCGATACTTTCAAATATCGGAAGGTATCGCTCAACACTACCCACGACCCTAGTGCTCTAGTGTTCCTTAATGCAGAATTTGTACTCACATAAGCGGTATGAATGGAGAAAACCAGGCACTGCTCATCACCCTCCCAATATAATCCCAACAGTGAAGCATGGTGGTGGCAGCATCTATTATGGGGTGTTTTTCAGCTGCAGGGACAGGACGACTGGTTGCCATTGAAGGAAACATGAATGCGGCCAAGTACAGAGATATCCTGGATGACAACCTCTTCCAGAGTGCTCTGGACCTCAGACTTGGCTGAAGGTTCGCCTTCCAACAAGACAATGACCCTAAGCACACAGCTAAAATAACAAAGGAGTGGCTTCAGAACAACTCTGTGACCATTCTTGACTGGCCCAGCCAGGGCCCTGACCCAAACCCAATTGAGCATCTCTGGAGAGACCTGAAAATGGCTGTCCACCAACAATCATCATCCAACCTGACTGAACTGAAGAGGATGTGCAAGGAAGAATGGCAGAGGATCCCCAAATCCAGGTGTGAAAAACTTGTTGCATCATTCCCAAGAAGACTCGTGGCTGTACTAGCTCAAAAGGGGCTTCTACTCAATACTGAGCAAAGGGTCTGAATACTTATGACTATGTGATATTTCAGTTTTTTTTTTTTTTATAAATATGCAAACATTTCTACATTTCTGTTTTTTTCAGTCAAGATGGGGTGCACACTGCACATTAATGAGAAAAAAATGAACTTTTTTGAATTTACCAAATGGCTGCAATGAAAATTTAAAGTGGTCTGAATACTTTCCATACCCACTGTATATCTTTATTTCATTGGAGTGTCGAGGGAAAACATGAAGAAAAGTCACAACAGAGAGAAAAAAACATCTGTGTTGATTTGCAAACCTGATGTTTAATATAATTGATGGCTAGGCGATGTGTAAGCGATCCCTGTGACCTAAGTTCAAGACAAAGATTTTATCCGCTGGACAGGAGCCAATGGATGATATGTTTGTTGGAGAACACGGTGTTCCCAACCTCTAGAAGGGGAGGGTAACGAGACTGTGTAGCAGTAAACCCCTGTTGCAAAGCTGTATGGCACATTACTACAAAGAACATCCATTTCCTTGCCAGCTACCTCAAAGGAAAAAAATATTAAAAAATAATGTCTAAATAAAATTCAGTCTCTTCTCTAATACAACTGGGCCTGCTAAAGGCATGAAATTACTCAGTCGTTCCACTGTTACAACATTTCTCATCTTCTGAGTTGTTAATTAGTTTTAAAGAAGATCTGAAGTGTTGGTGGGTAAAAGGCAAACACTCAAGGGTCCTATAACCGCCCACCCCAACCACAGCACTTTATTTGTTTGTCCCTTCGCCAGGGACTGTGATGTAAGGTTGTCATCATTTTTGAATTAAACACCAGGACTACATTTTTATTAAACTCAATAAATCCTCGCCGTCATTTCAATTGAAAAATATTGATGCACGAGTTGTCTCTTGTTTTACAGCTTTATTTGGGTTCATCATATTGTATTTTTTATTTGTTTCAACCAAACTAATATAAAATATATTGGAAATTTTTCATGTAGGTGTCCCATACCTATTTCATAATTTTGTATTCGATGTAAATATTTTTGTGCCCAAAAAAGACAAAAGTTTACCCATGGTTAGTGGGTGAAACTAAATGAAAGCGGTATTCCCAATCTTGTACCTGCATGACATATTCAGAGGATATACCATAAATGTAGAGCAAATCTGGGTCTCACCAATGGGACCTCCATCTATCTCAAGAACGGGGCCATGACACACTTCGTTATCAGTAGAAACACATCTGACTTTCACAGTGCTTGTATGGACTACAATGTCCAGACTAGCTGCCGTTCTCATGGCTTGAACACAATAATCTCATTGGCATTTCTGAGGCTGTTGAGTTCAGGTTCGGAGATCCACAGACAGTATGAACATCAACAACAAACAACGCTTTGGGCAATTGTTCAGCCATCAGCCAGCTCAGCCAACTTGCTTGACCAAGGTCTCCTAGGTTCTCTAAGAGAAAGCCGCCGAATGACATGTCAACCGGCGACTTATCTCCTGGAGAACAATACGATTGAAAGTCCAAAATCAGACATCACTTCCGACCATCAGTCGGCTGGTCCCCCCATATACATTAGACCATTGGGCAAACCCATCAGTATGGGGGGGTTTAGCCAACATTTTTCTAATGTGTAAGATTGTCTTAATCTTCATGGGGTCAGTCAACTGTTATCTTGCATCTAACAATGATCTTTTGTTCTCCTGAAGATAAGTGACACCAGTAATGTCTGTAACCTCCTCTCCCTATTTTAAAAAAATATATATATACTCTTAGCTTCTATGATCATGTGTATACAGGGGTTTTCAGGTAATCCATGGCCATAGCCAGGCACTGACAATAGACTGCTGTTGGAAATGTGGGTTAAGAAAATGACCTATTGTTTAAATTGTAGAAAAACTGTAGGGGAAGATATCAGCTGCTGCTGTCTTGTGGCTGGGGGATGATGTCCTCCAGGATAGTTGACCAATTTGCACGATAACGCGATATCGGGTTGTGCTGCTGTAATAAAGAATCCTTGGGACCAAGATGAGTTGAATAGTTTTTATTTCCATATTGTGTTTCCACGCTGGACTAGGATCTTTTTCAAGTGAAAATTGTTTTTTTTCACTTGAAAAAGATCCTAGTTCAACGTTGGAATGCGTTACGGAAATAAAAACTGTTCAACTCATCTTTTTCCTAAGGACTCTTGATTACAGCAGGGCATCTAGTTGTTTAAATGCACTTATGTTAAATGCACTTTTATAATTTTTGGTGATTTTTTGTTGCCATATCTAGATTATTATTATTATTATTATAGCGCCATTTATTCCATGGCGCTTTACATGTGAGGAGGGGTATACATAATAAAAACAGGTACAATAATCTTGAACAATACAAGTCACAACTGGTACAGGAGGAGAGAGGACGCTGCCCGCGAGGGCTCACAATCTACAAGGGATGGGTGAGGATACAGTAGGTGAGGATAGAGCTGGTCATGCAGTGGTTTGGTCGATCGGTGGTTACTGCAGGTTGTAGGCTTGCCGGAAGAGGTAGGTCTTCAGGTTCTTTTTGAAGGTTTTGATGGTAGGTGAGAGTCTATGTTGTGGTAGAGAGTTCCAGAGTAGGGGTGATGCGCGAGAGAAATCTTGTATGCGATTGTGGGAAGAGGAGATAAGAGGGGAGTAGAGAAGGAGATCTTGTGAGGATCGGAGGTTGCGTGCAGGAAAGTACTGGGAGACGAGGTCACAGATGTATGGAGGAGACAGGTTGTGGATGGCTTTGTATGTCATGGTTAGGCTTTTGTACTGGAGTCTCTGGGTAATGGGGAGCCAGTGAAAGGATTGACAGAGGGGAGAGGCCGGGGAATAGCGGGGGGACAGGTGGATTAGTCAGGCAGCATAGTTTAGAATAGATTGGAGGGGTGTGAGAGTGTTCCAGGGGAGGCCACAGAGCAGGAGGTTACAGTAGTCGAGGCGGGAGATGATGAGGGCATGGACTAGGGTTTTTGCAGATTCTTGGTTTAGGAATGTATGGATCCGTGAAATATTTTTGAGTTGAAGGCGGCAGGAAGTGGAAAGGGCTTGGATATGCAGTTTGAAGGAGAGATCAGTCTCAAGGATTACCCCGAGACATCGAGCTTGTGGGACTGGGGAGAGTGGGTAGCCGTTTACTGTAATGGATAGGTTCGTTGGGGGGTCGCGTGAGATGGGGTAAGACAATGAATTCTGTTTTGTCCATGTTAAGTTTTAGAAATCTAGCGGAGAAGAAGGATGAAATAGCGGATAGACATTGAGGGATTCTGGTTAGTAGAGTGTGATATCTGGTCCAGAGATGTAGATCTGTGTGTCATCAGCATAGAGATGGTACTGAAAACCGTGAGATTCTATGAGCTGTCCCAGGCCAAAAGTGTAAATGGAGAAGAGCAGGGGCCCCAGAACTGAACCTTGCGGGACTCCGACAGATAGGGGGCGAGGTGAAGAGGTGGTGTTTGAATGGGAGACGCTGAATGTTCGGTCAGTTAGGTATGATGAGATCCAGGATAGGGCCAAGTCTGTGATGCCAAGGGATGAGAGGGTCTGTAGTAATAGGGAATGGTCCACTGTGTCAAAGGCAGAGGACAGGTCCAGGAGGAGGAGGATAGAGAAGTGTCCCTTGCTCTTGGCGGTTAATAGGTCATTGGTGACCTTAGTTAGGGCAGTTTCAGTGGAGTGGTGTGACTGGAAGCCTGATTGTAAGCGGTCGAAAAGGGAGCAGGAAGAGAGATGGGAGGACAGTTCAAGATGGACGTGTTGTTCCAGTAGTTTTGAGGCATAGGGGAGAAGTGATATAGGGCGATAGCTAGATACTGAGGATGGGTCAAGAGAGGGCTCTTTGAGGACATCAGTTGTTAGTGATAGGTTGAAGAGATGGGTTAGAGTTCGGATGAAGACTGTGGCGAGGTTTGGGTAGAAGTGGGAAGGGATCGGGTCAAGTGCACAGGTGGTGAGATGCGATCTTGAGAGTAGAGTGGAGAGTCGATCTTCTGTAATGGTGGAGAAGTTGGTTTTCGAGGTGGAGGGCTGGGTAGTTGGGAGGAAGGGCTCTGGGGGTTGTCGACTAAAACTGTCTCTGATGTTCTCAATCTTCTGCTTGAAAAATGAGGCAAAGTCTTCAGCTGAGATGAGTGGGGAGGGAGGAGGTGCTGGGGGATGGAGGAGAGAGTTGAAGGTGTTGAATAACTGTTTAGGGTTGTGAGACAGGGAGGATATGAGAGACGAGAAGTAGGTTTGTTTAGCTGTGGCGAGTGTGGTCTTGAAAGTAGTGAGGGACTGTTTGAATGCGATAAAGTGCTCGTTGGAGTGGGATCTTTTCCATCTCCACTCTGCAGCCTCATTTGTTCTCTTCTGTTTATCTTGCTGGCACAATGTTATCTCTTTGTGAAGCTCAACATTGCCTCATGCAGATTGATGACTTTGCGATTCCACCTCCCCATGTGAGACATAACCCACTGTTTTTTAATAGACTGAAAGGGGCGATGCTGGTCTCTGTACATTGGTTATCAACATTCACTGCCAGTGCGCTCTGTTGTTGGCTCGTTACTACTGATCTGAGCCAACGAGAGAGTGCACTGTCATTGTGCACATGACACAGTGCAGCCCATCCACTTCAATGAAGTTCACTGGTGATGCTTTGATTCAGATAGGGGGCACAGTGTTGTGAATTTACTTTTTGCTCCCTCTAGTGGTTACTGGTTTTTTTTGACTCTGGTTTTTCTGTCATTCCTTTTATCCGCACCTGGGTCGTTAGTTAAGGGTGTTGCTATTTAAGCTCCCTGGACCTTCAGTTCAATGCCTGGCAACGTAGTTATCAGAGCTAGTCTGCTGTGCTCTTGTCTACTGATCCTGGTTCCAGTTATATCAGCTAAGTCCGCTTTTTGCTATTTTGTTTTGGTTTTGTATTTTTGTCCAGCTTGTTCCAAATATATATCCTGACCTTTGCTGGAAGCTCTAGGGGGCTGGTGTTCTCCCCCCGGACCGTTAGACGGTTCGGGGGTTCTTGAATTTCCAGTGTGGATTTTGATAGGGTTTTTGTTGACCATATAAGTTACCTTTCTTAATTCTGCTATCAGTAAGCGGGCCTCTCTGTGCTAAACCTGGTTCATTTCTGTGTTTGTCATTTCCTCTTACCTCACCGTTATTATTTGTGGGGGGCTTCTATCCAGCTTTGGGGTCCTTTTCTCTGGAGGCAAGAAAGGTCTTTTGTTTTCCTCTACTAGGGGTAGCTAGATTCTCCGTCTGGAGCGTGTCATCTAGAATCAACGTAGGAATGATCCCCGGCTACTTCTAGTGTTGGCGTTAGGAGTAGATATATGGTCAACCCAGCTACCACTGCCCTATGAGCTGGATTTTTGTATTCTGCAGACTTCCACGTTCCTCTGAGACCCTCGCCATTGGGGTCATAACAGTTTGCCAGGCCAGTATTAAATGTTTAATGCATTGCAGAAGAGGGATTATAAGAAAGAAGATTCTGAGTTTTTTTTTTTTTTTTCTTCTTCCCCTTTACCTCAGAGTGGCTATGCTTGCTGCAGACATGAATGTCCAGACCTTGATTACAAGTGTGGACCAGCTGGCTACTCGTGTGCAGGGCATACAAGACTATGTTATCAGTAATCCTAGGTCAGAACCTAAAATACCGATTCCTGAACTGTTTTCCGGAGACAGGTTTAAGTTTAGGAATTTTGTGAATAATTGTAAATTGTTTTTGTCCCTGAGACCCTGTTCATCTGGAGACTCTGCTCAGCAAGTAAAAATTGTTATTTCGTTCTTACGGGGCGACCCTCAGGATTGGGCTTTTTCGCTGGCGCCAGGAGATCCGGCATTGGCTGATATTGATGCGTTTTTTCTGGCGCTCGGTTTACTTTATGAGGAACCCAATCTTGAGATTCAGGCAGAAAAGGCCTTGCTGGCTATGTCTCAGGGGCAGGACGAGGCTGAAGTGTACTGCCAAAAATTTCGGAAATGGTCCGTGCTGACACATTGGAACGAGTGTGCACTGGCCGCTAATTTTAGAAATGGCCTTTCTGAAGCCATTAAGAATGTTATGGTGGGTTTTCCCATTCCCACAGGTCTGAATGATACTATGGCACTGGCTATTCAAATTGACCGGCGGTTGCGGGAGCGCAAAACCGCAAATTCCCTCATGGTGTTGTCTGAACAGACACCTAATTCGGTGCAATGTGATAGAAAAATCGCAAATTCCCTCATGGTGTTGTCTGAACAGACACCTGATTTAATGCAATGTGATAGAATCCTGACTAGAAATGAGCGGAAAATTCATAGACGCCGGAATGGCTTGTGCTACTACTGTGGTGATTCTACACATATTATCTCAGCATGCTCTAAACGTATAGCTAAGGTTGTTAGTCCTGTCACCGTTGGTAATTTGCAACCTAAATTTATTCTGTCTGTAACTTTGATTTGCTCACTGTCGTCTTTTCCTGTCATGGCGTTTGTAGATTCAGGTGCTGCCCTGAGTCTTATGGATCTGTCATTTGCTAAGCACTGTGGTTTTACTCTTGAACCATTAGAAAATCCTATTCCTCTTAGGGGTATTGATGCTACGCCATTGGCAGCAAATAAACCGCAGTATTGGACACAGGTTACCATGTGCATGACTCCTGAACACCGCGAGGTGATACGTTTCCTGGTTTTACATAAAATGCATGATTTGGTTGTTTTAGGGCTGCCATGGTTACAGACCCATAATCCAGTCCTGGACTGGAAGGCTATGTCAGTCTCAAGTTGGGGCTGTCGTGGTATTCATGGGGATTCCCTGCCTGTGTCTATTGCTTCTTCTACGCCTTCGGAAGTTCCGGAGTATTTGTCTGATTATCAGGATGTCTTCAGTGAGTCTGAGTCCAGTGCACTGCCTCCTCATAGGGACTGTGACTGTGCTATAGATTTGATCCCAGGCAGTAAATTTCCTAAGGGAAGACTGTTTAATCTGTCGGTACCTGAACATACCGCTATGCGTTCATATATCAAGGAGTCTCTAGAGAAAGGACATATTCGTCCGTCTTCTTCCCCTCTTGGTGCGGGATTCTTTTTTGTGGCAAAAAAGGACGGATCTTTGAGACCTTGTATTGATTATCGGCTTTTAAATAAGATCACTGTCAAATTTCAGTATCCTTTACCGCTGTTGTCTGACTTGTTTGCCCGGATTAAAGGTGCCAAGTGGTTCACCAAGATAGATCTTCGTGGTGCGTACAACCTTGTGCGCATTAAGCAAGGTGATGAATGGAAAACCGCATTCAATACGCCCGAAGGTCATTTTGAGTACTTGGTGATGCCTTTTGGGCTCTCCAATGCGCCTTCAGTTTTTCAGTCCTTTATGCATGACATTTTCCGGAAGTATCTGGATAAATTTTTGATTGTTTATCTGGATGATATTTTGGTTTTTTCTGATAATTGGGATTCGCATGTGGAGCAGGTCAGGTTGGTCTTTAAAATTTTGCGTGAAAATTCTTTGTTTGTCAAGGGCTCAAAGTGTCTCTTTGGTGTACAGAAGGTTCCCTTTTTGGGGTTCATTTTTTCCCCTTCTGCTGTGGAGATGGACCCAGTCAAGGTCCGAGCTATTCTTGATTGGACTCAGCCCTCGTCAGTTAAGAGTCTACAGAAGTTCTTGGGTTTCGCTAACTTCTACCGTCGTTTTATCGCTAATTTTTCTAGCATTGTGAAACCTTTGACGGATATGACCAAGAAGGGCTCCGATGTAGCTAACTGGGCTCCTGCTGCCGTGGAGGCTTTCCAGGAGTTGAAACGCCGGTTTACTTCGGCGCCTGTTTTGTGCCAGCCCGATGTCTCACTTCCCTTTCAGGTTGAGGTGGATGCTTCAGAGATTGGAGCAGGGGCCGTTTTGTCGCAGAGAGGCCCTGGTTGCTCTGTTATGAAACCTTGTGCCTTTTTCTCTAGGAAGTTTTCGCCTGCCGAGCGACATTATGATGTGGGCAATCGGGAGTTGTTGGCCATGAAATGGGCATTTGAGGAGTGGCGTCATTGGCTCGAGGGTGCTAAGCATCGTGTGGTGGTCTTGACTGATCACAAAAATCTGATGTATCTCGAGTCTGCTAAACGCCTTAATCCGAGACAGGCCCGCTGGTCATTGTTTTTCTCCCGCTTTGATTTTGTTGTCTCGTATTTACCAGGTTCAAAGAATGTGAAGGCCGATGCTCTTTCTAGGAGCTTTGTGCCTGATGCTCCTGGAGTCGCTGATCCTGTTGGTATTCTTAAAGATGGAGTTATCTTGTCAGCTATTTCTCCGGATCTGCGACGTGTGTTGCAGAGATTTCAGGCTGATAGGCCTGAGTCTTGTCCACCTGACAGACTGTTTGTCCCGGATAAGTGGACCAGCAGAGTCATTTCCGAGGTTCATTCCTCGGTGTTGGCAGGTCACCCGGGAATTTTTGGCACCAGAGATCTGGTGGCCAGGTCCTTTTGGTGGCCGTCCTTGTCAAGGGATGTGCGGTCATTTGTGCAGTCCTGTGGGACTTGTGCTCGAGCTAAGCCTTGCTGTTCTCGTGCCAGCGGTTTGCTCTTGCCCTTGCCTGTCCCGAAGAGACCTTGGACACATATCTCCATGGATTTCATTTCTGATCTTCCGCTATC
Organism: Ranitomeya variabilis; assembly: GCF_051348905.1. Lineage (NCBI taxonomy): Eukaryota > Metazoa > Chordata > Amphibia > Anura > Dendrobatidae > Ranitomeya > Ranitomeya variabilis. Next base: position 47,701,946 of record NC_135233.1, on the reverse strand, counting down.
CCAGGGCATGTCCGTTATCTGGGTGATATGTGATCGCTTCTCAAAGATGGTCCATTTGGTTCCTTTGCCTAAGCTGCCTTCCTCTTCCGATCTGGTTCCTGTGTTTTTCCAGAACGTGGTTCGTTTGCACGGCATCCCTGAGAATATTGTGTCAGACAGAGGATCCCAGTTCGTTTCCAGATTCTGGCGATCCTTTTGTAGTAGGATGGGCATTGATTTGTCGTTTTCGTCTGCTTTCCATCCTCAGACTAATGGACAGACGGAGCGAACCAATCAGACTTTGGAGGCTTATTTGAGGTGTTTTGTCTCTGCTGATCAGGACGATTGGGTGACATTCTTGCCGTTGGCTGAGTTTGCCCTTAATAATCGGGCTAGTTCCGCCACCTTGGTTTCGCCTTTTTTCTGCAACTCTGGTTTCCATCCTCGCTTTTCTTCGGGTCATGTGGAGCCTTCTGACTGTCCTGGGGTGGATTCTGTGGTGGATAGGTTGCAGCGGATCTGGAATCATGTGGTGGACAACTTGAAGTTGTCACAGGAGAGGGCTCAGCGCTTTGCCAACCGCCGCCGCGGTGTGGGTCCCCGACTACGCGTTGGGGATTTGGTATGGCTTTCTTCCCGCTTTGTTCCTATGAAGGTCTCCTCTCCCAAATTTAAACCTCGTTTTATTGGGCCTTACAAGATATTGGAAATCCTTAATCCTGTATCTTTTCGTCTGGATCTTCCTGTGTCGTTTGCTATTCACAATGTATTTCATAGGTCCTTGTTGCGGCGGTACATTGTGCCTATAGTTCCTTCTGCTGAGCCTCCTGCTCCGGTGTTGGTTGAGGGCGAGTTGGAGTACGTGGTGGAGAAGATCTTGGATTCTCGCCTCTCCAGGCGGAGGCTTCAGTACCTGGTCAAGTGGAAGGGCTATGGTCAGGAGGATAATTCCTGGGTGGTCGCCTCTGATGTTCATGCGGCCGATTTAGTTCGTGCCTTTCATGCCGCTCATCCTGATCGCCCTGGTGGTCGTGGTGAGGGTTCGGTGACCCCTCACTAAGGGGGGGGTACTGTTGTGAATTTACTTTTTGCTCCCTCTAGTGGTTACTAGTTTTTTGACTCTGGTTTTTCTGTCATTCCTTTTATCCGCACCTGGGTCGTTAGTTAAGGGTGTTGCTATTTAAGCTCCCTGGACCTTCAGTTCAATGCCTGGCAACGTAGTTATCAGAGCTAGTCTGCTGTGCTCTTGTCTACTGATCCTGGTTCCAGTTATATCAGCTAAGTCCGCTTTTTGCTTTTTGCTATTTTGTTTTGGTTTTGTATTTTTGTCCAGCTTGTTCCAAATATATATCCTGACCTTTGCTGGAAGCTCTAGGGGGCTGGTGTTCTCCCCCCGGACCGTTAGACGGTTCGGGGGTTCTTGAATTTCCAGTGTGGATTTTGATAGGGTTTTTGTTGACCATATAAGTTACCTTTCTTAATTCTGCTATCAGTAAGCGGGCCTCTCTGTGCTAAACCTGGTTCATTTCTGTGTTTGTCATTTCCTCTTACCTCACCGTTATTATTTGTGGGGGGCTTCTATCCAGCTTTGGGGTCCCCTTCTCTGGAGGCAAGAAAGGTCTTTTGTTTTCCTCTACTAGGGGTAGCTAGATTCTCCGGCTGGAGCGTGTCATCTAGAATCAACGTAGGAATGATCCCCGGCTACTTCTAGTGTTGGCGTTAGGAGTAGATATATGGTCAACCCAGCTACCACTGCCCTATGAGCTGGATTTTTGTATTCTGCAGACTTCCACGTTCCTCTGAGACCCTCGCCATTGGGGTCATAACAGCACAGGCAGCAGCAATGACCGCAGTCTCTGCCCTCTGATGGCGCTTTGTTTCAGTATCCCAGCATGTATGGGTTTTTCAAATGAAGCATTATTCGAAAAGAAAGTAGGGCAAAAAAGAAAATAATTTACATAGTGTAGTTAGTGAAGGATAGGGAATTTTTAATTAAATTATATTAAAAAATATAGATAGGGATTTGGGTTGAAAAATTAATTTATATGGCAAACCACCCCTTTAATGTAAATGACAAACTTGTATCCATCTATTGTGTAATGGAATCCATCCCCATTTTTGGAACTTCTCCACATTTGCCTATCTGATCCTAATAGTAGACACACAAGGCTGGCTTTTAGGGATTTTAAGAGCAAACAAATCCATTTTTAAGGTGCTAAAAATCACAATAAAATAGTGTTCAAGTGGCACACACCTTAGTGACTGGGCAAACACTGTTTATGCGCTGAGTGCTATGAAGGACATGAGTCATAGCTGCACACCACATCCCGGGATGTATTTCATAGCTGCTGCATAGGGAAACATCAAGGGGAAAGAAATGCTGAAGCTAAATAGAAGCTGGAAATATATCCACCCAGCTGCTGTATTAAAAAAACCTGATACAAGGGAGTCATTTGTAATCTATGTATAAAGAACAGCGTGTACATTGCTGTCAAATCCCAGCAATGAATCAGATGTGACTATTCTCGACGGCAGGGGATTCCCCGCTTTATTTCTTTTTCACACTCTTTACATATATGGAAAAGGTACAAATGGTAGGTCAAAATTTGATGGATTGCGTGTGCCGCTGCGCAGGGATCTCATTAGTCATTAATCTGCGTTGTTCAACTTATGAACAAAAATTCAGTAAAGTGGATACAAGCTGAACTTCATCCATTATTTCACACTGTTTGATTATTGTTGGAAACACCCGCCGTTGTGTCGGGCAATGGACAGCAGATGTTAATGTCTATTGGAAATAGACTAGAATATTCAAAATGCTACAATATCAGCATTTTTTAAATACTATCTAAGCAGTGATAAACTTAAAGTATAGGGGTTCAAATATAGGAATAAAATAGTTGGATATGTTCCAATCTTAAAGGGAATATGTCTTCAGAAAATGAACTACAATCTGTTATTTGGTGAAAAGTGGACAGTTTTTACCTTTGTTTTATTCCCTCTGCTTTCCCGAGCATTCTGTTTTTTTATTTTTTTAAATCTGCCATACGGTTGCAGAGTTATGGGTCTTTTTATTTGGTGTTAATTTTTATTAAGAAGGCGTGGCTCACAGGATCCTCGGGGGTGTGTCTTTAGGCTGCTCTGTATAATCGCCCTGTGAGCCACACCCCCTAGGAAAGACCAAATAAAGTGTCACTCAGTAGAAAGGCCTATATCTTGCGAACTATGTGTAAGATATTTAAAAAAGAAAAAACATATTACTCATGAATAAAACAAAAGCAATAGCTGGCCACTTTTGACCTGGTTATAGGTCTTCTTTAAATCAGGCTTTCCTGATACATGTATTTTTGCTTTTACATATTTTTGCAATGTTTTATTTCTCATATGACAATCTTTATTAAAAAGCAGAATTAGTAATCTTGCAATTTTCACTCTAGTCACTGGGGCGATTTTAGATTCATGATTCCTGTACTTTCAGAAAGAGTTTTCAACTGATTCTTTATCATCAGAGCAGTATTACAATGACAGGTAACACCTCCATATACAGATAATAATACAGGATCCACCAATTACAATAGGCGATTTCACATAAAAAAACTAATATTCAGAATATACATTAAAAATATATCTTTATATAAAAATAATTACATATAAAAACCAAATAGAGTAGGAGAAGGATTCAGTACAAAAAGGGTCTAGTCCTGAAAAGGAACAAAGGACCCAGTGATATGGAACACTAAACAAGCTCCGGAGGTGGATTCTCAGGGAGATCTATGTCCGGCCCATAGATCTTAACAGCTCATTTACATATTAAAATATGGATTTCTCTGAAATAAGACATCAGATATCAAGGTATCATTTTATTCAGCTTCCTATGACCTACATGCCCATATAGATGAATTAGGAGGCTTAATTCTACTGGCAGATTCCCTTTAATACAAAATGTATATGGCCCAAAATGGTATCAATAAAAATGTCAGCTCACCAAGTAAAAAATAAGTCTTCATACAGACCCATCGATGAAAAAATTAATAATTCCATGAGTCAGAAAGTGGAGACATTAATAACCTTGACAACGCTGTAGGGTGAGCCACTAAGAGTATGTGGCCATGATCAGGAAGAACAGCGTTTTGGACGCAGCTTGCCTTTATAGATTAATAGAAATCCCATGCTTACTGTGCTTCTATTTAAAGCCACGTAAACTCAACCGCGGTGTGGGTTTACGAGCCAAAGAAAATTATGGGGCTATGGGGCCCTTCATATGCCCATGATTTTTTGAGGACCTAGCAGTCCAATTTTGATCTGACAATCAGCAAATGCAAGTCTATGGGTCTGTGCAAAAACTGGAACTTGGAACTGGTTGTCGTCCGAGTGCTGTTAATTTTCACGGACTGTAATAAAGGAAGGAGGAGGTGGAGAACATTTTTTTTTCTCCACATATGACCACACTTTGATACAAAAATAATGGGTCGATTTTTGTTGTATTTGATAAAATCAGATGTCTGACTGAGGCCTAACTCAATGGTTTGATTGACAGGTCTACCCTCATGTGTATGTGTTAAGAGAGCCCCACCATTCTTGGGAAATGGAGCGTGGAAAAGCCACCTGGATCTGGTCTCGGACTAGTCATTCAAGACGAATAGTCCCCTGTTGGCCTTTAGGTTTTCTCTGAAATGCTGCAACTTTTCATGGTAACGATACACACCTGCAATAATGTACGTGGTGTGTGAATCATGCTACCTTTGGATTGGTCAGAATAAATCTACTGTCAAGTCTCCTCTATGCCTAAATTTTTGGTAGTTTTTACGATTGATGCTAGAGTAGTTCCTACATAGTTTTGAATAGAAAAATATTCAATTCCTAGAACTTTTTTTGGGAGAAAAAAAAAGATATATATATATATATATATATATACACAATACAGACCAAAAGTTTGGACACACCTTGTCATTTAAAGATTTTTCTGTATTTTCATGACTATGAAAATTGTAAATTCACACCGAAGGCATCAAAACTATGAATTAACATATGTGGAATTATATACTTAAAAAAGTGTGAAACAACTGAAAATATGTCTTATATTCTAGGTTCTTCAAAGTAGCCACCTTTTGCTTTGATGACTGCTTTGCACTCACTCTCTTGGCATTCTTATGATGAGCTTATATATATATTGCGATAGATTGGCTCACTCAGCTGCACACGGAGGTAGTCATGGGAACACTGCGTCTTTAAGGATGCACTTGGTTTGTTACAGCATAAACCAAGTTTTAAGCACAAAAGAAACACGGCCCTCTGGGCAAAACGGTAACACTACGTGCAGTGCTTGTATCAGTGGGGGTAAGCCCACTCAGGGTTAGCAATGTCCTTTAACATGCACCATGTGCACAAACAGTGTCTTGGAGTCTTCCTCTTCCAGGCACTCAACAACCCAGACTGCCCCTGGAGTTCAGCCATTTAAGCCCAGACCAAGTGACTCCTCACCTATGTGACTGATCACATGACTGTGACATCACACAGGTTCTGTCAGCACACGGCATTGCCGGCTCTGCAGGTGGAGATAAGGTGGACATTCTCCCACCCACTCTATGAATGTTCACATAAAACCAGCCCATTTATGCAACTTTCGCTTAAGCCTCACAATTCTTTAGAGTGCTGGAGAAGATACTCTGGCTTTATATCACTGATGCCATTAAGCAAAGTGACACATATCTCCCCTCCAGTACTTTACCAGTGACTCCATCACAATATATAAAAATATTCACCTCTATTATTTTGGCAGTCATTATCAGTATTTATGGAAACCACAGGATAGTATTTCATCAGATAAAGAGCAGCAAACCAGCCCAGCTCAGGGTGAGGCCTACAAATTTCTCCTTCTGACCACCTCAAATAGAAACCTTTCAGAACCCATCAAAGGGGAGGACATGAAGATGAGTCTTAAAAGCTTTTCCGAATGGCCCAAGGTATTGCACAGATCTCTGCGGCTTTTACATAATCTTTCCAGGAAGCCGATGTCTGTTTATTAGTCATAATAAAAGACACATTGGCCAATAAAAAATTAAATTCTCTGGCCTGGCAGTTTTTGATTTTATTTTGAAGAATCAAATTGATAAATGATGTGAATAAAAATGTTCCTAAAAGCATTCAAGATGCATAGAAAAACATACACTGTACGCTAAGCCTTTGCTACTGAGGCCAAAAAGAGATTTGGCTTTTGCTGGAGACACTTGGCCTGAGTCCTCTTCTCTCAGGGTTAGTAATCAAGTAATTGTATCGTCTAGTCTTTATGAAACTATATGAGACTGAGGATTTGGGAAAGCAGGCAGCGATGACCGCAGGAGAGTAGAGAAAAAAACATATTTAGAAGATTTGTGAGAAAAAGAAACCCATCTGAGAGGAAGGGAAGGAACATATGAGAGATTAATCATGGACGATCTGGCGGGGCATATGACAGTTCAGCTCATAATTTGGCTTTGAGGTTTATTACTTAAGGCTGATATTGTACTAATATCTGAAGCCCTGTACGTTAGAGCTCAACGATTGTTCTCATACACAAAAATTGACCCATTTTCATCATATTTTGTCTCAGCTTTTACCATCAGAGTTTCATCACCCGTTTTTTTTGCATACGAAAAAAGCTTCTCCTAACTCGGAAAATCGGACACGATTGGCATCCGATTGTTGTCCAATATTTTCAGACACTCATAGACTTGCATCAGCAAGTTGATCCCTCACTCTGATCAAAATAGGACGTGTCTACGTTTTTTGGGTGTTGAATAGTGTTGAGCATTCCGATACCGCAAGTATCGGGTATCGGCCGATACTTGCGGTATCGGAATTCCGATACTGGGATTCCGATACTTGCCGCGTATCGGATACCGGAATCGGAAGTTCCCAGATTCAAAATGCACAAATTCAGCCAATGAGAATGATTTCAAGTGTGGGCACATCCTGTTCAGCATGGAGGGCATGAAACTACTGGCATGGCTGTGATTGGCTGCTGAAATGATGTCATGATGCAGTTTAAAAGTCGCTGGCGCCATTTTGCGATCACTCTGCTGTGAATTCAGTTAGTGACAGGACGCTGTTTGCTGACTGAGGGCCAGTTTAGAGATAGCGATTTGCTTCTTTGTGCTTTCCAAAGGCTAATTTAGCAACCGCTGTGTTCACCTACTATTCACCTTGCTTTTGCCTTGTAGCGCTGTTTTCACAGCGATCTGCAAGGTCTGTGTGTGTGTGTGTGTGTGTGAGTGCAGCCCACTCTCTAGTCTGAGTGCAGCCACATAGGCCATCCATAGCTGGTTGTATTCAGTTCAGGGAGGGTGGTTCATTGCCTCATACTGTTCTTTTTTTTTTTTTTTTTTCCAAGTAGTGTAGTCTGCTGCTAATTTTTAACAAAAAATCCTATTAGTGTCTTTCCACCCGTCTCCAGCTAATTTGTGGAAAAACACTACATAGGATAACGTAGAGGAGGGTTTTTGGGCCTTGCAGCGCCGTTTACGGCTGTCTGCACGGTCTCCGTGTGACTGCAGCTCGCCCTGTAGTCTGTGAGCAGCCATAGCCTGGTTGTCTCCAGCTCAGGGTTGTTCACTGCGTCATACCGCAAAATCAATTTTCATTTTGTTTTAAGTAGTGCAGGCTGCTGCACATTTTTTCAAAAAATTCCTATTAGTGTCTTTCCACCCGTCTCCAGCTAATTTGTGGAAAAACACTACATAGGATAACGTAGAGGAGGGTTTTTGGGCCTTGCAGCGCCGTTTACGGCTGTCTGCACGGTCTCCGTGTGACTGCAGCTCGCCCTGTAGTATGTGAGCAGCCATAGCCTGGTTGTCTCCAGCTCAGGGTTCTTCACTGCGTCATACCGCAAAATCAATTTTCATTTTGTTTTAAGTAGTGCAGGCTGCTGCACATTTTTTCAAAAAATTCCTATTAGTGTCTTTCCACCCGTCTCCAGCTAACTTGTGGAAAAACACTACATAGGATAACGTAGAGGAGGGTTTTTGGGCCTTGCAGTGCCGTTTACGGCTGTCTCCACGGTCTCCGTGTGACTGCAGCTCTCTCTGTTGTCAGTTCAGCCCCCAAAAAATAAATAAATAATAAAGTTCACCAAACACACCAGTGACACCACTTTACATTTCTGTAGGCCACATTAGCTCATATTAAAGTCTAGTCCAACTTTAAAAATTAGTGTTTCTTATACCTGTTAGGAGGAGTTGTTCAGGAATAAGCACACAAAGCCGTTAGTACTTTTCTGCTTATCTTTATCAGTCACCCAAGATGAAGAAGGCAGTGAGAAAGGCACGTGGGGATTCTGTGCCCGCTGCGGGCACCGGTGACTCATCAGCACCCACTTTCACAAGGGAACAGTCATTCATGCGCAGCTTTGTCGCAGAGCGCCGTACACCGCTGCTGCGTGAAGACCAAATTGAAGCCGTTGTCGGATGGATGGCAGCTAATGCATCAACTTCAATTAGTGCCACATCCTCTCAGACACAGAGCACTGGAGAGCAGCCATCTGTCTCTTCACCACCTGCCAAATTGCCCAGGCAGACAGAGAGCCCAGGACAGGAGCCGTCTCTACTTCTGTTCTCTGAATCTTTTGGCTTGGAAACAGGGGGCCAGCCAAGCAGCATTGGAGAAATGGAAGAAGAGGCAGGGTGCAGTGATGCCCAACAGCTTTTTCTCTCTGAGTCTGAAGAGGCGGGTGGGCCAGTGCCTCCGGTCACCACATCGCAGGCCGCATCCGCTGATGATGACACTCAGGTGCCACTTACTGGTGCGTGCTCTGCTGCTGAGACTACCCAGGAGGAGCAGTTGGGGGCAGAGGGTAGTGTAGATGATGAGGTCCTTGACCCATCTTGGTGTGAGGGACAGGAAGGTGGTGGGAGCAGCTCTGAGGAAGAGATTCCCCGTACGGCCCAAAGAGGGAGAGGGAGGGGGAAGACTGCGGATCCTGCAGCCTCCGCTTTGGCACCCGTTAGGAGCATGTCTCTTCCAAATGCCAAAAAGGGCGCTCCCAAGACTTGCAGTGCCTGGGCCTTTTTTGACACAGTTGCAGATGACATTTGCTATGTCAAATGCAAGGTGTGTCATCACAAAGTCAAAAGAGGTCGAAATGTCAGCAGCCTCAATACCTCCAACATGTGGAAATATGTGCGGACCAGGCACGCGGCGTTGTTAGAAAGACACACTGAAGAGCTAGGCCAACCAACAGCGGCAGCTACCACCTCTTCAGCTCGTGTTGCCTCTTCCTCCAGCTCACACGCAGCTGGTTCGGCTTCCTCCCAGGATCGCCGTGGAAGAACCTCTGGCCCTGTTGTCCAGAGACCCGCTGTAATTCCACCCACAGCACCACTTTCCCAGTCATCCACACACTCCCAGCCCAGTCTACAGCCATCGGTAGTACAGGCATGGGAGAAAAGGCGGCCTTTCTCGTCAAACCACCCACGAGCACAGGCTCTGACTGCAGGCATTGCCAAACTTCTGTCACTGGAAATGCTGTCATTCAGGCTGGTGGAGACTGACAGCTTCCGTGACTTGATGTCATTGGCAGTCCCACAGTACAATGTGCCCAGCCGCTTTTACTTCAGCAGGCAAGCCGTCCCTGCCCTGCACAAGCATGTGGAGGGACACATAAAACACGCGCTACTGAACGCCGTCAGTAGCAAGGTCCACCTCACCACCGATGCGTGGACCAGTCACCATGGACAGGGGCGATACCTTTCCCTCACTGCCCATTGGGTTAATGTTGTTGAGCCGGGTACAGACCGTGCGAGTGGCGCAGGACGTGTCCTGCCCACTCCAAGGATTGCAGGAATCCATTCTGTAGGCATTGACTCCTCCTCCTACACCAGTTCCTCAGAATCATCGCTGCAGGAGCCGTCACAGTCCACCTCCACATGGACCCGTGATGAATGTGTACCTGTTACGACCGACATGAGCACAGCCGTGGCCAAACGTCAACAGGCCGTCTTGAAATTAATTTCTTTGGGGAATCAAAGCCACACAGCGCAGGAGCTCTGGAATGCCATCAAGCAGGAGAGCGATTTGTGGTTTGTGCCAGCGAATCTCCAGCCAGGCATGGTAGTGTGTGATAATAGCCGAAATCTGGTGGCAGCTCTGGGCCTCGGCAACCTCACTCACATCCCATGTCTGGCACATGTGCTCAATTTGGTCATGCAGAGTTTTCTGAGGGACTATCCGGATCTTGATGCACTGCTGCACAAGGTCCGCCTAGAGTGTGCTCACTTGCGGCGTTCCAGCACGGCAAAAGCGCGCATTGCGGCTCTGCAGCGCCGACACCGCCTGCCGGAACATCGCATCATATGTGACCTACCTACCAGGTGGAATTCCACGTTACATATGTTGGAGCGGTTGTGTGAGCAGCAGCAGGCTGTAATGGAGTACCAGCTGCTTCAGGCGCAAAGAAGTCGCACTCAGCGCCGTACAGACTTCACAACCACAGAGTGGGCCACTATGAATGACGTCTGCCAGGTTTTGCGTCCCTTTGATTATTCCACGCGGATGGCGAGTGCAGATGATGCACTAGTCAGCATGACTGTCCCCCTTATCTGCCTGCTTGAAAAATCACTGCAAGCGCTAAGGGATGATGTTGTGGAAGAGGTGGAGGATGAGGATTCAGCATTTCCATCATCTTCTGGACAGTCAGCGCCACGTGGTTCCTCACAAACGCGTAGGCAGGGGACAGTTTGTGAGGAGGATGAGGAGGAGTCAATGGAGGAGGAAGACATCCGTCCAGAGGAGGGAGTTACACAATTGTCCAGTAGTCAGTGTGTACAGCGAGGGTGGGGTGATGACGAGCGGGCAGAGATCACGCCTCCAGCAGGGGACAGCGTTTCTTGGGCAGTTGGCAGTCTGCAGCACATGGTGGATTACATGCTGCAGTGCCTGAGAGACGACCGCCGCATCGCCCACATTCTCAACATGTCTGATTATTGGGTGTTCACCCTCCTCGATCCTCGCTACCGGGACAACGTAGAAAGCCTCATCACACCGTTGAACCGGGAGCGAAAAATGCGGGAGTACCAAGACACACTGGTGAATTCCATCATCTTCTCCATTCCAAGTGAGAGAAGTGCTGCTAGTGCATTCCAAAGCAGCTCAGTGCGTCCAGGCAGTGGTGGAGGCTCTGCACAAAGAGGGAGCAGAAGCAGTGCCTCTGCCCAAGGCAAGACCAGTATGGCCCAACTGTGGCACAGTTTTCTGTGCCCGCCACAAAAGTCTACACCATCACAGACGGCTCCAGTCAGCAGGAGGCAACGGTTCCGTCAGATGGTGACAGACTACATGTCTTGCCCTCTTGCTGTACTCCCAGACGGCTCTTCCCCTTTCAAGTTTTGGGTCTCAAAGCTGGATACATGGCCAGAGCTAAGCCAGTATGCATTGGACGTGCTGTCTTGCCCTGCGGCCAGTGTATTATCGGAACGTGTCTTTAGTGCTGCAGGTGGTGTACTAACTGACCGTCGCATGCGACTATCCTCCGATAACGTTGACCGGCTTACTTTCCTGAAAATGAACAAGGCCTGGATCTCACAGGAATTTGCCACTCCTCTTCCTGATTAAATAATTAGGTGACTGTCTACAGTATCCAGGTCTCCTGTTGTGTTCATCTTTCTACCACCCGAACTTAAATTTCTGGGCTCCAACACTGCCAGTTGAGGCTCAGAAGTGCCGTCAAAACATACGACCCAGTGTTATTGGGTTTCAGTAACGTCAGCTGATCCCCAGCTGTGTAGCCGGCAATGTGTCCTGCGACCGCCACGCTGACACAACAACTGAAATGTAAGGGAACCTGTCCCCCCCCCCAAGGCGTTTGTTACTGAAAGAGCCACCTTGTGCAGCAGTAATGCTGCACAAGGAAAAGGTAGCTATTTTTGTTTAGCTCCTTGCACACGCAGAACTTAACACTTATAAAATGTGTCCACTGATACCGTAAAACCGTCCCGGAGGTGGGACTTTCCTTCGTAATATGACGCAGCACAGCCGTCATTCCTACCCCCTTGGCGCCGTGCCCCGGCTCCTCAGCGTTGTTTGATTCCGTCCCGGAGCCTGCACTGTTATGTTATCCCTTGGCCAGGCACACTTAGCGCTGCCCGTCTTCTGACATCATTTGGTGTCAGGATGGCTGCGCCTGTGCGGCCGCGCTGGCCGAGAGCCCGCCTCGCAGTGTCTTCTGATTTCATCCCACTGGGGGCCTGAGATCCATGGACATGCGCAGTGCATATCTGAACCTCCACCTCTCACTCATCTCCCAACGGCTTCTTCAGACTGTGCGGTGTCAGCTGGTCCCTAATAGCATGTCACGGCCGTGACACCGCACAGTCTTAAGAAGCCGTAGGGAGGGGAGTGAGAGGCGAGGATATGCACTGCGCATGGCCACGGATCCCAGGCCCGCGGTGGGATTACATTAGACGACACTGCGAGGCGGGCTCTCGGCCAGCGCGGCCTCCTACCTCCTCCTACCTCCTCCACCTCCTCCACCTGTCCCTGGGCTCCAACACCGCTAGTTGTTGCCTGGTAGTGCTGTACGCACAGTCAACAGTCCCTCCTCTGTTATTGGGGTTCAGTAACGTCAGCTGTTCCCCTGCTGTGTGTGTGGCAATCCCTCCTACCTCCTCCACCTCCTCCACCTGTCCCTGGGCTCCAACACCGCTAGTTGTTGCCTGGTAGTGCTGTACGCACAGTCAACAGTCCCTCCTCTGTTATTGGGGTTCAGTAACGTCAGCTGTTCCCCTGCTGTGTGTGTGGCAATCCCTCCTACCTCCTCCACCTCCTCCTCCTCCACCTGTCCCTGGGCTCCAACACCGCTAGATGTTGCCTGGTAGTGCTGTATGCACAGTCAACAGTCCCTCCTCTGTTATTGGGGTTCTTCTGATTTCATCCCACTGGGGGCCTGAGATCCATGGACATGCGCAGTGCATATCTGAACCTCCACCTCTCACTCATCTCCCTACGGCTTCTTCAAACTGTGCGGTGTCAGCTGGTCCCTAATAGCATGCCACGGCCGTGACACCGCACAGTCTGAAGAAGCCGTAGGGAGGGGAGTGAGAGGCGAGGATATGCACTGCGCATGGCCACGGATCTCAGGCCCCCAGTGGGATTAAATCAGAAGACAGTACGAGGCGGGATCTCGGCCAGCGCGGCCGCACAGGCGCAGCCAGCCTGACACCAAATGATGTCAGAAGACGGGCAGCGCAAAATGTGTGCATGGCCAAGGGCTAACCTAACAGCGCAGGCTCCGGGACTGATTCAAACAACGCTGAGGAGGCGGCGCACGGTGCCAAGGGGGTAAGAATGACGGCTGTGCTGCGTCACATCACAAAGGAAAGTTCCACCTACCGGACGGTATCACGGTAGGAGGGGACACTTTTCATAAGTGTTAGGTTCAGCATGTGCAAGGACCATAATTAAAAGAGCTAAGTTTACCTTTTCCAGCATTAGTGCTGTACACGATGGCTCTTTCAGCTACAAACGCCTGGGGGGGGGGTTAAAGTTTCCCTTTCAACTTGCTCCAGTGCAGGCTTCGGCCTACACTCTGCTCCCTCTCCTCCTCCTGCTGACCCTGGGCTCTAACACCGCCAGTTGGGGCCCAGATGTGCTAGCTGCACAGAGAAAAACACCAGCCAATGTGTCAGTGGGGTTCAGCACCGCCAGCTGTTCCCCTGCTGTGCAGCCAGCAACGTGTCCTGCAACAGCCACGCAGACACAAGAACTGGAATTGAAGGAAACCTGTCCCCCCTCCCCCAGGTGTTTCTACGTTTTACAGCCACCTTGTACGACAGTAATGCTGCATGTGTGCAAGGTGGCTCAGAAACTTATTCTCCTTGCCCATGTTGAAGCGGGTGTAAGAACCCAAGCGAGAGGCGAACATATGTACTGCACCAGGCCATGAATCCCAGCCCCGCAGTGTTTTAACAATGTTAAGACACTGCGGGGCTGGGATTCATGGTCATCGCAAACCGCAACAGCCGACATGAAATGATGTCAGAAGATGGGCAGCGCTAACAGCGCAAGGCCAAGGGATAACATGACAGCGCAGACTCCTGTGCAGCAAATAACGATGCTCAGGAGGCCGCGCCAAGCACCAAGGTGGCATTTTTGCCAGCTGTGCTGCGTCTCATTACGAAGGGAACTCACGCCTCCAACACAGTTTGACTGTATAAAGGGCTAAATGTTATACGTGTTTCATTCGGCGTGTGCAAGGAGAAAAATTAAAAGAGCAACCTTTGACTTGTGCGGCACTACTGCTGCATAAGCTGTGGCTCTTCTAGTTTGTAATCCCTGAGGGGGGGTTAAAGGTTACCTTTGAAATCGGTTCAATTAGGCTTCGGCCTACACTCTGCTCCACCGGCAGAGCCCGGGCTCCAACACCGCTAGTTGCTGTCCGGAAGTGCTGGCTGCACAGAGCCAAACACCTCGCCAATGTGTCAGTGGGGTTCAGCACCGCCAGCTGTTCCCCTGCTGTGTAGCCGGCAACGTGTCCTGCGACCGCCACGCAGGCACAACAGACCCAAAGCTGCCGCCAGTGCAGGCTTCGGCCTACACTCCCCTCCCCCTGCTCCTCCTCCTGCTCCTCCTCCTGCTGACCCTGGGCTCTAACACCGCCAGTTGGGGCCCGGTACTGCTAGCTGCACAGAGAAAAACACCAGCCAATGTGTCAGTGGGGTCCAGCACCGCCAGCTGTTCCCCTGCTGTGTAGCCGGCAACGTGTCCTGCGACAGCCACGCAGACACAAGAACTGAAATTGAAGGGAACCTGTCCCCCCTCCCCCAGGTGTTTCTATGTTTTACAGCCACCTTGTACAGCAGTAATGCTGCATGTGTTCAAGGTGGCTCGGAAACTTATTCTCCTTGCCCATGGGGAACTGAACACGTCTAAAATGAGTCCTCTGAGACCATTAAAACGTCCCTCAGGTGTGATTTTCCTTTGTATTGACACGCAACAAGCTCCTTGGTAGCGCTGCCCGTCTTCTGGCCTCATTGTTTGGCTGGCTGCGCCTATGCCGCCGCCTTGCCCCACACAACGCCCCTCGGTGTCTTATTTATTTTGACTGCGAGGGTGTGATTGACGGGCATGAACGCTGCATTTCTTCGCCTATCCCTCATCTCCTTCCGCCTTCTTCGGACTGTGCGGCTTCATGGCCGTGGCATGCGATAAGGGATCAGCTGACGCCGCACAGTCTGAAGCGGGTGTAAGGACCCGAGTGCGAGAGGCGAACATATGTACTGCGCCAGGCCATGAATCCCAGCCCTGCAGTGTTTTAACAATGTAAAGACACTGCGTGGGTCGGATTCATGGTCATCGCAAACCGCAACAGCCGACATGAAATGATGTCAGAAGATGGGCAGCGCTAACAGCGCAAGGCCAAGGGATAACACGACAGCGCAGACTCCTGTGCAACAAATAACGAAGCTCAGGAGGCCGCGCAAAGCACCAAGGTGGCATTTTTGTCAGCTGTGCTGCGTCTCATTACGAAGGGAACTAACGCCTCCAACACAGTTTGACTGTATAAAGGGCTAAATGTTATACGTGTTTCATTCGGCGTGTGCAAGGAGAAAAATTAAAAGAGCAACCTTTGACTTGTGCGGCACTACTGCTGCATAAGCTGTGGCTCTTCTAGTTTGTAACCCCTGAGGGGGGGTTAAAGGTTACCTTTGAAATAGGTTCAATTAGGCTTCGGCCTACACTCTGCTCCACCGGCAGAGCCCGGGCTCCAACACCGCTAGTTGCTGTCCGGAAGTGCTGGCTGCACAGAGCCAAACACCTCGCCAATGTGTCAGTGGCGTTCAGCACCGCCAGCTGTTCCCCTGCTGTGTAGCCGGCAACGTGTCCTGCGACCGCCACGCAGGCACAACAGACCCAAAGCTGCCGCCAGTGCAGGCTTCGGCCTACACTCCCCTCCCCCTGCTCCTCCTCCTGCTCCTCCTCCTGCTGACCCTGGGCTCTAACACCGCCAGTTGGGGCCCGGTACTGCTAGCTGCACAGAGAAAAACACCAGCCAATGTGTCAGTGGGGTCCAGCACCGCCAGCTGTTCCCCTGCTGTGTAGCCGGCAACGTGTCCTGCGACAGCCACGCAGACACAAGAACTGAAATTGAAGGGAACCTGTCCCCCCTCCCCCAGGTGTTTCTATGTTTTACAGCCACCTTGTACAGCAGTAATGCTGCATGTGTGCAAGGTGGCTCGGAAACTTATTCTCCTTGCCCATGGGGAACTGAACACGTCTAAAATGAGTCCTCTGAGACCATTAAAACGTCCCTCAGGTGTGATTTTCCTTTGTATTGACACGCAACAAGCTCCTTGGTAGCGCTGCCCGTCTTCTGGCCTCATTGTTTGGCTGGCTGCGCCTATGCCGCCGCCTTGCCCCACACAACGCCCCTCGGTGTCTTATTTATTTTGACTGCGAGGGTGTGATTGACGGGCATGAACGCTGCATTTCTTCGCCTATCCCTCATCTCCTTCCGCCTTCTTCGGACTGTGCGGCTTCATGGCCGTGGCATGCGATAAGGGATCAGCTGACGCCGCACAGTCTGAAGCGGGTGTAAGGACCCGAGTGCGAGAGGCGAACATATGTACTGCGCCAGGCCATGAATCCCAGCCCCGCAGTGTTTTAACAATGTAAAGACACTGCGTGGGTCGGATTCATGGTCATCGCAAACCGCAACAGCTGACATGAAATGATGTCAGAAGATGGGCAGCGCTAACAGCGCAAGGCCAAGGGATAACACGACAGCGCAGACTCCTGTGCAACAAATAACGAAGCTCAGGAGGCCGCGCAAAGCACCAAGGTGGCTTTTTTGTCAGCTGTGCTGCGTCTCATTACGAAGGGAACTCACGCCTCCAACACAGTTTGACTGTATAAAGGGCTAAATGTTATACGTGTTTCATTCGGCGTGTGCAAGGAGAAAAATTAAAAGAGCAACCTTTGACTTGTGCGGCACTACTGCTGCATAAGCTGTGGCTCTTCTAGTTTGTAACCCCTGAGGGGGGGTTAAAGGTTACCTTTGAAATAGGTTCAATTAGGCTTCGGCCTACACTCTACTCCACCGGCAGAGCCCGGGCTCCAACACCGCTAGTTGCTGTCCGGAAGTGCTGGCTGCACAGAGCCAAACACCTCGCCAATGTGTCAGTGGCGTTCAGCACCGCCAGCTGTTCCCCTGCTGTGTAGCCGGCAACGTGTCCTGCGACCGCCACGCAGGCACAACAGACCCAAAGCTGCCGCCAGTGCAGGCTTCGGCCTACACTCCCCTCCCCCTGCTCCTCCTCCTGCTCCTCCTCCTGCTGACCCTGGGCTCTAACACCGCCAGTTGGGGCCCGGTACTGCTAGCTGCACAGAGAAAAACACCAGCCAATGTGTCAGTGGGGTCCAGCACCGCCAGCTGTTCCCCTGCTGTGTAGCCGGCAACGTGTCCTGCGACAGCCACGCAGACACAAGAACTGAAATTGAAGGGAACCTGTCCCCCCTCCCCCAGGTGTTTCTATGTTTTACAGCCACCTTGTACAGCAGTAATGCTGCATGTGTGCAAGGTGGCTCAGAAACTTATTCTCCTTGCCCATGGGGAACTGAACACGTCTAAAATGAGTCCTCTGAGACCATTAAAACGTCCCTCAGGTGTGATTTTCCTTTGTATTGACACGCAACAAGCTCCTTGGTAGCGCTGCCCGTCTTCTGGCCTCATTGTTTGGCTGGCTGCGCCTATGCCGCCGCCTTGCCCCACACAACGCCCCTCGGTGTCTTATTTATTTTGACTGCGAGGGTGTGATTGACGGGCATGAACGCTGCATTTCTTCGCCTATCCCTCATCTCCTTCCGCCTTCTTCGGACTGTGCGGCTTCATGGCCGTGGCATGCGATAAGGGATCAGCTGACGCCGCACAGTCTGAAGCGGGTGTAAGGACCCGAGTGCGAGAGGCGAACATATGTACTGCGCCAGGCCATGAATCCCAGCCCTGCAGTGTTTTAACAATGTAAAGACACTGCGTGGGTCGGATTCATGGTCATCGCAAACCGCAACAGCCGACATGAAATGATGTCAGAAGATGGGCAGCGCTAACAGCGCAAGGCCAAGGGATAACACGACAGCGCAGACACCTGTGCAACAAATAACGAAGCTCAGGAGGCCGCGCAAAGCACCAAGGTGGCATTTTTGTCAGCTGTGCTGCGTCTCATTACGAAGGGAACTCACGCCTCCAACACAGTTTGACTGTATAAAGGGCTAAATGTTATACGTGTTTCATTCGGCGTGTGCAAGGAGAAAAATTAAAAGAGCAACCTTTGACTTGTGCGGCACTACTGCTGCATAAGCTGTGACTCTTCTAGTTTGTAACCCCTGAGGGGGGGTTAAAGGTTACCTTTGAAATCGGTTCAATTAGGCTTCGGCCTACACTCTGCTCCACCGGCAGAGCCCGGGCTCCAACACCGCTAGTTGCTGTCCGGAAGTGCTGGCTGCACAGAGCCAAACACCTCGCCAATGTGTCAGTGGGGTTCAGCACCGCCAGCTGTTCCCCTGCTGTGTAGCCGGCAACGTGTCCTGCGACCGCCACGCAGGCACAACAGACCCAAAGCTGCCGCCAGTGCAGGCTTCGGCCTACACTCCCCTCCCCCTGCTCCTCCTTCTGCTGACCCTGGGCTCTAACACCGCCAGTTGGGGCTCTAGGAAGACAAGCTTGAATAGGTCCCCATCCTGGTTCCAGTACCGTCAGCTGGTTCCGGGCAGAGCCTTTGGCTTAGGTGCCTCCCTCTGGGTATCCGAGTTCTACCAACGTCAGGTGGTCCTTGGTAGTGCTTTCAGGCACGGGTACCTCCTGCTTAGTAACCGGGTTCCAGTAACGTCAGCTGGTCCTCGGTAGTTCCATTGGCTCTTGGACCTTCGGCTACCCATCCGGGTTCCAGTACCGTCAGCTGGTTCTCGGCAGTGTCTTTTGCTCTTGTACCTTCTGCTCCCCATCCTGGTTCCAGTACCGTCAGCTGGTTCCGGGCAGCGCCTTTGGCTTAGGTGCCTCCCTCTGGGTATCCGAGTTCCACCAATGTCAGGTGGTCCTTGGTAGTGCTTTCAGGCACGGGTACCTCCTGCTTAGTAACCGGGTTCCAGTAACGTCAGCTGGTCCTCGGTAGTTCCATTGGCTCTTGGACCTTCGGCTACCCATCTGGGTTCCAGTACCGTCAGCTGGTTCTCGGCAGTGTCTTTTTCTCTTGTACCTTCTGCTCCCCATCCTGGTTCCAGTACCGTCAGCTGGTTCCGGGCAGAGCCTTTGGCTTAGGTGCCTCCCTCTGGGTATCCGAGTTCCACCAACGTCAGGTGGTCCTTGGTAGTGCTTTCAGGCACGGGTACCTCCTACTTAGTAACCGGGTTCCAGTAACGTCAGCTGGTCCACGGTAGTTCCATTGGCTCTTGGACCTTCGGGTAGCCATCCGAGTTCCAGTTCCATCAGCTGTTTCTCGGCATTTTCTCAGCCTTCTTGTACCTTCTGCTACATTTCCAAGTTCAAGACCCTAAAGACGATGACCCGGAAGACCACCCCTAAGATGATGACGACACCAGAGACGACAACCACCGAGATGACGACGACCCTGGAGACGATGACCCTGAAGACGACCCCGATGACGACGACCCCGGAGACGACGACCCTGGAGACGACGACGACATGGGAGACCGAGAAGCAGAAGAACAAGAGGCTGCAGAACAAAGAGCAGAAGAACATTAAGCATAAGACTAAATATCAGAGCAAAAGATATTATCTAAATTATAAGCAGAAGAAGACTAAGCAGTGTATGGGGGTGAGTCCGTTCCTCCTCGTGGTGCCCCTGGATAAAGCCTGATGCTGCAGGCCAAACTGAACGCGGACAAATGTAACTCTTTTGTGACAGGCAGAACGGAAGGTGTAATCTTCAAACTTTTATAGATAACAACTACGGGAATGCCTGTCACAAATAAGAATATGATGAAGAAGTTGAATATGAAAAAGATAATAGTTAAATAAAAAGAATATGAACAATGTAAAAAAAAAAAATTTGAGGTAGAATAAGATGAATAAGGTGAAGATAGTTGATGTCAAAGAAGCTGATGATGAGGATAATGAAGAAGAAAGTGTGGGAGAAGTAAAAAAGAAGGTGAAGGACGTGGAAGTAGTGAAACATCAATATCTGACAAAATAAAAAAAAAAAATAGTCAAAATCTTTCTAACGCCGAACGTCATAAAAAAAAACAAAAAAACCTGCTATTCTATTACATTGGGCTAAACCTCTGTGCCTTTAATGTCTCCGCCACCTCCCCCAATACATCCTACATTATTCTTAGTTGTTTTCCTTCATGTAGAATTAACCTACAAGGAAAGAAAGGGTTTATTTTAATTCCGATATTTTCGTCCCATTGACTTGCATTGGGATCGGGTATCGGTATCGGATTAGATCCGATACTTTGACGGTATCGGCCGATACTTTCCGATACCGATACTTTCCGATATCGGAAGGTATCGCTCAACACTAGTGTTGAACACATGATGGTGAAAATACACAAATGTGTGCACAGATTCAAAGAATAAAATACTGTAAGTACGAGTTCTATCCATGAAAAACACAGAATTTGTACATAAAAACCAAACCTGAGGTCTGAATGGGCCTGTACGTGTACATGATGCCTCTTTCTGGTGGATTCCACCGGGAACAACTGACCTAAGGTTACTGCTTGATGTTATGGACATGAGACATTGTCTTGACCTGGTCTTCCTCACTTTGCTGCTGCTTGTTGCAGTGTAACAGTGCATATTTCAGCCTTCAATCTGGGAAATAATGATCCAAGTGGAAACATGGTTTAGTTTTTAAGACAAAAGTAAATGTTGTGTCATAGGGGAAGTCGGGAGGATTAACTGTTTCTACAAAAGGACACAGTAGAACAAGCTTCAGTTTTGGCAAATAAATATAATGTGGAATTACAATAAGACACTTGTACGAAACTAGGACAGAGGAAAATAATCGTGTTGCAGACGGCATCATCTCCTTTAACTTAAAATAAATAAATAAAGGTAATCTTAGCATTGATGAATGTTCCAGCTTCTATTAAAAAAAAATATAAAAATTTGTGAAATAAAAAAGGTCTTAAGGAGATGGAGATCTTATAAACAGGGACAAATTGGTCTTCTCAATTCCTCTGTACTAGTCTGAACTAGTCTACGACTCATTCCGTTATGGTTCTTGTGCTTTTTTTTTTCTTTACCAGATAAGTGGAGCGCCCCGTCAAGGCAAGGGGTTATTCGGTACCGGGTCCTGTGGTTCACAGGGGGATGTCACGGTGGCTAACCCGGTCCATGGCCCTGGGACGTCCGGATAAAAGGAAAAGGTCTTTAAAGGGATAAAGTTTATGTTCGTGACGCCACCTGTGGTATTCGGTCAGGGTGACTGACACTGCTTTAAGGGGTCCGCTGGGGTGATGTTATGGCAGCTAGATGGTATACCTTCCCACAGGTGAAGTATGTCCCCAGGGCTTCCCGGTGTGTAGATGGTGGTATGGTGAGAGGCGCAGAGAAGAACGAGGACACAAGGTTGCAGTCTCTTTACCTTTACTGAAGACTTCAGCATCTACAGTCCAGGGCACCAGACCACAGGGCAGGCAGAGTCCGGCCAGTTCGGAGGCAAGTCCAGAGTCCCCTTGTCCAGGTGGAAACCAATAGCCTTCCCTTGCACTGTAGTGGTGTAGTCCCTTACTGCATAAGCTTCAAATAAGGTCCTCAGAGATGTAGTGTCTCTCTCTCTGTCCCCCCGTAGTTGGATAGGACAAAACCTGTATGACTGGTGGCTTGAGGCTCTTTATAGGGACTCTAGCATGCCCCGGCCTCTGAGGGGTGCCACCGTGCCTCCTGGGTGTAGGTGCGGACAGGTAACATGCAATTAGCTGTCCTGCCGGTCTCTGAAGTAAGGCATAGAGGTCCTTACTACCTCTGTGTTCCGGCTACCGGTGTTCTGTGCCTCAAATACCAACTTATATGACTAATCACCATGGTAACACATAGTATTGCAGTAATCTGTACCATAAGTGAATAGGACCAACAAGACCTATCATCTGATATAAGCAAACAACACGAAAAAAAGGATGATAACTGGTCAGACCAAATATAATGAAAACAATATAAACTTTATTGATAATGTTAAAACCAGGTAAGAGGAGGGAGAATAGTGGCAACACAAAGAAACTGCTGAATAAATAGCAGGAGGAGCGCACCCAGGACAGCCAGACCCCTTGGGCTAAGAATTGTATGTGTATAGAGAATGAAAAAATTAGCAAAATGAAAACACAATATATAAGAACTAAGTAAACATAACAAAAATTAAATGAGCCAAGCTGGGAGGGAGACTGAGCTACTAGCAGCCGTTCACAGAGTATACATAGACAATCAGACCATATCCACCTTAGTACTACCATATACAAGTATAACTGTCTATATAGCCAAGACAGTAGATGCTGCTGCAACAGAGTACCCACTGCACAGAGGACTGGAAATCCTGGGGATGCGCCTCCGCCCCAACGCACGTTTCGGCGATCACACCTTCGTCAGGGGGCATGATCAGAAGGAGGCAGCCTGTTCGGGGCTGGTCCCCTTCTGGTATCCTCTCCTTTGCTTTGCCTTCCTTCATGCTCGCTGCAATACAATTCTGCCTGCAAAATGTCTCTTTCTGGGAGCTGCAGCTCTTAGGGCATGCACAGCTCCGTGGACCCTCTGTCCTCATCAGACGGCTGTCTGGAACTAACTAACTTTCCCTACAGACTACCAGTTATATATATATATATGGGGAGTTGTAATAGTATGCAGTTACTGAGTATGTCACCACGGAACAGTCTCTTTGCAAAGCTCTTTCTTGTAAAACCAGTAGAGAGCACCTTATCAGTCTGATGAGGACTTGCTTGAAGGGTCGTCTTCTCCAATGTAGGCGCCGAGAAACAGCGGCACTTGTTGTCCCTCTGTTGTCCGTGGGCTGAGTAGTCTCTAGGAGCCTGCTGCCTGGGGTTTCGGGAGTTAATGTGGCTTGCACAGGCTCTGAGTCTTTAGCTTTTACAGCACAGCCAGGAATCAGGGGCTCTGCACTGTTAAGTCTCTGTACCAGGAATCAGGGGCTCTGCACTGTTAAGTCTCTGTACCAGGAATCAGGCGCTCTGCACTGTTAAGTCACTGTACCAGGAATCACAGTCTCTGTACTGATACTGCGGGGACCAGGGGGTCGAAGTCTCTGCACGGGCCAATGTCTCTATACGGGTCTCAAAGCGCCCCTCTCCAGTCACAGCAGAGTCCGCTTTCATGTACTCACAGGATACAGTCTTTCTGGGCAGTCTCCCTGTATTTGTCCTCAGACCGGGAGCTCTCTCTCCCCCAGAGTGCAGCTGCACCCTGCTCTGACCACTGCTCACGCTGCTCTGTCCCCTGCACGCGTGCCTTTCCCGCTGTCTGCCCGCTTCCTTCCTGTCCCAGTCTCTAAGTCTGCCCCTTGGGGAACCTGCAGCACAGCTCAATGGTTCCAGGCACAGAGCTGAGAAGGTAACCGCCCCCAGACTCTTCTTGTGTTTTACCTCCTTACATTGTCACCTAGTAAATAGGATCAGAAGCTCCCCCTGGTGGCCTAGAGTATGAAATGTGTTGAATGTTTGTGATACCTGGATACAGTTATCCTTCTTTGCCTCAGCTCAATGGTTCCAGGCACAGAGCCGAGAAGGTAACCGCCCCAAGACTCTTCTTGTGTTTTACCTCCTTACATTCCCCCCTCTTTCTGCTCGCCATTCCACAGGCTAGATTTTCAGGAGTTCCTGTTGGCAATGTTCCAGTCCTTGCACAATCTGCTGCCAGATGAACTCGTCCTGATTGTAGCGAACAGGGGGTACACCAGCCGTTGAACGTTCAGAGCATCTCAAACCAGCAGGGGCGGTGGTGTCAACTGCTGTGGGAGGAGTCGAGGCTTCCTCCGATATGTTGGTAGTTTCAGGCACCAGCCCTGTTCCTGGGTTCCCTTGGAGAGATTGGGAGTCTTCCTCTTCTTCCACATCTACATTGATCACTGGCGCAGCCGGTGGGGGCGCTGGAGCCAATTGGACTGATTCAGGATCTCGAGACAAACATGGACGCTACATATTCCTGTGCAGTGTGCGGGTGGGAGTCCCCTCTTCCATTTCGGGCTGGACCTCATAAACGGGACCCCCGTTGCCGAGCCGCCGCTTCACTCGGTACGGCCTTTTCTCCCACCGGTACTCTAGTTTGTTATGTGGGTGCTTTTCCCTCACTAAGACTCAGTCTCCAGGCCGCAGGGCTGTCCCTTTTTGAGGAGCTACCTGGGCATGCTCCAATTCTTGCAGCCAGTTCTGCACTAGACGTTGAATTGTCCGCAGCCGACGACGATGTTCTTGAACCCAGGAGTACACCCCCGTCCGTGGGTAGTCCTCCTCGGGTTCCAGCGCCAGCACTGCCAGTCCCTTCCCGGGTCGGCCAAAGAACAGAGAGTAGGGGGTGAATCCGGTGGTGCTGTGTTTCCGATTTTTATACGCCCACACCAATTCAGGGACGGACTCAGTCCACTTCGCCTTCTGTCTTCTTCCAGGGTCCTCAGCATTTGAATCAGAGTGCGGTTAAATCTTTCACAAGCCCCATTCCCCTGTGGATGATAAGGGGTGGTCCAAGACTTATTGATTTTGTACAGCTGGTGCAGCTCCTCCATCACTCTTCCGAGGAAGCAGGCCCCTTGATCAGAATGGATGCGCTTGGGACACCCGTACACCTGTATAAAGTGTTTGCAGATTGCGTGAGCAGCAGACTCGGCAGTCTGGTCCCGCGTGGGAGTCACTACGGCATATTTAGTAAAGTGGCCTATTATCACTAAACAATGCTCATAGCCATGGTGTGCTGGTCCAATTGTCAAGTAATCTATTGCCAGTAGGTCCATGGGGCCAGAGGACCTCACCGTGTCTGTGGGAGCTCGTTGTTCTGGTGGTTTGACCAGCTCACAACTTCTGCATTGCTGACATACTTTCTCCACAATGTTCCTTAAGTGGGGGTAATAAAATAGGCGCTGTAACCACTGGAAAGTTTTTTCTGTCCCAAAGTGTGCTCTTTTCTCATGTGCTTCCTTAGCCACCAAGGACGAGGGAATCACCGTCTGCCATACAAGACTGAGTTCTGTTTGCAGGAATATCTTCTGGTACAGGATGCCATCCTGCAGCTGGAGCCTCTCCCACTGGCATAGCATCTTCAGTACTTCAGGTGACATGGACTTCCTCTCATGCGGATTGGGCTTTTGTTCAGACACGACCCACCTTCTCAACTGAGCTAGCTCCGGATCCTCCTGCTGCACTCGGACCCACTCATCACGGGGCTGCTCCAGCAACTTCACACAGGTCACTTCCTGTTCAATTTCCCACGCTGCTGCCACCGTCCTGGCAGTCTCTCCAAAACCTGGAACCTCCACATCTTCCAGTTCTTCATCCTGGCTGGGTGCTGGTTTGCGATAGTTTACTCTGGAAAGGGCATCCACATGAACATTCTCAGCTCCTCATTTATACGAAATTCTGTATCGTAACTTGGCCATTCGGGCTACCCAACGTTGTTCTAGGGCACCTAACTTGGCATTCTCGAGGTGGGCCAACGGATTGTTATCGGTGCATACATGACCTTCTGAGCCAGCCAGATATTCCGCGAACTTCTCAGTCATTGCCCACACCAGCGCCAACAACTCCAGCTTAAATGAACTGTAGTTTTCTGGATTCCTTTCCGAGTCATGCAAAGACCGACTGGCGTATGCGATGACGCGCTCTTTCCCGTCCTGCATCTGCGATAGTACGGCCCCGAGGCCCTGCAGGCTCCCATCATATATCTCTTCTTTTTATGTCATTTCCACCCTATTGTTTTAGCGTTTTATTAATGTTGTGTTTTTCTTGTATTTTTCGTTTCCAGCTTTCAGTATTCACTTACCTTTTTACCTCAGGTGCGATGCGCATGCCCCCCGATGAGTTTGCGCCTACTTAAGATTCTTGTATATGGTGATCCTGTGTTCATACTCGATCTCAGTGGGGACTGATTGCACACTTTGGAAGATGTCTCATGTTGTACACCGCATCAAGATCTTTCCGGGCTATTAATTCTAATGTGATTGGATGAACAAGACATCTGTAATTTCTATAAAGCATTATGTGATATATTGTATCATTTTATCATTTGCATGACCTGTTATGTGGGAAATAATGAACGTTAAGTCTAGTATTGAGCGATGTATTTGTGTATAGGGCAGACAGGTTTTGTTCCCTCACTAAGTGATAGGGTTTTAGTGAGATTGACCCTAAGTAGTAGTATGCTACCTATTGATATTCCTTGATTAAGTATCACTTTTAGAAAGTTCGTTTTACAGTGGGTCTTTTTCTGGCCCTATGTATTTACACCTTTGATATATTTTTTGGCCTCATAAACATGTAGATAGTGTATATTTTATTTTTATGGCCATAACACTTTTCTGATCTTATTATTATTGTATTTATTATTCACTTTCTCTCACCTTGTACCAATTTTTTAATTTTTGATATGATTGTTACTTGTGTCCCCGCAAATATGGATGTCAGAGTGCCGGTTTACCGCACTCACTTATATTGTGCTGGGTGATGTAGGTAGATTTGCACATGTTTTCCTTTTATAGGTGAGCCTTTTCTGCACATGCCTGTTTCTGGTCGGTTACACTCTCGGTCACTAATACTTTCTTTTTCCCACTTTGTCTATTCCTACGTCACGGCTACAGCCCGGACATCTATATTGAGGTTTGCCACAGTGCGCATGCGCTACCCGATCGGCGCATTACTAATCCATCCTTGTGGTCATCTCATATGCGATGTGCGCATGCTCCATGACGTCATCTGGCAAACATTTTTGCCTGCAGACGCACACCGTACTGACGGCCACAAATTGAGATGGGCACTTCCGGTTTGCGCTCCTCGGGGCGCATGCGCCGCACCTGTTGGCTCTTTATGGTGGCTCTATTTAAATCTCGGGCACACAACACACGCTACTCCCCTTCTTGAAGAAGCACTTACGCGAAACGCGCGTCAAGGGGTCACAGCAGGAGGACCTAGGATACGTGTACTTATGGGTGAGTGACGGCATTTCATTGATAGATATAGGGGGTTTGGGGATCTTTTGTTGTTAGGCAGTGTATATGGAGGCTTATATGTAGAGCCCTGACGTTTTACCTATATATCTTTCTGCCTATATATATATTTTTCCTCCCTCCTGATCCGTTTACTGCTGCACTTGCCCTAACATAGATTGCATTATTGGTCCATTTTACCTGCTGTGCTAGTAGGTTCCTAATACTTTTTCCCTCTTTTTCTGTACCATTTACTGTAATTGGGTTATTTATCTGTATGTTTTAAATGTATTAATAAATATACTGTTTTTACTTTTCTATACTCGCTGGTGTTTTTGTACTCCATGTTCTCTAGTCTTTGATATACTTTAGGAGTAACACACTTATGATTATTGTGGTGCCATTTATGCACTCACGGAGAGAGCAGGGCTTTTGCCCCTCTCAGTCCGGATATTTTGCTATATTTGTTGTGATTTTTGTTCTAAGTTTGATTTCCGTGTCTTTCACAGCTACTAGTCACAAACAAATGGACTATCGTGCCAGAGACAAAACTTGGTTGTCTCAATTACAAGAGGTGTTTAAAGAGGACCCTACTGGTATTTTAATTAATAGTGGTGGCGACACTAGAGATAAAATTGCGCAACTTAGGACTCTGCTCCACAAGCGAACTAGACTCTGGTGGAACAGGGCATCATTGGGACAATATTTGGCTCGGGGCCTTATCCCCAGGGGCCTGCGTGTTCAAATTTTCCCTGCTTTCACTGTGGAGGATGATACCTTTAAGAAGGAATGGGAAGATCTTGCCACAGGGTGTTCCCGGGGTTTTATGGAATTACTCCTCAAACTAGATGATACCAAACTGAGTGATCTGGAAAGGGAGATTGACGAAATACAAAAAAATATTAAGGACACCCTTACTGGTGAGGCATTGGAGAAACTAAATGGGGACTTAGAAAAGGATCTCACTAAGTGGGAGCAAGAGATAGGGGCGAACAAAACCAAAAAACTCCAAAGAGACCATACTGATGTTCTTGAAAATCGGGTCTATAAATGGAGGAATAGACCCAATAGGTCTCGTCATGCACCTCCCTCTCTCTCTGGCTCCGTTTCTTCCCTCACTTCAATTGATGGAGGCAGTGTGAAATCTGATCAAATCAGAAATCCAGGCATTGATGTCGCCAGAAGTGTACCTCCATCTAGAAACACGAGGGGTCGACGAAATAACAAAAGGAGGCTCACCCCCTCACCTACACATGATCGCAAGGCCAGGAATACGGCCTTACAGGTAATTAACCTCTCTTCGATTCCCTTATCCGACACACAGTTGGATTTGTTAGCTTTAGGTCTTAACTTTGTACCTAGTAATGGTTTCAATTACTTTACAGCGCTAAAGGACTTGCATCTTTTCTGCCGCAAACTGGTCCTCAAAAAGCTATATCAACAAACGGATTCCGGCATGAACTTTACTAGTCCGGCTGAACAACAAGCACTTATTGACTTGGAGGATCTTTTGAGAGAGCAGGATATTGGAGATGTAGGTACATTGCCGCGTTCCATTATGCCAAAATCCTCGACCTTCCCCCCTTTGTCTGTCTGTCCACAGGTGGACATTTTTTGTAAACTTGTCACTCAAGATCTTAAAAGCATTTCTGGCTTTGTACGTGATGACAATTTATCAATATCACAGAGACGCGCTTTGAGAGAGCTGCAGTCACTGGACACTGTGGTTTTTAAACCGGCAGACAAGGGGGGGAATGTGGTCGTATGGCCAGTCGATCAATATGAAAAAGAGGCTTTTCGCCAGCTTAGGGATAAAAATACCTACCGTTTATTGCCACATAATCCGTTGGAAAGTTTTTCCAATCAATTGGAGAGCATCATCTCTAACGCCGATGAAATAGGCCTAGCTCCTAGAAAGGTCTTGAATGGCTTATTGCCTAAATACCCCAAAGTACCAACCTTTTACATGTTACCTAAGGTACACAAAGACCTCCGGAATCCCCCGGGTCGACCCATCGTCTCTGGCATAGGAGGGCTATGTGACAATGTGTGTAAGTACATAGATCATCATTTGAAACCTTTGGTGGAGACACTGCCCTCCTATGTCAGAGACACGATGGATGTACTGACCCGGGTGAATGGCCTCTCTCTTGAAGCTGGTATGCTCCTAGTCACGATTGATATCGAGTCACTCTATACGTCCATCAGGCATAGCGATGGTCTCCGGGCGGCCCACTTCTTCCTCGGAACTACCAACTGGGATGGCCATTTTTCGGAATTCATTTTGGATTTACTTGAGTTTATTTTGACACAAATTTTTTTGTTTTTAAAGATCGGTTTTATTTACAAACTCAAGGTACAGCCATGGGTGCGGCATGTGCTCCGTCATATGCTAACCTATTCCTCGGGTATTGGGAGCGCCAGATTTTTCAGGTAGACGGAACACATGCCGCCGACCCAGTGGAAGGCTGGTTTCGTTATATTGATGACGTCCTCATGATTTGGAGAGGCGACGAAACCAGCCTTTCCCAATTTATGCAGTTTCTTAATAATAATTCATTTAATTTGAAATTTACATATAAATTCCATGCACGCCAGATTGATTTTCTTGATATTACGTTATTCGTGGGGGAGGATGGGAGCATCGAGACGGATCTGTACCGCAAGGATACTGCGGTGAACTCCTTGCTGCATGCCTCCTCCGCACATAGCTATTCTACCATCAAGGCCATCCCAGTTGGCCAATTCCTGAGGAACAGGCGGGTGTGTTCCACGGAGACACGCTTCCAACAACAATCAGCCATATTGAGTGACCGGTTCAAAGATAGGGGATACAGCGGCCGCTGTATCAAGAGAGGGTACAGACGAGCGCGACACATGAATAGAGAGGACCTCTTGGTGCCGAGAGTGATGCCCCAAGAAAATTCAAATATGATTAGGTTCATTTCCACCTCAAATTGCCGCTGGGAACAGATTCGCGGCATCCTTTCCAAACATTGGTCGATTTTGTGTACTGACAGTACCCTAGCGGCACATCTATCGTCTGGTCCTCAGATGACACGGCGTAGGGGGAAGAACCTACGAGATCACCTGGTTCATAGCCATTATGTCACTAAACAACCTACAGTGTGTGACTTTAGTACTAGGAGAGTAGGTTGTTTCCAATGTGGTTCTTGTGTTGCCTGCCCTAATGTCCTGCGCTGTAGCACATTTAAATCTTCCGATGGGAGCAGGGAGTATAAAATTCGTGATTATATTTCATGTAGTACAACATACGTAATTTATTACGCCACATGCCCCTGCTCCCTTATCTATATCGGCTTGACCTCGAGGGAGTTGAAAGTCAGGATACGTGAGCATGTGCGGGACATTGGGGCAGCACGAGATATTGTAGACGCCGAGGCCTTGGCGTCCCTTAAGACACTTCCCAAACATTTCAGATCCTTTCATGGATCTGACCCTAGCGGCCTCAAGGTGCGGGGTATTGATCGGATCCATGGTGGTATTAGGGGCGGCAATTTAAAGCAAATTTTAGCACAACATGAGTGTCGGTGGATTGCCACCCTCGACACCATGGCTCCGAAGGGACTAAATGAGAAGTTGTCCTTTGCCTCCTTTTTATGATGTTGATCATCTCCTTTTCCCGATCCATATTGGGGTTCTTTTTTTTTTTTTTTTTTTGGGTCCACCACTGTCCTTGTTCGCTGTGCAGCAGATACTTTGCTATATAATATAATATATATATCTCTTCTTTTTATGTCATTTCCACCCTATTGTTTTAGCGTTTTATTAATGTTGTGTTTTTCTTGTATTTTTCGTTTCCAGCTTTCAGTATTCACTTACCTTTTTACCTCAGGTGCGATGCGCATGCCCCCCGATGAGTTTGCGCCTACTTAAGATTCTTGTATATGGTGATCCTGTGTTCATACTCGATCTCAGTGGGGACTGATTGCACACTTTGGAAGATGTCTCATGTTGTACACCGCATCAAGATCTTTCCGGGCTATTAATTCTAATGTGATTGGATGAACAAGACATCTGTAATTTCTATAAAGCATTATGTGATATATTGTATCATTTTATCATTTGCATGACCTGTTATGTGGGAAATAATGAACGTTAAGTCTAGTATTGAGCGATGTATTTGTGTATAGGGCAGACAGGTTTTGTTCCCTCACTAAGTGATAGGGTTTTAGTGAGATTGACCCTAAGTAGTAGTATGCTACCTATTGATATTCCTTGATTAAGTATCACTTTTAGAAAGTTCGTTTTACAGTGGGTCTTTTTCTGGCCCTATGTATTTACACCTTTGATATATTTTTTGGCCTCATAAACATGTAGATAGTGTATATTTTATTTTTATGGCCATAACACTTTTCTGATCTTATTATTATTGTATTTATTATTCACTTTCTCTCACCTTGTACCAATTTTTTAATTTTTGATATGATTGTTACTTGTGTCCCCGCAAATATGGATGTCAGAGTGCCGGTTTACCGCACTCACTTATATTGTGCTGGGTGATGTAGGTAGATTTGCACATGTTTTCCTTTTATAGGTGAGCCTTTTCTGCACATGCCTGTTTCTGGTCGGTTACACTCTCGGTCACTAATACTTTCTTTTTCCCACTTTGTCTATTCCTACGTCACGGCTACAGCCCGGACATCTATATTGAGGTTTGCCACAGTGCGCATGCGCTACCCGATCGGCGCATTACTAATCCATCCTTGTGGTCATCTCATATGCGATGTGCGCATGCTCCATGACGTCATCTGGCAAACATTTTTGCCTGCAGACGCACACCGTACTGACGGCCACAAATTGAGATGGGCACTTCCGGTTTGCGCTCCTCGGGGCGCATGCGCCGCACCTGTTGGCTCTTTATGGTGGCTCTATTTAAATCTCGGGCACACAACACACGCTACTCCCCTTCTTGAAGAAGCACTTACGCGAAACGCGCGTCAAGGGGTCACAGCAGGAGGACCTAGGATACGTGTACTTATGGGTGAGTGACGGCATTTCATTGATAGATATAGGGGGTTTGGGGATCTTTTGTTGTTAGGCAGTGTATATGGAGGCTTATATGTAGAGCCCTGACGTTTTACCTATATATCTTTCTGCCTATATATATATTTTTCCTCCCTCCTGATCCGTTTACTGCTGCACTTGCCCTAACATAGATTGCATTATTGGTCCATTTTACCTGCTGTGCTAGTAGGTTCCTAATACTTTTTCCCTCTTTTTCTGTACCATTTACTGTAATTGGGTTATTTATCTGTATGTTTTAAATGTATTAATAAATATACTGTTTTTACTTCTCTATACTCGCTGTTGTTTTTGTACTCCATGTTCTCTAGTCTTTGAGGCTCCCATCAGTGTGCAAGATGAATGGTTGTGTGAAGTCAGCGTAGGCCAGCACGGGGGCCTCTGTCAAAGCCTTCTTCAAAGCCAAGAATGCCTCCTCCTGACGCTTCCCCCACTGTATGTTCCTGTTTTTCGCGCAAGAGGGCACTCCCCTCAACAACTCCTGGAGTGGATTAGCAAGGCGGGTAAAGTCTTTTACAAAGCGTCTGAAGTATCCTGTGAGTCCCAGGAATGCACGCACATCTTTCACAGTTTTTGGAGTTGGCCACTCTTGTACCGCAGCGATCTTCTCCTGGGAAGGCCTCACCCCCTCAGCGGAGACAACGTATCCCAAGTATTCAATCTCTGTACGGAAGAGGTGACATTTCTGGGGTTTCACTTTCAAGCCATACTTCTGTAGCCGACTCAGAACTTGCTCTAGTCTCTGCAGATGCTCCTCAAAGGTGGGGGCAAAGACGATGATATCATCCAAGTAGATCAAAGTGGCTTCAGAGTTCAGGTCTCCCAGACATCTCTCCATGAGTCGCTGAAATGTTCCTGGGGTGTTTGCTAGGCCGAAGGGCATCCGGTCAAACTCATACAGTCCCATCGGAAGGATGAAAGCCGTCTTGGCTCGGTCTTGCTCAGACATGGGCACGTGCCAGTAGCCTCTGGCCAATTCTAATGTGGAGAAATATCTGGCATTCCCTAGTGCCGTCAGAGACTCCTCCATCCTGGGCAGTGGGTACGAGTCCCGCACTGTGCAAGCGTTGAGCTGGCGATAGTCCACACAGAACCGCAGGGACCCATCTTTCTTTCTCACCAAGACTATAGGGGCAGCCCACGGGCTCTGACTCTCGCGTATAACTCCCTTCTTCAGCATGTGTGACAGCATTCCCTTCACCTCCTGGTACATTTGTGGGGGTATTTGGCGGTACCGTTCCCGGATTGGTGCCGCATTCCCTGTGGGTATCTTGTGGGTGATGGCTGTGGTACGTCCAAAGTCATCTTCATCTTTGGTGAACGCATCCTGAAATTTCCCCAATACGGCTTCCACCTGAGGTACCTGCTGCGGAGTAAGTTCTGAGAGCTCCGCCCTCATGCATTCCAGTATCTGGCGCCCTTCTTGCAGTAATCTGGGGTCCGGAGCTGCTTCTGCTTTGACAGTCACCAGCCACGGATCTTCTGGCCTTGCTGTCAGCTGTACCACCTCAGTGGGGACCAACTGGTCTGGGAGGCCCAGGACTTGAGCGACTTTGCTTCTAGGAGGCAAAGTTGTATCTGTCTCCCCCAAATTGATGCAGCGCACAAGGACAGTTCCATCCCGCACTGTAGCCAGGGACCGTGCGACCATTATTCCTGACGGCAGCTGGTCGGCTCTGCTGGGCTCAGTTTGGACTTCGACCCCTCCCAGCGGGATGCCAGCTCGTACAGGCAGGGGAAGCACCGTCTGCCCAGGGGGCAACACTCGATTGACTGAGGCGGGGGGGCGACGACTTCGCCGAGTTCCTTTCCGTCGCTGTATGCTTCCCGGACCTGGGCGGTCCATATCAGTTGTTGAAAGACCCTTCTCTGGGGAGTTTGGTCGCTCCATTGTTGCAGGAACTGCTCCGGGGACTCATTGAAAACAAGGCTTCCGAGGTCTTTTAACACATTCATGCCCAGGGTCATGGTATGGTATTTAGCTACCTCTCCATCCACCAGTACCACTCCTCTTCTCCCGAGGTCTTTTTCGCAGACCTCTATGTTCATCCATGCCACCCCTGCGACCGGGATGGGCAAGTGATTGGCCGCCATAAGTTTGATCACAGGGCCCCATTCGGGCCGTAGCGCCTCTGTGAAGTGACGGCGGAAATATCTCTCAGGCATGGTGGTCACTTGTGAGCCGGTGTCTATCAAGCATCGCACTGCTCTTCCATTGATTTCTGCCCAGACCAAAGGGCACGTGGAAACAAGGCTGTGGGGACTTTTACTCCTCCTCCTCTGTTCTTCACGCTCTGAGCGGTGCCCCTCAAGCTCAGAGCCACCTAGTTTAAAGGAGGGCGCGGGAATGGTCGGCTCCGCCGGGGACACCATCGAGCATTGTGGCCGGATTCTCCACAAGTATAGCATGTAAGAGGGCTTCTCCTCCTGGTAGATTCACCCTCCCTTCGGGGGGCAGCTTCTCTGTCTCGCACCAGAGGGCTGGGCCCTTCTGCCAGAGTTCTTCTGGAGGCCGCCATTTCTTCACGGACTGTTGTGAAATTGGATTTTGGGCTCCCCCGGTGGCCACTGGTGGAATTGAACTGGTGTGCATCATCCTCTCTGTTCACCTGTTTCCATCAGGATGTGGGAGTCGCTATTTAGCCTTGCTCCTCTGTCACTTCCATGCCGGTCAACATTGTAATCAGAAGCCTTTCTGTGCATGTTCCTGCTGCTAGACAACTCCCAGCTAAGTTGGACTTTAGTCCTTGTTTGTTTTTGCATTTTGTTCCAGTTCACAGCTGTAGTTTCGTTTCTGTGTCTGGAGAGCTCTTGTGATCTGAAATTGCCACTCTGATGTTATGAGTTAATACTAGAGTCTTAAAGTAATTTCAGGATGGTGTTTTGATAGGGTTTTCAGCTGACCATGAAAGTGCCCTTTCTGTCTTCCTGCTATCTAGTAAGCGGACCTCAATTTTGCTAAACCTATTTTCATACTACGTTTGTCATTTCATCTAAAATCACCGCCAATATTTGTGGGGGCCTCTGTCTGCCTTTCGGGGAAATTTCTCTAGAGGTGAGCCAGGACTATATTTTCCTCTGCCAGGATTAGTTAGTCCTCCGGCCGGCGCTGGGCGTCTAGGGATAAAACGCAGGCTACGCTACCCGGCTACTGTTAGTTGTGCGGCAGGTTTAGTTCATGGTCAGTTTAGTTTCCATCCTTCCAAGAGCTAGTTCTTATGTTTGCTGGGCTATGTTCTCTTGCCATTGAGAACCATAACAGTTTGACCGGCCAAAAGGGTTAAATTAATTGACAGAGAAAGGAGAGAAAAGAGAAGTCTGCTGAAGATTTTTTATTTTTTTTCCTTCAGTTCTGAGTGTGCTTGTAATTGAATCCTTGCAAGTCTGCCTATATTGCAGCCTTTCTCTCTCTCTCTCTCTCCTTCTAATCCTGGAATGGCTCTGTGTTCACCTGTTTAAAATGGATATTCAGAGTTTAGCTGCAGGTTTGAATAATCTCACCACGAAAGTTCAAAATTTACAGGATTTTGTTGTTCATGTTCCTATATCTGAACCTAGAATTCCTTTGCCTGAATTTTTCTCGGGGAATAGATCTTGCTTTCAAAATTTCAAAAATAATTGCAAGTTGTTTTTGTCCCTGAAATCTCGCTCTGCTGGAGATCCTGCTCAGCAGGTCAGGATTGTGATTTCCTTGCTCCGGGGCGACCCTCAGGATTGGGCTTTTGCATTGGCTCCAGGGGATCCTGCGTTGCTCAATGTGGATGCGTTTTTTCTGGCCTTGGGGTTGCTTTATGAGGAACCTCAGTTAGAACTTCAGGCGGAAAAGGCCTTGATGTCCCTATCTCAGGGGCAAGACGAAGCTGAAATATACTGCCAGAAATTCCGTAAATGGGCTGTGCTTACTCAGTGGAATGAGTGCGCCCTGGCGGCGAATTTCAGAGAGGGTCTCTCTGATGCCATTAAGGATGTTATGGTGGGGTTCCCTGTGCCTGCGGGTCTGAATGAGTCCATGACAATGGCTATCCAGATCGATAGGCGTCTGCGGGAGCGCAAACCTGTGCACCATTTGGCGGTGTCTACTGAGAAGACGCCAGAGAATATGCAATGTGATAGAATTCTGTCCAGAAGTGAACGACAGAATTTTAGACGAAAAAATGGGTTGTGCTTCTATTGCGGTGATTCAACTCATGTTATATCAGCATGCTCTATGCGTACTAAGAAGCTTGATAAGTCTGTTTCAATTGGCACTTTGCAGTCTAAGTTTATTCTATCTGTGACCCTGATTTGTTCTTTATCATCTATTACCGCGGATGCCTATGTCGACTCTGGCGCCGCTTTGAGTCTTATGGATTGGTCCTTTGCCAAACGCTGTGGGTATGATTTGGAGCCTCTTGAAACTCCTATACCCCTGAAGGGGATTGACTCCACCCCATTGGCTAGCAATAAACCACAATACTGGACACAAGTAACTATGCGGATTAATCCGGATCACCAGGAGATTATTCGCTTTCTTGTGCTGTATAACCTACATGATGTGTTGGTGCTTGGATTGCCATGGCTGCAATCTCATAACCCAGTCCTTGACTGGAAAGCTATGTCTGTGTTAAGCTGGGGATGTAAGGGGACGCATGGGGACGTACCTGTGGTTTCCATTTCATCATCTATTCCCTCTGAGATTCCTGAATTCTTGACTGAATATCGTGACGTTTTTGAAGAACCTAAGCTTGGTTCATTACCTCCGCACCGGGAGTGCGATTGTGCCATAGATTTGATTCCGGGTAGTAAATACCCTAAGGGTCGTTTATTTAATCTGTCTGTGCCTGAACATGCTGCTATGCGAGAATATATAAAGGAGTCCTTGGAAAAGGGACATATTCGTCCTTCGTCATCTCCCTTAGGAGCCGGTTTTTTCTTTGTGGCTAAGAAAGATGGCTCTTTGAGGCCGTGCATTGATTATCGGCTTTTGAATAAAATCACGGTTAAGTATCAATATCCGTTGCCACTGCTGACTGATTTGTTTGCTCGCATAAAGGGGGCCAAGTGGTTCTCTAAGATAGATCTTCGTGGGGCGTATAATTTGGTGCGAATTAAGCAGGGGGATGAGTGGAAAACCGCATTTAATACGCCCGAGGGCCACTTTGAGTATTTGGTGATGCCTTTTGGTCTTTCAAATGCCCCTTCAGTCTTTCAGTCCTTTATGCATGACATTTTCCGTGATTATTTGGATAAATTTATGATTGTGTATCTGGATGATATTTTGATTTTTTCGGATGACTGGGACTCTCATGTCCAGCAGGTCAGGAGGGTTTTTCAGGTTTTGCGGTCTAATTCCTTGTGTGTGAAGGGTTCTAAGTGCGTTTTTGGGGTTCAGAAGATTTCCTTTTTGGGATATATTTTTTCCCCCTCTTCCATCGAGATGGATCCTGTCAAGGTTCAGGCTATTTGTGATTGGACACAACCCTCTTCTCTTAAGAGTCTTCAGAAATTTTTGGGCTTTGCTAACTTTTATCGTCGATTTATTGCTGGTTTTTCTGATGTTGTTAAACCATTGACTGATTTGACTAAGAAGGGTGCTGATGTTGCTGATTGGTCCCCTGCTGCTGTGGAGGCCTTTCGGGAGCTTAAGCGCCGCTTTTCTTCCGCCCCTGTGTTGCGTCAGCCTGATGTTGCTCTTCCTTTTCAGGTTGAGGTCGACGCTTCTGAAATCGGAGCTGGGGCGGTTTTGTCTCAGAGAAGTTCCGATTGCTCCGTGATGAGACCTTGTGCTTTTTTCTCGCGTAAATTTTCGCCCGCCGAGCGAAATTATGATGTTGGGAATCGGGAGCTTTTGGCCATGAAGTGGGCTTTTGAGGAGTGGCGTCATTGGCTTGAGGGGGCTAGACATCAGGTGGTGGTATTGACTGACCACAAAAACCTAATTTATCTTGAGTCCGCCAGACGCCTGAATCCTAGACAGGCGCGCTGGTCGTTGTTTTTCTCTCGGTTTAATTTTGTGGTGTCCTACCTGCCGGGTTCTAAGAATGTTAAGGCGGATGCCCTTTCTAGGAGTTTTGAGCCTGACTCCCCTGGTAATTCTGAACCTACAGGTATCCTTAAGGATGGAGTGATATTGTCTGCCGTTTCTCCAGACCTGCGGCGGGCCTTGCAGGAGTTTCAGGCGGATAGAGCTGATCGTTGCCCACCTGGTAGACTGTTTGTTCCTGATGATTGGACCAGTAAAGTCATTTCTGAGGTTCATTCTTCTGCGTTGGCAGGTCATCCTGGAATCTTTGGTACCAGGGATTTGGTGGCAAGGTCCTTCTGGTGGCCTTCCCTGTCTCGAGATGTGCGAGGCTTCGTGCAGTCTTGTGACGTTTGTGCTCGGGCCAAGCCTTGTTGTTCTCGGGCTAGTGGATTGTTGTTGCCCTTGCCTATCCCGAAGAGGCCCTGGACGCACATCTCGATGGATTTTATTTCGGATCTTCCTGTTTCTCAGAAGATGTCTGTCATCTGGGTGGTGTGTGATCGTTTCTCTAAGATGGTCCATTTGGTTCCCCTGCCTAAGTTGCCTTCTTCTTCCGAGTTGGTTCCTCTGTTTTTTCAAAATGTGGTCCGTTTGCATGGTATTCCGGAGAATATCGTTTCTGACAGAGGTACCCAATTCGTGTCTAGATTTTGGCGAGCATTCTGTGCTAGGATGGGCATAGATTTGTCTTTCTCGTCTGCTTTCCATCCTCAGACTAATGGCCAGACCGAGCGGACGAATCAGACCTTGGAGACATATTTGAGGTGTTTTGTGTCTGCAGATCAGGATGATTGGGTTGCTTTTTTGCCTTTAGCGGAGTTTGCCCTCAATAATCGGGCCAGCTCTGCCACCTTGGTGTCTCCCTTTTTCTGTAATTCGGGGTTTCATCCTCGATTTTCTTCTGGTCAGGTGGAATCTTCGGATTGTCCTGGAGTGGATGCTGTGGTGGAGAGGTTGCATCAGATTTGGGGGCAGGTAGTGGACAATGTGAAGTTGTCCCAGGAGAAGACTCAGCTTTTTGCCAACCGCCGGCGTCGGGTTGGTCCTCAGCTTTGTGTTGGGGACTTGGTGTGGTTGTCTTCTCGTTTTGTCCCTATGAGGGTTTCTTCTCCCAAGTTTAAGCCTCGGTTCATCGGCCCGTACAAGATATTGGAGATTCTTAACCCTGTGTCCTTCCGTTTGGACCTCCCTGCATCTTTTTCTATTCATAATGTTTTTCATCGGTCATTATTGCGCAGGTATGAGGTACCGGTTGTGCCTTCCGTTGAGCCTCCTGCTCCGGTGTTGGTTGAGGGCGAGTTGGAGTACGTTGTGGAAAAAATCTTGGACTCCCGTGTTTCCAGACGGAAACTCCAGTATCTGGTCAAATGGAAGGGATACGGTCAGGAGGATAATTCTTGGGTGACTGCCTCTGATGTTCATGCCTCCGATTTGGTCCGTGCCTTTCATAGGGCTCATCCTGATCGCCCTGGTGGTTCTGGTGAGGGTTCGGTGCCCCCTCCTTGAGGGGGGGGTACTGTTGTGAAATTGGATTTTGGGCTCCCCCGGTGGCCACTGGTGGAATTGAACTGGTGTGCATCATCCTCTCTGTTCACCTGTTTCCATCAGGATGTGGGAGTCGCTATTTAGCCTTGCTCCTCTGTCACTTCCATGCCGGTCAACATTGTAATCAGAAGCCTTTCTGTGCATGTTCCTGCTGCTAGACAACTCCCAGCTAAGTTGGACTTTAGTCCTTGTTTGTTTTTGCATTTTGTTCCAGTTCACAGCTGTAGTTTCGTTTCTGTGTCTGGAGAGCTCTTGTGATCTGAAATTGCCACTCTGATGTTATGAGTTAATACTAGAGTCTTAAAGTAATTTCAGGATGGTGTTTTGATAGGGTTTTCAGCTGACCATGAAAGTGCCCTTTCTGTCTTCCTGCTATCTAGTAAGCGGACCTCAATTTTGCTAAACCTATTTTCATACTACGTTTGTCATTTCATCTAAAATCACCGCCAATATTTGTGGGGGCCTCTGTCTGCCTTTCGGGGAAATTTCTCTAGAGGTGAGCCAGGACTATATTTTCCTCTGCCAGGATTAGTTAGTCCTCCGGCCGGCGCTGGGCGTCTAGGGATAAAACGCAGGCTACGCTACCCGGCTACTGTTAGTTGTGCGGCAGGTTTAGTTCATGGTCAGTTTAGTTTCCATCCTTCCAAGAGCTAGTTCTTATGTTTGCTGGGCTATGTTCTCTTGCCATTGAGAACCATAACAACGGACCTGTCTAATCTCCATTCTCAGGTCCTCCACCCACTGGGGGATATTGCCTGCGGTGGTGGTTACCTCCCCGCTCTGCACCCTTCCCACCAGCCCTGTCACTTCCGGTTCTTGTTCTCACACACACGCCTCACTGCCAACCTCAGAGAAAGTCATGTCTGGCTTTACTCGCATGCGCTCTCGCAGTGCCTGTTTCATCATTGCGTCACGCAGTCCTGTCACTAGCTGATCTCTGAGCACCACATCAACTGACCCAACCCCTACACCGTCCTTTCTGTTGTGAATTCCGTTCTCGGGCTCCCTCCTGTGGTCGTGAATGGTACTTTGTTGAGTTCTGTTCGTGGGCTCCCTCTGGTGGCTTTGAGTGATACTGCTGGTCTTTAGCTGGGCTCCAGCTGCCTCGTTTTCTGCAGTGCTGG
Organism: Ranitomeya variabilis; assembly: GCF_051348905.1. Classification (NCBI taxonomy): domain Eukaryota; kingdom Metazoa; phylum Chordata; class Amphibia; order Anura; family Dendrobatidae; genus Ranitomeya; species Ranitomeya variabilis. The sequence goes on along the minus strand of NC_135233.1, from coordinate 47,661,129 downwards.
TTGCCTATTTAACTCCACCTAGATCTTTACTTGTTGCCAGCTGTCATTGTATTCAGTATTGGTTCAGTTCTCTCTGGGACTTCTTGTGTGACTTGTCTCCTCCTGGAGAAGCTAAGTTCATGCTAGTTCATTTTTGCTCATTGCTTTTGGAAAATGTATCTCAGTATATGATAAGTTCAGTCCAGCTTGCTTATATGCTATTTTCTTGCTAGCTGGAAGCTCTGGGGAGCAGAGTTGTGCCCCTCACATTGTGAGTCGGTGTGAGGGTCTTTTGTACTCTCTGCATGGATATTTTGTAGTATTTAATACTGACCGCACAGTTCCCTTGCTATCTTCATACTATTTAGTACTAGTGGGCCTCTTTTGCTAAAACCTGTTTTCATTCCTATGTTTGTATTTTCCTCTTAACTCACTGTCATTATTTGTGGGGGGCTGACTTTACTTTGGGGAAATTTCTCTGAGGCAAGTGAGGCTTTTGTTTCTCTCTAGGGGTAGCTAGCTCTCAGGCTGTGAAGAGGCATCTAGGGAGAGTTAGGTCCGCTCCATGGCTGCCTATAGTGTGTGTGATAGGATCAGGTTTGCGGTCAGTAAAGTTCCCACGTCCCCAGAGCTTGTCCTATATTTCTGGTTTACCTATCAGGTCATTCCAAGTGTTCCTAACCACCAGCACCATAACACCTTTCGTCTGATAGCAGTGTGAAGCTCTTGTAGGTCGTTCATGAATTGGGTCACGGTCTCCCCCTCCCGTTGTACCCGGTGAAACAGTCGCATGCGGAGTTCCCATACGTCAGTGGGGTCCCCATGCGTCTCCTCAAGTATGCGCAGCACTTTGTCCAGGGTATCTCTCTCCCAGGGGGACCTATGCATGACAGAATCCCACGCCACCCCCTCCAGGGCCATCAATGCAATTTCTGCCTCTAGGGCTGGGGTCATGGGATGCATCCGCATCATTCCTCGGATATGCTCTATCCAACTCCACAGCATTACATTGTTCCCAGTGAACCTTGGCAACTTATCCAACATGGCTCCCAGGGAAATGCTAGACCTGGGAACTTCCCCAGCTGTTTGATCTGCCCTGTCCACGCTACCATGTGACATCCTGCCGACTACGCCAAATGTAATAGTATGCAGGTACTGAGTATGTCACCATGGAACAGTCTCTTTGCAAAGCTCTTTCTTGTAAAACCAGTAGAGAGCACCTTATCAGTCTGATGAGGACTTGCTTGAAGGGTCGTCTTCTCCAATGTAGGCGCCGAGAAACAGCGGCACTTGTTGTCCCTCTGTTGTCCATGGGCTGAGTAGTCTCTAGGAGCCTGCTGCCTGGGGTTTCGGGAGTTAATGTGGCTTGCACAGGCTCTGAGTCTTTAGCTTTTACAGCACAGCCAGGAATCAGGGGCTCTGCACTGTTAAGTCTCTGTACCAGGAATCAGGGGCTCTGCACTGTTAAGTCACTGTACCAGGAATCACAGTCTCTGTACTGATACCGCGGGGACCAGGGGGTCGAAGTCTGCATGGGCCAATGTCTCTATACAGGTCTCAAAGTGCCCCTCTCCAGTCACAGCAGAGTCCGCTTTCATGTACTCACAAGATGCAGTCTTTCTGGGCAATCTCCCTCTATTTGTCCTCAGACCGGGAGCTCTCTCTCCCCCGGAGTGCAGCTGCACCCTGCTCTGACCGCTGCTCACGCTGCTCTGTCCCCTGCACGCATGCCTTTCCCGCTGTCTGCCCGCTTCCTTCCTGTCCCAGTCTCTAAGTCTGCCCCTTGGGGAACCTGCAGCACAGCTCAATGGTTCCAGGCACAGAGCCGAGAAGGTAACTGCCCCCAGACTCTTCTTGTGTTTTACCTCCTTACATTGTCACCTAGTAAATAGGATCAGAAGCTCCCCCTGGTGGCCTGGAGTATGAAATGTGTTGAATGTTTGTGATACCTGGATGCAGTTATCCTTCTTTGCCTCCAAATGTAGCATCACTCTCCCCAGGAGGAAAGCAATACCACTGTGACGACCAGGACCCTGGGGCGCCACACTCCCCCCTGTTAAATCCAGCACTCCCGGACTGGGAAAAGAAGAACAACAATACATGTTAGCAAAAAGACATACAATTTTTAAAATGCTATAAATTTATGGGAGGTGAGGACACTTGAACATTGCATGAACTATTTACATTGTATGCGTACTTTAATAAAACAATATAACTATGAAATACGATTATCCACTACGGGTATACTATCTTAGAACTTCTAGTGCAGAATAATCATTTACGCTTTATTCAAGTATAGAACTGTCTATCAACCTCCACGGGCTCACTATATTTTCTTTGGTTTATTTAAAAGTGCATCAGAATATCAGCTACACACTATCGGCTATATAAAACACAACTCTATTTGAATTCAATTCTCAAGTTTATCTACTATATTAGCTCTACAATTTATCAACTTTCTTTCTTGCAACATATAAGTCTAACTGGCAAAGGGCAACACTTCCACATTCCCTTTAAGAGTTCAAACAATATTCAAGTCTTTTTCTTTTAATAATGAGGTAGTGCAATGAGTATTCAAGTCAAACATTAACGTTGTAACAGCAGAAACAATGTGAGCGACCCGTCATTAACCCCCATCGTTGGTCTTTGGCGGGCTACAAGGAGTGTATCCAGACCTGGAATCCTGCTGCGCCAGACAGGTTTTTCTTCAGGTCTCTGGAAAACAAAGCAGTTCTCACAACAATGTTAGAAGCAGTCTCTTGTCTTTAAAAGCTTCTTTTGTAAAACCAGTAGGAAGCACCTTTAAGAAGGTGCAAACTATTTACAAGTGAAAGTTTTTGAGCTATTCACTGTCCATGACTCCAGTGTCTTCAAATAAGAAGTCACAGGGGACCCCTTTTAGAAGAAACCCTGGTAGGGTTTGTGAACTTTTAACGGTAGCAGCAAAGAGTTAATGGTTAACTAAATACAGTCATTTTTCAGATTTTCTTTGTTCTATTATAGCAGTAGCCAAGGTACCAGTCGGTATCGAACACATCCTGGGCCGGAAAGATTTGTATCCAGATCTTCATCTGATGCTATATCAACATCATGGGTTTGTCTCTCATGTATGGTCAAGTCATGGGCTGCTATCAAAGTTTGTGTGGCTTGAGTACGTATATCAGCTAGTGCCATTGCCACAGCAGTTGCCGGTAAGGGTCTGAGGGGTTGCTGACTTTGCAGCTGGGGCAGGAGCAGTCGCTGGAGCGGGGTCGGTCACATGGGCAGGGTCATTCCTCATACCTGCTTCAGATGCGGTCCCACCGGTGCCGGTCTGCTCCGCCTCCGCTGGGGTCTGGAACGCTGGTAGCAGGGCCTTGTGCTGCAACGTTGTCATCCCTGTTTGCAGCATCTCGCTTTCCGGCAGGGCCTTGCTTTCTGGCTTCGGAGTGCCGGAACTTCTTTCTTGCTCCGGACCAGACGAGGCTGCCGACAGACGTCTGGTGAGGCTCCCAATGAAGGTCTTCTTCTACACGGCCAAAGCTTCCAGCTACTGGCACACGAGCTGACAGGTGCGTTCTTCCTTTTCTTTCCGCAGGAGGTCCAGATTCATCGTCGGCGAAGGGTGCAGTTCTTGCAGGCCCTGGCTGGGAGAGTCCTCTTGCTCCATCCCATGCTCCGGGTCCGCTCACCTCCCTCCGCCTTCTTGATTCCCAGTTCTTCCTCCTTCCTCACATCACAGTGCTGGCAGGGGGCGGGCATGTTCTTCGCGCCGTTCTGCTGCACCCACCCACGATGGCACGCCCTTCTCCAGCGCTCCTCGTGGCGCTATAATGGTGGCGATTTTGGCTGCAATTTTAGCGATCTTTTGCAATACACAGTCTCACAATAAAGTACAGTTCAGGCACAGTTCTGCACAGTATTCTAGGCGCACATGACCCGATTTTCAAGGTCAGTCCATCCTGTTCGTAACGCCAAGTTGGAGCACCCCGTCAGGGCAAGGGGTTACTCGGTACCGGGTCCTGCGGTTCACAGGGAGAAGTCATTGTGGCTGACCCGGTCCGTGGCCCTGGGACGTCCGTATAAAAGGGAAAGGTCTTTAAAGGGATAAAGTTTATGTTCATGACGCCACCTGTGGTATTCGGTCAGGGTGATCGATGCTGCTTTAAGGGGTCCTCTGGGGTGATGTTATGGCAGCTAGATGGTATACCTTCCCACAGGTGAAGTATATCCCCACGGCTTCCCAGTATGTAGATGGTGAATGGCGCAGTGAAAGACGAGGACACAAGGTTGCAGTCTCTTTACCTTTACTGAAGACTTCAGCATCCACAGTCCAGGGCACCAGACCACAGGGCAGGCAGATTCCGGCCTGTTCAGAGGCAAGTCCAGAGTCCCCTTGTCCAGGTGGAAATCAATAGCCTTCCCTTGCACTGTAGTGGTGTAGTCCCTTACTGCATAAGCTTCAAATAAGGTCCTCACAGATGTAGTGTCTCTCTCTGTGTCCCCAGTAGTCAGATAGGACAAAACCCATATGACTGGTGGCTTGAGGCTGTTTATAGGGACTCTAGCATGCCCCAGCATCTGAGGGGTACCACCGTGCCTCCTGGGTGTAGGTGCGGACAGGTAACATGCAATTAGCTGTCCTGCCGGTCTTTGAAGTAAGGCATAGAGGTCCTTACTACCTTGGTGTTCCTTCTACCAGTGTTCTGCGCCTCAGAAGGAGGCAGCCTGTTTGGGGCTGGTCCCCTTCTGGTATCTTCTCCTTTGCTTTGCCTTCCTTCACGCTCGCTGCAATACAATTCTGCCTTCAAAATGTCTTTCTGGGAGCTGCAGCTCTGAGGGCATGCACAGCTCCGTGGACCCTCTGTCCTCCTCAGATGGCTGTCTGGAACTAACTAACTTTCCCTACAGACTACCAGTTATATATATCTATGGGGAGTCACCTAGTAAATAGGATCAGAAGCTGCCCCTGGTGGCCTGTAGTATGCAATGTGTTGCATGTTTGTGATACCTGGATGCAGTTATCCGTCTTTGCCTCCAAACGTAGCATCACTGTCCCCGGGTGGAAAGCAGTACCACTGTGACGACCAGGACCCTGGGGCGCCACATAAGCATAGGTTGAAATGCACAGGGCTGGCACCAACAGCTGGCAAACTTAAAGGGACCTGTCACCCCCCCAGGGCCTATTAAAGTAAAAGAGCCACCTTCAGCAGCACTAAGGCTGCATTCTGTGAAGGTGGCTCTTATGTTTATTATCCCTAGGAACGCTGAAATAATTACTTTTATAAATTTCCCACCATACCTCTATTGAGTCAGGGAGGTATGTTTTCTCCCCCTGACTCAACCGCCTCGTAGCCGTCGATCATCCCCCTCTGTCCTCCGGGCGCTGCCTCCTTTGTCGTGGTGTCACTGGCACCTTCGTGTAGCGGAGGCCCCAGATTCCGCCCCGCAGTGCGTTATGATGTATTCACACTGCGGGGCTGGGAATCTTGTGCCTGCGCAGTGGAGCGTGTCACTGTGCTCCATTGAAGATAGTGCCGATGTCTCGTGAGATTTGCGAACTGTATTACGCAGCTGTCTCTTAAATCTGATTACTGCAAGCAGAGCTATGTCCGATTGCAGCGGTTTAACCACTTTAATTCTGTCAATCATGATAAAGGATGGTCTGCATAGGTCCTGCAAAATAAGCTAATAACAAAGTAGAAAACTCACTTAAAGGGAACCTGTCACAGTGTACATGCAGTCCGATCTGTGAATAGCACTGTAAAGAGGAGAGGCTGAGCAAAAATGTGTTTGTAGGAAAAGATTCAATATCATTTGTATTTATTGAAATCCCTGGGTTTTGTATCAATATGGGTCCAGTGGGCAGTCCTAATAGTGATTGACAGTTATCTCTGTATGCACAGTCAAGCAAGGACATGTTACGCTTGTGTAGCACTAGCAACTCATTAGGGAAATTAGGTAACAAATTAAAAACTGCAACTGACCCTGTCGGTTTCTTCTACAGACTAGAGATCCTGACCAGCAGTTCTTAATGTTTCCAGCTTAAGCAGAGATAGCCCTAAACACAGACTAGAAAATGGTGGCTGGAACCTAAAGTGCCTGAAAGGCCATTGAGCACTTGACGTTCCTCCTAAAGAACTGGAGTGCAGTGCAAAGTGTCAATTACCTGCAAAGGGGAAAGTGTGCTGAAAAAAGGAAAGATCCCAGAGGGAGTAAAGTAAAGTGTACGGACTGTTAGATTATATGCCACCTACTTCCTAACATCAAACAGAAGGTAAATACAAAGTAAAGAATAGAAACAACAAAGAGATAAACTCCACCTTAAATTTCTCTGACTGTTTCTAACTTACAGCAGAATGGCTGAACATTAAAATGAAAACTATCACCAACAGAAAATGCCAGCTCTGGGAAAGAAAATAAAGCCGCACCTGAAAGATGATAGGACAGACAAATTAAAACACCTGTGTTATGCTAAACAGACTGCAGTCAGAATAGTGTAACCAAAACACCTAGAGAAAAGGTATGTCCGTTAAGACTTGGCAGAAATAAAAGCCAACCACAAAGCAGAAGCTAAAGGTTTGAACCCAGAAGCGTAACAGGAAGACTGTCAATCACTAAGTAGGAGCGCCTACTAGACTCAAATGCTTTCAAACACCAAGGATTTCAATTAATAAGATATGTTTTACTGAAAAATTTTCCCACAAAAATGTGCATCACCCTGATAAGCTCCTCCTGCTCTACAACATCTGACTATCAAGATCAGATACCATTATCAACATGTCAGATTACCTTTAGCGGGATTTGTGAGATGAATCTGTGGCAATATAAAATCCTATCAAGCTCCCTCTGGGAATGAGGAGAAGTGTCTGCGGGGCAGCTCCCCTCTGATGTCTCCCTGCCCAGCTGGACTTGTTTAACTTGTCTTTCCTAATTTCATAAAAAGAAAGACCGGTCAAACAACCGATTCTACTGGAGGGAGTTTCTACTCCCTCTGCCCGGTTTGTTTTTAAAACTATATTTTCTCTAAAATGCCATATGCAGCGCCCCAGGGTCCTGGTCGTTGCGGTAATATCTGTAATAATTATAGGGGATAACTCAGGAGACTCTTTGCGTGGAACAAGACAACTACAGGACACAGTTTTATAAGTGGTAAAGTCTATATTATCACACGGTGATTCAAACAGGTGCAGAGAGAAACTCAAGTCCACAGCACTTGGTGTAAATATTAAATGCAGCTTAGCAGTCTATAGGAAACTTCAGAGGAAAATGCAATCAAGCAGAAAGTCTATGAAGCACAGTTATTCTTGAGGATACTTGACACGAATAAATCCTTGTCTTAGTCCAAACACAGATAGATAAGCTTATAAGGCAGTTCAAATCATATCTTAGCTCAACCAGGGAGGCCTGGTTAATAGTCTCAGGTTTTTGCAGAGCAGCAACAGCTTACATGTCCAGCAAATGCAGATGGAAGTAAACACGAGCAGCAGATGAAGGAGGATTACTGGAAACTGGTGTATGCAGCAGGAACTCAGAGCAGAGTAGCAGGATCACCACACAGGTTCACAGGAGCAGGTATATAGCCAGGGAGTAATCAGAGGTCAGGAGCTGGATGCAAGGCAGAATACTCTAGCACAGACTGAAGGCTGGGGTGGAGTTTTATAGCAGGAAGACACAGTGCACATGAGACCAAAGACGCCATCTTGGAAAAGGGCAGTAATGCACAAAAGGTAATAAAAATGTTCAGAGTCCTGACATTACGCCCTCCTTATAAGCGGCCTCAGGATGATCCTGGACCTGGTTTCTCAGGGAATCTCTGATGAAAACAAGAAATCTTCTGTTGGGCATTGATGTTTTCCACAGGTTCCCAAGAGTGTTCCTCAGAGGGATATCCCTGCCTTCTTATCAGATATTGGAGCCGATTCCTGCGAATCCTGGAATCAATAATTTCCTCCACCACAAATTGTTCTTGCCCATCAATCACCACAGGCTGCGGAGGTGGCACAACACATCCCTGGAAGGTATTAGGAGATACAGGCTTTAGTGAAGATACATAAAAAACTGGGTGTACCTTCATAGTCCTAGGCAGCTTCAGCCGGTAGGCCACAGAACTCACAATACCTTTGATCTTGAAAGGGCCAATGAATTTCTGTCCAAGTTTTTGTGAAGGAACGTTTAACTTCAGATACTTAGTTGCTAACCACACGGAATCTCCTACCGCTGCTAGCACCTTGTTAGGCTGCTTGGGACAGTTGATTAAAAAGTGGTCAGACTGGCCGCAGTAGAAACATAGACTTTCACGAAGGCGATGCTCCCGGCGCTCATTAATCTTGCGCCTCTGAACGGAATCAATTTGCATGGGCACCTCCTCCACCTCCCGAGAGGTTTTGCCTGCAGGCTCTTTGGAAGGAAGGGAAAAGTTAGAAATACGGTTATATGCAGCAAATTTCTCCTGCCTACGCTCAGTAAGGCGAATGTCTATGGGCACACAATGCTGTATAAATGTCTCTAGCTCTTGTGGTGACTCAGAGCAAGCTAGTTCATCTTTTACAATACTAGACTGACCCCTTTTAAAAATAGGCAATTGTGCATAACTGTCCCAATTGGTATCTACCGCTAATCTCCTGAATTCAGTGGCATACTCAATAACAGAATGTTTAGCTTGGCGTAAAGACAATAAAGCAGATTCAGTAGTTGCACGGCGATTAGGGTCATCAAACATTAATGCCATAGCGGCGAAGAAATCATCCAAGTTATTTAACCGTGGGTCACGAGACTCAATTATCGGATTCGCCCAGGCGAGCGCTCGTGAGGTCAGTAGCATTATTGCACACAATACTTTGGATCTATCAGTAGGAAAATGGTCAGCATGCACATCAAAATATAGCATACATTGATTCACAAAGCCACGAAATTTGTCGCGATCACCATTAAATCTGAATGGGGGCAACTTAGGTGGGCTAGCTGGTGGCAGTTGCCCAGAGGGTAAAATCACTTGTGCAGCTATTTGCGTGCTTATGTCCTGAAAAGCCCATCCATACTGAGACTCTATGCCAGCAAGTTTGTTTTCCTGGGGTGCCATGCGGTTGCTTAAGTCCTGCAAAGTTTGTCCAAACACTTGTTGATTGTGTTCAAAGCTTCCAAACTTCTTTTGCAGACCTTCCACTTCTTTCTGAAAATCATATAGAAAGCACCCACAAATACCAATTATAATAAAAGTTACAAAATGTATTTAGTATATTAAAAAGTAAAAAACCAAAATAAACAAAAAGGGATGTGACAAGGTAATGCCAGAAGCAGGTGGCACCACAACCAGAGACAGGTACATTCAGGTATATACTAAAGATACAATATGTTTGCTCAAAACTAATTCAAACCCATGTTTGTGCAGAGAGACACATAGACACCAAGTGGATCAAGGAGGCTGTATACCACCCTTGAAATACGAGCAAAGAAAAAGGTCAGACAAAATGACCAAGTAGTAAACGTAGATTACCTGAATGGACACTGGAGCTCTGAGGTGCCACCGTCCTCAACGCGCGTTTCGGCGCTTAAGCCTTCTTCCGGGGGATTCCACTTCTTTCTGCAGTGATCTAATTATGGAAAAAACTGCTCTAATCTGCTTTCTGCAGTCATTGTTCCAGCAGTCTCCTTTTTTTTTTTTAGGGCTAGAGTATCCTGTAATAATTATAGGGGATAACTCAGGAGACTCTTTGCGTGGAACAAGACAACTACAGGACACAGTTTTATAAGTGGTAAAGTCTATATTATCGCACGGTGATTCAAACAGGTGCAGAGACAAACTCAAGTCCATAACACTTGGTGTAAATATTAAATGCAGCTTAGCAGTCTATAGGAAACTTCAGAGGAAAATGCAATCAAGCAGAAAGTCTATGAAGCACAGTTATTCTTGAGGATACTTGACACGAATAAATCCTTGTCTTAGTCCAAACACAGATAGATAAGCTTATAAGGCAGTTTAAATCATATCTTAGCTCAACCAGGGAGGCCTGGTTAATAGTCTCAGGTTTTTGCAGAGCAGCAACAGCTTACATGTCCAGCAAATGCAGATGGAAGTAAACATGAGCAGCAGATGAAGGAGGATTACTGGAAACTGGTGTATGCAGCAGGAACTCAGAGCAGAGTAGCAGGATCACCACACAGGTTCACAGGAGCAGGTATATAGCCAGGGAGTAATCAGAGGTCAGGAGCTGGATGCAAGGCAGAATACTCTAGCACAGACTGAAGGCTGGGGTGGAGTTTTATAGCAGGAAGACACAGTGCACATGAGACCAAAGACGCCATCTTGGAAAAGGGCAGTAATGCACAAAAGGTAATAAAAATGTTCAGAGTCCTGACAATATCGTTCTCCTCTAGGGGGCAGTGATGTTACGTTTGGAGGCAGTAAAGGAGATCTCTTTACCAGGTATCATAAACATACAACACATTTCATATTCCAGTCCACCAGGGGGAGCTATGCTTCTATTTATTAGGGCACTCTTCACACTTAGGTAAAACTGGTGGCCTGGAGAGGAAGTTAGGCAGATGCTGTCTGAGCTTTGCTCAGGTAGTTGGTCCCTGACAGGGGTGGGAGCCTGTCAGAGGCCTAGACAGAAGGTCACGGAGCTGCGCCTGCCCCACGTGTGGCAGTTCCTAAGAAGGGACACGAAAGTGAACTGAATTGTAGAGAGGGTGAGAAAAGAAGTCATAGCAAAGGAGTGGATACCAGAAGGAGTTCTGCCCTGCACAGGCTGCCTCCTTCTGAGGCGCAGGATCCCGGTAGCCGGAACACCGAGGGAGCAACGATCCTTTATACCTTGCTCTAGAGACCGGCAGGACAGCTAATTTCACGACACTGATCCGCCCCATACCCAGGAGGCAAGGTGGCACCCACGAGAGGCCGGGGCATGATAGAGTCCCTGTAAAAAGCCTCAAGCCACCGGTCATACGGGTTGTCCTATCCATCTGGGGGACAGAGAGAGAGACTTAACATCTAGAAAATCTACAACATCTGTGAGGACCTTATGAGAGGCTCAGCAATAAGGTACTACAACACTAAGGCGCTAGAGGAAGGCTACTGATTTCCACCTGGATAAGGGGACTCTGGATTTGCCTCCAAACCGGCAGGGCTGCCTGCCCTGTGATCTGTGCTCTGGACTGTGGATGTTGAAGCCTTTAGTAAAAAGGTAAAGAGACTGCAACCTTGTGTCCTCGTTCTTCACTGCGCCTCTCACCATCAACCATCTACACACTGGGAAACCTTGGGGTTACACTTCACCTGTGGGAAGGTATACCATCTAGCTGCAATAACATCACCCCAGCGGACCCCTTAAAGCAGCATGAGCATATCCCTTTAAATACCTTTTCCTCCTTTTACACAGACGTCCCTAGGGCCACGGACCGGGTCAGCCACTGTGACATCCCCCTGCGAACCGAAGGACCCGGTACCGAGTACCCCACTGCCCTAGACGGGGCGATCCACCATACAGTTAGACATTCGTTTCTGTGGTGAAGGAGCCTGTCCAGATTTCATGCTGCTCTTAGTTCAAGCAGCCAGAAAGATATCAGGTTCCCTTCAAGTCACGAACGTAGAATAGAAGCCCCAGGATCTCTAGTTTTGAGTTCTCGATGGCGTGTTTGAGAAAATCTCTGCTTATTTTCTCAATGTTTTTCACGTTACTTTTACTTGACACCTAATTCCTGATATTAAGACTTAGCCAACAACCCACAGATCTACATTAGAGGCATCATTCATTTCTCCTTTTAGCAGCTCATTCTACCACAATACACATATTATTTTGACTCAATGACTAGTGGGTTTCCAGTAACTGTAAAGAGCATCCTCCGACAATGAGTAGATACGTAGAGTGCATCACAACATTTCCTATTTACTGTACTATGCATAGGTGAAATGCAGACTTTCCACGTATAGATTATTTCTGGCTAAGATACCACACATTATCTGTAACCTCAATGTTCTGTGACTTTGTATGTCAATGCTTGTATCTGTTACTCCAAGACCATTGCATTCATTGTAATAATGCATGTATCTTATTGAGATCCAAAAAGTTCACAATAATCCTACACTCTTATTAACTCAAAAAGAATCAGGTAAAACTATTTAGAAGAGAGGCACTAATCGATTCATAACTGATCAAATTTGATACAGATTTTTTGCCACCATTTTGCTGGATCCTGAAGGCCACAAATAGGTTTAAATAAAAAAAAAAATCTTATATTCACCTCTCCCAATGTTTTTTCTGCTGCCATCAGTCTTCCGATTGGCTCATCTGTCTTCCTTCTCCTCTGCTAATCTTCACTAGGCTCCATGTGATCACGTGGGTGTGATGCATGGTAAATTAATCTCATAGGGCTTGTGCACATGACCGATTATCTCAATTGAGTGCTATCTGTGGTTTTCAAGGATAGCGCTCGTACCAATGATATTCTATGGAGCTCTGCACATGTCCAAATTTTTCCTCCGACTTAGTGGCCAAGAGAAAAAGTCAGAGACTTTTTTTCGAAAAAAAATTAATGCTACTCTGCTCAAACTCTGATCAATCTGACTGTTTTTCTCTGATGTAGAGAAGATGGTAGTGTCATCCGACCCTGCAAATTTGGTGTCTAGTGAAGAACGGCAGTGTCAAAGGCCTGGAAAAAAAAAGGAAGGTGCCAAATAGAAGGCAAAAGACAGATAAAAGAAGGTAGAGAAGCCTATCTCAGGATTGTTGACAATGGGAGAGTTTTGGGTGGCCCATAGAAAGATGAGTGAAACAGTTTTTAATAACGATCGGTGGCTCAGTGGTTAACACTGTAACCATACAGCGCTGGGTTCTTGGGTTTGGAACCCACCAAGGACAACATCTGCAAGTACTTGTGCATGTTTTTACTGTGTTTGCATGGCTTTCCTCCCATGCTCCAAAGACATACTGATAGGGATTTTAGATTGTGAACTCCAATTTGGATAGTGGTGATAATGTATGTAAAGTGACTGTGAAATTAATGGCGCTATACAAGTAATTAAAATAAATAAGTACATTTGCTCCTCTCTTCCCATTAAGCCACAGCAAATGCCCAGTACATTTCCACATCTTTATTCATTGTTCCTCATTTACTAACATGCTTACACTCGTTTTTAAAAGGCTAATCTAAATATGCAATACAATTGTACAATTACTCATTTTGAAAAGTGACATGAATAGCTGGAGGTATAGGTATTGCTGTGAATGCCAACTCTACCGAAAAGTCCCGGAAGCTCCTGGAATAAAGGGAGTTCTCCTGGATTCTTGAAAGGTTTGGTAAATCTCCCACGGATACAAAACCTCTTAAGTAAAGAAGTAGTTCTGGAAGATTGCGGTGCTCCATCATGAGGCTGAATGCTAACATCCAAGTTCACATTCAGGGGACATAAGAGATCATGGACAGGTGTGGCCTTTATAAATGGGTGGCCATAGGTGAACTTGCTTGGTTCTTTATGTAACTTTCATGGAATAGAGTTGTTTCCCTGTGTAGCCAGACACCTGTTCATTTTGTGGCATCATTGACTGTTGTAATGGAGATCAGATTATTCCATTGCTCCTTATCTGTAGGAATCCACAGGTGGGAGTCCCATATATCTAAAATGGGTAAACCACTTTTGGCCCAAGTCTTGTCCCTTTAAATGAACCACAACCTAAAGTAACGTACTTAGATAGCTGAACTCTCAAAATTGTATATATTAATATATTAATATACTTTATTGATCATGACTGGCCATTAAGGTTAAAATTTTATTCTTAGAAAATAATGTTGCATGAACCATCTACCGAAATACACCGTACAGTCACGTCATATGCCGTCTCCCTGACTTTGATGGTCAGGAAGTGAGCCTACATCTTTCCGAGCAGATGATGGCTGTGATATACAGCCATCATCTGCCTCTAACAGCTGCATATTGAAAAATGGTTCCTGGGACACTTCGGAGCAATTGTCTGACCACTTTTTGTTACACTTTATCGCTATTTCTGGATTTTTTTTAATAAACAGAGTACACTACTCAGTATAATTGATATCTTGATTTTATTCTGCAGGTTAATATTATAGTTACGATTCCAAATTTCTTTTTAATTATAACTTATTTTGGTTGTCACTTCTTGAGAACTACAATTTTTGCAGAACAAACTGATGTTTTCATTGGTGGATTTTGGGGTACATAGGATTTTTTGATTACTTTTCATTTAATTTTTTTTTTGTGCGGTAGGATAGACAAAAAAAAACAGCAATTCTGCCATTTTTTGTACTTTTTTCATGTTGTTCACTGTATTGTCTAAGTATTGATATAGTTTTATAATATGGGTTGTAGCGATCATGATGTATCGGGAGCTCAGCTCTACATTACAGTCAGTTCCCGATACAGATGGCGTCGGCACAACTTCTGTGACTGATATTTTGATCTCAACAGGTATATTTTCATAGACAATGAGTGAAGTGGTGGTGAGCATGTCCAGCCACTGCTCCATTCAGATGGGACTTTTCAGAGCCCCATTCTTGGGATTGGTGGGAGCCCCAGTGATCAGACCCCTCCGATCAGCAATTTATCACGTATCCCATAGATGGGAATGGCTTTTTAAGAGGTTGTACAGATTGTGAAAAACATGTTTTTATACTTCTGCTTCATTCACTTTAATAAAGTCTTGCCACAATACCAGTCATGGGCTATTCCCAGGGGTGGTGTTTCTGGAAGATGGCAGCCATGCTTTTCTAATCCAATACAACCCCAGTAAATGTAAGTACAGCTGATGGCATAATGTGTACATGAGAGGTTAAACAAGACTGCAGAAATGTCACCATATGATATGTGTTGACAATTGCGAACCCATGCCAATGAGCTCATGTGAGGTGACGCTATCTATTTGCTTAAAATGTTTGCAAAGTATGGTATGTGATCATAGTCAACACCAGCATGTTCTCAGTAACCTACACGTTACCGGGACTTAAGTCATTCTTGGACCAAGATTGAGTCGAAGGGAATAAAATTTTTGTTTGCAAAACCGTCACGTGGGATGCTCAGATATTATCTAACACAAAGTCAACATATATTATTAAAAACTCTGAGAAGTAGTGCCACGTCTACACATTTTATGATCTCTGAAAACATTTTTGGAAAAACACCAGGGCTTTGTGAGAAGTTGTGGAAGAATTACTCAGAGTATAGAAGAAGTGAAATATCCAATCATCAGAACACGGATATAGAGAAAAACAGAAATGGACTATTAGGCTAAGTTCACACTGGGCGTTTTTCTGATGTGTTATTCTACACTCATTTTCAGCTGCATTTTACAGTATTAGCAATGTCTATGAGATTTCAGAAATCTCATGCACACACATTGTTTTTTTTTGTCGTCAGTATTTTGTGCTTCGCATAGATTGGACATAGAGCATGTCACTTCTTTCAGCGTTTTTCACCGATTTACTCGAATGGGTGGTGAACAAACGCTGAAAAAATGCAGCAAAAACGCAAATATATTTTTTGCAGTGTTTTTGGTGCCAAAACCTCATTCTTTGGAAAAATACTTATTTTTCAATACTAAACTTTATCAGCATGCACAAGAGGCAAATCTAGCATGCCAAAACCACCACAAAAAAACAGATCAAAAACAACTCGAAAAACGCGAGAAAAGCCAAGGAAAACATGCTTTTTTTCTGCAGTTTCTTTCCTGCTAAGAGATCAGGTTTTGCTGCAGAAAAAAAACACAAAAAAAATGCTTAGTGTAAACTTATCCTTATAGGACGTATGCACAAAATTGTTACACAGATCTTTGCGGTATGGACTCCAAGATGGCGCTCACTGGGTCATAATATAACTCCAAAATTATTATTAAATTATTATTAATTAGATGGTGGCCCGATTCTAACGCATCAGGTATTCTAGCATATGTATGTATGTATGTATGTATATAGCAGCCACATAGAATATAGCACAGGCCACGAAGTATATAGGAGCCATGTAGTTTATAGCAGACACGCAGTATATAACACAGCCACGTAGTATATAACACAGCCCACGTAATATATAGCACAGCCCACGCAGTATATAACAGCCCACGCAGTATATAACACAGCCCACACAGTATATAGCACAGCCCACGCAGTATATAACACAGGCCATGCAGTATATAACAGTGGCCACGCAGTATGTAACACAGCCCACACAGTATATAACACAGCCCACGCAGTATATAACACTGCCCACATAGTATATAACACTGCCCACATAGTATATAACACAGCCCACGCAGTATATAACACTGCCCATGTAGTATATAGCAGCCACACAGTATATAATACAGGTCACGCAGTATATAACAGTGGCCACGCAGTATGTAACCCAGCCCACGCAGTATATACACAGCCCATGCAGTATATAACACTGCCCACGTAGTATATAACACAGCCCACACAGTATGTAACACAGCCCACTTAGTATATAACACAGGCCACGTAGTATATAACACTGCCCATGTAGTATATAGCAGCCACGCAGTATATAACACAGCCCACGTAATATATAGCACAGCCCACACAGTATATAACACTGCCCACGTAGTATATAGCAGCCATGCAGTATATAACGCAGGCCATGCAGTATATAACAGTGGCTACGCAGTATGTAACACAGCCCACGTAGTATATTACACTGCGCACGTAGTATATAACACTGCCCACGTAGTATATAATACTGCCCACGTAGTATATAATACTGCCCACCAGGGGCGTAACTACCGCGGTCGCAGCGGTCGCCATTGCGACCGGGCCCCGCAGGTCAGGGGCCCCGGGCCGGCAGGTCTGAGCAGGGCCAGGCTGGCCATCGGGCACTTCTGGCAAATGCCAGAAGAGCCGATGCCAGTAGTGGGCCGCTGCACTGTTCCTCCCCCGGAACCCCCCCCAGTGCCGCCGCCGCCGCCGCATTTAACTATACCGGCGTCTATGACACCGGTATAGTTCAATGCAATGATGGGAGGAGAGAGCGTCACCTGACGCTTCCTCTCCCATCATTCCCCGCTCTGCCTCTGACAGTACACTGCGGGTGCGCGATGACGTCATATCATCGCGCACCTGCAGTGTCCTGGGCAGACTTCAGCCGCCAGGAGCAGCGCGGGCAAAAGGAAAGGTGAGGAGAGTTTTTTTTTTTTTTTTCTTTTTAACCGGACTGTGGGGCCATTATCGGGGGGGGGGGGGGGGATGAGATGAGATGTGGGCTGTGCTCTATATATCCCTGTGCGGGCTCTGCTGTATATACCCCTGTGGGGACTCTGCTGTATATATCCCTGTGCGGGCTCTGCTGTATATATCCCTGTGCGGGCTCTGCTGTATATACCACTGTGTGGGCTCTGCTGTATATACCACTGTGCGGGCTCTGCTGTATATACCACTGTGCGGGCTGTGCTCTATATACCACTGTGCGGGCTGTGCTGTATATACCACTGTGCGGGCTCTGCTGTATATACCACTGTGCGGGCTCTGCTGTATATACCACTGTGCGGGCTGTGCTGGATATACCACTGTGCGGTCTGTGCTGGATATACCACTGTGCGGTCTGTGCTGGATATACCACTGTGCGGTCTGTGCTGGATATACCACTGTGCGGGCTGTGCTGGATATACCACTGTGCGGGCTGTGCTGGATATACCACTGTGTGGGCTGTGCTGGCACCCAACACCATGTTGCAGTGCAGGAGATTCCTGCAACAGTCCGAGGCGTATCTAGGGGAAGCGGGGCGGGGGAAGGTGGGGGGGTTGTGGGGGCGGGGGAAGGTGGGGGGGGGTAGGGGGGGGTAGGGGGGGGCCCCATTTGGAAGTTCGCACCGGGGCCCATAACTTTGTAGTTACGCCACTGCTGCCCACGTAGTATATAACACAGCCCACATGTATATAACACAGCCTACGTTGTATATAACACAGCCCACGTAGTATATAACACTGCCCACGTAGTATATAGCAGCCACGCAGTATATAACACAGCCCACGTAATATATAGCACAGCCCACGCAGTATATAACACAGCCCACATAGTATATAACACAGCCCACATAGTATATAACACAGCCCACATAGTATATAACACTGCCCACGTAGTATATAGCAGCCACGCAGTATACAACACAACCCACATAGTATATAGCAGTGTGGGCACCATATCCCTGTTAAAAAAAATAATTAAAATAAAAAATAGCTATATACTCATCCGCCAGCGTCCAGCGAAGCTGTCCTGATGCGCGCGCTGCTGCCGCCAGCTTCCTTTCCCAGGGATGCATTGTGAAATTACCCAGATGACTTAGCGGTCTCACAGCTGCGCGCGCATCGGTGGACGACGGAAGGTGAGAATAGCAGGTTTTTTATTTTTTTATTATTTTTAACATTGGATCTTTTTACTATTGATGCTGCATAGGCAGCATCAATAGTAAAAAGTTGGTCACACAGGGTTAATAGCAGCGTTAACAGAGTGCGTTACCCACAGCATAACGCGGCCCGTTAACGCTGCCATTAACCCTGTGTGAGCGCTGACTGGAGGGGAGTATGGAGCGGGCACGGGGCACTGACTGGATGGTAGTACGGAGGGACTAATTTTCGGCCGGACTGTGCCCGTCGCTGATTGGTCGCGGCCTGGCAGCCGCGACCAATCAGCGACACGGGATTTCCGTTACAGACAGGCAGACAGACAGACAGACGGAAGTGCCCCTTAGACAATTATATATATAGATTTACACTTAGGGATATGGAGGTTTTTCTTTAGAGATTTCATCAAATCTAAGAGACCATAGGTAATACAGACTTCTTGGTACTTTGTGTGCCACCACACAGTATCTGAATCCAGATTGAGCACTCTTACATCCTATTTGTTGTAAAGCCTCCTTACTAATAAATTGACCACAGAGTGTCCATCTGCTCATTCCCCAGTGATCATCGTGTGTGATTTTTGGAAAACATGGCAGTAAGTGTTTCATTTTAATGCAGCGCCACCACAGGGGAAATTAATAATTACAGAGTGCCCATTCACATGAATGAGTTACCTGTGTATTGCAGGACACGACAGGTTCTCCAGAATCAAAGACACTCTTAATAACTACTGTCCAATTACTTGGCACTCCAATGCCAAGTGATTAGGCTCATGAACATGCGAGTGCTCTTTAAAGTCAGAACACCATAATAATGTATATAGAAATGGGTTTTCTTAAATGGTTAATCCCTTTAATTACAATGGAGAACCTTTGAAAACATCAGTTTTTAGGTGAGGCCCTTTGCTCATCTTAGCAGAAGTATCTGTAACTCCATCAGAGTGTGCCAAGTTGTGGTTATTTATGGGCTGCCAGATGCCAGAGGTAGCCGCATCATAACATTACTTCTAGAGCAGAATTCCAGATGAAAGGGTCAAGTGGAGTTTTTTCATTAGATTAATGCAGAACGGTTTTACTTCGTCTTCTTTAGTGGATCCATAAATCCCTTGATTTTGCATCAGCAGTTATTATGCAGCACGGACAGATGATGTTGGTGCAGCCGTAAAGGTGGTGGGCTGTGCTATCACGTTCCTACCCCTGAAGACACCAATCGCATTATGTGTTTTACTCTAATGTAAATAATGTATTTTGTCTTTTGTATATATTGTGTAATGTGACTAGTAATCTATAGTATAGAATGTATGATGAAGGTATAATGTTATATTACTGCTAAAATAGGGATGTAGATAGTTGACTGTGGCAAATTAGTGACGATAGGGTAAGTTAGGATAGAGTTAATGTTGGGACTAGCCCACAGTGGGTGGGATTAGTATTAGGGAAAATGACTGTGTTCCTGTTAGTTGGTCTAGATAGGGTCTGGAGTGTAAAGTGAGCAGAGCTGTATGACAGGTGATACTGACTGAGAGGAGACTAAGGTCGAGGGATAGTGAGATCCTGAAGAGAAGTGACTGATGAGACTGAGTGGCCCTTTGGAGAGGGGTCCTTGGCTAGTGCAGCGCCCCAGAGTCCTGGTCGTTGCAGTACTGTTGCTCCGCCACTATGGGGGGCTATGGTACGTCTGATGGCACTGAAGGGATTCATCTGACCAGGTATCACATACACCAATACATTTCACAGTCGGGCCTCCAGGGGGAGCTAAGGGCTAAGATTCATTAGGCCACTGCTCACACTTTGGTAAAACTGGGGGTCAGGCAGAAAGTGAGATCAGAAAGCTGACTGGGTTGGAACCAGGCAACACCTTGTGGCAGAGGGTGTTGTGGGGGAAGATTCGGTAGGGTCCCTGTCAGGGGTGGGATCCTGACAGAGGCCTGGCAACGAGAGAGAACGTTACGGGACCGTGCCTGCTCAGTATAGCGGCGGTGCCCCAAGAAAGGATAAGAAGCAAGATTTATTGTGCTGAGTGAGAAACGAGATCAAAGCAAGAAGGAGAAACACCAGTAGGAGTCGTGCTGTCAGACCGAGGCAACATCCTACTGAGGCGCAATTTGCCGGTGGCCGGAAAGCCGAGGAAGTATAGAACTCCAGGCCATACTTCAAACCTATGGCAGGACAGTCAGTTACAGGCGGGCTGTCTCAACTATATCACCTACGAAGACATAGGGGGCACACTAGGAGAGGGGCGACTCTAGGGTCCCGGAAGAGCTTCGAGCCTACCCGTCATACGGGTGCGTCCTAGCCATATCATCTGGGGGGGACGTAGAAGAAGAACATCAGAATCGAGTTGTGAGGGAACACGAGAAACAGACACAACAGTTATGGGGACTATCCCGTAAGCACAGCAGGGGAGGACCACAACACATAGCGCTAGCAGGAAGGCACAGATTTCTACCTGCAAAGGGAACTCTGGAGGTGCCATCGGACCGGCCGGACTTGCGCAGCCTGGTTAACCGTATTCCGGACTGAGGACCCTGAATTCATCAGTAAAGAGGTAAAGAGACTGCACCCCTGTGTCCTTGTGATTGATTGCGTCCTGCACGATAACACCCTCCTATACCTCTACCTGCATTGTACGCCCCTCAGCAGGGTCACGGGCCGGGTCTAGCCACTGTGACAACCCCAGAACAGAGACTAAGAGGCCCGGTACCGGGTACCCCTCGGTCCTGCGGCGGTGGGGGCGCTACACTAGGACACAGAGTCATGAACCCCAGAGCTTGTAACGCAGAAGGTAAAGGGCCTTAACAGGATTGAGCAAGTGGGTCTAGTGAGGGTCCCGAGTACAAGGGTTCCAGAGTGCTAGTAGTGGAAGAAATAGGACGTGGAATCGAAAGGCAAGTAAAGAGATTTGCTGATTAGGACTGTAGTATTAAATCTGGGTTGTGGCAGAGTAGAGAAAAACAATGTGCTTCACTAGACTTGTGTGGGTGCTATATTACTTCTCCATGGTTGTATTGCTTTATAACACAGGAGAACACTAGGAGCATGTATTGTTATTGTATATCTCAGCATCAATTCAGGATGTTAGGATGTCTTAAAACATTTAATTTTCCTTAAACCATTGCCAAGCACAATGTTTCCCCAGTGCACACCAGAACGATTATGTAGTCAAGGCACATAGACAACTCAAGTAGAGTCATTCACAAAAATTACATGTATATTTCTTCTCAAGTCAAAGACACAATGTACAGAAATCCTGAGAAGAAAGTTCTGAATTGTGCTCGGTTCAATCGGGACTCTGTAGGTGTAAGAAAAAGTCTTTCTAATCAGGAAAATTCCAAAAGAAATGTAAAAGAATTCCTGCACACTGAACTTCTCAAAGACATTCAGGAGGGGTTTTTGTGTGGTAGAAAATAGGCTTACAGAATAGGCTTCTTACCGAGGCCAACTTTGACCAATTGTACTGGATGAGAACTTGTTTAGAAATGTATGTGTGCTCCGAATGAGAAGGCTCAAACAATTCTTTGATCTCAAACTTACACCACCTGATAGATAGAACACACTTGGCAATGCATTTCACTTGAACACAATACCCTTTTATCACCCGGCATAAACGTAGAAACAAAGAAGTTTTTTCTTTTTTCTTTTTTTTTGGCCTAGATTGTTTTACACTCTTGTAAAATCCTGACGTCTTGGTAGCTCGAGTGAAAAGTTGAAGAACAAAAGCAAAATGTGTTATTTCATTTACACGGATGGTGGTCTGTTACTCTATAGACCTGGATTTCATTTCCCTTGTGAATTTTTCCCTCTGCTCGTCACCACCCAAGCTTATTCATGCTTAATTGTTCCATATTAATTTAGATGAGCCATGATGGAGTGTGGGGCTTCCCACATAATCTATTTAGCGTTCCTGTACGGTATTCATGGGCAATGAAAGCGACCATTGTGTGCGCCGTATGTAATTTACCAGCCATTGGACGTGGTATAAGACGCGCCAAGGAGTCGCTTTATGTCTTGTGATCGAAATTTGTTTATTGCTACAATTTATCCGTGAACTTATAGGGTATGTTATAGGATCAGGTTAGGATTGTTATAAATTGTACTGGACACATATAACTGCGACATTTCTTAGAGTAGGGTCCAATTCACCTATCCATTACAGTGCATGGCTGCCCACTCTCCCCAGTCCCACAAGCTCGCTGCCTCGGGGTAATCCTTGACGCTGATCTCTCCTTCAAACCACATATCCAAGCCCTTTCCACTTCCTGCCGACTTCAACTCAAAAATATTTCACGAATCCGTACATTCCTAAACCAAGAATCTGCAAAAACCCTAGTCCATGCCCTCATCATCTCTCGCCTTGACTACTGCAACCTCCTGCTCTGTGGCCTCCCCTCTAACACTCTCGCACCCCTCCAATCTATTCTAAACTCTGCTGCCCGACTAATCCACCTGTCCCCCCACTATTCCCCGGCCTCTCCCCTCTATCAATCCCTTCACTGGCTCCCCATTGCCCAGAGACTCCAGTACAGAACCCTAACCATGACATACAAAGCCATCCACAACCTGTCTCCTCCATACATCTGTGACCTCGTCTCCCGGTACTTACCTACACGCAACCTCCGATCCTCACAAGATCTCCTTCTCTACTCCTCTCTTATCTCCTCTTCCCACAATCGTATACAAGATTTCTCTCGCATATCACCCCTACTCTGGAACCCTCTACCACAACACATCAGACTCTCGCCTACCATCGAAACCTTCAAAAAGAGGCTGAAGACCCGCCTCTTCTGACAAGACTACAACCTGCAGTAACCACCGATCAACCAAACCGCTGCATGACCAGCTCTACCCTCACCTACTGTATCCCCACCCATCCCTTGTAGATTGTGAGCCTTCGCGGGCAGGGTCCTCTCTCCTCCTGTACCAGTTATGACTAGTGTTGAGCATTCCAATACCGCAAGTATACCGAGTATACCGAGATCCGATACTTGCCGCGTATCGGATACCGGAATCGGAAGTTCCCAGATTCAAACTGCACAAATTCAGCCAATGAGAATGATTCCAAGTGTGGGCACATCCTGTTCAGCATGGAGGGCATGAAACTACTGGCATGGCTGTGATTGGCTGCTGAAATGATGTCATGATGCAGTTTAAAAGTCGCTGGCGCCATTTTGCGCTCACTCTGCTGTGAATTCAGTTAGTGACAGGACGCTGTTTGCTGACTGAGGGCCAGTTTAGAGATAGCGATTTGCTTCTTTGTGCTTTTCAAAGGCTAATTTAGCAACCGCTGTGTTCACCTACTATTCACCTTGCTTTTGCCTTGTAGCGCTGTTTTCACAGCGATCTGCAAGGTCTGTGTGTGTGTGAGTGCAGCCCACTCTCTAGCCTGAGTGCAGCCACATAGGCCATCCATAGCTGGTTGTATTCAGTTCAGGGAGGGTGGTTCATTGCCTCATACTGTTTGTTTTTTTTTTTTTTCAAGTAGTGTAGTCTGCTGCTCATTTTTTCAAAAAAATCCTATTAGTGTCTTTCCACCCGTCTCCAGCTAACTTGTGGAAAAACACTACATAGGATAAAGTAGAGGAGGGTTTTTGGGCCTTGCAGCGCCGTTTACGGCTGTCAGCACGGTCTCCGTGTGACTGCAGCTCGCCCTGTAGTCTGTGAGCAGCCATAGCCTGGTTGTCTCCAGCTCAGGGTTCTTCACTGCGTCATACCGTAAAATCAATTTTCCTTTTGTTTTAAGTAGTGCAGGCTGCTGCACATTTTTTCAAAAAATTCCTATTAGTGTCTTTCCACCCGTCTCCAGCTAACTTGTGGAAAAACACTACATAGGATAACGTAGAGGAGGGTTTTTGGGCCTTGCAGCGCCGTTTACGGCTGTCTGCACGGTCTCTGTGTGACTGCAGCTCGCCCTGTAGTCTGTGAGCAGCCATAGCCTGGTTGTCTCCAGCTCAGGGTTCTTCACTGCGTCATACCGTAAAATCAATTTTCCTTTTGTTTTAAGTAGTGCAGGCTGCTGCACATTTTTTCAAAAAATCCCTATTAGTGTCTTTCCACCCGTCTCCAGCTAACTTGTGGAAAAACACTACATAGGATAACGTAGAGGAGGGTTTTTGGGCCTTGCAGCGCCGTTTACGGCTGTCTGCACGGTCTCCGTGTGACTGCAGCTCTCTCTGTTGTCAGTTCAGTCCCCAAAAAATAAATAAATAATAAAGTTCACCAAACACACCAGTGACACCACTTAACATTTGTGTAGGCCACATTAGCTCATATTAAAGTCTAGTCCACACTTTATAAAATTAGTGTTTCTTATACCTGTTAGGAGTTGTTCAGGAATAAGCACACAAAGCCGTTAGTGCTTTTCTGCTTATCTTTATCAGTCAACCAAGATGAAGAAGGCAGTGAGTAAGGCACGTGGGCGTAGGCGCGGAGCAGGGAGAGGACGTGGGGATTCTGTGCCTGCTGCGGGCACCGGTGACTCATCAGCACCCACTTTCACCAGGGAACAGTCCTTCATGCGCAGCTTTGTCGCAGAGCGCCGTACACCGCTGCTGCGTGAAGAACAAATTGAAGCCGTTGTCGGATGGATGGCAGCTAATGCATCAACTTCAATTAGTGCCACATCCTCTCAGACACAGAGCACTGGAGAGCAGCCATCTGTCTCTTCACCACCTGCCAAATTGCCCAGGCAGACAGAGAGCCCAGGACAGGAGCCGTCTCTACTTCTGTTCTCTGAATCTCTTGGCTTGGAAACAGGGGGCCAGCCAAGCAGCATTGGAGAAATGGAAGAAGAGGCAGGGTGCAGTGATGCCCAACAGCTTTTTCTCTCTTCCTCTGAAGAGGCGGGTGGGCCAGTGCTTCCGGTCACCACATCGCAGGCCGCATCCGCTGATGATGACACTCAGGTGCCACTTTCTGGTGCGTGCTCTGCTGCTGAGACTACCCAGGAGGAGCAGTTGGGGGCAGAGGGTAGTGTAGATGATGAGGTCCTTGACCCATCTTGGCGTGAGGGACAGGAAGGTGGTGGGAGCAGCTCTGAGGAAGAGATTCCCCGTACGGCCCAAAGAGGGAGAGGGAGGGGGAAGACTGTGGATCCTGCAGCCTCCGCTTTGGCACCCGTTAGGAGCATGTCTCTTCCAAAAGCCAAAAAGGGCGCTCCCAAGACTTGCAGTGCCTGGGCCTTTTTTGACACAGTTGCAGATGACATTTGCTATGTCAAATGCAAGGTGTGTCATCACAAAGTCAAAAGAGGTCGAAATGTCAGCAGCCTCAATACCTCCAACATGTGGAAACATGTGCGGACCAGGCACGCGGCGTTGTTAGAAAAACACACTGAAGAGCTAGGCCAACCAACAGCGGCAGCTACCACCTCTTCAGCTCGTGTTGCCTCTTCCTCCAGCTCACACGCAGCTGGTTCGGCTTCCTCCCAGGATCGCCGTGGAAGAACCTCTGGCCCTGTTGTCCAGAGACCCGCTGTAATTCCACCCGCAGCACCACTTTCCCAGTCATCCACACACTCCCAGCCCAGTCTACAGCCATCGGTAGTACAGGCATGGGAGAAAAGGCGGCCTTTCTCGTCAAACCACCCACGAGCACAGGCTCTGACTGCAGGCATTGCCAAACTTCTGTCACTGGAAATGCTGTCATTCAGGCTGGTGGAGACTGACAGCTTCTGTGACTTGATGTCATTGGCAGTCCCACAGTACAATGTGCCCAGCCGCATTTACTTCAGCAGGCAAGCCGTCCCTGCCCTGCACAAGCATGTGGAGGGACACATAAAACACGCGCTACTTAATGCCGTCAGTAGCAAGGTCCACCTCACCACCGATGCATGGACCAGTCAACATGGACAGGGGCGATACCTTTCCCTCACTGCCCATTGGGTTAATGTCGTTGAGCCGGTTACAGATCGTGCGAGTGGCGCAGGACGTGTCCTGCCCACTCCAAGGATTGCAGGAATCCATTCTGTATGCATTGACTCCTCCTCTTACACCAGTTCCTCAGAATCATCGCTGCAGGAGCCGTCACAGTCCACCTCCACATGGACCCGTGATGAACGTTTACCTGTTACGACCGACATGAGCACAGCCGTGGCCAAACGTCAACAGGCCGTCTTGAAATTAATTTATTTGGGGAATCGAAGCCACACAGCGCAGGAGCTCTGGAATGCCATCAAGCAGGAGAGCGATGTGTGGTTTGTGCCAGCGAATCTCCAGCCAGGCATGGTAGTGTGTGATAATGGCCGAAATCTGGTGGCAGCTCTGGGCCTCGGCAACCTCACTCACATCCCATGTCTGGCACATGTGCTCAATTTGGTCATGCAGAGTTTTTTGAGGGACTATCCGGATCTTGATGCACTGCTGCACAAGGTCCGCCTAGAGTGTGCTCACTTGCGGCGTTCCAGCACGGCAAAAGCGCGCATTGCGGCTCTGCAGCGCCGACACCACCTGCCGGAACATTGCATCAAATGTGACCTACCTACCAGGTGGAATTCCACGTTACATATGTTGGAGCGGTTGTGTGAGCAGCAGCAAGCTGTAATGGAGTACCAGCTGCATCAGGCGCAAAGAAGTCGCACTCCGCGCCGTTCAGACTTCACAACCACAGAGTGGGCCACTATGAATGACGTCTGCCAGGTTTTGCGTCCCTTCGATTATTCCACGCGGATGGCGAGTGCAGATGATGCACTAGTCAGCATGACTGTCCCCTGTTATGGTTCTCAATGGCAAGAGAACATAGCCCAGCAAACATAAGAACTAGCTCTTGGAAGGATGGAAACTAAACTGACCATGAACTAAACCTGCCGCACAACTAACAGTAGCCGGGTAGCGTAGCCTGCGTTTTATCCCTAGACGCCCAGCGCCGGCCGGAGGACTAACTAATCCTGGCAGAGGAAAATATAGTCCTGGCTCACCTCTAGAGAAATTTCCCCGAAAGGCAGACAGAGGCCCCCACAAATATTGGCGGTGATTTTAGATGAAATGACAAACGTAGTATGAAAATAGGTTTAGCAAAATTGAGGTCCGCTTACTAGATAGCAGGAAGACAGAAAGGGCACTTTCATGGTCAGCTGAAAACCCTATCAAAATACCATCCTGAAATTACTTTAAGACTCTAGTATTAACTCATAACATCAGAGTGGCAATTTCAGATCACAAGAGCTTTCCAGACACAGAAACGAAACTACAGCTGTGAACTGGAACAAAATGCAAAAACAAACAAGGACTAAAGTCCAACTTAGCTGGGAGTTGTCTAGCAGCAGGAACATGCACAGAAAGGCTTCTGATTACAATGTTGACCGGCATGGAAGTGACAGAGGAGCAAGGCTAAATAGCGACTCCCACATCCTGATGGAAACAGGTGAACAGAGAGGATGATGCACACCAGTTCAATTCCACCAGTGGCCACCGGGGGAGCCCAAAATCCAATTTCACAACAGTACCCCCCCCTCAAGGAGGGGGCACCGAACCCTCACCAGAACCACCAGGGCGATCAGGACGAGCCCTATGAAAGGCACGGACCAAATCGGAGGCATGAACATCAGAGGCAGTCACCCAAGAATTATCCTCCTGACCGTATCCCTTCCATTTGACCAGATACTGGAGTTTCCGTCTGGAAACACGGGAGTCCAAGATTTTTTCCACAACGTACTCCAACTCGCCCTCAACCAACACCGGAGCAGGAGGCTCAACGGAAGGCACAACCGGTACCTCATACCTGCGCAATAATGACCGATGAAAAACATTATGAATAGAAAAAGATGCAGGGAGGTCCAAACGGAAGGACACAGGGTTAAGAATCTCCAATATCTTGTACGGGCCGATGAACCGAGGCTTAAACTTGGGAGAAGAAACCCTCATAGGGACAAAACGAGAAGACAACCACACCAAGTCCCCAACACAAAGCCGAGGACCAACCCGACGCCGGCGGTTGGCAAAAAGCTGAGTCTTCTCCTGGGACAACTTCAAATTGTCCACTACCTGCCCCCAAATCTGATGCAACCTCTCCACCACAGCATCCACTCCAGGACAATCCGAAGATTCCACCTGACCAGAAGAAAATCGAGGCTGAAACCCCGAATTACAGAAAAAGGGAGACACCAAGGTGGCAGAGCTGGCCCGATTATTGAGGGCAAACTCCGCTAAAGGCAAAAAAGCAACCCAATCATCCTGATCTGCAGACACAAAACACCTCAAATATGTCTCCAAGGTCTGATTCGTCCGCTCGGTCTGGCCATTAGTCTGAGGATGGAAAGCCGACGAGAAAGACAAATCTATGCCCATCCTAGCACAGAATGCTCGCCAAAATCTAGACACGAATTGGGTACCTCTGTCAGAAACGATATTCTCCGGAATACCATGCAAACGGACCACATTTTGAAAAAACAGAGGAACCAACTCGGAAGAAGAAGGCAACTTAGGCAGGGGAACCAAATGGACCATCTTAGAGAAACGATCACACACCACCCAGATGACAGACATCTTCTGAGAAACAGGAAGATCCGAAATAAAATCCATCGAGATGTGCGTCCAGGGCCTCTTCGGGATAGGCAAGGGCAACAACAATCCACTAGCCCGAGAACAACAAGGCTTGGCCCGAGCACAAACGTCACAAGACTGCACGAAGCCTCACACATCTCGAGACAGGGAAGGCCACCAGAAGGACCTTGCCACCAAATCCCTGGTACCAAAGATTCCAGGATGACCTGCCAACGCAGAAGAATGAACCTCAGAAATGACTTTACTGGTCCAATCATCAGGAACAAACAGTCTACCAGGTGGGCAACGATCAGGTCTATCCGCCTGAAACTCCTGCAAGGCCCGCCGCAGGTCTGGAGAAACGGCAGACAATATCACTCCATCCTTAAGGATACCTGTAGGTTCAGAATTACCAGGGGAGTCAGGCTCAAAACTCCTAGAAAGGGCATCCGCCTTAACATTCTTAGAACCCGGCAGGTAGGACACCACAAAATTAAACCGAGAGAAAAACAACGACCAGCGCGCCTGTCTAGGATTCAGGCGTCTGGCGGACTCAAGATAAATTAGATTTTTGTGGTCAGTCAATACCACCACCTGATGTCTAGCCCCCTCAAGCCAATGACGCCACTCCTCAAAAGCCCACTTCATGGCCAAAAGCTCCCGATTCCCAACATCATAATTCCGCTCGGCGGGCGAAAATTTACGCGAGAAAAAAGCACAAGGTCTCATCACGGAGCAATCGGAACTTCTCTGCGACAAAACCGCCCCAGCTCCGATTTCAGAAGCGTCGACCTCAACCTGAAAAGGAAGAGCAACATCAGGCTGACGCAACACAGGGGCGGAAGAAAAGCGGCGCTTAAGCTCCCGAAAGGCCTCCACAGCAGCAGGGGACCAATCAGCAACATCAGCACCCTTCTTAGTCAAATCAGTCAATGGTTTAACAACATCAGAAAAACCAGCAATAAATCGACGATAAAAGTTAGCAAAGCCCAAAAATTTCTGAAGACTCTTAAGAGAAGAGGGTTGCGTCCAATCACAAATAGCCTGAACCTTGACAGGATCCATCTCGATGGAAGAGGGGGAAAAAATATATCCCAAAAAGGAAATCTTTTGAACCCCAAAAACGCACTTAGAACCCTTCACACACAAGGAATTAGACCGCAAAACCTGAAAAACCCTCCTGACCTGCTGGACATGAGAGTCCCAGTCATCCGAAAAAATCAAAATATCATCCAGATACACAATCATAAATTTATCCAAATAATCACGGAAAATGTCATGCATAAAGGACTGAAAGACTGAAGGGGCATTTGAAAGACCAAAAGGCATCACCAAATACTCAAAGTGGCCCTCGGGCGTATTAAATGCGGTTTTCCACTCATCCCCCTGCTTAATTCGCACCAAATTATACGCCCCACGGAGATCTATCTTAGAGAACCACTTGGCCCCCTTTATGCGAGCAAACAAATCAGTCAGCAGTGGCAACGGATATTGATATTTAACCGTGATTTTATTCAAAAGCCGATAATCAATGCACGACCTCAAAGAGCCATCTTTCTTAGCCACAAAGAAAAAACCGGCTCCTAAGGGTACCGTCACACAGTACCATTTTGATCGCTACGACGGCACGATCCGTGACGTCGCAGCGATCGTATGATTATCGCTCCAGCGTCGTAGACTGCGGTCACACGTTGCAATCACGGCGCTGGAGCGATGCCGAAGTCCCCGGTAACCAGGGTAAACATCGGGTAACTAAGCGCAGGGCCGCGCTTAGTAACCCGATGTTTACCGTGGTTACCAGCGTAAACGTAAAAAAAACAAACAGTACATACTTACATTCTGGTGTCTGTCCCCGGCGTTCTGCTTCTCTCCACTGTGTAAGCGCCATAGCCGGCAAGCACAGCGGTGACGTCAGACGTCACCGCTGTGCTCGCTTTCCGGCTGGCAGACGCTCACACAGTGGAGAGAAGCAGAGACGCTGGAGGACAGACACCGGAATGTGAGTATGTACTGTTTGTTTTTTTTAACGTTTACGCTGGTAACCACGGTAAACATCGGGTTACTAAGCGCGGCCCTGCGCTTAGTTACCCGATGTTTACCCTGGTTACAAGCGAACACATCGCTGGATCGCTGTCACACACAACGATCCAGCGATGTCAGCGGGTGATCAAGCGACGAAAGAAAGTTCCACACGATCTGCTACGACGTACGATTCTCAGCAGGATCCCTGATCGCTGCTGCGTGTCAGACACTGCGATATCGTAACGATATCGCTAGAACGTCACGAATCGTACCGTCGTAGCGATCAAAATGGTACTGTGTGACAGTACCCTAAGGGAGATGACGAAGGACGAATATGTCCCTTTTCCAAGGACTCCTTTATATATTCTCGCATAGCAGCATGTTCAGGCACAGACAGATTAAATAAACGACCCTTAGGGTATTTACTACCCGGAATCAAATCTATGGCACAATCGCACTCCCGGTGCGGAGGTAATGAACCAAGCTTAGGTTCTTCAAAAACGTCACGATATTCAGTCAAGAATTCAGGAATCTCAGAGGGAATAGATGATGAAATGGAAACCACAGGTACGTCCCCATGCGT
Organism: Ranitomeya variabilis; assembly: GCF_051348905.1. Taxonomy (NCBI): domain Eukaryota; kingdom Metazoa; phylum Chordata; class Amphibia; order Anura; family Dendrobatidae; genus Ranitomeya; species Ranitomeya variabilis. The sequence continues at coordinate 47,629,718 of NC_135233.1, read as the reverse complement.
CCCCTTACATCCCCAGCTTAACACAGACATAGCTTTCCAGTCAAGGACTGGGTTATGAGATTGCAGCCATGGCAATCCAAGCACCAACACATCATGTAGGTTATACAGCACAAGAAAGCGAATAATCTCCTGGTGATCCGGATTAATCCGCATAATTACTTGTGTCCAGTATTGTGGTTTATTGCTAGCCAATGGGGTGGAGTCAATCCCCTTCAGGGGTATAGGAGTTTCAAGAGGCTCCAAATCATACCCACAGCGTTTGGCAAAGGACCAATCCATAAGACTCAAAGCGGCGCCAGAGTCGACATAGGCATCCGCGGTAATAGATGATAAAGAACAAATCAGGGTCACAGATAGAATAAACTTAGACTGTAAAGTGCCAATTGAAACAGACTTATCAAGCTTCTTAGTACGCTTAGAGCATGCTGATATAACATGAGTTGAATCACCGCAATAGAAGCACAACCCATTTTTTCGTCTAAAATTCTGCCGTTCACTTCTGGACAGAATTCTATCACATTGCATATTCTCTGGCGTCTTCTCAGTAGACACCGCCAAATGGTGCACAGGTTTGCGCTCCCGCAGACGCCTGTTGTGAAATTGGATTCTGGGCTCCCCCGGTGGCCACTTGCGGAATTTAACTTGTGTGCATCATCCCCTCTGTTCACCTGCTCCTATCAGGATGTGGGAGTCGCTATATAACCTTGCTCCTCTGTCAGTTTCATGCCGGTCAACAATGTAATCAGTAGCCTTTCTGTGCATGTTCCTGCTACTAGACAACTCCCAGCTAAGTTGGACTTTTGTCCTTGTGTGTTTTTGCATTTTGTTCCTGTTCACAGCTGCTGTTTCGTTACTGTGTCTGGAAAGCTCTTGTGAGCGGAAATTGCCACTCTGGTGTTATGAGTTAATGCTAGAGTCTTAAAGTAATTTCTGGATGGTGTTTTGATAGGGTTTTCTGCTGACCATGAAAGTGCCCTTTCTGTCTTCATGCTATCTAGTAAGCGGACCTCGATTTTGCTAAACCTATTTTCATACTACGTTTGTCATTTCATCTTAAATCACCGCCAATATATGTGGGGGCCTCTGTCTGCCTTTTGGGAAAATTTCTCTAGAGGTGAGCCAGGACTGTCTTTTCCTCTGCTAGGATTAGGTAGTTCTCCGGCTGGCGCTGGGCATCTAGGGATAAAAAAACGTAGGCATGCTACCCGGCCACTTCTAGTTGTGCGGCAGGTTTAGTTCATGGTCAGTATAGTTTCCATCTTCCAAGAGCTAGTTCTCATATATGCTGGGCTATGTTCTCTCGCCATTGAGAATCAGGACAGTTTGACCGGCCCAAAAAAGGGTTAAATTACTGGCTGAGAAAGGAGAGAAAAAAGAAGTCTGCTACAATTTTTTTTTTTTTTTTTTCCCTCTAGTTCTGAGTGTGCTCTTAATTGAATCACTTGCTAGTCTGCCTATACTGCAGCCTTCCTCTCTTCCTCTCCTTCTAATCCTTGAATGGCTCTGTGTTCACCTGTTTCAAATGGATCTTCAGAGTGTAGCTACAGGTTTGAATAATCTCGCCACAAAGGTACAAAATTTGCAAGATTTTGTTGTTCATGCACCTATGTCTGAGCCTAGAATTCCTTTGCCTGAATTCTTCTCGGGGAATAGATCTCACTTTCAAAATTTTAAAAATAATTGCAAATTGTTTTTGTCCCTGAAGTCTCGCTCTGCCGGAGACCCTGCACAGCAGGTCAGGATTGTAATTTCCTTGCTCCGGGGCGACCCTCAAGACTGGGCTTTTGCATTGGCACCAGGGGATCCTGCGTTGCTCAATGTGGATGCGTTTTTTCTGGCCTTGGGGTTGCTTTATGAGGAACCTCATTTAGAGCTTCAGGCGGAAAAGGCCTTGATGTCCTTGTCTCAGGGGCAAGATGAAGCTGAAATATACTGCCAAAAATTCCGCAAATGGTCTGTGCTTACTCAGTGGAATGAGTGCGCCCTGGCGGCGATTTTCAGAGAAGGTCTCTCTGATGCCATTAAGGATGTTATGGTGGGGTTCCCTGTGCCTGCGAGTCTGAATGAGTCCATGACGATGGCTATTCAGATCGATAGGCGTCTGCGGGAGCGCAAACCTGTGCACCATTTGGCGGTGTCTACTGAGAAAACGCCAGAAAATATGCAATGTGATAGAATTCTGTCCAGAAGCGAGCGGCAGAATTTTAGACGAAAAAATGGGTTGTGCTTCTATTGTGGTGATTCAACTCATGTTTTATCAGCATGCTTTAAGCGTACTAAGAAGCCTGACAAGTCTGTTTCAATTAGCACTTTACAGTCTAAGTTTATTCTATCTGTGACCCTGATTTGTTCTTTGTCATCTATTACCGCGGACGCCTATGTCGACTCTGGCGCTGCTTTGAGTCTTATGGATTGGTCCTTTGCCAAACGCTGTGGGAATGATTTGGAGCCATTGGAGGCTCCGATACCTCTGAAAGGGATTGACTCCACCCCATTGGCTAGTAATAAACCACAATACTGGACACAAGTGACTATGCGTGTTAATCCGGATCACCAGGAGGTTATTCGCTTTCTGGTGCTGTATAATCTACATGATGTTTTGGTGCTGGGATTGCCATGGCTGCAATCTCATAACCCAGTCCTCGACTGGAGAGCTATGTCTGTGTTAAGCTGGGGATGTAAAGGAACTCATGGGGACGTACCTTTGGTTTCCATTTCATCATCTATTCCCTCTGAGATTCCTGAATTCTTGTCTGACTTTCGTGACGTTTTTGAAGAACCCAAGGTTGGTTCACTACCTCCGCACCGGGAGTGCGATTGTGCCATAGACTTGATTCCGGGTAGTAAATACCCTAAGGGTCGTTTATTTAATCTGTCTGTGCCTGAACACGCTGCTATGCGAGAATATATAAAGGAGTCCTTGGAAAAGGGACATATTCGTCCTTCGTCATCTCCCTTAGGAGCCGTTTTTTTCTTTGTGTCTAAGAAAGACGGCTCTTTGAGGCCGTGTATTGATTATCGACTTTTGAATAAAATCACGGTTAAATATCAATATCCGTTACCACTGCTTACTGATTTGTTTGCTCGTATAAAGGGGGCCAAGTGGTTCTCTAAGATTGATCTCCGTGGGGCGTATAATTTGGTGCGAATCAAGCAGGGGGATGAGTGGAAAACCGCATTTAATACGCCCGAGGGCCATTTTGAGTATTTGGTGATGCCTTTTGGTCTTTCAAATGCCCCTTCAGTCTTCCAGTCCTTTATGCATGACATTTTCCGAGATTATTTGGATAAATTTATGATTGTGTATCTGGATGATATTCTGATTTTTTCGGATGACTGGGACTCTCATGTCCAGCAGGTCAGGAGGGTTTTTCAGGTTTTGCGGTCTAATTCCTTGTGTGTGAAGGGTTCTAAGTGTGTTTTTGGGGTTCAGAAGATTTCCTTCTTGGGATACATTTTTTCCCCCTCTTCCATCGAGATGGATCCTGTCAAGGTTCAGGCTATTGGTGATTGGACGCAACCCTCTTCTCTTAAGAGTCTTCAGAAATTTTTGGGCTTTGCTAACTTTTATCGTCGATTTATTGCTGGTTTTTCTGATGTTGTAAAACCATTGACTGATTTGACTAAGAAGGGTGCTGATGTTGCTGATTGGTCCCCTGATGCTGTGGAGGCCTTTCGGGAGCTCAAGCGCCGCTTTTCTTCCGCCCCAGTGTTGCGTCAGCCTGATGTTGCTCTTCCTTTTCAGGTTGAGGTCGACGCTTCTGAAATCGGAGCTGGGGCGGTGTTGTCGCAGAGAAGTTCCGACTGCTCCGTGATGAGACCTTGTGCTTTTTTTTCCCGTAAATTTTCGCCCGCCGAGCGGAATTATGATATTGGGAATCGGGAGCTTTTGGCCATGAAGTGGGCTTTTGAGGAGTGGCGTCACTGGCTTGAGGGGGCCAGACATCAGGTGGTGGTATTGACTGACCACAAAAATTTAATTTACCTTGAGTCTGCCAGGCGCCTGAATCCTAGACAAGCGCGCTGGTCGTTGTTTTTCTCTCGGTTTAATTTTGTGGTGTCTTACCTACCGGGTTCTAAGAATGTTAAGGCGGATGCCCTTTCTAGGAGTTTTGAGCCTGACTCCCCTGGTAATTCTGAGCCCACAGGTATCCTTAAAGATGGAGTGATATTGTCTGCCGTTTCTCCAGACCTGCGGCGGGCCTTGCAGGAGTTTCAGGCGGATAGACCTGATCGTTGCCCACCTGGTAGACTGTTTGTTCCTGATGATTGGACCAGTAGAGTCATCTCTGAGGTTCATTCTTCTGCGTTGGCAGGTCATCCTGGAATCTTTGGTACCAGGGATTTGGTGGCAAGGTCCTTCTGGTGGCCTTCCCTGTCACGAGATGTGCGAGGCTTTGTGCAGTCTTGTGACGTTTGTGCTCGGGCTAAGCCTTGTTGTTCTCGGACTAGTGGATTGTTGTTACCCTTGCCTATCCCGAAGAGGCCTTGGACGCACATCTCGATGGATTTTATTTCGGATCTGCCTGTTTCTCAGAAGATGTCTGTCATCTGGGTGGTGTGTGACCGTTTCTCTAAGATGGTCCATCTGGTTCCCTTGCCTAAGTTGCCTTCTTCTTCCGAGTTGGTTCCTCTGTTTTTTCAAAATGTTGTTCGTTTGCATGGTATTCCGGAGAATATCGTTTCTGACAGAGGGACCCAATTCGTGTCTAGATTTTGGCGGGCATTCTGTGCTAGGATGGGCATAGATTTGTCTTTTTCGTCTGCTTTCCATCCTCAGACTAATGGCCAGACCGAGCGGACTAATCAGACCTTGGAGACATATTTGAGGTGTTTTGTGTCTGCGGATCAGGATGATTGGGTTGCTTTTTTGCCTTTGGCGGAGTTCGCCCTCAATAATCGGGCCAGCTCTGCCACCTTGGTGTCCCCGTTTTTCTGTAATTCGGGGTTTCATCCTCGATTTTCCTCCGGTCAAGTGGAATCTTCGGATTGTCCTGGAGTGGATGCTGTGGTGGAGAGGTTGCATCAGATTTGGGGGCAGGTGGTGGACAATTTGAAGTTGTCCCAGGAGAAGACTCAGCTTTTTGCCAACCGCCGTCGTCGTGTTGGTCCTCGGCTTTGTGTTGGGGACTTGGTGTGGTTGTCTTCTCGTTTTGTCCCTATGAGGGTTTCTTCTCCCAAGTTTAAGCCTCGGTTCATCGGCCCGTACAAGATATTGGAGATTCTTAACCCTGTGTCCTTCCGTTTGGACCTCCCTGCATCTTTTTCTATTCATAATGTTTTTCATCGGTCATTGTTGCGCAGGTATGAGGTACCAGCTGTGCCTTCCGTTGAGCCTCCTGCTCCGGTGTTGGTTGAGGGTGAGTTGGAGTACGTTATGGAAAAGATCTTGGACTCTCGTGTTTCCAGACGGAAACTCCAGTATCTGGTCAAATGGAAGGGATACGGTCAGGAGGATAATTCTTGGGTCACTGCCTCTGATGTTCATGCCTCCGATCTTGTCCGTGCCTTTCATAGGGCTCATCCTGATCGCCCTGGTGGTTCTGGTGAGGGTTCGGTGCCCCCTCCTTGAGGGGGGGGTACTGTTGTGAAATTGGATTCTGGGCTCCCCCGGTGGCCACTTGTGGAATTTAACTTGTGTGCATCATCCCCTCTGTTCACCTGCTCCTATCAGGATGTGGGAGTCGCTATATAACCTTGCTCCTCTGTCAGTTTCATGCCGGTCAACAATGTAATCAGTAGCCTTTCTGTGCATGTTCCTGCTACTAGACAACTCCCAGCTAAGTTGGACTTTTGTCCTTGTGTGTTTTTGCATTTTGTTCCTGTTCACAGCTGCTGTTTCGTTACTGTGTCTGGAAAGCTCTTGTGAGCGGAAATTGCCACTCTGGTGTTATGAGTTAATGCTAGAGTCTTAAAGTAATTTCTGGATGGTGTTTTGATAGGGTTTTCTGCTGACCATGAAAGTGCCCTTTCTGTCTTCATGCTATCTAGTAAGCGGACCTCGATTTTGCTAAACCTATTTTCATACTACGTTTGTCATTTCATCTTAAATCACCGCCAATATATGTGGGGGCCTCTGTCTGCCTTTTGGGAAAATTTCTCTAGAGGTGAGCCAGGACTGTCTTTTCCTCTGCTAGGATTAGGTAGTTCTCCGGCTGGCGCTGGGCATCTAGGGATAAAAAAATGTAGGCATGCTACCCGGCCACTTCTAGTTGTGCGGCAGGTTTAGTTCATGGTCAGTATAGTTTCCATCTTCCAAGAGCTAGTTCTCATATATGCTGGGCTATGTTCTCTCGCCATTGAGAATCAGGACAGACGCCTATCGATCTGGATAGCCATTGTCATGGACTCATTCAGACCCGCAGGCACAGGGAACCCCACCATAACATCCTTAATGGCATCAGAGAGACCCTCTCTGAAATTCGCCGCGAGGGCGCACTCATTCCACTGAGTAAGCACGGCCCATTTACGGAATTTCTGGCAGTATATTTCAGCTTCGTCTTGCCCCTGAGATAGGGACATCAAGGCCTTTTCCGCCTGAAGTTCTAACTGAGGTTCCTCATAAAGCAACCCCAAGGCCAGAAAAAACGCATCCACATTGAGCAACGCAGGATCCCCTGGTGCCAAAGCAAATGCCCAATCCTGAGGGTCGCCCCGGAGCAAGGAAATCACAATCCTGACCTGCTGAGCAGGATCTCCAGCAGAGTGAGATTTCAGGGACAAAAACAACTTGCAATTATTTTTGAAATTTTGAAAGCAAGATCTATTCCCCGAGAAAAATTCAGGCAAAGGAATTCTAGGTTCAGATATAGGAACATGAACAACAAAATCTTGTAAATTTTGAACTTTCGTGGTGAGATTATTCAAACCTGCAGCTAAACTCTGAATATCCATTTTAAACAGGTGAACACAGAGCCATTCCAGGATTAGAAGGAGAGAGAGAGAGAAAGGCTGCAATATAGGCAGACCTGCAAGAGATTCAATTACAAGCACACTCAGAACTGAAGGAAAAAAAAAAAAAAAAAAAAAAAATCTTCAGCAGACTTCTCTTTTCTCTCCTTTCTCTGTCAATTAATTTAACCCTTTTGTGGCCGGTCAAACTATTATGGTTCTCAATGGCAAGAGAACATAGCCCAGCAAACATAAGAACTAGCTCTTGGAAGGATGGAAACTAAACTGACCATGAACTAAACCTGCCGCACAACTAACAGTAGCCGGGTAGCGTAGCCTGCGTTTTATCCCTAGACGCCCAGCGCCGGCCGGAGGACTAACTAATCCTGGCAGAGGAAAATATAGTCCTGGCTCACCTCTAGAGAAATTTCCCCGAAAGGCAGACAGAGGCCCCCACAAATATTGGCGGTGATTTTAGATGAAATGACAAACGTAGTATGAAAATAGGTTTAGCAAAATTGAGGTCCGCTTACTAGATAGCAGGAAGACAGAAAGGGCACTTTCATGGTCAGCTGAAAACCCTATCAAAATACCATCCTGAAATTACTTTAAGACTCTAGTATTAACTCATAACATCAGAGTGGCAATTTCAGATCACAAGAGCTTTCCAGACACAGAAACGAAACTACAGCTGTGAACTGGAACAAAATGCAAAAACAAACAAGGACTAAAGTCCAACTTAGCTGGGAGTTGTCTAGCAGCAGGAACATGCACAGAAAGGCTTCTGATTACAATGTTGACCGGCATGGAAGTGACAGAGGAGCAAGGCTAAATAGCGACTCCCACATCCTGATGGAAACAGGTGAACAGAGAGGATGATGCACACCAGTTCAATTCCACCAGTGGCCACAGGGGGAGCCCAAAATCCAATTTCACAACAGTCCCCCTTATCTGCCTGCTTGAAAAATCACTGCAAGCGCTAAGGGATGATGTTGTGGAAGAGGTGGAGGATGAGGATTCAACATTTCCATCATCTTCTGGGCAGTCAGCGCCACGTGGTTCCTCACAAACGCGTAGGCAGGGGACAGTTTGTGAGGAGGATGAGGAGGAGTCAATGAAGGAGGAAGACATCCATCCAGAGGAGGGAGTTACACAATTGTCCAGTACTCAGTGTGTACAGCGAAGGTGGGGTGATGACGAGCGGGCAGAGATCACGCCTCCAGCAGGGGACAGCGTTTCTTGGGCAGTTGGCAGTCTGCAGCACATGGTGGATTACATGCTGCAGTGCCTGAGAAACGACCGCTGCATCGCCCACATTCTCAACATGTCTGAATATTGGGTGTTCACCCTCCTCGATCCTCGCTACCGGGACAATGTAGAAAGCCTCATCACACCGTTGAACCGGGAGCGAAAAATGCGGGAGTACCAAGACACACTGGTGAATTCCATCATCTTCTCCATTCCAAGTGAGAGAAGTGCTGCTAGTGCATTACAAAGCAGCTCAGTGCGTCCAGGCAGTGGTGGAGGCTCTGCACAAACAGGGAGCAGAAGCAGTGCCTCTGCCCAAGGCAAGAGCAGTATGGCCCAACTGTGGCACAGTTTTCTGTGCCCGCCACAAAAGTCAACACCATCACAGACGGCTCCAGTCAGCAGGAGGCAACGGTTCCGTCAGATGGTGACAGACTACATGTCTTGCCCTCTTGCTGTACTCCCAGACGGCTCTTCACCTTTCAAGTTTTGGTTCTCAAAGCTGGATACATGGCCAGAGCTAAGCCAGTATGCATTGGAGGTGCTGGCTTGCCCTGCGGCTAGTGTATTATCGGAACGCGTCTTTAGTGCTGCAGGTGGTGTACTAACTGACCGTCGCATGCGACTATCCTCCGATAACGTTGACCGGCTTACTTTCCTGAAAATGAACAAGGCCTGGATCTCGCAGGAATTTGCCACTCCTCTTCCTGATTAAATAATTGGTTGACTGTCTACGTTATCCAGGTCTCCTGTTGTGTTCATATTTCTACCACCTGAACTTAAATTCCTGGGCTCCAACACCGCCAGTTGAGGCTCAGAAGTGCCGTCTGCACCGTCCCGGAGGTGGGACTTTCCTTCGTAATATGACGCAGCACAGCTGTCATTCCTACCCCCTTGGCGCCGTGCCCCGGCTCCTCAGCGTTGTTTAAATCTGTCCCGGAGCCTGCGCTGTTATGTTATCCCTTGGCCAGGCACACTTAGCGCTGCCCATCTTCTGACATCATTTGGTGTCAGGCTGGCTGCGCCTGTGCGGCCGCGCTGGACGAGATCCCGCCTCGCAGTGTCGTCTAATGTAATCCCACCGCGGGCCTGGGATCCGTGGCCATGCGCAGTGCATATCCTCGCCTCTCACTCCCCTCCCTACGGCTTCTTCAGACTGTGCGGCGTCACGGCCGTGGCATGCTATTAGGGATCAGCTGATGGCGCACAGTCTGAAGAAGGCGTAGGGAGATGAGTGAGAGGCGGAGGTTCAGATATGCACTGCGCATGTCCATGGATCTCAGGCCCCCAGTGGGATGAAATCAGAAGACAATGCGAGGCGGGCTCTCGGCCAGAAAAATCACTGCAAGCGCTAAGGGATGATGTTGTGGAAGAGGTGGAGGATGAGGATTCAACATTTCCATCATCTTCTGGGCAGTCAGCGCCACGTGGTTCCTCACAAACGCGTAGGCAGGGGACAGTTTGTGAGGAGGATGAGGAGGAGTCAATGAAGGAGGAAGACATCCATCCAGAGGAGGGAGTTACACAATTGTCCAGTACTCAGTGTGTACAGCGAAGGTGGGGTGATGACGAGCGGGCAGAGATCACGCCTCCAGCAGGGGACAGCGTTTCTTGGGCAGTTGGCAGTCTGCAGCACATGGTGGATTACATGCTGCAGTGCCTGAGAAACGACCGCTGCATCGCCCACATTCTCAACATGTCTGAATATTGGGTGTTCACCCTCCTCGATCCTCGCTACCGGGACAATGTAGAAAGCCTCATCACACCGTTGAACCGGGAGCGAAAAATGCGGGAGTACCAAGACACACTGGTGAATTCCATCATCTTCTCCATTCCAAGTGAGAGAAGTGCTGCTAGTGCATTACAAAGCAGCTCAGTGCGTCCAGGCAGTGGTGGAGGCTCTGCACAAACAGGGAGCAGAAGCAGTGCCTCTGCCCAAGGCAAGAGCAGTATGGCCCAACTGTGGCACAGTTTTCTGTGCCCGCCACAAAAGTCAACACCATCACAGACGGCTCCAGTCAGCAGGAGGCAACGGTTCCGTCAGATGGTGACAGACTACATGTCTTGCCCTCTTGCTGTACTCCCAGACGGCTCTTCACCTTTCAAGTTTTGGTTCTCAAAGCTGGATACATGGCCAGAGCTAAGCCAGTATGCATTGGAGGTGCTGGCTTGCCCTGCGGCTAGTGTATTATCGGAACGCGTCTTTAGTGCTGCAGGTGGTGTACTAACTGACCGTCGCATGCGACTATCCTCCGATAACGTTGACCGGCTTACTTTCCTGAAAATGAACAAGGCCTGGATCTCGCAGGAATTTGCCACTCCTCTTCCTGATTAAATAATTGGTTGACTGTCTACGTTATCCAGGTCTCCTGTTGTGTTCATATTTCTACCACCTGAACTTAAATTCCTGGGCTCCAACACCGCCAGTTGAGGCTCAGAAGTGCCGTCTGCACCGTCCCGGAGGTGGGACTTTCCTTCGTAATATGACGCAGCACAGCTGTCATTCCTACCCCCTTGGCGCCGTGCCCCGGCTCCTCAGCGTTGTTTAAATCTGTCCCGGAGCCTGCGCTGTTATGTTATCCCTTGGCCAGGCACACTTAGCGCTGCCCATCTTCTGACATCATTTGGTGTCAGGCTGGCTGCGCCTGTGCGGCCGCGCTGGACGAGATCCCGCCTCGCAGTGTCGTCTAATGTAATCCCACCGCGGGCCTGGGATCCGTGGCCATGCGCAGTGCATATCCTCGCCTCTCACTCCCCTCCCTACGGCTTCTTCAGACTGTGCGGCGTCACGGCCGTGGCATGCTATTAGGGATCAGCTGATGGCGCACAGTCTGAAGAAGGCGTAGGGAGATGAGTGAGAGGCGGAGGTTCAGATATGCACTGCGCATGTCCATGGATCTCAGGCCCCCAGTGGGATGAAATCAGAAGACAATGCGAGGCGGGCTCTCGGCCAGCGCGGCCACACAGGCGCAGCCAGCCTGACACCAAATGATGTCAGAAGATGGGCAGCGCTAAGTGTGCCTGGCCAAGGGATAACATAACAGCGCAGGCTCCGGGACAGATTTAAACAACGCTGAGTAGCCGGGGCATGGCGCCAAGGGGGTAGGAATGACAGCTGTGCTGCGTCATATTACGAAGGAAAGTCCCACCTCCGGGACGGTTTTACGGTATCAGTGGACACATTTTATAAGTGTTAAGTTCTGCGTGTGCAAGGAGCTAAACAAAAATAGCTACCTTTTCTTGTGCAGCATTACTGCTGCACAAGGTGGCTCTTTCAGTAACAAACGCCTTGGGGGGGGGGGGACAGGTTCCCTTACATTTCAGTTGTTGTGTCAGCGTGGCGGTCGCAGGACACATTGCCGGCTGCACAGCTGGGGATCAGCTGACGTTACTGAAACCCAATAACACTGGGTCGTATGTTTTGACTGTGCAGACGGCACTTCTGAGCCTCAACTGGCGGTGTTGGAGCCCAGGAATTTAAGTTCAGGTGGTAGAAAGATGAACACAACAGGAGACCTGGATAATGTAGACAGTCACCTAATTATTTAATCAGGAAGAGGAGTGGCAAATTCCTGCGAGATCCAGGCCTTGTTCATTTTCAGGAAAGTAAGCCGGTCAACGTTATCGGAGGATAGTCGCATGCGACGGTCAGTTAGTACACCACCTGCAGCACTAAAGACGCGTTCCGATAATACACTAGCCGCAGGGCAAGCCAGCACCTCCAATGCATACTGGCTTAGCTCTGGCCATGTATCCAGCTTTGAGACCCAAAACTTGAAAGGTGAAGAGCCGTCTGGGAGTACAGCAAGAGGGCAAGACATGTAGTCTGTCACCATCTGACGGAACCGTTGCCTCCTGCTGACTGGAGCCGTCTGTGATGGTGTTGACTTTTGTGGCGGGCACAGAAAACTGTGCCACAGTTGGGCCATACTGCTCTTGCCTTGGGCAGAGGCACTGCTTCTGCTCCCTGTTTGTGCAGAGCCTTCACCACTGCCTGGACGCACTGAGCTGCTTTGTAATGCACTAGCAGCACTTCTCTCACTTGGAATGGAGAAGATGATGGAATTCACCAGTGTGTCTTGGTACTCCCGCATTTTTCGCTCCCGGTTCAACGGTGTGATGAGGCTTTCTACGCTGTCCCGGTAGCGAGGATCGAGGAGGGTGAACACCCAATATTCAGACATGTTGAGAATGTGGGCGATGCGGCGGTCGTTTCTCAGGCACTGCAGCATGTAATCCACCATGTGCTGCAGACTGCCAACTGCCCAAGAAACGCTGTCCCCTGCTGGAGGCGTGATCTCTGCCCGCTCGTCATCACCCCACCCTCGCTGTACACACTGAGTACTGGAAAACTGTGTAACTCCCTCCTCTGGACGGATGTCTTCCTCCTCCATTGACTCCTCCTCATCCTCCTCACAAACTGTCCCCTGCCTACGCGTTTGTGAGGAACCACGTGGCGCTGACTGTCCAGAAGATGATGGAAATGTTGAATCCTCATCCTCCACCTCTTCCACAACATCATCCCTTAGCGCTTGCAGTGATTTTTCAAGCAGGCAGATAAGGGTGACAGTCATGCTGACTAGTGCATCATCTGCACTCGCCATCCGCGTGGAATAATCGAAGGGACGCAAAACCTGGCAGACGTCATTCATAGTGGCCCACTCTGTGGTTGTGAAGTCTGAACGGCGCGGAGTGCGACTTCTTTGCGCCTGATGCAGCTGGTACTCCATTACAGCTTGCTGCTGCTCACACAACCGCTCCAACATATGTAACGTGGAATTCCACCAGGTAGGTAGGTCACATATGATGCGATGTTCCGGCAGGTGGTGTCGGCGCTGCAGAGCCGCAATGCGCGCTTTTGCCGTGCTGGAACGCCGCAAGTGAGCACACTCTAGGCGGACCTTGTGCAGCAGTGCATCAAGATCCGGATAGTCCCTCAAAAAACTCTGCACGACCAAATTGAGCACATGAGCCAGACATGGGATGTGAGTGAGGTTGCCGAGGCCCAGAGCTGCCACCAGATTTCGGCCATTATCACACACTACCATGCCTGGCTGGAGATTCGCTGGCACAAACCACACATCGCTCTCCTGCTTGATGGCATTCCAGAGCTCCTGCGCTGTGTGGCTTCGATTCCCCAAAGAAATTAATTTCAAGACGGCCTGTTGACGTTTGGCCACGGCTGTGCTCATGTCGGTCGTAACAGGTAAACGTTCATCACGGGTCCATGTGGAGGTGGACTGTGACGGCTCCTGCAGCGATGATTCTGAGGAACTGGTGTAAGAGGAGGAGTCAATGCGTACAGAATGGATTCCTGCAATCCTTAGAGTGGGCAGGACACGTCCTGCGCCACTCGAACGATCTGTACCCGGCTCAACGACATTAACCCAATGGGCAGTGAGGGAAAGGTATCGCCCCTGTCCATGTTGACTGGTCCACGCATCGGTGGTGAGGTGGACCTTGCTACTGACGGCATTCAGTAGCGCGTGTTTTATGTGTCCCTCCACATGCTTGTGCAGGGCAGGGACGGCTTGCCTGCTGAAGTAAAAGCGGCTGGGCACATTGTACTGTGGGACTGCCAATGACATCAAGTCACGGAAGCTGTCAGTCTCCACCAGCCTGAATGACAGCATTTCCAGTGACAGAAGTTTGGCAATGCCTGCAGTCAGAGCCTGTGCTCGTGGGTGGTTTGACGAGAAAGGCCGCCTTTTCTCCCATGCCTGTACTACCGATGGCTGTAGACTGGGCTGGGAGTGTGTGGATGACTGGGAAAGTGGTGCTGCGGGTGGAATTACAGCGGGTCTCTGGACAACAGGGCCAGAGGTTCTTCCACGGCGATCCTGGGAGGAAGCCGAACCAGCTGCGTGTGAGCTGGAGGAAGAGGCAACACGAGCTGAAGAGGTGGTAGCTGCCGCTGTTGGTTGGCCTAGCTCTTCAGTGTGTTTTTCTAACAACGCCGCGTGCCTGGTCCGCACATGTTTCCACATGTTGGAGGTATTGAGGCTGCTGACATTTCGACCTCTTTTGACTTTGTGATGACACACCTTGCATTTGACATAGCAAATGTCATCTGCAACTGTGTCAAAAAAGGCCCAGGCACTGCAAGTCTTGGGAGCGCCCTTTTTGGCTTTTGGAAGAGACATGCTCCTAACGGGTGCCAAAGCGGAGGCTGCAGGATCCGCAGTCTTCCCCCTCCCTCTCCCTCTTTGGGCCGTACGGGGAAACTCTTCCTCAGAGCTGCTCCCACCACCTTCCTGTCCCTCACGCCAAGATGGGTCAAGGACCTCATCATCTACACTACCCTCTGCCCCCAACTGCTCCTCCTGGGTAGTCTCAGCAGCAGAGCACGCACCAGAAAGTGGCACCTGAGTGTCATCATCAGCGGATGCGGCCTGCGATGTGGTGACCGGAAGCACTGGCCCACACGCCTCTTCAGAGGAAGAGAGAAAAAGCTGTTGGGCATCACTGCACCCTGCCTCTTCTTCCATTTCTCCAATGCTGCTTGGCTGGCCCCCTGTTTCCAAGCCAAGAGATTCAGAGAACAGAAGTAGAGACGGCTCCTGTCCTGGGCTCTCTGTCTGCCTGGGCAATTTGGCAGGTGGTGAAGAGACAGATGGCTGCTCTCCAGTGCTCTGTGTCTGAGAGGATGTGGCACTAATTGAAGTTGATGCATTAGCTGCCATCCATCCGACAACGGCTTCAATTTGTTCTTCACGCAGCAGCGGTGTACGGCGCTCTGCGACAAAGCTGCGCATGAAGGACTGTTCCCTGGTGAAAGTGGGTGCTGATGAGTCACCGGTGCCCGCAGCAGGCACAGAATCCCCACGTCCTCTCCCTGTTCCGCGCCCACGCCCACGTGCCTTACTCACTGCCTTCTTCATCTTGGTTGACTGATAAAGATAAGCAGAAAAGTACTAACGGCTTTGTGTGCTTATTCCTGAACAACTCCTAACAGGTATAAGAAACACTAATTTTATAAAGTGTGGACTAGACTTTAATATGAGCTAATGTGGCCTACACAAATGTTAAGTGGTGTCACTGGTGTGTTTGGTGAACTTTATTATTTATTTATTTTTTGGGGACTGAACTGACAACAGAGAGAGCTGCAGTCACACGGAGACCGTGCAGATAGCCGTAAACGGCGCTGCAAGGCCCAAAAACCCTCCTCTACGTTATCCTATGTAGTGTTTTTCCACAAGTTAGCTGGAGACGGGTGGAAAGACACTAATAGGAATTTTTTGAAAAAATGTGCAGCAGCCTGCACTACTTAAAACAAAAGGAAAATTGATTTTACGGTATGACGCAGTGAAGAACTCTGAGCTGGAGACAACCAGGCTATGGCTGCTCACAGACTACAGGGCGAGCTGCAGTCACACGGAGACCGTGCAGACAGCTGTAAACGGCGCTGCAAGGCCCAAAAACCCTCCTCTACTTTATCCTATGTAGTGTTTTTCCACAAGTTAGCTGGAGACGGGTGGAAAGACACTAATAGGAATTTTTTGAAAAAATGTGCAGCAGCCTGCACTACTTAAAACAAAAGGAAAATTGATTTTACGGTATGACGCAGTGAAGAACCCTGAGCTGGAGACAACCAGGCTATGGCTGCTCACAGACTACAGGGCGAGCTGCAGTCACACGGAGACCGTGCAGACAGCTGTAAACGGCGCTGCAAGGCCCAAAAACCCTCCTCTACTTTATCCTATGTAGTGTTTTTCCACAAGTTAGCTGGAGACGGGTGGAAAGACACTAATAGGATTTTTTTGAAAAAATGAGCAGCAGACTACACTACTTGAAAAAAAAAAAAAAAAACAGTATGAGGCAATGAACCACCCTCCCTGAACTGAATACAACCAGCTATGGATGGCCTATGTGGCTGCACTCAGACTAGAGAGTGGGCTGCACTCACACACACACAGACCTTGCAGATCGCTGTGAAAACAGCGCTACAAGGCAAAAGCAAGGTGAATAGTAGGTGAACACAGCGGTTGCTAAATTAGCCTTTGAAAAGCACAAAGAAGCAAATCGCTATCTCTAAACTGGCCCTCAGTCAGCAAACAGCGTCCTGTCACTAACTGAATTCACAGCAGAGTGAGCGCAAAATGGCGCCAGCGACTTTTAAACTGCATCATGACATCATTTCAGCAGCCAATCACAGCCATGCCAGTAGTTTCATGCCCTCCATGCTGAACAGGATGTGCCCACACTTGGAATCATTCTCATTGGCTGAATTTGTGCAGTTTGAATCTGGGAACTTCCGATTCCGGTATCCGATACGCGGCAAGTATCGGATCTCGGTATCGGAATTCCGATACCGCTAAGTATCGGCCGATACCCGATACTTGCGGTATCGGAATGCTCAACACTAGTTATGACTTGCATTGTTTAAGATTATTGTACCTGTTTTTATTATGTATATCCCTCCTCACATGTAAAGCACCATGGAATAAATGGCGCTATAACAATAAATAATAATAATAATAATAATAATAATTCACATCGCATTTTTGCCTTATGTTAAAGTATATGGTGGGAAAAGTCTTTATCTACACTTGATTCACAAATGTATTGGGACGCAGCTTTTAATCTCTGAATTCTTTTTTTTTTTCCTTCAGTCCCATTGCCTCCGATGTATAAAATCTGGCTCCTAACATGGGTGACCGAATGACCGAAAGATCTCACTGATACCAGCGTGGTCCTGTACTATGAGCCACCCGGGTAACTAATTCATTCATGACATTTCTTCCACCTAAATCTTCCTCCATCACCTGTGAGTGATATTATTGAAAGTGGAAGAAACCGCAGCAACTCAGCCATGAAGAGGAGACCACTGGGGGTCACCGAGTGCTGAGGAGCTGAGGGCAGAAAAGTCAACCACGTTTGGATAATGCTATGGAGTTGTTTTTCAAGGGTCAACCTGGGCCGCTTAGTTCATGCCAAAGGAAATCTTGAAGCTTCAACATAGCAGTTTAGGACATACCCATTTCTGTTAAAGCCCCAAAGCACAAAGCAAAATCCATAAAGACATGGTTGAGGGCGTTTGGTGTAGATTCTACACTGAAGAAGAACGTAACTGGCCGAACACAGGGCGGACACAGACAGCAGAAGGCTCCTGTGCAACAACAAAATATGGGCCCTTTCCAGTCCAATGCTCAACATAATGCAGATTTTTATATGTCTGTGGCTGATGCTTACTACTTTGTAGGTGAGAGTGGACCTCTTACCACTTGAGCCTTTTGAAGCTGCATAGGTTGCACCAATGCCATATTCACCGGTGGCCACAGAGAACCCTGATCACAATCGCATCCAATACATCTGGGATAAACTAGAAAGGAGATAGAGAGCCAGGTTCTCTCATCAATATCCGTGTCAGACCTCACAAATACTCTACTTGGTAAATGGGCAAAAACCTTCACAAACGCATTCCAAAATCTTGTACAAAGTCTTACCAGAAGAGTGAGTTTAGAATGGGAGGTCAGAAAAACTCTTGTGGTTGTAATGTGGAGGTGTCACAATACCTTTGACCATAGTGTACATTCTTAATATGTTCCATAGGGATAGATTAATCAGATGGAAGATGAAATAGTAACCATTTGGCCTCCAACCAGCCAATATAAATAAGCATGGTGCAAAAAAAAAAGAATATCTCAGCAGACTTAAGCTCCTGCATGGTCCAATGAAAAGAGCTGCTGGATGCCATTAAAGGGATCCGTTAAATGTATTCAGCTTGAGCTAATCACAAAATATACATAAAATGGGTGCCAGAGTAGGCTATGAGTGACGGATGCCATACAGAGCAGAATTGCACTTTTTTAATGGATATATCATGAAAAGCTCATGACGTATACATTGAAAAAATGCCATTAGAGTGACTATGGATGACTGGTGCCACAGTTAGGCATCCATCACAGTCTCTATTTAATGTACTGTATTCATTTTGAACTTTAACAGGAATTTGACTATTTTACAGCATTTTGAAGTCAGTATCTAATGGACCATTTTCTGTTCTGAATTGAGGTAAATATTGGAGAGAACTGTCAATGACCTGTGGCTGTGTCGGGAAATGACAGCCAGGGGCAGTTTTGGATTAGTCTTACCTATTTCTATAGTCCCCGCCCCGATCTTCTCACTATGTTTCCTCTGAAATACTGGAGCAATCGTGCAGTCATGCTCTGATTTATGCATGACAGATTCCCTTTATTACATTAAGGGTATGTGGATATAGTGTCTTTTTTAGGGGGGCAAATCAGCTGAGTTTTTGATGAGAACGAAGCTTCAGGAAGCTCCAGCATTTTTTGTTTTTTTTCTTCGGTGCATTTTCGCCAGCTGTTTTTTGTTTGCTTTTTTTCCAGCATTTTTGTGGCATCATTTTTATTAGTGTTTAATGTTTTTTTTAAATCTTTTTAGCAATGAAGAAATTGCTAGTGATTTTTCAAACAGAAACGCTGATAGACCACTCAAAAAGTTGTCTGGGCGTTTTTTGGGTGTCTTT
Source organism: Ranitomeya variabilis (assembly GCF_051348905.1). NCBI lineage: Eukaryota > Metazoa > Chordata > Amphibia > Anura > Dendrobatidae > Ranitomeya > Ranitomeya variabilis. The sequence goes on along the minus strand of NC_135233.1, from coordinate 47,611,090 downwards.
TGAGCTTTTCCATTGGCTTCTGTTATAAATCATAGACTGTCTTCAGAAAGGAAAATGCCTGAAGAATGGGACCAGTCATTTATTTTTCCCACTTGGCGTCTTTGAAACCTGAAGCGGTAAAAAGACGCTCAAAAGACTGAACATATGAACTGCAAGTCGTTTTTGCATAGAATTGCATATGTTCAGTTTTTTTAGTGTTTATTTACCGCTTTATTGGGCAGTTTTCGGGGCTGAATCCACCTGAAAAAGACGTTGTGTACACATACCCTAAGTTCTGCAAGAATCCAACTCAGAAGATATCTGCTGGGTGCTTCTTTGTATATTAATGCTTATACAAAGCAAAAACCAGACATTTGGTTTGTTTCACAAACAAAGGGCTTCAGACTCAAGTATAAACAAATTGCCATAAAGGAGCAACAAGTGTAAGTAAAAACAACAAAAAGGCAAAAAGATCAAATACTTGGAAATGAGGCATGTTTGCTGACCACTGAGTGTGAGAAGGTCAATGGCTCATACCTGTCATATTAGTTGGAGGCGTTGTATCATGGAAAATAATTTATGTTAAGACGACTGTCACTTGAAATTATTATATTTAAGAGTCTTCTAGGCTTTCCTAGGATGTATTGTGCAATGGCTTGTCTGCCTGGAACTAAAATCCTGCCTCTCAGTTATGCATGTATGCAGTTTGACAGGCAAGAGTGCAGGAAAAATGAGACAAACACCCACCCCGACTTCTCGTAATCTCTTTTCAGCTTTTCTGCTGCTAAAGGCTGATTACACTTGACAACAGGCAGTGAACGGCAAGTTACACAGGAGGTAAACACCTACTGGCTTTGTAGTGATTTGGCAGAAAACACCATTTTGGGTAAATAAAGTGTTTTGAAATTTAGTTTGTCTCTGTACTGGCCATCAGATAAGTTTTATTGAACAACAGGAATCATTTGAATAAGTTTTCTGATTTTGGGAAGAATTAGGGCAAATGTAGGTTATGTCATACCCTGACCTTCCAGTGCCGCCTTTCCTTTGTCCTTTACCAAGGTTCAATCATGACTTCCAGTCTTCAAGACATGACCACGGCAGCCAACCACTGGTCTTAGATGTCATGCCAGGGTGTACAACAGGAGACTGCTGAGGTCTATGGTTGTAAATAGGATATCACCACTGCAACCATTGAAAAAAAAAATCTAGAAGGGATCAGGTGAGAGGTGGTGCTGGTTCTCAGGGGATTTCAATACTTAAAGGGGAATTCTCAGATTTTAAAGTTATTGGATAGGGGATAACTTCCCGATCAATGGGGTACAACCGTTGGAACACCCACAAATCCCAAGAACTGGGGCTCAGTACATCCCTGAGTGAATGAAGTGGTGGTGGATCATGCTCACTGGCGGTCCATTCATTCTTATTGGATCATCAGAGATAGCTGAGTGCTGTGTTTGACTGGTCTTCACCACCACCCCATTCACTCAGGATTCTCCCAAGCCCCGGTTCATGATCAGCGATCAGGAAGTTATCTCCTATCTCATAGGGATAAGAACAGCTTTCAAACTTGTGAATACGGCTTACTATTTACTCTGATATCTCCTGAAAACAGATAACTTCTTTAGAATTAATAACACTTTGAAGCAAAAATACAAAGTACGCCTGAAGTTTGAAGTGTGCACTGCCGAAGGATCAATCATCCTTAAAAAATGCACTTTGATAATTTAGCAAATATAGAAGTTTATGATTTAGCAGTATTATGGATTTTTTTTGTTGCTTTATTGAGAGATCACTTAATCTTTTCTTCCATGGACCGTGAAATAACGTTTCCTTGCTGAATAAATGTAGGTTAACCTCTAGAAGCAGCTTGGAAAGTGCCGTCTGTTTGCTCATCCTCACAGAAACAGAGCATTGCAAAATGTAACCATTGAGCCGAGTTAATTTTTAATATCTTCACAAACATTAATTTTATTAGATAAGGCAAATTTCATTTTTGGGAAGAATAAAATAGTCACTAACATCAGTGGCCTAACTAGAGTCCTATGAGCCATGTTGTAACATTTGGACCTGGTCCCCCAAAAGTTTCTCAGTAATATAGTACGTACAGTTCCCAAACAATTAATATCACCATTTTGTTAGTAAACAACTCAGCTTTACCAAAACTAATATACAATTAAAAAAACACATAAAGGGGATACATACAGGCACACCATGACCATATATTATCACCATATAGTGACTGAAAATAACCACTGTTGTTGCTGACCAATTTCCACTCCTCCCTCATCTCTGACTACCACTCTACTCTTGTCCTCCCTGTCCTAAAGGTACCGTTAAGGTACCTTCACACTAAACGATATCGCTAGCGATCCGTGACGTTGCAGCGTCCTGGCTAGCGATATCGTTGTGTTTGACAGGCAGCAGCGATCAGGATCCTGCTGTGACATCGTTGGTCAGTGAAAAAAGGCCAGAACTTTATTTCGTCGCTGGATCTCCCGTAGACTTCGCTGGATCGGTGTGTGTGACACCGATCCAGCGATGTCTTCACTGGTAACCAGGGTAAACATCGGGTTACTAAGAGCAGGGCCGCACTTAGTAACCCGATGTTTACCCTGGTTACCAGCGTAAACGTAAAAAAAACAAACACATACTCACATTCCGGTGCCCGGTGTCCGCTTCCCTGCACTCCTCCTGCATCCTGTGTAAGTGCCGGCCGTAAAGCAGAGCGGTGACGTCACCGCTGTGCTCTGTGGGAGATGCCGGAGATGTTCGGCGCTGACACAGGATGCAGGAGGAGTGCAGGGAAGCGGACGCCGGGCAACGAAATGTGAGTATGTGGTTTTTTTTTTTACATTTACGCTGGTAACCAGGATAAACATCGGATTACTAAGCGCGGCCCGGCACTTAGTAACCCGATGTTTACCCTGGTTACCAGGGGACTTCAGCATCGTTGGTCGCTGGAGAGCCAGCGACCACACAGCGACTAAACAGCGACGCTGCAGCGATCGGCATCGTTGTCTGTATCGCTGCAGCGTCGCTTAGTGTGAAGGTACCTTTACACTAAGCGACGCTCCAGCAATATAGACAACGATCCGACCTAAACTAGATCGCTGGAGCGTCGCTGTTAGGTCGCTGTAGAGACGTCAAACACAGCAGCTCAAGAACGATGCAGGAGCGATACAGTGACGTAACGGCGACTCACATATCGTTCACGCTCCATGTAAAAACATTGCTGACATCGTTGCTTTTGTTGTCAAACACGACGATACACGCCGATCTAGCGACCAAATAAAGTTCCAGACTTCTAGCTCCGACCAACGATATAACAGCGGGATCCAGATCGCTGCTGCATGTCAAACTCAACGAGATCGCTATCCAGGACGCTGAAACGTCACGGATCGTTGTCGTTCTCGTTGTAAAGTTGCTGAGTGTGAAGGTACCTTTAGGCTATGTTCACACTTTGCGGTTTTCACCGCGGAACAGCGGCGATTTTGATGCTGCGGGTCCGCAGCAGTTTCCATAGCGTTTCCATTTACATGTAAACCCTATGGAAACCGCAAACCGCTGTGCACATGCTGCAGGAAAAACCGCGCCAAAACGCAGCGGTTTACAACCCGCAGCATGTCACTTCTTTGTGCAGAATCGCTGCGATTCTGCACCCATAGGAATGCATTGAACCGCTTATTTCCCGCATGGGGCTGTGCCCACGTTGCGGGAAGTAAGCGGTTAATGTGCGGGTGGTACCCGGGGTGGAGGAGAGGAGACTCTCCTCCAGGCCCTGGGAACCATATTTGGGGTAAAAAAAGAATAAAAATAAAAAATCATGTTATACTCACCTCTCAGCGCTGCGCGCGGCCGTCCGGTCAGAGTTGCTGTGCGAACAGGACCTGCGGTGACGTCGCAGTCACATGACTGTGATGACGCCCAGTTCACATGACCGTGACGTCACGAAGGTCCTTCTCGGCACAGCATCTTTGGAACCGGACCGCCGCGTGCAGCGCCGAGGAGATCCGGACATCGGAGTGTGAGTATAACCAATTTTTATTATTTTTAACATGACTATTGATGCTGCATATTGCTGCATATGCAGCATCAATAGTATAGGAGTAATCCTGCAGCGGAAATCGCAAAACAAACCGCGATAAATCTGCAGGGATAACCGCAGTGGTTTTGCCCTGCAGATTTATCAATTCCGCTGCGGGAGAACCCGCAGAGGGACGCCGCAAAGTGTGAACATGGCCTTAGACTAACATCCTCACCCACTCCTGCTTTCAAGACTTATCTTGTGCTGGGCCAATTTTCTGGAATTCACTACCCCAGACAATTTGATTAATTGCCAATATCCACAGTTTTAAGTGTGTCCTAAAAATGCATTTCTTTAAACTGGTCTAAAACTACACTTCACTTATCTAACTATTCCAATTTTGCCTTTCCAAAAATTTCCTCTGAATCTGGTCCATTGTATCACCTGTTCACTAGTGTTGAGCGATACCGTCCGATACTTGAAAGTATCGGTATCGGAAAGTATCGGCCGATACCGGCAAAGTATCGGATCCAATCCGATACCGATACCCGATACCAATACAAGTCAATGGGACTCAAGTATCGGACGGTATTCCTGATGGTTCTCAGGGTCTGAAGGAGAGGAAACTCTCCTTCAGGCCCTGGGATCCATATTAATGTGTAAAAGAAAGAATTAAAATAAAAAATATTGCTATACTCACCTCTCCGACGCAGCCTGAACCTCAGCGAGGGAACCGGCAGCGTTGTTTGCTTAAAATTCGCGCTTTTCTTTCCTTACGTGAAGTCCCGGCTTGTGATTGGTCGCGTGCCGCCCATGTGGCGGCGACGCAACCAATCACAGCAAGCCGTGACGTAATTTCAGGTCATTCAGTATTTTAAAATTACGCTCCGGCTTTGTGATTGGTTGCGTCGCAGTCACATGGGCGACGCAACCAATCACAGCAAGCCGTGATGTAATTTCAGGTCCTTAAGGATTTTAAAATGACGTCCCGGCTTTGTGATTGGTTGCGTCGCAGTCACATGGGCGACGCAACCAATCACAAGCCGTGACGTCACGGGAGGCTGGACACGCGCGCATTTTAAAATGCGTGCGTGTCCAGCCTCCCGGCTTGTGATTGGTTGACCGCGACGCAACCAATCACAAGCCGGGACGTCACGGGAGGCTGGACACGCGCGCATTTTAAAATGCGTGCGTGTCCAGCCTCCCGTGACGTCACGGCTTGTGATTGGTTGCGTCGCCCATGTGACTGCGACGCAACCAATCACAAAGCCGGGACGTAATTTTAAAATCCTTAAGGACCTGAAATTACGTCACGGCTTGCTGTGATTGGTTGCGTCGCCCATGTGACTGCGACGCAACCAATCACAAAGCCGGAGCGTAATTTTAAAATACTGAATGACCTGAAATTACGTCACGGCTTGCTGTGATTGGTTGCGTCGCCGCCACATGGGCGGCACGCGACCAATCACAAGCCGGGACTTCACGTAAGGAAGTAAACGCGCGAATTTTAAACAAAAAACGCTGCCGCTTCCCTCGGTAAGGTCCAGGCTGCGTCGGAGAGGTGAGTATAGCAATATTTTTTATTTTAATTCTCTCTTTTACACATTTTTACATTAATGTTGTTTCGATACCGATACCCGATACCACAAAAGTATCGGATCTCGGTATCGGAATTCCGATACAGCAAATATCGGCCGATACCCGATACTTGCGGTATCGGAATGCTCAACACTACTGTTCACACACCCTCCATACACTTAATAGCACTTTGTATCTTTACTTGTACACATACCGGCTGGTTACCGATTCGTGCAGGGTTATGTGAATATTTAATTTATATTAATATTTATATTAATATTTATAATTTATTATATTGATGGCTGGACCGTACATTACAAGTACTTTTTACCATTTACTTTAAATAATAACACTCTATATTTATATAGTACCGACATATTCCGCAGCGCTTTATAATTCAACAGTTCATACAAAAGTCATAAGTAACAACTTTTAAGATAACCCAATAATTAATGCAAAATACGATGACCCTGACCGTAAGAGTTTACAATATACAATGAGGTGGATGAGACACAAGGTAAAGAGGTTTATTTACAATGTTGGTCCAGCCATCTTGAGGTAATGGGGTGCGGTGGAGTTTGATGTAGAGTTGTATTGAGAGAAATAGAGAATAGGCTGCTATATATAAAAGGACTTCAATTAGGGAACGTGATAGGGCGCTCTAAACAGATGTGTTCTTAGGGAGCACCTAAAACTGTGTAAGTTGTGGATAGTCCTAATTTCTTGGGGTAGAGCATTCCAGAGGATTGGTGCAACTCGTGAGAAGTCTTAGAGCCGGGAGTGAGAGGTATGGATTAGTGCGGATGTTAGTCAAAAGTCGCTTGTGGAGCATAACAAGCAGATAGGCTAGTAGCCAGAAATGAGGGAAGAGATGTTGGTGGGTGCCTCACTGTGGAGAGTTTTGTGGGTGAGAGCAAGCAGATAGATGACCCTGGCTACATTTAGGATGGACTAGCGAGGGGAAAGTCGTGTACTTTTTATGTCCCCTTAACTTATTACCTCTTAATTGTAAGCTTGCGATCAAGGGGTGCTCACTCCTCTTGGTATCTATCGAATTATGTGTTTACTCTGTAATGTCTGATAGTGTCTGTACCGTACAAGTCTCCTCTGAATTATAAAGTGCTGCAGAATATGTTGGCGCTATAGAATTAAAATGATTAGTATTATTTTTATTATCATGCCAGAATCAATATACCAATAATATCAAATACAAGGGATAAATACCACCACACCACGACCACCGCATAGTAAGTGACCCCATTTTGTATATTACACCCCTTTGGGAATTTATCTACAGGTTTAGTTGTGATTTTGATCCCATGGGTGTTTCCCCAAAACAAGCAGTAGTGGATGTTGCTGAGTGAAAATTGCAAACTGCTGTTGTAGTGACCAGTATGTTGAAATGACTAGTACGTTGTAGTGACCAGTGTATTATGACCAGCTCATACTTCTGCAGACACTCACTGGTAAATAAGGTGGGCTCTCATCACTACAGAAAGGCCAAACTTGTGGGCGCTAAACATGGTTTAAACACACTGTGGGGCTCAGAAGGGAGGGGGGCATTTATATTTGGGAGCGCAGAATTTGCTGAATTTCTTTCGATAGGTGAGGAGCCTTTTCGCTTTTCCTGAGCCTTTGTGCTACCAGTAGCATGGAAGCCCCCTATATATTAACAGATGGCGGACATGGGTGGGGACTTGCTTTTTTTGTGGATTGAGTTGAAGCTTTTATTGGGCACATTTTACATAACATTTCCTCTCACATTTATCCTTTGCTCTATGCTGAGCACTTACTTCAGGATTTCCATCTAAATCTTCAAGTGACGTGATTCAGATGAGACCCCCGAGTGATCCATTCCCTATAATGAGGCACCAGAGTTACTCTGGACTCTGTCTGGCCTCTGTTCAGCGTTGCCCTTTTTTCAGAAGTGCACAAAACTGTGGCTGACGACCCTTTTATGCATGCCTATTAAGACGGACACTGCCATTTCACAGGTTCTATGGCATCCACAGTGCCTTCATGTGTGTCATTATAGGGAATTCCATCTGAATCATGTATTTCAGAGATTTACACGGAAACCCTGGGGTTAGCGCTCAGTGTAGAGTGCAGGATAAATGTGAGCCGAGCCTTACTGTGATCTTTGGCAGGCCAAATGAACAAATCGACAGCAGGTGAAAATTTGTTTTTATCTATTTGTTACATCGTTCCTCACACGGTATAAGTGATTTGGAAATTTTATTCAGTCAGTGCGATTAGTGCGATATCAGATTTCTAGTTTTTTTTATATTTGGCTGCTGTAACACACTAAAAGATGCTTTTTATTGCAAAGCATAGCCATATTTAGACAGCTGTAATTTTTCCATATTTCCTCCAACAGAGTTATGTGACAGCTTCTTTTTTGCGTGGCGAGTTGATGTTTTTATTGGTACCATTTTCAGGCACATGACATTTTTTGATCGCTTTCTATTTGATTTTTGAGAGGTAAAATGAACAAAAAGAAATTCAAGCAATTGATAAGGCAGCTTTATTCTTTTACACAATAAAAACTATTGTACAGAAAAAATAATTATTTTTGCATTTCTTTATTCTGAGAGCTATAACTTTTATATTTTTCTGCTGATGGAGCGTTATGGCAGCTTTTTTTTTGTGGGACAAGATGATGTTTTTAGCAGCGCCATATTTATTTACATTCGTCTTTTTGATCACGTTTTATTGCACTTATTGTTCGGTGGTATAATGATAAAGCATAGTTTTTTGCCTGTTTTTTTTACGGTGTTCACTGAAGGGGTTAACTAGTGGGACAGTCATTCCGGATTATATTTTTACGCTTTTTAATAACTTTTTTACATTGTCCCAGGATGGCACATCACTGTATAATAACAGATAACTGATCTAATACTCTGCAATGCTTCTGCACTGCAGAGCATCAGAGCAGCGTCTGACAGACAGAAAAGGAGGTATTCAGCTCCTTCTCTTAGCAAGCACTCCCAGGCCACCTTCCCTGCAGGACCCTGAAGGACCCCGTGGCCATCTTGCGGCCCGGGGTCATCATGGAGTCCATTGGCACAACGCAATCACATCGCTGATGGCAGCACACAAGGAGTGTGCTCCCTGTGCGATGCTCCTCGATGTTGCTGTCACTATTGACAGCAGCATCAGAGGGGTTAAATGCCCATGATCAGTGCTAGCACTGATTGTGGGCTTTCTGCAGGGTGTCAGCTCTCACATAGAGCTGACACTCGCACCTGATTGCTATTGCAGCGCCGTACATGCGTACATGTACTGCAGTTTTTGGGGAAGCGGTTCTCGCAGTGTCGTATATGTGCGGCGCATGTTGGGAAGGGTACTGGGTGAATAAACATTCATGAACTTTTAACTACCATTACTAGCCATTGGTAAAGGTAAAAAAAATAGAGTAAATGTGTTTGTCTAGGCCTGGTCTGGCTGGTCCACAGGAAAACAGGTAAGCCCCCATGAAAACGTGCTGATAAGCAGTGCTATTGCACTTGATTTCCTATTTGCAGAAATCGTTGTCATCTAATCATTCAGTAAACAAGCTAGCCAAATTAATATTACGTAGAAGCAAAAGTAAATATGCATTCTAGGATCATGTAGCTGATCATTGGGTCTCAAGGCCCACCAATATTATTGGTTAGTCTTTGCCAACGCAGTCTGACACTGAGTTCGTCTGTGTACAGACGTTGGGGCAGGGCATCTATCTACCTATCTATCTATCTATCTATCTATCTATCTATCTATCTATCTATCTATCTATCTCGTGGTAATATTCTTATGTCAGAACCGAAACGTAGCCACTGTAACATTCTTAAGTCACTACTAATTATGACAATTTATCCTTGAAAGACCATTATATGTATTTCCTTTTAATGACTTTAATTTGCACTCAGTTATTCTCAACAAAAAAGCAACTTTTCTCTGGTCCAGCTGCTTTACCATCAAGGCTAATTACTTTCACATTCTTAATTCAGATTGCATTCATCTCTTTGAATTTAAGGTGAATTTGATATATGATTTTAGTCATTAATGAGGTTGGCAGTGACTTGTGAAATCAGTTCCTTATTTTGCGTTTTTGTAAGTATTTCGTTCTGAAAGCTTCCATTTAGAGGAGGTTACTCAGTGAATGTGGCCTTTCTCAGAAGACATTGCCTATTTTCTTTCCTCATTTTAAATTTATTTTCAAGGAAATATCTAATTAGCCCCAAATCCATCCAAGACTTTCAAATTCTGGGCTGAGGTCTAAAATGTCTCCGAACATAAGCTTTGAAAAAAGAGATTTCTTTTCTTCCTTATTTTAGATACGAGGAATCAAATTATAACTAATGTTTGTCACCTGCAAAGTTTCTCAACCTAAAATAAACTGGCCTCAACGACAGAATAATGTCCACCAGCTTCATAGAGCCCTCGTGAATCTCTACTATTGTACCTCATCGTAAGATGGGTCTGTTTAAAGAGTAATGGTTTATTTTTCAGCTGTCAGAGAAATGTTATTTTCCCTTAATATGTCCAAATCTTCTAAATGTTATTCTTCAGTCAATTCCAAATATCCATATACACACGAACATGGAAAAGTTTCTTCACTGGATCCAAATGCTACCTTAGCATTTTTGACTGTACAGTTTAATTTACTATGTATTTCCTGTTAGGTCAAGTGGAATAGTATTTCGATAGTCACAGACGCATTTAATTCTGAAAAAGTTATATGGTGGGTGATCTTGGGTGGAAAGTCAATTTCGAGGATGAATTTGGAGTTCCTATTCATGATCAGCTAATGTGCTAAAATTTGTGAAATGATCTTTTGGTAGTTTCTTCAAATTTTGACTGGAAATTTGTCTTGCAGCAAATTTATTCAATGAGATCCGAATGTACATTATTATGCTATAAGTTCTTTCCCAACACAGATTATAAAAAACTTATGTAAAATAAAAATGATAGCAGGAATAACACGTTAAATTCTGTGCTGCCGGACACAGGATTATGGATGAACGGACCAAGGATCAAGGAGGGAAATTTGTGATTTATTTGTCTACTTGTTTCAAAGTGACAACACTTCTTCTTCAGGACAAGTCATGGATCACTTTGAAATGAGTAGACAAATAAACCACATGGGCCATCTTCGACATCTTCCAGCACTCACCATTTTTAGCGCGTCCTGCACTGACTAGGTTGCCGTTTTATGATGTTCTCTGATGTAAATTGAAGTCTAGTCAAGATGTTTTAATAGAGAAATAGAGAATATTCAACACAAGTCAAGGCTGTGACCACAGGCACAGAACCCAAATCTTTCTATTAGGTAAGACCTGGAACACAGCATCGAGCAAACATGACAATGTGGAGAGGCTTGAGGCAGGTTACAATCACGTATCTCCTAACCAGAAGAGTCAGAAAGTATTTAAAAAGACCAGTAAAAAATTAACAGGATATAAAAATCCCCAGCAATGAATGGAGGGTTTTATAAAATTAAACACAGGAAAAGGAAGCGCGGCCATCTTGTGCAGGGTCTGCAGAAATGAGGGGTGAGTGAGGCTGTGCTAGAGAGGAATCCATCTATATCCTCTCATGACCGCACCCCACTGAGTTATAAGCAGTGGCAGATAGGAGCTCAGCTGGTCCGGGATCTGAACCTGTCCTGATGCGATAGAAATCCTGCCGTACAAGATGTTAAGAAACAGAAGAGACTGGGACCTGGAGAGAAAGAAGTGCTGCGCCCCGTGAAAGAGTCACACCATAAGTATCTTCAGTATTGCTCACCGGCTGGAGGAACTCAGCATTCACCTGCATGTGCAGATTATTTTGTTCTCAGCAGACCCTGCGAAAGGACACTAAAGCCCAATGCGACACCCGAGTAAATAAACGTGCACGCATCACAATATATGTTTGGCGCCAAGAGATACTAGGCCTATAGTTAGTTAGTTAGGTATATTGACTTTACGAACCACATTCTATTTTGGTGACTGAATATTCTATGCTACTCTTTGGTGCTGGCACAGCAAGCAGGAAACCCCAGACAAGACTTGTGCTTCCTATTTGTTGCTATTGTATTTTGTATTTCCTATTTGTCTGCTGGAAGAGGAGTCTCTGTGGAACAATATAAAATGGAGCAGTGGTTCAGCTCCAACAGACTTTGTCCACGGTACCTTTGTTGATATGTATGTAAATATTGTTAATTTTGGAATATTCTTAATATACGGATGTTTTCTCTAGTTTTCTTGAGATTATATTGGAATGGGATGGGAATATTTGATTGGGAAATAGGAATAGAAATATATATTCTGAGGATTGTGAATCAGTGTGCTGAACCGCAGGCGAACTGCTTTGCACTCATTTAATCAAACCAGTTTCTCTTAGGCTATGTGCACAAGTTTGGAATTGCAGTGGAAATTTCCACGGCAATTCCACAACTCCCTGCTGCGGGTAAAATGCATGCGGAATTTGCATGCATTTTCCCGCTAAACACTAGTGTTTTGCAAGCGTAATTAGCTTGCTGAATGCTAGCGTTTTCCATGCGATGTGTAGCATCGCTTGGATAACTGATTGACAGGTTGGTCACACTTGTCAAACATAGTGTTTGACAAGTGTGACCAACATTTTACTACTGATGCTGCCTATGGAGCATCAATAGTAAAAGATAGAATGCTAAAAATAATAATAATAAAAAAAAAATATGGTTATTCTCACCTTCCGACGGCCCCCGATATCCTCAGCGGCACTCCAGGTATGTTCCGTTCCCAGGGATGCTTTGCGCGAAGGACCTTTGTGACATCACGGTTACGTGACCGCAACGTCATCTCAGGTGATTTGCGCAATGCATCCCTGGGAACAGAAGCCGCCGCGTGCACCGCTGAGAGGCGGGAGAACTCCGGGGGCCATAAGAAGGTAAGTATATCCCTATTTTTTATTTTAATTATTTTTTTTACATGAATATGGATCCCAGGACCTGAAGGAGAGTCTCCTCTCCTCCACACCCTGGGTACCATCTGCACATGAAGCTCTCACTTTACGCCTGGTGGGCATAGCCTTATGCATAAAGTGAGCTTTCCAATGCAATCCTATTGCGGCGATTCCGCAGAAATAATGAACATGCTGTGTTTTTTTCTGCAAAGCGTTTCCACTGCGGAAAAAAAACAGCATTGGCACAAAAATTGCGGAATGCATTAAAAAGATGGGATGCTTAATGTAAGCATGTTTTAAGCGTTTTTGCAGCGGAAAACGGACGAAAAAATGCAAAAAAACCTTGAAAAATCCTGAACGTGGGCACATAGCCTGAGGGTGTAATAAGGTAACGGCGGCTGGTTCAGACGGGCATGCCAACAGGTAAATTTATGTAGAGAATATAACAGAAACAGTTCTCTTGGGTGCTGAGCTGTTCAGCACAGAGGATATAGCCTTCTGGCAAAATATTTGTTTGATGTGTTCTCTTTGTGTGGTTAACTGGTTATCAAAACCGAGTAGAAATAATTTCATCCCTAAGTAAAATAGTTACAGAAAGTGGACTGTGTGAAATTGATTATTTTCCCGTCTGTGACTCCGCTGTTTCTAGCATCCTCAGTGCATGATTTACAAAGGGACACCACAGCCTGTCATCTAATATATAATTGCCTAGAATACTACTTCCTGCAATTTGTGCCAACTTCCGTGGCTTTGTCCGGAGCTAATGTCCTGAGATAATGTCCGGAGCTAATGTCCGGAGATAATGTCCGGAGATAATGTCCGGAGCTAAGTGACGTCACCAGTGTCCTACACCCAGGCAGAGCACAGGGGCCCCAGGCAGCATATGGGGCCCCAGGCAGAGCACAGTGGCCCCAGGCAGAGCACAGGGGCCCCAGGCAGCATATGGCGCCCCAGGCAGAGCACAGTGGTCCCAGGCAGAGCACAGGGGCCCCAGGCAGCCTATGGGGCCCCAGGCAGAGCACAGTGGCCCCAGGCAGAGCACAGGGGCCCCAGGCAGCATATGGGCCCCCAGGCAGAGCACAGGGGCCCCAGGCAGCATATGGGGCCCCAGGCAGAGCACAGTGGCCCCAGGCAGAGCACAGGGGCCCCAGGCAGAACATGGGGCCCCAGGCAGAGCACAGGGGCCCCAGGCAGAGCACAGGGGCCCCAGGCAGCATATGGGGCCCCAGGCAGAGCACAGGGGCCCAAGGCAGCATATGGGGCCCCAGGCAGAGCACAGTGGCCCCAAGCAGAGCACAGGGGCCCCAAGCAGAACATGGGGCCCCAGGCAGAGCACAGGGGCCCCAGGCAGAGCACAGGGGCCCCAGGCAGCATATGGGGCCCCAGGCAGAGCAGAGGGGCCCCAGGCAGCATATGGGGCCCCAGGCAGAGCACAGTGGCCCCAGGCAGAGCACAGGGGCCCCAGGCAGAACATGGGGCCCAGGCAGAGCACAGGGGCCCCAGGCAGAGCACAGGGGCCCCAGGCAGCATATGGGGCCCCAGGCAGAGCACAGGGGCCCCAGGCAGCATATGGGGCCCCAGGCAGAGCACAGTGGCCCCAGGCAGCATATGGGGCCCCAGGCAGAGCACAGTGGCCCCAGGCAGAGCACAGGGGCCCCAGGCAGCATATGGGGCCCCAGGCAGAGCACAGTGGTCCCAGGCAGAGCACAGGGGCCCCAGGCAGCTTATGGGGCCCCAGGCAGAGCACAGTGGCCCCAGGCAGAACATGGGGCCCCAGGCAGAGCACAGTGGCCCCAGGCAGAGCACAGGGGCCCCAGGCAGAACATGGGGCCCCAGGCAGAGCACAGGGGCCCCAGGCAGAGCACAGGGGCCCCAGGCAGCATATGGGGCCCCAGGCAGAGCACAGGGGCCCCAGGCAGCATATGGGGCCCCAGGCAGAGCACAGTGGCCCCAGGCAGAGCACACACCAAATCGGAGGCTGAGGGGCCCCGCCAACCAAATCGGAGGCTGAGTGGCCCCGCCAACCAAATCGGAGGCCGAGGAGCCCCGCCCACCAAATCGAAGGCCGAGCGGCCCCGCCCACCAAAGCGGAGGCCGAGGGGCCCGGCCCCGCCCACCAAAGCGGAGGCCGAGGGGCCCCGACCACCACATCGGAGGCCGAGGGGCCCCGCCCACCAAATCGGAGGCCGAGGGTCCCCGCCCACCAAATCGGAGGCCGAGGGTCCCCGCCCACCAAATCGGAGGCCGAGGGTCCCCGCCCACCAAATTGGAGGCCGAGGGTCCCCGCCCACCAAATCGGAGGCCGAGGGGCCCCACCTACCAAATTGGAGGCCGAGGGGCCCCGCCCACCAAATCGGAGGCCGAGGGACCCTGCCCACCAAATCGGAGGCCGAGGGGCCCGCCCACCAAATCGGAGGCCGGGGGTCCCCGCCCTCCAAATCGGAGGCCGAGGGGCCCCGCCCACCACATCGGAGGCCGAGGGGCCCCGCCCACCAAATCGGAGGCCGAGGGGCCCCGCCCACCAAATCGGAGGCCGAGGGGCCCCGCCCACCAAATCGGAGGCAGAGGGTCCCCGCCCACCAAATCGGAGGCCGAGGGTCCCCGCCCACCAAATCGGAGGCCGAGGGTCCACACCATCCAAATCGGAGGCCGAGGGGCCCCGCCCACCAAATCGGAGGCCGACGGGCCCCACCCACCAAAGCGGAGGCCGAGGGTCCCTGCCCACCAAATCGGAGGCAGAGGGACCCCGCCCACCAAATCGGAGGCCG
Organism: Ranitomeya variabilis; assembly: GCF_051348905.1. Taxonomy (NCBI): domain Eukaryota; kingdom Metazoa; phylum Chordata; class Amphibia; order Anura; family Dendrobatidae; genus Ranitomeya; species Ranitomeya variabilis. The sequence continues at coordinate 47,595,832 of NC_135233.1, read as the reverse complement.
AGGGGCCCCGCCCACCAAAGCGGAGGCCGAGGGTCCCCACCCACCAAATCGGAGGTCGAGGGTCCCCGCCCACCAAATCGGAGGCCGAGGAGCCCCGCCCACCAAATCGAAGGCCGAGCGGCCCCGCCCACCAAAGCGGAGGCCAAGGGGCCCCGCCCACCAAATCGGAGGCCGAGGGGCCCCGCCCACCAAATCGGAGGCCGAGGGTCCCCGCCCACCAAATCGGAGGATAAGGGGCCCCGCCCACCAAATCGGAGGCCGAGGGGCCCCACCAACCAAATCGGAGGCCGAGGAGCCCTGCCCACCAAATCGAAGGCCAAGCGGCCCCGCCCACCAAAGGGGAGGCAGAGGGACCCCGCCCACCAAATCGGAGGCCGAGGGTCCCCGCCCACCAAATCGGAGGCAGAGGGACCCCGCCCACCAAATCAGAGGCCGAGGGGCCCCGCCCACCAAAGCGAGGCCGAGGGTCCCCGCCCACCAAATCGGAGGTCGAGGGTCCCCGCCCACCAAATCGGAGGCCGGGGGGCTTCGCCAACCAAATCGGAGGCCGAGGAGCCCCGCCCACCAAATCGAAGGCCGAGCGGCCCCGCCCACCAAAGCGGAGGCCGAGGGGCCTGGCCCCGCCCACCAAAGCAGAGGCCGAGGGGCCCCGCCCACCACATCGGAGGCCGAGGGGCCCCACCCACCAAATCGGGGGCCGAGGGTCCCCGCCCACCAAATCGGAGGCCGAGGGTCCCCACCCACCAAATTGGAGGCCGAGGGTCCCCGCCCACCAAATTGGAGTCCGAGGGTCCCCGCCCACCAAATCGGAGGCCGAGGGTCCCCGCCCACCAAATCGGAGGCCGAGGGGCCCCGCCCACCAAATCAGAGGCCGAGGGGCCCCACCAACCAAATCGGAGGCCGAGGGGCCCCGCCCACCAAATCGGAGGCCGAGGGTCCCCGCCCACCAAATCGGAGGCCGAGGGGCCCCGCCAACCAAATCGGAGGCCGAGGGGCCCCGCCCACCAAATCGGAGGCCGAGAGTCCCCGCCCACCAAATCGGAGGATAAGGGGCCCCGCCAACCAAATCGGAGGCCGAGGGGCCCCGCCAACCAAATCGGAGGCCGAGGAGCCCCGCCCAACAAATCGAAGGCCGAGCGGCCCCGCCCACCAAAGCAGAGGCCGAGGGGCCCGGCCCCGCCCACCAAAGCGGAGGCCGAGGGGCCCCGACCACCACATCGGAGGCCGAGGGTCCCCGCCCACCAAATCGGAGGCCGAGGGTCCCCGCCCACCAAATCGGAGGCCGAGGGTCCCCGCCCACCAAATCGGAGGCCGAGGGTCTCCACCACCAAATCGGAGGCCGAGGGTCCCCGCCCACCAAATCGGAGGCCGAGGGGCCCCGCCTACCAAATCGGAGGCCGAGGGTCCCCGCCCACCAAATCGGAGGCCGAGGGTCCCCGCCCACCAAATCGGAGGCCGAGGGGCCCCGCCCACCAAATCGGAGGCCGGGGGTCCCCACCCACCAAATCGGAGGCCGAGGGGCCCCGCCCACCACATCGGAGGCCGATGGGCCCCGCCCACCAAATCGGAGACCGAGGGTCCCCGCCCACCAAATCGGAGGCCGAGGGTCCCCGCCCACCAAATCGGAGGCCGAGGGTCCCCGCCCACCAAATCGGAGGCCGAGGGTCCCCGCCCACCAAATCGGAGGCCGAGGGGCCCCACCAACCAAATCGGAGGCCGAGGGGCCCCGCCCACCAAATCGGAGGCCGAGGGTCCCTGCCCACCAAATCGGAGGCCGAGGGGCCCCGCCCACCAAATCGGAGGCCGAGGGGCCCCGCCCACCAAATCGGAGGCCGAGGGTCCCCGCCCACCAAATCGGAGGATAAGGGGCCCCGCCTACCAAATCGAAGGCCGAGCGGCCCCGCCCACCAAAGCGGAGGCAGAGGGACCCCGCCCACCAAATCGGAGGCCGTGGGGCCCCGCCAACCAAATCGGAGGCCGAGGGTCCCCGCCCACCAAATTATTCTTACTTTTGAATAAATAAAGTATATATGGATTCTAGACTCCCGATTCTTTAGAATCGGGCTGCCATCTAGTGAATTATAAAAGCCATGTTACCACGACCCATCCCATCCAAGCTCTGTCCATTTTGCCGCAGCTGGGAGTAACTGGTGTCAAGACACCAAAATTCAAAAAAGATTCTCCTAAGTTTTGAAACTTTTTTGGTTTGCTCCAGAATTCTGGAGAAATGTCTTTTGATGAATTAAAGCCTTTGAGTATTTTGGAGTTTTTTTGTGAATTTTTTTAATAAACATTATTCAGCAATGTTCCTGTAAATTACTATGAAACTTCTTTTTTTAGAGCAATTAGGCCCTATTCAGATGTCCGTTTTACTATATTTGTGTTCTACCAGCATTCTTTACGAATACAACACAAACGCATTAAAGTTTGTGATGATGTTCACATCTCCTTGCTTTCTTGCAGACCAATAGATCTATGAAAAAACTTCTTTTTTTTTGCACACAATAATAATAATAGATGCCACATATGGTAAAAACAGACACATAGACCAAGCATGGATGCAACACACCAATTATCATTATTATTATTTATTTATATAGCACCATTAATTCCATGGTGCTGTACATGAGAAGGGGTTACATGAAAATACAAATATCACTTACAGTAAACAAAACTAACAATGACAGACTGATACAGAGGGAAGAGGACCCTGCCCTTGCGGGCCTACATTCTACAGGATTATGGGGAAGGAGACAGTAGGTCGAGGGTTGCAGTAGCTCCGATGGTATTGAGGTGGCCGTGTGGTCATTACAGGCTGTAAGCTTCTTTGAAGAGGTGGGCTTTCAGGTTTCTTTTGAAGGATCCAAATGTGGTGGATAACCAGACGTATTGGGGCACAGAATTTCACAGGATGGGGGATATTCGGAAGAAGTCTTGGAGGCGATTGGGTGAGGAGCAAATAAGCGTGGAGGAGAGAAGGAGGTCTTGGGAGGACTGGAGATTACGTGAGGGAAGATATTGAGAGATTAGTTCAGAAATATACGGAGGAGAAAGGTTATGGATGGCTTTGTAGGTCATTGTTAGTAGTTTAAACTAAATACGCTGGGAAATTGGGAGCCAGTGAAGGGATTTGCAAAGAGGGGAAGCAGGAGTGTAGCAAGGAGAGAGATTAATTCGTCGGGCAGCAAAGTTAAGGATGGACTGGAGAGGTACGAGAGTGTTAGGAGGTAGGCCACAGAGGAGGATGTTGCAGTAGTCGAGGCAGGAGAGCATTTTGGAGTGAGGGTTGAGGAAAGGATGGATTCTGGAAATATTTTTGAGCTGGAGGTGACAGGAGGTGGCAAGAGCTTGGATGTGTATGAAGGACAGGCCAGAGTCCAGGGTTACGCCGAGGCAGCGGATTTTGGGGACAGGGGAAAGTGTGATTTCATTTATCAAGTAGAGAAGATATGCGAGATGGAGGATAGATAATTAGTTCAGATTTGTCCACATTGAACTTGAGGAAGTGAGAGGAGAAGAAGGAGGATATGGCTGATAGACACTCTGGGATTCTGGAGAGCAGAGAGGTGACATCTGGGCCAGAGAGGTAGATCTGAGTGTCATCAGCATATAGATGAACTGGAAGGCATAGAATCTTATTAGTTGTCCCAGGCCGAGTGTATAGATTGAGAAGAGTAAGGGCCCAAGGACAGAGCCTTGAGGGACACCAACAGAGAGGAGGCGAGATGAAGAGGTAGTATGGGAGTAGGAAACGCTAAATGTGCGGTTGGTAAGGTATGAGGTGATCCAAGATAGGGCGCGGTCTTTGACCCCCAAGGAATAGAGGATCTGTAGTAGGAGGCAGTGGTCAACTGTGTCGAAGGCAGATGACAGGTCTAGAAGGAGGAATATAGAGAATTGTCTGTTAGCTTTGGCTGTAAGTAAGTCGTTAATAATTTTGGTCAGGGCAGTCTCAGTGGAATGGTGGGGAAGGGACAGAAGCCAGATTGTAGGTTGTCAAAAAGAGAGTTAGATGCATTGTGAGAGGAAAGTTCAGCATGGACGTGCTGCTCAAGGAGTTTGGATGCAAATGGGAGCAAAGATATGGGGCGATAGCTGGACATAGCGCTTGGGTCAAGGGATGGCTTTGTGAGGATAGGTGTGATTGTGGCATGCTTGAAAGCATTGGGGAAGGTACCAGAAGTTAGTGATAGGTTGAAGAGATGGGTTAGGAATGGGATTAGTGTGGTGGTGAGGTTACGCTGTAATGAATATTACCCACTACATCCATCCAATACATCCATGCAGCACTCAAAACACTCATACAAATCATCCCACCACCTGCTCTTTCTGTTTTTTCTCCTTTTTACTAGGTGCAGGCGACATCTCCCCCAACCCTGGACCTCCCTCCACCAGCATACATTACTCTCCTCCAGCTGCATATAGAAACCCTGCTAATCTTATTAACATTCAGTGCATGCCTTCTCCTATCGCTTTCCACTGTGCTCTCTGGAATGCATTGTCTGTGTGTAACAAACTAACTTACATTCACGATTTCTTCCTCTCTAATTCTCTTAACCTTTTGGCTATTACAGAAACCTGGATCTAGCATTCAGACACCACCGCTGCTGCCGCTCTCTCGTTTGGTGGGCTGAAATTTTCACATACCGCCAGAGCTGAGAACAGACAGGGTGGAGGTGTTGGTTTGCTCCTTTCATCACAATGTGCTTTCCAGGTCATCCCCCCAGTTCCCTCACTTACATTTCCTTCCTTCAAAGTCCATGCCGTCAGACTCTTTAAGCCCTTCTCCTTGCGAGTGGCGGTTGTTTATCGCCCTCCAGGCTCCTCCTGACAGTTTCTAGATCACTTTGCCACCTGGCTTACTCACTTCCTATCCTGCGACATCCCCGCCCTCATCATGGGAGACTTTAACATCCCCATCAATGATCCCCTCTCCTAATCTGCTTCTCATCTTCTTTCTCTAACTTCTTCATTCCGCCTCTCACAGTTTACTAATTCTCCTATACATGAGGATGGGAATACTCTGGACCTGGTTTTCTCCCGTCCTGGCTTGCTGCACGACTTTACTAACTCCCCTCTCCTGCTCTCGGACCACAACCTTCTTTGCTTCTCTGTCAAGAATTGTCTGCTCACCCGGGACACCCCCACCTACCACACTTATCGGAATACACGTACCATTAACACCCAGCAGCTTATGGACAATCTCCACACATCTTTAGCCCCATCTCCTCCCTCTCCTGTCCAGATTTAGCATTGTCACACTTCAATAATACACTGAAAAATGCCCTAGATGAAGCAGCACCTTCTACACGCAGAAAGACCTGACACAGACAACGGCAGCCCTGGCACACTATGCAAACATGCTTTCTTCAGCGTTGCTCAAGGTGTGCAGAGCGGCAGTGGAAAAAATGTCTCCTAGCAGAAGACTTCATCCACTATAAGTTCATGCTCAAAACCTATAACTCTGCCCTTCATCTGGCCAAACAATCCTACTTCACCACACTCATCACCTCACTATCCAACAACCCAAAATGACTTTTTGAAACCTTAAACACCCTCCTGAAACCTAAAGTACAGGCCCCAATCACCAACCTCAGCGGTGAGGATCTGGCCACTTATTTCCTAGAAAAAATCAACTACATCCATCAGGATCAAACTCCTCAGTGCCTGGAGCCCCTGCCCTGCCGCACCTCAAGCTCACTAGACATCTTTGAGCCTGCTTCAGAAGATGAAGTTTCCAAGCTCCTCTCTTCTGCTTGGCCTACCACCTGCAACCGTGACCCCATTCCTTCACATCTCCTGCAGTCTCTCTCACCAGTGGTCACCACTCACCTGACTAAAATATTTAACCTCTTTCTTTCTTCAGGTATCTTTCCCTCCTCATTTAAACATGCCATCATAACCCCTTTACGTAAAAAGCCATCCCTGGACCAGAACTGCACTGCTATCTAACTATAGACCTGTCTCTAACCTTTCCTTCATCTCTAAACTCCGGGAACGCTTGGTCCACTCCCGTCTAATCCGCTATCTCTCGGATAACTCTCTTCTCGACCTCTTACAATCTGGTTTCCGCTCTTTACATTCCACTGAAACTGCCCTCACTAAAGTCTCTAATGATCTAATAACAGCTAAATCCAAAGGTCATTGTTCCCTGCTGATTCTCCTGGATCTCTCCGCAGCATTCGACACTGTGGATCATCAGCGCCTCCTCTCTATGCTCCGCTCTATAGGCCTCAAGGACACAGCCCTCTCCTGGTTCTCCTCCTACCTCTCTGACCGCTCCTTCACTGTATCTTTTGCTGGCTCCTCTTCTCTCCTTGTCCCCTTACTATTGGGGTTCTGCAGGGCTCAGTCCTAGGCCCCCTCCTCTTCTCTCTATACACTGCCCCTGTTGGACAAACAATCAGCAGATTTGGGTTGCAGTACCATCTCTATGCTGACAACACCCAATTATACACTTCTTCCCCTGACATCACCCCTACCCTAATTCAAAATACCAAGGATTGTCTGTCTGCTGTCTCTAACATCATGTCCTCCCTCTATATGAAACTAAATCTCTCCAAAACGGAACTTCTTATGTTTCTCCCTTCTACTAACCTCACTCTACCCAACATCGAAATTACCCTGGAGGGATCAACCATAACTCCCAAGCAGCAAGCCTACTGTCTTGGGGTCACATTCGACACCAAACTTTCTTTTACTCCCTATATCCGATCACTCACTCGCTCTTGTCACCTGCATCTTAAAAACATCTCCAGAATCAGACCTTTTCTCACCTTTTGAAACTGCTAAGACTCTTACTGTCGCTCTTATTCATTACCGTCTGGACTACTGCAACTCTCTTCTGATCGGTCTCCCTCTTACCAAACTTTCTCCTCCATCTTGAATGCAGCAGCCAGGGTCATATTTCTGTCCATCCGCTTCACCGATGCCTCCATCTTGTGCCAGTCATTACACTGGCTACCCATTCGCTACAGGGTCCAGTATAAACTCATCTCTCACCCACAAAGCTCTCCACAGTTCTGCACCGCCTTTTATCTCCTCTCTCATCTCTGTCTATCGCCCTACACGTGCCCTCCGTTCTACAAATAATAATCTTTATTTTTATATAGCGCTAACATATTACGCAGCGCTTTACAGTTTGTACACATTATCATCGCTGTCCCCGATGGGGCTCACATTCTAAATTCCCTATCAGTATGTCTTTGGAATGACCTAAGACTAGCATCCCCCGTAATCCGAACCTCGCACCTCCGTCTCCAAGAGTTCTTTCGTGCTGCGCCAGCTCTCTGGAATGCACTTCCCCAGACGATCAGGCTGACACCTAGCCCCGACCTATTCAAGCGCGCTTTAAAACCCATCTCTTCAAACAAGCCTACCACATCAACTACTCCGTAAACTAACTTTGCCCTGTTCCCTCCTTCCAAATATTATTCTGAATCTGCACCCTATTATTCATCTGTCTCCGCACCCTCGATGCACATGATAACTGCACTTGATATTTGACTATTGCACTTAAACACATGGGCTGATGACTTTATGTGAAATTCCCTATTTATTATAATTGCCAGACCTGAAATAACAAGCACTTTTCACTTATTGTGTCCCCCCATTTCCTTGTAGATTGTAAGCTTGCGAGCAAGGACCTCACTCCTAATGTCACTGTTAAAATTGTCTTAACTTGTATTGAATTTATTGTCTGTACATGTCCCCGCTTAATTGTAAAGTGCTGCGGAATATGTTGGCGCTATATAAATAAAAATTATTATTATTACTATTATTATTGTCTGTACAAATCTCCTCTATAATTTGTAAAGCGCTGTGGAATATGTTGGCGCTATATAAATAAAATTATTATTATTATTAAGTGCACAAATGGTGAGGTGTGATTTGGAGAGAAGATGAGCAAGCTCCCCTTCCCAATGAAAAACTAGCATTTTTTTTCCCATATGCAAAGAGAAAAAGGATGTCTCAATGATGTATGTTCACACTATGTCTTTTTCCTCTGTTTTTCGAGCAGGTTGGTCAAATAAAATGGTCTGCTAGGAAGACACTCAATACTTTACAATATAAGTCAATGGAAAGATTAAAGAGACATCTGGAGGATGCAAGGTGTCTTTTTAAGCATTTTCCCAGAGTTTTTGCTTTAAATAGTCAATAATGTTTTCTTTGAAAGATATGTCTGAAAAACACCAGTAAAAGAGCCCAGAAAATGCTGAAACAATGCTAAAAAATGCTGGCTGGAAAAATGTTGAGCAAGAGCTCAGGAAATGTCCGAAAACTTTAAAAGAAGACACTTCATGTTCACATTTTCCCTGAAGTGCCTTCTGTTTGAAAAATGGACGGTTTTTGACCCCCCTGAAAAATACACAGAGTGAACATGGCCTTAGGGTGATCTTCTTGAAGAGATTTCACTGTATGTTTTCAAGACAATGGGGTAATAGCGGAAAAAGTTTTTATGCACAAAGGAAAGATGTACACATAGAGCCCTCTCAGCAGCATGCAGAGCACCTATGGGTTCATATAACAGACCCATCGGCACCCAGTATGCCACTGTGTGGCCACATGTGGCATGTGGTGCCTGAGTGATAGAGAAAGGTAGAATACTTCTGGAATATGGACATAAGAGATTAGCACCAGACAATATATTCTTTTCATCTTTGTTTTTATTTTATTTTTAACCTTTTTTGAATACAGATTTTGATTGTCCCGGTGCCTCTATGTTTCGGAGAAATGCTGCCTCAGGTGCTAATTGAAAGTACCGTAGAGTTGTGCCTATATCTTGGCACAACTGAGTAAGGTGATCAGAGAACCTATGGATGGGGTTGGAATCTCCTATACATCATAGCAATCTTAGTATCATATGCTGCACTTTTAATTTTATAGATTTTATGTCTAGAATATGAGCTTGTTGGCAGCATAAATGTCTTGACTATCATGATTTGTATCACTGTCCCCACTTTATGCGTAATTAGTACAGTAGAAAAGAAAAAAGGCATTCAAGCGCACATGGGATAATAATGTATTTTAAAAGTTAAATCGAGGGGTGAGGGGGCTATTCAGGTGAATGTGTTGTGTCAGAATTCTATAAATGAAAAAGGAGTAGTTCCACTTGTGATAATAATAATTCAAATAGCCTTTATTAACGAGTACCGAACTCATTCTCAATCCTGAACTGTATAGAAAGATCGATACAAGGCAGGTTTAAATACAAAATAATGATGCCTCTTTTTTTGTATTTAGCCACCCCCTTAGTGTATTGATCTTCATATACTGTATAATTCTGCTTTGAGAAATGGTTCAATAAAACGCTTTAATAATAGCTTCCTGAAGTAGTGCCACACGTGGATCTACTCCTTTTTCATAGCAGTCCGGTCTACCAGAACTGTCTATCTCCTTATTTTATTTATTTACAGAATTTGGCTTGACCTCGAGCCATGGCGTCTTGATGGATGAACGCTCTGTAGGAAGCTCGATCTTGTGCAAGCCTAGATAGGTCCATCAGAGTCTTTTACACTGTTATCTTGACAGTATCACGTCATCGGGTTGCTGGTCTTCCTGTTCACCTTGTTCCTTATATTATTCTTACCATTATGTCCTTCTCCAGTGATTGCTCTCTTCGTATCATGTGTCCAAAGTAGGCAAGTCGTAGCTTGGTGATCCTTGCTTCGAGTGACCTGTCTGGCTTAATTTGTTCCATATTGTATTTCTTTGTTCTTCTTGCCATCCAATTGATAGCATCCTTCTCCATCATCACGTTCCAAAGGTGTTGATTCATCTTCTGTCTTGTTTCTTTTCTTTATCGTCCATGTTTGTCTATCTCCTGCTTCTCATTAATTAGTACAGTAAGCATCAAATGCTTTGGGCAGAATTTTGGAATTGAGCGTGCAAGCTTCATGGCCAGTGGTGTCCTTTGTCAACACTGTGGCAAATTGTGCTCCTTAAAAGAGATATTCCCAAAATAACAAGTTATCCTCTACAGGATAGGGAATCATTTGCTGATCGATGGGATTCCATATGCTGCGACACTCTGTGATTCTGTAATTAGGAGTCTGGAACCTCAAGAATAGTAGGTTCTGCAGCCCAGTCTTGAATGGAGCTAAGGTGCATATGGTCGACCTCTACCACATTTACTGTTTTTCAGGTATTCCCATTGACAGTGAGTGTAGAGATGTGCCAGTCAGGATAGGGCTCCGCAGAACCCATTCTTGGAGTACCCTCAACAATCAGCAAGTTATCCCCTATCCCATGTATAGGACATAAAGGATTATTCACAAAATAACAAGTTAAGACTGTATCTGACCATCCATGAAGAAATATTTCTGACCTAAAAATGTTGCTCAGTAAAGGCATCAAGGAACAGTAAAGCCCCGTACCAGTTGACTCATGTTCATGTGTATATATTATAGCCCTTATTCCTTTACACGCCAAGCCAGGAATTTCGAAACACGCAGATATATCATGCTTTGCTTTGTTCTTGAGGTTTTCGATTCGACCCCAGATGGAGATTGCGCCATAAAAAAAAGTTAAGCCATGGCTTTATGTGTTTACGATAAACAGAACTGGAAATTCTTCAGCAAAACTCAACGATATCATTTCAAGTGCAAAGATATGAAGGTTTTTTAGTATTTGCATCCTTTAATCATGAGATTTGGTTCTTACCTATGTCGTATTTTGCATCTACCGTATTTTTGCAGACTTGGCCTGGAACATAATAAACCACATTTTTTTTTACGCTTTTGATCAGAGTTCCGAAGTACATTAAGACATCATTACCTCCTGATCCAGGGCTAATCTAATGTGATTCAGTATACTGACCCCGGGTCACGCTAATCCTCGGCGGTCATGTGGTTGGTTGTGAAAGTCTCATTGAACAAAACTTTGCTGTAAGCAACTGAGAGATGAATTGAAGCTCGTCCAACAACTGAGGAGTCCTGTTCAATCACAACATGTGCCCTTGATTTCACGTGTTTATTTATTTTTATCCACCTTGCTTATAGGAACCTAGTTTTTTTTTTCATTTTTTAAATATCCTTCAAAAAGCTGTGTTTTGCAGCAGTCACTTTTCTCAAATCTTCTTGCTATTTATAGTTGGAGGTCATAATGAAGTTCTTTGACCATTTCTCAAAAGGATTTTTACTTTTGTAATGATAAAAAAAAAATCCCCTAACTAAAGCTCCTGTGAATATGCTTTGACATGGCTCTGCCTTAATCTTAATTGGGGAAATTTTCCTCTGAACAGTGCTGAGGATAAGCCAAACATTAACATAAAGTGAAATAGCTGAATACAGCCATGCATAAAGAGGTGTGCAGTGGCCGACAGCATTAACGACGAGCAAAAGGCAAACAATAAACATATATATGGGGGGCATTTTATTTAAATGTCCATACAAAGGCAGATATCCAGGAATTGGGTTCATAGGGGCTTCATGTGTTATTAACAGATTTCCTCTCCTTCCCCTGGTGTTCTTTAATGAAAGGGGTTAAGCCCATTCTTTTATGACAATTTTCTTATCACCTTTGATTTCAACAGTAGGAAACATCTACTGGAATTAAACGATAATTAAAGGGGTTGTAATCGGTAATGAAGAAGTTGGGCGAAATTTGGATTCAGCAATTTGATCAAATTTCACCTGGAAATTTACTTTGCATTGAATTTTCTCCATGCAAATTGAATGTATATTATTATTATTATTATCTATTATTATGTAAAAACATTTTTTTGTAAATTATACCCACCTAGACCTTGACTGTCCTGCCGCACAGCCCCACTCTGGTCCTGTAGACTTTTTAGTTGGGTCAACGGTGCTGTCTTCACTGGTCTAACTTTGGTGCCTTCCAGTACCTCATATCTTCTGGCACTCGGCATCTTTGGTGCCTTCCAGTACCTCATATCTTCTGGCATCTTTGTTGTCTCGTGACGTTATGAAGCTGCACAATGTGAAGACGTCATGGTCTACTCAGCACTGGGGACTTTGAAGATCGTTTTGTGAAGACCATACTGGTGAACGGCCCAAAGAAGACTGGTGAGGGCCATGTGAGTAATAATTCTAACCCCTTCTTGGCTTTTTGTGATATTAAAGTTGCTGTTCCCACTGAGTGGTCACATTTTAGTGTCACATGACCACTGCAGCCAAACAGCGATCACCAATCGTCTGCCAGTCATCAATATTCTGTGAAAACAGACATTCCCACTGACAATATAGTAAAGGCTGACAATAAAGTAGACCACAAAATGGTTGTTTATTTCTTAGTATTGAGGATAACATTAGGAACGCTTATTAATATTGGATTGAAGTAGTCGAATATCCAGAAGCCCCACTGATCTACTGGATGAAGGGACCATGGAGCCATTGCCCTTTTATTGTTTATCCAGATACAACACCACATAGACAGTAGTTTATTCACCTGATGGCCCAGGGTCTCTGTAGTTGAACTCTACCACCAATGGAATATTGATTTTCTGCCCTAAAAGTTTTGGTCAAGTTGATTTTTTTTAAATAAAATAACCATACTTGAGATTGAATATCACATATCTAATAAAAATACAGCATAGATTGGTCAGACACCAACAAGAGACCAAAACAACGCAATCAATTATCCCATAGTATTAAAGTACAAAAAGAAATTTTATTGAACAGAACCAGGGTACAAGGGCATGATGTGAAGGGTAAGACATGCACATACGAGCATCAGGGCGCACATGGTACAAAAGTATACATCATTGTATCGTGTATAGCTATGGTTGTAATCACAGTATTGACAGTCATTATTGTACTCTCCCAAATGGCTTTACAATATCTATAGACGACATCACTCATGTGAGTTTGGTTTGAATATTCATAATACATATGCAAGTGTTTTACCTGAAGAGGTGACCTGGGAAATGTAAGTTTGGCGCCCTCCCTGACGCACATTTCGGCCAAAGAAACCTTTGTCATGGGGCCATTTGGGAAAGTGCAATAATGACTGTTAATACTGTGATTACAACCATAGCTATATACGATACAAGGATGTATACTTTTGTACCATGTGCGCCCTGATGCTCGTATGTGCATGTCTTACCCTTCCCTCCATGCCCTTGTACCCTGGTAATGTCCAATAAAATTTCTTTTTGTACTTTAATACTGTGGGATAACTGATCGTGTTATTTTGGTCCCTTGTTGTCTGTAAAGTTTAGCGGTTTATCCCACATTGTCCATAATAGTTCCAGACCACGCTCTATATTGAAACCTAACTATATGATTTTCATTTTGATAAATGGACATACTGTATGATCAATGGTGGTGCTCCCTTGAAGCTTTTATGGTATAGATTCGTCAGGTAGAATATTAATTTCTTTGATTTTCTGTCATTCTTTAGCTTGCACATTATTTTTGCACGTAAATTTGAGCAGTCACATTTCCATTCCTGATAAGAAAGACTGGATCCCATTCTTGTGTGTCTGGGAGGTGGGACCTGCATTTACAAGACCTTTGGATATGCCTTTCTGGATGGGCCTGATGTTATCAGACAAAATGGACCTCTTTCAATCAATCAAACTATGGACTATGACCATGTGGGTTTTCTGTCCCGATTTTTGTGCCCCTTGATTTGCATATATTTAGTACCTTACCTTCTTGGCGGTGCCATTTACAAACAATCTTTTTCTGGTCTACAACCATGAAACTTGGCTTACAAAACCATTACTTTTGAAACATTGGGGGTTACAAAAAGAGACACTAAAGTTTGTAAAGTTTTTTTATATGAATAGGTCCTGAAATTCCCTGCAAATAGATGGAAATACAGAATCCGAGGCACCCACCAATCGCTAAAATGACTGCCAAGAAGTATGGAGCTCAAAAGACAGAGGCTCACCGCTCATGTGTGAGTGCACACACATTCTGTAAACTTTCTATCCATACGGCCACTCTGAATGCATGAACTCTGGTCCTACGAAGTCTGTAGACTTTATACTGAATCCTTACCCTGCACACGTGCTCATCTGTCTACGTCTGCCTCCTGCTCTGCACAATTCTGAGGGGCCATTTCAGCAATTGTAGCGGATGTAAATATGTTTTTGTTCCATTCTTCTCCCCAACCCCTTTAAGAATGTAAATATTGCATATGATTAATGTGTTCATACACGTTGGTACTGCTACACATAAAGTGTATTACCACCATGTATAAGAGTACTGCTACACCTCATGTGTATTGCTCTGTATATTTGATTGTTTACATGTTTTACACATTTGCACACATATAGTTGTTAGGGAAAGTGTCATGTCCCAGGTTGGCTGCTAGATGGGGGCAATATAGAATTAGTCTCACAGCACAGTGGCAGTTATGTTAGGAAACAGTTAATGGAGGAGGGGCACGATGGGGATAAGGTGTAGGAAACTTCCTAGCTAGTTCAGTTGGGGCCTGGGCGCCAGCATAGCTCAGACAGGGTTGGCTAGCCCAGGGCACATCGTGCCCCTTAATGTTGTCTAAGAAGATTGAGCCCAGCAGAGCAGCATCCAGGGGCTAGAGAGTGGCAGCAGCTACAAGCAGCAGCAGTGACAGTACAGAATTGGTGGTTCTGCAGCTGACACGAGGAGGAGGCTAAGCAGCACAGGAACAGGACACTCACAATGTGACAGGTCTTTGCGTGGGTGACGGTTCTAAGAGCCGGGTCGAAGCGGTGGAGAGCACCCGCACAGGAGGCAAGATTACTGGACAGTGAGTACATTAAGGGACCGCAGGATCCGGTTCGTCCCGGGGACAAGCTTAGCGCAGGAGAGAGCAGGCAATGGACAGAGAAAGGATTGTCCGGAGAGAATGCCGGTGTGTTGATGAAAATTACCCTGGATGATGTGCTGAGTAAAGGAGTTAATGTTGAAAAGTTAAAGCCGGAATGTGACTCTTATTTTGCTGAACAGTCTGTGGAGAAACCATCCCTGTATCGGGCAAGTCCAGATGGCGCAGAGGAGCAGCACCGAGGTACTCAGTATGGAATACGCGTCTGTATGCAGGAGGGGGTCCAAGGAGTGATACAGGGATTGCTGTCAGTCATGGCTACCTCCCTGGCTCCCCTTTCCTACACTTGGCGTAGTCGGCAGGATCTCACTGCCCCATATGTCGGTGAAGCTGAGCGGAAAAGAAAGAGAGAAAGACTATGATTGATGTGACTATCGCCGCAAATTCAGGAGGAACGGATGCCCTGGAAATGGCGAGAAATCTGGTTATGACTGTAAATTCACCAAGGACTGACACAACAAAGATGGCGGCCAAGATGGTGGTGAGTGGAGCCAAAAGGAACGACTACTGCTGTGCCTGCACCCTTCGTGGGCGTGACCACACAGAAATGGCACGAAGAAACCTTCCCCCACGTCTACTGTAGCGATTTGAAAAGAAATGGGTGGAGCAACTGGAAGCGACCCCACCTTGGAACAGGTGGGGCCCAGAAGAGGATCTTGTATACAGCTGTGGCAGCCTAGGCCGCATTGGAAGAAGGTGGCGGCAGGAGGACATAAGAACCGGACCACCAGACAGTGGGAAGAAATCCCAGAGCACCCCGATTAACCAGCGCTCCGGAGAGTTCTTCAGCGCAGTGTCGGCAGCCGGCAAAGGCCACATCATCCCACAGGCAAAAGACATCGCGAGCGGAGAAGTCCTTTTCATGTTTACCGGAACATCTTGCAGAGCCAGCGTTGCGGTGCCAGGAGGAGGAACCTTGTTGCCCGGAACCTAAGTTGTTAACTCAGAGGGGACCGGAACCAGCAACAACTCCAAAGAAGTCTGAACCGGAACTGCATCCAGAAAGATCAGTCTGCACCACCTCCGCAAAAAGATGCAGCAGCTGCGCCGATGACGGAGCCGGAAAGCATAGCTCAGACAAGGTTGGCTAGCCCAGGGCACATCGTGCCTCGTAATGTTGTCTAAGAAGATTGAGCCCAGCAGAGCAACATCCAGGGGCTAGAGAGTAGCAGGAGCTACAAGCAGCAGCAGTGACAGTGCAGAATTGGTGGATCTGCAGCTGACATGAGGAGAAGGCTAAGGCCATGTGCACACGCTGCGGATTCCATTGCGGAATTTTCCGCAGCGGTTTTGATAAACCCGCAGTGAAAAACCGCTGTGGTTTCTACTGCGGATTTATCGCGATTTTTATTGTGGTTTCTGCTGCGGGTTTTCACCTGCAGTTTCCTATTGGAGCAGGTGAAAAACCGCTGCGGATTCCTCACAAAGAATTGACATGCTGCAGAAAATAAACCGCTGCGTTTCCGCGCGTTTTTTTATGCAGCATGTGCACTGCGGATTTCATTTCCCATAGCTTTACATGGTATTGTAAATGCATGGGAAACGCTGTGGATCCGCAGTAAAATCCGCAGCGTGTGCACATACCCTAAGCAGCACGGGAACAGGACACTCACAATGTGACAGGTCTTTGCGTGGGCGACGGTTCTAAGAGCCGGGTCGAAGCGGTGGAGAGCACCCCCAAAGGAGGCAAGATTACTGGACAGTCAGTGCGTTAAGGGACCGCAGGATCCGGTCTGTCCCGGGGACATGCTTAGTGCAGGAGAGAGCAAGCAATGGACAGAAAAAGGATTGTTCGAAGAGAATGCCTGTTTGTTGATGAAAATTGCCCTGGATGATGTGCTGAGAAAAGGAGTTAATGTTGAAAAGTTAAAGCCGGACTGTGACTCATATTTTGCAGAACCATCTGTAGAGAAACCATCCCCGTATCGGGCAAGTCCAGATGGTGCAGAGGAGCAACACCGAGGTACTCAGAATGGAATACATGTCTGTATGCTGGAGGGGGTCCAGGGAGTGATACAGGGATTGCTGTCGGCCATGGCTACGTCCCTGGCTCCCCCTTCCTACACAATCTGTTGGGGTCTCAGGACCTGGATCCACACCAATCGGCAGAGAATTTATAGAGAGGCCGTTATTTTCAATTTTTATTTAATGAATCAATTATACACATGAAGATAAGCAATTTTCTTTCTCCTCCTGGACTGATCATTCTCAAAATTCTCAATTCACTTGTAAGATCTGTATTTAGTCAAGACAGTTTTTCCCATTGCAGAGATAGGAGATGGCAGTTGATGCTTTTAAAATTCTATGGAGGGGGAGGAGCTAGAGGTCGACAGACATTCTGCTGCAAGTTCTATAAAACACAGAGATGGGAAATCTGTATTCACTGAAGACTTACATTAAAAATATTGAGAATATAAGATCAGTCCAGAAGGAGAAACAAAAAATTACGGTAACTGAAAAAAGGACTGAAAAATATAATAAAAATATCACTGAAAGAGAGAAAAAGCAGCCATACTTGCAATACCATGTCCAGACAAAAATAGGATACAGAAGGTCCCCCATGATAAAGATGGATGAAAAATACTGAAAAACAACCATTTGCATTACCTGAGATGCACCTGTATCCGTATAGCAGCCTATTACCAACACCCCTACAATTACATCAGGAGGGCTGCCAGTACCATATGTGCACCCACAGGCCAGAGATAGGAGATGGCAGTTGGTGCTTTTAAAATTCTATGGAGGGGAGGAGACATTCTGCTGCAAGATCCATAGAACTTTATGAGCACCAACTGCCATCTCCCCTAACTCAGAGATGGGAAAATCTGTATTCACTGAAGACTTGAATTGAGAGTATTCATAATGAAAGATCATTCCAGGAGGAGAAACATGCAGATTTCTCTAATAAAATATATCACAAAAAGTTTGTAGTGCTCCTCGCATCCCACCAAGGACAACATCTGCAAGGAGTCTGTATGTTCTCCACGTGTTTACATGGGTTGTGTCCTCCCACATTTCAAAGACATACTAATAGGGAATTTAGATTGTGAGCCCCATGGGGGACAGCAATGATAATGTGTGCAACCTGTAAAGTGCTATGGAATATGTTAGCGCTATATAAAAATAAAGATTATTATTTATTATTTTCACATGTACTATTAATTTAGTAAAAAAAATTGTTAGGGCTTAATAAATAAAAAAAATAGCAATGACATATTAGACAATGTATTTTTTTACACGTAAATACGCGCCAAAAAATATCAAAAATACATAAGAAATTTTTTTTTTACTTTTTATCTACAAGCAAAAATTAACTAAACTAATCATCTTTCTTGCTTGGTGTAAAAATATAAAATGAATGCCTTGTAAATGCAGACACTTTTTTTTGTGTCCTCGAGGAGACCTGTTCTTCTGTATCCAACACAGTGTAGATTTTTTCAGATGATGTGACCTTATAAGCTGACAGAAGGGAACTCACGATGAAATACTTCAATAATTTACAAATATTTATCTGAGCCGTAAAAAAAAAAAAAAAATGTTTTAAGTCTTACGGGGTTGAGTAGCCCAATGCCGTGTCTGGATATTTGTTGACCACGTTGTCATGAATACGACCCTACTAATAATAGTGCTCTGGATTCCGGCCAGGATGAATCTGCACAAGGATTTTTTTTTTTTATGAGTTTACTGTAAATGTAAATGTTTGCAGATGAGTTCTGCTGAAAGAATAAGTCTGAAACCGCCAAATAATTATCCTATGTCCTATTTGTAGATATCACCCAGGGATAAGTGACTTTATGGCACTTTTGAGCAATTAGTGAGGACCGTTTTGGGTCGACGTTCTGCTCTCTTGCAGCGCCTGTGATGTTATTTTACCCCCTGGAAGCTGACGCTAAACATACTGTAACCATATTCTTCTGAGACAATGATTAAAACGCTCGGCGCCTACTGTCAGCATTCGCCGCTTCACATTTGCTGCCTGATTCTCATCAACCTATGTTGCTTTTGACATTGTTGATCTTCACGTCTCCTCGGTTCCCTTTTTTAGTGCCGCTGCTCTGGACAAGACTTTTTTTTTTCTCCAATTTTTTTTACTGTTGGTACAGTTCAATGTCAAAATAATGAGCTCACGCATAGCTAGCATTTCTCCAAGTCTGCATTAAATGTAAAGAGGTATGGGTAATAATAATAGGGATTTACAAGCCGGCGTTGGTTCCCTGTGCATTTCCTTGGAGATTTCCTTGATGAGGAATGCTAGCACTATGGAACACAGATAGAAGAGGTTTCGAAACCAGTGGCAATAGTGTTTTTTACGAAAATGGTGGATGCTCTGGAAATACCCTCACCAGCGTTATCACCGTCCTAGATAATTGTCATCCAGAGGGCGATCTGAAAGCTTCTAATCCCCAATGCAAAATGGTTCACCCTATTAAAGAAGCACTACAATAGAAGTTTCATCCCCTAATATTTTGCAGTCAACATATTATATGGCACTGTGTATTTACAATTGCTCATTTTTCCTTTCTACCCAGCTAATTCTTCTCTTTTCCATTAGGTCTATGATATCACATGATTAAAAACTGACTAGCTGAATCCTCGCTAAGCTCTATGTAGAAACAGGAGGTCAATTTTCCCTGCGTGAGTCACGAGTAACTGCAAATGTCCATGGTAAGTGGGGAGGGGGGGGAGCAGCTGGGTCAGGAGCTGAAAAGGAGAATGATAAATTCAGGGACACGAGATGTCCTATTTCTACATACATTAGAATTAGCTGGGTAGAAAGGCAAAATAAGCAATTGTACGTACACAGTGCTATATAATATGATGACGGCTATATATTAAGAGAATAAATACTCTGATGGGAGGAGGGCTTCTTTAACATATACCACCATCATTTTATTGTCTTCTTAAAAGGATAGAGAACTCTATGGCCCGCTTATGCACCAACTCCTTGATCTTATTGCTATGTCTGCACCTGTTACACCTACACCTTTTAAATTAAAAAAAATGAATAAATTGTGCAATATTGATTTTATAATATTTATTTCTTTACAATTTTTTACAATATTTATAAATATACTTTAGGAAATTAAAAATATTTACCCAGATCTAGTTTTATACCTTAAGCTATGCACACATGTTAAAGGGAATTTGTCAGTAGGATCAACCCTCCTAAGTCATCTATATGGACGTGCAGGTTATAGAAAGTTCAATAAAGTGATACCTTGACATCTGCGAACTGATGTCCTATTCTAGAGAATTCATCATTATTCTTATTATGTATATGAATGAGCTGTTAAGATCTATGGGTCGGACATAGATCTCAATGAGAATCTGCTTCCAGAGCTTATTTTAAGTGAAAGGGTGAGTTACCAGTGTGAGACATGTAATGACTAACAGTCTGCTCTCTTGATCCTGATCTACATGTCTCACATTGGTAACGTCGCCTTTCTTTAAGCTCTAGAGGCAGATTCTCATAGAGATCTGTGTCTCTCCCATAGATCTTAATAGCTCATTTACATGTTGAGAAAGACTTGGATTTCCCTGGAATAAAACATTGGATCACAAATATGAAGGTGTCATTATATTCAGCTTCTTATGACTTGCATGTTGATATAGACGGCTTATGAGAGGTCATCCTACTGACATTCCCTTTAAGTATTTGTGGCAATCATTTGTGTACCAAAAAGGTGTCTCTTAGCAGGAAAAACGAGAAGTAGAATATGCACTTTTTTGCTGCTTTTTCTTGGGCATTTTCTTTTTTTTGCATTAATTTGAGAAAACGCAGAAAGAGTTGAAGCTGTTTTAAGTCTGCAAGGAAAAAATATGCATCAGAAATCTCATTCACTTTGTTGTTACAGTAAAACCCTGCATTTTTTTTTTATTTAAAAAAGGCAACGTGGGAACAAGCCCTTACTTACCTTAAATGATTTTCTTTCCAAAATAGTCTCAAAAGTCTTTATGAGGTTCCTAGCCAAATTATAAACACTGTCGACCACCATCTCCTACTCTCTATGCTGCAATCAATAGGCATAAAGGACACTGCCCTCTCCTGGTTCACCTTCTATCTTTTGGACCGCTCCTTTAGTGTATCGTTTGCTGGCTCCACTTCATCTCCTCTTCCTCACTGTCGGGGTACCTCAGGGCTCAGTCCTTGGCCTCCTTCTCTTCTCTCTCTACAGGGTCCCAATTGGACAGACCATCAGCAGATTTGGCTTTCAGTACCATCTTTATGCTGATGGCACACAACTATACACGTCATCCCCTGACCTTACCCTTGCTGTACTTCAGAATACCAGTGACTGTCCGCAGACTTCAACATCATGTCCACTCTCTAGCTGAAACTCAACCTTTCCAAAACTGAACTTCTTCTGCTCCCGCCATCTACTACCATCCCTAAACCTGACATTCCCCTCTCCGTGGGTGGGACCATAATAACACCCCGCCAGCAGGCATGTTGTCTGGGTGTTATGTTTGACTCCGATCTCTCCTTCACCTCCCATATACAATCTCTTGCCCGCTCGTGCCACTTACACCTACAGAGCATCTCTAGAATCCACCCTTTTCTCACCATGGAAGCAACAAAAACCCTCTTTGTCGCCCTGATCCACTCCCGCCTGGACTCCTGTAATGCTCTATTAATTGGCCTCCGCCTTACTCGGCTTTCCCCTCTCCAGTCCATCCTTAATGCTGGCTGCCAATACATTATAGGATCCAATTTAAACTGCTTGTTCTCATCCACAAAGGTCTCCACAGTGCTGCACCCCCATATAGCTCCTCCCTCGTTATGCTCTTCAATCGACTTTCAACAAACATCCACACTAATCCTTACCTCCTATTCCCAGCTCCAAGACTTCTCTCACGTTGCACCAATCCTCTGGAATGCTCTACCCCAAGAAATTAGGACTATCCACAACTTAGGCTGGTTTCACACTTGCGTTTTGATCTGCAGCGTTTGTACAGAAAAAAACGCATGCGTTTTTCCCCTATGTTTAACATTAAAAACGCATGCGTTTTTTGTACGCGTTTGGCCGCGTTTAACGATGCATGCGTTTTTTTGCTGCATGCGTTCTGTCGCAGAAATGCAACATGTAGTAATTTCTAGAGGCTTTTTTTGCGGCAAAAAAGCATGCGTTTTTTTGGGGCAAAAAAATGTATTGTTGTCTATGTAAACGCATGCGTTTTTAAGCACATGCGTTTGCTTGCATTAAAAATGCATGCGTTTTTATAGAAAAAAACAATAATACACCCTGATAAGCCACCCCCCACCATCAAGGTGATAAAGGGATCCTAACCCTAACCCTAACCCTAAACCTAACCCTAGGGATCCAAACCCTAACCCTAACCCTACCCCTAACCCTAACCCTACCCCTAACCCTAACAATATGACAGTGAATACTCTACGAGTTAATATTTTTAGTACTCTATAGCAATACCGTATATCTTGGGGTGTCCACATTGAACAAAGCTTTTTATTAGAAGAATGTCCTGGTCACCAGGTCAACATAATAGCCAATCCCTATGGATCCCTAGGATCCGTAAGGTTAGGGTTAGGGTTAGGGTTTGGATCCCTAGGGTTAGGGTTAGGGGTAGGGTTAGGGTTTGGATCCCTTTATCACCTTGATGGTGGGGGGTGGCTTATCAGTGACCTGGTGACCAGGACATTCTTCTAATAAAAAGCTACCCCTAACCCTAACCCTAGGGATCCAAACCCTAACCCTACCCCTAACCCTAACCCTAGGGATCCAAACCCTAACCCTACCCCTAACACTAACCCTAACCCTAACCCTAGCTATTTCTATTTATAGTGAGTTTTCTAGTTGATTTTGATGATTGGCAGCTGTCACACACTTCTCAGCATGCGTTTCAAAAACGCAAACGCAGGAAAAAACACATGTAAACGTGGAAAAACGCCGCGTTTTTTTTCTGCAAGCAAAAACGCATGCGTCTAAAAAACGCAGCGTTTGCATGCGTTTACATTTGTTTTTTCACCACCTGCGTTTTATTTTTAAACGCTGCAGATCAAAACGCAAGTGTGAAACCAGCCTTACACAGTTTGAGGCGTTCCCTAAAAACACATCTGTTTAGGGCGGCCTATCACGTTCCCTAATCGAATTGTTTGTGTGTGTGTGTGTGTATAGCCCATTCACTATCTGACAATAATCCTCCATGAAACTCCACCACACCCAACAGCACCACAAATACTGGCTGGTGACTACCTCATGCAACCTTTATCTATCCCTCACTCCCTCAAGATGGCTGAACCATCATTGTAAATACACACCTGTACTTTGTGTCTCCCCCACCTCATTGTAGATTGTAAGCTCTCACTTTGCTTTGATTATTGTATTGTTAACGTTGTTGTACTTATGACTTGTGTATGAACTGTTAAACTGTAAAGCGCTGCGGAATATGCTGGTGCTATATAAATAAAGATTATTAACTTAGATTTATTTAAGGGCCTTGTCTTCAAAAGAACATGTAGACCCTCTGATAGACCAGCCATATCTATGACATATTGGAACCAAAAAAATACCAAACGAATGAATAAAC
Source organism: Ranitomeya variabilis (assembly GCF_051348905.1). NCBI lineage: Eukaryota > Metazoa > Chordata > Amphibia > Anura > Dendrobatidae > Ranitomeya > Ranitomeya variabilis. Next base: position 47,572,507 of record NC_135233.1, on the reverse strand, counting down.
AAAATGTGAGAATCAAGGAGGAGAAGAATCTGTATGTGAGCTGTAGACCAAAGGAAGGTCCTGTTGGAGGAATATTTGATGCCTTCTGTCAAGCATGGTGAAGGGAGAGTAATGGTTTGGGGCTGCTGTGGAGCTTGTAATGTGGGATGTTTACACAGAATGTAAGGAGTAATGAACCAGAAAGGTCACCACACTGCTTTACCATGTCTTGCAATTCCAAGTGGTCTGGGCTCTATTGGTGAAAATTACCATATGCAGCAATGAACTGAAGATTTGTTCCAAGTTGTGGAAATTGTGTCTTCAGAGAGGAAGAGGACTTGAACTTCAGTGTCACCCACTGGAAGTAGCAATCCTAACTGTCACTATCGACCCTTTAAGGAGCCTTGCCACATGACTTAAGATAAAAGCCAAACTAGAATCTCAACTTTCAGACACGTGTTTTGGGGTGTAGATCCTCCTCAGTGCAAAGTATGAGATCTGATTTGGCTGTATGAGAGACCTGTCACTGGGGTTTAAGGGGTAATGTTTTTACTTGTGGATCATGACATGCCTGACATACCAGTGTAAGGAGACTTATAGGCCATGCTAAGTTATGGAAAAATGTTCATGTATCCCTCAATTCTCATTTATTGCAAAATTGAGTTTAGATGTAGCTCTGGGTTCTCTGTGCATAGCTGTTTTAACTAATCTTAGGGGAGAGTTTGCATTGATGCCTCTGAGCATGTGAGCTTTACTACCTGTATCTCAGGGTAGGAGCGCCTTGACATTATTGACAAAATTAAGCAGGCACAAAAAAGGACAGGGTTGATAGACAAGATGGATTGACATGAAAAAGGAGATGGGCAGGGAGTAGAGTTGAGCAACTTTTACTTTTTTCGGATCGAGTCGGGTTTCGCAAAACCCGACTTTTTCAAAAGTCGGGTCGGGTGAAATCCGCCGATTATTGCGAAAAGTCGGGGGCCGACTGAACCACGAAACTCAATGCAAGTCAATGGGGAATCAAAGTCGGCAGTGAGTGGAGGACAGGAAAACACCTACAGTGCCCATTTTAACCCCTTCATGACCTTGGGATTTTCCATTTTTTCTGTGCTCGTTTTTCGCTCCCCTCCTTCCCAGAGCCATAACTTTTTTGTTTTTCCGTCTATATGGCCATGTGAGGGCTTATTTTTTGCAAAACAAGTAGTACTTTTGAACAACATCATTGGTTTTAGCATGTCGTGTACTAGAAAACAGGAAAAAAATTCCAAGTGCGGTGAAATTGCAAAAAAAGTGCAATCCCACACTTGTTTTTTGTTTGGCTTTTTTACAAGGTTCACTAAATGCTAAAAGTGACCTGCCATTATGATTCTCCAGGTCATTATGAGTTCATAGACACCTAACATGACTAAGTTATCTTTTATCTAAGTGGTGAAAAAAGTTCCAAACTTTGCTAAAAAAAAAAAAAAAAATTGCGCCATTTTCCAATACCCGTAGCATCTCCATTTTTCATGATCTGGAGTCGGTTGAGGGCTTATTTTTTGCATGCCAAGCTGGCATTTTCAATGATACTATTTCGGTGCAGATACGTTCTTTTGATCGCCCGTTATTGCATGTCGCGGCGACCAAAAAAACGTAATTCTGGCGTTTCGAATTTTTTTCTCGCTATGCTGTTTCGTGATCAACTTAATGCATTTTTTTATTGATAGATCAGACAATTCTGAACGCGTTGATACCAAATATGTGTAGGTTCGATTTTTTTTTAATTGATTTATTTTGAATGGGGCGAAAGGAGGGTGATTTAAACTTTTATATTTTTTTTATTTTTTTCACTTTTTTTTACTTTTTTTTTACTTTTGCCATGCTTCAATAGCCTCCATAGAAGGCTAGAAGCTGGCACAACGCGATCGGCTCTGCTACATAGCAGCGATCATCAGATCGCTGCTATGCAGCAGAAATGCAGGTGTGCTATGAGCGCTGACCACAGGGTGGCGCTCACAGCTACCGGCGATCAGTAACCATAGAGGTCTCACGGACCTCTATGGATATTATACAGAAGCATCGCTGACCCCGGATCATGTGACGGGGGTCAGCGATGCGCTCATTTCCGGCCGCCCGGCCGGAAGCGCCGGTTAAATGCCGCTGTCTGCGTTTGACAGCGGCATTTAACTAGTTAATAGTGGCAGGTGAATCGCGATTTCATCCGCCGCTATTGCGGGCACATGTCAGCTGTTCAAAACAGCTGACAAGTCCCGGCTTTGATGCGGGCTCACCGCCGGAGCCTGCATCAAAGCGGGGGTTCTGACCTCGGACGTACTATCCCATCCGAGGTCAGAAAGGGGTTAATGCCAAAAACATCAATTCTTATTACCTAAGCTTGTCAATCTTAATTTACTTTATAATAATAATTAGGCATTGAAAACTGGGGGTCATTTGGCTAAAGTTGTGGGGGGTAGGGCTGGCTCAAGATTTCCGTGGGCCCAGGAAACGCGGAATACGTCATGGCGGTGGAGCAGGGAGAGGTAAGTATTTCAACTTTGCAAGTGCTGTGATCCTGAGCAAGCAAGGGGGGCCCACTCGTTGGCATTGGCACTGGCACAGGGCCCCTCATAGTACGGCGGTGCGTTTGAGGGCGGGTGGCGCCTCCCACTGCAAGAGACACTTTTGCGTACTATGAGGGGCCCTGTGCCAGTGACATCGCCAATGAGTATGCCCCCCCACCTGATGAAGGAACCTGCACTTTCATCTGCACCTTCCCCTTTGTCCCCGTGTAAGGTGGTATAGTATGCGGGAAGGGGAACCTGACTTTCAGCAGGGTCAGATTCTGACTGTGTAGAGTGCAAGGGGAATGTAGTGGTCTGGGTCAATGTACCAGCAGACTCATCTAGCAGTGGCTGGACAATGGGCAGGATGAGGAGGAAACACAGATATAGGCCCAAATAATCAAGTAGGCTAAATGCAGTTCAAAATTGGTAACAGGACTAAACAGGCGGCATTGCTTTGTTCATTGGAGGACAACTGTAATGAGTGGCAGACACAGTTAGTAGGCCCAAATAATAAAGTGGGTTAAATGCAGTTCAAATGTGGTAACAGGACTAAACAGGCGGCATTGCTTTGTTCAGTGGAGGACAACTGTAATGAGTGGCAGACACAGTTAGTAGGCACAAATAATAAAGTGTGCTAAATGTCTTCCCAAAAATTGTTCATAAATAAACAGGTGACATTGCTTTGCTCAGTGTTGGAAAATTGTAATGAGTAGCAGACTAAGTTAGTAGGCCCAAATAATAAAGTGGGCTAAATGTCTGCCAAAAAATTTGTTCTTAAATAAACAGGTGGCATAGCTAGGTACAGGGGTGGGCTCCTCTGCTGAGTAGCAGACAGTGGTAGTAGGTGCAAAGTATTAACTGGTGTAAATGGAGTCCAGGGCCCCTGTATATTTTAACTATCATCTATCATTTCAACAAATTTGATTTGGCAGTGCCATTGAAGGATTTAACAGCACAGACTACACAGTGGTGGAGCAGGGAGAAGTAAGTATTGCAAGTGGTAGGGCACTGTTCGAGCAGGTGGGGAACACTCTCGTAGGCGGCGGTACTGGCACAGGGCCCCTCATATTACGACAGTGTGTCTGACGTTGGTTGTGCACCACCACCGTCAGAGACACTTCATTGTACTATGAGGGACCCTGTGCCAGTGCCCCAAGAGTGGGCCCACCCACCTGTCCAGGCAAACGGCACTGGCATGGGTGCTTGTGCCAGGTGGTGACCACGACCCTGTGGGGGGAGTCAGCCCATTTAGGGAGGTATAAAAATGGCCTATGGTGGACATTCAGCAGCTGCAAATGGAGGAATTGGAGAAGTCAGTAAGAGGAGGCCAAAAGCAAGACATTTTTCAGGCAAGCTACGTGTCAGCAGGGGAAGGTAGGGCAAAATAATTTGCAATCCATGATTGGTTCATTTTAATGAAGGTTAGATCATCAACATTTTGGGTAGCCAGACGTGCCATTTTTCGGTCAGTATTGAACCAGCAGCACTAAAGACTCTTTCTGATAGCACACTAGCAGCAGGGCAAGCAAGCTCCTGCAATGCATATTCTGCCAATTCAGGCCAGGTGTCTATTTTAGATGCCCAGTAATCAAAAGGGAATGACCTGTGAGGGAGAACATCGATAAGGGAGGAAAAGTAGTTCGTAACCATACTGTCATGTCGGACGCTATTCACGCTAGGGCGTCTGACAGACAGCGGTAATTCCACATTCGTCCACTATACGTTCTGTGGTGCCGGCTAGACTTTATCCAGGTTGTCCGGGGTTAATCTGGCTGGTAATCGGGTTGGAGGCTGGGTCACGCCCATTGCCTTTAAATAGTTTTGCTGGGCTTTGGGCGTCGCCGATTATAGCTTGTGTCTTGTGCCTGGTGATCTCGGTCTGGAGTGGTGGTCTAGGAGAAGAAATATCGTATCTGGTGGTGTATTATCCTCTGTCATATTTCTCTTTCCTATATTTGTATTTGTTTTGCCCTGTGCACATTTTAGTGTTTTCCTGTGTCTCTGCGGCGTGGTGCGTTTTTAGTTTTCCCTGTCTGTGCTTTCTATTGGGGTTGGTGTGTGGTCTAATCACTGGGTGGCGGGTGGAGGTTTCAGCATAGGACTGAAACAGAAGTCAGGGTCAGGCCTGGCGGCCCAGACAAGCACACCATCAGTGTAAATTCTGGGAGAGGGACAGACAGGGTTTTCCCTAGTCTGAGGGATACCGCAGGGGCCCGGGTAACCAGCTGTAGTCTACCTAGTACCCGCATGACATTATAATCGGCCTAAATAAATTTTGGATGCCATGGATCCCATGACTTCCATAACCCACCAGTTGGAGGCGCTGTCCTTACAGGTCACTGAGTTGAAGGGGGCAGTTCAGCAACAGGGTCTGGTAGTATCTAATGTGCAAGCTGAAAATGCAGGTAGAGTTGCAGAGCCAAAGATTCCTTTACCTGAGAGGTTTGCTGGGGAACGCAGTAAATTTGTTATTTTTCGTGAAGCTTGCAAATTACATTTTCGTATGCGCCCGGTTTCCTCAGGTAATGAGGCTCAGCGTGTGGGCCTGGTATTGTCATTACAGAACGGAGACCCCCAAGCATGGACATTTTCATTACCATCTGATTCAGCTGCATTTAACTCAGTGGAGGTTTTTTTTCTGCTCTTGGGCTCATATATGATGATCCTGACAGATTGGCTCTAGCAGAATCTAAAATACGCGCTCTCCGCCAGGGGGAGTGAATGGCGGAGGATCACTGTTCTGAATTTCACCACTGGGCGGTGGACACACAATGGAATGACCCGGTGCTGCGGAGTCAGTTTGTACATGGGGTTTCGAGAAGGGTTAAACAAGCCCTCCTAATGTATGAGACTCCTGCTTCTCTAGAGTCTGCTATGAGTCTTTTTGTCCGCATTGATCGCCGTTTGCGTCAGGGGAGCAAGAGACGCCGCTTATGGGGGAGGGCGTAGGTGCACGTGAGGTTGCTGCAGGTGAGCCCACAGAGCCTATTCAAATCGCAGGGGTGTCACATCATCGAGCCCCCTCACTCAGGAAGCAGGGAGCCTGTTTTTGCTGTGGTAAAAAAGGACATTATGCTAATGCTTGTCCTCTGTTTTCTAAGAAAAGCGCAACGGCAGAAAATTACTAAGCTCAGAGGGTGTGGAGGAGGCCAATCTGAGCTTATGCATATCCTCCATGGTGGTCTCTCAATGTATGCTTCCTGCCAGAGTTATGGTCGCTGGCAGAGAGCTGCCAATCACTATTTTTGTGGATAGTGGGTCGGCCACTAATCTCATTGATGAGGAGTTTGCACGCACGGCCGGGTTCACGGTCGAAAAACTGCCTCATCCTATCCGGGTGGTCACCATCAATGCTACTCCACTCCCACATGGGGAGATTACTGAGTTTGTGGCTGAGGTTAAACTCCACATTGGGGTCCTACATTCTGAGCAAGTTACATGTAGGGTCCTCAGTAATCTTCCTGCACAAATGGTTCTGGGTTTTCCTTGGTTGTCTATGCACAACCCGGTGATTGACTGGAAAACTCAGGACATAATTCAGTGGAGCGGATTCTGCCAGGAGAATTGCCTGGCCCCATGTGTGTCCACTGTGACTTCTAGCATTCCTGAGTCACTGCTGGATTTCGCAGATGTGTTCTCTGAGAAGGGTTGCTCAGAATTGCCACCACATCGACCCTATGACTGTACTATTAGGTTTAAACCAGGGGCCAAATTGCCGAAAGCTAGGATGTTTAACATCTCTGGTCCTGAGAGGCAAGCTTTAAAAGACTACATTGCTGAGAGTTTGAGCAAAGGGCACATCAGGCCTTCGTCCTCACCGGTGGCAGCGGGGTTCTTCTTCGTTAAGAAGAAAGATGGCTGACTACGCCCGTGTCTGGATTTCAGGGAGTTAAACCAGATTACGGTTCGTGATCCATACCCTATGCCACTGATACCTGATTTGTTCAACCAGGTGGCTGGTGCTAAGTGGTTTTCCAAGCTTGACCTCAGGGGGGCGTACAACCTCATAAGAGTCCATCAAGGTGATGAGTGGAAGACGGCTTTTAATACTCCTGAGGATCATTTTGAAAATTTGGTGATGCCATTTGGGTTGACAAACACGCCTGCTGTATTTCAACATTTCATAAATGATGTGTTCTCGCATGTACTGGGGAAATTCGTTATTGTGTACCTAGATGACATTCTCATTTATTCATGCGACCGTGATACTCATTTAGAGCATATGAGGCAGGTGTTACAGCTACTCAAAGAAAATAAGCTCTATGCAAAACTGGAGAAATGTGTTTTTTCGGTTCAGGAGTTGCCTTTCTTGGGTTATATTGTGTCTGCTTCAGGGTTTAAAATGGATGCCGCTAAGGTGCAAGCGGTGCTGCATTGGGAACGGCCTGATAACCTAAAAGCACTCCAGCGGTTCCTTGGATATTCTAATTATTATAGAAAATTTATCAAAGATTTTTCTACCATTGCTAAACCGCTTACTGACATGACAAAAAAGGGTACCAATTTCTCCGCCTGGCCGGAGGCTGCTGTGCGCGCATTCGAATTTCTGAAGAACAGTTTTGCTTCGGCCCCCATTCTGGTGCAACCGGACGTATCAAAACCATTTACCGTGGAAGTTGATGCATCTGAGGTTGGAGTGGGGGCGGCGCTGTCACAAGGCTCATCCTTGGGCGAGTTGTGTCCATGCGCCTCCTTTTCCAAGAAGCTGTCTCCAGCCGAATGTAACTACGATATCAGCAACAGGGAGTTGTTGGCTATCAAGTTGGCTTTTGAGGAATGGCGACACTTCTTGGAGGGGTCGGTCCACCAGGTTACAGTTATCACCGACCATAAAAATCTGCTTTATTTAGAGTCAGCCAAGTGTCTGTCCCCCAGGCAGGCTCGCTGGGCATTGTTTTTCACGCGATTCAACTTTTTTGTTACGTACCGACCGGTGTCTAAGAACACTAAGGCAGATGCTTTATCCAGGTGTTTTCCGGGGGGAGAACCTCGGGAAGATCCAGTACCCATCCTCCAAAAGGGTGTAGTGGTCTCGGCTCTCAGGACACAGGTTGAGGCTGAGATTGCCGGGGCTCAGGAGGAGGTACCACCAGAGCTTCCCATTAACAAATCATTTGTACCGCTCCATCTTCGCCTAAAGGTGTTGGGTGAGCATCATGATGCTGTTCTGGCTGGCCATCCAGGGGTTAGGGGTACCTTGGAGTTGGTGTCGCGTCGGTTTTGGTGGCCCAAAATCCGACAGGACGTGGTCTCGTACATGTCAGCATGTACCACGTGTGCTAGGGCTAAGACGCCTCGCTCTCGTCCTGCTGGCTCGTTACATCCTCTAGGGGTACCCAGTAGACCATGGATGGAGATCTCTATGGATTTTATTACAGACTTGCCCTCCTCAGCTGGGAACACGGTCATCCTGGTGGTTGTTGATCGGTTCTCAAAGATGTCGCACTTTGTGTCCTTGCCTTCGTTGCCTAACACGAAGACTCTGGCTCAGGTTTTTGTGCAGGAGGTGGTCAGACTTCACAGGGTCCCGTCTGACATAGTGTCGGATAGGGGTACTCAGTTTGTGGCAAAGTTTTGGAAAGCATTTTGCTCACAGCTGGGGATCAAGTTGTCGCATTCTTCGGCGTTTCATCTTCAGTCAAATGGTCAGACCAAGCGTATGAACAAGAATTTGGAGCAGTATTTACGCTGCTTTGTTTCTGACAATCAGGAGGAGTGGTCAACGTTCCTTCCTTTGGCTGAGTTTGCCATTAATAATCACCACCAGGAATCGTCTGGGGAGTCCCCGTTCTTTTGTGTTTACGGGTACCATCCTCAATTTTGTACTGTGCGTCAGGGTGGCTCTGCTGGTGTTCCGGAGGAGGACCACCTAGGAGCACAACTGTCATCCGTTTGGAGGAGAGTGAAACAGCGCTTGCTGAGCGTGGGTGCAAGGTACAAACGAGTGGCTGACAGTAGACGTGTGCCGGGTCCGGACCTGAGTGTGGGTGATTGGGTGTGGTTGTCCACAAAAAACATAAAACTCAAAGTACCATCCCTGAAATTGGGTCCAAGGTTTATTGCTCCATTTAGGGTCGCCGCCATCATTGACCCGGTAGCCTACCGATTGGAGCTTCCTACGGTTTATAAGAAACACAACGTGTTTCACAGATCTCTTTTAAAGAAGGTGGTGGGTTCCGTGGACGTGTCGCCGATGGCACCTCCAGTCTTGGTAGATGGCAATTTGGAGTTTGAAGTCTCCAAGGTGGTTGACTCTCGTATGGTGCGCCGCACATTACAGTATCTGGTACACTGGCGTGGTTATGGGCCGGAGGAGAGGTCTTGGGTACCAGCTTCGGACATACATGTGGATCGGCTGGTCAGTATGTTTCACCGCCGCCATCCGGACAAGCCGGGTCCTATAAGTTGTGGGGCCCCTGGGGTCCCTCATAGAAGGCGGGGTACTGTCATGTCGGATGCTATTCACACTAAGGCATCCGACAGACAGTGGTAATTCCACATTCGTCCACTATATGTTCTGTGGCGCCGGCTAGACCTTATCCAGGTTGTCCGGGGATAATCTAGCTGGTAATCGGGTTGGAGGCTGGGTCACGCCCGTGGCCTTTAAATAGTCATTCTGGACTTTGGGCATCGCCGATTATAGCTTGTGTCTTGTGCCTGGTGATCTCAGTCTGGATTGGTGGTCTAGGAGAAGAAATATCGTATCTGGTGGTGTATTATCCTTTGTCATATTTCTCCTTCCTATATTTGTATTTGTTTTGCCCTGTGCACATTTTAGTGTTTTCCTGTGTCTCTGCAGCATGGTGTGTTTTTAGTTTTCCCTGTCTGTGCTTTCTGTAGGGGTTGGTGTGTGGTCTAATCACTGGGTGGCGGGTGGAGGTTTCAGCATAGGACTGAAACAGGAGTCAGGGTCAGGCCTGGTGGCCCAGACAAGCACATCATCAGTGTAAATTCTGGGAGAGGGACAGACAGGGTTTTCCCTAGTCTGAGGGATATCGCAGGGGCCCGGGTAATCAGCTGTAGTCTACCCAGTACCCGCATGATACATACTGGACAAATGCTGCCTCCTGTCACTTTGAATAGATGCTGCCGTGTCAGACCTGTCGTGTCAGCGGTCATTGCTAAATCACTCCACAACCTGGTCATAAAACCCCTCTGTCCAACGCCACTTCGGATTTGTGCACGTCTAACACCTCTGCCATGTTGCCCCCTACGGCTCGTGTGAGAACCATCACCGCCGCTGTATGCTGGGAATGCCTGAACCAAATGGTCTACAAGAGTTGCTTGTTTGGTAGCCAATATTTGCTCAAGGTTCTCATGTGGCATGATATTTTGTAATTTTCCTTTATATCGTGGATCCAGGAGGCAGGCCAACCAGTAATCGTCATCGGTCATCATTTTGATAATGCAGGTGTCCCTTTTTAGGATACGCAAGGCATACTCAGCCATGTGGGCCAGCGATGATGCTGGCTCAACACCTCCAGCCTTAGGTGCTATTGTGCTTTTCCTGCTACCACCAGATGCACCACCACGACCGCCACCATCAGTACCAGCTGGCAACGACCGCCCATGGGCTCTTCCACCAGACTTCCTCATTTTTTGGGAAATCTAACCAAAATAACAACCATTATATGGTACTGTAAAACAAGGTAGAAGGTGTATATAAACTTGTTGAGAAATTGAATCTCACTTTTTTTTTGGGAGACTAAACCAAAACTCAGGCCCAGTGTATAAAACAACGCAATGTAAGTGGCAGAAAGTGGCTGTCTGACATACCACAAACTAATAGGATTGAAGTGTACCCACTTTGTGAGAATTTGAATCTCACTTTTTTAAAAAAAACAAAACACAATGTAAGTGGCAGAACGTGGCTGGAAGATATTTGAAAAAATACAAGGACTGTAGTACAATTTCAATCTCCCTACAATGATCTTAGGACAAGTATGGCAGCAATAAAAAGGACTGCTGCACACAAAAGTGTGGACAAATAAACAAGATAACTGTGCAGAAAGGAGCAACAGGATTTTTGCTTTTAAAAAAGCAGTTGGTTTGCACAGCAGCGTACAAACAGCAATGCAGCTATCAGGGAGCCTTATAAGGCAGCCTAATAAGCTACAGAGCTGATGCACAAAAATATAGCCTCCACTGTCCCTGCAAAAAAAAGGTGTTGTTGGACAGTGGAAATCGCTACAGCACAAGCAGTTTGGGGGTTAATCTTCCCTCCCTAACTATATCCCTGCTTCTGATGAAGCTGCAGCAACCTCTCCCTATGCTAAGATCGGCAGAAGTAAGATGGCGGTCGGCGTGCACGCCCCTTTATAGCCCCTGTGACGCCGCAGAAAGCAAGCCAATCACTGCAATGCCCTTCTCTAAGATGGTGGGGACCGAGACTATGTCATCACGCTGCCCACACTCTGCGTCCCCCTTCATTGGCTGAAAAATGGTGCTGAAAGCGTCATACGAAACGCGACTTTGGCGCGAAGATCGCAGACCGCATGGCCGATCCCTAGAATAGGGTCGGGTTTCATGAAACCCGACTTTGCCGAAAGTCGACGATTTCTGAATTTGTCCGATCCGTTTCGCTCAACCCTAGCAGGGAGGATTCTTCTGTATTTATTTATTTCTATACATGATGAACTGGTGACCAAACAAAGCCGCCCCTAGGATCCAAAATGCCTGACAATTGTTGTCAAAATCTTTCACCAGCTACAGTACAAATATCAGCTGAGGAGCACACAATATGACTCTGACAATACTGTACAGAGTATGAAAAATACATCTGCATATTCATAATGATGGACATTAAATACAACAAAAATATCCTCGCAGATTTTGGCTCAACGTTCAACTTATATGTATATAAAAGAATAAGTCGGCGTATGGAGATTTACAGGCCATGCAATGCTCCTCTGTGAATTTAAATATGCAAATAGCCTCTTCAAAGAGAAAGAGTAATGGAACTCTAGCGCCACGTATTGGAAGTAGCAATCCTAAAAGTCAATATCGACCTTTGAAAGGATATTACTACATGGCTTAGAATAAGAAGCCAAACCAGAAACTCTTTAATAAGTCTCCTTCTGCTAGCTTGGGGCTTTCCACGAGGAGAAACTTCTTCTCTCTGTAATAATAATAATAATAATCTTTATATAGCACTAACATATTCTGCAGCGCTTTACAGGTTGCACACATTATCATTGCTGTCCCTGATGGGGCTCACAATCTAAATTCCCTATCAGTGTGTCTTTGGAATGTGGGAGGAAACCAGAGTACCCAGAGGAAACCCACGCAAACACGGAGAGAACATACAAACTCTTTGCAGATGATGTCCTTAGTGGGGCTTGAACCCAGGACTCCAGCGCTGCAAGGCTGCTGTGCTAACCACTGCACCACCGTGCTGCTGTATGATGCTGACCAATCATAAGCAGGCAGCAACACTCAAAGGAATGAAGAGCACCAATCTACCACCATAGTTTAGAGCAGTGTTTCCCAACTCCGGTCCTCAACGCCACCAACAGGTCATGTTTTCAGGATGTCCTTAGTATTGCAGAGGTGATAATTGCATCACCTGGACAGGCAATAATTCCATCACCTGTGCAATACTAAGAAAATCCTGAAAACATGACCTGATGGTGGCTCTTGAGGACTGGAGTTGGGGAACACTGGTTTAGAGCATATAACTCAGTGTATGAGATGTATTGATACAACACTGATCTCCTGCTCTCGCTTCCTGCATGAGCCAGTGTTGGGTAGGGGCACTGCAGCTGAGGTTAGCTGTATCACATTATAAACCCTTGTACAGTACCTCCACACACATTGACTCATGCAGGAGGTTAGTCCAGGAGATCAGAGCAGTCTGTCATACATATCACACACTGAGAAACCTACTGTAATATGAGGTTGGGGTGTGTTTATTATTCTTTGAGTGTTGCTGCCTGCTTACAATTGGCCAGCATCATACAGGGAGAAAAAGTACACGCCCCCAGTGAAAACAGTAAATTCTATCGGTGGCAAATACTTTAATTGCTAATATATCCACAATGGAGAGGCAAAAAAACAAAACAAAAACAAAAACAAAGTTTTATTCTGCTCTGCAGCCTCTATTACATTATGTGTCCAGTTCAATTTGAAACATGTAGTTAAAGATCCTCTTTAAAGCACACATTCACATTGAAGGTTGGCCAAAGCCGCCGACATTGACAGGTTTGGTGAGAATCTAATGTATATGGGGGCCCCAGATAATTGATGGTTGGGAAAAATGACGAACAGGCGTGTCCAGTTTTGAACTACTGATCACTTTGATTTCCTGAAGATAAGCTATCGCCAGTCACGTCTGCCAACAGCTTTCTTATAGAGAACACAGGTGTGCTTGGCCGAATGAGTTCTCCTGTGTATGAGAGAGATAGCCAAGATTATTGATGGCCAAATGATCTGCCAAAATATTGATCAGCCAACAGCCATCAAATGTGTAGGGCGAACTTGAGACCAAATTGTTTGGAACAAAGGTGTTTTTACCCGCATCAGTATATACAATATTAGTAGAGAAGAGGTGCGGAGGGAGATGATAAAATGACTTGTATGGTAGGAAATGAATAGGCTATAATAAACTCTATATACAGTCTCTACATAGCATTTTTATTACTAAGGTTGGGTAATGCACACAAACGTTGACCTTTCAAAAAATTGCCAGATCATAGAATTGCTTGACAATCACATCTAGCCTTAGGTTAGGGAGAAGGCGAAACAACAATAATTTCATTGAAAAGGGATGCTATCATTATTTGTAAGTTGTGGAGTCAGCTTACCTAACCCTGATATATCAGCACTCAAATATGTCTCTAAAATAATTCATCACCAAGGTATAACATCATCAGGGACCTTGCATAAACTTTGTAGAAGTTCATAGAAATCATTAATAGAATCTGAAAAGCTAATGAAGTCTGGGATGATAATCGGAAACACATCCACATCAAACTTTCGTCCTCACACTCATCCAACTCACTCTTTGAGAACCTATAATCTGGCTTCTGTCTCCACCACTCCACCGAAACTGCTTAAACCAAAAACAAAATTAGTAATGACTTACTGCCAAAGTTAGCAGACAATTCTCTATACTCTTCCTTCTAGACCTGTCCTATGCCTTCGACACAGTGGACCACTCCCTCCTACTACAGATCCTGTCTTCCCTAGGCATCAAAGATCTTACTGTCGACTGTATCTCCTCATACCTCACTAACCGCACATTTAGCATCTCCCACTTCTATAAGACCTCCTCATCCCATCCTCTCAATGTTGGTGTCCCTCAAGGCTCTGTCCTGGAACCCCTACTCTTCTACATCTATACCTTTGGCCTGGGACAACTCTTAAAGTTCCATGACTTCTGATCTATACGCTGATTACACTCAGGCCTAGAGGTGCCCAAGCATGTCCAATTATCCAACACATTCTGAAATTTCAGAGGCAACTTGAAACACCATTTTTTCATATGACGTCACCAAAGTGAGGTATGTGGGCATAACCTTGATCTAATAAAACACAGAATTTGGCTTTTTGCATTTTGTCAATCCTGGAAGGTACAGCTTATTATGGGTTTTGTCCGTTTTCCTAAAAATTACCTACCTCCATAAAGCTCTGCGCCTTTTCCGTGACACAGATTTAGTACTTTTTCTTTTGTTATCCCTTTTATATCTTGTGATTGTACATATCGTATTGTTTTGCTCCCATTTTGTAACATCTTCATATATTTTTTGTGAACACTGCCTACCTTTCTGGATTAAATACATAAAATTTTATAGCTTTGCTCCTCTTGCTCTGAAAACCGCACCCCTGAAGCCATATGCAACCTGTAACGGGTGTCCAATCAGCCTGTATAAACGATTGGTGGTGGCATCTTCTGTTATTGTGGAGTTAGCAATGATCGTATCGGTGTATATATATAATTCATGCTTTTGAATCGGAGGTGTATATACCATACGCTCACTGTGAGCTTCCCAATAACCGACCTAGTAATAGAAGTAGCTGCACCCTCGTCCATCACTCATCAGTCAATTGAGAAATTTTCCTGACTATTGGAGGCAGCAGAGTTGCATCCCATGAAAAAGTGGTGGCAAGTGGTGGAATCTGCGTAATCTCTCTGATGCACCTAGTCCTCTAGTGGTAATGTACTGCTGATAAAACACTGATTTTATTGAAACAGCATCACACAGCCCAGAAAGTGACACATCACTGGAATCCGGTTTTCAGTCTCTGCATCATGCTGCTATTACATTACATAGCAAGATCCTGCTGAGAGATTCCCTTCAAGTATTTTTGCTAGATTTGAGATGCAATATACATGGGATAATACAAGTAAGGGGTCTTGTGGTGTAGGGTCAGTGGGCTCCATGGGGGTGCTGCATTGTGATATTCAGCCAGAAGATATGTTTTCTTAAAGCAATTATCGCAATCAGGGCATGTGGATGTGACAGATGGAGTTTACCTTCTTCTTTTTTCTTTCATGGACCCAGATTGTCCGTATTGAAAACTTTACTGATAAAACTAAAGATTAATTTGTGAACACTGACCCCTTATTTGCAGAAGCCCTCACTTTGATTGACATGTATAATTGCACTAGTTATGAAAAATAATAGAAACTAATTTTTTTTTACCTGGGGTTCAAATAGCAAAAATCATTGCAAAAATATTACAACTATTTCACATGTTAGTAAGAGGAAATTAAGTTATATTTTTCAGAATTGCATGAAAAGTTTAACGCCTCTCGGGTCCTTTGAACAGGATTGTCTGGTTTCAACTCCTGTGAAACTGAACACCAGATAGATTTCAAGAAAGTTCTTACCAAAAATATATCTACTGCAAATTCTTTGTAGAGGTGCAGCAAAGCATGGAGAAAAAAAATAATTGCTTTATTTTGAAACATGTGAACACTGCGATGATATCTGTTCTCAGAAACATGCGGGTGGATGAAATACTGCAGTTATGTGACATTTTTTTCATTGAAATATAAAAGATCCATTGTGCATTTGTCCCTACAGACATGACAGATTTGGCTTTCAACATTTCACTGTTTAAATTTACAGAGAAACGTTTTTCTTTAATTTTTTTTTAAATTTTTTTTTCACATTATTATACATGATGACTACGTATTTAGGACATATGGTTGTCATATAGGGGGAATCTTTGGTTCAGTTCTGTTTCAACAGACCTGATGTGGATATGGACATGTGGAATTTATACTAAGTTGTAGCCACTTCCTAAGTCAATATATCTGATCACTAAGGGTACCATCTCACAGTGGCACTTTGGTCGTTACGACGGCACGATATGTGACGTTGCAGCGTCGTATGATTATCGCTACAGCGTCGTAGACTGCGGTCACACGTTGCAATACACGGCGCTGGAGCGATAATTTCATGACGTATTTGTGATGTAGAAGCCGTTGTTTACTGTGCGCACATCGTATACAACCTGTGTCACACGATGCAATCATGCTGCCACAGCGGGACACTTGACGACGAAAGAAAGTTTCAAACGATCTGCTACGACGTACGATTCTCAGCAGGGTCCCTGATCGCAGTAGCGTGTCAGACACTGCGATATCGTATGGATATCGCTGGAACGTCACGGATCGTGCCGTCGTAGCGACCAAAGTGCCACTGTGTGACAGTACCCTTAGGATTTTAGAAGCTGGACCTGCATCAATCAGATGATTACAGGGGTGACTCTTTTTGAAAGGGTTGCCCAGTTGGGACAACCTACTGAATTTGTTTAAAAATTGACAGAGTGATGTGGTCAGAAGATCGTTGACTAAACTGATTTTCCTACGGGAAACAAGCAATTGATAAGGGGAGCCAGGCCAGGCACTGCTACTTGGGAAAATAAGAATGCAAATTAGCTCTCCTCAAGTAATAAGGACAACTACTGTCACCTGTTGGAGGTAGCTACCGAATAAATTAATGTTTGACCCGTCAACGAGTTTGGCGAGGTCAATGGTTCTTGGAAGATACTGTTTCTCCTTGGGTAGACAGCCAACTGGAGAAGAAAGTCAGGCCAGGCAATGCTTCCTGGAAAAAAGCATGCAAATTAGCTTTCCTCCAGTAGGAAGGGAAACAAGGAAGGAGCTACCCAATAAGTCAATGTCTGACCCTTTATTGAGCCTTAATCCATGACTTGGGATATCAACCAAACCAGAATCAAGGGCCAAGAAGAATAGAGACGCAAAGTGCTCATCTTCCATATGTTTTTAATATAGATGATTGAATCGATCCGCTATGAATCAAGTTTGAACAGAATCTCAGGAAATGTTATGTCTTGGCGAATTCGAGCTATTTACCTACTTATTGTTGAGAATAGCAAAACACATTGCAGAACATTGCATCAGTCATAGAAGGAAGGCATAGTCTCAGATATGACTGCGCGGACATTCCAATAATGCCTGGCAACTATCGCATCACATGGTATAGCACAGCCAATCAAGAGGGACTAGCATAGCCTGTATAAAAGCCTAAGCAGGGATGGCAGCAACAATTTAGGGTGATTTTAGGCTAGTGACAGGATGTTAGAGCTCAGGAATAGAAACAGAGGACAATTCTTAAACCTTTGGACAAGGAGACATCTGCAATAGAGAGGACCAATCAATAGAGATAGAGAGCCAATGTGAATAATTAATGATCTGGTGTATCTGGTACTCTTTGGATTCCCTCTCATCATACTTTGGACTCTCTCTCCCTAATAAAACAGATTGGATACAGTATTGGGGGACTGCACACTTTTCCAAGGCAAATTAACTACTTGAGATTCATAGCAAAATAAATTTGCCATAAATCTAATTTTTGTGGAAAAATTGTCCAAATGTAGCAAATTAGAATTTTAAAAGGTTCAACCATCTCTAGTTTATACCACCAAATATCCAACGGACAAGTCAAATGATCTGGTACAAGAAATACTGTAATTGTTTGGGTTGAAAGAAAAATAATTCTATGTTAGAGATACCGAATTGAGCTGTAGTGTGGATTTCTGCAATGCAGGTTTGCCCTCAACCTCAACCTTCATTTCTTGTACACGAGGGAAGTCAAATTTATATTCAATTAATATGTGATTCTAAGACAAGATTACCCCTTTAACATCCCATTTTGTGTCCATGGATACCCCAAGTCTAGTCCTTCCTTCCTTATTTATTAATGTGATGGTGCTCAGTAGAGGGAACACAAAGAACCGGTCGACTGCCTGTGGCTAAAGAGTTTAGAGATAAAATTTACCTACAGCATCTTTCACATGCCCCATAATTCCAAGGACATTATTGTACAAGGAAACCATCCATGTATTCTGTAGATATGATAATTTATCATGTGATTACTTTATATTTGTTGTTTGCAATAAAAGATCGATAGGATGTTTGTATAGGTAGAATGAATAAAGAATACCTGGGATTATTTAATACTAAACTCCTTTCACACCTTGTAAATGCTTTGGGAACTCTCTCTTGTTTTTTTTTTTATCTCAGCTGAAAATCTCTTTGTAAAAGAATATCCTTAAATTGCTTATATTTAGGCCTTTAATGTGATGACAGTCCTGTGCTTCTGATAGTCTGAGTCACTGACAGGAGGCTGAATGCTCTGCTCACAGTACACCAAATCATAATCATGTGGCTCCTGTCATTTTCCCTGGCTTAGAGTAGTCAACATCAGACAATGACAGTGCTGAGATGCTGAAGGTGAAATGTAGAGTTACATGGTGGCCATTAATGGAGATTTGGCAGAACAAGAGCCGCTGCTTATTAGTGGCTCTCTGATTCTGCTCAGACTGAGGTCCCCAGTAGAGGACCGGCCCTGCCCTGATCCGGTGAGGAGAGCAGCGGACAAGGACTCTAATCACGGAGATCTCTTTCTAGGGTGTCCAAGGGACATCTGCTTTATAGCTCAACGGTCATTGGTCAACCATTAAATCCTTGATGCAGTTGGGTTAGGTTATTACTAGGGTTGAGCGACTTTCATTTTTTTAAGATCGAGTCGGGTTTTGTGAAACCCGACTTAGTCCAGAGTCGAGTCGAGTGAAGTCGGCCGATTATCGCTAAAAGTCGGGGATCGACCGAAACACGAAACCCAATGCAAGTCAATGGGGAAGCATAGCCGGCAGTGAGTGGAGGCCAGGAAAACACCTACAGTGCCCATTTTAATGCCAAAAACATCCATTCTTGTTTTCTGAAGCTTGTCAATCTAAATTAACTTTATAATAATAGTTGGGCACTGGAAATTGGGGGTGATTTGGCAAAAGTTGTGGGGGGTAGGGCTGGTTCAAGGTTTTAGTGGGCACAGGAAACATGGACTACGTCACGGCGGTGGAGCAGTGAGAGGTAAGTATGTCAAGTTTGCAAGTGCTGTGATCCTAAGCAAGCAGGGGGGCCCACTCATTGGCATTGGCACTGGCACAGGGCCCCTCAAAGTACAGCGGTGTGTTTGCACGGCGGGGGCGCCTCCCACCAGCAGCGACACTTTTGCGTACTCTGAGGGGCCATGTGCCAGTGACGTCGCCAACGAGTATGCCCCCCCCACCTGATGAAGGAACCTGCACTTTCATCTGCACCTTCCTCTTTGTCCCTGTGTAAGGTGGTATAACATGCGGGAAGGGGAACCTGACTTTCAGCAGGGTCAGATTCTGGCTGTGTAGAGTGCAAGGGGAATGTAGTGGTCTAGGTCAATGTACCAGCAGACTCATGTAGCAGTGGCTGGGCAGTGGGCAGGATGAGGAGGAAACAGATATAGGGCCAAAGAATAAAGTAGGCTAAATGCAGTTCAAAATTGGTAACAGGACTAAACAGGCGGCATTGCTTTGTTGAGTGGAGTAGCAAACCCAGGAGCAGCAGACACTGTTTTAAGGGCCCAAACACACTAATAGGCCAAATGCAGTTTAATATCTGATACTATAGGCCGAAAGCCATAAGGTTGAAGCTCAGCTTTTTTTAGTTGAGGACAAACACCAGGGAGGAGCAAACAGAGCTATTAGGCCCCATCCAGCAATTTAAAAAAAAAAAAAAAGAGCCAGAAGGTGGAAACTCAGCTTTGTTCAAACAACACCAGGCAGAGGCAGACACCGTTAGTAGGCCCTAACCACCAATTTTTAAAAACACAGCACTTAATGAGAGCAAGAAGGTTGAAGCTCAGCTGTATTCAGTTGAGGGCAACACCAGGGAGGGGCAGACACCGTTAGTAGGCCCTAACCAACAATTTTTAAAAGCACAGCACTTAATGAGAGCCAGAAGGTTGAAGCTCAGCTGTATTCAGTTGAGGACAACACCAGGGAGGGGCAGACACCGTTAGTAGGCCGTAACCAAAGTTGAAGGCCAAATGCAGTTTAATATCTGATACTATAGGCCGAAAGCCAGAAGGTTGAAGCACAGCTTTATTCAGTTGAGGGCAACACCAGGGAGGGGCAGACACCGTTAGTAGGCCCTAACCACCAATTTTTAAAAACACAGCACTTAATGAGAGCCAGAAGGTTGAAGCTCAGATTTATTCAGTTGAGGGCAACACCAGGGAGGGGCAGACACCGTTAGTAGGCCGTAACCAAAGTTGAAGGCCAAATGCAGTTTAATATCTGATACTATAGGCCGAAAGCCAGAAGGTTGAAGCACAGCTTTATTCAGTTGAGGGCAACACCAGGGAGGGGCAGACACCGTTAGTAGGCCGTAACCAAAGTTGAAGGCCAAATGCAGTTTAATATCTGATACTATAGGCCGAAAGCCAGAAGGTTGAAGCACAGCTTTATTCAGTTGAGGGCAACACCAGGGAGGGGCAGACACCGTTAGTAGGCCCTAACCACCAATTTTTAAAAACACAGCACTTAATGAGAGCCAGAAGGTTGAAGCTCAGCTTTATTCAGTTGAGGGCAACACTAGGGAGGGGCAGACACCGTTAGTAGGCCGTAACCAAAGTTGAAGGCCAAATGCAGTTTAATATCTGATACTATAGGCCGAAAGCCAGAAGGTTGAAGCACAGCTTTATTCAGTTGAGGGCAACACCAGGGAGGGGCAGACACCGTTAGTAGGCCCTAACCACCAATTTGTTTTTTAAAAAACACTTAATGAGAGCCAGAAGGTTGAAGCTCAGCTGTATTCAGTTGAGGACAACACCAGGGAGGGGCAGACACCGTTAGTAGGCCGTAACCAAAGTTGAAGGCCAAATGCAGTTTAATATCTGATACTATAGGCCGAAAGCCACAAGGTTGAAGCACAGCTTTATTCAGTTGAGGGAAACACCAGGGAGGGGCAGACACCGTTAGTAGGCCCTAACCACCAATTTTTAAAAACACAGCACTTAATGAGAGCCAGAAGGTTGAAGCTCAGCTTTATTCAGTTGAGGGCAACACCAGGGAGGGGCAGACACCGTTAGTAGGCCCTAACCACCATTTTGTTTTTTAAAAAACACTTAATGAGAGCCAGAAGGTTGAAGCTCAGCTGTATTCAGTTGAGGACAACACCAGGGAGGGGCAGACACCGTTAGTAGGCCGTAACCAAAGTTGAAGGCCAAATGCAGTTTAATATCTGATACTATAGGCCGAAAGCCAGAAGGTTGAAGCACAGCTTTATTCAGTTGAGGGCAACACCAGGGAGGGGCAGACACCGTTAGTAGGCCCTAACCACCAATTTTTAAAAACACAGCACTTAATGAGAGCCAGAAGGTTGAAGCTCAGCTTTATTCAGTTGAGGGCAACACCAGGGAGGGGCAGACACCGTTAGTAGGCCGTAACCAAAGTTGAAGGCCAAATGCAGTTTAATATCTGATACTATAGGCCGAAAGCCACAAGGTTGAAGCACAGCTTTATTCAGTTGAGGGCAACACCAGGGAGGGGCAGACACCGTTAGTAGGCCGTAACCAAAGTTGAAGGCCAAATGCAGTTTAATATCTGATACTATAGGCCAAAAGCCAGAAGGTTGAAGCACAGCTTTATTCAGTTGAGGGCAATACCAGGGAGGGGCAGACACCGTTAGAAGGCCCTAACCACCAATTTGTTTTTTAAAAAACACTTAATGAGAGCCAGAAGGTTGAAGCTCAGCTGTATTCAGTTGAGGACAACACCAGGGAGGGGCATACACCGTTAGTAGGCCGTAACCAAAGTTGAAGGCCAAATGCAGTTTAATATCTGATACTATAGGCCGAAAGCCACAAGGTTGAAGCACAGCTTTATTCAGTTGAGGGCAACACCAGGGAGGGGCAGACACCGTTAGTAGGCCCTAACCACCAATTTGTTTTTTAAAAAACACTTAATGAGAGCCAGAAGGTTGAAGCTCAGCTGTATTCAGTTGAGGACAACACCAGGGAGGGGCAGACACCGTTAGTAGGCCGTAACCAAAGTTGAAGGCCAAATGCAGTTTAATATCTGATACTATAAGCCGAAAGTCACAAGGTTGAAGCACAGCTTTATTCAGTTGAGGGCAACACCAGGGAGGGGCAGACACCGTTAGTAGGCCCTAACCACCAATTTTTAAAAACACAGCACTTAATGAGAGCCAGAAGGTTGAAGCTCAGCTTTATTCAGTTGAGGACAACACCAGGGAGGGGCAGACACCGTTAGTAGGCCGTAACCAAAGTTGAAGGCCAAATGCAGTTTAATATCTGATACTATAGGCCGAAAGCCAGAAGGTTGAAGCACAGCTTTATTCAGTTGAGGGCAACACCAGGGAGGGGCAGACACCGTTAGTAGGCCCTAACCACCAATTTTTAAAAACACAGCACTTAATGAGAGCCAGAAGGTTGAAGCTCAGCTTTATTCAGTTGAGGGCAACACCAGGGAGGGGCAGACACCGTTAGTAGGCCCTAACCACCATTTTGTTTTTTAAAAAACACTTAATGAGAGCCAGAAGGTTGAAGCTCAGCTGTATTCAGTTGAGGACAACACCAGGGAGGGGCAGACACCGTTAGTAGGCCGTAACCAAAGTTGAAGGCCAAATGCAGTTTAATATCTGATACTATAGGCCGAAAGCCACAAGGTTGAAGCACAGCTTTATTCAGTTGAGGGCAACACCAGGGAGGGGCAGACACCGTTAGTAGGCCGTAACCAAAGTTGAAGGCCAAATGCAGTTTAATATCTGATACTATAGGCCGAAAGCCAGAAGGTTGAAGCACAGCTTTATTCAGTTGCAGCTTCTTTGCAATAATATAAAGAAGACGCGACAGGACAACACTCGGTGGATGCCATATCTGTGTTTTCAATGGAAAAAAACCTTTCAGTTACCTACTTGCAGGAGAAAGTTTTTGTAGCTGGTGGCCAATTTTGGTACTGTACCAGTTTTTGGTTGTATGTGTTTTTGTTTTTAATGTTAAAATGTATGCATTTGATATCTCTCCAGTATTTTCTTTATTATAAGCAAAATACTTATTTTTATATTTTCTGATGTTTTATACCGGAGTGTTCCTCGGGACACGCTTATAAACTTGATAATTGGTTCCAGGGGTACACGGGCAGCAGTGATCTGGTCAGTGGAGGCCTAGTGGAAGGAGGGACCGCAGACAGACTTCGGAGGCCTAACACAATAAAATGGGCTGGCTGTAGGCACTTTAAAATAGGTTCCAGGGGTACACGGGCAGCAGTGGTCTGGTCAGTGGAGGCCTAGTGGAAGGAGGGACCGCAGACAGGCTTCGGAGGCCTAACACAATAAAATGGGCTGGCTGTAGGCACTGTAAAATACGTTCCAGGGGTACACGGGCAGCAGTGGTCTGGTCAGTGGAGGCCTAGTGGAAGGAAGGACCGCAGACAGGCTTTGAAGGCCTAACATGATAAAATGGGCTGGCTGTAGGCACTTTATAATTGGTTCCAGGGGTACACGGGCAGCAGTGGTCTGGTCAGTGGAGGCCTAGTGGAAGGAGGGACCGCAGACAGGCTTCGAAGGCCTAACATAATAAAATGGGCTGGCTGTAGGCACTTTATAATTGGTTCCAGGGGTACACGGGCAGCAGTGGTCTGGTCAGTGGAGGCCTAGTGGAAGGAAGGACCGCAGACTGGCTTCGAAGGCCTAACATGATAAAATGGGCTGGCTGTAGGCACTTTATAATTGGTTCCAGGGGTACACGGGCAGCAGTGGTCTGGTCAGTGGAGGCCTAGTGGAAGGAGGGACCGCAGACAGGCTTCGAAGGCCTAACATAATAAAATGGGCTGGCTGTAGGCACTTTATAATTGGTTCCAGGGGTACACGGGCAGCAGTGGTCTGGTCAGTGGAGGCCTAGTGGAAGGAAGGACCGCAGACAGGCTTCGAAGGCCTAACATGATAAAATGGGCTGGCTGTAGGCACTTTATAATTGGTTCCAGGGGTACACGGGCAGCAGTGGTCTGGTCAGTGGAGGCCTAGTGGAAGGAGGGACCGCAGACAGGCTTCGAAGGCCTAACATAATAAAATGGGCAGGCTCTATGCACTGTAAAATAGGTTCCAGGGGTACACGGGCAGCAGTGGTCTGGTCAGTGGAGGCCTAGTGGAAGGAGGGACCGCAGACAGGCTTCGAAGGCCTAACATAATAAAATGGGCAGGCTCTATGCACTGTAAAATAGGTTCCAGGGGTACACGGGCAGCAGTGGTCTGGTCAGTGGAGGCCTAGTGGAAGGAGGGACCGCAGACAGGCTTCGAAGGCCTAACATAATAAAATGGGCTGGCTGTAGGCACTTTATAATTGGTTCCAGGGGTACACGGGCAGCAGTGGTCTGGTCAGTGGAGGCCTAGTGGAAGGAGGGACCGCAGACAGGCTTCGAAGGCCTAATATGATAAAATGGGCTGGCTGTAGGCACTGTAAAATAGGTTCCAGGGGTACACGGGCAGCAGTGGTCTGGTCAGTGGAGGCCTAGTGGAAGGAAGGACCGCAGACAGGCTTCGAAGGCCTAACATAATAAAATGGGCTGGCTGTAGGCACTGTAAAATAGGTTCCAGGGGTACACGGGCAGCAGTGGTGTGGTCAACGGAGGCCGATTGTAATGAGTGTCTGCCAGTTAGTAGTCAAAAAACAACAAATAAATGTGAATGTCTCGCATTAAAACAAAGACACTAAAGGGTGCAATCATTAGGTTCAGGGGTGGGATCCTCTGCGTTGTTTCAGACCTACTAATTTAGCGCAAAGTATTTACTGTGGTAAATAGAGGACACTGCCCCTGACTATGTTATGTACCATCATACATGTCAACACAATGGTATTGTCAGTGGCAGGTATGGAAGGATGTCAGCGCATAGACTAAACATTGGTGGAAGTGTGAGAGATAACTGTGGAAGTGGTAGAGCAATGTTTGACCTGGGGGTGGGTGAACTCTCTTGTGGCCGGCGGTACAGGCCCAGGGCCCCTCATGTTACAACAGTGTGTCTGACGTTGGGTGCGCACCACCACCGCCAGAGACACTTTATTGTACTATGAGGGACCCAGTACCAATGCCGTCGACCAAAAGCGAGCACACCCACCTCTTCAGGCAAACAGCTGTCTCACGGGTGCTTGCGCCAAGTCGCGATACCACGGCCCCGTGTGGGGAGTTTGGCCATTTAGGGAGGTGTAAACATGTCATATGCCGGACAATCAGCTGCAGAAAATTAGACATTAGAAAAGTAATTCACAGTAGTCCACAGGCAAGAGCTTTTCATAGGAAAGCTAGGTGTCGGCCGGGCAAGGTGGGGCAAAAGATTTTGAAATCCAGTTGTGGTTCATTTTAATGAATGTTAGATCGTCAACATTTTGGGTAGCCAGACGAGTCCTTTTTTCGGTTAATATTGAACCTGCAGCACTGAATACTCTTTCTGATAGCACACTAGCTGCTGGGCAAGCAAGCTCCTGCAATGCATATTCTGCCAATTCTGGCCAGGTGTCTAATTTTGAGGCCCAGTAATCAAATGGGAATGACGGTTGAGGGAGAACATCGATAAGGGATGAAAAATAGTTAGTAACCATACTGGACAAATGTTGTCTCCTGTCACTTTCAATTGATGCAGCAGTACCTGTCCTGTCTGCGGTCATAGCAAAATCACTCCACAACCTGGTCAGAAAACCCCTTTGTCCAACGCCACTTCTGATGTGTGCACCCCTAACACTACTAATCTGCTGCCCCCTGGAGCTCGTGTGATAACGATCACGTGCGCTGTGTGCTGGGAATGCCTGAAGCAAACGGTCAACAAGAGTTGATTGTTTGGTTGCTAATATTAGTTCCAAGTTCTCATGTGGCATAATATTTTGCAATTTGCCTTTATAGCGTGGATCAAGGAGGCAGGCCAACCAGTAATCGTCATCGTTCATCATTTTCGTTATGCGTGTGTCCCTTTTTAGGATACGTAAGGCATAATCCGCCATGTGGGCCAAAGTTCCAGTTGTCAAATCTCCGGTTGTGATTGGTTGAGGGGCAGTTTCAGGCAAATCTACGTCACTTGTGTCCCTCAAAAAACCAGAACCCGGCCTTGCCACGCAACCAATTTCCAGTGCCCCCGGGAAAGCTTCCGCATTAAAAATATACTCATCCCCATCATCCTCCTCGTCCTCCACCTCCTCTTCGCCCGCTACCTCGTCCTGTACACTGCCCTGACCAGACAATGGCTGACTGTCATCAAGGCTTTCCTCTTCCTCTGGTGCAGACGCCTGCTCCTTTATGTGCGTCAAACTTTGCATCAGCAGACGCATTAGGGGGATGCTCATGCTTATTACGGCGTTGTCTGCACTAACCAGCCGTGTGCATTCCTCAAAACACTGAAGGGCTTGACACATGTCTTGTATCTTGGACCACTGCACACCAGACAACTCCATGTCTGCCATCCTACTGCCTGCCCGTGTATGTGTATCCTCCCACAAAAACATAACAGCCCGCCTCTGTTGGCACAGTCTCTGAAGCATGTGCAGTGTTGAGTTCCACCTTGTTGCAACGTCTATGATTAGGCGATGCTGGGGAAGGTTCAAAGACCGCTGATAGGTCTGCATACGGCTGGAGTGTACAGGCGAACGTCGGATATGTGAGCAAAGTCCACGCACTTTGAGGAGCAGGTCGGAGAACCCAGGATAAGTTTTCACTAAGCACTGCACCACCAGGTTTAAGGTGTGAGCCAGGCAAGGAATGTGTTTCAGTTGGGAAAGGGAGATGGCAGCCATGAAATTCCTTCCGTTATCACTCACTACCTTGCCTGCCTCAAGATCTACTGTGCCCAGCCACGACTGCGTTTCTTGTTGCAAGAACTCGGACAGAACTTCCGCGGTGTGTCTGTTGTCGCCCAAACACTTCATAGCCAATACAGCCTGCTGACGCTTGGCTGTATAATGGGACAACTGGTGTGCAACAGTGTCATCTGCCGTTGGAGTGGTTGGCCGACTGTGGTCTGTGGAAGAGCTGTAGCTTCTGCAGGAGGACGAGGAGGAGGAGGTGGTGCGAACGCCTACAGCCAACTGTTTCCTAGACCGTGGGCTAGGCACAACTGTCCCGAAATTGATGTCCCCTGAGGACCCTGCATCCACCACATTCACCCAGTGTGTCGTGATGGACACATAACGTCCCTGGCCATGCCTACTGGTCCATGCATCTGTAGTCAGGTGTACCTTTGAACTCACAGATTGCCTGAGTGCATGGACGATGCGCTGTTTAACATGCTGGTGCAGGGCCGGGATGGCTTTTCTGGAAAAAAAGTGTCGACTGGGTAGCTCGTATCGTGGTTCAGCGTACTCCATCAGGGCTTTGAAAGCTTCGCTTTCAACTAACCGGTAGGGCATCATCTCTAACGATATTAGTCTAGCTATGTGGGCGTTAAAACCCTGTGTACGCGGATGCGAGGATAAGTACTTCCTTTTTCTAACCAGAGTCTCATGTAGTGTGAGCTGAACTGGAGAGATGGAGATCGTGGAACTTGCGGGTGTGCCGGTGGACATGGCAGACTGCGAGACGGTTGGAGATGGTATTGTTTCCGCCGGTGACCTAGATGCAATATTTCCTCCTACAAAACTGGTGATTCCCTGACCCTGAGTGCTTTTGGCTGGCAAAGAAACCTGCACAGATACTGCCGGTGGTGCGGAAAATGGTGGCCTTACAGTGACGGAAGGGATGTTGCGTTGCTGACTAGCTTCATTGGCCGAGGGTGCTACAACCTTAAGGGACGTTTGGTAGTTAGTCCAGGCTTGAAAATGCATGGTGGTTAAGTGTCTATGCATGCAACTAGTATTGAGACATTTCAGATTCTGACCTCTGCTTAAGCTAGTTGAACATTTTTGACAGATGACTTTGCGCTGATCAATTGGATGTTGTTTAAAAAAATGCCAGACTGCACTCTTCCTAGCATCGGATCCCTTTTCAGGGATTGCAGACTGAGCTTTAACCGGATGGCCACGCTGTCCTCCAACAGGTTTTGGCTTTGACACGCGTTTTGGGCCAGATACGGGCCCGGCAGATGGAACCTGTTGCGATGTTGATGCCTGCTGCGGCCCCTCCTCCACCTCCGCTTCTGAACTACTGCCGCCTGCACCCTGTTCCCCCAATGGCTGCCAATCGGGGTCAATAACTGGGTCATCTATTAACTCCTCTTCGAGCTCGTGTGCAACTTCGTCTGTGTCACTGTGTCGGTCGGTGGTATAGCGTTCGTGGCGGGGCAACATAGTCTCATCAGGGTCTGATTGTGGATCAGTACCCTGAGAGGGCAATGTGGTGGTCTGAGTCAAAGGAGCAGCATAGTACTCTGGCTGTGGCTGTGCATCAGTGCACTCCATGTCAGAATCAACTTGTAATGGGCATGGCCTGTTAAGTGTTTCACTTTGTAAGCCAGGGACGGTATGTGTAAAGAGCTCCATGGAGTAACCCGATGTGTCGCCTGCTGCATCCTTCTCTCTTGTTGTAGTTTTTGCTGAAGAGGACAAGGAAGCGACTTGTCCCTGACCGTGGACATCCACAAGCGACGCGCTGCTTTTACATTTACCAGTTTCAGAAGAGGAGGCAAAAGAGCTAGAGGCTGAGTCTGCAATGTAAGCCAAAACTTGCTGTTGCTGCTCCGCCTTTAAAAGCGGTTTTCCTACTCCCAGAAAAGAGAGCGTTCGAGGCCTTGTGTAGCCAGACGACGAAACTGGCTCCACAGCTCCAGACTTACGTGGAATATTTTTATCCCCACAACCACCTGATGCTCCACTACCACTACCATCATTACCAGCTGACAATGAACGCCCACGGCCACGACCTCTTGCACCAGACTTCCTCATTGTTTTAAAAACTTAACCAAAGTAACTTTATTTGTTGCTGTCAAACAACTTACACGGTAAGCTATAACTTCAGTATGATTTCAATATCCCTTAACAGGTTGGTGAGACCACAAGGAAAATCAGGCACAATGTTACACACTCTGTTTTCTGTGGCACAAAATCACAGAGATGCCACACACGCAGGACTGTCACTCAAGCACAAATGTCAATATTAATCTCCCACCTATTTTTTTTTTTTTTTCCTCAGGGAGACTTTAGAAACCAAATAAGATAAATTGTTTTTTTCAGGGACAATTTAGAAACCAAATAATAATAAAAAAAAAAGCTTTCTATGGCCCAGTGCCCACTGAGTGAGAGATGGCACACACAGGAGTCAGGATAAGGAGTGGCACACAAGCCCTGAGGACAGTATTAATCTCCCACTGATGGATGTAGTGATTTTTTTTTCAGTTAGATTTTAGAACCCAAATCAAGCAAAAAAATAAATAGGCTTTCTATGGCCCACTGAGTGAGAGATGGCGCGCACAGGAGTCAGGATCAGGAGTGGCACACAAGCCCTGAGGACAGTATTAATCTCCCACTGATGGATGTAGTGATTTTTTTTTCAGTTAGATTTTAGAACCCAAATCAAGCAAAAAAATAAATAGGCTTTCTATGGCCCACTGAGTGAGAGATGGCACACACAGGAGTCAGGAGTGGCACACAAGCCCTGAGGACAGTATTAATCTCCCACTGATGGATGTAGTGGTTTTTTTTTCAGGTAGATTTTAGAACCCAAATCAAGCAAAAAAATAAATAGGCTTTCTATGGCCCACTGAGTGAGAGATGGCGCGCACAGGAGTCAGGATCAGGAGTGGCACACAAGCCCTGAGGACAGTATTAATCTCCCACTGATGGATGTAGTGATTTTTTTTTCAGTTAGATTTTAGAACCCAAATCAAGCAAAAAAATAAATAGGCTTTCTATGGCCCACTGAGTGAGAGATGGCGCGCACAGGAGTCAGGATCAGGAGTGGCACACAAGCCCTGAGGACAGTATTAATCTCCCACTGATGGATGTAGTGTTTTTTTTTCAGGTAGATTTTAGAACCCAAATCAAGCAAAAAAATAAATAGGCTTTCTATGGCCCACTGAGTGAGAGATGGCGCTCACAGGAGTCAGGATCAGGAGTGGCACACAAGCCCTGAGGACAATATTAATCTCCCACTGATGGATGTAGTGTTTTTTTTTCAGGTAGATTTTAGAACCCAAATCAAGCAAAAAAATAAAGAGGCTTTCTATGGCCCACTGAGTGAGAGATGGCGCGCACAGGAGTCAGGATCAGGAGTGGCACACAAGCCCTGAGGACAGTATTAATCTCCCACTGATGGATGTAGTGTTTTTTTTTCAGGTAGATTTTAGAACCCAAATCAAGCAAAAAAATAAATAGGCTTTCTATGGCCCACTGAGTGAGAGATGGCACACACAGGAGTCAGGAGTGGCACACAAGCCCTGAGGACAGTATTAATCTCCCACTGATGGATGTAGTGTTTTTTTTTTCAGGTAGATTTTAGAACCCAAATCAAGCAAAAAAATAAATAGGCTTTCTATGGCCCACTGAGTGAGAGATGGCGCGCACAGGAGTCAGGATCAGGAGTGGCACACAAGCCCTGAGGACAGTATTAATCTCCCACTGATGGATGTAGTGTTTTTTTTTTCAGGTAGATTTTAGAACCCAAATCAAGCAAAAAAATAAATAGGCTTTCTATGGCCCACAGAGTGAGAGATGGCGCTCACAGGAGTCAGGATCAGGAGTGGCACACAAGCCCTGAGGACAGTATTAATCTCCCACTGATGGATATAGTGATTTTTTTTCAGTTAGATTTTAGAACCCAAATCAAGCAAAAAAATAAATAGGCTTTCTATGGCCCACTGAGTGAGAGATGGCGCGCACAGGAGTCAGGATCAGGAGTGGCACAAAAGCCCTGAGGACAGTATTAATCTCCCACTGATGGATGTAGTGTTTTTTTTTCAGGTAGATTTTAGAACCCAAATCAAGCAAAAAAATAAATAGGCTTTCTATGGCCCACTGAGTGAGAGATGGCGCTCACAGGAGTCAGGATCAGGAGTGGCACACAAGCCCTGAGGACAATATTAATCTCCCACTGATGGATGTAGTGTCTTTTTTTCAGGTAGATTTTAGAACCCAAATCAAGCAAAAAAATAAATAGGCTTTCTATGGCCCACAGAGTGAGAGATGGCGCTCACAGGAGTCAGGATCAGGAGTGGCACACAAGCCCTGAGGACAGTATTAATCTCCCACTGATGGATGTAGTGTTTTTTTTTCAGGTAGATTTTAGAACCCAAATCAAGCAAAAAAATAAATAGGCTTTCTATGGCCCACTGAGTGAGAGATGGCGCTCACAGGAGTCAGGATCAGGAGTGGCACACAAGCCCTGAGGACAGTATTAATCTCCCACTGATGGATGTAGTGTTTTTTTTCAGGTAGATTTTAGAACCCAAATCAAGCAAAAAAATAAATAGGCTTTCTATGGCCCACTGAGTGAGAGATGGCACACACAGGAGTCAGGAGTGGCACACAAGCCCTGAGGACAGTATTAATCTCCCACTGATGGATGTAGTGTTTTTTTTTTCAGGTAGATTTTAGAACCCAAATCAAGCAAAAAAATAAATAGGCTTTCTATGGCCCACAGAGTGAGAGATGGCGCTCACAGGAGTCAGGATCAGGAGTGGCACACAAGCCCTGAGGACAGTATTAATCTCCCACTGATGGATGTAGTGATTTTTTTTTCAGTTAGATTTTAGAACCCAAATCAAGCAAAAAAATAAATAGGCTTTCTATGGCCCACTGAGTGAGAGATGGCGCGCACAGGAGTCAGGATCAGGAGTGGCACACAAGCCCTGAGGACAGTATTAATCTCCCACTGATGGATGTAGTGTTTTTTTTTTTCAGGTAGATTTTAGAACCCAAATCAAGCAAAAAAATAAATAGGCTTTCTATGGCCCACTGAGTGAGAGATGGCGCTCACAGGAGTCAGGATCAGGAGTGGCACACAAGCCCTGAGGACAATATTAATCTCCCACTGATGGATGTAGTGTTTTTTTTTTCAGGTAGATTTTAGAACCCAAATCAAGCAAAAAAATAAATAGGCTTTCTATGGCCCACTGAGTGAGAGATGGCGCGCACAGGAGTCAGGATCAGGAGTGGCTCACAAGCCCTGAGGACAATATTAATCTCCCACTGATTGATGTAGTGGTTTTTTTTCAGGTAGATTTTAGAACCCAAATCAAGCAAAAAAATAAATAGGCTTTCTATGGCCCACTGAGTGAGAGATGGCGCGCACAGGAGTCAGGATCAGGAGTGGCACACAAGCCCTGAGGACAATATTAATCTCCCACTGATTGATGTAGTGTTTTTTTTTCAGGTAGATTTTAGAACCCAAATCAAGCAAAAAAATAAATAGGCTTTCTATGGCCCACTGAGTGAGAGATGGCGCGCACAGGAGTCAGTATCAGGAGTGGCACACAAGCCCTGAGGACAATATTAATCTCCCACTGATGGATGTAGTGGTTTTTTTTCAGGTAGATTTTAGAACCCAAATCAAGCAAAAAAATAAATAGGCTTTCTATGGCCCACTGAGTGAGAGATGGCGCGCACAGGAGTCAGGATCAGGAGTGGCACACAAGCCCTGAGGACAGCATTAATCTCCCACTGATGAATGTAGTGTTTTTTTTTTCAGGTAGATTTTAGAACCCAAATCAAGCAAAAAAATAAATAGGCTTTCTATGGCCCACTGAGAGAGAGATGGCGCGCACAGGAGTCAGGATCAGGAGTGGCACACAAGCCCTGAGGACAATATTAATCTCCCACTGATGGATGTAGTGATTTTTTTTTCAGTTAGATTTTAGAACCCAAATCAAGCAAAAAAATAAATAGGCTTTCTATGGCCCACTGAGTGAGAGATGGCACACACAGGAGTCAGGAGTGGCACACAAGCCCTGAGGACAGTATTAATCTCCCACTGATGGATGTAGTGTTTTTTTTTTCAGGTAGATTTTAGAACCCAAATCAAGCAAAAAAAATAAATAGGCTTTCTATGGCCCACTGAGTGAGAGATGGCGCGCACAGGAGTCAGGATCAGGAGTGGCACTCAAGCCCTGAGGACAGTATTAATCTCCCACTGATGGATGTAGTGTTTTTTTTTTCAGGTAGATTTTAGAACCCAAATCAAGCAAAAAAATAAATAGGCTTTCTATGGCCCACTGAGTGAGAGATGGCGCGCACAGGAGTCAGGATCAGGAGTGGCACACAAGCCCTGAGGACAGTATTAATCTCCCACTGATGGATGTAGTGTTTTTTTTTTCAGGTAGATTTTAGAACCCAAATCAAGCAAAAAAATAAATAGGCTTTCTATGGCCCACTGAGTGAGAGATGGCGCTCACAGGAGTCAGGATCAGGAGTGGCACACAAGCCCTGAGGACAGTATTAATCTCCCACTGATGGATGTAGTGATTTTTTTTTCAGGTAGATTTTAGAACCCAAATCAAGCAAAAAAATAAATAGGCTTTCTATGGCCCACTGAGTGAGAGATGGCGCGCACAGGAGTCAGGATCAGGAGTGGCACACAAGCCCTGAGGACAGTATTAATCTCCCACTGATGGATGTAGTGTTTTTTTTTTTCAGGTAGATTTTAGAACCCAAATCAAGCAAAAAAATAAATAGGCTTTCTATGGCCCACTGAGTGAGAGATGGCGCTCACAGGAGTCAGGATCAGGAGTGGCACACAAGCCCTGAGGACAGTATTAATCTCCCACTGATGGATGTAGTGTTTTTTTTTTCAGGTAGATTTTAGAACCCAAATCAAGCAAAAAAATAAATAGGCTTTCTATGGCCCACTGAGTGAGAGATGGCGCTCACAGGAGTCAGGATCAGGAGTGGCACACAAGCCCTGAGGACAGTATTAATCTCCCACTGATGGATGTAGTGTTTTTTTTTTCAGGTAGATTTTAGAACCCAAATCAAGCAAAAAAATAAATAGGCTTTCTATGGCCCACTGAGTGAGAGATGGCGCGCACAGGAGTCAGGATCAGGAGTGGCACACAAGCCCTGAGGACAATATTAATCTCCCACTGATGGATGTAGTGATTTTTTTTTCAGTTAGATTTTAGAACCCAAATCAAGCAAAAAAATAAATAGGCTTTCTATGGCCCACTGAGTGAGAGATGGCACACACAGGAGTCAGGAGTGGCACACAAGCCCTGAGGACAGTATTAATCTCCCACTGATGGATGTAGTGTTTTTTTTTTCAGGTAGATTTTAGAACCCAAATCAAGCAAAAAATAAATAGGCTTTCTATGGCCCACTGAGTGAGAGATGGCGCTCACAGGAGTCAGGATCAGGAGTGGCACACAAGCCCTGAGGACAATATTAATCTCCCACTGATGGATGTAGTGTTTTTTTTTCAGGTAGATTTTAGAACCCAAATCAAGCAAAAAAATAAATAGGCTTTCTATGGCCCACTGAGTGAGAGATGGCGCGCACAGGAGTCAGGATCAGGAGTGGCACACAAGCCCTGAGGACAGTATTAATCTCCCACTGATGGATGTAGTGTTTTTTTTTTCAGGTAGATTTTAGAACCCAAATCAAGCAAAAAAATAAATAGGCTTTCTATGGCCCACTGAGTGAGAGATGGCGCTCACAGGAGTCAGGATCAGGAGTGGCACACAAGCCCTGAGGACAGTATTAATCTCCCACTGATGGATGTAGTGTTTTTTTTTTCAGGTAGATTTTAGAACCCAAATCAAGCAAAAAAATAAATAGGCTTTCTATGGCCCACTGAGTGAGAGATGGCGCTCACAGGAGTCAGGATCAGGAGTGGCACACAAGCCCTGAGGACAGTATTAATCTCCCACTGATGGATGTAGTGTTTTTTTTTTCAGGTAGATTTTAGAACCCAAATCAAGCAAAAAAATAAATAGGCTTTCTATGGCCCACTGAGTGAGAGATGGCGCGCACAGGAGTCAGTATCAGGAGTGGCACACAAGCCCTGAGGACAATATTAATCTCCCACTGATGGATGTAGTGTTTTTTTTTCAGGTAGATTTTAGAACCCAAATCAAGCAAAAAAATAAATAGGCTTTCTATGGCCCACTGAGTGAGAGATGGCGCGCACAGGAGTCAGGATCAGGAGTGGCACACAAGCCCTGAGGACAGCATTAATCTCCCACTGATGAATGTAGTGTTTTTTTTTTCAGGTAGATTTTAGAACCCAAATCAAGCAAAAAAATAAATAGGCTTTCTATGGCCCACTGAGAGAGAGATGGCGCGCACAGGAGTCAGGATCAGGAGTGGCACACAAGCCCTGAGGACAATATTAATCTCCCACTGATGGATGTAGTGATTTTTTTTTCAGTTAGATTTTAGAACCCAAATCAAGCAAAAAAATAAATAGGCTTTCTATGGCCCACTGAGTGAGAGATGGCACACACAGGAGTCAGGAGTGGCACACAAGCCCTGAGGACAGTATTAATCTCCCACTGATGGATGTAGTGTTTTTTTTTTCAGGTAGATTTTAGAACCCAAATCAAGCAAAAAAAATAAATAGGCTTTCTATGGCCCACTGAGTGAGAGATGGCGCGCACAGGAGTCAGGATCAGGAGTGGCACACAAGCCCTGACGACAATATTAATCTCCCACTGATTGATGTAGTGTTTTTTTTTCAGGTAGATTTTAGAACCCAAATCAAGCAAAAAAATAAATAGGCTTTCTATGGCCCACTGAGTGAGAGATGGCGCGCACAGGAGTCAGGATCAGGAGTGGCACTCAAGCCCTGAGGACAG
Organism: Ranitomeya variabilis; assembly: GCF_051348905.1. Classification (NCBI taxonomy): domain Eukaryota; kingdom Metazoa; phylum Chordata; class Amphibia; order Anura; family Dendrobatidae; genus Ranitomeya; species Ranitomeya variabilis. The sequence continues at coordinate 47,536,978 of NC_135233.1, read as the reverse complement.
TATTAATCTCCCACTGATGGATGTAGTGTTTTTTTTTTCAGGTAGATTTTAGAACCCAAATCAAGCAAAAAAATAAATAGGCTTTCTATGGCCCACTGAGTGAGAGATGGCGCGCACAGGAGTCAGGATCAGGAGTGGCACACAAGCCCTGAGGACAGTATTAATCTCCCACTGATGGATGTAGTGTTTTTTTTTTCAGGTAGATTTTAGAACCCAAATCAAGCAAAAAAATAAATAGGCTTTCTATGGCCCACTGAGTGAGAGATGGCGCTCACAGGAGTCAGGATCAGGAGTGGCACACAAGCCCTGAGGACAGTATTAATCTCCCACTGATGGATGTAGTGATTTTTTTTTCAGGTAGATTTTAGAACCCAAATCAAGCAAAAAAATAAATAGGCTTTCTATGGCCCACTGAGTGAGAGATGGCGCGCACAGGAGTCAGGATCAGGAGTGGCACACAAGCCCTGAGGACAGTATTAATCTCCCACTGATGGATGTAGTGTTTTTTTTTTTCAGGTAGATTTTAGAACCCAAATCAAGCAAAAAAATAAATAGGCTTTCTATGGCCCACTGAGTGAGAGATGGCGCTCACAGGAGTCAGGATCAGGAGTGGCACACAAGCCCTGAGGACAGTATTAATCTCCCACTGATGGATGTAGTGTTTTTTTTTTCAGGTAGATTTTAGAACCCAAATCAAGCAAAAAAATAAATAGGCTTTCTATGGCCCACTGAGTGAGAGATGGCGCTCACAGGAGTCAGGATCAGGAGTGGCACACAAGCCCTGAGGACAGTATTAATCTCCCACTGATGGATGTAGTGTTTTTTTTTTCAGGTAGATTTTAGAACCCAAATCAAGCAAAAAAATAAATAGGCTTTCTATGGCCCACTGAGTGAGAGATGGCGCGCACAGGAGTCAGGATCAGGAGTGGCACACAAGCCCTGAGGACAATATTAATCTCCCACTGATGGATGTAGTGATTTTTTTTTCAGTTAGATTTTAGAACCCAAATCAAGCAAAAAAATAAATAGGCTTTCTATGGCCCACTGAGTGAGAGATGGCACACACAGGAGTCAGGAGTGGCACACAAGCCCTGAGGACAGTATTAATCTCCCACTGATGGATGTAGTGTTTTTTTTTTCAGGTAGATTTTAGAACCCAAATCAAGCAAAAAAATAAATAGGCTTTCTATGGCCCACTGAGTGAGAGATGGCGCTCACAGGAGTCAGGATCAGGAGTGGCACACAAGCCCTGAGGACAATATTAATCTCCCACTGATGGATGTAGTGTTTTTTTTTTCAGGTAGATTTTAGAACCCAAATCAAGCAAAAAAATAAATAGGCTTTCTATGGCCCACTGAGTGAGAGATGGCGCGCACAGGAGTCAGGATCAGGAGTGGCACACAAGCCCTGAGGACAGTATTAATCTCCCACTGATGGATGTAGTGTTTTTTTTTTCAGGTAGATTTTAGAACCCAAATCAAGCAAAAAAATAAATAGGCTTTCTATGGCCCACTGAGTGAGAGATGGCGCTCACAGGAGTCAGGATCAGGAGTGGCACACAAGCCCTGAGGACAGTATTAATCTCCCACTGATGGATGTAGTGTTTTTTTTTTCAGGTAGATTTTAGAACCCAAATCAAGCAAAAAAATAAATAGGCTTTCTATGGCCCACTGAGTGAGAGATGGCGCTCACAGGAGTCAGGATCAGGAGTGGCACACAAGCCCTGAGGACAGTATTAATCTCCCACTGATGGATGTAGTGTTTTTTTTTTTCAGGTAGATTTTAGAACCCAAATCAAGCAAAAAAATAAATAGGCTTTCTATGGCCCACTGAGTGAGAGATGGCGCGCACAGGAGTCAGGATCAGGAGTGGCACACAAGCCCTGACGACAATATTAATCTCCCACTGATTGATGTAGTGTTTTTTTTTCAGGTAGATTTTAGAACCCAAATCAAGCAAAAAAATAAATAGGCTTTCTATGGCCCACTGAGAGAGAGATGGCGCGCACAGGAGTCAGGATCAGGAGTGGCACACAAGCCCTGAGGACAATATTAATCTCCCACTGATGGATGTAGTGATTTTTTTTTCAGTTAGATTTTAGAACCCAAATCAAGCAAAAAAATAAATAGGCTTTCTATGGCCCACTGAGTGAGAGATGGCACACACAGGAGTCAGGAGTGGCACACAAGCCCTGAGGACAGTATTAATCTCCCACTGATGGATGTAGTGTTTTTTTTTTCAGGTAGATTTTAGAACCCAAATCAAGCAAAAAAATAAATAGGCTTTCTATGGCCCACTGAGTGAGAGATGGCGCGCACAGGAGTCAGGATCAGGAGTGGCACACAAGCCCTGACGACAATATTAATCTCCCACTGATTGATGTAGTGTTTTTTTTTCAGGTAGATTTTAGAACCCAAATCAAGCAAAAAAATAAGTAGGCTTTCTATGGCCCACTGAGTGAGAGATGGCGCGCACAGGAGTCAGGATCAGGAGTGGCACTCAAGCCCTGAGGACAGTATTAATCTCCCACTGATGGATGTAGCGTTTTTTTTTTCAGGTAGATTTTAGAACCCAAATCAAGCAAAAAAATAAATAGGCTTTCTATGGCCCACTGAGTGAGAGATGGCGCGCACAGGAGTCAGGATCAGGAGTGGCACACAAGCCCTGAGGACAGTATTAATCTCCCACTGATGGATGTAGTGTTTTTTTTTTCAGGTAGATTTTAGAACCCAAATCAAGCAAAAAAATAAATAGGCTTTCTATGGCCCACTGAGTGAGAGATGGCGCTCACAGGAGTCAGGATCAGGAGTGGCACACAAGCCCTGAGGACAGTATTAATCTCCCACTGATGGATGTAGTGATTTTTTTTTCAGGTAGATTTTAGAACCCAAATCAAGCAAAAAAATAAATAGGCTTTCTATGGCCCACTGAGTGAGAGATGGCGCGCACAGGAGTCAGGATCAGGAGTGGCACACAAGCCCTGAGGACAGTATTAATCTCCCACTGATGGATGTAGTGTTTTTTTTTTTCAGGTAGATTTTAGAACCCAAATCAAGCAAAAAAATAAATAGGCTTTCTATGGCCCACTGAGTGAGAGATGGCGCTCACAGGAGTCAGGATCAGGAGTGGCACACAAGCCCTGAGGACAGTATTAATCTCCCACTGATGGATGTAGTGTTTTTTTTTTCAGGTAGATTTTAGAACCCAAATCAAGCAAAAAAATAAATAGGCTTTCTATGGCCCACTGAGTGAGAGATGGCGCGCACAGGAGTCAGGATCAGGAGTGGCACACAAGCCCTGAGGACAATATTAATCTCCCACTGATGGATGTAGTGATTTTTTTTTCAGTTAGATTTTAGAACCCAAATCAAGCAAAAAAATAAATAGGCTTTCTATGGCCCACTGAGTGAGAGATGGCACACACAGGAGTCAGGAGTGGCACACAAGCCCTGAGGACAGTATTAATCTCCCACTGATGGATGTAGTGTTTTTTTTTTCAGGTAGATTTTAGAACCCAAATCAAGCAAAAAAATAAATAGGCTTTCTATGGCCCACTGAGTGAGAGATGGCGCTCACAGGAGTCAGGATCAGGAGTGGCACACAAGCCCTGAGGACAATATTAATCTCCCACTGATGGATGTAGTGTTTTTTTTTTCAGGTAGATTTTAGAACCCAAATCAAGCAAAAAAATAAATAGGCTTTCTATGGCCCACTGAGTGAGAGATGGCGCGCACAGGAGTCAGGATCAGGAGTGGCACACAAGCCCTGAGGACAGTATTAATCTCCCACTGATGGATGTAGTGTTTTTTTTTTCAGGTAGATTTTAGAACCCAAATCAAGCAAAAAAATAAATAGGCTTTCTATGGCCCACTGAGTGAGAGATGGCGCTCACAGGAGTCAGGATCAGGAGTGGCACACAAGCCCTGAGGACAGTATTAATCTCCCACTGATGGATGTAGTGTTTTTTTTTTCAGGTAGATTTTAGAACCCAAATCAAGCAAAAAAATAAATAGGCTTTCTATGGCCCACTGAGTGAGAGATGGCGCACACAGGGATGGCACACACACGGATGGCACTGTAGCAGAAATGCAAATCTTAATCTCCCACAAAAAAAAAAAAAAAAAAAACAGGGACTGTCCTACAATTACTATCTCCCTGCAGTAATCTCAGCCAGGTATGGCAGGCAGCAATAGGAGTGGACTGATGCACAAATTAAATAAAAAGTGTGGACAAACAAAAAAGATAGCTGTGCAGAAAGGAAGGAACAAGAGGATATGTGCTTTGAAAAAAGCAGTTGGTTTCCACAGTGGCGTACACACAGCAATACAGCTATCACGGAGCCTTCTAGGGCAGCCCAATGAGCTACAGCGCTGAGGGAAAAAAAAAATAAAAATAGCTTCCACTGTCCCTGCACACCGAAGGTGGTGTTGGACAGTGGAAATCGCTACAGCACAAGCGGTTTGGTGGTTAGTGGACCCTGCCTAACGCTATCCCTGCTTCTGACGAAGCGGCAGCAACCTCTCCCTAAGCTCAGATCAGCAGCAGTGAGATGGCGGTCGGCGGGAACGCCCCTTTATAGCCCCTGTGACGCCGCAGACAGCAAGCCAATCACTGCAATGCCCTTCTCTAAGATGGTGGGGACCAGGACCTATGTCATCACGCTGCCCACACTCTGCGTTCACCTTCATTGGCTGAGAAATGGCGCTTTTTGTGTCATTGAAACGCGACTTTGGCGCGAAAGTCGCGTACCGCATGGCCGACAAGCACAGGGGTCGGATCGGGTTTCATGAGACGCCGACTTAGCCAAAAGTCGGCGACTTTTGAAAATGAACGACCCGTGTCGCTCAACCCTAGTTATTACATGACCTTTGAAGACCACTTTGTATCTATCTATCTTTCTATCTATCTATCTATCTATCTATCTATCTATCTATCTATCTATCTATCTATCTATCTATCTATCTCTTTTTTTATCTTATTTTTCCTCTTCTCATCCTTCCTTCATCCCTTCCATCCATCCTTTCTTTCTTTTTTCTTTATATCAGCCTCCTCCATCCCTTCAATCCATCCTTTCAGCCACCTCCTTCTTTCTTTGTTAGTTTCTTTCTCTCTATCTTTCATTCTTTCTCTTCCATCCTTTTTCTCTCTATCTCCCTTCCTTACCTCCCTCCTTTCTTTTCTCTTATTTTTCTTCTTCTCATCCTTCCTTTATCCCTTCCATCCATCGTTTCTCCCACCTTTCTTTCTTTGTTTCTGTCTTGCTATCAGTCTTTCTTTTTCTTTGTTTCATTCTTTCTTTCTCTTTTATCTTTTTATCATCCTCCTTCATCTCTTCAATCCAATGCACCCTTTCTGCCACCAATCCATTTCTTTCTTTCTTTCTTTCTTTCTTTCTTTCTTTCTTTCTTTCTTTCTTTCTTTCTTTCTTTCTTTCTTTCTTTCTTTCTTTCTTTCTTTTCCTTCTCATCCTCCCTTCATCCCTTCCAACCATCCTTTCTGCCACCAATCCATTCTATCTATTGCTATATTTTTTTTTTACATATACCGTATTTTTCCCTTTGTAAGACGCACAGGGAGGGTCTGCTGACATTTTGTGAAAGGCCAGAGCCCTCCGGCCATTCGGGAAAATTGCTGCCGGGAGGCACCGCATACGCAGATGGAGATCTTGGGACCAAGATCTCGAGAGACGAGATCTCAGCGCTGAAATCTCATCTCCCGAGATCTTGGTGCCGAGATCTCCATCTGCGCATGCGCCACCTCCCGGCGGCCATTTTCCCAAAGTCCACCACACAGGAAAGCATTGACGAACTGCTGGGGGGGCTCTGTCCTTTCACAAAATGTCGGCAGGGCTCCCCCGCAGCACTGGAGATGCCAGCATCACCGGAGACACCCCCGCAGCACAGGACACCTGCACACCCCCTCATCCCAGCCTGCGGCCTGCAGCAACGCTCCACTCCTGCCTCCTCCAGCAGCGACCCTGGGACCCCACTTCACCTCAGACACCAACCCCGGTAAGCAAAAAGACACATGGATTTTAAGAAGCACCACCATTTTATTTAAAAAAATTATTTTTCCTATTTTTCTCCTCAAAATTAGGGGTGCGTCTTATAATCCGGAGCATCTTACGGAGCAAAAAATACGGTATATTAGTTAGTGTCGGTTAGCCACCTCGGTATCACCTGATATTTATATCTGCTGATGATTAAAACCTGCACTACTGCGCGTCTCTGCTAATCATAGTTGAACCACAGTTTGTAAACTCCATTTATTCTAACATACGCCCTGATTTGACCATGGCTGTCCTATATGGTAGTGGTAGACATCGGGGTCAGACTGTGATTGTCATGTAGGAAATTAAGCAAATTCAATTAGACTACATGGAAGCTCATTATAAACAATGAGTGGCATTCATTGAAAGGACTTCCTCCACCACAACGGTTTGTATAGAGAGTGCAGACCCTGGCCATGAGGGCTAAGGGAAACCATAGACTGCTCTGACACATAAGAAGACACCAGTATTAAAAATGGCACCCAGAAGGTCAGTATCCCTATTACATGTTTTGTACTGCAGTCCAGGAGCCTCAACCTGCGCTTTTGTGGTGCAATGCCATGATAGAAACATGGCAGTAATTTGCAGGATGGTATTCTGGAGAGGTGGTCTGATGACCTGTGACAGTTCACAGTGATATGTCATCAATATCCTGTCTACGCCACTAAAAACTATTCTCGTTCTCCAAAGGGCATATAAATGCAAATAGACTTGATTCTGTCATGTCTAATACTAATATGGACGATTTCAAAAGATGATCCAAAATAATCGTCTGTCCCTTGTGCGCGGACGCAGACGTTACTTATAATAATCTGATTAACACTTGGCATTCGCTTCTATATCTCGGGGTGAAAATGACTTCTCTGTCTTGGAATTTATTTTTCAACATTATGAAGAGAGGTCTCAATGAGAACCAGCGGCAACATCTTAAAAGAATCGAATGTCAGTAAACAACAGGGCCATTCTTCCTTGGCTTGCTTGAGGCTGGAACATGAGGCAAGGTAGAACAATTGTAAGCCCGCAGGCTGCAGATAGTGTGGGCCAAGATTTTCAGAAAAAAAACCTAGCAGTGCAAATTATACTAATTTTCAGTAATAACTAGCTAGGATAATAATACATATAATGCATGTATGCATGGTGGAGACGTTCTCAAGCATTTTCTTGCTATGAGGCAAAATGGTCACAAAAAATACTGTGCATAGTTTTTGCCTTGGTCATAAAAATGGTGTTGTTTAGAAAGTAATAAAGATAAAAATGTTGTTGACGTGGACTGTTTGCCATGGACATAAAATCCTCAAATTGTACTGAAAGGTCCTAATCCCATTGTTGATATCAGATTGTCTTCTGCGTTCTCGTGGGCGTTGCTGTGGTCATGTTGTGATGGCCATATACACTAGAGAAAGGCAACACAACACTCTGGTTCATGGTTCACGTCATTACTCGGTGGTAGCCAACCAGGGATCTGACAAATTTCCTTGGTTGGCACTTGAATGCCTCCATCCTGAGCTTTTGATAGCCCCACCTATGTAATGGCATTGTGCTGCCACACATGTCACGTCATTGTGTGCAGCCTAGTGACTAAGAACCTTTGACATCATAACGTGGCAGGGACCTTGTACAGAGGCGTCCAGGATCCTGATATTTAAGTGCCAGCTAGGTAATTCTGCCATGGATTACCAAAGTGGACAATGGACCAAGGTCTTGCATATCTTTTTGCTAATCTTTACCTTAAACTTAAGATAGGTGACGTGTGAACACTTGTTCGGGGAAGCTAATATTTACAACCACACCATACATAGGTATTCTCAATAGTTAGAGGGCAATTGCTAGACAACCCTGGTGACAGCTTACCTCCTCTGAGAATGAAGAATAAGGCATGTTGAAATCCAATATCCTTCTTTCTCCATGTACACAGGTGAACAGGCCCTGCCAAAAGCACGTTTTAGCAATATCAAAATGTAGGCTCACTGCAAGATCCCTTGGCATATTGGCTTCTTATTTTTTTGCTGCTGTGACCTCAATATCCCTGGTCCATACCAAATTAAAAATATAGATTGTCTCCTTAACACCAAAAACATTAAAATAAGAGCAAAACAGACAATTGATTTAAAGGGGTTGTCTAGGTTTGGGGTTCAAGTCTGCAGTAAATCTATGTGTTTGCAGACTTGTGAGGCCACACTGCGCATTGTCAGGATTCTCAAGTGAAGCTGGCAGGTGCAGTTATGCGATTTACATTCATGCGGTCATGTGCCGACTAGACTTGCACAGCCTCATTAAGAACTAGGGGGTGCCTTACAATTTGAGAATCATTGCTCTAGTGGACCAATCCAATCTGCTTTGGGCTAAGATCACACCAGTGTATAGTCTCTCATCCGAGAGAATCTGGCCGATTATACAGATTACACTCTGATCAAACTCTGAGCCTAATTTGATCAGAGTGTGATCATAGTGTGATCCAGCTCTCAGATGAGCAGAAGATGGAAAAAAATGTCTCCATCTTCTCCGTTCTTTGAGGCAGCAGAAATCAGACAGTAGTCAGATGTCTTCCATGGACTCATTGACTTGCATAGCTTGGTCCGAGGAAAATTTTTACAAAAACACAGCCCCTTAGACTAATATTGGTCCGAGTGTGATCCAATGATTTGTTGGACTACACTCGGACTGAAGATACGTTCGTCTGCACCTGCCCTTATGGTGACAAATCAGTCAAGTCCAACAGGAAACCTAATAGCATTAGTTTGGAAATGTATTTTCAGTGCTTTAATATAACTACGGTACTGGCTACAAGAGCTTGGTCACTATAATATGTGAACCACGTGGTGTGGGGGCGGTAGCCATGGGCGAGGTACTCGTCTCTTACACCCTGGCAAATTACATGAAGTTAGAGGTCCTGGTTGGGAGTGTGCACTTGTGCTATGGGGGTGCTATTCCCTTGCAGGCCGCATGGTACTGATGACTTTGGTTGGCCAGGCCCAGATGTTGAGGGCTTCAAAGAGGGAGAGCACCAGTCAAAAATAAACTTTTTACTTAAGGATAACTTTGCGGGAATTATGTACATTAGGTAGGGGGTACACATTACTGGCTTGTTTCGCTATCTTCACTGTATCACTCTACTTCACCTCAACCCAGCTCAGTACTATAGTCCAGTTAGCAAGAGTACTATTCTCAACCCTCATTTCTGCATCTTCTTCCCCTCAAGGGAACAATGTTGCTAGTATGCATGGTACTTATCTTCTCTTCCACTGACACCTTAGAACTCCCACTCGGGGCATTCTCTTCATCTCAGGTACTCAGTCTCAGTGACGCTAATCACTACACATGGACATACCGTGAGGCAGAGAAGTCAGATCTTCTGAGGTCAGTACCAAGGGAGCTCGTAGATAACCAAGGGAAAAGACAAAGGCATAAGTCAGATCAGCTGCCAGGGACTGAGCCACACCAGAGAGTAGACGGCCAGGCAGGTCCTCGGCTGCTTTTACCCGCGCTGGCTGCTGCTGGAGGAGCATGTGACAAGACCTGTCCATCAGTCTCCTCCAATGGAACAGTTTTCTCATGTGAGGTTTTCAATTGGAGTAGACTGATGGACACTGCTCCTCCACCGCAGCCATTGTAGAGCTGTGCAGTCCGTTAGGAAAGCTGCACTAACCGCAGCAGGAGGAGAACCTGTCATATCTAAATAATAGTAAGTGCCACAAAATCATATCTGAAACAAATCTGCTAAAAGTTAATTCATTCTGCAGACAGCATCGGGCCACGTTCACACGTTCAGTATTTGGTCAGCATTTCACACCAGTGTTTTTAAGCCAAAACCAGGAGTGAAACAATCAGAGAAAAATTGTAATAGAAACAAGTCACCACTTCTGCATTTCTCACCCACTCCTGGTTTTGGCTTACAAATACTTATGTGAAATACTGACCAAATACTGAACGTATGAACGTGGCCTTACACAGCGGCTGTAAGAGGCAAACCATGCAATCTTAAAAAAAAAAAAAAAAATTGCAAAAATCATTTTTACTTCAATTTGCATGCATTTAATTAAGGAAATGCAAATTGTGAACAAATTATAAGTTAAGTAAAAAAATTAAGATGAAGCGAAAAGGTGGACAATCCCTTTAAGTTTCATTGGCATGTATTATAAGGAAAAACTTTTTTTGCTATTTATGTATTAGAGAGAACAGTGTGCGGAGAATGTGACAATTGGATCAGATAAATGTATATGTCACTGATTACAAAACAAGTTGTCTGTCTCGATTCACGTGTCACCTTCGTATGATCCTCGAAAAGTCACTTTATCTCTTTTTGCCGGAGGCATCAAAACTGTTATTGAAGGGAGGGGATCTCCTGTACTGAGAAAGCGCCGTACACCAGAGGTCTGTGCGGGGTGACAATGCGGCCTCTGAGCAGACAATAGTATGGATGTCAAGCTGGCATCCATGCACCATTAAGGGTAGACTGCAGAAGTTACTGAGTTGGACCCTCCAATGTTTCTAATGAATGTGATTGATTGTGTAATTCTGTGGGGTTCAGACCCCTCTATAAAATTTGGAGAGAAGAAAAACACCACACAGATTCAGTCTGGCTATGGCTTCCTATGGAAATATGTAATACAGCTACAGTTTATGTTCACACATTGAGTTTTTTGCCGTGTTTTTTTTCTGCAGGCAAACCTACTCGAACCTACTATACAAAAAAAAGGTTTTGCGGCATATTTGCTGCGTTTTGTTGTCTCTTGCGCATGCTGATAAAGTTTAGTGCCCCACCCCCCAAAAAAAAAATCATGATGCAACTTCCTTAAAGTTTTTGCACCAGAAAAGGCAACAAAACCTGATACCTGCATTTTTTTTTACTGTTTTTGCACTGACCCAATGTTTCCTATGGGTGAAAAAAACGACGCAAAAACACTGAAAGAAGTGACATGCTGCAGTTTTAAAAAACGCAGCAGTTTTCTAAATTTGTCAGGAAAATAAAACCAATGTGTGCACATGAGATTTCGGAAATCTCATAGGCTTTGCTGGTACTGTAAAATTCTGCTGTAAATTTTCATAAAAGAGCGCGCAAAAATACAACGCGTGAATATAGTCTAAATCTTATCGTCTACTTCTACATTACATCTGCGAAACCAGGGGCGAAACGATGGTTTGTACAGAGGATGCAGTTTTACCAGAGCACTGGAGTCGTGGGGGGTATGGCAAAAATACGAGAAGATTAGTGATGGGCGAGCGTGCTTGGAAGTGCTCAATACTCGATCGAGTATCCAAGTACTCGTGCGCCATGCTCAATACCCTGCCCACATGTTCTTTAGATGATTTTCAGCCATTGTATCGGAGACCCTCTTCCTTCTAATTTTTGGCAGTTCTTGCATTGACCGCGTAGGCTTTGTGAGCTTCAGAGTCCCTCCTTCACAAAGTAAACAGGACGTGTCTGACCATGTCACACACACCACATGTTAATTTACCGATGGATGTTTTTTCACCTTTGAAAGCAATAGGAAAGTGCAAAAATGCAGCAAAAACTCTATGTGTGAACATAGCCTAAGGGGTGGAGGAGACGGTTTTTATCTCTTTTTAATTTTGCCGTATATATAAGTTATTATACAGGAAAGAATGTTTCCTAACATTTTTTCCTGTAAAATCCATTTTATCTTTGGCTTTGTATTTTTTGTTCTGGCCGTAAAAGGGGAGTAATACTCTGTACTCTGACACCAGTGTTTCCAGCAGCGACCTGAGAGTCAGAGATGTGTCCAGGCATCTTCCCCATGCTGTTACTATTCCATTTGATCACTTTTTCCATCCATTTTAATGCCATCCAGATCTCCTGGGAAGGTCTACCGGAAAAATGCTCGAATTATCCCGTACACTTCATTTATACTCGTTACTCAAGTTGAGCAACCAGCCGAAAGTGCTCGATTCAAGTAACCAGAGCATTTTAGTGCCCGCTCATCACTAGAGGAGACCAATTCTATTAAAGTCCTGTGATAGTTAGGACCCTGTTGGAAATTTTTCATTAGGTAGCAAGATCCAGAACCCAACGATGTAAGAGAACTGGACTTAGACCACTTAAATGATGTTTAATATCGGTGGAAAAACAGAGTATAGGCATGACTCTGGTCACCGGCTAGAGTTGTGCTAATGCCGGACATAACAAAAGCAGTATATTTTTTAAAATAATTTTCATATACAAGATTTTAGTCTATCGAAAGGCAACTTGACGTATGTCATCCCAAGAGATGGACATTCTTTTGGCCTCTGTTGGGTAAAGGGGAACCTATAGTTAGGCGCTTTCTTGGTGTACATGATGAGATGAACAAAAATCCATATTGTCATGAACTGGCCTGAGAATGCCTCTCTATTGCGCGTTCATAGGACAGCAACTGTATTGTCACTGATAATACAACATTTGGAAACAGGTGTAAAATCGCATTTCATTAATGTATAACAACTTGTTTCTTCATTGAACTAGTACTTTTTAAGGCCAGGTACTTAAAGGGGACCTGTCACCAAGTAAAAAATTACTAATTTTTGCTTTTATTTTATCCCCACTATTCCCCTGAGTATTCTACTTTTCTCTTTTTTTAAATCCATCATCCAATTTCCGAGTTATGGGTTGTTTTATTTAGTGCCATTTTTTCTGGTCTTCACTAAGGGGGCGTGGGCTAATCATGTAGAGCAGCGTGAAGACACGCCCCCATGGAATTCTGTCTGCCACACCCCCTTTGTAAAGACCAGGAAAAGAAGGCACTAAATAAAAATGTCCTTATCTCTGCAACTGTATGACGGATTTAAAAAAAATAAAAAAAAGCTGAATACTCAGGGGGAATAAAATAAGAGCAAAAACTGGACATTAATGACCTTCTATCAGGTTCTGTTTAAGCACAAAGGGGCAGAACTGTTGTGAATTCTGTTCTCGAACTCCCTCCTGTGGTCATGAATGGTACTTCGGCGAGTTCTGTCCGTGGACTCCCTCTGGTGGCTGTGAGTGGAGCTGCTGGTTCTGAGATTCCTTCCTCAGCTGCCCTCGTTTAGTGCTAGGCTGGCTTCTCTATTTAACTCCACTCAGATCGTTACTTCATGCCAGCTGTCAATGTCTTAGCACTGGTTCAGATCTCTCCTGGATCTTTCTGATGACCTGTCTACTCCAGCAGAAGCTAAGTCCCTGCTAGTTAATTTGTTGTTTATTGTTTTCTAGTCCAGCTTGCTATCATGATATTGCCTTGCTAGTTGGAAGCTCTGGGATGCAGAGTGGCACCTCCACACCGTGAGTCGGTGCGGGGGTCTTTTTGCACACTCTGCGTGGTATTTTGTAGTTTTTTGTGCTGACCGCAAAGATACCTTTTCTATCCTCTGTCTGTTTAGTGAAGTCTGGCCTCCTTTGCTGAAACCTGTTTCATTCCTGTGTTTGTGACTTCCATCTTAACTCACAGTCAATATTTGTGGGGGGCTGCCTTTTCCTTTGGGGAATTTCTCTGAGGCAAGGTAAGGCTTTATTTCCTATCTTTAGGGGTAGTTAGCTCTTAGGCTGTGAAGAGGCGTCTAGGCAGAGTTAGGTACGCTCCACGGCTATTTCTAGTGTGTGTGATAGGATTAGGGTTTGCAGTCAGCAGAGCTCCCACTTCCCAGAGCTTGTCCTGTTCTACAGTTTAACCATCAGGTCACTCCTAGTGCTCCTAACCACCAGGTCCATAACAGTACAGCTGGCCCGTAAAGTGTTAATGCATCTCAATAGAGAGATAGGAGAAGTTCTGAGACCATTTTTTGTCTCTGCAGTGTGTTTTGTCTTTCCTTTCCCCTTAACCTCTGGGTGGTTCAGGACTCAGGTGCAGATATGGACATTCAGGGTCTGTCCTCCTGTGTGGATCAACTCACTGCAAGGGTACAAAGCATTCAAAGATTATGTAGTTCAGAATCCGATGTTAGAGCCTAGAATTCCGATTCCTGATTTGTTTTCTGGGGATAGATCTAAGTTCCTGAATTTCAAAAATAATTGTAGACTGTTTCTTGCTTTGAAACCCTGCTCCTCTGGTGACCCCATTCAGCAAGTAAAAATCATTATTTCTTTGTTACGTGGTGACCCTCAAGACTGGGCATTTTCCCTTGCGCCAGGAGACCCTGCATTGCGTAATGTAGATGCGTTTTTTCTGGCGCTTGGATTGCTCTATGATGAACCGAATTCAGTGGATCAGGCAGAGAAAATCTTGCTGGCTTTGTGTCAGGGTCAGGATGAAGCGGAGGAATATTGTCAGAGGTTTAGAAAGTGGTCTGTGCTTACTCAGTGGAATGAGTGTGCCCTGGCGGCAATTTTCAGAAAGGGTCTTTCTGAAGCCCTTAAGGATGTTATGGTGGGGTTCCCCACGCCTGCTGGTCTGAATGAGTCTATGTCCTTGGCCATTCAGATCGATCGGCGCTTGCGTAAGCGCAAATCTGTGCACCATTTGGCGGTATCTTCTGAGCAGAGGCCTGAGCCTATGCAATGTGATAGGACTTTGACCAGAGCTGAACGGCAAGAACACAGACGTCAGAATGGGCTGTGTTTTTACTGTGGTGACTCCACTCATGCTATCTCTGATTGTCCTAAGCGCACTAAGCGGTTCGCTAGGTCTGTCACCATTGGTACTGTACAGCCTAAATTTCTTTTGTCCGTTACTCTGATTTGCTCTTTGTCGTCCTATTCTGTTATGGCATTTGTGGATTCAGGCGCTGCCCTGAATTTGATGGACTTGGAGTTTGCCAGGCGCTGTGGTTTTTTCTTGGAGCCCTTGCAGTATCCTATTCCATTGAGGGGAATTGATGCTACGCCTTTGGCCAAGAATAAGCCTCAGTACTGGACCCAGTTGACCATGTGCATGGCTCCTGCACATCAGGAGGATATTCGCTTTTTGGTGTTGCATAATCTGCATGATGTGATGTGGTCGTGTTGGGTTTGCCATGGCTGCAGGTCCATAATCCTGTATTGGATTGGAAATCAATGTCTGTGTCCAGTTGGGGTTGTCAGTGGGTACATGGTGATGTTCCATTGTTGTCAATTTCTTCTTCTACTCCTTCTGAAGTCCCTGAGTTTTTGTCGGATTACCGGGATGTATTTGATGAGCCCAAATCCAGTGCCCTACCTCCTCATAGGGATTGCGATTGTGCTATTAATTTGATTCCTGGTAGTAAGTTTCTTAAGGGCCAACTGTGCCAGAACACGCCGCTATGCGGAGTTATATAAAGGAGTCCTTGGAGAAAGGGCATATTCGCCCGTCGTCGTCACCGTTGGGAGCAGGGTTCTTTTTTGTGGCCAAGAAGGATGGTTCTCTGAGACCTTGTATAGATTACTGCCTTCTCAATAAAATCACGGTCAAATTTCAGTACCCTTTGCCTCTGCTGTCTGATTTGTTTGCTCGGATTAAGGGGGCTAGTTGGTTCACCAAGATAGATCTTCGAGGGGCGTATAATCTTGTGCGTATTAAACAGGGCGATGAATGGAAAACTGCATTTAATACGCCCGAGGGCCATTTTGAGTACCTGGTGATGCCATTCGGGCTTTCTAATGCCCCATCTGTGTTTCAGTCCTTTATGCATGACATCTTCCGAAAGTACCTGGATAGATTCATGATTGTATATTTGGATGATATTTTGGTCTTTTCGGATGACTGGGAGTCTCATGTGAAGCAGGTCAGAATGGTGTTCCAGGTCCTTCGTGCTAATTCCTTGTTTGTGAAGGGGTCTAAATGTCTCTTCGGAGTTCAGAAGGTTTCATTTTTGGGCTTCATTTTTTCCCCTTCTACTATCGAGATGGATCCTGTTAAAGTTCAGGCCATTTATGATTGGACTCAGCCTACATCTGTGAAGAGCCTTCAGAAATTCCTGGGCTTTGCTAATTTTTACCGTCGCTTCATCGCTAATTTTTCTAGTGTTGTTAAACCATTGACTGATTTGACCAAGAAAGGTGCGGATGTGGTGAATTGGTCCTCTGTGGCCGTTGAGGCTTTTCAGGAGCTGAAACGTCGTTTCTCTTCAGCCCCTGTGTTGTGTCAGCCAGATGTTTCACTCCCTTTTCAGGTTGAGGTAGATGCTTCTGAGATTGGAGCAGGGGCTGTTTTGTCTCAAAGAAATTCTGATGGTTCTGTGATGAAGCCATGTGCTTTCTTTTCTAGGAAGTTTTCGCCTGCTGAGCGTAATTATGATGTTGGCAATCGGGAGTTGTTGGCTATGAAGTGGGCATTCGAGGAGTGGCGACATTGGCTTGAAGGAGCCAAGCATCGCATGGTGGTCTTGACGGATCACAAGAATCTGACTTATCTCGAGTCTGCCAAGCGGTTGAATCATAGACAGGCTCGTTGGTCGCTGTTTTTCTCCCGTTTCGATTTTGTGGTTTCATACCTTACGGGTTCTAAGAATGTGAAGGCTGATGCCCTTTCGAGGAGTTTTGTGCCTGATTCTCCGGGAGTTCCTGAGCCGGCTGGTATTCTCAAAGAGGGGGTAATTTTGTCTGCCATCTCCCCTGACTTGCGGCGGGTGCTGCAGGAGTTTCAGGCTGATAGACCTGACCGTTGTCCAGCGGAGAAACTTTTTGTCCCGGATAGATGGACCAGTAGAGTTATCTCTGAGGTTCATTGTTCAGTGTTGGCTGGTCATCCGGGAATCTTTGGTACCAGAGATTTGGTGGCTAGGTCCTTTTGGTGGCCGTCCTTGTCACGAGATGTGCGTTCTTTTGTGCAGTCCTGTGGGACTTGTGCTCGGGCCAAGCTGTTGTGAATTCTGTTTTTGGGCTCCCTCTGGTGGCTACTGGTGGTACTGGTTGACTTTGGTCTTGTGTTTCCAGTGCACCTGTTTTCATCAGGAAATTGGGAGTTTCCTATTTAGTCTGGCTTCTCAGTCACTCTAGTGCCGGCAATCAATGTTACCAGAGCATCTCTGTTGCTTGCTACCTGCTCCAAGTGTGCAATTCAGCTAAGTTGAAATCTTTGGCTTTTTGTGTTTGTTTTGTCCAGCATGCATTTATATTTCTTGTGCTGCTGGAAGCTCTAGTGATCTGAAATTACTACTCCGGTGTCATGAGTTGATAACGGAGTTAAGGTAGTTTCAGGATGGCTGCTTAGGGTTTTGAGGTAACCGCGAAGTCCTCTTTTGTATTTTCATCTATCTAGTCAGAGGGCCTCACTTTGCTGAAACTATATTCATACTGCGTTTGTGTTTTCCTCTTACCTAACCGTTATTACATGTGGGGGGCTACTATAACTTTTGGGGTTTCCCTGGAGGCAAGCCAGGTCTGTGTATTCCTCTTCTAGGGGTAGTTAGCTCTCCGGCTGGCGCGAGGTGTCTAGAGATCAACGTAGGCACACCCCCTGGCTACTTCTATTTGCGTGTTAGGTTCAGCATCGCGGTTACCTGAGTTACCATCTTCCTAGAGCTAGTCCGTTTTTGCCCATGTCCCTGCCATTGGGAATCATGACAGTATTGCCGGCCATAATGTATTAAAGGTATTGGCTAAAGAAGGAGAGAAAAAAAAAAAGTTTCTGACACTTTTTTTTTTTACTCAGAGGTTCTGTCTAGCTATAATTGCAATCTGCTGTTTTTTGTTTTTTTTCCTCTCCTCTTAACCCCTGAATGGCTCAGACCTCTGCTGTTGAGAAATGGATATCCAGGGTTTAGCTTCAAATCTTAATACTCTTGCCTCTAAGGTTCAAAATATCCAAGACTATGTTATACATGCTCCTATGTCTGAACCCAAGATCCCTATGAAGGTCTCTTCTCCTAAGTTCAAACCTCGGTTCATAGGTCCTTATAAGATTTTGGAGATTCTTAATCCTGTATCTTTTCGTTTGGACCTTCCAGCATCTTTCACCATTCATAATGTCTTCCATAGGTCGTTGTTGCGGAGGTACGAGGTACCGGTTGTTCCTTCTGTTGAGCCTCCTGCTCCTGTGCTGGTGGAGGGTGAATTGGAGTATGTTGTGGAGAAGATTTTGGACTCTCGTATTTCCAGACGGAGACTTCAATATCTGGTTAAATGGAAGGGATACGGTCAGGAGGATAATTCTTGGGTGACTGCCTCTGATGTTCATGCCTCTGATTTGGTTCGCGCCTTTCATAGGGCGCATCCAGATCGCCCTGGTGGTTCTCATGAGGGTTCGGTGCCCCCTCCTTAAGGGGGGGGTACTGTTGTGAATTCTGTTTTTGGGCTCCCTCTGGTGGCTACTGGTGGTACTGGTTGACTTTGGTCTTGTGTTTCCAGTGCACCTGTTTTCATCAGGAAATTGGGAGTTTCCTATTTAGTCTGGCTTCTCAGTCACTCTAGTGCCGGCAATCAATGTTACCAGAGCATCTCTGTTGCTTGCTACCTGCTCCAAGTGTGCAATTCAGCTAAGTTGAAATCTTTGGCTTTTTGTGTTTGTTTTGTCCAGCATGCATTTATATTTCTTGTGCTGCTGGAAGCTCTAGTGATCTGAAATTACTACTCCGGTGTCATGAGTTGATAACGGAGTTAAGGTAGTTTCAGGATGGCTGCTTAGGGTTTTGAGGTAACCGCGAAGTCCTCTTTTGTATTTTCATCTATCTAGTCAGAGGGCCTCACTTTGCTGAAACTATATTCATACTGCGTTTGTGTTTTCCTCTTACCTAACCGTTATTACATGTGGGGGGCTACTATAACTTTTGGGGTTTCCCTGGAGGCAAGCCAGGTCTGTGTATTCCTCTTCTAGGGGTAGTTAGCTCTCCGGCTGGCGCGAGGTGTCTAGAGATCAACGTAGGCACACCCCCTGGCTACTTCTATTTGCGTGTTAGGTTCAGCATCGCGGTTACCTGAGTTACCATCTTCCTAGAGCTAGTCCGTTTTTGCCCATGTCCCTGCCATTGGGAATCATGACAGTATTGCCGGCCATAATGTATTAAAGGTATTGGCTAAAGAAGGAGAGAAAAAAAAAAGTTTCTGACACTTTTTTTTTTTACTCAGAGGTTCTGTCTAGCTATAATTGCAATCTGCTGTTTTTTGTTTTTTTTCCTCTCCTCTTAACCCCTGAATGGCTCAGACCTCTGCTGTTGAGAAATGGATATCCAGGGTTTAGCTTCAAATCTTAATACTCTTGCCTCTAAGGTTCAAAATATCCAAGACTATGTTATACATGCTCCTATGTCTGAACCCAAGATCCCTATGAAGGTCTCTTCTCCTAAGTTCAAACCTCGGTTCATAGGTCCTTATAAGATTTTGGAGATTCTTAATCCTGTATCTTTTCGTTTGGACCTTCCAGCATCTTTCACCATTCATAATGTCTTCCATAGGTCGTTGTTGCGGAGGTACGAGGTACCGGTTGTTCCTTCTGTTGAGCCTCCTGCTCCTGTGCTGGTGGAGGGTGAATTGGAGTATGTTGTGGAGAAGATTTTGGACTCTCGTATTTCCAGACGGAGACTTCAATATCTGGTTAAATGGAAGGGATACGGTCAGGAGGATAATTCTTGGGTGACTGCCTCTGATGTTCATGCCTCTGATTTGGTTCGCGCCTTTCATAGGGCGCATCCAGATCGCCCTGGTGGTTCTCATGAGGGTTCGGTGCCCCCTCCTTAAGGGGGGGGTACTGTTGTGAATTCTGTTTTTGGGCTCCCTCTGGTGGCTACTGGTGGTACTGGTTGACTTTGGTCTTGTGTTTCCAGTGCACCTGTTTTCATCAGGAAATTGGGAGTTTCCTATTTAGTCTGGCTTCTCAGTCACTCTAGTGCCGGCAATCAATGTTACCAGAGCATCTCTGTTGCTTGCTACCTGCTCCAAGTGTGCAATTCAGCTAAGTTGAAATCTTTGGCTTTTTGTGTTTGTTTTGTCCAGCATGCATTTATATTTCTTGTGCTGCTGGAAGCTCTAGTGATCTGAAATTACTACTCCGGTGTCATGAGTTGATAACGGAGTTAAGGTAGTTTCAGGATGGCTGCTTAGGGTTTTGAGGTAACCGCGAAGTCCTCTTTTGTATTTTCATCTATCTAGTCAGAGGGCCTCACTTTGCTGAAACTATATTCATACTGCGTTTGTGTTTTCCTCTTACCTAACCGTTATTACATGTGGGGGGCTACTATAACTTTTGGGGTTTCCCTGGAGGCAAGCCAGGTCTGTGTATTCCTCTTCTAGGGGTAGTTAGCTCTCCGGCTGGCGCGAGGTGTCTAGAGATCAACGTAGGCACACCCCCTGGCTACTTCTATTTGCGTGTTAGGTTCAGCATCGCGGTTACCTGAGTTACCATCTTCCTAGAGCTAGTCCGTTTTTGCCCATGTCCCTGCCATTGGGAATCATGACACCAAGCCCTGCTGTTCTCGTGCCAGTGGGTTGCTTTTGCCCTTGCCAGTCCTGAAAAGGCCCTGGACGCACATTTTCATGGATTTTATTTCAGATCTCCCTGTCTCTCAAAGGATGTCGGTCATCTGGGTGGTTTGTGATCGGTTCTCTAAGATGGTCCATTTGGTACCCTTGCCTAAGTTGCCTTCCTCCTCTGATTTGGTTCCGTTATTTTTCCAGCATGTGGTTCGTTTGCACGGCATTCCGGAGAACATCGTGTTGGACAGAGGTTCCCAGTTTGTTTCAAGGTTTTGGCAGTCCTTTTGTGCTAAGATGGGCATTGATTTGTCTTTTTCTTCGGCTTTCCATCCTCAGACAAATGGCCAAACCGAACGAACCAATCAGACTTTGGAAACATATCTGAGATGCTTTGTTTCTGCTGATCAGGATGATTGGGTGACCTTCTTGCCTTTGGCTGAGTTCGCCCTTAATAATCGGGCCAGTTCGGCTACTTTGGTTTCGCCTTTTTTTAGTTATTCTGGTTTCCATCCTCGTTTTTCTTCAGGGCAGGTTGAGCCTTCGGACTGTCCTGGTGTGGATTCTGTGGTGGACAGGTTGCAGCAAATTTGGAGTCACGTAGTGGACAATTTGACATTGTCCCAGGAGAAGGCTCAACGTTTCGCTAACCGCCGTCGCTGTGTTGGTCCCCGACTTCGTGTTGGTGATTTGGTTTGGTTGTCGTCTCGTTATGTTCCTATGAAGGTTTCTTCTCCTAAGTTTAAGCCTCGTTTCATTGGTCCTTATAAAATTTCTGAAATTCTCAATCCTGTGTCATTTCGTTTGGCCCTTCCAGCTTCTTTTGCCATCCATAATGTGTTCCATAGGTCGTTGTTGCGGAGATATGTGGCGCCTATGGTTCCCTCCGTTGACCCTCCTGCTCCGGTGTTGGTCGAGGGAAAGTTGGAGTATGTGGTGGAGAAGATTTTAGATTCTCGTATTTCGAGACGGAAACTTCAGTACCTGGTCAAGTGGAAGGGCTATGGTCAGGAAGATAATTCCTGGGTTGTTGCCTCTGATGTCCATGCTGCCGATTTAGTTCGTGCCTTTCATTTGGCTCGTCCTGATCGGCCTGGTGGCTCTGGTGAGGGTTCGGCGACCCCTCCTCAAGGGGGGGACTGTTGTGAATTCCGTTCTCGAACTCCCTCCTGTGGTCATGAATGGTACTTCGGCGAGTTCTGTCTGTGTCAAAAACGAAGTATATCCACTTACAATAACTTAGCTGCCAATAATAAGACTGTCCTGATTTTTTTTGGAAACAGTCGTGGAAAATTCATGAGGATGTCCTTGGCTGAAAAGGAAAATCTGACTTGCTTTGGGACCATTTTCAGAATGGATTGCTATTTGGCACCAGCAGTAATATAATCGCTTCATAGACCCCATTTCCATAACTTGGAAAAACCCTTGCTTAACCCCTCTGTGACCTTAGACGTACTATCCCATCGAGGTGACCTGGGCCTATCTGACCCTCGACGGGATAGTACGTCATAGCCGATCGGCCGGGTGTCAGCTGCATATCGCAGCTGACATCCGGCACTATGTGCCAGGAGCGGTCACGGACCGCCCCCGGCACATTAACCCCCGGCACACCGTGATCAAACATGATCGCGGTGTACCGGCGGTATAGGGAAGCATCGCGCAGGGAGGGGGCCCCCTGCGTGCTTCCCTGAGACCCCCGGAGCAACGCGATGTGATCGCGTTGCTCTGAGGGTCTCCTACCTCCCTCCTCGCCGCAGGTCCCGGATCCAAGATGGCCGCGGCATCCGGGTCCTGCAGGGAGGGAGGTGGCTTACCGAGTGTCTGCTCAGAGCAGACACTTGGTAAGCCTGCAGCCCTGCACAGCAGATCGCAGATCTGGCAGAGTGCTGTGCACACTGCCAGATCAATGATCTGTGATGTCCCCCCCTGGGACAAAGTAAAAAAGTTTAAAAAAAATTCCCCACATGTGTGTAAAAAAAAATAAAAAAAATATCCTAAATAAAGAAAAAAAAAAAAAAATTATTCCCATAAATACATTTCTTTAGCTAAATAAAATAAAAAAAACAATAAAAGTACACATATTTAGTATCGCCGCGTCTGTAACGACCCAACCTATAAAACTGCCCCACTAGTTAACCCCTTCAGTAAACACCGTAAGAAAAAAAAAAAAAAAACGAGGCAAAAAACAACGCTTTATTACCATACCGCCGAACAAAAAGTGGAATAACACGCGATCAAAAAGACTGATATAAATAACCATGGCACCGCTGAAAACGTCATCTTGTCCCGCAAAAAACGAGCCGCCATACAGCATCATCAGCAAAAAAATAAAAAAGTTATAGTCCTGAGAATAAAGTGATACCAAAATAATTATTTTTTTTATAAAATAGTTTTTATCGTATAAAAGCGCCAAAACATAAAAAAATGATATAAATGAGATATCGCTGTAATCGTACTGACCCGACGAATAAAACTGCTTTATCAATTTTACCAAACGCGGAACGGTATAAACGCCTCCCCCAAAAGAAATTCATGAATAGCTGGTTTTTGATCACTCTGCCTCACAAAAATCGGAATAAAAAGCGATCAAAAAATGTCACGTGTCCGAAAATGTTACCAATAAAAATGTCAACGCGTCCCGCAAAAAACAAGATCTCACATAACTCTGTGGACTCAAATATGGAAAAATTACAGCTCTCAAAATGTGGTAACGCAAAAAATATTTTTTGCAATGAAAAGCGTCTTTCAGTGTGTGACAGCTGCCAATCATAAAAATCCGCTAAATAACCCGCTATAAAAGTAAATCAAACCCCCCTTCATCACCCCCTTAGTTAGGGAAAAATAAAAAAATTAAAAAATTTATTTATTTCCATTTTCCCATTAGGGTTAGGGTTGGGGTTAGGGCTAGAGTTAGGACTAGAGTTAGGGCTAGGGTTAGGGTTAGGGCAAGGGTTAGGGCTAGGGTTAGGGTTAGGGCTAGGGTTGGGGCTAGGGTTAGGGCTAGAGTTAGGACTAGAGTTAGGGCTAGGGTTAGGGCAAGGGTTAGGACTAGGGTTAGGGCTAGGGTTGGGGCTAGGGTTAGGGCTAGGGTTAGGGCTAGGGTTGGGGATAGGGTTAGGGCTAGGGTTAGGGCTAGGGTTAGGGCTAGGGTTACGGCTAGTGTTAGGGCTAGTGATAGGGCTAGGGTTATTGCTAGGGTTAGGGCTAGGGTTAGGGTTAGGGTTGGGGCTAGGGTTGGAGCTACAGTTAGGGTTGGGGCTAAAGATAGGGTTAGGGTTTGGATTACATTTACGGTTGGGAATAGGGTTGGGTGTGTCTGGGTTAGAGGAGTGGTTAGGGTTACCGTTGGGATTAGGGTTAGGGATGTGTTTGGATTAGGGTTTCAGTTATAATTGGGGGGTTTCCACTGTTTAGGCACATCAGGGGCTCTCCAAACGGGACATGGCATCCGATCTGAATTCCAGCCAATTCTGCGTTGAAAAAGGAAAACAGTGCTCCTTCCCTTCAGAGCTCTCCCGTGTGCCCAAACAGGGGTTTACCCCAACATATGGGGTATCAGCGTACTCAGGACAAATTGGACATCATCTTTTGGGGTCCAATTTCTCCTGCTACCCTTGGGAAAATACAAAACTGGGGGCCAAAAAATAAGTTTTGTGGGAAAAAAAAGATTTTTTATTTTCACGGCTCTGCGTTGTAAACTGTAGTGAAACACTTGGGGGTTCAAAGTTCTCACAACACATCTAGATAAGTTCCTTGGGGGGTCTAGTTTCCGATATGGGGTCACTTGTGGGGGGTTTGTACTGTTTGGGTACATCAGGGGCTCTGCAAATGCAACGTGACGCCTGCAGACCAATCCATTTAAGTCTGCATTCCAAATGACGCTCCTTCCCTTCCGAGCTCTGTCATGCACCCAAACAGTGGTTCCCCCCCACATATGGGGTATCAGCGTACTCAGGACAAATTGATCAACAACTTTTGGGGTCAATTTATCCTGATACCCTTGTGAAAATACAAAACTGGGGGCTAAAAAATCATTTTTGTGAAAAAAAAAAAGAATTTTTATTTTCACGGCTCTGCGTTATAAACTGTAGTGAAACACTTGGGGGTTCAAAGTTCTCACAACACATCTAGATAAGTTCCTTGGGGGGTCTAGTTTCCAATATGGGGTCACTTGTGGGGGGTTTGTACTGTTTGGGTACATCAGGGGCTCTGCAAATGCAACGTGACGCCTGCAGACCAATCCATTTAAGTCTGCATTCCAAATGACGCTCCTTCCCTTCCGAGCTCTGTCATGCACCCAAACAGTGGTTCCCCCCCACATATGGGGTATCATCGTACTCAGGACAAATTGGACAACAACTTTTGGAGCCCAATTTATCCTGATACCCTTGTGAAAATACAAAACTGGGGGCTAAAAAATCATTTTTGTGAAAAAAAAAGGAATTTTTATTTTCACGGCTCTGCGTTATAAACTGTAGTGAAACACTTGGGGGTTCAAAGTTCTCACAACACATCTAGATAAGTTCCTTGGGGGGTCTAGTTTCCAATATGGGGTCACTTGTGGGGGGTTTGTACTGTTTGGGTACATCAGGGGCTCTGCAAATGCAACGTGACGCCTGCAGACCAATCCATTTAAGTCTGCATTCCAAATGGCGCTCCTTCCCTTCCGAGCTCTGTCATGCGCCCAAACAGTGGTTCCCCCCCCACATATGGGGTATCAGCGTACTCAGGACAAATTGGACAACAAAGATTGGGGTCCAATTTATCCTGATACCCTTGTGAAAATACAAAACTGGGGGCTAAAAATCATTTTTGTGAAGAAAAAAAAAGGAATTTTTATTTTCACGGCTCTGCGTTATAAACTGTAGTGAAACACTTGGGGGTTCAAAGCTATCAAAACACATCTAGATAAGTTCCTTAGGGGGTCTACTTTCCAAAATGGTGTCACTTGTGGGGGTTTTTAATGTTTAGGCACATCAGGGGCTATCCAAACGCAACATGGCATCCCATCTTAATTCCAGTCAATTTTGCATTGAAAAGTAAAATAGCGCTCCTTCCCTTCCGAGCTCTGCATTGCGCCCAAACAGTGGTTTACCCCCACATATGGGGTATCGTCGTACTCAGGACAAATTGCACAACAACTTTTGTGGTCTAATTTCTTCTCTTACCCTTGGGGAAATAAAAAAATGGGGGCGAAAAGATCATTTTTGTGAAAAAATATGATTTTTATTTTTAAGGCTCTGCATTATAAACTTCTGTGAAGCACTTGTTGGGTCAAAGTGCTCACCACACATCTAGATAAGTTCCTTAGGGGGTCTACTTTCCAAAATGGTGTCACTTGTGGGGGTTTTTAATGTTTAGGCACATCAGGGGCTCTCCAAACGCAACATGGCATCCCATCTTAATTCCAGTCAATTTTGCATTGAAAAGTAAAATAGCGCTCCTTCCCTTCCGAGCTCTGCTATGCGCCCAAACAGTGGTTTATCCCCACATATGGGGTATCGTCGTACTCAGGACAAATTGCACAACAACTTTTGTGGTCTAATTTCTTCTCTTACCCTTGGGGAAATAAAAAAATGGGGGCGAAAAGATCATTTTTGTGAAAAAATATGATTTTTGTTTTTACGGCTCTGCATTATAAACTTCTGTGAAGCACTTGTTGGGTCAAAGTGCTCAACACACATCTAGATAAGATCCTTAGGGGGTCTACTTTCCAAAATGGTGTCACTTGTGGGGGGTTTCAATGTTTACGGACATCAGGGGCTCTCCAAATGCAACATGGCGTCCCATCTCAATTCCAGTCAATTTTGCATTGAAAAGTCAAATGGCGCTCCTTTCCTTCCGAGCTCTGCCCTGCGCCCAAACAATGGTTTACACCCACATATGGGGTATCAGCGTACTCAGGACGAATTGTACAACAAATTTTGGGGTCTATTTTCTCCTGTTACCCTTGGTAAAATAAAACAAATTGGAGCTGAAACAAATTTTGAGTGAAAAAAAGTTAAATGTTTATTTTTATTTAAACATTCCAAAAATTCCTGTGAAACACCTGAAGGGTTAATAAACTTCTTGAAAGTGGTTTTGAGTACCTTGAGGGGTGCAGTTTTTAGAATGGTGTCACACTTGGGTATTTTCTATCATATAGACCCCTCAAAATGACTTCAAATGAGATGTGGTCCCTAAAAAAAAATGGTGTTGTAAAAATGAGAAATTGCTGGTCAACTTTTAACCCTTATAACTCCGTCACCAAAAAAAATTTTGGTTCCAAAATTGTGCTGATGTAAAGTAGACATGTGGGAAATGTTACTTATTAAGTATTTTGCGTGACATATGTCTGTGATTTAAGGGCATAAAAATTCAAAGTTGGAAAATTGCGAAATTTTCAAAATTTTCGCCAAATATTCGTTTTTTTCACAAATAAACGCAAGTTATATCGAAGAAATTTTACCACTATCATGAAGTACAATATGTCACGAGAAAACATTGTCAGAATCGCCAAGATCCGTTGAAGCGTTCCAGAGTTATAACCTCATAAAGGGACAGTGGTCAGAATTGTAAAAATTGGCCCGGTCATTAACGTGCAAACCACCCTTGGGGGTGAAGGGGTTAATTGTCCAAGAAAAATTTAAATAAAAATAAAAACCTTTTACTCACCTCCAGCAGCAGTGTGGTTCTAGGGGTGTCGGTGCCAGGACTCAAGGCGCTCATGTGTACTTTTTAGGGTACCTTAGCGCTGCAGCCAATCAGTGGCTTCTTACAAACTTCAATCATTACCAATTTGTCAGAGTGGAATTAATAATAGCTGCAGGCAGTCAGTGGTCACTGATTAGCTGCAGCGCTCATGTAGTTTAGGAATGTCAGAGCGCCAGGAGAGAATGGTTAGTTACAGTTCAATATGGCAGCAGGGGAGATAGAAATTCCAAATAAAGGCTCCGAAAACCTGTGGGAACCGTAGTAGTGACCCCCCCGTCAACATCCTGATTTTCCAAAAATGACAAAATAGCTAAATGGAATGTTCTGGACAAGAGTTTGAGACGGTAATAACATCAATAGGATTTCGATGTGGAATTTTATGGCTCCTTCTGAGGAGTCGGTCGTACCTTAATGTGACACGCCACATCTCGCTTGTTGACATTGATAAGGAGACTACGGTGTTATACTGTGCTGAAGGCTGAAGGCTGTGTCCACACTGATGTTTTTCATGGGTGTGTGGTCTGAGTGTGAACAGCTGAGACGTATGATGTAAGCTTTATTGTTCGTGCTTATACCTGCTCCAATGTAATCTGTAACACCTCATGACATGCCAGTGTTCACACACACTCAACCTTGTTCCACATACTCGGGCTTATTCTTAATTCATTTTATAAAGCCGAAGCCGATGTGACCACTCAAGTGTTTTTTTTTTTACTTTTTACTCCTTTCTGTAGGTACACATGCTGTGAGCTTATCAGGCAACCCAAAGTTGCCAGGTGTGCCCCATGTAGATTCATAAGTCAGATTACTAAACAGTAACACCTATCTTAAAGGGAAACTTTCAATAGAGTCAGCCCTTTTATGCCATTTATTTGGACATGCAGGTCATAGGAAGCTGAATAAAATGATACCTTGATATCTGAGATCCGATATATTATTCCAAAGAAATCCACGTTTTTCTTAATATGTAAATTAACTATTGAGATCTATGGGCCGGACATAGATCTCTCTGAGAATCTGCCTCCAGAGCTTATTTTAAGGGCCCCTTTCCACTTGCGAGGAAAACGGACGAGTGCAATCCGATAAAAAATCAGATTGCACTCGGACCAATGTTCTTCAATAGGTGTCTTTGCATTTGCGATTTTTTTCTCAGCCGAAATCGGACTGAGAAAAATCTGGGTCGGCTGAGAAAAAAATCGCAGCATGCTGCGTATTGCTGCGATTCTCGGACGAGACTCGCCAATGCAAGTCAATGGGTGCGAGAAAAAAATCGCACAACACTCGCACCATGCGAGTTCTGTCCGATTTTTACGCACCGATGTTCTTTGAAAAGCCGGTAATTCAGCGCGGTGTACAGTAAAATCACACTGACAGGTTAGGCTACTTTCACACTAGCGTCGGGCCGAGGTCCCCGACGCTAGCGTTGTCTCCGCCGCACAACGGGAGCAGCGGATGCATTTTTCCAGTGCATCTGCTGCCCCATTGTGAGGTGCGGGGAAGTGCAGGGAGGTGGGGGCGGAGTTCCGGCCGCGCATGCGCAGTCGGAAAAAGCGGACCGTCTGGAGCAAAAAACGTTACATGTAACGTTTTTTGCTCCCGACGGTCCGCCACAGCACTGTGCAACCGTCGCACGACGGTTGCGACGTGTGTCATTGCTTCACAAATGCGTCGCTAATGTTAGTCAATGCAGAAAAAATGCATCCAGCAAGCACTTTTGCAGAATGCGTTTTTTCGGCAAAACGACGCATTGCGACGTAATGCAGCTAACGCCAGTGTGAAAGTAGCCTTAGAATAGAGTAGATATATACACATAGAATAGATATATATACATATATATGTCAGTGAGACACCTATATATGTACACTCACTGGCCACTTTATTAGGTACACCTGTCCAACTTCTTGTTAACACTTAATTTCTAATCAGCCAATCACATGGCGGCAACTCAGTGCATTTAGGCATGTAGACATGGTCAAGACAATCTCCTGCAGTTCAAACCGAGCATCAGTATGGGGAAGAAAGGTGATTTGAGTGCCTTTGAACGTGGCATGGTTGTTGGTGCCAGAAGGGCTGGTCTGAGTATTTCAGAAACTGCTGATCTACTGGGATTTTCACGCACAACCATCTCTAGGGTTTACAGAGAATGGTCCGAAAAAGAAAAAAAATCCAGTGAGCGGCAGTTCTGTGGGCGGAAATGCCTTGTTGATGCCAGAGGTCAGAGGAGAATGGGCAGACTGGTTCGAGCTGATAGAAAGGCAACAGTGACTCAAATCGCCACCCGTTACAACCAAGGTAGGCCTAAGAGCATCTCTGAACGCACAGTGCGTCGAACTTTGAGGCAGATGGGCTACAGCAGCAGAAGACCACACCGGGTACCACTCCTTTCAGCTAAGAACAGGAAACTGAGGCTACAATTTGTA
Source organism: Ranitomeya variabilis (assembly GCF_051348905.1). Lineage (NCBI taxonomy): Eukaryota > Metazoa > Chordata > Amphibia > Anura > Dendrobatidae > Ranitomeya > Ranitomeya variabilis. Next base: position 47,507,544 of record NC_135233.1, on the reverse strand, counting down.
CAAGCTCATCGAAATTGGACAGTAGAAGATTGGAAAAACGTTGCTTGGTCTGATGAGTCTCGATTTCTGCTGCGACATTCGGATGGTAGGGTCAGAATTTGGCGTAAACAACATGAAAGCATGGATCCATCCTGCCTTGTATGGAGCATCTTTGGGATGTGCAGCCGACAAATCTGCGGCAACTGTGTGATGCCATCATGTCAATATGGACCAAAATCTCTGAGGAATGCTTCCAGCACCTTGTTGAATCTATGCCACGAAGAATTGAGGCGGTTCTGAAGGCAAAAGGGGTCCAACCCGTTACTAGCATGGTGTACCTAATAAAGTGGCCGGTGAGTGTATATTTATATTTAATGCAGCGCTAGATAGCATTAAAGCCGCTAATTCAATTGCCGGCTTTTTCTTTCTCTTTCACAAACCCGACAGGATATGAGATATGGTTTACATACAGTAAACCATCTCATATCCCTTCTTATATTACATATTCCTCTTCCCTAATGTAAGATGTGTCTGTGTGTCAAATTTGGGGGCTCTAGCTATTAAATTAAAGGGTTAAATCGCGGAAAAAATTGGCGTGGGCTCCTGCGCAATTTTCTCTGCCAGAGTGGTAAAGCCAGTGACTGAGGGCAGATATTAATAGCCTAGAGAGGGTCCATGGTTATTGGCCCCCCCCTGGCTACAAACATCTGCCCCCAGCCACCCCAGAAAAGGCACATCTGGAAGATGCGCCTATTCTGGCACTTGGCCACTCTCTTCCCACTCCCCTGTAGCGGTGGGATATGGGGTAATGAAGGGTTAATGTCACCTTGCTATTGTAAGGTGACATTAAGCCAGATTAATAATGGACAGGCGTCAATTATGACACCTATCCATTATTAATCCAATTGTATGAAATAGTTAAAAAAACACACACACATTATTTAAAAGTATTTTAATGAAATAAGCACACAGGTTGTTGTAATATTTTATTGCTCTCTCAATCCAGCTGAAGACCCTCACTTGGCAAAATAATAAACAAACAATATACATACCCTTCCATGAACTGTCAAGTCCCACGAGGTAAATCCATCTGAAGGGGTTAAAATATTTTACAGGCAGGAGCTCTGCTATAATGCAGCTGTGCTCGTGCCTGTAAACCCCGGGGAATGAAGGAAATGTAGGTCAATGACCTATAGTTACCTTCAGTCGCGGTGAGGCGTCCTCTGCTGGATGTCCTTATGAACTGCAGCCTGGGAACTTTTTCCCACGCTCGACGTCATATGAGGACATCCAGCAGGGAGCGCCTCACCGCGACTGAAGGTAACTATAGGTCATTGACCTACATTTCCTTCATTCCCCGGGGTTTACAGGCACGAGCACAGCTGCATTATAGCAGAGCTCCTGCCTGTAAAATATTTTAACCCCTTCAGATGGATTTACCTCGTGGGACTTGACAGTTCATGGAAGGGTATGTATATTGTTTGTTTATTATTTTGCCAAGTGAGGGTCTTCAGCTGGATTGAGAGAGCAATAAAATATTACAACAACCTGTGTGCTTATTTCATTAAAATACTTTTAAATAATGTGTGTGTGTTTTTTTAACTATTTCATACAATTGGATTAATAATGGATAGGTGTCATAATTGACGCCTGTCCATTATTAATCTGGCTTAATGTCACCTTACAATAGCAAGGTGACATTAACCCTTCATTACCCCATATCCCACCGCTACAGGGGAGTGGGAAGAGAGTGGCCAAGTGCCAGAATAGGCGCATCTTCCAGATGTGCCTTTTCTGGGGTGGCTGGGGGCAGATGTTTGTAGCCAGGGGGGGCCAATAACCATGGACCCTCTCTAGGCTATTAATATCTGCCCTCAGTCACTGGCTTTACCACTCTGGCGGAGAAAATTGCACAGGAGCCCATGCCAATTTTTTCCGCGATTTAACCCTTTAATTTAATAGCTAGAGCCCCCAAATTTGACACACAGACACATCTTACATTAGGGAAGAGGAATATGTAATATAAGAAGGGATATGAGATGGTTTACTGTATGTAAACCATGTCTCATATCCTGTCGGGTTTGTGAAGGAGAAATGAAAAGCCGGCAATTGAATTAGCGGCTTTTATGCTATCTAGCGCTGCATTAAATATAAATATACATATATAGGTGTCTCACTGACATATATATATGTATATATACACATTCTATGTGTATATATCTATTCTATTCTAACCTGTCAGTGTGATTTTACTGTACACAGAACTGATTTGCCGGCTTTTCAAAGGACACCGGTGCGTAAAAATCGGACAGCAATACGGATGTCATACGGATGTTGCGATAAAAAAAATCGCATGACACTCGCATGACACTCGCATGACACTCGCATGATTTTCCTCAGTTTTTTCGGTCTGTTAATCGGACCATTTTTTCTCTCGCAAGTGGAAAGGGACCCTAAATGAAAGTGTGAGACATGTTGAATCCACATTGAAACACTTGCACTATGCACTTTATATTTCACTGTGGATGAATAGCCCCCTACATGCATATTTAGATAGTATTAACACATCACTGGATTGCTTCATTTAAGGCTACTTTCACACTTGCGTTTTTCAGCTTCCGTCACAATCCGTCGATTTTTGGGAATGCAGGATCCTGCAAAAAAAATTGAAAAAAAAAATAAAAAATCCGGGAAAAGGTCTCTCTCTCTCCCTCTCTTTCTCTCTCTCTCCACAAACGATGCATCCATCATTACACTGGATGCGTCACACACGTTTTTCACGATTTTCGTAACGTACGTCGACACGTCATTTTATTGCACAGCAGACGACGCAAGTGTGAAATAAGCCTTATTGCTAAAACAAATTTTTCATTAGAACTTATAATGGAATATTATTTGTGCATATTAGTATAATTATTTTTAATGATTTACTCCCATGCTCATGGGTCTCTTCATGCTCCATAAGGGCTCTTTCACACGTCCTGATATTTCCGGTGCCGGAAAAACCGGTACCGGAGATATCCGTGTCCGTATGTCCGTGTGCTCAAGTGGCACATACGTGCGGCATCCGTTTGCCGCCCGTGTGCCGCCTGAGGACCACACGGCCCGTGCAGGAGAGACAGCGCTACACTAAGTGCTGTCCCCCCCGCATGTGGTGCTGAAGGCAGAATTCATCTCTTCTCCCCCAGCGTTCGTTGGAGAGAAGAGATGAAAGATCTTTTTTTTTTTTTTTTTGGGGGGGGGGTGAAAAATAAAGTTTGCATGTGCGTCCGCGTTCCCCCCCCAGTGCGCCGCCTGGCCCCTTGCCGCAGAAATACTCACCTAGCTCCCGCGATGTCTCCTCTGTCCTCTCCGCGCTGGCAGCTTCTCCTGTGTGAGCGGTCACGTGGTGCCGCTCATTACAGTCAGTGAATATTCCCTGACTGTAATGAGCGGTCCCACGCGACCGCTCACACTGTAGAGGCTGCCAGCGCGGAGAGGACAGAGGAGACATCGCAGGAGCTAGGTGAGTATTTCTGCGGCAAGGGGCCAGGCGGCGCACTGGGGGGGAGGCGGGGGCACATGAAAACTTTATTTTTCACAAAAAAAAACAAAAAACTTGATCTTTCATCTCTTCTCTCCGGCGGGGGAGAAGAGATGAATTCCGCCTTCAGCACCACAGCGGGGGGGGGGGGGGTTGGGGGACAGCGCTTACTGTAGCGCTGTCTCTCCTGCGGGCGCTACGTGCACACGGAGGAGAGTGCACACTGTTCTCCGTGTGCACGTGTGCTGTCCGTATTGTGGTCCATGCTGCCGGTAGAAAACGGACATGTCTACGTGTTTTCAGCACGGACATACGGTCCATGTGAAAACACGCACATGTGCATAGACCCATTCATTTGAATGGGTCTACGTGTGTCAGTGTCTCCGGTACATGAGAAAACTGTTACTATACGTACCGGAGACACTGACGTGTGAAAGAGGCCTAAGCTTGATATATTTTTAATCCGGTTTTGTTTTTATTTTTTATAAGCTAAATAAAGATTTGTGTTTTGTCTTTACTCATTTACACATATCGTCTGGCCTCATTACATCACTTGAAGACGTGTGTACATATGTTCTAGAAATAGAAAACCTTAAAGACTGTGTTAATTGAAGAAACTGATGTGGCGTGATATAGTCGTGTACAAGATGCATGTTTTGGAGGACCCCGGTCTGGTGTTAGACCATGCATGAGTTGTGCCTCAATGATCACTTTACGCATGGCCTAATAATCATAAGAAGCTCTGAGGATGTCGGTGGGTAGGAGGGATTTTGCAGGGCGCTGGTCTGGAAGCTACGGACTACCAACATGGCCGCTGGGTCATGAAAATCTGTTTGTTTAACCCTCATAATTATATATATAGAGAGAGAGAGAGTCATGTATGGCAGTCTCTATATCCGGGTCTCCATGCCCTGACGCCGCCTGTGCACGTTACATGGTGCAGTGTGAGGCTTTCGTCATTCGCCCCCTGTACTGCACGTGATTGCCAGTATCCATCTGAGAATACTTAGTGCTGGAATTCGGGGCACTCTGTAAAGTAATGCAGGCAGGCAGGAGTGCATGTATCCTGCTAAGATCACAGGACTCCTGCTGTCCAGATAATTCTCTCATTATGTGCCATTTGTCCATGAATAATTGATTTGCTGATGGTAAACAAAATGGCCTAAAATCTCCAGGGATGACAATATTTCTCCACACAGTGCAGCCGGCAGGCATGTGTTCCAATAACAGGTTGCAGGCAAAACCTCATAGTACACATGCAGAACCACATGACACAAAATTCAGCTGCTGCAGGACCTCATAATACAAACCTCAGATACAGCAGAACCTCATTATACACACCTTCGCTACTGCATAACATCATTATGCAAATATCATCTGCTGCTGAACCTCATTATGCAAATGTCAGCTGCTGCAGAACCTCAAAACACAAAGATCAGCTACAGTGGAACCTCATTATACACGTCAGCTGCTGCAGAAACCTCATAACACAAACCTCAGCTGGTGCAGAACCACATTATACAGATGTCAGCTACTGCAGAACATCATAATACACACCTCAGCTGCTGTAGAACCTCATTATATACACCTCAGCTGCTGTACAACATAACGCCACTCTAGCTGATGCCGAACCTCATCATAGACACCTCAGTTGCTGCATAACCTCATCATACACACCACAGCTGCTGAACATCATAACACATACTGCCGCTCAGGGCCAGCGACATCACCCTGCTCACCCGGTCAAGTGACGGGGCCCTGGACGAACGGGGAAACCCACTCGCAGTCGGGGAAACCAGCATGCTGTGGCGCTCATGAGTTGGGGGAGCCCGGTGCCATAATACTGTATGGAAGACAGTGGTGCCCATAATACTGTATGGAAGACTAGGTGGTGCCCCTATTGAGGACTATGTGGTGTCCATAATACTGTATGAAGGATTATGTGGTGCCCATAATACTGTATGAAGCACTATGTGGTGCCCATAATACTGTATGAAGCACTATGTGGTGCCCATAATACTGTATGGAAGACCGTGGTGCCTATAATACTGTATTTTGAATTGAGAGTCCTCAGGGGTTGATACCTTTTAATGGCTAACTGAAAAGATGGTAACAAATTGCAAGCTTTCGAGACTACTCGAAAGCTTGCAATTTGTTACCATCTTTTCAGTTAGCCATTAAAAGGTATCAACCCCTGAGGACTCTCGATTCTAAATATTTTTCTATCTACTGGCTAACACGGTACCAAGATATATATCTTTCCTGTATTATAATACTGTATGGAAGACTATATGGGATCACTATTAAGGACTATGTGGTGCCCATAATACTGTATGGAGGACTTTTTTGGTGGCCATAATATTGTATGGAAGACTATGTAGGGCCCATAATACTGTATGGAAGATTATGTGGTGTTCATAACATTGTATGGAGCACTGTGTGGGGCCCATAATACTGTATGGAGGACTGTGGTGCCCACAGTACTGTATGGAGGACTATATGGTGCCTATAATACTGTATGGAGGACTATACAGTCCATTCTAAAATGACTTCAGACTTTTGAATCCCCCCAGTGAAATCTTTGGCATTGTACTATACCTATATTTCTCTGGCGTATCATGAATTGTGGTATGTGTTAAAGGGGCCCACTCAGACTCTTTCACCCAGGGCTCACAGAAACCTGGAGCCGTCCCTGGCTGCAGCTGATGCAGAACATGATAATACATGGAGCACAAGAAATGGATCTGCTTAAAAAAAAATACTTTTAATAATGTAAAACCCTTATTGGGATCTGTCAAAAACTTTTAGCCCTCTGCCTCAAACCATTAAAGACAATCCAGTTCATCACTTTATAACTCGAAACCCTGCTCCGGCAATGAGAAATTACATTGTGAAAGGGCGTCTGTAAGTGCGTTGGGGTGTGACGATGCACATACAGCTCCTCAGCCTCTCGCTATATTTCCTACTAGCAGCCCAGCCCAGTTCAATGGCCGTGTACCAGAGGACAAGACCGATCAATCAGCCAGAGGAAGATGCTGCTAGCTAGGATACAGCATGGGGCTGAGGAGCTGTAAGTGCATCGTCACACCCCAACGCACTTCCAGATACACTTTCAAAACGTGATTTCTCACTGCCGAAGCAATGCATTGGGGTCATAAAGGGATTGAATGACTTATCTTTTAATGGGCTGCACTGTCATATTACTGATTGGAGGGTTAAAGGGTTCCCTTTAAAGTGTATATCTTTCTTTACAACATGATTGCTTCGTAGATTCAATAAGTAATAAAAAAATCAACTTGATTTAAAAATAAGCTCTTACTATTTTAAGTTGTAAAGCGCTGCGGAATATGTTGGCGCTATATAAATAAAATTATTATTATTATTATTATTATTATTATTTTGTATCTACAGCTACCATTGCATGTCCATGGTATCAGTCTGCAAATAAACATGAGCTTTGCAGTCCTGTTCCCGTCCATCTGCTTACTACTTGACACTAATGTTTTTTTCTGCACCCTGAGTGAAAACATTGCGTAAAACACATATTGTCGACACATTTTTTTATGCCTTTTTCAGGCGTTTTTTACATTCATTTTTTTTTCCTATTCATTTGAATGGGTGAAAAATTTGCAGGAAAAAAATATGACAAAGTTGCAGGCCCCAAAGCTGAATTCACACTACCTTTGTAAACCACAAACAGTATGTACTGGGAGAGCTCCATACTCCTATACTGAATTTTTTCACCAACCGCCATTAACCCCAAGTAACTGGTATGTTTATTATGGATTATGGTGCATTTTTTATATTTTTTTTATGTGTTATGGTGCGTCTTCTACGTGCGTTCTTGTGCACTTTTCTATTTTTACTTTATAAATGTTTTTTACGAGGCAAATTGTAAATTTTTCAATGAAAAAAGTCTACTGATTCAAGAAATTAGCTCCATGATTGAACAACTTTGGAGACGTGACTGTCGGCAACCTATCTGTGATCACTGAACTCTTCAGAAGTCAGACAAGTTTTCGATGTTCTTCTTTGGAAAGAGTTTTGCAGGACGAGATATTAATGAGGACATTGTCACGAGATAATAAACTAAGTACTTTTATTTTATTGCCCGTGTAATGACTTAAGATACTACTTGTAAATTTGGAATTCTGTCTCTTGACCTATGTATTCCTTGGACGCTGACAGTATGGGAAGATTTAGACTGTGACAGATGCCTTCACGGGGTAAAAGACATTTACTGCCTGTAACTTAAAAGTCCCAGTAAGTAGACTTGTGTAATGGGGATGACATCGGCAAGGACAACTTTTGAGCTCCTTATGGTCATATTCTGTATGTAATGGTCCTGATCTAAATAAATTATAAACATGATCAAATCAATTTGATGGGAGTCAAATTTGTGTCAAATTTTTAACAATTCACTGAATTAGAATAATTTGCGATTTGCTTTGTGTGAATCTGCTAAAACAACTGCCACTATTGTACGCATTGCACAAGACTGCCTCAGCTTGAGAAGGCATATACAACCTCGATCCTGGCTTCCCCATAATGCAGCTATCACATCACATGGTATAGCACAATAAGGAGGCACTATTATAGCCCGTACAATCCTGTATAAAAGCCCAGGAAGGGAATGCAGCAGCCTTGTCTTACGATGAATCTGGATGGTGAGAGGACGTCAGAGGTCAAAGCTTAGCCATAGAGATAGGGAGAGGAAGACATAAAGCACTAAAGAAACACCATGCTTCCACGTTGTGTGCTTTTTTCCAATTGAAGCAACAACCCATTTTCAAAAATTGCAGCAAAAACACCGTCGTTCTACTATTGAATCATTGAATTTGGTGAGTTTGAATGTTAAAAGATTTTCTCATTTCTAATAAATTGCAATAAGGCATCTCAAAAGCTTTCACGTCTATGCAGAAAAGAGTTTTTTTTCTTGGTTGAATAGCACCTAACATTCGGAAAATCAGGACAAACTAGATCATCTACTAATGAGCCTATTTCACATACATTTGGAGAAAGGACCATGCCCCTTTTTGTGACAGTTCATGACATTTTGACCGCAAAAATTAGGAGTTAATTAGACATCTGGTAGGTAAGCAGTTAAAATTACAATCAACATGTTCCACTTGTTTGACCGTGAACAGGCCATGCATGGTGATCACCGCACAACAGGAAAATAGCTCTTCTCCAGAGACAAAAACTACATCTCGATCTTTGCCTAGGGCTCATTCAGATGTTTTTGCCTACGTGTGACATCTCTGTTTTTCACAGATAGCACTCGTACCTGTAATATCGAATGGGAGCATTCACATGTCCATGATTTTTCATTTACCATGAGGTTAGCGCAAAATCGGGGAGACATGTTCAATTTTGATCTGAGTAATGGATAAAAATCAGCAATGCAAGCCTATGGGTCCGTGAAAAAAAAATCGGACAGCATTCGGATGACAACCACGTGTGGTCCAATTTTCATGGACTCTTAGATATGTATGATAAGATATTTTAAAAAATGGTATATTAAATTGCGTAAAAAATGTATAAAATATGTGCCCCATGGAGGAAATTTAGCAAAATGTGCAAAAAGTTAAGTGCAAATACAATGATGAATGATGAATATCCCCTTTTGTATGTGGTATTAACTATTTTAGGCCCCCTAGCCAGTGTCATTATGGCCTTCCCATACGTGTCTGCATACCTTTTGTTAAGTTGTATAAGAAAGTGTAATCTTTCTTAGGCCTCATTCAGAGGTCTGATTTTTCACGTACAAAAAAATTGGATCTATTATTCTGATCAATGTTTGATCAGTGTGGTACGCACATCATCCAATTTTCTCGTACATGTGGAGAATTAGAAAAAATAGTTTCTCCACCTTCTCCATTCTGACAGTCCGTGAAAACTGGACCGCACTAAGAAGTCATCCCAGCGAAGCCCATTTATTTTCAATAACAAATTGACTTGCATTGCCGATTTTGTTACAACCTTCGGATCAAAATCGGATATGTCTCCAATATTTTCCGTGGACCACTCAGTCTGAGAAAATAATTGGACATGTGAATTGCTCCGTAGACTATTATAGGTACAAGTGCTATCACGACTATCACTCATATGTAAAAATAGGACATCTGAATAAGGCCTTATACAGAGAGCAACTACAAAAAAATGGACTGAGATATTTTTGGACATATCCATCCATCCATCAACTGTGGCCACTGTGAAGGTATACGTCCAATAATAGGCGCAAAGGTAACATGCACTTAGGCTAAGGCCTCATTCAGAGGTCCATGTGTCATGGTCCAAGTACGAACAGCAGCGTGTCTCCTGACCCAAACTCAAGAGTTTCATAGACGTATATAAGGCTATTAAGTTCAGGTCCGCAGACCCATGGGCACTCTGTGTATTGCAGGCTGTACTCGAACCATGATGCATGGACGTCTGATTGAGGCCTATTGTGTATTGATTGAGACTTCTCAGTGGCAGACATTGGTAAAAATACCCAGTGCTTCTAGGTGAGAATACCTCCATCATATGGGTGTAATGGAAGATGCCAAAATTTGATGTTGTTATATAAAAGCTGAGTGTGGGCCCACAAATTGCTTTGGTTACCATTTTTCAGGTCCATAATATGACTAAGTGCACGAGCCTTAGGACACAGAAAAGAGTGCGTTCTGCTCCATAATGTTTTCTCCTTATGTCTTTCCATAACCTTCCTTTACTCTAGGCAGTGCCATTTTTCCTAGCAGTGTAACCTGATAGGTCGTATTTCTGCGAATTCTGGTTCCAAGAACTGGCAGCTTCCTCGATGTGTAGGTGACAGACGTATAAATCCAAGTGGCATTTTCTTTACAGTATCCTCGTTGGATAGGCAGATTGTTGTGGTTGGTAGACAAATGAAAGTGTTATGCAATCATCTCAATGATTACTTAGTACTGGAGCCAAATGTAAAGCCAAGTCAATGAGCTCACCAGGAAATGACCGGCCCCCGGTGTTTGCATTTGTGGGGCAGGGAGCAGCAGTAGTTATGGCTCAATAATATTTGTATTTCCAGTTTGTCGGATTACAACAGTTATTAAAGAATGATGTTTGACATGCACAAATATAAAGGGAAAAAAATCTATAAAACATACAAAGGCACAGATAGGTGAAAACCATGCAAGAACATATTTAGACCTGTCCTGTAAACATGTCAGGACGTGGAGGATCATTGAGTTTAGATTGAGGTGGTTATGGCACAAACTGTTCTTTCACATAACTTTGTCCAACCTCAAAGTTGTTAGAAGCCATAAAGTCTCATACCCACCACTGTAAAAAAAAGGTCCGATATTGGTCCAGAAAAGTGGGACAAGTGTCACGCAAGTGTCATTTTTATGAGAGTACAATCTGATTTTTAACACATTGGATCTTACATCCAATTTCCATGTGAATGCGATCCGATAGCAATGCAATTTTAACATGAACTTTTACATAGAGCAATTCTCTATGTAATTTACGCAAAGTTTTTCAAGAAAATATTCTTCAAGAAATATGTATATATATACAGATTATATCGACATACAGATAGATGGATAAATTAATAGATAGATACAAAAAATAGATCTAAATATGTGAGTGAGATATATAATGAGTGCTTTGTGTGTGTAGTTACTGAACATGTTTGTTTTAGTAAATAAATTCCTTTAAAAAAATATAGTGGGATCCCCCCCATATTTTATTAACCAGTAGAGGGAAAGTGGACAGCTGTGGGCAGATGTTTATAGCTTGGGAAGGGGGTAATGCCCATGGAGCTTCACAGGCTATTAATATCAGCTCACAGTTGTATACTTAGCCTTTACAAGTTATTAAAATGGGGGGACCTAACAAAAAAATTAAAAGAAGTAGGGTCTAACTATAATTAATAACCAGCAAAGGCAAGGCAGACAGCTGCAGGATGATATTAATAGCCTAGGAAAGGGCCATAGATATTGGCCCCCTCCCAGACTACAAATATCACCTCTCATCCACCCCAGTAATGGCGCATCCATAAGATGCGCCAATTCTGGCACTTAGCCTCGCTTTTCCTAATTGCCCAAGTGGGGTGATAGTATTGAGGTTGATGTCACTTTTGTATTGTCACGTGACATCAACCCCATAGGTTAGTAATGGATATACGTCTATAAGACGCCCCATTGCTAACCCCATAGTCAAATTGTTAAAAAGTAACACCTACAATAAAGTCATTTTTTTTAAATAATGACAGCGACTCCATTAATTAATCAAAATTTACCAAAAACACGTATACTCACATCAACGCCCAATTTACTGAAACCAATGTCTCCTGTAACAGAATTAAAATAAAAAACAACTATATTCCTGACCTGTCCGCTGAGAAGATAGTAAAAAGGAATCTGTGTCATTATTTCAAATGAAAGTCTTTATTTTGGGTGTTACTTTTTTTAACATTTTGACTGTGGGGTTAGTAATGGGGTCGTCTTATAGATGCATCTAATGAATGCACCATTTCTCAGGCGGTTGAGAGCTGATGTTTGTAGTCTGGGAGGATCGGACATCACGGTGCATATTCACACCATGAAATGATAATAGGATGTGTTAAAGCGGCTTAACTCTTCATGGCCCTAGTTTCTTATGAAGATTATCTCTGCTGGAGTCCAAAGTATTTTTTACTAGAAGTATTGCTACTGAGAGAAAAATAGCTCTTCGATGTGAGGCCATAATGACCAGGGAGGTTTTAGAGGCTGGCAAGAGGAACGGTTATCAAGTGTACCATTTTCTTGAGCTCAAGGGGTGCCTTAAAATAAGAACTAACATCAACCAATATGGTTTAGCAGGGTATGGTCGCATTATTTGTCCTCTTTGAAGGTCTGTTTTTGAGGTTTTATTTTATTTTGCCAAGGTACATAAAAATATGATGTGGGATAAAATTCTCAGAAGAATTGTTAAAAATGTTCAGCTCCAACTCTTTCTCTATTTTCTATAAACCAAGGCCTTCATTTGACTATCCAAAAGGACCTTTGGCCACATACTAAAGTCCCCCACACTTCTTAAATAGCTGTTGGTCAAACGATGGTTCGGCCAACCATTTGGCCAGCAGGTCTTTCTCCCAAGTCTCCCTTACACAGGAGCGCGCTTCTGTCCTTTATGAGGGAGCCGCTGTCAGACATCTATGGTGGCAGCATATTTCCAGGAGAACATAAGGAGTGGCGATCCGAAATTTTGTCATATCGGATTCTTATTTCCCTTGATATCATTTGTTGGGAAGAGTCAGAGGACCCTAAAAGTATTAGACTGTCAGACAATCCCATCCATTTTGGCAGGTTTGGAGGACGTTAGTCTAATGTGTATGTGGGCTTTAAGGTATGCTATGTGCCTCCATATAGATACCTTTGGCAGCAGCGTATCTTCCCCAGGAAACAAGGATTTCAACATGCCCAATTTTCCTTCTGTCGACATCTGCCACTGAGTTGGGGATTTCTATGTACATTAGATAGTAGGCCAAGTTTCCTCTATTGTGCCTGGGTATGTTCAGTGGCAAGTTTGTTTTCTGCCACAGTAAGAGCTGTAGCAAAGCCAGGTAGGAACTGGGTTAAATCCTAGCACTGCAGGTCTTAATTTGATGCACCTGGCTAGCTTTGCCTAAGAACCTGGATATGGGTTCCCCTTGTGTAAGTCTGTTGGGGGCAGAGGAGAGTGGAGTGTTTTGAAGCTGGTGAGTAACCAGCCAAAATATTAGCTGTAGCTGGGACAGAGACACATGCCAGTGTCTCTCTCTGACTGGAAATTGCACGGGTAAGCTAGGAAAGCTGAGCAATCTGTGTGCTGCAGCCACAGGATAACTTGTGGAACCTGCAGCCTGTTCAGTGTGAGCTGCGCATGGAAATGAACACTACTGTTTGGTGCTGGAAGATGCTGGAGCTCAGGCTGAAGGTGATACTAATAGTGGTATGACCATACATCTTCAGTTTGCTCCAGGAGAAAGAACTGTATTCTGTTTTGGGGAGCCTGCACTGACATATATGTGTCTGCTGAATGAACTGTTTATTTGCTATGATAACTTTACGCACAGAAGAGGCTGTTTTGTTTTGAATTCCATGGAATTTTATGAAAGCAATAAAACAGCACGTTTGGACTAAACCGCATTGCCAGTTTAAATGCTACTTAATGCCTACCTGAGAGTGTGGATCCCTACAGAGCGAATGCCTCTAAATTTGTTTCAGCCAGATTTGATTTGTTCTGAATAAATTCGGCCTAATTGAACTGGCCCTATTTGCTGAATATAATACTGTGAATTCTTTCCAGACCCCAAAGCATATTAAACAGAAGGGAGGGAAGTGGGTTAAAAAACATCACACTATCCTCACCTCTCCTAAGCCCTCACTTGATTCCTTAGACTGCCATGCGGAAGAAGCACCCGACCAGAGCGGAAAACTGAGGAAGTTGTGATGGAGAAAGCAAGAAGAGTCAGGTGAGGGTCTCGAAGAAGTGAGTAGAATTCATTTCCCGCCTGGCTGCCATTTTGATTGATTTGTGCCAATCGAAACCTCAAAATTTATGATTTGGTAAGATATTACATTTTGGGTAAATTGGTACTGAATTCATTTTATTACGAATCAACTGTTTTTAATCATGAAGATTTGCATTTACTTTTGTCATTACCTGTTACTCTGGAATTTGCACCAATTAGTAGACCTGTCTCATTGTGTTTAATTTTGGTTGTTTGCCAAAGTGTTGCAGACTACGACAAAGGAGGTACTCAATCTAAACAGATCATCATATTACAAAAAATACAGCGTTTCTGCATGAGCAGCTCCTTTATTTGCCCAGGGTAGTGAGCAGCAATTATGCGGATCACCGTATGACAGGTCTTTCTTCAAACCACTCCTTAGTTAACCCCTTTTTCTTAGAGCATTGTTCATATAATGCCTTTCTTCCATTTACACAAGTAAACAGAAAACAGGTTGGGCGAGTATGACATCTTAGCGCTAGAAGAAGGCAAGCACAAAACAAGGACGTGTAAGGCTGGATCGGAGGCGATCAGGTGTCCTGCTTTGTGTCACACTATTTGTTGCTGGGATGGGAATGTCACTCCAAAGAAAGAAATATCAGTTCTTGAGCAGAGGTCATCCAGGAAATCGCACACACAATAAGGCAACATAATCCAGCTCTTGAAGCCACACGGTCCGATTGCTGTTATTTTTGCCCTATTAACTTTGCTGCATGAAGATACAGTGACATTAATTACCCGCAAACAGGTCGAACAATGCAAGAAAGTTCAGACAAATGTGAAAACCCCCACCCCAAATGCTGACCTTTGCAGAATTTCTGTGATTGGTTTCATAAAAGTTTTTAAAACATTGCCGTGTTCTAAACAAAAAACATTTTAATTGCCCTGATAGTATATTTTTAATTACTAAAAAGGGGTGTTCACAGCAACTAGCCAGAGTGGAAAATAGTTACATAGGTGGTCTCTTACTCTGGAAGACCCAACATATAATTATTCATTTCACCTCTGGGGGTGCTACAGGGAAAATTAGTAGTTGTCAGATTCCCCTTTAGATTACAATGGCCCTTCTAACAAGAAAGGCATCACACCAATTGGACAATGCCTTTATAGGATTCTTATGATTTATCTTCAGGAATGCAATTCTCTCCAGCTTCCTAATTTCCCAAATCCTGGGGGGATTGGATCATAATATATATGGGGACCTGTGTATGTGCTTATACTGTATATAGGAATCTGTAAGTGGGCTCATTCTTAATGTATAATGGGATCTATGGGGATCCATAATGTATATAGAAGGCTATGTGGGGGCTCATACTGTGCATAGGGGCTGGGTGGGGCTCATACTGTATATAGTGGGCTGTGTGGGGGCTCATGCAGTATATCGGAGGGCTCTGTGGGGGCTCAAACTGTAAAAAGAGGCGTGTGAGTGGGCTTATACTTTATATACGGCAGCACGGTGGCTCAGTGGTTAGCACTGCAGCCTTGCAGCGCTGGGGTCTTGAGTTCAAATCCCACCAAGGACAACATCTGCAAAGAGTATGTCTGGGTGGGGCTCATACTGTATATAGTGGGCTGTGTGGGGGCTCATGCAGTATTTCGGAGGGCTCTGTGGGGGCTCAAACTGTAAAAAGAGGCGTGTGAGTGGGCTTATACTTTGCGTGGGTTTCTTCCAGGTTCTCCAGTTTCCTTGAACATTCCAAAGACATACTGATTGGGAATCTAGATTGTGAGCCCCAACGGGGACAGTGATAATAATCTATGCAAAGCGCTGTGGAATATGATAGCGCTATACAAGCAAAGTGTAATAATTAATAATAAATAAAAAATACATAGTGCCGGGGGATCATGCTGTATATAGGACCTGTGTATGCGATCATACTGCATATAGTGGGCTGGGTATGGGATTGTACTGTATCAAGGGGACTGTGTGGGGGCTCATGCTGTATATAAGAGGGCTATGTGGGGGCTCATTCTGTATATAGGGGACTGTGAGTGGGGTCATACTTCATATGGGGGGGCTCATGCTGTATATGGAGGCCTGCTTGTAGGATCATAATGTATATAGGGCAGCTGTGTGTGGGATCATACTGTATATCGGGGCTCATACTGTATATAGGGTGGATGTGGGCTCATATGGTATAAAGCGGGCTGCGTGCTGCAGACTCATAATGTATATAGGGCAGCTGTGTGAGGGATCATACTATATATTGGGAGATGTGTGGGGGCTCATACTGTATATTGGGTGGGAGGGTGTAGGCTCATATGGTATAAAGCGTGCTGCGTGCACACTCATAATGTATATAGGGGGCTCACACTGCAAATAGGGGGTGTGAGCGTACTTACTTCTCCTCAATATTAAGTGATCCAATTAATATTAATATAAAATAATAATTCTAATTAATATGGTAATATTCATATTGAGCAGAACTCATTTCATCCATTTGTTTTCGCCTCCACAACAGTCGCGGTCTCTCATGTGACACCTCGGGAAAATTCATTGCTCACCCCTGCTGTAGACCTATGGCGGATAGGGAGCACATGTGATGTTTGTTATAGTAATTCATAGATATAACACATTTTGGATGGAAATGCCCTTTAACAAATGGTCCGAATTAAGTTATCCGAATAAGATGGATGGACATCTGAAATCTGATGCAAAGACTTGCTCGGAGACTCCCTGTAATATTAGATAACAGTAGACAGAGCGCGGCTCGGATTTCTGCTTCTACGTAGTGTGGCCTCGCTGTATGAAGAATGGTCCTGAACGCTGAGCAACAACATACGGAAAATGACGTTTGGACTTTATCACTGTTCTTTGTTTTGTGACTAATGGCCCTCCATAGGATTCATATCTCGGACATTCCTTTCTTTTGTAATTGAGAATTACATCATTTAATAAACAAAATTTGTGATTTTTATGTCTTTTTTGGGAGCGTGAGAATTCCCCTATCACACTCCATGTGCACTATGAAAAACATGTTCTAGAAGTTACAAGGTTCGGTTTCTATCTCTTCTCCCCCGAGACTCTAATTCATCTTTTATTATCAGCTTTTCAAGAGACAAAGCCACAATCTCCTCTGGAAATGACATCATTCTCGGAGATCTGCAGGGAATGGGATTTAGGCTTTTGTTATTGAAAATATTCCTTTTAATTCGTGTAACAATCATTAATCAGCGGCATCAATAAATATGTGCCGGGACAAAGCGAGGATCTGTATAATCTTCCATTGTTCAGATTCAGAAGATTCAGAAGAAGAGACAAGAATGGAAATGTTATTAGGTGACAGATTACAAAGTCATAGCCACACTTTTCTTTACAAAAAACTTTTTGAAAACAAAAAACGGAATCCTTAAGGGCTTGTTCACATGTTGCGTTTTATTCAAGAGTAAAAAATACTGCACTGTAAAGTACCAAGAAAGTGAATGAGATTTCTGGAATTTTGTGCATATGGCAAAAAAATTTTTTCGTGTAGATTTGAACCTTAAAATAATTTTTTCAAATCTTCAGTTTGTCAATTCTGTCTGTGTTTTTGCAGCATTTTCCAACCATTTAGATGAATAGGAAAAAAGCGCAAATGCATAAAAAATGTACCGTACTTAAAATGTGTAAAAAATGCATGGATTTTATGCAGCTTTATTTTCAGCCAACGCTGGTTTTTAGTGCAGAAAAATATGCTGCAAATGCTCAACATGTGCACCTATCTTTAAGTAGTATTCTCCATATTCCAATGGGTATGCCACAAACATTTAGAAGCTGCAGGGGGATCATCCCACAAACTAAGTACATTTTAAGTAATAAATCTTTAGAGCCAGATCACATGAGCATTGGGTATTCCCTTGCTGGCATGTGCATACATAGAAATCATGGGGGCCCATAGCAGAAGTTCTAATTGTCCAAACTGTCATCCCCATACAGCCCTCCACACTGTATAATGGGCCCCACATAGACCTCCATACAAATTAATGGCCTAACATAGTCCTCCATACAGAATAATAGCCCCACATAGTTTTTCATGAAGTGTAATGGGCCCCACATTGTCCTCCATATAGTATTATACTCTCCATATTGCTTTCCATATAGAATAATGGCCCCACATAGTCCTCTACTCCATACAGAATAATGGCCCACATAGTTCTCCATATAGTATAATGGCCCCACATAGTTCTCCATATAGTATGATGGGCCCCACATTGTCCTCTATATAGTACTAGACTGTGGCCCGATTCTAATGCATCGGGTATTCTAGAATATGCATGTCCCCGTAGTATATGGACAATGATGATTCCAGAATTCGTGGCAGACTGTGCCCGTCGCTGATTGGTCGAGGCAACCTTTATGACATCATTGTCGCCATGGCAACCATTATGACATCTACGTCGATACTGTGCCCGTCGCTGATTGGTCGAGGCCTGGCGGCCTCGACCAATCAGAGACGCGGGATTTCCATTATGACATCATCGTCGCCATGCTGTGCCCGTCTCTGATTGGTCGAGGCCCGGCGGCCTCGACCAATCAGAGAGGCGGGATTTCCAGGACAGACAGACAGACAGACAGACAGAAAGACAGACAGACAGACAGACAGACAGACAGACAGACGGAAAAACCCTTAGACAATTATATATATAGATTGTGGACCTCACATTGCCTTCCATACAGAATAATGGAACCACATAGTCCTCTCCTCCATATAGAATAATGGCCTCAGATAGTCGTCCATTTAGAGGGAGAAAGATGGGGAGGGAGCTGACAGCTCCCCTCTTCCATCATTGCTTTCAACTGTATCGCTGTCCAGGATGCTGACACAGTTGAATGTCGGCTGTGGGGGGAGTGCTGGCATTGTGGGCCAAATATTATCAACCTGTTAGCCAGACTTTGCCCACTTGCCAGAGTTTGACATGCTTTAAAGGGAACCTGTCATGTAAAATAACACTACTAACCTGCAGGTATGGGGTTAATCTCAGGCTAATAGCTTTCTGAGACCGAGCAGCACCAGCACTGAGAGCCCCGCTGCCAGGAGAAAACTAACTTCATTCGGGACTTTCAGGGCCAACGCAACACAATGTCAGAAAGCTGTTGACCTGCAGATAAACTCCATATCTGCAGGTTAATAGCGTTATTATACATGACAAGTTCACTGTAAGCATATTGTTTCTTAGACATCTATGTGTTATGGGGAACATTATAGATCAGTGGAAGCAACACTGTAAAATTTGTTTGTACTGCAAGTAATCTAAATTTTCTAAGGGTAATTGACTTGGATTATTATTAACCATTGGGTTTTTAATTTCTCCACTCAGCATAATACGGTAGTTGGGATCCTTGGGTCCATCAGAGAAAATTATTGTGAGGTCCTATTGACCTCCTATACTTAAAATGTAGACTTGACATATTGGGGTTGTCTTCTGCTGGACACTGGGGACCACACCTTCTGGGGACCAGACCTTCTGAGGACCAGACCTTCTGGAGCGCATGCGCTGGCGTTCAACGTGGCGCTCAGCGCTTGCTCCGGTCAAGATATCCAAACACCTGTAGATCATTTATCTCCTCCTCCTGAGCATCGTGACAACCACCGGTGACGTATTAGTTTTTTAATTATTTTGCATATATACTGGGCTTGCACTGTTTTGTCTAGCGCTTTCCCTGATGAAGCTATGTTCCACAGCGATACGCATGGGGTGTCTGGGTTATCCTGCTCCATGGCCTCTCATGGGTGACATTAATTGTCTCTAGTAGCTTTTTCTTTCCATGCAATTATCTTGTGCTGGAGTATCTGATAGTGAATGAGATGGTTCTGGGTAGTGTAATATTGATTATGGCTGTAGCCTTTGTTTTTACTGAATTTATATACCCTTCTAAATTCAGCGGTTGTATACTTAATGCTCAATGAACATATAACTTAAGGTACCTTCACACGAAACGACTTTACAACGAGAACGACAACGATCCGTGACGTTGCAGCGTCCTGGATAGCGATATCGTTGTGTTTGACACGCAGCAGCGATCTGGATCCTGCTGTGATATCGCTGGTCGTTGATTAAAGCTCAGAACTTTCTTTGGTCGTCAGGTCGGCGTGTATCGTCGTGTTTGACAGCAAAAGCAACGATGCCAGCAATGTTAAACATGGAGCTAACGACCTGTGAGAACGATAAGTGCGTCACCGCTACGTCACAGGATCGCTCCTGCGTCGTTCTGGAGCTGCTGTGTTTGACATCTCTACAGCGATGTAAACAGCGACGCTGCAGCGATCGGATCGTTGTCGTTCTCGTTGTGAAGTCGTTTCGTGTGAAGGTACCTTTACAGCTTGGGATTATGTCCCTTGGCTGAGATGTTCTTATCTGACGTATACACTTTAGGATATTATAGGATGTTTAATTATTGTTATTTCTTGATTCGCTTTTTTGTATTTGCTTTTCTCTTATCTGACATGTTCTTATTGTTCTATATACTGTATGTCTTTCTGTGTACTAATTCTCAGCATTCTTTGTATTGCTGTGAAAGGGGAAAACAGCAGGGAAAGATTCCATATATCTAAAATGTAACTTTTATTCAATATAAATTAAAATAACTCTGAACATACACAGTGGGGACAAAAAGAAAAAAACAAAAAAACATACACAATGATAAAGTGTCAGTGCTTAAACCAGTGCTCAGTAGAAAATAGTTTGGTCTCACCAGTTTGTTGAATCTTTATTAGCAGGTTATTATTATTATTATTATTATTATTATTATTATTTATTTATTTATATAGCACCATTAATTCCATGGTGCTGTACATGAGAAGGGGTTACATACAGGGTTATAAATATCGTTTACAGTAAACGAGTTTACAGGGACAGACTGGTACAGAGGGGAGAGGACCCTGTCCTTGCGGACTTACATTCTATGGGAATTCTAGGTTGAAGACAAGTAGGAACAAACAAGATAATTACATGTGGGGGAGGAGGTTCCCTACAATCCCCTGTTGTGCCCCTGTATTGCTCCTGCCCTCACAATGACACAGTCCCCAAGTGTAGGCTGCTAAGATGTACCCACCATAGTATGACTTATTTTATCTCTACACGTTTCCTCCCCAGTAGAGGGGATTCATCAGGGGAGCAAAAGTAAAATGTTGGATAAGTATCAAAGGTTCCTGCAGTGGCAGGAATCCCAGAATCGGGTTTGACCAGTGTCACAACCCATGTGTAAAAAATCTGCGGTACGTAATCTCCCCTGATGAATCCGCTCTACTGGGGAGGAAACGCGTAGGGAGAAAATAAGTCATGCTATAGTGGGTACATCTTAGCAGCATAAACTTGGGAACTGTCCTTGTGAGGGCAGGAGCAATACAGGTTTTGTCCCATTATTTGTACATAGCTTTGGCCCACTAGAGGATACGTTTTTATTCTGCCCTTGTCTCCACCACAAATGGACTAAGGCTGAAGAACCTTCTTACTATATGTTTTGGACGGAAAGACCATAGGGAGCCCATGCACGCCTACAAATCTAACTCCATGCAGATGGTCCTCCAGTAAAAGTCAACTGAAGGCTGAAAAGTAGAAGTACTACCCACAGTGCCACATTGCTGAACATTAACCTTTAAGGCATGATTAAGACTCACTTACATTTTTAGACTTTAGCCTTTTTCTTTTTCACAGGGATATCCTATTTCCAACAATCTGCACTTTCCAGTAAGTATTGGGATTAGTTAAAAAGGTGTTGAGCATCCACCAAAGTGCATCTGCCCAGTTGGCTCCACAGTAATGAAGAAGAGATTGTAGAGCATTGTCTCCTTCTTTGTTTATTTTCATTCATGGCAGTGAACATATGTCCTGTCCTCGCATATTATGTATAAGGTGCCGGTCTTCTTGGCTGCATTTACACAGTCCCTGTCTCCAATGGGGCTCGCAAACTAATTTCAACATATACTCAACCTAATTTTATTTAAAAAAAAACAAGACTCTGAGATGGACTGGCTCACCGTATAGTTGCTGTTCATGCTTGGGGCTCACTCTGTGACTGCAGACTTGTGAGTCCTCCCAGCATGCACAGTGCATGCTGTAAGGATTCTCCAGTGTGTGTGACCACAAGTAGGCAATGTGGGTACATGCGGTCACTTGCTGACTAGACGTGCGCAACCTTGTTCAATACAAATGTATTGAGCGAGGCTGGACAATTCTAGTCTGAATGTGACAGGTAATATGCAAATTTCATACTTTCAATCACATGACCGCCCATAGAATCCTGACAGCATGCACTGCATAAAGTGACTGCAGATTTCAGCCCTAAGCCTGGACAACTCTTTTAAGAAGACAAGATGAGTATGTAGTCTTATTTGACATACTCTATGGGTAAAAAAAGGTATTCAAATTAGCTTTCCTGTAGAAGGAAAGTACGGTAAATGATCTTGGAGGAGATAGTTTTCTTTCCTTCTACAAGAGAGCTAATTTAAATAAAAAAAGCCAAATAACCTATTTTGTAGAGTCCAAGTAAACTGGGGTACAGCGCCATGGACTAAATGGCACAACAGTAATAAATAATATATATATATTTTTTGCACTTTACAATCATCAATCATCATCGCTGTCCCTATTGGGGCTCACAATCTAAATTCCCTTTCAGTATGTCTGTAGTGTGTGTGTGGGGGAGAGGAGTCAGAGTACTTGTAGGAAACCCAAGCAAACATGGTGAGAACATACAAACTCCTTGCAGATGTTGTCCTTGGGATTTGAACCCAGGACACCAGCGCTGCAAAGTGCTAACCACTGACCTATGTATGGAAAACCAACCAAAACTGGTGATAACATACACACTTCAGGGCTGGACCCTAGTGTTAGAAGATATCAGTGGATATCAGTTACATTCGTACGTTGAATCCAGGCTCGGACTGGCCCATAGTGGAACAGGGGACTCCCCCGGTGGGCCCTTCTGCAGATCTGGTGCCCAAACCCCACTCTGTGGGTAGTACTTGGCATAATTCACTTGTTTCACTCTGTACAGAAAAAGCAACATCTCATCATTCATTAATCAAACTACCCAGTTTATTATTAAATAAAGATATATGTAAATTTGTTAACGAGGGTAGTGTAATATTTGTATGCAGGTGAAAAGTGGGCCCCCCAGTCAATGTTACTGGTGGGCCCTTGGCACCCTAGTCCGACACTGGCTGAATCCATCAAATTTTTCATAAACTGGAATTTTGTATACAGTAGATATAAGCTAAAATCCCTTGTATTGTAAAATGTCTTATATCATCCATATTCACTGAACATCCTGTGCTGTTGCAGACAACATCTTCAGCCTGAACATGATTGTCATGTTATATCAGGTCATGATCCAAATATTTGTATTTTTAACTGGAAAAGGTGTTTACTGGTAAAATGAGTCTCACAACAGATGAGATGCAAAGCCCCTGAGCAGACATTCGAGCTCGTAGTATTGTCCTCCACCCATGTCCTTAAGCATTTCACTGAGTCATGCATTTCTACAGGGCTTTCTAACTATAATGTTCTTTATTTTAAAGATTCTACAGAAGTAAAAAAAAAAACTTTAGTGAGAACCACTCAACAGGGATTATCTTAAAGCTGACCTGAGTTCCATCTCTAAGGTTGACCTTTGACTCTCAGGTCATAGGTTCCTTCAACTCTTCACTTGTAGCTAAAGAAACCTAAAGGCAAGAAACAAAGGCAGTGTCTTTTCTTTCAAGCTATGTTTTTGTGGGATTGTTGTGACAAATAGTGGAAAGATAATAGTCTTCTGACCATTTATTATTTCAGCTGTTGAATTTAGGAGAAACTGTAGGGAGGGGAGGTAGGAGAACAGCAAGGTAAATATTTCTAAAAGGAAGAGAACCATTTATAGGGGAGGGGAAGACTTTCTCCAAACAGATAAAGTTCAGGACTAGACCCCCAGTAGGACTGACATTTGATGAACTCTAAAATAAAGAATGTCACTCTTAGAGCGAGGGACAAAGTCAACTTTTTAGACTTGAACTTGACCTCAGTCTTGGCAAAGGATTAGGTTTAGGTAGACGGGACACTCCAGAATTACAAATGTAATGTTCTTCTGGTGGAGGTGACTTCATCTCAGTCTGTTCTTGGCTGCTGAGGAACAATTCTTTTAGGACACTAATAGTTTAACATATATTTTTCCAGGCTTGCTGGATTAAAGAGTACAAAATGTTTTTTTGTATGCTGACATCATGTTTTTTTTTTTGTTTTTTTTTGCAGGACATATGACTCCCATGGTAAGATGAATAATTTCTCCAAAACTTTCCATAGAAACGTCCTGTGTTATGTAAAAAAAGATCAATGAAGTAAAGGATGGAATGAGACAGCAAATTAATGTTTTCTTATTATGCTACTGATTGGTTTTAGGAGCAATACTGGATTGTCAAAAATAATAAAGAATTATGTAAACTTGTCCTCTTGATTCCTTGCTGCCCCAAGTACTGTCAGGTACCCTGCAGTCCTCAGTGTGTCTTCTTCCAGCCGGACAGGCATGAGACTGCTTTAATCAGTAATTGGCAGCATTGGTCACATGTCTATACAGCTAGAAAAGAATGTACAAAGATTGTTTATGTATAAACTGTTTGTGTCGAATGACATTTTATTCATAGCAGAAGTATTGATCGCTACTG
Source organism: Ranitomeya variabilis (assembly GCF_051348905.1). Classification (NCBI taxonomy): domain Eukaryota; kingdom Metazoa; phylum Chordata; class Amphibia; order Anura; family Dendrobatidae; genus Ranitomeya; species Ranitomeya variabilis. Next base: position 47,482,928 of record NC_135233.1, on the reverse strand, counting down.
AGGCCATATATTGCCACTATGGATAGAAGATGGAGCACAGAGACCGGAAGCACAGTATAGTTGGCTGGTCTCTCCAAAACCGGTGAGGTCAAACGACTTTACCTTATATGTATCAGAACAATTACTCCATGATCTACACTCTGAGTTGATTCAGATTATTTGGTGTGAATTTTGCAGACTTAACCTCCTGCCATAGAGATAAAAAATAAGCTACAGATACAGGAGCATCTTATGGGGCGCCCAGTGGAGTTGTCTGACCAAACACATAAGATAGCTGAGGGCCAAGTGATTGTTCAGCCATCAGCCATCTCTCTCAACTCCTGATACACATGAACCTTTGGCTTGGATGAGAGTTTGTGTTTTCAATGGAAAGAAAGAAGAACACCCCTGACAATCGATTCTGTCAGAGGATCTTAATTGGGGTTCATTAATGTTTTAGAACTTGGGCGTTCCTCTGGTAGACCAGCCCAAGTCATGAGGACTTAGGGTAAATGCAGTGCCGTAGCAAATTAAAATGATTTTCTACTATTAAGATATTGATGACCTACCATAGTGGATCAATAACAGATTGGTGGTTGCCTGACACCTGGCCCATCAGCTGTTATCAGGTCTAGTTGGATGTAGAAAGTGGACAGTGGGGAGCACCATCACTCCATCACACTTTTTAAAGGACGCTCCCTGTTACTGCAAATTTGCTTCTCTAAGGGCTCTCTCACACCGTCTGATTGAGATCCAGTATCATTCTATGGAGCTGCACACATGTCCGATTTTCAGATCGCCCTCAGCAATGCAAGTCAATGAGCCGAAGGAGTCCGATTTCCTCAGACTGACAGAATGGAGGAGATAGAGAAGAATTGTTCCCCGTCTTCTCACAGTGTGCTCCAATTCTCTACCCGAGAGCATCGGATCACAATCACACTATGCTGACAATCTGATCAAACTCTGATCAGAGTGTCATTTGCATAATTGACCCAATTGTCTCTGATGAAAGAATTTATGTCCATCTGATGCTACCCTAAGGGTTATTGTGACAGATCCCCTGTACCTGGCAACCCATATGGACCTCCTCTCCTTGATTGGTTGATTGGCAGTCCAAGTTGAGACTGACATCCAAGTGTCTCAATGCGGAACATCAAGTATTCTTCACGATAATGTATGCCTGAAGTGATATCAGAGCAATTGGACATCTGCCAGAAGAATGTAATCTATCCCACTCTAGCGCCAAAAGATTATGTTGAACATTTTACCACAAAAATAATAAAATAATATATATACAAAAATCTTACTCATAGCATGTCGAAATACAATAGAGATTAGTTCATCTGGGGATAGCAAACAAGCAACTTTTAATAAGTCACATATTTAGTATGTTGATAGCGGTTGTATATTTTGTGTGTTTAGATTGTTTTAAATCTTTGTATTTCATCCAAATTGGCATATGAAAAGCAGCGCTGTCCCATAAATCGTGAATAATGCTGGACTTGCATGATGTGTTGCTGGATGGAGTGAACAGATCTCTACCACCCAAATAGCCATAGCCATCCTGTTGTCCTAACGTTAATATCTTGTTGAGACATATATTGTTTGTTGCAGACTTATTACCTTTAACACCTGACCCACTGACCCATCGGCTCTAGTTTTTTCAATGATCACGTAGCTCTACCGATCTGCACACCATCGATTTATTAATGATGTTGCAGGATATCGCAGAATTGTACCGATCTGCACACCATCGATTTATTAATGATGTTGCAGGATATCGCAGAATTGTCTCATTAATTGCCACAAAAATTAAAAGAAAAATTGCTGTTCAATTTTATTTTTTTTAAATAGGCCCCCTATCTTCAATAAAACAAATAACTACAGTATTTTCCTTAAAATAATAGGCCAAAATACTTATTTATCAAGCTAAGTGCATCCTAAATTATGACGCAATTTGTGACAAAAATCTGTCTTTATTGACTTACTCTATAATTCTGTGTATTAGACACTTTCTAACCCTTGTCTGACAAAGGGGATGTAACTTTGCTAAAACAAGGCATGAAATGCTGGGAGGGGACATAGTCTACCATGAGACACAAACATTTTGGCACAAACTAAACCAAATAAAAGGTGATGTGTCACGGGTTTACTGCGACAGAGAGGAGCCAGAAGACCACAGCATCTGATTTCTCGTACTCCTGCACTGATTCGAATCATTTCACCTTCATATTAAACGGTGCAAGTTTCTTTTAGCAGTGTAGAGGTTAATGTGCTCAGTTGAGAGCTCCTGGCAACTTTCCATCTCCTATACAATCTGGGCCCTGGCTAGCATTCATTGTCAGAGATAGCTTTTGCTACATGGCTGGAGGTTGTTGGTGGTTGTTATTGGAGAAAGGTGTTTGGTGAATTTATCTGTGACTTTAGCTAAGTGTTGAGTGTGTGATAATTCCCTTTCTTCTCTTACTTTGATTTAACCCCATCCTCCACTCCCTAGTGTTTTCCTCTGTTGTATGTGTGCATATATTTGTATGATTGGTATTTTCCTTTATCTTCTGTTCGTATTATCTTGTTAGTCTTTTGTTGTAGTACGGTACACTACTACACCCCTTTTACGAGGGTGGTGGAAGGATACAGACTGAAGGCGGATTCAGGAGCTAAGGCAAGGTAGTGGCTCTGGCATCTTCATCATCAGAAGTAATCTGGGGAACAGGGCGAGCTTTGGCACCCTCTAGTGTTAGGGAAAGAGCCCCTGGTCCAAGGACACCCGACAGCAGTCGTGACTAGTGTTGAGCATTCCGATACCGCAAATATCGGGTATCGGCCGATATTTGCGGTATCGGAATTCCGATACCGAGTTCTGATATTTTTGTGATATCGGAAATCGGAATCGGAAGTTCCCAGTGTATGGTTCCCAGGGTCTGGAGGAGAGGAGACTCTCCTTCAGGCCCTGGGATCCATATTCATGTAAAAAATAAAGAATTAAAATAAAAAATATGGATATACTCACCCCTCCGGCGGCCTCTGGACCTTACCGATGTAACCGGCAGCCTCCGTTCCTAAGAATGAGGAGTTTAGGACCTGCGATGACGTCGCGGCTTGTGATTGGTCGCATGAGCGGTCACATGAGCGGTCACGCGACTAATCACAAGCCGCGACATCATCGAAGGTCCTAAACTCCTCATTCTTAGGAACGGAGGCTGCCGGTTACATCGGTAAGGTCCAGGGGCCGCCGGAGGGGTGAGTATATCCATATTTTTTATTTTTATTCTTTATTTTTTACATGAATATGGATCCCAGGGCCTGAAGGAGAGTTTCCTCTCCTTCAGACCCAGGGAACCATCCAGGATACCTTCCGATACTTGTGTCCCATTGACTTGTATTGGTATCGGGTATCGGTATCGGCGATATCCGATATTTTTCGGATATCGGCTGATACTATCCGATACCGATACTTTCAAGTATAGTGTTGAGCGATACCTTCCGATACTTGAAAGTATCGGTATCAGATAGTATCGGCCGATACCCGAAAAGTATCGGATATCGCCGATACCGATACCCGATACCAATACAAGTCAATGGGACACCAAGTATCGGAAGGTATCCTGATGGTTCCCAGGGTCTGAAGGAGAGGAAACTCTCCTTCAGGCCCTGGGATCCATATTACTGTGTAAAATAAAGAATTAAAATAAAAAATATTGATATACTCACCTCTCCGGAGGCCCCTGGACATCACCGCTGGTAACCGGCAGCCTTCTTTGCTTAAAATAAGCGCGTTTAGGGCCTTCCATGACGTCACGGCTTGTGATTGGTCGCGTGGCGGTCACATGAGCGGCACGCAACCAATCACAAGCCGTGACGTCATGGAAGGCCCTAAACGCGCTCATTTTAAGCAAAGAAGGCTGCCGGTTACCAGCGGTGATGTCCAGGGGCCTCCGGAGAGGTGAGTATATCAATATTTTTTATTTTAATTCTTTATTTTACACAGTAATATGGATCCGATACCGATTCCCGATACCACAAAAGTATCGGATCTCGGTATCGGAATTCCGATACCGCAAGTATCGGCCGATACCCGATACTTGCGGTATCGGAATGCTCAACACTACTCAACACTAGTCGTGACATTAGAAATTAGAATGGTGCTCCAGACTTATGAAGAATAACATTTCAGCACTCTACTACAAGACTCTACTAATATTGATAAAACAGCCCTAATATTTTTATTGCACTGTTCGTCATGAAAAAAATGCAAAAATTATGGCACGATTGCTGCTTTTCCTATTTCCCTGTAAAAAAACAAACTCCCCCATTTGAATACATTGAGTGTAAAATAAAAAATTATGGTTTTGAAATCTGGAGACATTTTTTTTCCATAAAACCAACTTTTAATTTAAAAATTGGTAAAACATGAAAATAAATATAAATTTGGTAATAACATAACTGTATCCACCTATAGAATGTATCTTTGAATGACAGAAAAGGGGGCTGGTTTAGTTATTAAAATTAGCCAGTCAGCCAGCCCCCTTCACATTTAGGCATAGTAAAATATCAACACAGGAAGCTTTCTCCTGTGTCAAGCACAAGCCAATAGTTGAACTACTCCAGATGGTCGCTGATATCTTCAAATTAGAGCAATTTTCTTAATAATTAGATTTGTAAAGATACATATTCTTCATGAACATGTGCTTTTCACAACATTAGAATATCACAATATCATCAAAAAGTTAATTTATTTCAGTCCTTCAATATAAAAAGTGATACTCATATATTATATAGAGTCATTACAGACAGAGTGATCTATTTCAAGCGTTTATTTGTGAAAATGTTGATGATTATGGTTTACAGCCAATGAAAACCCAAAAGTCATTATCTGAGTAAATTAGAATAATTAACAAAAAACACCTGCAAAGGCTTCCAAGTGTTTAAAAAGGTCCCTTAGTCTGTTTCAGTAGGCTCCACAATCATGGGGAAGAGTGCTAACTTGACAGATGTCCAGGAGGCAGTCATTGACACACTCCACAAGGAGGGTAAACCCCAAATGGTAACTGTTAAAGAAGCCGGCTGTTCACAGAGTGATGTATCCAAGCATATTAATGGAAAGTTGAGTGGAAGGAGAAAGTGTGGTAGAAAATCGTGCACAAGCAAACGGGATAACCGCAGCCTTGAAAGGATTGTTAAGAAAATGCCATTCAAAAATGTGGGGGAGATTCACAAGGAGTGGACTGCTGCTGGAGTCATTGCTTCAAGAGCCACCACACACAGAGGTATCCAGGACATGGGCTACAAGTGTCACATTCTTTGTGTCAAGTCACTGATGACCAATAGACAACGCCAGAAGCGTCTTACCTGGGCCAAGGAGGAAAAGAACTGGACTGTCACTCAGTGGTCCAAGGTGTTGTTTTCAGATGAAAGAAAACTTTGCATTTCATTTGGAAATCAAGGTCCCAGAGTCTGGAGGAAGAGTGGAGAGGCCACAATCCAAGCTGCTTGAGGTCTAGTGTGAAGTTTCCACAATCAGTGATGGTTTCGGAGCCATGTCATCTGCTGGAGTAGGTCCACTGTGTTTTATCAAGACCAGCCGTCTACCCGGAAATTTTATAGCACTTCATGCTTCCCTCTGCCGACAAGCTTTTTGGACATGGAAATTTTATTTTCCAGTAGGAGACTTGGCACCTGTCCACACTGCCAAAAGTACCACTACCTGTTTTAGAAAATCTATGGGGTATTGTCAAGAGGAAGATGAGACACCAGACCCAACAAGGCAGGTGAGCTGAAGGCTGTTATCAAAGCAACCTGGGCTTCCATAACAACTCAGCAGTGCCACAGTCTGATCACCTCCATGCCACACCGCACTGATGCAGTAATTGATGCAAAAGGAGCCCCGACCAAGTATTGAGTGCATTTACTGAACATACATTTCAGGAGGCCAACATTTTGAATTTTAAAATAATTTTTCAAGCTGGTGTTATAAAGTATTCTAATTTACTGAGATAATGACTTTCGTGTTTTCATTGGCTGTAAGCCATAATCATCAACATTACCAGAAATAAACACTTGGAATAGATCACTCTGTTTGTAATGACTCTATATAATATATGAGTTTCATTTTTTGCATTGAAGAACTGAAATAAATTAACGTTTTGATGACATTCTAATTTTGTGAGATGCACCTGTAAGTAAAACCTTTCAGTGCTAAGGCCTATGCACAGACACATAGCTATAGAGTGTGCAGAGGTTGCACTGTGCTTAGGCTCTTGAGCATGAGGGAACCCAAGATGTCCTTCTGCTCTATGTGAATGGACCAAAATGACAAATGGCTTGTGATAGCCTGTAAGCTCTGTTAGAATATGTGTATGAATATGTTCATGAGGCTGCAACACATCCTACACTTAACAAGGAGAGGTCATAATAAATATGTATTTTATTTTAAATGGTGTAAATGGAGCTGCTTCCCTGAATCTGGAGTTGTTTTTCTTCTGCTCTTGTGCCTCTCCGTCTCTGAGATATGGCCCCTTGTTCCCTGTATGCAAATGAAGTCTTGTTAGCCAAGTGGACTTGGTCCCCAACTGTTTTCTATGGGATTCTTTTTGACAACTATGCCCACATGGCTGTCAAGATTAGATTTATATTGAGGGAAGAGAGAGCCATATCTCAGGATTGGAGAGGAGCAGGAACAAAAGATAAACAACATCAGATTCATGAGAACAGCGTAATTTCCACCAGAAAAGCAAAAAATGCTCCTTTAATAGATAGATCACGTTAAATGTATTACAAATAAGTCCTGGCGTGTTTGTGAAGTTGACTTTAAAGCGTCCGTACTGGAGGTACATGATGGCTGCCAAGAGTTTTACGCACAATTTTAAGATGTTAGAATTACTTTAGTTACAGTCCTGGAAGAAAAATTCTGTATCTAATTTGTTTTGTCTTTGCCACAGGAAACTTCCAATAGTAACATGCTGCTTAGATTTTGGGATTTCCACAGATAGTTGGCTAGTTATGAGGTAGACAGCTTTAGCTGGAAGGTTCTCAGACAAGTGTTTAATGCCAGATCATTAACCTAGTAAACCTTAAAGGGACTTTCTTATGAATGGATCTTACTAAAATGAATAACCTATAGGGCATAAAAGCCAAAATGGAGACCCTGCTATATGAAGTCTCTAGTTTTGGAAGACAGAGCCTGCTAATGTTCTGTATGGGTGGACTTTCAGGTAACACTATGTCACCCCTGCAATGATCACTGGCTATGTGCCACCTATCCCCGTTTCATATCTATGACGACAAGTTACAAGATCCCCATTTTTCCACTCCTGGTTAATCCTAAAATTAGGCTTTCGCTAAACAATGTCTTTAAAGGGGTTATTCAGTCACAACGAAAACCTTACAGGTGGCAAGGATTTGTCTAAAATGCCAAAGTCTGGAATACTAAGCTGCTGTCACCCCAGTGGATCCAGCACAGGTCATTATGTTGGTTTGTGTTGGGCTCTGAATTGATGTTGTCTCGTTCCTCAGTCACCTGAGAGTTGAGGCTTGTGATTTGCTGCAGCAATCAAGTGGCTAAAGGAATGACAAATCATCAGATGTATCTCTAACTTCTGCAGCCAATTACATGCCTCAGTTGGCAGTTGACCGAAGAAAGGGACATCGATGCTTCCAGTCCAGAAGCAGACCGTCATAACCATAATGGGTTCAGCTCAGTAGCATACCTACTGGGGGGCAGAGGGTGCGGCTACACCAGAAGGTCCACTTGAAGCTACACTACTTTAACTGCATCAGTGTGAGCAGCGCCAGATACAGTTAAACTTTGCAGCAGAGCAGGGAGGCACGATCTCTCTGTACTCCACTATGGGGCCTGTGAGCCAAGGGGCCTAGTGCCCATACAGTATAATTCACCCCATAGTTCATACAGTATAATGCGCCCCAAAATCCATAGAGTATAATGCACCACATAGCCTATGAAGTGTAATGCACCCCGTAGCCAATACAGTATAATACACCCCATAGTCCATGCAGTATAATACACCCCATAGCCCATACAGTATAATGCACCCATAGCACATGCAATATAATGCACCCCATAGTTTATACAGTATAATGCACCCCATAGCCTATACAACATAATGCACCCCATAGTCCATACAGTATAATGCACTCCACAGTCCATACAGCATAATGCACCCCATAGGTATCTATACAGTATAATGCACCCCATAGTCCATATAGTATAATGCACTCCAAAGCCCATACAACATATGGCACCCCATAGTCTATAATGCGCCCCATAGCCCTTACAACATAATGCACCCTGTATTCTATACAGAATAATGCCCCCCATAGCCCATACAACATAATGCACCCCATAGTCTATAATGCTCCCTAACTAACTTGCATAATGATAAATATATTTATAGATGTGGATATTAATGTAGTTGGTCATGAGTATCTGCACATGGTCTGCATGACTTTAGAAGTACTCAGTAGAGCAGCCTCAGGCCTTAGTCGTCCATACATGTAAGAGAAAATGTGGCCAAACCTGCCAATTTCTGCTGGACTGGCTGACTTTTCTATGTGTATGTATCCCTCCCAACTTGGCGGAAAGAAGGCTTGACCTTGTAAAGTATTAACATGTCCAAATTTTTTTTCTTAGAGTACATAAATCACCTCCAGATATACGGTACCTGGCAGTCATAAAATATTGAATTTCTATTTCAAAATTTTGAGCCTGGAATGTGAAGAAATAATTTTTCAAGGTAGTTAGATATTATGGGGGGCTGTCCCACTACTGCCCCTCTTATTTTACTTTTATGACTTATCAATTAAATTGGTCATAAATAGTGTTGAGCGATACCTTCCGATATCGGAAAGTATCGGTATCGGAAAGTATCGGCCGATACCGTCAAAGTATCGGATCTAATCCGATACCGATACCCGATCTCAATGCAAGTCAATGGGACGAAAATATCGGAATTAAAATAAACCCTTTCTTTCCTTGTAGGTTAATTCTACATGAAGGAAAACAACTAAGAATAATGTAGGATGTATTGGGGGAGGTAGCGGAGACATTAAAGGCACAGAGGTTTAGCCCAAACAAATAGAATAGCAGGATTTTTATTTTTTTTTTATGACGTTCGGCGTTAGAAAGATTTTGACTATGTTATTTTTTTTTTTTTATTTTGTCAGATATTGATGTTTCACTACTTCCACGCCCTTCACCTTCTTTTTTACTTCTCCCACACTTTCTTCTTCATTATCCTCATCATCAGTTTCTTTGACATCAACTATCTTCACCTTATTCATCTTCTTCTTCTTCTACCTATAATTTTTTTTTTTTACATTGTTCATATTCTTTTTATTTAACTATTATCTTCTTCATATTCAACTTCTTCATCATATTCTTATTTGTGACAGGCATTCCCGTAGTTGTTATCTATAAAAGTTTGAAGATTACACCTTTGGCCTGCAGCATCAGGCTTTATCCAGGGGCACCACGAGGAGGAACGGACTCACCCCCATACACTGCTTAGTCTTCTTCTGCTTATAATTTAGATAATATCTTTTGCTCTGATATTTAGTGTTATGCTTAATGTTCTTCTGCTCTTTGTTCTGCAGCCTCTTGTTCTTCTGCTTCTCGGTCTCCCATGTCGTCGTCGTCTCCAGGGTCGTCGTCTCCAGGGTCGTCGTCTCCGGGGTCGTCGTCATCGGGGTGGTCTTCAGGGTCATCGTCTCCAGGGTCGTCGTCATCTCAGTGGTCGTCGTCATCTTAGGGGTGGTCTTCCGGGTCATCGTCTTTAGGGTCTTGAACTTGGAAATGTAGCAGAAGGTACAAGAAGGCTGAGAAAATGCCGAGAACCAGCTGACGGTACTGGAACCCGGATGGGTAGCCGAAGGTCCAAGAGCCAATGGAACTACCGAGGACCAGCTGACGTTACTGGAACCCGGTTACTAAGCAGGAGGTACCCGTGCCTGAAAGCACTACCAAGGACCACCTGACGTTGGTGGAACTCGGATACCCAGAGGGAGGCACCTAAGCCAAAAGCTCTGCCCGGAACCAGCTGACGGTACTGGAACCAGGATGGGGAGCAGAAGGTACAAGAGCAAAAGACACTGCCGAGAACCAGCTGACGGTACTGGAACCCGGATGGGTAGCCGAAGGTTCAAGAGCCAATGGAACTACCGAGGACCAGCTGACGTTACTGGAACCCGGTAACTAAGCAGGAGGTACCCGTGCTTGAAAGCACTACCAAGGACCACCTGACGTTGGTGGAACTCGGATACCCAGAAGGAGGCACCTAAGCCAAAGGCTCTGCCTGGAACCAGCTGACGGTGCTGGAACCAGGATGGGGACCTATTCAAGCTTATCTTCCTAGAACCCCAACTAGCGGTGTTGGAGCAAAGGGTCAGCAGGGGGAGCAGAGTGTAGGCCGAAGCCTGCACTGGCGGCAGCTTTGTGTCTGCGTGGCTGTTGCAGGACACGTTGCCGGCTACACAGCAGGGGAACAGCTGGCAGTGCTGAACCCCACTGACACATTGGCGAGGTGTTTTTCTCTGTGCAGCCAGCACTTCGGGGCACCAACTGGCGGTGTTGGAGCCCAGGCTCTGCAGGGGGAGCAGAGTGTAGGCCGAAGCCTAATTGAACCAATTTTAAAGGTAACCTTTAACCCCCGCCTCAGGTGTTACAAACTAGAAGAGCCACGCCTTATGCAGCAGTAGTGCTGCACAAGTCAAAGGTTGCTCTTTTAATTTTGTTCCTTGCACAAGCTGAATGAAACACGTACAACATTTTGGCCCTTATACAGTCAATCTGTCTTGGAGGCGGGAGTTCCCTTCGTAATGAGACGCAGCACAGCTGGCAAAAATACCACCTTGGTGCTTGGTGCGGCCTCCTGAGCATCGCATTTTGATGTACAGGAGTCTGCGTTGTTGCGTTATCCCTTGGCCATGCGCAGCCCGTCTTCTGACATCATTTCATGTCGGCTGGTGCGGTTCGCGATGCCCATGAATCCCAGCCCCGCAGTGTCTTTACAGTGTTTCACACTGCGGGGCTGGGATTCATGACCTGGCGCAGTACATATGTTCGCCTCTCGCTCGTGTCCTTACACCTGCTACAGACTGTGCGGCGTCAGCTGATCCCTTATCGCATGCCACGGCCATGAAGCCGCACAGTCTGAAGAAGGCGGAAGGAGATGAGTGACAGCCTGGCGAAGATATGCACTGCTCATGCCCGTCAATCACACCCTCGCAGTCAAAATAAATAAGACACCGAGGGGCGTTGTGTCGGGCAGGGCGGCCGCAGAGGCACAGCCAGCCAAACAATGATGTCAGAAGAAGGGCTGTGCTACCAAGGGGGTCGTTGCGTGTCATTACAAAGGAAAGTCACACCTCAGGGACGTTTTAATGGTCTCAGGGGACACATTGTAGACGTGTTCTGTTCCACGTGTGCAAGGAGAATAAGTTTATGAGCCACCTTGCACACATGCAGCATTACTGCTGTACAAGGTGGCAGTAAAACATACAAACACCTGGGGGTGGGGCGACAGGATCCCTTCAATTTCAGTTTTTGTGTCTGCGTGGCTTTTGCAGGACACAATGCCGGCTACACAGCAGGGGAACAGCTGGCGGTGCTGAACCCCACTGACACATTGGCTGGTGTTTTTCTCTGTGCAGCTAGCAGTACCGGGCACCAACTGGCGGTGTTAGAGCCCAGGGTCAGCAGGAGGAGAGGGAGCAGAGTGTAGGCCGAAGCCTGCACTGGCGGCAGCTTTGTGTCTGCGTGGCTGTTGCAGGACACGTTGCCGGCTACACAGCAGGGGAACAGCTGGCGGTGCTGAACCCCACTGACACTTTGGCTGGTGTTTTTCTCTGTGCAGCTAGCACATCTGGGCCCCAACTGGCGGTGTTAGAGCACAGGGTCAGCAGGAGGAGGAGAGGGAGCGGAGTGTAGGCCAAAGCCTAATTGAACCAATTTCAAAGGTAACCTTAAACCCCCCCTCAGGTGTTCCAAACTAGAAGAGCCACAGCTTATGCAGCAGTAGTGCTGCACAAGTCAAAGGTTGCTCTTTTAATTTTTCTCCTTGCACACGCTGAAAGGAACACGTATAACATTTAGGCCCTTACACAGTCAAACTGATTTTGAGGCGTGAGTTCCCTTCATAAAGAGACGCAGCACAGCTGGCAAAAATACCACCTTGGTGCTTGGTGCGGCCTCCTGAGCATCGCATTTTGATGTACAGGAGTCTGCGTTGTTGCGTTATCCCTTGGCCATGCACTGCCCGTCTTCTGACATCATTTCATGTCAGCTGGTGCGGTTCGCGATGCCCATGAATCCCAGCCCCACAGTGTCTTTACAGTGTTTCACTCTGCGGGGCTGGGATTCATGGCCTGGCGCAGTACATATGTTCGCCTCTCGCTCGTGTCCTTACACCTGCTACAGACTGTGCGGCGTCAGCTGATCCCTTATCGCATGCCACGGCCATGAAGCCGCACAGTCTGAAGAAGGCGGAAGGAGATGAGTGACAGCCTGGCGAAGATATGCACTGCTCATGCCCGTCAATCACACCCTCGCAGTCAAAATAAATAAGACACCGAGGGGCGTTGTGTCGGGCAGGGCGGCCGCAGAGGCGCAGCCAGCCAAACAATGATGTCAGAAGAAGGGCTGTGCTACCAAGAGGGTCGTTGCGTGTCATTACAAAGGAAAGTCACACCTCAGGGACGTTTTAATGGTCTCAGGGGACACATTGTAGACGTGTTCTGTTCCACGTGTGCAAGGAGAATAAGTTTATGAGCCACCTTGCACACATGCAGCATTACTGCTGTACAAGGTGGCAGTAAAACATACAAACACCTGGGGGTGGGGCGACAGGATCCCTTCAATTTCAGTTCTTGTGTCTGCGTGGCTTTTGCAGGACACGATGCCGGCTACACAGCAGGGGAACAGCTGGCGGTGCTGAACCCCACTGACACATTGGCTGGTGTTTTTCTCTGTGCAGCTAGCAGTACCGGGCACCAACTGGCGGTGTTAGAGCCCAGGGTCAGCAGGAGGAGAGGGAGCAGAGTGTAGGCCGAAGCCTGCACTGGCGGCAGCTTTGTGTCTGCGTGGCTGTTGCAGGACACGTTGCCGGCTACACAGCAGGGGAACAGCTGGCGGTGCTGAACCCCACTGACACATTGGCGAGGTGTTTTTCTCTGTGCAGCCAGCACTTCGGGGCACCAACTGGCGGTGTTGGAGCCCAGGCTCTGCAGGGGGAGCAGAGTGTAGGCCGAAGCCTAATTGAACCAATTTTAAAGGTAACCTTTAACCCCCCCTCAGGTGTTACAAACTAGAAGAGCCACGCCTTATGCAGCAGTAGTGCTGCACAAGTCAAAGGTTGCTCTTTTAATTTTGTTCCTTGCACAAGCTGAATGAAACACGTACAACATTTTGGCCCTTATACAGTCAATCTGTCTTGGAGGCGGGAGTTCCCTTCGTAATCAGACGCAGCACAGCTGGCAAAAATACCACCTTGGTGCTGGGCGCGGCCTCCTGAGCATCGCATTTTGATGTACAGGAGTCTGCGTTGTTGCGTTATCCCTTGGCCATGCGCTGCCCGTCTTCTGACATCATTTCATGTCGGCTGGTGTGGTTCGCGATGCCCATGAATCCCAGCCCCGCAGTGTCTTTACAGTGTTTCACACTGCGGGGCTGGGATTCATGGCCTGGCGCAGTACATATGTTCGCCTCTCGCTCGTGTCCTTACACCTGCTACAGACTGTGCGGCGTCAGCTGATTCCTTATCGCATGCCACGGCCATGAAGCCGCACAGTCTGAAGAAGGCGGAAGGAGCTGAGTGACAGCCTGGCGAAGATATGCACTGCTCATGCCCGTCAATCACACCCTCGCAGTCCAAATAAATAAGACACCGAGGGGCGTTGTGTGGGTCAGGGCGGCCGCAGAGGCGCAGGCAGCCAAACAATGATGCCAGAAGACGGGCAGCGCTACCAAGGGGGTTGCAGCGTGTCATTACAAAGGAAAGTCACACCTCTGGGACGGTTAAATGGTCACACAGAGGACACATTTTAGACGTGTTTTCAGTTCCACATGTGCGAGGAGAATAAGTTTATGAGCCACCTTGCACACATGCAGCATTACTGCTGTACAAGGTGGCTGGAAAACATACAAATGCCTGGGGGAGGGGGGACAGGTTCCCTTCAATTTCAGTTCTTGTGTCTGCGTGGCTGTTGCAGGACACGTTGCCGGCTACACAGCAGGGGAACAGCTGGCGGTGCTGAACCCCACTGACACATTGGCTGGTGTTTTTCTCTGTGCAGCTAGCACATCTGGGCCCCAACTGGTGGTGTTAGAGCCCAGGGTCAGCAGGAGGAGGAGAGGGAGCAGAGTGTAGGCCGAAGCCTGCACTGGCGGCAGCTTTGGGTCTGTTGTGCCTGCGTGGCTGTTGCAGGACACGTTGCCGGCTGCACAGCAGGGGAACAGCTGGCGTTGCTGAAGCCCACTGACACTTTGGCTGGTGTTTTTCTCTGTGCAGCTAGCACATCTGGGCCCCAACTGGCGGTGTTAGAGCACAGGGTCAGCAGGAGGAGGAGAGGGAGCGGAGTGTAGGCCGAAGCCTAATTGAACCAATTTCAAAGGTAACCTTAAACCCCCCCTCAGGTGTTCCAAACTAGAAGAGCCACAGCTTATGCAGCAGTAGTGCTGCACAAGTCAAAGGTTGCTCTTTTAATTTTTCTCCTTGCACACGCTGAAAGGAACACGTATAACATTTAGGCCCTTACACAGTCAAACTGATTTTGAGGCGTGAGTTCCCTTCGTAAAGAGACGCAGTACAGCTGGCAAAAATGCCACCTTGGTGCTTGGCGCAGCCTCCTGAGCATCATTATTTGTTGCACAGGAGTCTGCGCTGTCGTGTTATCCCTTGGCCTTGCGCTGTTAGCGCTGCCCATCCTCTGACATCATGTAATGTCGGCCGTTGCGGTTTGCGATGACCATGAATCCCAGCCCCGCAGTGTCTTAACATTGTTAAAACACTGCGGGGCTGGGATTCATGGCCTGGCGCAGTACATATGTTTGCCTCTCGCTTGGGTTCTTACACCCGCTTCAGACTATGCGGCGTCAGCTGATCCCTTATCGCATGCCACGGCCATGAAGACGCACAGTCCGAAGAAGGCGGAAGGAGATGAGGGACAGGCGAAGAAATGCACCGTTCATGCCCATCAATCACACCCTCGCAGTCCAAATAAATAAGACACCGAGGGGCGTTGTGTGGGGCAAGGCGGCCGCAGAGGCGCAGGCAGCCAAACAATGATGCCAGAAGACGGGCAGCGCTACCAAGGAGCTTGTTGCATGTCAATACAAAGGAAAATCACACCTGAGGGACGTTTTAATGGTCGCAGAGGACTCATTTTAGAAGTGTTCAGTTCAACATGGGCAAGGAGAATAAGTTTCTGAGCCACCTTGCACACATGCAGCATTACTGTCGTACAAGGTGGCTGTAAAACGTAGAAACACCTGGGGGAGGGGGGACAGGTTTCCTTCAATTTCAGTTCTTGTGTCTGCGTGGCTGTTGCAGGACACGTTGCTGGCTGCACAGCAGGGGAACAGCTGGCGGTGCTGAACCCCACTGACACATTGGCTGGTGTTTTTCTCTGTGCAGCTAGCACATCTGGGCCCCAACTGGCGGTGTTAGAGCCCAGGGTCAGCAGGAGGAGGAGAGGGAGCAGAGTGTAGGCCGAAGCCTGCACTGGCGGCAGCTTTGGGTCTGTTGTGCCTGCGTGGCTGTTGCAGGACACGTTGCCGGCTGCACAGCAGGGGAACAGCTGGCGTTGCTGAACCCCACTGACACTTTGGCTGGTGTTTTTCTCTGTGCAGCTAGCACATCTGGGCCCCAACTGGCGGTGTTAGAGCCCAGGGTCAGCAGGAGGAGGAGAGGAAGCGGAGTGTAGGCCGAAGCCTGCACTGGAGAAAGTTGAAAGGGAACCTTTAACCCCCCCAGGCGTTTGTAGCTGAAAGAGCCATCGTGTACAGCACTAATGCTGGAAAAGGTAAACTTAGCTCTTTTAATTATGGTCCTTGCACATGCTGAACCTAACACTTATGAAAAGTGTCCCCTCCTACCGTGATACCGTCCGGTTGGTGGAACTTTCCTTTGTGATGTGACGCAGCACAGCCGTCATTCTTACCCCCTTGGCGCCGTGCGCCGCCTCCTCAGCGTTGTTTGAATCAGTCCCGGAGCCTGCGCTGTTAGGTTAGCCCTTGGCCATGCACACATTTTGCGCTGCCCGTCTTCTGACATCATTTGGTGTCAGACTGGCTGCGCCTGAGATCCCGCCTCGCAGTGTCGTCTAATGTAATCCCACCGCGGGCCTGGGATCCGTGGCCATGCACAGTGCATATCTTCACCTCTCACTCCCCTCCCTACGGCTTCTTCAGACTGTGCGGTGTCACGGCCGTGGCATGCTATTAGGGATCAGCTGACACCGCACAGTCTGAAGAAGCCGTAGGGAGATGAGTGAGAGGTGGAGGTTGAGATATGCACTGCGCATGTCCATGGATCTCAGGCCCCCAGTGTGATTAAATCAGAAGACACTACGAGGCGGGATCTCGTCCAGCGCGGCCGCACAGGCTCAGCCAGCCTGACACCAAATGATGTCAGAAGACGGGCAGCGCAAAATGTGTGCATGGCCAAGGGCTAACCTAACAGCGCAGGCTCCGGGACTGATTCAAACAACGCTGAGGAGGTGGCGCACGGTGCCAAGGGGGTAAGAATGACGGCTGTGCTGCGTCACATCACAAAGGAAAGTTCCACCTACCGGACGGTATCACGGTAGGAGGGGACACATTTCATAAGTGTTAGGTTCTGCATGTGCAAGGAGCACCATGAAAAGAGGCACTTTTTCCCTTTGCATCATTACTGCTGCACAAGGTGGCTCCTTCAGTAACAAACGCCTGGGGGGGGGACAGGTTCCCTTAAATTTAACTTGTTGTGCCTGCGTGGCGGTCGCAGTACACGTCGCCGTATACACAGCAGGGGAACAGCTGGCGATGCTGAACCCCACTAACACATTGGCGAGGTGTTTGGCTCTGTGCGGACAGCACTTCTGGACAGCAACTAGCGGTGTTGGAGCCCAGGGACAGGAGGAGGAGGAGGTGGAGGAGATAGGAGGGATTGCCACACACACAGCTGGGGAACAGCTGACGTTACTGAACCCCAATAACAGAGGAGCGACTGTTGGGACTGTGCGGACAGCACTTCTGGACAGCAACTAGCGGTGTTGGAGCCCAGGGACAGGAGGAGGAGGAGGTGGAGGAGATAGGAGGGATTGCCACACACACAGCAGGGGAACAGCTGATGTTACTGAACCCCAATAACAGAGGAGGGACTGTTGACTGTGCGTACAGCACTACCAGGCAACAACTAGCGGTGTTGGAGCCCAGGGACAGGAGGAGGAGGAGGAGGTGGAGGAGATAGGAGGGATTGCCACATACACAGCAGGGGAACAGCTGACGTTACTGAACCCCAATAACAGAGGAGGGACTGTTGACTGTGCGTACAGCACTACCAGGCAACAACTAGCGGTGTTGGAGCCCAGGGACAGGAGGAGGAGGAGGAGGTGGAGGAGATAGGAGGGATTGCCACACACACAGCTGGGGAACAGCTGACGTTACTGAACCCCAATAACAGAGGAGGGACTGTTGGGACTGTGCGTACAGCACTACCAGGCAACAACTAGCGGTGTTGAAGCCCAGGGACAGGAGGAGGAGGAGGAGGTGGAGGAGATAGGAGGGATTGCCACACACACAGCAGGGGAACAGCTGACGTTACTGAACCCCAATAACAGAGGAGTGACTGTTGACTGTGCGTACAGCACTTCTGGACAGCAACTAGCGGTGTTGGAGCCCAGGGACAGGAGGAGGAGGAGGAGGTGGAGGAGATAGGAGGGATTGCCACACACACAGCAGGGGAACAGCTGACGTTACTGAACCCCAATAACAGAGGAGGGACTGTTGACTGTGCGTACAGCACTACCAGGCAACAACTAGCGGTGTTGGAGCCCAGGGACAGGAGGAGGAGGTGGAGGAGATAGGAGGGATTGCCAGCCGCAGCCAGCCAAACAATGATGTCAGAAGAAGGGCTGTGCTACCAAGAGGGTCGTTGCGTGTCATTACAAAGGAAAGTCACACCTCAGGGACGTTTTAATGGTCTCAGGGGACACATTGTAGACGTGTTCTGTTCCACGTGTGCAAGGAGAATAAGTTTATGAGCCACCTTGCACACATGCAGCATTACTGCTGTACAAGGTGGCAGTAAAACATACAAACACCTGGGGGTGGGGCGACAGGATCCCTTCAATTTCAGTTCTTGTGTCTGCGTGGCTTTTGCAGGACACGATGCCGGCTACACAGCAGGGGAACAGCTGGCGGTGCTGAACCCCACTGACACATTGGCTGGTGTTTTTCTCTGTGCAGCTAGCAGTACCGGGCACCAACTGGCGGTGTTAGAGCCCAGGGTCAGCAGGAGGAGAGGGAGCAGAGTGTAGGCCGAAGCCTGCACTGGCGGCAGCTTTGTGTCTGCGTGGCTGTTGCAGGACACGTTGCCGGCTACACAGCAGGGGAACAGCTGGCGGTGCTGAACCCCACTGACACATTGGCGAGG
Organism: Ranitomeya variabilis; assembly: GCF_051348905.1. NCBI lineage: Eukaryota > Metazoa > Chordata > Amphibia > Anura > Dendrobatidae > Ranitomeya > Ranitomeya variabilis. Next base: position 47,464,305 of record NC_135233.1, on the reverse strand, counting down.
TGTTTTTCTCTGTGCAGCCAGCACTTCGGGGCACCAACTGGCGGTGTTGGAGCCCAGGCTCTGCAGGGGGAGCAGAGTGTAGGCCGAAGCCTAATTGAACCAATTTTAAAGGTAACCTTTAACCCCCCCTCAGGTGTTACAAACTAGAAGAGCCACGCCTTATGCAGCAGTAGTGCTGCACAAGTCAAAGGTTGCTCTTTTAATTTTGTTCCTTGCACAAGCTGAATGAAACACGTACAACATTTTGGCCCTTATACAGTCAATCTGTCTTGGAGGCGGGAGTTCCCTTCGTAATCAGACGCAGCACAGCTGGCAAAAATACCACCTTGGTGCTGGGCGCGGCCTCCTGAGCATCGCATTTTGATGTACAGGAGTCTGCGTTGTTGCGTTATCCCTTGGCCATGCGCTGCCCGTCTTCTGACATCATTTCATGTCGGCTGGTGTGGTTCGCGATGCCCATGAATCCCAGCCCCGCAGTGTCTTTACAGTGTTTCACACTGCGGGGCTGGGATTCATGGCCTGGCGCAGTACATATGTTCGCCTCTCGCTCGTGTCCTTACACCTGCTACAGACTGTGCGGCGTCAGCTGATTCCTTATCGCATGCCACGGCCATGAAGCCGCACAGTCTGAAGAAGGCGGAAGGAGCTGAGTGACAGCCTGGCGAAGATATGCACTGCTCATGCCCGTCAATCACACCCTCGCAGTCCAAATAAATAAGACACCGAGGGGCGTTGTGTGGGTCAGGGCGGCCGCAGAGGCGCAGGCAGCCAAACAATGATGCCAGAAGACGGGCAGCGCTACCAAGGGGGTTGCAGCGTGTCATTACAAAGGAAAGTCACACCTCTGGGACGGTTAAATGGTCACACAGAGGACACATTTTAGACGTGTTTTCAGTTCCACATGTGCGAGGAGAATAAGTTTATGAGCCACCTTGCACACATGCAGCATTACTGCTGTACAAGGTGGCTGGAAAACATACAAATGCCTGGGGGAGGGGGGACAGGTTCCCTTCAATTTCAGTTCTTGTGTCTGCGTGGCTGTTGCAGGACACGTTGCCGGCTACACAGCAGGGGAACAGCTGGCGGTGCTGAACCCCACTGACACATTGGCTGGTGTTTTTCTCTGTGCAGCTAGCACATCTGGGCCCCAACTGGTGGTGTTAGAGCCCAGGGTCAGCAGGAGGAGGAGAGGGAGCAGAGTGTAGGCCGAAGCCTGCACTGGCGGCAGCTTTGGGTCTGTTGTGCCTGCGTGGCTGTTGCAGGACACGTTGCCGGCTGCACAGCAGGGGAACAGCTGGCGTTGCTGAAGCCCACTGACACTTTGGCTGGTGTTTTTCTCTGTGCAGCTAGCACATCTGGGCCCCAACTGGCGGTGTTAGAGCACAGGGTCAGCAGGAGGAGGAGAGGGAGCGGAGTGTAGGCCGAAGCCTAATTGAACCAATTTCAAAGGTAACCTTAAACCCCCCCTCAGGTGTTCCAAACTAGAAGAGCCACAGCTTATGCAGCAGTAGTGCTGCACAAGTCAAAGGTTGCTCTTTTAATTTTTCTCCTTGCACACGCTGAAAGGAACACGTATAACATTTAGGCCCTTACACAGTCAAACTGATTTTGAGGCGTGAGTTCCCTTCGTAAAGAGACGCAGTACAGCTGGCAAAAATGCCACCTTGGTGCTTGGCGCAGCCTCCTGAGCATCATTATTTGTTGCACAGGAGTCTGCGCTGTCGTGTTATCCCTTGGCCTTGCGCTGTTAGCGCTGCCCATCCTCTGACATCATGTAATGTCGGCCGTTGCGGTTTGCGATGACCATGAATCCCAGCCCCGCAGTGTCTTAACATTGTTAAAACACTGCGGGGCTGGGATTCATGGCCTGGCGCAGTACATATGTTTGCCTCTCGCTTGGGTTCTTACACCCGCTTCAGACTATGCGGCGTCAGCTGATCCCTTATCGCATGCCACGGCCATGAAGACGCACAGTCCGAAGAAGGCGGAAGGAGATGAGGGACAGGCGAAGAAATGCACCGTTCATGCCCATCAATCACACCCTCGCAGTCCAAATAAATAAGACACCGAGGGGCGTTGTGTGGGGCAAGGCGGCCGCAGAGGCGCAGGCAGCCAAACAATGATGCCAGAAGACGGGCAGCGCTACCAAGGAGCTTGTTGCATGTCAATACAAAGGAAAATCACACCTGAGGGACGTTTTAATGGTCGCAGAGGACTCATTTTAGAAGTGTTCAGTTCAACATGGGCAAGGAGAATAAGTTTCTGAGCCACCTTGCACACATGCAGCATTACTGTCGTACAAGGTGGCTGTAAAACGTAGAAACACCTGGGGGAGGGGGGACAGGTTTCCTTCAATTTCAGTTCTTGTGTCTGCGTGGCTGTTGCAGGACACGTTGCTGGCTGCACAGCAGGGGAACAGCTGGCGGTGCTGAACCCCACTGACACATTGGCTGGTGTTTTTCTCTGTGCAGCTAGCACATCTGGGCCCCAACTGGCGGTGTTAGAGCCCAGGGTCAGCAGGAGGAGGAGAGGGAGCAGAGTGTAGGCCGAAGCCTGCACTGGCGGCAGCTTTGGGTCTGTTGTGCCTGCGTGGCTGTTGCAGGACACGTTGCCGGCTGCACAGCAGGGGAACAGCTGGCATTGTTGAACCCCACTGACACTTTGGCTGGTGTTTTTCTCTGTGCAGCTAGCACATCTGGGCCCCAACTGGCGGTGTTAGAGCCCAGGGTCAGCAGGAGGAGGAGAGGAAGCGGAGTGTAGGCCGAAGCCTGCACTGGAGAAAGTTGAAAGGGAACCTTTAACCCCCCCAGGCGTTTGTAGCTGAAAGAGCCATCGTGTACAGCACTAATGCTGGAAAAGGTAAACTTAGCTCTTTTAATTATGGTCCTTGCACATGCTGAACCTAACACTTATGAAAAGTGTCCCCTCCTACCGTGATACCGTCCGGTTGGTGGAACTTTCCTTTGTGATGTGACGCAGCACAGCCGTCATTCTTACCCCCTTGGCGCCGTGCGCCACCTCCTCAGCGTTGTTTGAATCAGTCCCGGAGCCTGCGCTGTTAGGTTAGCCCTTGGCCATGCACACATTTTGCGCTGCCCGTCTTCTGACATCATTTGGTGTCAGACTGGCTGCGCCTGAGATCCCGCCTCACAGTGTCGTCTAATGTAATCCCACCGCGGGCCTGGGATCCGTGGCCATGCACAGTGCATATCTTCACCTCTCACTCCCCTCCCTACGGCTTCTTCAGACTGTGCGGTGTCACGGCCGTGGCATGCTATTAGGGATCAGCTGACACCGCACAGTCTGAAGAAGCCGTAGGGAGATGAGTGAGAGGTGGAGGTTGAGATATGCACTGCACATGTCCATGGATCTCAGGCCCCCAGTGTGATTAAATCAGAAGACACTACGAGGCGGGATCTCGTCCAGCGCGGCCGCACAGGCTCAGCCAGCCTGACACCAAATGATGTCAGAAGACGGGCAGCGCAAAATGTGTGCATGGCCAAGGGCTAACCTAACAGCGCAGGCTCCGGGACTGATTCAAACAACGCTGAGGAGGTGGCGCACGGTGCCAAGGGGGTAAGAATGACGGCTGTGCTGCGTCACATCACAAAGGAAAGTTCCACCTACCGGACGGTATCACGGTAGGAGGGGACACATTTCATAAGTGTTAGGTTCTGCATGTGCAAGGAGCACCACGAAAAGAGGCACTTTTTCCCTTTGCATCATTACTGCTGCACAAGGTGGCTCCTTCAGTAACAAACGCCTGGGGGGGGGACAGGTTCCCTTAAATTTAACTTGTTGTGCCTGCGTGGCGGTCGCAGTACACGTCGCCGTATACACAGCAGGGGAACAGCTGGCGATGCTGAACCCCACTAACACATTGGCGAGGTGTTTGGCTCTGTGCGGACAGCACTTCTGGACAGCAACTAGCGGTGTTGGAGCCCAGGGACAGGAGGAGGAGGAGGTGGAGGAGATAGGAGGGATTGCCACACACACAGCTGGGGAACAGCTGACGTTACTGAACCCCAATAACAGAGGAGCGACTGTTGGGACTGTGCGGACAGCACTTCTGGACAGCAACTAGCGGTGTTGGAGCCCAGGGACAGGAGGAGGAGGAGGTGGAGGAGATAGGAGGGATTGCCACACACACAGCAGGGGAACAGCTGATGTTACTGAACCCCAATAACAGAGGAGGGACTGTTGACTGTGCGTACAGCACTACCAGGCAACAACTAGCGGTGTTGGAGCCCAGGGACAGGAGGAGGAGGAGGAGGTGGAGGAGATAGGAGGGATTGCCACATACACAGCAGGGGAACAGCTGACGTTACTGAACCCCAATAACAGAGGAGGGACTGTTGACTGTGCGTACAGCACTACCAGGCAACAACTAGCGGTGTTGGAGCCCAGGGACAGGAGGAGGAGGAGGAGGTGGAGGAGATAGGAGGGATTGCCACACACACAGCTGGGGAACAGCTGACGTTACTGAACCCCAATAACAGAGGAGGGACTGTTGGGACTGTGCGTACAGCACTACCAGGCAACAACTAGCGGTGTTGAAGCCCAGGGACAGGAGGAGGAGGAGGAGGTGGAGGAGATAGGAGGGATTGCCACACACACAGCAGGGGAACAGCTGACGTTACTGAACCCCAATAACAGAGGAGTGACTGTTGACTGTGCGTACAGCACTTCTGGACAGCAACTAGCGGTGTTGGAGCCCAGGGACAGGAGGAGGAGGAGGAGGTGGAGGAGATAGGAGGGATTGCCACACACACAGCAGGGGAACAGCTGACGTTACTGAACCCCAATAACAGAGGAGGGACTGTTGACTGTGCGTACAGCACTACCAGGCAACAACTAGCGGTGTTGGAGCCCAGGGACAGGAGGAGGAGGTGGAGGAGATAGGAGGGATTGCCACACACACAGCTGGGGAACAGCTGACGTTACTGAACCCCAATAACAGAGGAGGGACTGTTGGGACTGTGCGTACAGCACTACCAGGCAACAACTAGCGGTGTTGGAGCCCAGGGACAGGAGGAGGAGGAGGAGGTGGAGGAGATAGGAGGGATTGCCACACACACAGCTGGGGAACAGCTGACGTTACTGAACCCCAATAACAGAGGAGGGACTGTTGGGACTGTGCGTACAGCACTACCAGGCAACAACTAGCGGTGTTGTAGCCCAGGGACAGCAGGAGAAGCAGAGGAACACAATGTAGGCCGAAGCCTGATTGGAGAAAGTCTAAAGGGAATCTTTAACCCCCCCAAGGCGTTTGTAGCTGAAAGAGCCAGCTTGTGCAGCACAAAAGATGCAAAAGGAAAAGGTGGCTCTTTTCATTATGCTCCTTGCAAACACAGAACTAAACACTTATAAAATGTGTCCCCTGAAACCGTGAGACCGTCCCGGAGGTGGGACTTTCCTTCATAATATGACGCAGCACAGCTGTCATTCCTACACCCTTGGCGCCGTGCCCCGGCTCCTCAGCGTTGTTTGAATCTGTCACGGAGCCTGCGCTGTTATGTTATCCCTTGGCCAGGCACACTTAGCGCTGCCCATCTTCTGACATCATTTGGTGTCAGGCTGGCTGCGCCTGTGCGGCCGCGCTGGACGAGATCCCGCCTCGCAGCGTCGTCTAATGTAATCCCACCGCGGGCCTGGGATCCGTGGCCATGCGCAGTGCATATCCTCGCCTCTCACTCCCCTCCCTACGGCTTCTTCAGACTGTGCGGCGTCACGGCCGTGGCATGCTATTAGGGATCAGCTGATGGCGCACAGTCTGAAGAAGGCGTAGGGAGATGAGTGAGAGGCGGAGGTTCAGATATGCACTGCGCATGTCCATGGATCTCAGGCCCCCAGTGGGATGAAATCAGAAGACAATGCGAGGCGGGCTCTCGGCCAGCGTGGCCGCACAGGCGCAGCCAGCCTGACACCAAATGATGTCAGAAGATGGGCAGCGCTAAGTGTGCCTGGCCAAGGGATAACATAACAGCGCAGGCTCCGGGACAGATTTAAACAACGCTGAGGAGCCGGGGCACGGCGCCAAGGGGGTAGGAATGACAGCTGTGCTGCGTCATATTACGAAGGAAAGTCCCACCTCCGGGACGGTTTTACGGTATCAGTGGACACATTTTATAAGTGTTAAGTTCTGCGTGTGCAAGGAGCTAAACAAAAATAGCTACCTTTTCCTTGTGCAGCATTACTGCTGCACAAGGTGGCTCTTTCAGTAACAAACGCCTTGGGGGGGGGGGGACAGGTTCCCTTACATTTCAGTTGTTGTGTCAGCGTGGCGGTCGCAGGACACATTGCCGGCTACACAGCTGGGGATCAGCTGACGTTACTGAAACCCAATAACACTGGGTCGTATGTTTTGACTGTGCAGACGGCACTTCTGAGCCTCAACTGGCGATGTTGGAGCCCAGGAATTTAAGTTCAGGTGGTAGAAAGATGAACACAACAGGAGACCTGGATAACGTAGACAGTCACCTAATTATTTAATCAGGAAGAGGAGTGGCAAATTCCTGCGAGATCCAGGCCTTGTTCATTTTCAGGAAAGTAAGCCGGTCAACGTTATCGGAGGATAGTCGCATGCGACGGTCAGTTAGTACACCACCTGCAGCACTAAAGACGCGTTCCGATAATACACTAGCCGCAGGGCAAGCCAGCACCTCCAATGCATACTGGCTTAGCTCTGGCCATGTATCCAGCTTTGAGACCCAAAACTTGAAAGGTGAAGAGCCGTCTGGGAGTACAGCAAGAGGGCAAGACATGTAGTCTGTCACCATCTGACGGAACCGTTGCCTCCTGCTGACTGGAGCCGTCTGTGATGGTGTTGACTTTTGTGGTGGGCACAGAAAACTGTGCCACAGTTGGGCCATACTGCTCTTGCCTTGGGCAGAGGCACTGCTTCTGCTCCCTCTTTGTGCAGAGCCTCCACCACTGCCTGGACACACTGAGCTGCTTTGTAATGCACTAGCAGCACTTCTCTCACTTGGAATGGAGAAGATGATGGAATTCACCAGTGTGTCTTGGTACTCCCGCATTTTTCGCTCCCGGTTCAATGGTGTGATGAGGCTTTCTACGTTGTCCCGGTAGCGAGGATCGAGGAGGGTGAACACCCAATATTCAGACATGTTGAGAATGTGGGCGATGCGGCGGTCGTTTCTCAGGCACTGCAGCATGTAATCCACCATGTGCTGCAGACTGCCAACTGCCCAAGAAACGCTGTCCCCTGCTGGAGGCGTGATCTCTGCCCGCTCGTCATCACCCCACCCTCACTGTACACACTGGACAATTGTGTAACTCCCTCCTCTGGACGGATGTCTTCCTCCTCCATTGACTCCTCCTCATCCTCCTCACAAACTGTCCCCTGCCTACGCATTTGTGAGGAACCACGTGGCGCTGACTGTCCAGAAGATGATGGAAATGCTGAATCCTCATCCTCCACCTCTTCCACAACATCATCCCTTAGCGCTTGCAGTGATTTTTCAAGCAGGCAGATAAGGGGGACAGTCATGCTGACTAGTGCATCATCTGCACTCGCCATCCACGTGGAATAATCGAAGGGACGCAAAACCTGGCAGACGTCATTCATAGTGGCCCACTCTGTGGTTGTGAAGTCTGAACGGCGCGGAGTACGACTTCTTTGCGCCTGATGCAGCTGGTACTCCATTACAGCTTGCTGCTGCTCACACAACCGCTCCAACATATGTAACGTGGAATTCCACCTGGTAGGTAGGTCACATATGATGCGATGTTCCGGCAGGTGGTGTCGGCGCTGCAGAGCCACAATGCGCGCTTTTGCCGTGCTGGAACGCCGCAAGTGAGCACACTCTAGGCGGACTTTGTGCAGCAGTGCATCAAGATCCGGATAGTCCCTCAAAAAACTCTGCACGACCAAATTGAGCACATGTGCCAGACATGGGATGTGAGTGAGGTTGCCGAGGCCCAGAGCTGCCACCAGATTTCGGCCATTATCACACACTACCATGCCTGGCTGGAGATTCGCTGGCACAAACCACACATCGCTCTCCTGCTTGATGGCATTCCAGAGCTCCTGCGCTGTGTGGCTTCGATTCCCCAAAGAAATTAATTTCAAGACGGCCTGTTGACGTTTGGCCACGGCTGTGCTCATGTCGGTCGTAACAGGTAAACGTTCATCACGGGTCCATGTGGAGGTGGACTGTGATGGCTCCTGCAGCGATGATTCTGAGGAACTGGTGTAAGAGGAGGAGTCAATGCGTACAGAATGGATTCCTGCAATCCTTGGAGTGCGCAGGACACGTCCTGCGCCACTCGCACGATCTGTACCCGGCTCAACGACATTAACCCAATGGGCAGTGAGGGAAAGGTATCGCCCCTGTCCATGTTGACTGGTCCACGCATCGGTGGTGAGGTGGACCTTGCTACTGACGGCATTCAGTAGCGCGTGTTTTATGTGTCCCTCCACATGCTTGTGCAGGGCAGGGACGGCTTGCCTGCTGAAGTAAAAGCGGCTGGGCACATTGTACTGTGGGACTGCCAATGACATCAAGTCACGGAAGCTGTCAGTCTCCACCAGCCTGAATGACAGCATTTCCAGTGACAGAAGTTTGGCAATGCCTGCAGTCAGAGCCTGTGCTCGTGGGTGGTTTGACGAGAAAGGCCGCCTTTTCTCCCATGCCTGTACTACCGATGGCTGTACACTGGGCTGGGAGTGTGTGGATGACTGGGAACGTGGTGCTGCGGGTGGAATTACAGCGGGTCTCTGGACAACAGGGCCAGAGGTTCTTCCACGGCGATCCTGGGAGGAAGCCGAACCAGCTGCGTGTGAGCTGGAGGAAGAGGCAACACGAGCTGAAGAGGTGGTAGCTGCCGCTGTTGGTTGGCCTAGCTCTTCAGTGTGTTTTTCTAACTCCGCCGCGTGCCTGTTGCGCACATGTTTCCACATGTTGGAGGTATTGAGGTTGCTGACATTTCGACCTCTTTTTACTTTGTGATGACACACCTTGCATTTGACATAGCAAATGTCATCTGCAACTGTGTCAAAAAAGGACCAGGCACTGCAAGTCTTGGGAGCGCCCTTTTTGGCTTTTGGAAGAGACATGCTCCTAACGGGTGCCAAAGCGGAGGCTGCAGGATCCGCAGTCTTCCCCCTCCCTCTCCCTCTTTGGGCCGTACGGGGAATCTCTTCCTCAGAGCTGCTCCCACCACCTTCCTGTCCCTCACGCCAAGATGGGTCAAGGACCTCATCATCTACACTACCCTCTGCCCCAACTGCTCCTCCTGGGTAGTCTCAGCAGCAGAGCACGCACCAGAAAGTGGCACCTGAGTGTCATCATCAGCGGATGCGGCCTGCGATGTGGTGACCGGAAGCACTGGCCCACCCGCCTCTTCAGAGGAAGAGAGAAAAAGCTGTTGGGCATCACTGCACCCTGCCTCTTCTTCCATTTCTCCAATGCTGCTTGGCTGGCCCCGTTTCCAAGCCAAGAGATTCAGAGAACAGAAGTAGAGACGGCTCCTGTCCTGGGCTCTCTGTCTGCCTGGGCAATTTGGCAGGTGGTGAAGAGACAGATGGCTGCTCTCCAGTGCTCTGTGTCTGAGAGGATGTGGCACTAATTGAAGTTGATGCATTAGCTGCCATCCATCCGACAATGGCTTCAATTTGTTCTTCACGCAGCAGCGGTGTACGGCGCTCTGCGACAAAGCTGCACATGAAGGACTGTTCCCTGGTGAAAGTGGGTGCTGATGAGTCACCGGTGCCCGCAGAAGGCACAGAATCCCCACGTCCTCTCCCTGCTCCGCGCCCACGCCCACGTGCCTTACTCACTGCCTTCTTCATCTTGGTTGACTGATAAAGATAAGCAGAAAAGTACTAACGGCTTTGTGTGCTTATTCCTGAACAACTCCTAACAGGTATAAGAAACACTAATTTTATAAAGTGTGGACTAGACTTTAATATGAGCTAATGTGGCCTACACAAATGTTAAGTGGTGTCACTGGTGTGTTTGGTGAACTTTATTATTTATTTATTTTTTGGGGACTGAACTGACAACAGAGAGAGCTGCAGTCACACGGAGACCGTGCAGACAGCCGTAAACGGCGCTGCAAGGCCCAAAAACCCTCCTCTACGTTATCCTATGTAGTGTTTTTCCACAAGTTAGCTGGAGACGGGTGGAAAGACACTAATAGGAATTTTTTGAAAAAATGTGCAGCAGCCTGCACTACTTAAAACAAAAGGAAAATTGATTTTACGGTATGACGCAGTGAAGAACCCTGAGCTGGAGACAACCAGGCTATGGCTGCTCACAGACTACAGGGCGAGCTGCAGTCACACGGAGACCGTGCAGACAGCCGTAAACGGCGCTGCAAGGCCCAAAAACCCTCCTCTACGTTATCCTATGTAGTGTTTTTCCACAAGTTAGCTGGAGACGGGTGGAAAGACACTAATAGGAATTTTTTGAAAAAATGTGCAGCAGCCTGCACTACTTAAAACAAAAGGAAAATTGATTTTACGGTATGACGCAGTGAAGAACCCTTAGCTGGAGACAACCAGGCTATGGCTGCTCACAGACTACAGGGCGAGCTGCAGTCACACGGAGACCGTGCAGACAGCCGTAAACGGCGCTGCAAGGCCCAAAAACCCTCCTCTACTTTATCCTATGTAGTGTTTTTCCACAAGTTAGCTGGAGACGGGTGGAAAGACACTAATAGGATTTTTTTGAAAAAATGAGCAGCAGACTACACTACTTGAAAAAAAAAAAAAAAAACAGTATGAGGCAATGAACCACCCTCCCTGAACTGAATACAACCAGCTATGGATGGCCTATGTGGCTGCACTCAGGCTAGAGAGTGGGCTGCACTCACACACACACACAGACCTTGCAGATCGCTGTGAAAACAGCGCTACAAGGCAAAAGCAAGGTGAATAGTAGGTGAACACAGCGGTTGCTAAATTAGCCTTTGAAAAGCACAAAGAAGCAAATCGCTATCTCTAAACTGGCCCTCAGTCAGCAAACAGCGTCCTGTCACTAACTGAATTCACAGCAGAGTGAGCGCAAAATGGCGCCAGCGACTTTTAAACTGCATCATGACATCATTTCAGCAGCCAATCACAGCCATGCCAGTAGTTTCATGCCCTCCATGCTGAACAGGATGTGCCCACACTTGGAATCATTCTCATTGGCTGAATTTGTGCAGTTTGAATCTGGGAACTTCCGTTTCCGGTATCCGATACGCGGCAAGTATCGGATCTCGGTATCGGAATTCCGATACCGCTAAGTATCGGCCGATACCCGATACTTGCGGTATCGGAATGCTCAACACTAGTCATAAATCTTGGGTGGGAATCCAACCGGCATGTTCACTTTCACAGAGAGGATTGTCTCCAGCTTGTCCTATTCTCCAGTCAAAAACAGGAATTTGTGACGTGAGAAGCCCACACAAGGGCAGAAAGTGTTATACCTATGCCTGCATCCTCAATTCGTGGTGGAAAAAACATCATGGCAGAAACAGATGCAGATTCTTTATTTTAAGAGCAGTGAGACTTCAGAAGTTCTCAGGACCCTCAGACACAACAAGTTTTCTGTTCCCTAAACAAGTTCAAGCAGGGCATGGATGCCTTTCTTAAATATAACATTATAAGATATGAATACTAGATTGTGGAGATGAGACATTAACCCAGAGAAAGAGATATTGCCATCTCTGAGATTGGGAAGGATTTTTTTTTTACCCAAATATGGGCTCTGCCTCATGGAGTTTTTGCACTCTTGTGATTCCAGGAGTGGACACAGACAGGAGAACAATACATGGTTTCCTTGTAGACCGGTAGCTCATCAAAGTGCACAATTTCACAAATTTTGGAGGTAGAAGTGGGCCCTTTACCTATCGAATGTCTGCCCCTGCGTGGATCCACATGTTAGGATATAGGCTGAACTTGATCGACTTGGCTCTTCTTTCAACCATAAAACAATAAACTAAATTTGATAGTCGTTGAAAGACCCAAAAAGTTCTTCTCACAAGTGACCTGTAAATTCACGTTTAAAATAAATGGGTCAGAAATAAGACATTTTCCGAAGTAGATTATTTGTTAGCTCCACTTGTGTGATTTCATGATCCTCATTTACTTTCTGTCCTGACAAGAAGCAGAACTCATTTATTATACCCTACCACTCAAAGCCTCGTTATAGACACACTCGATGTATTTTTACTCTTGTCGTTGACACACGTCTTTTGTTGGGCAGAATTATCCGGTAACCATCCTGCCCGTGTTCAACTCTGCAACCTCCGAGGACAATGATGGGCTCAGGTGGAGCCTTTGATGATCACAACGGAAAAATAGGAGCCTATAAATGTAAATGAGGCTTCCCTATAAATATACAGTGGGACCGAATCTTGCGCTGCTTAGCTACATTCACGCAACGTTAGGACGCTTCATGCCTTTTAACCCCAATTTAATGCCAAAATGACCCTAATACCCAGGTCCCTTTAGGGTTTTAGGAACATCAAATTTTCCAGTCGATCAGATGTCACTTGCTTAACATTTCCAGACTGCTCCTCCAGTGACATCGCCCTATACAAGATTCCTGCTTACCTCCTGCTGAATAAGTCCCAAGGTCACTACTGCGTGGACTGCTTGATCTCCATACGGATTTGGGCATGGTTGATTGCCCTCATCTCCTGCTTATTGTTCTATGGTTTAAGACAAATCTCCATTCTTGCTCTGTTCCAGTTGTCCTTTTAATCTGCTTTTGCCACTAGTATCCCCCAGGTCCAGGAAATCAGCTTTGGAAATTCTCCTTCTCTTGTCTGTTTGCAATTAACGGCATAACATGAACCACAATATACTATTTTAGATTTGAGAACATCAAATCATGGTGAAGGCTCATAGTGTGTGAACCATTTAGCTCTTGGGTAATGATGTCTGCTTTACGAGCTATGGTGGAGGATAATTATACGCTGTCATTGGCTTCAATAATGCACTCTGTGACACTTATTAAATATCACATCTAAAGTTAAGATTTCATTATATATATATATATATATAATGAAAAGAAGTGGCACTAATAAAGTTTAAAAGTGAAAAAAGTATAAAAAAGCCTTCTGAATGATAAATATAAAGAATTGTCTTTTTCTTCTAATAAATATTTTATTTTAATTTCATCTTGGAATATGTGACACTTAAAGGGAATCTGTCAGTAATTTTTTACAATGTAGTAGCAGAAATCCTTATTCCAGCAGTGTGTCACTTACTGGACTGCTTGCTGCAGTTTTGATAGAATCCCTGTTTTTACTACTGTAGATGTAGCAGAGCTATGAATGTTGATCTGTGTCTAACCCCGCCCACACGCCTTATTGGCAATTTCTTGTGTACAGTGGGCATTACCAGAAAGCTACCAATCAGTGGTGGGGGCGGGGTTACACAGATTAGCTGGACTACCTGGCACAGGATGCTTAGTCCTCTGGTGATAATCTCCTTCTGATAAAACACTAATTGTATAGAAAGTACAGTAAGCTGCAGAGCAAATGACTCATTCCTGCAATCAGACTGTCTGCCCCTACATCATGCTGCTCTAAGACTAGATAACAAAAATTGGCTGCCAGATTCCCTTTAAATGGAATCCCTATGTATTACAGTGTATCCCTATATACTGTATTACAGAAAATATCCAACAATAATACCTTTATCACAAAGTGCCTTTTTGTTGAAATGATCAGCGATATGTGTAAATCTTTGGGGAAGCCTGGTGGTAAATGTTTCATTTCCCTACAGTGCCACCACTGGGTAAAAAAAGCATTACAAAGTGGCCAATTATCTGAGTGACGCAGGATAGAGCAGTTCCTCCAGAATGAGAGATACTTTTTGACGCTTGTCTATGTGCCTCCTTTACTAACGTTAATAAATCGGAATTCTCTAATTGGGTGTGTACAAATGGGCTTTCAGAACTGGACAACCCCTTTAATTCCAGGGAAAATATAATGGTATATCTTTGTAAACCATAGGGCGTAGTTTTAGGAAAATTGATAGATTTCTTTAAACTGTTATAGTCTGCTAAAATCAATAAAGTGATGCGAATCTTATAAAATGGAGAACAATCCCCATACTCCTTATTCTGCTTTGATCAGACTACAGGAAAAATCCACTCTCCCAGATCTTTCCCAAAGTGACTTTCATGTATTCCCAAAAATGAAAAAAAAAATCTACTTGGCAAAAGATTTCCATCTGATTCTGCAGAAATATCAATTTTTGAATCAATGCAGTGCGAACAGTGTTGATGCATGGTTGGAGGATCAGAAAACTTTTTTTCACAGAAGATAAAACCAGTGAGGCAGCGTTGAAAAAAGTGCACCTAAATTGGGGGGAACGATATTTAAAGTGGCCGAAAAAAGTTTTGGGCAAGTTTCCAATGCTTAGTCCTCCTGAATGTGATGTTCTTTGTGCAGTTGCCATTGGAAAACCTACTCATTACTTCAAAAGGTCTATTAAACCAATAAATAACCATATTGACAGGGCAATAATACAGATTTGTCTCCCCTTTTTTTCCTCTTGGGTGGAGATATCTAGAGAAAGGTGGCACAAAATAATTAATTCGTTTTGAAAAATAATGTGTTATGGATCCTTCAGACTTTATTTTTCTTAATCAGTGTTCATATTCAGTGTCATTAGAGTTTGGTCAATGTCCAATTTTTATCATCTGAGTTTGGTCAGTGTTTCATCAGTTTTTCATGGTTGAAAAAAAAAATTAGTGTGGCACCCTGCAAAATAGGGCATCACAAATGTCTGTAAATGTCTGTGAACTCTGATGGTGTGAGAAGCCAGCTCTTCAGTCATTTTTACACACACACATGTACCATATTAAAAGACGCACTTTTCCCCAAAAAAATTTGGGAGGAAAATGGGGGGTGTCTTATAGTCCGAGCGCAGGATTACTGGGGGGTTGCAGCAGTGGTGTAGCAGCATTCCTTCCCCAAAGAACCGGCAACGGCAGAGGTGTGGCGATGCTGAGGCTCGGTGTTGGCGGTGGGCGGTGCGGAGTGCAACGTTGGTTTCCCTGTGGCCATCTTCCTGAAGCCGTGGACCGCCGAAGGCGGCGCATGCGCAGATTGAGATCTTGGCGGCTCTGTGCTTCAGGAAAATGGCCACCGGAAGCCACGTGTGCGCAGATTGAGATCTCGACGGCCATTTTCCAGATGCCGAGGGTCACAGAGATCTAAATCTGTGCACGCGCGGCCTCAGGAAGATGGCAACTGAGAAACCGGAGATACACTCGGCTCTGCTTGCCATGGACACCGGGCCGTGGCGTAGCGACATTTCTGTTGCCGGTATCCTGAGGATGGGACTCTGTTCCATGCTCTGCCTCACTGCTGACACCGCACCCGCAGCATTGCACCGCTGGGATACCCTGTGCCTCACTTCTGCCACCGCCGGCTTTCTAAGGAAGGGACCATGCCTCCTGTGACCCTGCTCTACCACAGCCGGCCCTCAGGTAGGATACCTTAAATTCAGACAATCAGAAAGAACCCATCTTATAATAATTATATTTCTGCTATTTTCCACCCCAAAATTTGGGGTGCGTCTTATGGTCCAGTGAGTCTTATAGGATGAAAAATACGGTAATTAGTGCAAGGGCTATTGTGAAATCTGGGGGGTAGAAGCCCCCCCACAGGAGGACTATCAAGCCCAGGAGAAGCAACCCTGCACCCCTGGGATTGAGTGGTGCTGAAGATCCAGGATGAAACCAATGCCTTGGCTGTGGTTGCTGTTGGGACTTCTGCATTCACAGGGGATATAGTTTCCTGTATGGTTCAAGACGTGCCCCACTGCCAGGCAAAGTCAGCTAGGGATCAGAAGAGAGATGTCTTCTTGATATGATCCTTAGTTGCCAGCAGTGGGAAGAGAGGTGAGGTACTTTCCTGTAAGCTTGAGGTGCCATGGATGTCAAGGTCCTGACTGAGGGGAGAAGTTTAGAGCACTTATAGTTCTGTATGCAGAGGAAGTGAGGAGAGCTACTACATTATGGTTTCTCAAGCTTCTCCTCAATCAGTCTGTCAAAAACGGATAAAAAATTGATGTCATCCGTGTGCTGTCAGTTTTTTTCACAGACCTAGACAACGCTGATTAACAGTCGAGGACCAGCCCCCACAATTGTTCTGGGAACGTAGAAGTGGAGTTGTCCTGTCTAAATGGGTTGTTAAATGGCAGCTGATTGGCTTGGTTGCAGTCAATCAGTGGTTGCTTAATGGCCATGATTGAACAATCTAAATGGGCCCAGGCTAAGTAATAATTAAGCCATACAGTGTCTACTGGAGAACTGGGAATATTAATAACCCAATAGTTATTTCTTTGTCACGTCTAAGTTATCTCAGCCTACAAAGGGTCATGGCCTTTTTTAATTGTTTTTTTTTTTAACGTAAATCAACATACATCATCTCTTTTTACAGCAGACACAGCAGAAACCAAAGGCTAGGTGATGCTCTAATTTCAACTTAACAGCAAAATATGTACAATTTTGACATCCTACTGTGCATTTTCCTCCAGGGATAGATCGTGCACGTGATCTCACTTTGGTGTTCTGTCCTAGTTAGTGTTACTGTGAAACTATCTTTCTTTTTTGGAAGAAGAGTCTGGAGGGTGATCACGTCATTTACCTGTGATTAGCTGGAAGGCTTGTCTATGGCACTGACCTGAGCTTAGATTTAAAGTGAGATAGTGATCAGCCTATTGTATTTGTTAACAAAAGTTCTATTACTTTAATTACAGTATGATTTTTGCTAATGTGAAAATGTAGAGATTAAATATTCAGCACAGTGAATTCTAGATCAGATATAACTATATTGCTTTTAATTAACTAAACTAAGAAACACTTACATGAGTATAAGGAGCTATATATAAGGGGGCAAAATGTACCAAAAAATTCAAGAATACCTATATACAAATACTCCCCTGATGAAGCTTGATGTGAAACGCACATTGGGTAAGTTTTCTTTGATAGGTAAAATGTACTCCATGCCACTGAGAATTATCAGTATGTCCACTTTCATGTTACATTGCTCTCTCTCTCTGTTTATCTGTATGTACGTTAAAGGGCCTTAACTTATACAGCACTGGCTATTTCGGCTTGTACCTTTTGAATATCCGTCATCAATTATTTGATTGTATATAATATAGCTCTGTATTGATTTGCAGTATTCACACAAGGGAGTTTTGTTATTATTACTTACCCACCTTTAATATTTTATATGTCTGACTTTTGTATGCCTATTTGAATGCTTTCAATTATTTTGGTATCCAATGAAAAGCTATATTTTTTATTGATTTTGAGCCTTGCAAATTTAAATATATATATATATATATATATATATATATATATATATATATATATATATATATATATATATATATATATATATATATATATATATCCTTTAATATAGTAAACAGTGTATTAAGAAGCAAAGAAATATAAATCTCCTTACGGAGAGTGACATGTTAAGCATGTCGAGATGAGGAGACTTAAAGCCGCAATGCTCCTCTGGGAAATAAGCAAATTGTCTCTTCAGAGAGGAAGAGGACTAGAACTCTAGTGCCACCTATTGGAAGTAACAATCCTAACAGTCAATGTCGACCCTTTGTCACATGACTTAGGATAATAGTCAAAACCAGAATTTCAATTTGCAGACACTGTGTTTCGGGCTACTGCCCCTCGTCAGTGCAAAGTGGAGATCTGGTTTGGCTGATTGAGAGGCGTCTGACTGGGATCCAACACAGTGCCTGCAAATTGAGATTCTGGTTTGGCTTTTATACTAAGTCATGTGACAAGGCTCGTTAAATGGTCGACATTGACTGTTAGGATTGCTACTTGCAATAGGTGGCACTAGAGTTCCAGTCCTCTTCCTCTCTGAAGAGACAATTATCATTTATATAGGGCATTGACACAGTTCATAGCCCAGTTTGGGAATTTAGTAGGTAAATTACAATTAGGCGAGTGGTTCAGGCACATGGCTATATTATGGCTCAGTACAGAACCAATAAAACAATACATATGAGTCCTATGGGAACATACTGAGCCTCTTTGGGCCTCTAATCTAGTTTAACGTTAATCCAAAAGAAAACAAAGTGTCATATTAGGATTTCATATTTCGGAGCTATACTTCCCTAAAATTGCCAAAATATGACACTGTATGAGGCACTATATGGCAGCACAAACCCAAAGGAGCCTCTACCTTCTCCGAAAAAATGGAGAGTTGGGAACTCCATATGGCACTGTTCCCATATAGAAGTAGCTGATACCCATTTTGGGAGCTGATACTCTTTTTGTGTCCACTCCCTACAGTGGTTACTGGTATGTTTCATCTGGTTAGGTTTCATCTGGTTCAAAGCCCTTGGTCCAGATGAGTAGAAGGAATGCAGCATGACAGATGATGATAAGGAAGTAAATCGGCGAGACTGTAAAAACTGGATGGCAGTTGGAGGAGCGATGGCTGTATGGGTTAGATATGTCGATGGCTGTATAGGCTACACAACAAGATCATCTAAGTGGAGTCTGTACAGATGAATCACTTGTGGTGATGCAGCAAAGCCAGCAGTATTGTAGAGCTAGGTATGGTAGGAGGAACATTTCTGGCAATGTAGCAGAGCCCAGCAGTGTAACCAAGCTGTGGCAATGTAGCAGATCTCAGCGATGTAGCAGAGATTAGTTTGTCAAAAGCCACACTTGTTGCAAAGTAGCCAAGCCATAGAAATATATCAACGTTCTGTTTCTCAGGAGGCAAACTTTTGGCAGTATAGCAGAGAAACTTGATAAAGCAGAGCCCAACAGGAGAAATCCAAAGTAATAGCGAGGACACAAACTACCTGAATACTAAGGCCCCTTTCACACATCAGTTTTTTGCTATCAGTCACAATCCATCGAATTTTGAATAAAACGGATCCGACGACTGATGCCGTCGGATTTGTTTTTTCTCATAGACTTGTATTAGCAACGGATTGTGACAGATGGCCTCACGTGTCATCCGTCGTTTGCCGGATCCATCGAAAATTGTTTGTCCGGCAGCTGGAGACAACGGACAAAGTAACGTTTTTTGTGTGCGTCAAAAAATCGCACAGCGACGGATCCGTCACTGTCCGTCATTTGCTCAAACAGAAGCCTATGGGCACCGGATCCATCAAATGACAGAATTCGGCGACGGATTCTGTTTTTTTTTAACTGAGCATGCTCCGATTTATTTAGGATCCAATTAGCCAGATCCGCTAGTTGGATCCGTCAAAAAGCGGATTTGTCACATCAGTTTTTCACAATCTGCAACAGATCCGTCAATCCATCGAACCAACGGATTGTGACTGATGTGTGAAAGGGGCCTATGCCACCTAAAGGCAAGATATCATAGGTGTATGCTAGGTTTGCATATCAACTGAATGCGCCTAAAAGCAGAGATAGCCAGGAGCAGGAGGATGAAGCAGCACCTTGTGCGGAATCCAGGAGACAAAAGAAAAAGTATCAGTGTCATTTTTATGTTCACGACATTGTGTTGCTGCCTGATAAAGGACAAGGTCCAAAGCTTTGCTAGCATTTAGAGGTGAGCTCTGTTTCAGTTTCAAGATAAGCAGTTTGATGAATTATTAAAAAAACAAATATGCAAATTGCCTCTTCTGAGAAAAAGAGGACTTAACTCTATAAGCGCCACCTGTTGGAAGTAGCGATCCTACAAGTCACAATCAACCCTTTAACGAGTCGTGCAATATGAGTTAGGATAAAAGCCAAATCAGTATCTCAATTCGCAGACACGGTGTTTCGGGCTGTTTACCGTGTCTGCGAATTGACTATATTGAGACTTGGCACCATTTTGACTTTTTGGCGTGGACATCTGGTGAACTTTAATCCTACTTTTCACATTAGGTGGTTCAGAATATAAGTCAATGTCCAACATATAGTACATGATTACGGCTAGGGATATATCTCCTCTATTTCATACCTTCAAATCCAACTTTTTCCCCTTGTGTTAATTTAACTGTCAAAAGAAAAAAAAACTTTTGAGGTTTTTCTTACACTGTATTTACATTACAAAAAGTAAAAAAGCGGCAGAGTTATTTTATACGCTGCCCTCTGAAGATTAAAGCGCCTTTGACCAGAAGGTGCTGATCTTTGGGTAGTTAAAGTGGAACATGATCTATAGTGAGATCAGAAAATCCCTTTCACATATTGAGTCCTTTTCCCGGCAGCTACTATCAGATTCCAACAGGGAAATTCTCACTTATTTGTCGTGAGTGAGAAGGACAGAAAATAGTTTTCCTTTCAATTTTGGTCTAAGAAGCGATTGTTTACCAGACAGAATGAAGTTTTATTTGTGAGAGGATTACGGCAACCTCTGCTGTACCATAACTAACGAGATTAGAAGAATGAGTCTACAGTTCATTGAATATTCTTTTTCACTGTTTTTTATTTAAAGCTGATTTTTATCTTTTTTTTTAGCCTTGAGTGCACTGGGCCATAATTAATTTATATCACTTGTAGAAACAAGTAGGAGTGAGAGACAGGGGGGCAGGCATGAAAGCAAACTTTTAAGTACATGAAAGGCGTTTGCGCGATTCTGGAGAGTAGGATATTACAGGGGAGAGATAAAGGGTAGGGAAAGTTATTAATAGTTACGGTATATGCACAAAAACTGGCTCAGGAAAACATGTAGTGATGGATTGAATGTGCCCAAAATGCAGTTTGGGCTAGAACCTGGTTCATTTACACTAAATATAACAGTCTGCCATAACTTATGCTTTCTATATTTGTTCCAATTGTCATTCAAGGGTTGTTTTGGTCTACAAAGGAAAATGTGAAGGATCAGACACGACCAGAGAAGGTGGACAAGTTTGCACAAATGATGCAAAGCCGTATGCCTGTTGTTACTCCCCTGTCCCAAATTGCTTCCCTCACCCCAGTCCGCTCAACTTTCTTGTGCTCTGCGTTGGGATTTACAAGTGGCTTGGTGTGCTTCCATGTGATCGTCTGCCTTGGCCTACAGAAGGCCCAGCAAGACACACACCTCTCTTGTCTATCCTTAATGCAGCAGCTAGGGTCGCCCAGCTGGCTAATCGTTACTAATCGTTATGTGTCCGCTCTTCGCCAGTCGTTACACTGGCTGCCCGTTCATTACAGGATACAATTCAAACTACTTGTTCTCATCCACAAAGCTCTCCACAGTGCGGCACCCCCTTACATCTCCTCCCTCATTTCTGTCTATCGGCCTAGCCGACCGCTGCGCTCTGCAAACGACTTTCGACTAACCTCGGCACTAATCCGTACCTCCCACTCCCGACTCCAAGACTTCTCCCGTGCTGCGCCAATCCTCTGGAATGCTTTACCCCCAAGATATTAGGACCATCCACAACTTGCATAGTTTTAGGCGCTCACTCAAATCTCATTTGTTCAGAGCGGCCTATCACGTTCCCTAATCAGTCATTTTATGTTTGTGTGTGTGTAGCCCATTCACTATTTCCATCTACCCTCCACCCCCTGAAGATGGCTGGACCATCATTGTAAATACATCATTGTAAATACACACCTGTACTTTGTATCTCCCCACCTCATTGTAGATTGTAAGCTCTCACGAGCAGGGGCGTCTTATTTTGTCTTATTTTGCTTTATTACTGTATTGTTAACGTTGTTACCTATGACTGTTGTGTTTGAAACTGTTAAACTGTAAAGCGCTGCGGAATATGTTGGCGCTATATAAATAAAGATTATTATTATTATTATTATTGGCTGTTAGTTTCATCTGTGTTCTGTATGTCTGAGGCCTCCTGTTCTTCTAGTATCTACACCTATTGTCCGGTGTCTGTTCTGCCCGCAGTGTTTCCAGTCCTTGTATCCCGCGGGCCTTATCAACTGCACCAATGCCCATGGAACCGTGTGCCAACCAAGACCAGGAGCTTGGAGTGTCCAGCTGACCAGGTGAGCCGAAACACCTGTCCTCAGACTGAATGTCAAACAAATAAAATTGCACTCTGTAGATCTAAAGCATGTAAATATGAAACATATGAATAGGAATAGCATTACTTCTCTAGATAATAAGAAAAAATGGAGATATTTAGCACATAATTTGGCCAACTCATACATGCCCAGCAGCCAATGACAAGGCAATCTCGGATTTGGCTGGGAACCTATCTAGTGTGAACACCTCTCTAAGGCTAAAGCATATATTTATGGGTAGGTGGGATCCTGCTGCAATTAAAACCGCCACAGGCTGAAGGGTAGAGGGCTTGGTCATAGAGCTAATCTACAAACAAAAGACTGACTATTACTTCCATTTTGAAAATGGTGCAGACTAAGGCTACTTTCACACTAGTCCATCGGTACGGGCCGTCGCAAACCGTCGGCCCGACGTATCGACGGACAGTGTGTTAATTAATCACAAAGTGGGCAGCGGATGCAGTCTTACGACGCATCCGCTGCCCAGTGTGATGACCGGGGAGGAGGGGGCGGAGTTCCGGCCACGCATGCGCGGTTGGAAAAAGCGGAACCGACGGACCAAAAAACGTTACATGTAACATTTTTTGTGCCAACGGTCCGCCAAAACACGACGCATCTGTCGCACGACGGATGCGACGTGTGGCACTCCGTCGCAATGCATCGCTAAGTATAAGTGTATGGAGAAAAAACACATCCTGCGGGCAACTTTGCAGGATGCGTTTTTTCTACATAACGACGCATTGAGACGTGAGTCGAACGACGCTAGTGTGAAAGTAGCCTAAGAGTATACAGACAGGACAGCACGGGATCGGAAATCATTCTTTCTTTGAGGTAAACCATTTTTTAAAAACAGGCAGTGGAATGTTTTACCTCACAAAAAGACTCAGCTGTGACCTGATCCCATGTTGTCCTGTCTGTATACTCTGTTTTGCTTCCGCCCCTGCCCAGGAGCTGTGGTATGATCAGACCATGTTCCTGTACTGTCAGACACAGACATTACACAGTACACAACAGGGGCACATTTATAAGATTATCACAGCACAGGAACATTTTATTTAGACACATCTAATTGTGGAACTTCTTATTATTCGAAGATCTATTGAGTAAAAACAACTGTAAAATTAACTTTGTTCATGGGAAAACCCCTTTAGCTCAAGGCCCATGGGAATGGCATGGCGTTGGAAACAAAGTCTGAACCTTTCTGCCTTTAGTGGCAAAACCTGTCACTGTAAAAGGGAACCATTTGGAGTTTTGCTTTTGCTCCACACTTTCTCATGTAGCGAACGTCTGAGAAAAAAATGTTGCAAGAAATGATGGCCACTGATATGAATGACCGTACATGTAATGTGTCTCGTGTCCGCTAGCCCCTCTTACACAGCAGCTTGCTGTTCTGCTAGGAAGGAAGGAAGAGACCCTCTTGCGTACATGCAGTCTGTGTGCATAATAGGGCACGGACTGGTAAGTAGCTTTTCAACAAAACTGATCAAGTGCAATATGATTAATATAACGGATCAGTATCACAACCCTCGAAAAAAAGGATTTGAGGCTTTATTAAAGCATTTATTAATCAATATAAATTAATGAATATTTTGTTTTTTGTTTATTTTTCTAAATGATGCCCATGTCCAATCACAGATGCAAAAAAATAAAAATAAATGTTTCTGCCAAATATTTCAGTACAAGGTCTGTAGAGAAGCCTGGGACGAGCATAATTGAAAGACTTCTACCATTTTTTAACAGATAAGTTTCACCGAAACCAACATATCTATGGAGTTTGGGCACTGGGGTTTCCTCCATGTTGATAAACGGATTGGCTTTCAATTAAATTTGACCGTTTAAGAGTTTTCCCATGGCTTATTGAATCTTTTAGCTTCCCATGTGATTTCCGGTGGATCTGACTCCCAATATGCTCCCAGTAAATAGTGGATTTGGCTGTGGGAAGATTCAGCCAGTTATCAATTTTGCCTAGATCAGCAAGAAAAATGTGGTATGACATGGTAGCTATTCAGATAACTGGTCGTGTAGATTTTACATGGAACTCAGGAGGACCCCCTGCTTGTCAGCTATTATCTGGCTCATAAAGGGGGTCCTGTTTATGAAACTTTGGGGTGCCTTATTGAGTGCGGGTTGGATTCTAGAAACCTAGGTACCCCATTGTCTACGTTGACTCCGGAAGTGATCACATCACTATTCAATAAGTTACAGGACTGCTGCTTATGATTGACTGCAGCGGTTAGGTGACTTTAGCCATGCATGATTGGATGTTCTTCTGATGATGCGCAGTTCAAGTCCCCTTAACGCTGCAGCCATCCAGTTGCTGGTTGCATGGCGATGTCATTGCTGCCTGGATCAAGGATGGTGACAGCACATGGGTATGATTTATTTGGTTATTTTTTTACAGCGCCTTCTGCTCTGACAACACCCTTTAAATGGGTATATGTAAAGCAGTAATTTTCATGGGAAAATGACATTAACGTCCTCAGATATATCAAGAATACATAGTCGGGTGTTGTGAATTTGCTTTTTGCTCCCTCTAGTGGTTACTAGTTTTTTGACTCTGGTTTTTCTGTCTTTCCTTTTATCCGCACCTGGGTCGTTAGTTAGGGGTGTTGCTATATAAGCTCCCTGGACCTTCAGTTCAATGCCTGGCAACGTAGTTATCAGAGCTAGTCTGCTGTGCTCTTGTCTACTGATCCTGGTTCCAGTTATATCAGCTAAGTCTGCCTTTTGCTTTTTGCTATTTGTTTTGGTTTTGTATTTTTGTCCAGCTTGTTCCAAATCTATATCCTGACCTTTGCTGGAAGCTCTAGGGGGCTGGTGTTCTCCCCCCGGACCGTTAGACGGTTCGGGGGTTCTTGAATTTCCAGTGTGGATTTTGATAGGGTTTTTGTTGACCATATAAGTTACCTTTCTTTATTCTGCTATCAGTAAGCGGGCCTCTCTGTGCTAAACCTGGTTCATTTCTGTGTTTGTCATTTCCTCTTACCTCACCGTCATTATTTGTGGGGGGCTTCTATCCAGCTTTGGGGTCCCCTTCTCTGGAGGCAAGAAAGGTCTTTGTTTTCCTCTACTAGGGGTAGCTAGATTCTCCGGCTGGCGCGTGTCATCTAGAATCAACGTAGGAATGATCCCCGGCTACTTCTAGTGTTGGCGTTAGGAGTAGATATATGGTCAACCCAGTTACCACTGCCCTATGAGCTGGATTTTTGTATTCTGCAGACTTCCACGTTCCTCTGAGACCCTCGCCATTGGGGTCATAACAGTTTGCCAGGCCAGTATTAAATGTTTAATGCATTGCAGAAGAGGGATTATAAGAAAGAAGATTCTGAGTTTTTTTTTTCTCCTTCCCCTTTACCTCAGAGTGGCTATGCTTGCTGCAGACATGAATGTCCAGACCTTGATTACAAGTGTGGACCAGCTGGCTACTCGTGTGCAGGGCATACAAGACTATGTTATCAGAAATCCTAGGTCAGAACCTAAAATACCGATTCCTGAACTGTTTTCCGGAGACAGGTTTAAGTTTAGGAATTTCGTGAATAATTGTAAATTGTTTTTGTCCCTGAGACCCTGTTCATCAGGAGATTCTGCTCAGCAAGTAAAGATTGTTATTTCGTTCTTACGGGGCGACCCTCAGGATTGGGCTTTTTCGCTGGCGCCAGGAGATCCGGCATTGGCTGATCTTGATGCGTTTTTTCTGGCGCTCGGTTTACTTTATGAGGAACCCAATCTTGAGATTCAGGCAGAAAAGGCCTTGCTGTCTATGTCTCAGGGGCAGGACGAGGCTGAAGTGTATTGCCAAAAATTTCGGAAATGGTCCGTGCTGACACATTGGAACGAGTGTGCACTGGCCGCTAATTTTAGAAATGGCCTTTCTGAAGCCATTAAGAATGTTATGGTGGGTTTTCCCATTCCCACAGGTCTGAATGATACTATGGCACTGGCTATTGAAATTGACCGGCGGTTGCGGGAGCGCAAAACCGCAAATTCCCTCATGGTGTTGTCTGAACAGACACCTAATTCGGTGCAATGTGATAGAAAAACCGCAAATTCCCTCATGGTGTTGTCTGAACAGACACCTGATTTAATGCAATGTGATAGAATCCTGACTAGAAATGAGCGGAAAATTCATAGACGCCGGAATGGCTTGTGCTACTACTGTGGTGATTCTACACATGTTATCTCAGCATGCTCTAAACGTATAGCTAAGGTTGTTAGTCCTGTCACCGTTGGTAATTTGCAACCTAAATTTATTCTGTCTGTAACTTTGATTTGCTCACTGTCATCTTATCCTGTCATGGCGTTTGTAGATTCAGGTGCTGCCCTGAGTCTCATGGATCTCTCATTTGCTAAGCGCTGTGGATTTACTCTTGAACCATTAGAAAATCCTATTCCTCTTAGGGGTATTGATGCTACACCATTGGCAGCAAATAAACCGCAGTATTGGACTCAGGTTACCATGTGCATGACTCCTGAACACCGTGAGGTGATACGTTTCCTGGTTTTACATAAAATGCATGATTTGGTCGTTTTAGGGCTGCCATGGTTACAGACCCATAATCCAGTCCTGGACTGGAAGGCTATGTCAGTCTCAAGTTGGGGCTGTCGTGGTATTCATGAGGATTCCCTGCCTGTGTCTATTGCTTCTTCTACGCCTTCGGAAGTTCCGGAGTATTTGTCTGATTATCAGGATGTCTTCAGTGAGTCTGAGTCCAGTGCACTGCCTCCTCATAGGGACTGTGACTGTGCTATAGATTTGATCCCAGGCAGTAAATTTCCTAAGGGAAGACTGTTTAATCTGTCGGTACCTGAACATACCGCTATGCGTTCATATATCAAGGAGTCTCTGGAAAAAGGACATATTCGTCCGTCTTCTTCCCCTCTTGGTGCGGGATTCTTTTTTGTGGCAAAAAAGGACGGATCTTTGAGACCTTGTATTGATTATCGGCTTTTAAATAAGATCACTGTCAAATTTCAGTATCCTTTACCGCTGTTGTCTGACTTGTTTGCCCGGATTAAGGGTGCCAAGTGGTTCACCAAGATAGACCTTCGTGGTGCGTACAACCTTGTGCGCATTAAGCAAGGTGATGAATGGAAAACCGCATTCAATACGCCCGAAGGTCATTTTGAGTACTTGGTGATGCCTTTTGGGCTCTCCAATGCGCCTTCAGTTTTTCAGTCCTTTATGCATGACATTTTCCGGAAGTATCTGGATAAATTTTTGATTGTTTATCTGGATGATATTTTGGTTTTTTCTGATAATTGGGATTCGCATGTGGAGCAGGTCAGGTTGGTCTTTAAAATTTTGCGTGAAAATTCTTTGTTTGTCAAGGGCTCAAAGTGTCTCTTTGGTGTACAGAAGGTTCCCTTTTTGGGGTTCATTTTTTCCCCTTCTGCTGTGGAGATGGACCCAGTCAAGGTCCGAGCTATTCTTGATTGGACTCAGCCCTCGTCAGTTAAGAGTCTTCAGAAGTTCTTGGGTTTCGCTAACTTCTACCGTCGTTTTATCGCTAATTTTTCTAGCATTGTGAAACCTTTGACGGATATGACCAAGAAGGGCTCCGATGTAGCTAACTGGGCTCCTGCTGCCGTGGAGGCTTTCCAGGAGTTGAAACGCCGGTTTACTTCGGCGCCTGTTTTGTGCCAGCCTGACGTCTCACTTCCCTTTCAGGTTGAGGTGGATGCTTCGGAGATTGGGGCAGGGGCCGTTTTGTCGCAGAGAGGCCCTGGTTGCTCTGTTATGAAACCTTGTGCCTTTTTCTCTAGGAAGTTTTCGCCTGCCGAGCGAAATTATGATGTGGGCAATCGGGAGTTGTTGGCCATGAAATGGGCATTTGAGGAGTGGCGTCATTGGCTCGAGGGTGCTAAGCATCGTGTGGTGGTCTTGACTGATCACAAAAATCTGATGTATCTCGA
Source organism: Ranitomeya variabilis (assembly GCF_051348905.1). Classification (NCBI taxonomy): domain Eukaryota; kingdom Metazoa; phylum Chordata; class Amphibia; order Anura; family Dendrobatidae; genus Ranitomeya; species Ranitomeya variabilis. Next base: position 47,436,460 of record NC_135233.1, on the reverse strand, counting down.
GTCTGCTAAACGCCTTAATCCGAGACAGGCCCGCTGGTCATTGTTTTTCTCCCGCTTTGATTTTGTTGTCTCGTATTTACCAGGTTCAAAGAATGTGAAGGCCGATGCTCTTTCTAGGAGCTTTGTGCCTGATGCTCCTGGAGTCGCTGATCCTGTTGGTATTCTTAAAGATGGAGTTATCTTGTCAGCTATTTCTCCGGATCTGCGACGTGTGTTGCAGAGATTTCAGGCTGATAGGCCTGAGTCTTGTCCACCTGACAGACTGTTTGTTCCGGATAAGTGGACCAGCAGAGTCATTTCCGAGGTTCATTCCTCGGTGTTGGCAGGTCACCCGGGAATTTTTGGCACCAGAGATCTGGTGGCCAGGTCCTTTTGGTGGCCTTCCTTGTCAAGAGATGTGCGGTCATTTGTGCAGTCCTGTGGGACTTGTGCTCGAGCTAAGCCTTGCTGTTCTCGTGCCAGCGGTTTGCTCTTGCCCTTGCCTGTCCCGAAGAGACCTTGGACACATATCTCCATGGATTTCATTTCTGATCTTCCGCTATCTCAGGGCATGTCCGTTATCTGGGTGATATGTGATCGCTTCTCCAAGATGGTCCATTTGGTTCCTTTGCCTAAGCTGCCTTCCTCTTCCGATCTGGTTCCTGTGTTTTTCCAGAACGTGGTTCGTTTGCACGGCATCCCTGAGAATATTGTGTCAGACAGAGGATCCCAGTTCGTTTCCAGGTTCTGGCGATCCTTTTGTAGTAGGATGGGCATTGATTTGTCGTTTTCGTCTGCTTTCCATCCTCAGACTAATGGACAGACGGAGCGAACCAATCAGACTTTGGAGGCTTATTTGAGGTGTTTTGTCTCTGCTGATCAGGACGATTGGGTGACATTCTTGCCGTTGGCTGAGTTTGCCCTTAATAATCGGGCTAGTTCCGCCACCTTGGTTTCGCCTTTTTTCTGCAACTCTGGTTTCCATCCTCGCTTTTCTTCGGGTCATGTGGAGCCTTCTGACTGTCCTGGGGTGGATTCTGTGGTGGATAGGTTGCAGCAGATCTGGAATCATGTGGTGGACAACTTGAAGTTGTCACAGGAGAAGGCTCAGCGCTTTGCCAACCGCCGCCGCGGTGTGGGTCCCCGACTACGCGTTGGGGATTTGGTGTGGCTTTCTTCCCGCTTTGTTCCTATGAAGGTCTCCTCTCCCAAATTTAAACCTCGTTTTATTGGGCCTTACAAGATATTGGAAATCCTTAATCCTGTATCTTTTCGTCTGGATCTTCCTGTGTCGTTTGCTATTCACAATGTATTTCATAGGTCCTTGTTGCGGCGGTACATTGTGCCTGTAGTTCCTTCTGCTGAGCCTCCTGCTCCGGTGTTGGTTGAGGGCGAGTTGGAGTACGTGGTGGAGAAGATCTTGGATTCTCGCCTCTCCAGGCGGAGGCTTCAGTACCTGGTCAAGTGGAAGGGCTATGGTCAGGAGGATAATTCCTGGGTGGTCGCCTCTGATGTTCATGCGGCCGATTTAGTTCGTGCCTTTCATGCCGCTCATCCTGATCGCCCTGGTGGTCGTGGTGAGGGTTCGGTGACCCCTCACTAAGGGGGGGGTACTGTTGTGAATTTGCTTTTTGCTCCCTCTAGTGGTTACTAGTTTTTTGACTCTGGTTTTTCTGTCTTTCCTTTTATCCGCACCTGGGTCGTTAGTTAGGGGTGTTGCTATATAAGCTCCCTGGACCTTCAGTTCAATGCCTGGCAACGTAGTTATCAGAGCTAGTCTGCTGTGCTCTTGTCTACTGATCCTGGTTCCAGTTATATCAGCTAAGTCTGCCTTTTGCTTTTTGCTATTTGTTTTGGTTTTGTATTTTTGTCCAGCTTGTTCCAAATCTATATCCTGACCTTTGCTGGAAGCTCTAGGGGGCTGGTGTTCTCCCCCCGGACCGTTAGACGGTTCGGGGGTTCTTGAATTTCCAGTGTGGATTTTGATAGGGTTTTTGTTGACCATATAAGTTACCTTTCTTTATTCTGCTATCAGTAAGCGGGCCTCTCTGTGCTAAACCTGGTTCATTTCTGTGTTTGTCATTTCCTCTTACCTCACCGTCATTATTTGTGGGGGGCTTCTATCCAGCTTTGGGGTCCCCTTCTCTGGAGGCAAGAAAGGTCTTTGTTTTCCTCTACTAGGGGTAGCTAGATTCTCCGGCTGGCGCGTGTCATCTAGAATCAACGTAGGAATGATCCCCGGCTACTTCTAGTGTTGGCGTTAGGAGTAGATATATGGTCAACCCAGTTACCACTGCCCTATGAGCTGGATTTTTGTATTCTGCAGACTTCCACGTTCCTCTGAGACCCTCGCCATTGGGGTCATAACAGTCGGGGTGAGATCCACTAGAGCAAGAGCCGCTTCTTGATCTCGTCATTCTGGCTCACTGACGGGGTCCCGAGCATGAAACCACCCTGCCATAAAATACCGCACCATCAAGGCTTTCTTACATGGGACTACCACTTTATTATCCATACATGTGTCCAGAATTTGGTCCAAAGTTAGAGAAACAAATGATAATTTATCTGATTGAATAACAATATGAAGCTTCATTGCTTTTTTATCTTATTATCTTATTTTTTATCTAAAATTTGCAGCATTTTGATAGCCAGCGTATATAGCGGAGGAGAATGCCATATGTCAGCGCGTTCTGAAGGTTATTCTTTTAAATATACTTTTCTTTGAAGACACTTCTTTCTCCACCCCCTTGGTAACTCCTGACCTTTCCTTTTTTTTAAGCTAACCTCGGTCCTCTTAAGAGTTGACTGATCAGGAGGAGAATGCCACCCTACCCTCCTTCTGACTATGCGTTTAAAGCTCCATTGGCAGGGTGCCCAGAAGGAGGGTTGTCATTGTTTGCAAGGGGTGATGAGCTCAAAATGGGAAGCAGATGTGCCTGCAGTCTGGGACTTTAATAAAGCGAAAGCACTTGGGGGTTTCCTAAAACCACAACAGGCTTTTATTCACACTATAGCCTCACATCAATATGAGGAAGAAGCCAAAGCAATCCAGGTGTTCCCTGCATCCTCATGCATAGTATGAAAGGATTACAGGGATTTCCTTCAGGCATAGTTACTTTCACAGTTTTGCTTGACGGGGCCTGTCCTTCTTAGTTCCAAGTTGTTTGCCTGAATACAAGCTACCAATTGGCGTTATCCAGCAGAATTAAGCAACCCCCACCCCCTCCTCCAAATTGCTTGAAGTCAATTTTGTTTGTTTTTTAACTAAAGTTGATTGTTTTAGAATTCTCTACGGTGACATATCGCGCCGAATGTCTTAAAATAGGATAGGATGGGAACAGGTCATTGTGACAGAATGTACAAGAATGAGTGAAATTCTCGGGAGTAACAAACTGTTCTTGTCTTAGTGGAAGATGCATTGTATCTCAGAGAGTCAATGCAAGTGCTCGAAAGTCTATTTTTTTTTCATTTTTTGATTAATAAAGAGTGTATAACTTGAAGTTAGCTGCATAACATATCTCTGGAAGAAAAAAAAATCTCAAAAAGTCGTAGTAAAAAATGAAAGACAGAAAATAACGCATCTTTCAGAAGCTTAAACTTCCATGAGACCATTAAAATCAAGCCCAAATTTAGCATGAGGCCTAGCAGATACCTGTCTCACTTTGGTTTAGTTTTAAGGATGCATATCTTGCAAACATCAGGGCTTATATCCACATAACATGGACTATGAGTTAAGAAATACTAGACCTCACTCAGTAAGAGTTATTATTATTATTTATTATTAAAGCGCCATTTATTCCATGGCGCTTTACATGTGAGGAGGGGTATACATAATAAAAACAAGTACAATAATCTTAAACAATACAACTCACATCTGGTACAGGAGGAGAGAGGACCCTGCCCGTGAGGGCTCACAATCTACAAGCGATGGGTGAGGATACAGTAGGTGAGGATAGAGCTGGTCGTGCAGTGGTTTGGTGGATCGGTGGTTACTGCAGGTTGTAGGCTTGCCGGAAGAGGTAGGTCTTAAGGTTCATTTTGAAGGTTTCGATGGTAGGTGAGAGTCTGATGTGTTGTGGTAGAGGGTTCCAGATTAGGGGGGATGCGCGAGAGAAATCTTGTATGCGATTGTGGGAAGAAGAGATAAGAGGGGAGTAGAGAAGGAGATCTTGTGAGGATCGGAGGTTGCATGCAGGTAAGTACCGGGAGACGAGGTCACAGATGTATGGAGGAGACAGGTTGTGGATGGCTTTGTATGTCATGGTTAGGCTTTTGTACTGGAGTCTCTGGGTATTGGGGAGCCAGTGAAGGGATTGACAGAGGGGAGAGGCCGGGGAATAGCGGGGGGACAGGTGGATTAGTTGGGCAGCTGAGTTTAGAATAGATTGGAGGGGTGCGAGAGTGTTAGAGGGGAGGACACAGAGCAGGAGGTTACAGTAGTCGAGGAGGGAGATGATGAGGGCGTGGACAAGGGTTTTTGCAGATTCTCGGTTTAGGAATGTACGGATCCGTGAAATATTTTTGAGCTGAAGGCGGCAGGAAATGTAAAGGGCTTGGATATGCGGTTTGAAGGAGAGATCAGTGTCAAGGATTATCCCGAGGCAGCGAGCTTGTGGGACTGGGGAGAGTGGGCAGCCGTTTACTGTAATGGATAGGTTCGTTGGGGGGGTTGCGTGAGATGGGGGAAAGACAATTAATTCTGTTTTGTCCATGTTAAGTTTTAGAAATCTAGCGGAGAAGAATGATGAAATAGCGGACAGACATTGAGGGATTCTGGTTAGTAGGGTGGTGATATCTGTTCCAGAGATGTAGATCTGTCTGTCATCAGCATAGAGATTATACTGAAAACCGTGAGATTCTATGAGCTGTCCCAGGCCAAAAGTGTAAATGGAGAAGAGCAGGGGCCCTAGAACTGAACCTTGCGGGACTCCGACAGATAGGGGGCGAGGTGAGGAAGTGGTGTGTGAATGGGAGACGCTGAATGTTCGGTCAGTTAGGTATGACGAGATCCAGGATAGGGCCAAGTCTATGTTGCCAAGGGATGAAAGGGTCTGTAGTAATAGGGAATGGTCCACTGTGTCAAAGGCAGAGGACAGGTCCAGGAGGAGGAGGATAGAGTAGTGTCGCTTGCTCTTGGCGGTTAATAGGTCATTGGTGACTTTAGTTAGGGCAGTTTCAGTGGAGTGGTGTGACCGGAAGCCTGATTGTAAGCGGTCGAAGAGGGAGCAGGAAGAGAAATGGGAGGACAGTTCAAGATGGACGTGTTGTTCCAGTAGTTTTGAGGCATAGGGGAGAAGTGATATAGGGCGATAGCTAGATACAGAGGATGGGTCAAGTGAGGGCTTTTTGAGGATAGGTGTGATTGAGGCATGTTTAAAGCTTGAGGGAAAAACACCAGTTAGTGATAGGTTGAAGAGATGGGTTAGAGTTGGGATGAAGACTGTGGCGAGGTTTGGGATGAAGTGGGAAGGGATCGGGTCAAGTGCACAGGTGGTGAGATGCGATCTTGAGAGTAGAGTGGAGAGTCGACACATTTCCAACTCTGAGGTGTTCTCCTCTCATTGCTCCACATAGGCTATGATTTGGACCTTCTGATATCTTGTCTACTGTTCCAAGTAAGCAGCCTCTCAGTCATGCTCTTCTAAGCCAGTATATGGATAACACACCACTTCAATGACCAAAGTCTCTGCCTTAGGGTGTCATGCAGACTTCTGTGAAATTTGGTCTAAGCATGGAAGGCAATGAACGACTTGTCCATGGGTCTCCTGACCCGAACTCGACAGCAGTATGGTGGGTGGTTAGCACTGTTGATTTGCAGTGCTGGCGTCCTCAGTTCAAATCCCACCAAGGACAACATCTGCAAGGAGTTTGTTTCTTCTCCCCATGTTTGCATGGGTTTCCTTCCACGCTAACTCTATAGTGCTGTGAAATTTGGTGGTGCTATATAATTAAGCATAATAAATAGCCTCAGGGGTCAGGAGACATGAGGACATTTTTTTCTTGCAGTTCCTGCTTGAACTTAATTTCATTGATGTCTGCATAAGCCCTTACACTTTGCCTTGACCAACAGTATCCAAGTCCAGCATCTAGCATGGTAAATCACACAATGGCACCAAACTTTCCCAGTCTATGGGCTCTCCCTAGCCCCTGTCTCATGGCACAATGATGCACCATTTTGCGTCATCACACTCCATTCCATCTGCCAGTACCGGCTCTTCTTGAGCTTGTCACTGCCCACCAGGAGTCTCTCAATCCTTAGCCAGTCAATACTCATCAAAACACATTAATACTACAGGGCACCATACTCCATCTATTGTGGATCCTACCAAAAAAGTAAAAAATAGTGATACAGAGATATGATCAGACCTTGATCATTTAGCCTTTTAATTTTCCAGCCATTGTACATACACGGTAAGAAGCATTGCAGGTTCTCCTCCTTCCTCACAGACGGCATACCTTGCCTGTTCTCAGCATGGCGACTGCTGTAGGGGCATGCTATCAGACCTGCCATCGGGCTGCTCCATTGGCTTTCCTATGTGCAGTGTTTTTCAATTGGATAAGGCTAATAGGCAGGTCTGGTGACATGTTCCTCCATTGGTGGCCATTTTAAGAACAGGAGATCTGTGCAGTCTACAAGGAAGTATGAGAACCTGTAATACTAACATATTAGTGAGAGCCATAAAATTAACTCCCCAATACATCTGTTAAACATAGATAATGTTGACAACCCCTTTAAGTCACAATTCTGATGTAGTAAAATTGCAATCCCAATTGGAAACCCCTTATCCATATGCCTATTAGGATACATGGATGCCATAAATTAATCGGCACCTGCTCTGAAAATCCGACAAAGAATAACGTCCAAAGACTAGTTAGGCCTCAGATGTCAGTTTTCACATTTGTAAAATATATCAGTGGAATATCTACTCATTATAGTCTATGATACTATATCCACTGGTTCAAGTGTCCAGGTTCTCTTATGACCGAATGTCCATTAAAAATGAACGAAAAATAAAAACGAGACATATGTTTTTGATTTTTTTAAATACTTTGAGGCAGATCAAATTCACCCATTCAGTTCATGGAAAAAATGGATATTATACTGATGTCATTGTGGCGCCCAGTGTCTGTGTCGCCACAAAATGGTCAAATATATACTATTTTATATGTATATTGCAAATGATGGGAGTTATGCTTTCTCTGCTGGGGACAACTGCACACAATTTACCCTGCTCCCTTATTCTGTCTGAAGCTTAGAGCTTTGCAGTGATACCTTAAAGGGAACCTGTCATCCCCAAAATCGATGGTGAGCTAAGCCCACCAGCATCAAGGGCTTATCTACAGCATTCTGTATTGCTGTAGATGAGTCCGCGATGTTTCCTGAAAGATAAGAAAAAGAGGTTAGATTATACTAACCCAGGGGCGGTCCCGGTACGATGGGCGTCGCGGTCCGGTCCGGGGCCTCCCATCTTCTTACGATGATGTTCTCTTCTTGTGTTCATGCTGTGGCTTCGGCGCAGGCATACTTAGTCTGCCCTGTTGAGGGCAGAGCAAAGTACTGCAGTGCGCAGGCGCTGGGCCTCCCGGCACCTGCGCACTGCAGTACTTTGCTCTGCCCTCAACAGGGCAGACAAAGTACGCCTGTGCCGGAGCCACAGCATGACTACAAGAAGAGGACGTCATCGTAAGAAGATGGGAGGCCCTGGACCGGACCGCGACGCCTATCGGACTGGACCGCAGTGGGACCGCCCCTGGGTGAGTATAATCTAACCACTTTTTCTCATCTTTCAGGATACATCAGGGGCTTATCTACAGCATTCCAGAATGCTGTAGATAAGCCCCTGATGCTGGTGGGCTTAGCTCACCTTCAATTTTGGGGTGACAGGTTCTCTTTAACTGGGAGGGGAGGGGCATGGTTATTCTGTGAGGAGACAGTGTGTGAAAAGAAAATGGAGAATGTTCATGGAGGAGATACATGTGCTCTCTCCAGGGACAGTGCTGAGAAGGATCAGGACATCAGCCCCTAGGTCATCCAGGCTTCCAGAGTCGGGTGGTGAACTGAGATGTTGTGTGGTTTTCATAACCAGTCGTGGAGTGTATTTCCCAGGAGCTCCATAGCAACAGAGAATCAGTGAGAGATTGTGCAAGAACAAACACGTGCTTCACATAGGATTCACGCTGCAGGCTGCTGGGGGAGAAAACACAGTGAGTACGTGGCTGTACCGGAAGTTTCAGACTCCAGGAAACCTTTGTCCCAGAAGGGATTAGAGCAGCAGGGAGTTCATACTGAATCACAGCAGAGAGAGATAATTCCCATCGTGCAGAGCAGACTGTATACCTGGTGAGAGTTGTATTCCATCCTCTGAAACTGCATCTGGACTTCAGTAAATGGTAAAGTGACTTTCCCTGTCTCCTGACTTATTACTCTGTGCCATCTACTTCCATCACTATCCCTGGGGACCAGCCCTAGATGGAGGGGGTTAATCACCTGCACTGCCATCATCACCTACCCCCCAGGGATCATCTGCCATCATAAGGCCCCGTCTCACATAGCGAGATCGCTAGCGAGATCGCTGCTGAGTCACAAGTTTTGTGACGCAACAGCGACCTCCATAGCGATCTCGCTATGTGTGACACGTACCAGCGATCAGGCCCCCTGCTGTGAGATCGCTGGTCGTGTCGGAATGGCCTGGACCTTTTTTTGGTCGTTGAGGCCCCGCTGACATCGCTGACTCGGTGTGTGTGACACTGATCCAGCGATGTCTTCACTGGTAACCAGGGTAAACATTGGGTTACTAAGCGCAGGGCCGCGCTTAGTAACCCGATGTTTACCCTGGTTACCAGCGTAAATGTAAAAAAAAACAAACAATACATACTCACCATCTGATGTCCGTCAGGTCCCTTGCCGTCTGCTTCCTGTTTTCACTGACTGCCGGCCGTACAGTGAGAAGTGAGAGCACAGCAGTGACGTCACCGCTGCGCTCTGCTCTCACTGTACGGCCGGATCTCAGTCAGAGCAGGAAGCAGACGGCAAGGGACCTGGACACCGAAAGGCGAGTATGTACTGTTTGTTTTTTTTGGTAACCTGGGTAAACATCGGGTTACTAAGCGCGGCCCTGCGCTTAGTAACCCGATGTTTACCCTGGTTACCCGGGTGCTGCAGGGGGACTTCGGCATCGTTGAAGACAGTTTCAACGATGCCGAAGTCGTTCCCCTGATCGTTGGTCGCTGGAGAGAGCTGTCTGTGTGACAGCTCCCCAGCGACTACACAACGACTTACCAACGATCACGGCCAGGTCGTATCGCTGGTCGTGATCATTGGTAAATCGCTATGTGAGACGGGGCCTTTACAGCCGAACGCTCCAACTGGTGTCACGAACTCTTCTTTTTAATTTGTGTTTTCCTTTTTATCTTTTTATTTTTAATCCCTATTTCACTGTCCCCAGAGCACAGGCATCGGGCACAGCTGCCATCCTCGTGACGCCCTGAACCCAACGCTGCTCGACGACCTGAGTACCCTGCTCTGGGCGATACAAAATCTGTATGTCATCCAACTGCTGTCCATTTTTTGCTGTTTAATGGTAGAGAAGCTTGGTTTATTTTTTATTTTTTTGCATCAGAGAGAAATAGATGTTGCACCAATGGTAAAATTGACCATAGACCAAAACTGGATGAAAATACGATGAAAAAAAAAGTACATTTTTTTCTGGTGTGCCGAAAAAAGAAAACAGACACCTGAATGCCTTTGATAGCTAGAGCACAGGCAAGTTCGGGAATTAATTTCAATTGGTGCAATGTAATGCTACATTTCCCCTCTGCCACCAGTCAAATGTGCAGCCAACTGCCATCGATTTAGAGAAGAAACGAACACAAGTCCCGGCATGTGACGCATCCTTTAGGTCATTTTACAAACTACCAATTTGTAGAAAATATGAGCCTCCTGGGGATTAGGGACAGAAGACGTGGCTCAGATATTGCATTCCTAAAAGCACGTTGTTTTGGAGAATTTGTGGTGGCACATGACTCACCAGCTCATTCCACTGCAACCAATATTGTGCTTACTTACACCAATTTCGTGGATGACTCACTGAGCCTTTGTGATCTTCTTGCCTAAAACAAAAAATAGTTTCACGAGCACAAAAAGTTTTACAAACTTGCAAATCACTTGTATTTAGCGTAATTACTTTACAACAAGGTTTCCCAAACACGGAGTGTAGTAAAGCAAATAACAACATTGGCCATTACGGCCTAGGTCCCTTTAGAGTTTTACTCCTCCGTTTCCCAACATCGTTAGTCTTTAAAGAGTCACTGCTCGGAAGTGTCTTTACGTGCACGAGAGCTTGTCATTGTTCTCACAGTTATTTTGCATGATTTTAATTGTGGACTCAAGGAATAAGTGTGGGAAACCCATAATGATCTTTTAAACAGGAAATAGGCTGAACTTAAACCTTCCTGACTTACTATTGTTCATAAAACCAGAAAGGAAACAACGTAAAATTTGTGCCAGAAACAAATCCGTGTCCTTTACAGCAAAACACGTTTAGATCACCAGACCTGGGTATCAGTACAACACATTACTAGCATGGCTGGGTTCTAGTAAGTGAGTAGGAAGGAGATAAAAGGACTATATTTGCATAGCAAGCAAGAAGTAAGAACTAGGTAAATATTACAAAATCTTTATTGCCTACTTATCTTTAAACAGAGACAATTGTCCTTTGCTCCCTCCATTGATTACTATAGTAGGGGTTGGCATAAGATCTGATCTTACAAATACTGTCGGACGGTTATCTGAGGTAAATAACTCCCCTGATTTCCTCAATTAGATGGGCATACATATTAATTCCTATGGCAGAGAAGAAAATGGTCACATTTGGCACAACGTGTTTAATATCTTCTCTCGTTAGTGCAACTTTAGATCAATAAAGTAAAAAGCGAGGTTCTTGGCACCAAGGGCTAGTATAAAATTATAAGAGGTAAATAAGTGCCAGGATATTAGAATGTATTTATCCCTTTAAACACACAGTGGGTAAAATTCATCAAAGCTTTTTTAACATAATTCTGGGGTAAAACGCATACAAAATTTTCTGGCCTATGCGAGGTTGCACAAAAATGTTTTCACTTTTGGCAATTTTGCCAGTTTGCCGGTACGGGGTTGAACGGGGGCTTGACAGCTCCTGCTTGTCAAATCCATGACGAGTGATGGCATTCACTATAAAACTAATCTTACTCCAGTAGGGACTAGAGTAAGATATGTGGTGAAGCACAAGCAACTTCGCATTTCTCCTGATTCATGAGCCTCGTCATTCACCTCGCCTCCTCATCAAGCATGGAATGAAAAACACCGCTCTTGATAAATTAGTGCCTATATAGCGCCATCATATTCCACAGCGCTTTACACACCACATTGTGGATATCAATCTAAATTCCCAATCAGTACCGGTACATCACTCAGGTGTGGGAGGAATTCGGCAAAGCCACGCAAACACGGTGGAGAACACGCAAACGCCTTGCGGATGTTGTTCTTGGGGAGATTTATACCCAGGACCCCAGCGCTGCAAAGGCTGCAGTGCTGACCACTGAGCTAAAATGCTGCCCACATGATATATACATCTGTCATTCACAAATCGATTAAGATACATAAAGAGGGACGAATGCCACCCAATATAGTCACCCACTGTGACGAAATATCACCCAATACTATTTATATAACCACATGGGCCCATTAGAATGTTGACAAAAAACCACCAAATAAAATAGATTCACTCTAATAAAATGTTCAACCCCATATCCAATACTGTTACTTATCCCCAAATCAATCCTCTTGGAGTCATAGCCCAACCCTCTGGTTTCTGCATGATATGACTCCGATAGGGTTGGTATTGGAATATACACTCACCGGCCACTTTATTAGGTACACCATGCTAGTAACGGGTTGGACCCCCTTTTGCCTTCAGAACTGCCTCAATTCTTCGTGGCATAGATTCAACAAGGTGCTGGAAGCATTCCTCAGAGATTTTGGTCCATATTGACATGATGGCATCACACAGTTGCCGCAGATTTGTCGGCTGCACATCCCAAAGATGCTCCATACAAGGCAGGATGGATCCATGCTTTCATGTTGTTTACGCCAAATTCTGACCCTACCATCCGAATGTCGCAGCAGAAATCGAGACTCATCAGACCAAGCAACGTTTTTCCAATCTTCTACTGTCCAATTTCGATGAGCTTGTACAAATTGTAGCCTTAGTTTCCTGTTCTTAGCTGAAAGGAGTGGTACCCGTTGTGGTCTTCTGCTGCTGTAGCCCATCTGCCTCAAAGTTCGACGCACTGTGCGTTCAGAGATGCTCTTAGGCCTACCTTGGTTGTAACGGGTGGCGATTTGAGTCACTGTTGCCTTTCTATCAGCTCGAACCAGTCTGCCCATTCTCCTCTGACCTCTGGCATCAACAAGGCATTTCCGCCCACAGAACTGCCGCTCACTGGATTTTTTTTCTTTTTCGGACCATTCTCTGTAAACCCTAGAGATGGTTGTGCGTGAAAATCCCAGTAGATCAGCAGTTTCTGAAATACTCAGACCAGCCCTTCTGGCACCAACAACCATGCCACGTTCAAAGGCACTCAAATCACCTTTCTTCCCCATACTGATGCTCGGTTTGAACTGCAGGAGATTGTCTTGACCATGTCTACATGCCTAAATGCACTGAGTTGCCGCCATGTGATTGGCTGATTAGAAATTAAGTGTTAACAAGAAGTTGGACAGGTGTACCTAATAAAGTGGCCAGTGAGTGTAGATATCAGTGTTGGATACGGGTTTACTTTGAACATTTTATTACAGTGCATCTATTTTTATGCTTTTTTTGGGTGGGATTCGCAACATTTTATGCATTTTATCCCATTTGTGACAGATGTATATGACCAGATGAAGAAACTGGTGCACTTTTGAAACGCATTGTCTGTTTAAAACAATAAATTAACGTTTCCAACACTGTCAGAGAAAAGCACTTATTTAACTCCTATCATCTTAGGTGCTCATGAATTGAACTGAGCGAATTTTTAAAAATTCTGTACCGATTACGATCGCTGACGAATATTGTTTTTGCAATATTTGCCGAATGCAGGTGAACGTCATTGGAGTTAGTGGGAGTAGAAATGAATGAATATGTTCAGGACCGATCATCAAACATAAATTCGGCACAAATAGGGTACAAATATGGCATGAATATGTCAAAATCATATTCGGCAACCGAACCCGAACATATTCGCTCAACTCTACTCATGAACCTCAGTTTTGTATTTTTTTGATCTGTACTTATTAATATCTTTGGAGGAATTCAGCTGCCAGCTGTAATGAGGAGGAGCAGCCCCAAGACTACATAAGGTAATTAGCTTTGTGCCTAGTGAATAGAACAACCGATTACCGTGAGCAGCTTTTGGATTGGGTTATTGCCCCCTGAAAATAAAAAATCTACGCTATGTCCCCTGAATATACAGTGGGGAAAAAAAGTATTTAGTCAGCCACCAATTGTGCAAGTTCCCCCACTTAAAAAGATGAGAGGCCTGTAATCATAGGTAGACCACAACTACGAGAGTCAAAATTGAGAAAACAAATCCAGAAAATCACCATGTCTGATTTGGCAAGATTTATTTTTCGAATTATGGTGGAAAATAAGTATTTGGTCATTAAAAAAAAGTTAATCTCAATATTTTGTTATATATCCTTTGTTGGAAATGGCAGAAGTCAAATGTTTTCTGTAAGTCTTCACAAGGTTTGCACACACTGTTGGTGGCATGTCTGCCCATTCCTTCATGCAGATCTCTAGAGCAGTGATGTTTTGGGCCTGTCGCTGGGACTTTCAACTCCCTACAAAAGTTTTCTATGGGGTTGAGATCTGGAGACTGACTAGGCCACTCCATAACATTCATATGCTTCTTACGAAGCCACTCCTTCGCTGCCCTGGTGGTGTGCTTGGGAACACTATCATGCTGAAAGACCCATCCCCGTTTCATCTTCAATGCCCTTGCTGATGGAAGGAGGTTTGCACTCAAAATCTCACGATACATGGCCCCACTCATTCTTTCATGTACACAGATCAGTCGTCCTGGTCCCTTTTTACAGAGAAACAGCCCCAAAGCATGATGTTGCCACCCCTATGCTTTGCAGAAGGTATAGTATTTTTTGGAGGCAACTCAGCATTCTGTCTCCTCCAAACACTACTAGTTTTGTTTCTACCAAACAGTTCTACTTTGACTTCATCAGACCATATGAAATTCTCCCAATACTCTTCTGGATAATCCAAATTCTCTCTAGCAAACTTCATACTGGCCCGGATATGTACTGGCTTAAGCAGGGGGACACATCTGGCACTGCAGGATCTGAGTCCCTGGTGGCGTAGTGTGTTACTGATGGTAATCTTTGTTACGATGTTCCAGCTCTATGCAGATCATTCACTAGGTCCCCTTGTGTGGTTCTGGGATCTTTGCTCATCATTCTTGTGATCATTTTGACCCCACGGGGTGAGATCTTGCGTGGAGCCCCAGATCGAGAAGATTATCAGTGGTCTTGTATGTCTTTCATTTTCTTATTATTGCTCCCACAGTTGATTTCCTCACACCAAGCTGCTTGCATTTTGCAGATTCAGTCTTCCAAGCCTGGTGCAGGGCTACAATTTTGTTTCTGGTGTCCTTTGACGTCTCTTTGGTCTTCACCATACTGGAGTTTGGAGTGTGACTGTTTGAGGTTGCGGACAGGTGTCTTTTATACTGATAACAAGTTCATACAGGTGCCATTACTACAGGTAATGAGTGGAGGACAGAGGAGCCTCTTGAAGAAGAAGTTACAGGTCTGTGAGAGCCAGAAATCTTGCATGTTTGTAGGTGGCCAAATACTTATTTTCCGCCATAATTTGAAAAATAAATCTTACCAAATCAGACAATGTGATTTTCTGGATTTGTTTTCTCATTTTGACTCTCATAATTGTGGTCTACCTATGATGTCAGTTACAGGCCTCTCTCATCTTTTTAAGTGGGAGAACTTGCACAATTGGTAGCTGACTAAATACTTTTTTCCCCACTGTAAATTACATACACTGTGCCCTGGGAATATATAAGGTTACACTATAACCCTCATATTGATAAAATACACTACGCCCCTGAATGTAAACTATGCAATGATCATTGAATTAAAAAAATACACTTTGTTCACTGAATACAAAAACATATACATGGTGATCCCTAAATATATGAATAAATATAAACTGAATATAAACCTGTATTGTTACATACTGTGCCCCCTGGATTAAACAAAAACAACTCTTTTTACATAGGAAGCTCCATTCTCATGCTGAACAACAAAGTGGAGCAATGTCCTCATCATCGTCATCTAACAAAAGAAGTAAGGAAACCAAATACGGATTTTTTCAGCTCTGCTGCTTTATTCTTTGTGATAAAAAGACACAGAGGCAATTGGATAAATTATTGATATTGCAGGAAGCCATGGATGACTTCCTTCCTAGCACATGTGCTTCTCTCCTGCTGCCATTTTTAACCAGAATGTTTGCAACACCCCAGATACGACTTACACAGCTCTTCAGGGGCGGTACTAGAGACACTGAATCCTTCCTTCTCAAGGAGAGCTAATTTGCATACCTTTTCCCCCAAGGAGCATTGCCTGTGAGACTCCCTACACCAGCTGAAACTTCACAAGGATTGTCAGGACACCCAGGGTTTACTCTCTCGACATGAAGCATTTTGGCATGGGGTTCTCTATATGTGAAAACCTGTTTATCTCTCTGAATTATATTTTTTACCTAACCGACAAGGCAAGATTCTTGATTCTAATTTTGGCTATCCACACAATTTTTACCTCTCTTGTGACAGATAAGGACTTCATTGTTTGAAATATTTCTGGAAATGAAGGAGGGTCAAAATTTTCAAAAATGTTAAAAGAGATTTTTTGCATTTCTGCTCCTAATATGATACTACAAAAATGTCCTCCTTTACAAAATGGTCACTTTGATATGCAACACATGTAGTTTTGAGTATTTGGGGTGTGGTTAGAGTTGTAGCGTGAGTTGGTGGCTTTTTATTTTATGTCACCCAAATGTTATTTAGCAAAAGCCCGAAGCAATATCCAGAGACAGAAAGACTCAGTCCTGAAGTATCACATTGAAATGTACCATTGTTCATTAATTTGATAGGACTACCAGTAATTTCCCACCCGCAATGTCCAGTCCAGCCATTAAGGGCTTACAACAACCAAATCCCAGACATAATGTCTCATCAGAAAAAAAACCCTTTAAGAAATATTAGGTGCGAATGTGCAATGTCTGAATCATATCCAGCAGTATTTATACAATGCAGTAATATTTTATTACATACTATCATGCCTTCTATATCTCTTCTGTACTTTGGAATTTAATGCATGGCTTTAGATAAGGGGAATTTAGAACTTGGGCCGGGCTTAAATAAATAGGTGTAGTTATAGAGGATAAATATTGTAAAACATTAATGTGTGTATATTATAGTATTGCACCGGTAACAGACTATTACTAACACTCTAGGTGCAGCAGACATAGTGAAAGAATTTATTAGTGACAGCCATTAATCTAAAAATCAGTAAGAAACGTGAACAAAATAATATTTACATCTGTCATTCTGCAGCCAAAATGCATCAAGAGGAAAGATGGACTAATAATGTCCAATCTTAAAGGAGTTGTCCAATAGTTTGATAGGGTTGGCCAACTTTTGGATAGGTTATCAATTTTAGATCGACCGAGGTCCAACATCCGTCACCCAAACCGATTAGGTGTTATCAGCTCCGGTGGTGGCCGGATGTAACCGGCATATGGAGCTCGAACATCACTGTTCTGTACACTGTTTTTTGAGGGGTTTCCCATGTATTGCATTCAGGAACTGAGTTGCAGAACCTAGGACTAGCCACTGCATAGTGTACAGAGCCATGTTGTTCCAATTGTGTTCAATGTTCTCATCCAGCGGCCGCAGGAGCTACACTGTTGTTGAGGAACCAGGTTTCGGACCACAACTGATCTAAGGATCGGTCATCAATATCTTAATAATAGACAACTGTTTTAGGTTACCCAAACCCTATTGTTTTAATTGGGAGCAGCCAAGAATTTAAATAGGTTACTACATAACTACGCAATTGATAGTCTATCCTTAGGATAAGCCATTAAAGAGACACTTTCATAATTTCTTAAGTATAATTACCCTATCTGGTGCCCTCCATGTGCCTCCTCTG
Source organism: Ranitomeya variabilis (assembly GCF_051348905.1). Lineage (NCBI taxonomy): Eukaryota > Metazoa > Chordata > Amphibia > Anura > Dendrobatidae > Ranitomeya > Ranitomeya variabilis. The sequence continues at coordinate 47,419,224 of NC_135233.1, read as the reverse complement.
CTCAGAGATCAGTGCTCTGTTCTTCCTTTTACCAAGATGGCCACCACAGTGGTATGGAGAGTGTAGTGGGAAGACTAAACCACTACTTCCCTGCTTTTCATGTGCTGTGGGATTGGTAAGCCAGGGAAGGTCTGGTTAAGCTCTACCACTGCACCCACTATGATAAATTGGATAGGTAGTCTGCATGCAGGATTAAAGGTATAGCAATGTAAGCATAGGAGGCTGTGGGAGGAAAGCGAATGTAGGGAGCTAGGTAAGATGACATGAGAAAAGTATAGCTATTTTTCAGTTCCAGGATGGAAGGTTGCTTTAGCATTAGAGTGGGGGGCTTGACTCCTGGCACCACTGCAAATTAATAAAATTGAAGTGGCAGTGAGCTATGCATCTCTGTAATTGTTACTAACTTCAATGCCATACTTTTCGGCAGTGCCTGGTTCCAGGCCCAGCGAGCAATCAGCTGATGTTTGGGGGTGCTGGGAATCCAGACCTCACAAATCTAATATTGATGAATTGTTATAGGGGAATTCTATTAACCTTTTACTCTTGGTCTTGGATAACTGCTGTAAGGGGTTTTTCTGGCTTAGAAGACTTATTTTAACTGCTCTATTTGGGAATTTTGAGTTAATTGATGAGTGTCGGCCATTATGGAGACAAGTTGTTCCAGTTCTGTATAATGCTAACATACACCCACTGCGGGAACTGCAAACAGCTGAACAGTGGGGGTGTTTGATGTTAGACCCCCACTCACCTGATATTGATAACCTATCTTAAGAATCAGGGAGTGACACTGCTGTCACTCACCCTGCTTCTATCACCGCCCCCTAATGACATCTTGTTTCAGTCTTGAGGTGGGACAGAAGCTACAATGACAGAAGTGTGGTGGCAGCAAAAGAAGCTGTGGTCATTTCTCCCTGCCTCCATTACAATGGCTGATTTGGCATGTCATCAAGGAATGGTTGAGACAGAAGCTGTGGTAAGTGACTGCAGCATTGCCCCTTGATGACGTCCTTTTTCAAGGGGGTGATAGAAACTGTACAGTGACTGCAGGGCCATCCTCCTGTGATGTCATTTTTGAGACTCCCCTCTCAAATTAAAGTAATAAAACAGATATAGGGATTAGTTGTATAGGGAGAATGGTAGGGAATTTTAAAATAAAGCAAATTACAAATTTGAGATTATGGATGGGTGTCCACTGTCTAGAACTTTCTTTTAACAGAATGTAGAAAGAGGGACTCCAAAGAGTGCGTGCCCGCAAAGCTAAATATTAGCAAAGAGATCATTGGAGAAAAAAAATAATACAAGAAAATATACAGTATATAATTTAAAAAAGCATTGTCCAAAGTGGACAATTCCGATAGGAATTAATTGTTAATTTGATTGGGGGCAAACGAGGATTGCTTGATGTTAGACTAGGGTCACACAACCAATTTACTCTCATCTGAGAAAATTTGGCCGATCACTGTTCTACATATTTTCAAAAGTTGTCAGGTTCAGCTATGAAAGGAGCCATTTCTTAATGATTTTGACCTCCTGAATTCAAATCTGACAATGCAAATTTTTCAGTTGGCTCTTGTTTTTATAATATCAAATAGTTTTCCTTTTACTGCTACATATAATTAATGCATACAATTTTCAGTACTTTGAAACATTATTATTTTTGCAAATATAAAAAGGCAGAATATTTTTTATGCCAATTTTCTGATATTTATTTAGAGCAAATTTAGCAACAATTCAAATAACTAAAGCAATCACTAGGTGGTCCTCATTCAGTGACAACTCATTTTTGCTTGTCTCTTGTCCTCCTGCATCAGATCGTCTCTTACAATTGTCCAGCAGTGATCTACGAGCATTGATGAATTCCATTTTCATTGATATCTCCATAGTTGCAATATCCTGGTGAAATCTCTCACAGTACTCGTTGTTCAATGCTCCGCATGCAGTTTGGTAGAACAAGGTCTAGAAGCTAATGTAAGAAATTAATCTTTAAGGACATCTTACAGCCAAGATCCTTGCATGTTTTGAGATTTTCCACCAACTCTTAGTAGTTATCTGCTCTTGAGTTTCCCAAAAAATGAGTTACCACTAATGCTAATGCTACCAATGCAGTCCTTCACTTGCCCTGCAACAAACGGAGAAACTCCTCATCTTGAAGAAGCTTAGGAATCTGAGGTTTGCGTCACTCAACCTTGGAAATTTATCAATGAGATACTTGAATGCTTTTGCATTTTTATCCATTTCCTTTACAAAGTTCTTCATTAGGCCCAACTTGATATGCAATGGTGGTAACACAATCTTATGTGGGTTAACAAGTGCTGGATGCAGGACATTTTTAGTCCCTAGCTGAAGTGAATGTTGGAGAGGTTAGTTTCTTCTAGTGTAGTGATATTCTCTTGTGCGACTATCCCACTCACACAGAAAGCAGCAGCACTTTGTCTATCCTCCCTGGAGACTACGTAAGAAGGTAACCACCTTTATGCCACCACAGGGGGCCACAAATTTTGGTTATAGTTAAGTTAGTTCAGGCATCTCAACAGTTGTTTCATGTTGTCATAGGTTTCTTTCATGTGGACGGACGGCATAACCAACTGGAATTGAAGGTAGCACATTGCCATTATGCAGAAAGATGGCTTGGTCACCCTAAGATGATAGAATACTGAAGGCTCAATAGACTAAATAGATGATGTAATAGACGAGCTACTAACAATGCAATAATGATGGCAAAATAATAAAGACAGTTTTTCTATAGGCCTGCATAAAGGGTATCATAAGTAATTACAACCTCCTCTGGATCTTAAAATGTTGAGCCAATAAGCAAATATAAGCATCATATTTGTTTAGAGCCCCACAACATTAGTTTAGTTCAACTGTTTTCATCTCTGAATCAATTTAGTTGTAGAACAGTGTTATGCTACTCACACTCTGATCAAACTCTGATGAGAGTGTGATTCGATTTTATTGGATGCGAATAAGGAAAAATAAAACAATTCTCCATCTTCTCAGTTTGTGAAAATTGGACCGCACTTGGATGTCATCTGAGTTTGGTCCAATTTTTTGGACGGACCCATAAACATGAATGCCTGAGTGCGATCCATAATCAGATGGAATGCGCGCATGCTGCGATTTTTCTGCGATTTTTCGCGCATGCTGCCCCATAGAATAAAATGGTGGAGGATGGACAGCGCTCATCCGATTCTTGCGATCTTCTGCACGAGCCCTAAGAGTGTTGTTCCCAACAAGCCTGAAAGTCTTTCTCCATTTCTGTAGACCGTCCAGATGAATTTCTATGCTCTTGCAGGAATTGGTGATGGTGGCTGCAGATGGAATGGTCTGCCGCTCCTCATGATAGAAGGAAAAAATTCTGCATGTGTTGAGCAATCTGATATCGTGTGTAAAAGGCTCAAATATCTCAAGTTGCAAAGCTTTACATTAATACATAGGAGCGCAGCAATAATCAGATGTCATCCTGGCACCTGCTATATCTCTAGTCTCTGTACTTTGGAAAAGTTCCAGAAAACGAAGTGTGGGAGCGGTATTATTATCAGAGAAGTCTTAATGCACTCGTCTTGCCATGTCAGACTTTTGATCATATAAACTTTCAGATTATTTTTCTTAGAAATGTTCTCGTCCTGTCTCCTCCTAAGCCGTTCACACCTTCTTTGAGTTATTTGAGACACACTGGTTGTTCCGGGATCCATTGCCTAATGGTCACGGATTCGCACATACGGTTGTCAGGTAGCGCATTTTATAGGAGCGCAAACCACTCAGCTCAAACATGAATTGGCACAGACTGAACATCTTCCATCGCTGCCGGCATAGCACTCATTCAGAACAAAACACAATCACAAGGAAGGAAAACAGAACCCAGGACCCAGGAGGGGAAATTATTCCAAATTCCGAACTCTGTGCTGTAACAGCATTAACACCTATATAAATCAACCTTGATGATCTGATCTGTTTCTTATCTTTTCTCTTATCTATGCAGAATATGTTAGGGGTATATAAGCAAATTGAAAAATAATAGTCAAAAGTACAGTATGGTCAGATGGCAAAAGTGTTTTCAATCTGTTAGCTGTTTTTTATCTTGTTGTCTATGGCCAACTTTTGGGAAACAGTATAAAGGTGCATTATACATAATATAATGTGATCTCCACGACCAGCTTTGGATGGGCATTTGTACTGCTCATGGTATAGTCTTTCTACTTTCTGGCTCATTATACCATCAGAAGATTCTCTCATTGGCCGTTTTCACCTCTTTGTACATGAGATATACACAATAGTTTAGAATATTAGTTTAAAGAGGTTGTCCTGTCAAAACCGATAAGTCTGCCGCCACTCTTTGTTACTGCAGAGAGCACTGTGGGGATTCGACGGTTTCAGATTCTATTGTGAACAGGCTGCGCCCTAACACGGACAGCCAGTGAGCGTGTCTAACTATAGGGCACTGCCTCGTTCATTACAAGTGTATGGAGAATGAGGCTATGCCCACTGGCTTGCTTTCCCTGTCCCCTACACTCAGTTCATCATTTGCTGTCCTCTCTCTCCCACCCTCAATTCATCATTTGCTTTCTCCCGTCACCCACCCTCAATTCATCATTTGTGGTCCCCCACTGTTCAGTTCATCATTTGCTCTAAACCCCCACCCTCAATTCATAGTTTGCTCTCACCACCCCCACCTTCAATTCATCATTTGCTGCCCCCCACCCCAATTCATCATTTTTTCTTCCTGTTCTGTGCAGAGGACATTTCAGCAATTTCATTATCATCACAGACAGGCTTATAATGACAAGGAAACATCTCTATATCCAGTAGATAACATAAGAACCACCATTCAGAATAGTTTTTTAAAGCTCACCCCACCCACTCGCTTCACAATGTCTGATGCCACCTCTACATAGACCAGACCCCCTGAGGAAGCAACATACTGCATATGCGAAACGCGCAATGGAGACTCTTTTTGTGTGGTGACTCTGCAGTTAGCATTATTGCCATTGGTAGGAGCTATTTGTCCACATACCTGTAATTTGATACTTTCATGTTTGCATTTGTATTTATGATCACATATAATTAAAAAACCCCTTATGCACTCATATTTTGATTGATTGCTGCTAATGTGCATATACTGTCTTGTTACTCATGTATTGTTTTGTCTGTCTTTACACATTTTTCTTATTTAAAACATTGAATAATATGTATAATACAATAAATAAGTAATTTTATTATCCCAAGCTCCTTTTTTTTTCTCCTTTTTGTAATCACCTCTATATAAAGTAGTTAACACAGGATCAGCCCTTCACAATAGCTGATTTTACACCTCCCCCGTCTCCCTTCACTATGAGCTTTGCCAAGATTCGACCCCGCTCAGATGGTAAACTCATAAGGCTTCTATTAAAATGGTAGCATCTGGGTCAGTCTATTGCAGCTAATGTGCAGGTTCAGCAAGTTGAAGCCATAAATTAGGCCTTCTGGCCAATGTGAAAAAGAGTTTTTTCTTTAAATATAGATAGTAGTGATGCAAAAAAAAAATCATTTTTTAAAACATATACATTTAAAATAGAAATAATTTGATTAAAACTATAGTTCAATATATTTTCTGATGACACATTCCACCAAAAAGAAAAATTAATTTGTATATTTTTTTCCCAGGAATCATTGTTTGTAAGACTTCCTACACCAGCTGGATCTCCAGAAGAAAAAGGAAGTTCGGGCAAAAATTTTATGTGAATTAAAGGTTTCATTTTCTTTATTATTTATTTTTTTGTATATCCCATCAGCAGACTTGAGGTTTTTCTGGTAAGATCGTTTTACTGAAAGTACTATATCCTTAGTATACAACAGCAGAGCACATTACTTAGAAGGACTTTTGCTTACAGGAAATAATCAGGACATCAGATATGTGAGTAACTTGGTTCATTTTTCATCAGTCTCTGATAATATTTTTGCTTGACAAGAAGTTAAACAGGAAAAAAAAAAGAGACCACAAACCTAAAACGATACTACTGTTCAATTCAACGAGAACATGTAGGGCGTAAGACAACGAGGAAAAAAAACATGATTGTGCCACTACTGTAGATAGATTACTTCTGAATGGAAACCAAAACTAAGCTTCTCAACCTCTGTTATTGTCAGTATCATTTCCAAGCTTCTAATTATTTTGGCAGATTTTGCTTTCTGGTTACTGGTAAGTGGAAGTCTAGCTCGTGGACTCCTCGTATAATACAGAAAGTGCCATTTCTAATACTGATATCTTCTTATGTGGAAATACGGCCTCTTAGAAATTAATGCCCTGGTGCTAATATGCAAAAAAGCCAATAGTGCAAAATTTGCTGGAAAAGTCCTTTTGTTTTCAGCTACAATCACAGAAAGTTCGTTCCCATCTTGGTCTAGAAAAGGGGTTGTGTTTTTCTAAACCTCTTCTGAAAAATAGGTGTTTTTTTTGTGGGCTGGGCTTGTTTATAGGAGGATTGGAGGCATTTCTTGGTAGATTAGGGGTGTGCTTGGGGGTAGGGCTTAAAAGATAATTATTAGGGATGATTGAATCTACCAAAGTTCAAATTTGTCAGATCATTCGGATTTTACAGCTAGTCTATTCTCTGTGAGTGGCATGGCTTTTGTTATGCTCTAGAGTCTCTCCAGATCACAGAGCAGAAGCAATAAAAGATGTAGAAAAAAAAACCCCAAACAAAACAACTGGTACCTCGTCCTTCTCGTCATGCTCTGAAACCATGAGCCTCTTGAGCTAGACCAAGACTGCCATCTGTGACCAGGACCAGAACGTATTTGTGCATATGTGTCATAAGGTCATTGGAGTTGTTAGAATTTATATTAACATGCAATCGTTTTGTTTTCAAGGATAGGTTTTACTTACAGAGACAAAGCACCGCGATGGGAACGGCGTGTGGTCCATCATATGCAAATCGGTTTCTCAGACCTTGTGGATTACTATATTTACGCTGTTTTATTAATTTGGCAGGACCCTCAATCTTAATTGATTCAATTCATGCAGACTCTCAATCGAAGTTCTTTCAATCTTAAGTTCACTCATAAGTGGCATAAATCTAAAATTGACTTTTTGATATACAATTGCGTATTGAGGAGATGGATTGATACAAACTGACTTATGTTGTAAAGAAACAGTAGTTAATTCTCTGCTGAATGCTTCCTCTGCAAACATTTATCCAGTCATCAAGGCCATCCTGGTTGGATAGTTCCCGAGAACTCAACGCATTTGATCCACCAATGAGAGGCTTTAACAACAATCTGCTGTCCTTAAAGATTAATTTAGATCCAGAGGATATAGTGGCAGGAGCATCAGAAATGGCTATGGGACAGCTAAAGCCAGATCAAGGGATGATCTTTTGATGCACTCTAAAAAAATTAACATACAACAGCCTCCAGACTTGCTTTGTATTCACGTCTGATTGATATTGAAACAGGATGCGTAAAATATTGATGAATCATTGCCACAAACTCCTAGAATTACACCTAGAAGAAGTAGGAATGTAAAAGACCTATTGCTAAGAAGCCATTATGTGGCAAAAGTTAGTGCACCTTTCCATACCACAGGACGTAGATGCAGCTACTTCCCTTGCAGTAATTGTGTGGCATTCAAATATTCTGAGATCCACTTCATTTTGGTCATCTAATGGCTAAATACTATCAGATCACTTACTTCATTTCATGTGATACCACACATGTGGCGTATTACGCCACCTGTTTGTGTTCAAAAATTTACATTGGCCTAAAGTCGTGTGAATTAAAAATCCGGACTCATATACACGTCAGGGACATTTTGACGGCCAAAGAGACATCAGTTCTGTCAGTTTTAAGAAGTCTCCCAAAACACTATAAGGTTCACCATGATTGAGACTCATGAGGCCTTAAAATAAGAGGTATAGAGAAGATCCATTGTGGCATTAGGGGAGTTGGACAATGAGAAACAAATTCTTGTCCAACGAGAATGCGGATGGATAGTGACATTGAATATGATGTCACCTATGGACTTGTAGGAAAAATTAAGATTTGTTCCTTCCTGTTATGTATTATTCAGTCCATACATTTTTATATTCTCCTAAATGAGTCTGATTCTTATTGTTTATATCTCCTTGCAATTTGGTGTTTTAATTTATTTTATGTTTTTCTTGCTTTTAGCATACATCTACATGCCTATAGATGATCTTATTGGTCCTGGACAAATATCTTTATTCCAGTAGCTGAGTTTCTATCCGTATGGGCGGCCTCATTTCCATGTCATGTGTGTGGTCTACATCTCCAAATGTAGCTTGAAACCTTCTGGATTGGTCTCTACATCTCCTGTGTATGGGTGACCTTCATTACTATGGACTACAATTTCCATGATCAGGATGGATTGAGGAGGGCATGGTAGTTTTTTCCATTTAGGGTGCCCTTGGTGGGGGAATGTTCCTGTGAGGGGGCTGGGAATTGGAGATGCGAGGTGGTCTACATAAAAGAGCACATGATGTATACAATATATGGGATGTATTGTATCCTCTTATATATAATGTATGTGTTATTGTTCTCTTTTTATCTTGAACATTTTGCTTTCACTTTATATAATATTAACTTTCCATTAAATTTGTATTATCATTTTTTTCATTTTGTACATGTTTTTATTTACCTGTATTTAATTTAATGTATTAATTCCTTTTTTTCCGCACATCTGCACTTTATATTCATTAATTACACAAAGGTGCTTTATTGTTTACGCATGGGTGGCTCCAATTCTTTTCCTGCACTTTACTCTTCTGGTTTTCCTGCCTTTGTCACCCATCATTTCTTCCCAACCCTCTTTTCCAGCACACTGTCAGCTATGGCCGATCCTGTCTGGACTCCAAAAAAGGGCACTCACACGTCACTGATGTCAAAGGGTCATGATCTATCAAACTTGCACGTGACACAATGATGACTTCGGGTGGACATACAAGAATGACATAGACAGCGGTGCTCATGCACCACTCAATTGGCCTCATTTTTGCAAATATATAAACCCTGGCAGGACAGCATAGATAACATCTACCCTTGTGAAAGGAAAAACGCGCGTCGAGGAAGTATGGAAGGCAGCATTTTCATATACCATGGGTTAGCAGTGCATTATGCATTTGATTTTTACATTTTCTCTGACTGGTGCATGGTAACGGGAACTCTATGATGAATTGCAATTATTTTGCTTTACACTATTCCCATAAACTCTTTGCATATGTATCATTGTCCTTGTACCCGTTTTCAATGTAACTTATACCTCCCCAAAAGGTGTCACTGCTTATTGAGTCTATAAACATTCTTTTGGTGGTGTGTGGCTACACCAGCAGTATTTTTGGTCCAATAGTTTCTGAGCTCCACCTAGCGGTGGTTGAACATGTCACAGATTTTTGACATGTGCAACCTCCAATCAAACACTCTGCAAGAAAACAACATTGTCTAAGGCCGGTTTCACGTTAGTGTTTTGAGGAGCTGCGGAGGGCTGCGGACTTCCCCTGTGAAGCCCCGTCCTCGGCCGCACCTCTGCCTCTAGCTCCGCCTACTTCTGCATGCGGCCTGCATGCGGCCTCCGTACCTATCTTTAACATTAGGTATGCAGGTCATGCCGCTGTATGCGGATGCTTCCGCATGCGCCGTTTTGACGATGCGGCGACCAGCGTAGGACGCAGCTTGTAGCAATTTATTTTTTTCTCCGCATCATCAAAACGACGCATGCTGAAGCATCCGCATACAGCGGCATGACCTGCGTACCTAATGTTAAAGATAGGTACGCAGGCCGCATGCAGAAGTAGGCGGAGCTAGTGGCGGAAGTGCGGCCGAGGGCGGGGCTTCACGGAGGAAGTCCGCAGCCCTCCGCAGCTCCTCAAAACGCTAGTGTGAAACTAGCCTTAGAATGCGAACACAAACTTATGCTTTCTATAGAATCTATTCTCTGCTCTGAGTCCATGTTCAGGCAGAAGCTGCGTGTTCCTGTTGCTTGAGTAGCACACTTCTCCGGCTTCTTTTGCGTTATTAATGGATACCAGACGTGCAAACAAATTAAAAAAAAACTGCTGAAAGTTTAGTTAACTAAGAGAGTAACTAAACTTTTTGTTTTATTTTATCCTGCATGGAAAGTTACAACATTTTGCAAATCCTTTAGTTAATGAATTTGCATTGATTCCTGTAAAAAAAATAGCATTAGACTGCCTTCCAAACCCTTGTTTTCCCCAGTCTATTTGCCAGCACTGATATCAGACCATACTTATTTGGAGTGCAGATGATGGCAGTGATGGGTCAGTCGCTGTCTCCTCTGCTGATCCGAACAATGTCCTGCAGCAGATTCTTCCCAGAGTTAGTAAGAAACAGGAGCTGGACTGACCTTTTTCACTGCCATCATCTGTACTCCAAATGAGTAGGTTCAGATATCAATGCAGCTAAATGCAGGCAAACAGTTGGAAGAATAGCAGGGGTTTGGAAATCATTCACATGCCATTTTTTTTACTGGAATGAATACAAACTCTTTTAATAAAATGATTTGCAAAGTTTCATAACTTTTCATGCTGAATAAAATTATTTATAAAAAAAAAAGTAAAGTTTAGTTACTCCTTAGGCTGGGTTCACGTTACGTTTATTAAGCAGTCCGTTGGACGGACTGTATTACACTGCGGCATAACACGGTGTAACGCAGTCAGTTAGCACTACCATTAAGCACTATTTCGGGCACATCGCTAGCGCATGCCCACAATGGGCGTGCGCTAGCGATGTGCCGTCATTGAGTGCCTGACCCTCGGACGCGGGCTGCAGCGTCTCGGTGTCCGTCACCGTTAGCGCAGATAGAGCATCTGCTAGCTCTATCTGTGCTAGCGCGATGGCATGTCGGCACTTGCGTTAACGCAGCCCGTTTAACGCATGTGTTGAACGGGCTGCTTTAACGCAATGTGAAACTAGCCTTAGGGTACCGAATGGCTTACTCATACTGCAGCTGCTTACCGGATTTGTACACAGCAATATTCATAACCTATACTTTCTAAAGTGGTTTCTATGAGAAATGCTATTTTTTTCCCTCCCTTTAGCATCTTCAGTGCATGCAGGGCTCCTTGTGCTTCCTCTAAACAACTAATGTGACAGAAGACATCTGAGGAGGCGATATTAACCGTACAGCAGATAAATAGGTTGTGGTCACAGAAGGAGAAAACTTATTCTCGTTACGCAGCGAATATTCTCATTTGCATACTTGCCCATAACTAATGGTTGGTAAGCTGAAAAAAATGCATTCTGGGAAATTTGTGGCAACATATGTCAGACATGTGTAACTAATCACATGTTTAGAAAAACACAAAGTTTGTGAAATACATAAGACGAAATGACCTATTTTGCAAAATTAACTCTTGTAGTATTATGTTTAAAAGGAATCTGTCACCAGGTTTTCACTACCTCATCTGACAGTAGCATAATGTAGGAAAAGGAACCCCGATTCCATTGATGTATCACTTAGTTTACTAGGTGCGGTGGTTCTGACACATGTAACAGCGCTCAGAAAGCTGTCCTCACCCATACCAGGCTATCCATGTACATTGTCTATTGACAGTGAGCTGCTTATCGCAGGAGGGCGCGTGGTCAGACCAGGGTTCACGTGAGCTAGACATTACAAGTAGCTTCTCATTTGCTGTCAGGATCTGATCTTGCTCAGCCCTTATTCACATTGTTGTCACTGACCATCCGAATTTGGATACACCTTAACACTCGTGAGATGGCTTTTACTCTTTTTTTTTTTAATCAAAAACTGTGTCAACGAAGTGCCTTATTTATTTATATGCACTATTGCTTTTACTCATTTACTTACAGCAGGGTAAATGTTCATTTTGTTTCCTGACCAACTTGAACAATACCTGACCAACTCAATGGTCGACCAATGTGTGAAAGTTAACAATGCCAGGCCTACAAAATGCCCTACCAATTTTTTAAAGTAAATAATACCTGACCAATTCAAATCCCCCCACTCTTTTTACACTTCCAATTGTGTATTTATTCTTGAACTCGTATTAACTTTTTTGTTCAGAATAGTCAGTATTTTTTCAAACATAAAAAACTTTTTACACTAAATAATTTGATCAAATTGCCCTTTTTTCAAAAAATGCTTTATAGTTTCACATATGTCTTGCATTGGTGACCTAACACCTTGTTTTGTTCATGCTTGCATGGGGAAGCAAAACTTTTTTTTATTATTTTTCATGGAAGCTTATCCAGCATTCTTAGGCCTCCTAGGCGAGTGCCAATAAATGATTATGAAAAGTTCAGAAACTTTTTACTTCTTGGGTCATGTGTAGAGCATTCAGTTTTTTTTTTTTGATTGCTCATTCCACTGAGTTGTATCACCCATCATTTATTTATGTGTTCCGGGGTTGTGTGATTGTGTAATTACATGCTATTACTTAATGCTTTATTATTACAATGATTTTCTTAAGAACGACTTTCCGTTGAAAAGTACCTATTACAGATTATGTGTAAACACAGACAAGGAACAAGTCAGCTACGGTTACATTAGCGCACATGTGTTTCCACTAAATAGCCTGTAATCTAGATTTTCTTGGGCTGGTGTTTAGGTTAGGTTCTTAGTAAATTTTAGGCTTTGTGAAGAAGCCAGACTTACATTAAGGGGGATTTGGTGTTTTCATAGGAATGCTGTTTAATATGTAATGTAACTTCCTTGTTGGATTCCTCTGTACTTTGCAAATGATAAAACCCTACAGAACTGAAAAGATGATGGGAGCGTTTCCATTAGGACCACATTATTCATCATGGATGCTGACATTATGGAACCATTATCCATTATTACACCGTTTTGTGCCATATCAAAAAGAGTTTGTAGAGGGTAGTGGTGTTGGTGGTGGATTTATTAGGGTAGCTAAATATATATATATATATATATATATATATATATATATATGTTTCCCTTGCAGATAAGTTATTTCTAAATATATGGCTATATGGGATCAGAATCCAGACTAGGCTTCCCTTAACCTTGGGCCAAAGATTTAGCCCTAAGTCTTGGTGGTAGTTTAGGAAATTGCTTGCCTCTATTAACCATGTGCCTGGGTTGAATAAAAATTGTGGCCTAATACCTAGTATTAAAGGGATTGATTAAAAAAACCCTGTCAAATAGCAGGACATATGAAATAAACAATAATTACCAGCTCAATCCTCTGCTGCTCCAGCACTGCTGTTGCGATGGTCTGTACCGGTCTTTGATTTGTTCCATGTGGTGATGACGCGATGGTTATCAACATGCCAATGTAGCCAATTCTTGCTCTTAAGGCCACCAATTATCGTAAACTAAAGTTGGCCGAACCTGCCAGCAATTCAATGTGTATGAGGGTCTCACAACCTTCCCCCAAAGATCGGAGAAGAGTAGGATCCTGTGTTAGGGCTAGCGGAAAGCACCAAATGGATATAAAGACTTTATTATGATATATGCGTTCGCAGCCCGGGGTCCACCATGCAGGAGAACCTGCTGCTAGCAAATGGCGGAACTAAATGGCGGTATGAGCTACCTCTGTTACTTCACAGAGTAGCCGTGAACTCAAAGCACTGCGCCCTGTTAACCTTCACAGTGGCACAGGCTAACTACCCAAACGAGAGCAGTCAGTGGTCATGCATGCACACAAAACTCCTCGCCGGAGGTGCCAGCATGCTAGGGCCTATTTCAGCCAGGTCCCTAAATACTCAAACACACAAATGCCTCACCGGAGGTGCCAGCATTCTAGGGGCTTATTTCAGCCGGGTCCCTGAACACAATCATACGTGACCACACTGGCGCAAAGTACAACATAGAACAATACTAGCGCATGGCCGTGCGGCCATGCGAGCCTTAAATAGTTGCAGCACATACAGGACCTTCCTAGAAGGACCAATGAGAGGCTGCCACAGAGCATGAGCACCTACAGGACCTTCCTGAAGGACCAATGGCCTTAGCTGCAGTGTCTGATCATGTGACCCTCGATCTCCACTGAGAGATCTTACTCTGGGCATGCTCAGAACGAGAAAAGCAGGACTTAGTCCCAGAAGCATCTGCTCGCCGCTGCCCAGCACTGACTCCAATGGCAGAAGCAGGAAAAGCAGCAGTAACTCTCTGTACAGAGTCAGAGTGAGCGAGACGCTGGGACCGACTTCTCCGCTGAGCAGGCTCCACTGCGGCAGGAGAAGAATGGGAGACCGCAGCAGAGATGGCCCGAGATTCCCCCTATGCAGAGGCGGGAACTCGACCCCTAACATTACCCCCCTCCCTAGGGCCCCCCCTCCTTGGGCCTCGCTACGTTCAAAGGCAGCAATGAGCTGCGGAGCCCAAATGTGCTCAGCAGGCTCTCAGGACCGTAACCCTTCCAGTCCACCAAATAAAATTTTTGCCACGAACCACCTTGCACCCCAAAATAGCGTTCACCTCGTAATCGTCCGTAGACGAACCCAATGTCCCGGCAGATAACTCAGAAAACCGGGACATGTATACGGGCTTAAGGAGGGACACATGAAAGGTGTCGGTGATACCAAGGCGTGGAGGAAGGGCTAGACGGTAGACCACAGGGTTAACCTGTTCGAGGACCTTGAAGGGACCTAAGTAGCGAGGTGCAAACTTAGTGGACTCAACACGCAGCCTGATGTTACGGGTGGAGAGCCACACTAAGTCGCCAGGAGCAAAGGTTGGGGCAGGGCGCCGATGTGCATCAGTGGAGAACCTCATTCTCTCCTTGGAGGCCTGGATAGCATCCTGTGTGCAGTCCCAAATGTCTCGTGCCTCCACTGCCCAGTCTGCCACCCTGGAATCAGCGGAGGACACGGGCATAGGCACAGGAACCCGCTGATGTTGGCCGTAATTAAGGAGGAAAGGAGTCTGTCCGGTGGAGTCGGCTACATTGGTGTTGTTAAGGGCAAACTCAGCCCACGGTAACAAGGATGCCCAGTCATCCTGCCTGGCAGAAACAAAATGTCGCAAACAAGTGACCAGAGTCTGATTGTCCCTCTCAACCAACCCATTCGTCTCGGGATGATAAGCCGAGGAGAGATTTAACTCAATACTGAGTAGACGACAAAGCTCCCTCCAGAATCGAGACGCAAACTGGGGACCCCGGTCACTGACAATCTTGTCTGGCATACCGTGTAAATGAAAAATATGCTTGATGAACAAGGCTGCCAGAGCCCGTGCAGACGGTAGCCGTGGAAGAGGCTCCAAATGAACCATTTTGGAAAAATGGTCGGTGATCACCCAGATAATGGTGCAGTTACGAGACTTGGGTAAGCCCACCACAAAGTCCATCCCGACCATCTCCCAGGGCCTGTCCGCCACCGGCAGAGGATAAAGCAACCCAGCTGGCCATTGACGAGGGGACTTGTTCTTGGCGCAAGAGACACACGCCCGAACATAGTCTGTGACATCACGAGCCATTTGCGGCCACCAGTATGTCCTCGCCAGTAACTCAGATGTCCTTTTGGAACCAAAATGTTCACCCACCCTGGACGAATGTGCCCAAGAGAGAACCTCCGGTCGCAAACTGGATGGTACAAAAGTCTTGCCCGGAGGCACAGACTCTAGCGAAACAGGGGCCACGGTTCTCAGGCTCTCAGTGGGGACAATAAGCCGAGGCTCCTCTTCCTCCTCCACAGATGACACAATGGAGCGAGAGAGAGCGTCAGCACGAATGTTCTTCTCCCCAGAAAAAAAATGGAGGGTGAAATGAAAGCGAGAGAAGAACAAGGACCATCTGGCCTGGCGAGAATTTAACCGCTGGGCTGTCTGCAGGTACACCAAATTTTTATGATCTGTGAAGACTTGGAATGGAAAACGAGCTCCCTCCAAGAGATGTCTCCACTCCGAGAAGGCCAACTTCATGACTAGCAACTCCCTGTCCCCGAAGGAATAATTCCTCTCTGCTGGTGAGAAGGTCTTAAAAAAGAAGAAGCAAGGATGCTTCCGACCTTGAGCATCCTTTTGGAAGAGGACTGCTCCAGCACCAACAGATGAGGCTTCCACCTCCATGATAAATGGCTTATCTACATCGGGGCGATGTAGGATGGGAGCACTAGCGAAGTGTGACTTTATGGAGCTAAAGGCCTTGAAGACTTCTTCAGACCACTATTTGGGATTTGCCCCCTTCTTGGTGAGGGCAACCAAGGGAGCTACCAAAGTTGAGAAGTGCGGAATGACCTGGCGATAATAATTAATGAACCCCATAAAGCACTGCACCACTTTAAGAGAATGGGGTTCCTGCCAGTCCATCACAGCCTGTAGTTTGGCAGGATCCATAGCCAATCCCTGGGCGGAGATGATATAGCCTAGGAAAGGTAAGTACTCCTGCTCGAACATACACTTCTCCAACTTGGCATAGAGGGAGTTTGCCCGTAGGAGGTCGAAGACTTTGCAAACATCTCTCCGATGGGAGTCAATATCTGGAGAGTAGATGAGAATATCATCCAGATAGACTACGACCGAGGTGGTGAGCATATCCCGGAAGATGTCGTTCACAAAGTCTTGGAAAATGGCTGGGGCATTACAGAGCCCGAAGGGCATCACCAGATATTCATAATGCCCATCCCTGGTGTTAAAAGCCGTCTTCCATTCGTCCCCCTCACGGATGCGAATCAGGTTGTAAGCACCCCGCAGATCTAGTTTAGTAAACACCCTTGCTCCCCGAAGCCTATCGAAGAGCTCAGATATCAAGGGCAAAGGATACTTATTTTTAACGGTGATGGCGTTAAGACCCCTGTAGTCTATGCATGGACGCAGTTCCCCACTCTTCTTCTGCACGAAGAAGAACCCAGCCCCAGCAGGTGACACTGACTTCCTGATGAACCCTCTTGCCAGATTCTCTTGAATGTACTGAGACATGGCCTCCGTCTCCAGGAGAGATAACGGATAAACTCGACCCCGGGGAGGCTCAGCACCAGGCAAGAGATCAATAGGACAGTCATAGGGGCGATGGGGCGGAAGGGTCTCTGCCACCTTTTTGGAGAACACATCTGCATAAGACCAATATTGCTTGGGGAGAGAGGATAGATCTGCGGGTACCTCTGTTATAGCAACCTGAATGCACTCCCTCTGACACCTACCCCCACAAGATTCACCCCAACCCAAAATTCTGCCTGAGGACCACTCGATATGAGGAGAGTGGTACCGTAGCCATTGTATCCCCAACAGGACCTCATCAATTCCCTCAGGAATGACGAGCAGAGATATAATCTCCTGATGGGACGGCGACATGGACAGAGTAAGAGGGATGGTCTGGTGTGTTATCTGTGAGGGCAGTGTCGACCCATTCACCACTCGTACCATTACTGGATGAGCTAGCATAACCAGGGGTATTGCGTGACATTGGGCGAAGGCTGAAGACATAAAGTTGCCCTCCGCCCCAGAATCCACGCAGAGCTCTACCGAGTGGGAGGATGAGCCAATAATTATTGTCCCCTTAAAGGACAATTTGGAGGCAAACATCGCCGTGTCTAGTGTACCTCCACCTACTACCACCAGACGCTAACGTTTCCTTGACCGCTGGGGACACCTGGTGGCAAGATGTCCTGACTGCTGGCAAACATGACAGAGCTTGTATGCACAAGCGGTCCGGGACTTAGATCCCTCATGTGACTCAGGAACCAGGACCGGAGATTCCAGAGGTTTGGCAAAGGTGGGAGCCAGCCGAAACCTCTGCCTACACTGAGCTCTCTCTAACCTCCGCTCGTTAAAACGGAGGTCAATACGAGTAGAGACAGATATTAACTCCTCCAGTGTGGCAGGAATCTCCCTAGTGGCCAGAGCGTCCTTAACGTGACCAGCCAGCCCCCTCCAAAATATGTGGATAAGGGCTTTATCCGACCACTCCAGCTCAGAAGCTAAAGTATGGAAGTGGACGGCAAATTGGCTGACCAAGGACTCACCCTGAATTAATGCCAGCAGTTGGAGTGCCGTGTCATGGGCGACTCGAGGTCCTAAAAAGACCTGTTTCAGAGTGCTCAGGAACAGTGGAGCACTCTGCACCACATGATCGCCACACTCCCACAGCGGTGTAGCCCACTCCAACGCCTGTCCGACAAGAGGGACACAATAAATCCCACCTTAGCTCGCTCTGTGGGAAAACGTGCAGCCAGGAGCTCGAGGTGAATAGAGCACTGACTCATGAATCCCCTACAGAACTTGCTGTCTCCAGAAAATTTCTCTGGCAGCGGAAGGCGAGATAATGTCGGAACAGGGGTAGCAGTGGACAAGGTTGCTGCAGCCACGCTAGCAGCCTGTACAGCAACTGCGGTAACATCCACAGCTGAGGTTGAGCTCTCGAGAGCCGCCAACCTACCCTCCAGCTGCTGGATATACCGCAAAGATTGCTGAATGTCCGCCATTTACTAGCCAGACCCTGGCGCTAGTATTATGTTAGGGCTAGCGGAACGCACCAAATGGATATAAAGACTTTATTATGATATATGCGTTCGCAGCCCGGGGTCCACCGTGCAGGAGAACCTGCTGCTAGCAAATGGCGGAACTAAATGGCGGTATGAGCTACCTCTGTTACTTCACAGAGTAGCCATGAACTCAAAGCACTGTGCCCTGTTAACCTTCACAGTGGCACAGGCTAACTACCCAAACGAGAGCAGTCAGTGGTCATGCATGCACACAAAACTCCTCACCGGAGGTGCCAGCATGCTAGGGCCTATTTCAGCCAGGTCCCTGAATACATACAAACACAAACTCCTCGTCGGAGGTGCCAGCATTCTAGGGGCTTATTTCAGCCGGGTCCCTGAACACAATCATACGTGACCACACTGGCGCAAAGTACAACATAGAACAATACTAGCGCATGGCTGTGCGGCCATGCAAGCCTTAAATAGTTGCAGCACGTACAGGACCTTCCTAGAAGGACCAATGAGAGGCTGCCACAGAGCGTGAGCACCTACAGGACCTTCCTGAAGGACCAATGGCTTAGCTGCAGTGTCTGATCATGTGACCCTCGATCTCCACTGAGAGATCTTACTCTGGGCATGCTCAGAACGAGAAAAGCAGGACTTAGTCCCAGAAGCTTTTGCACACCGCTGCCCAGCACTGACTCCAATGGCAGAAGCAGGAAAAGCAGCAGTAACTCTCTGTACAGAGTCAGAGTGAGCGAGACGCTGGGACCGATGTCTCCGCTGAGCAGGCTCCACTGCGGCAGAAAAAGAATGGGAGACCGCAGCGGACATGGCCCGAGATTCCCCCTGTGCAGAGGCGGCAACTCAACCCCTAACATCCTGTCTGTTGAGTTTTGACGGAGATTAGCTCCCGGCTTTCGTAGAAAACACCGGAGAGCTCAGATGACCCCAAAAGTCCCTGTATATGGGAAGTCGGGAGAGGTAACTGTTGGCCAATTGCTCTCTAATTTGAATGGGTGTCATTAGTGGTCCCGTGACATAAATGTGAGGAGCACTGCTAAAGCCAGTGATTGGCTGCAGTAGTTATATCCATGTCCTGAATGTCAAAGCTGCAGGGAAAAAGCAAAGACCGACAGGGGCACTAGAATACTGAATAGGTGCACATTGGTTATTTTTTATTTTTGTCACATTTCTTTTTGTTAGTCACTCTTTAAAAAAAACAAAACAAATCCCTGGCAATGGTCCAAGAAAAAAAAATGATGCAGTGATTAAGAACACACGGCCGGAACCCCTTTTGCCTTGTATTTTCATTTATTTTTAGTGGTGGTGTTGTGTGGTTACGTTTTTTCTTCTGGATTTTATTGAAGTTATGCTGGATTTTTCTTCTTCCTTATTTTTATTTCCTTTTATTTTTATTTCTCCATTTTTTTTTTTTAAGAAAAAAATTGTATCAGATGTGCCAATAGTTTGAAAAGTTCAAAACGTGTTGGGCTTAACATTTTTTAGGGTTTTTGGGATAATTTTATTATCTTTTTTTCATTTCAAATTTCACCAATCCAATACATTTTTAGAAGACCTGATAAAAGTCGACCATTAGAAAGATTGCGTGTCACATTTACTTCAACAGCACTGAGTTGCAATGTTTTTTGGAAAAAAAGTAGCCATGTTTTACCCCATTAAACATACATCAAACAAACATTTATATCGTCCTTTCCTTAATGGAATCAAACCTAACTGTAAATTTCATATTAATATTAAAAAATTAATTGAATAAAGACCAACATATTTAATGAATATGATAATCATTCAAATTAGTAATAAAGGAAAAAAATCCATTCTAAATTTAAGATCATGACCTCAATATTCATGCGAAAAGAAAATATACGTAATGTTTTTCTGTTTGAAACAAAAAAAGTACAGTAAATGTTTAGACGATAATTTTTTTTTGTTGTTTGTCATGTCACATGTGAAACTTTGTCATGGGAAATAATTGTGAGAAAGAAAGAATATAACTGGGTACAAAGAAATTCTTCATCATGACATGATGATTCATAGCGTGAGCGGCTGTAATGTGGTACCATAGACGTGACACAAATACCGGCAATGACGATAGGTGACAAATAATTTCTATTAACCAAGCGTACGTTCAGTCAGAAGTTTATATTCTGCTTAACAAAACTATCTTTTTTATGGGGTAAGTAAGAAAATTTCTTTGTGTAGAGTGTAAAATCAGTGTATGGAGACTTAGAGGACACAAAATGCTCCTCTGGGAATTTACATATGCAAATAGCCTCTTCAAAGAGGAAGAGGATGGAACACTAGGGTCATCTTTTGTGGGCAACAATCCTGAAAGTCAATATTAACCCTTTAAGGAGCCTTGCCACATGACTTAGGATAAAAAGCCTATAAGTCTCATTTCATTGGCTTGGCACTCTCCACAAGGAGAAACATTCCAACTTAAACTCCATGTCAGAGGCCTCTCACTTGTCCCAATCAGACCTTCAGGTTTGCCCTGAAGAAGGGCAAACACGCCAAAACAAATGGCTGCAAATTGAGTGTATAGCTTGGCTTTTTATAATAAATCATGTGAGAAGGTTCTTTAAAAGGGTCAATATTACCTACCTAGTAGGTGGCACTTGAGTTCTTGTTCTCTTCTTTTCTGATCAGACACTTCATTTGCAGCCCAGCATTTCCGGGTGTTTGCCCCTCTTCAGTGCAAAACAGGAGGTCTGATTGGGATAGGTGAGAAGCCTCTGACATGGGGTTTAAGGTGAAACATTTCTCCCTGTGGAGACCTAAAAGCTTTTTAGACTTAGTCATGTGGCAAGGCTCGTTGAAGGGTAGATACTAACTTTTAGGATTTCTACCTCCAATAGGTAGCACTGGAGGTCTAGTCCTCTTCTTCCCCGAAAGAGGATATTTGCATGTCTTTTTTTAGTAATCTATTCAACAGAATTGAGAAAGTGACCCTCTATTAGAAATTTTAAAGGTCACATCCGGTGCTACTTCACAATACCATAGTTTTGAACACAAAGTACAATAGTTTTGCAAATTTCATGAAAAGTGAAGATTTCATTCATAGACTAGGGCCATTAGAATGATTCTTAAGGTTCTCCCACCATTTACACAGATCATGTGAATGTCTTTTATGTCTAACCTGATGAGGTGGATTCTTGTTGTTAGGGTTGGCGGAATGCACTAAATAAATATGAAAATAAAGTGCGCTCGCCACCCAGGGTCCACTGTGCAGAGATGGCAAACTGCAGCTAGGAGACAATGGTGAATACAAGCAGCGAGCGAAAGTGACTCACACTGAGTTAACGTCACTCAGTGGAGAAGCACGAGGCTGTTCCAATTGCACACAGTGATGGAAAAGGAACTCTGCTTTAGCACTGTGTTTATCAGCACACAGCCGCAGAGAAATATGGTGCTAAATGCACACCCTCTTAACTCCACAGGAGTACGCAAGCCCCGCTGGGGCAAGGGAACCAGTAGTGGACTCTAATCACTCTCAGAACTCCTTTCCGGAGGGGCCGGAATTCTAAAGGCACTAGTGCCTGCTCTGAATTCAACCACACAATCTCCTTTCCGGAGAAGCCGGAATTCTAAATGCACTGAGCCTGCCCTGAGCAGATACAGCAGAGTCCACACTACCTTTCGGTTCCTCACAAGCACAAAACATAAATGATCTTAGCCCACCGACGAGCGCGCCAAAAATCCTTTTATAGGGTTTGTCAATCTGACAGGACCTTGCTCAGTGGCCAATCTGGAGCCGCACCAGGACCTGAGCATGAGACGGGCAAGCACCAACCAGAAGTCGTCCCAGGAGCATGCTCAGTAGAGCGAAACCAGGACTTAGACTCAGGAATGATCGCTCGCTGCAGTCTATTATTGATTAGGATTACTAAAGCAGAACCTGGGAATGCAGCGGTAAACATGCTGACAGACTGAGTCTGAGCAAGACGCTTAGACCGACGTATTTGCTGAGCAGCATCCACTGCAATCGGAACTGAATGGAAGACCGCAGAGGAAGATAAGGCTTGAGATCCATCCTGTGCAGAGGGAGAATCCCAGCGCCTAACACTTGAAGCCTTTGGTCCACACAAGCTGTTGTAGTGCAGCATGGACAGTTGATATTGGTGATGCAAGAAGAATAGGTGGTAGCAATGGAAGCTGCAATGACTGAATGACAACTGAAGTGCAGTAGTAAACCATTGAGAAGCTGGAGTTTCAGCAAAGGGAGATGTTGAATTAGAGCTGAGATAACAGTACTTGTTAATGAGACAGAACTGAGTAGCTCAGGAGGCTCATTGCAGTGAAATAGCCAAGCCCAGCAATGTATATCAGAAAACTCAGTGTAGCAGAGCCCAGTGTTATAGCAGAGTTCTGTAGATCCGGAAACTCAAGTAACGATGTTGCAGAGGCCAGAAATGTAGAGCTGTGCAGGACAGATTACTCACAAGTACTAAGTAGCAGAAATAATAACGGAATAGTGGATACACCAGTGGTGTGTCGGTACTTGAGCTGGCCTATGTGGCTGAGAATAGCGTGATAAACCAACAAGCAGTGGAACAGTAGATGAGCTGGGGAGCTGGCCCTGGAGAAAGGACAGATGAGTATCAATGCCATTGTAACCTTTAATGTTGCCCTTGTACACACAGGAGACATCATTAGTAAGATCTGTTAGGTCGTTTGTGGGTCATTCCTAATAACTTCACCCAATTGGGTCTTTTGCTGGACTTTTGCAAACATGTGGTATTAGAAACTCGCTGTTGTGGGCCCACTGGTAGACTAGTCTAAGGTTGGGTTCATATAGCGTTTTTTCCTACATCCAGTGGCCATGCCGGGGCTTAAGTCTGAATTTCCCTTAAAATGGGATTCGGGCGTTAGCACCGATGGGACCGTTGATGATAATGGTGTAGACATAATTTTAGGCTATATACACCGCACACTGGAAGCCGGCACCAAGACATAATCTACTACATAGTCTTCAGTGGACCCATTGGTGCATACGCTGAATCCCGATTTGTGGGATGGTTCTGACTTAATTCTCAATGGAGCCACCGAATGCAGGAAAAAACTCTGTGATCCCAGTTCAAAGGCTGCTTGTCCAAGTTTTATTACCATCACTCTACCCTATAAGCCAGGATCTCCCTTCTATGAACCCGAAAGATGCTCCAGTTACTACTTTGTATAAATGTCGCACAGTACTAATGCATTTCTTTTCGTGTTTATTACATTCTTAGCTGCTTTCTTCTACATGTTTTTTTCTATTACAAGTACCGTACATGTGAAAATTGTACAAGTGGATAACCTGCAATGTGGAATAAATATGTGACTAGCCTGAACACTTTCTGTTATTTTCTCACCTGGTGTAACTTTCGGTGGAATCTGGAACAGTCGGATAAACTTGTTTTTCTGTTATTTTTCTGGGTCTTGTTATTGAACAGTGAGGATTTTATGCCTTTATTAAGACAACTTATGTTCAGGTTTATTTCATGTTTATTCAGTACAGTAGAAACCAGAATCTAAATGAAAACAGAAGAAAGTCCCACCAGTACAACCATAAGCAAAAGTTCTACAAAAAGTTTATAAAACCTGGGGTGTCTAAACTTATGGTGCAAGCAGTAGCACCTGGAACAGGAGTTGGCACAATTCCTTCTCTGCCACATAGGAAGACATCTGAATTACAACTGGCACTTACCCAAAAACTTTGTTATTCCTTTGCCTTCATACCTTATTTCTTTGGCATTTTCCCTCCATTTACATGTAATGTTTCATCGCACATTGTTGCAGATTTTTTGGAAAATATTAAAATATTCCTAGAAGTCTTCTTATGAGAAACTACATAATTGCACTGCCTTATTACAGGGAATGCCTATATGGGGTGCTGCCTTATTACAGTGTCTGCCTATGGGGGCTGCCTTATGCTATAGAGTCTGCCTATGGGGAGTACATTATACTATATTGTGGACTATTTGGTGCATTATGCTACTGTATATGGAGGCTATCTAGGGGGCCATCATACAGTATGGAGATTACAGTGTGGGGGTCATTATACATTGTTACAGCCATCAAACAGTTTGGGTGCTACTAAGGAGTCAGTATACTTTGTGGGTGGTACTATACAGTGAGGGGGCATTATACTGTGTATAAGAGAGCATCATACTGTGTGTAGGGGAGTGTACAGGGGGGAGACTCGGGACATTATTCAATGTAAAGTGGGCACTTATTGTTATAGGGGAACTCAGGTTACTGTGACTATTAAAGGGGCACACAGGGCAATATTACTTTCTAGGAGGCAAAATGTGGGCTCTGTTTTCTAGGGCACTTGCACCCGGCATAACTATATTATAGAGGGGTGCTTTAGAATTTAGAGGGCACAGAGAACCGCACAGCCGGTGCAGTAATAGGGACACATACGGCAGCAGCGGCTCAGTATTGGGGTATCAGGGGCAGTAATAGGGACACATACGGCAGCAGCGGCTCAGTATTGGAGTATTAGGGGCAGTAATAGGGACACATACGGCAGCAGCGGCTCAGTATTGGGGTATTAGGGGCAGTAATAGGGACACATACGGCAGCAGCTGCTCAGTATTGGGGTATCGGGCAGTAATAGGGACACATACGGCAGCAGCGGCTCAGTATTGGGATATCAGGTGCAGTAATAGGGACACATACGGCAGCAGTGGCTCAGTATTGGGGTATCAGCAGGATGAGGAGTTTTTGCAGGTTGGGAATAGATGGTGATGGCTGGAATGTGAGAAGTGAAATGTGTCTTTGTTGTATTCTCTGCAGACGAGTCGTTGCTGGAAGAAGTTGTCATGTCGGTCTGGGCCAGATGGAAAAGAATGGAAAAATGAACGATTCCATCAGAAAGGACGTCAGCAGTAAGTCATTATCTGTAACTGTGCAGTGATCTGTTATATGTTCTGTAGGGCTGGTATCTACCACTGACCATATGGCGGTAATATCCATATTGGTCTTTATATAGAGATTATCTTCAGTAACAGCGCGGTCATCTGCTGAGGTTCTCCTCCACTATTAGGGGGGTGTCACCGAGTTGTAATCAAGGTTACCCGGTTAAGGACCCACTCAGAAGTTTCGCCCTCCTGAACCAAAACCCTAGCTACGCCTCTGCTGCAGAAGTCTAGTTTGCACGTGACCATATGTATGCAAATCACATACTTGTGCACTGCGCACTGTGAGGATTCACAAGTCTGTAGTCATATAGAGTGACTGTACACTTGAGCCTGGGCAACCTCTTTAATGTAGTAAAAGTGAACATAATGACCCATTCTCATTGACAGAATACTGTTCTTTGCTAAGGGAAATTACTGGACCCACTCATGCTTGGCCATGGCAATCTTCCTTAATATAAGAAATTGTAGTGGTTAACTTAGGGCGTTCATGTTCCTATTACTCAAAAATTGACATAAAAACAGTACATGCAGATATTTGGGCTTCTCCATGATGGTAAGCATAGCATTAGGATCTGAGGTGTGCGGTTTAAAGGACAGGATATTACTAACAAGTTTCAGCATGTTCGAGCAGATAAGCGTATGCTTCATTCACTGATCCTACACAGATACTTCCAGTTCCAAAAATGAAGATTCATTTCCATATCAATAGTTACAACAAGTTCAATCAAAAGTTGCGAAATCCGCATCACATTTTTTTCCCCTTTGAGCATGTGAAAACATTATTGTGAATCATACGGTATTCTAGTCATTAACATGCTTTCGTTACTCCTTCGGCAGATGATAAATCATCTTTTCTTTCAACCCCTTCTCGTGTTATGACATTTCGAATGCCTTTCTGCCTGACTTACTTTGCCACTGATATGCCAAAGTAATAACGGTGTAACCAGCGCCCTCATGTCTTCTCGCTTTTACTCTTATCTGATGGTTGTGTCATGTCATTGACAGACTGATTGGACTATTGTCCTGCACACGGATGAAAATTGACAACCATTTTTATGTTCATCTTTCATCATTTTGACTTTCCTCTTGCCTTGCATATTTGTAAGGTGTGTGCTACAGAGGGAGGTAAACTTCAATACTTGGTAAAACTTATTCCATTTTAAGGAAATCATAATTTCATATTTTCCTCAAAGCAATAAAAGCCCAACATACCAGCATCTAAAGTTAGAAAGATATTTCAGATGTTTTTCAAATTTGAATTGCAAATTTGCATTTATTAGCTTTTGTCACTCAGGTTGCAAAAAAATTGCAGATATTTTAGAGATGGTTTTATAAATGTAGGGCAACAATCAATATGGCTGTCATACTAACACCGTCTAAGGTAATCAATCCAGATGTCTTAACCAGCTGGGTATGGCAAATCTGCCTCTCTGGCCACCACTAAATGGGCAACACCTGCTTTGGCACCTGATGTGTTATGCAAGCACCATTTTGCAATACTATTTGGTTTAGTATGATATTATTATTTTGCCTGGTGAAAGGGGTTGGTCGTTAGATTTTATTTTTCCAACTATTCAGAAAATAGAAGAAGTAATACTCACCCTCAGTTAAACATGCAGCTGTCTTTCTACACTTATCCAGTCCCTGTGGTACCTCAGTTCTTTTTGCCTCACTACCAGGACATGAATTCCTGGTAGTAAGGCAGATAGGGTCCAGTATCCAGCAGTACCAGACCTAAGGTTCTGATAGTTGGGAGAGCTGCATATTAATGGATGTTCATATGATGAGAGAGAGCCTAAAGACCCAGATAGTAAGATTCTGAGGAGAGGAAAGAAGCAGAGGGAAGCCAAAATGCAGACAGGAGGCCTAAAAGAAGTGAAAGGAAAGAAAGAGGTCTGAGGCCTGGACCAGGAAGCCCATCAGAATGGTGTGGAGTTTAACTTACAGGTAATGAAAAGCAAAAGTAAAGGGAAGCAAGAGGAAGATAGTACGTATAGCATTGTAGCTACTAAGCGACTATAGAAAAGAAAGCCAAGTAGTTGCTATATTGGGATACCTCCTCTCCTATGGAGAAATTAAAGGGCGCTTTGCTACAGGATTGAGTCTATGACTCTTGTGGGCTGGACTTTGAAAGTGATACTGATTAGTTGTAAAAACAAACCTCACCCCGTGGGGTCCTCATTAGTCAGCTGGGAACTGAGAGTAGCTGTGAGGTGCCATTGTGATAAACCTCAACCCAAGCATGGAGCGGTTTGTGGGTGAGAGTGATAAGTTTATATTGAACTCTGTAGTGAATGGGTCACTAAAGTCTCTAATGATCTACTAACAGCTAAATGTAATGGTCATTACTCCATGCTGATTCTTCTGGATCTCTCTGCAGCATTTGACACTGTGGATCACCAACTCCTCCTCACTATGCTACTCTCTATTGGCCTTCAGGACACCACTCTCTCCTAGTTCTCCTCCTATCTCTTTCACTGTATCTTTTGCTGGCCCAACTTCCTCTCTTTTTCCCCTTACTGTTGGGGTTCCTCAAGGATCAGTCCTAGGCCCCCTCCTCTTCTCCTTGCATTCTGCCTCTACTGGACAAACAATCAGTAGAGATAAAGGAAATGAATTAGGAACAGGTCTAAAGAATTTTTTTTAAGTAATGGGTGTATGTTGGCATGTTTAAATGAGAAGGGAAAAACACTGTAAGAGAGAGGTTGAATATTTTTGTTAGGTGAGTGGTGACAGCTGAGGAAATGTACTGGGGAGATGTGAGCGAATAGGGTCACTGGTGAAAGTAGTAGGGCGAGAAGATGCTAGGAGCCTGATCACTTCTACTGTGACTGGTTCAAAGGCAGAGAGTGAGCTAGATGCAGTAGGGGAGGGAGGACAGTGCATGGTATGAAGGGATTGGGAGAAAATTTCCTGTCGGATATGTTCAATTTTTTCTTTGAAATAATTGGCCAGATCGTCAGCGCTGAGATTGGTGGTCGGAGCCTGAGTTCTTCGATTGAAGAGGGAATGAAAAGTGTCTAAAAGATGTTTAGGATTCTAGGATAGTGAGGTAATGATGGTGTTGAAATTGATTTGTTTGGAGAGGTGAAGGGCAGACTTGAAAGTTTTAAGCATAAACTTATAATGGATGAAATCTTGGGCCAGATTGGATGTTCTCCACAGACGTTTGGCGCACCTGGAGCACCGCTGTAGGAAACGTGTTTGCAGCGTGAGACAGGGTTGTCGCTGTGTGTGCCGAGTTGTTCTATGTGTAGGAGGTGCAGCTTTATCCAGGTCACTTTGCAGTGTTTCATTATAATGTTTTGGTACAGAATCAGGACATGAAAGGGAGGATATTGGGGCCAATGATATCTGCAAATTTTTCATAAGTTTCTTGGTGTTAATGGCATGTATATTTATATAAGTGTGAAAAGTGAGAGTGTCCTGAGCGAGGTGATAGTCCTTGACAGAGAATCAAGAAGGTTGTGGTCAGAGAGCGAGAGAGGGGAGTTGGTAAGTGTGGAAAGTGGGGGTGTCCTGAGCGGGGTGACAGTTCTTGACAGAGAATGAAAAAAGGGCAGCACGGTGGCGCAGTGGATAGCACAGCAGCCTTGCAGCGCTGGAGTCCTGGGTTCAAGCTCCACTAAGGACAACATCTGCAAAGAGTTTGTATGTTCTCTCCGTGTTTGCGTGGGTTTCCTCCGGGTACTCCGGTTTCCTCCCACATTCCAAAGACATACTGATAGGGAATATAGATTGTGAGCCCCAATGGGGACAGCGACGATAATGTGTGCAACCTGTAAAGTGCTTCGGAATATGTTAGTGCTATATAAAAAAAAATAAAAAATAAATAAAAAAAAGGTTGTGGTCAGGGAGCAGGAGAGGGGAGTTGGTAAAATCATACATTGAGCAGAGCTGTGAGAAGACCAGGTCCAGTTTATTTTCGTCTTCATGTGTAGGAAAGTTAGTGAAAGGTCAAAGGAGGAGGTTAAGAATAAAAGATGAGTGGCAGATGGGGAGAGGGGATGTTAAAGTCTCCTATGATGAGGGTTGGGGTGTCACAGGAAGACGAGTACCTTGCCCGCGCCACCACCCTGCACCACATAACTCTACCATAAAAGATAAAAACAATTATAGGTGAACTGCATGTAATTCTACTGTTTCTGCACACTTCCATTGCTTCACTGCCCCTAATAAATGGAACATTTTTGGTAACAGAAGTTTATTACAGAATTTTTCTTTTCTGAGTTCCCTAATATATAAGCTTAGGTTGTCTCTTGCCTTGGCAAATTTAACACTAGAACTACTGATGGAGTCATTTTGACTCCTTTCGTTTTTTATTTCTTTCTGTGACTACATTTTTCAGAATTCCGGCTTGAAACTCGGTGACTTTTCCTCAAATATGATGTGAAAAAAGATTTTGTGAGAATAAATAATTTTGGTAAAAAATTTGCGCGTTTTTTTCAGAATTTACCAAGAACTAATGAAGGGAGTCATTTTGACTCCCTACTATATTTTGAGGTCCTTTTGTCACTAAATGTTGCTATAAAGTTTTGTGCATAATTTTTTCACTCTGTCTTATTTACCCTTTGTTCATATAGATGTAGTTCAATTTACATGTCAACTTTTCACATTTTCCTTGTGTTTTACCTGCTTGTATTACTGTGTAATGCTGAACAAAATAGCTTGTTTACTCTAGGCTCTTATCTTATGCTAATGAAGGGTGGTGTTTTTCTAAGGTCCTAGCAGGAGACAGTATTCTGGATAGTAACTTTACTTTCAGTTCAGCTGAAGAGACAAAGAGAACAGACGCAGACATACGAGCTCTGAAGACTCATACAGGTATGAATTGTTATGAAATAGTTTAGCTGTCTGTCAACTGATTCAGCCCACCTACTTTTGAAGGTGGCAGAACAGTTATTATTTCTTTTAGTTTTCATTTCATTTCTATTTTTCAGCAGGGAACTATATAGAGTTATGGAATTTGTGAGGAATATGGAGAGAAGACGTTTGATAAAGCCTCAGGATATTCTGGCTACTTTGCAATCCATACCGGAGGATGAATCGGAATCCGAATTGCAGGAACATGTATTTGATTCTGACAGTGATGAAGATTTCATTCCTCAGAACATATCAAGTGAATCTGAAGACTCAGAAGGAACAAATCCAGAAGGTAAGTAGTTATGTGTATTTATTTGTTCTTCCACACACTGAGTTAGGGCCTGTGCACACTAGCAGAATTCTGGCTGAATAGCCATCTGGATATTCTTGCCGCAATACAGGCCGTACCTGCCCGCTCATGCCTGAAGCTCCGCTCCGAACCCCGGGCTGGAGCCGCTGTCAGGGACAGAGCAGCGCTTGCTTACGCGCGAGCACGGCTCCGTCTCAGACAGCGGCTCCAGCCCGGGGTTCAGAGCGGAGCTTCAGGTATGAAACTCCGCTATGTACCTGAGCGGGCAGGTACGGGCCGGATTGTGGTGAGAATATCCGGTCGGATATTCCGCCGCTAATCCAGCCAGTGTGCACGGACCCTTACAAAACAAAAATTCTAAATATTCATCAACTTTTTTCCAGATATTCCAAGCACATCAACTGGGGATCGGGCTCATGCAGTTATGTTGCCTCGTGACCATCATCCTGGTCGTGGACAGAAAAAATCAGCAAAACGTCCCAGAAATGAAAGAACAACAGATAACGATGGCGGCGAAGGTAATGCAACAACAAACACCAGAGAAGGCGAATCTGAAGGAATACTAGTTTCAGCGGATGGTATTCAATGGAAACCTGTTGAAATTGGACAACACTTGCCTGGTAGGTGTGACAGCCAAAATATTCTTCGAGAAGCACCTAGACCTACAGGATACGCCAGAAGAAATATCATTATCGATAGTCCTTTGAGCGCATGGCGTTTATTTTTTGATTCATATATATTGACACATATAAAGAACTGTACGCTTGCAGAAGCATGCAGGAACAATAATTTACAGTTTACTCTATCTGATGAGGAGCTAGATGCATTCATTGCGATATTCTATGCTCGTGGAATATCTGGCACGAACCGTCACTCGATTAGCAGTATTTGGTGTAATGACTGGGGAATACCGTTTTGCAAAGCGACAATGTCTAGGGACCGCTTTGTTGAAATTATGAGGTTTCTCAGATTTGATGAGAAATCTACTCGATCGGAGAGACTGCAAACGGACAAGTTTGCTCTATTTTCTACTGTGTGGGACAGGTTTATTGAAAATTGTATTGCGTGTTACAAACCTGGCCCATACATAACGGTGTATGAGCAACTTTTCCCAAGCAAAACTAGGTGTCCATTCACGCAGTACATGCCTTCCAAACCAGATAAATATGGCCACAAATATTGGCTAGCTGTTGATAAGGAGAGCAAATATCTGGCAAATGGCTTCCCTTATCTAGGCAAAGATGACACACGTCGTGCTGAGGACCGTTTAGCTGACCATGTGGTAATGAAGTTATTGGACCCGTTTTTGAAAAAAGGTCGCAATGTTACAACCGATAATTATTTTACTTCAGTAAAATTAGCTAAACAGCTAAAAAGCAAAGGAACAACCATCGTGGGAACACTGAATAAGATAAGGCGAGAAGTGCCTAAAGAAATAAAATCCATGAAAGAGGAATTGTACAACACTAAAGTGTTTAGAAATGAAGACAATTTTACACTTACAGTATATCAAGGAAAGCCCAACAAAAATGTTGTCATTTTGAGTTCCGTCCATCCAGATGTTGTTGTTGCGTCTGATTCCGCTAAAAAAACTCCAGAAACGGTAAAGTTTTACAATGAAACAAAATATGGAGTAGATGTAGTGGATCAGATGGCACGAAAATATACCACACGAACATCCACAAGGAGACGGCCTGTTCATGCATTTGAAAATGCCTTAGACTTTGCGGGTATAAATGCATGTATAATATTCAAGGAGATTACCCACCAAAAAATGTCACGCAAGGCATTTTTGCAAACGCTTGTGAGAGAGTTGAGTGGTCCTTATGTCACAGATAGGGAAAAGGGTTCCACGTCCCAAGTTTCTACATGTTCAGAAGTGATGGTTCAAACAAAATTTTGCCAGATCAAAGAAAAGTGCAAGAAAAATAGATCTGTCGGCAATTGTAAGACTTGTGGTAAGTCTTTGTGTGGGCAATGTACTGCCATAAATCAAAGGCAATGCTTAACCCCTTAACGACCGCCGATACGCCTTTTAACGGCGGCCGCTAAGGGTACTTAAACCACAGCGCCGTTAATTAACGGCGCTGTGGAAAAAGTGAATAGCGCCCCCCAGAGTCGGATTTTCTCTGGGGTCTCGGTTGCCGAGGGTAGCCGAGACCCCAGAGAACATGATTCGGGGGGTTTTTACCGACCCCCGAGTTGCGATCGCCGGTAATTAACCGTTTACCGGCGGTCGCAACAAAAAAAAAAAAAACGCGATTTGCCGTTTAATTTCTCTGTCCTCCGATGTGATCGCACATCGGAGGACAGAGAAATGTGGTCCCCGATGGCCCCCAATAGCCCCCCAATACTTACCTACCTCCCCCGGTGTTCCTCGTGTCTCCCCATGGGCGCCGCCATCTTTTTTCCGGGAAAAAATGGCGGGCGCACGCGCAGTGCGCCCGCCGCCCGGCACCCGGATGTTCTTTGGGGTCTCGGCTGCCGGGGGTAGCCGAGACCCCAAAGAACATGATCGGGGTCGATTTGCACCGACCCCTGCTTTGCGATCGCCGGTAATTAACAGTTTACCGGCGACCGCAAAAAAAAAAAAAAAAAAAAAAAAGCGATCAGTTATTTCTCTGTCCTCTGATGTGATCGCACATCAGAGGACAGAGAAATAGGGGGATTCGGGGACCCTAACATACTCACCCGGGGTCCCTGGGTCCTCTTCTGTCTTCTCCTGCCAGCCGGCTTTTTCATCATGGCGGGCGCATGCGCAGTGCGCCCGCCATCTGCTGCCATCTGCCGGCCGGCAGGAGAAGACAAGTTGGGGCTAAAATTAGGGTTAGGGTTAGGGTTAGAGTTAGGGTTAGGGTTAGGGTTAGGGTTGGGGCTAAATTTAGGGTTAGGGCTAGGGTTAGGGTTAGGCTACTTTCACACTAGCGTTTTTTGGCTTCCGTCGCAATGCGTCGTTGGAGAAAAAACGCATCCTGCAAAAGTGCTTGCAGGATGCGTTTTTTCTCCATTGGCTTGCATTAGCGACGCATTGCGACGGATTGCCACATGTCGCATCCGTCGTGCGACGGATGCGTCGTGCTTCGGCGGACCGTCGACACAAAAAAAACTACATGTAACTTTTTTGTGCGACGTGTCCCACATATTTCAGTGCCACGTGCCACGTATTTAAGTGACACGTGCCACGTATCAAAGTGCCACGTGCCACATATTTCAGTGCCACGTATCAAAGTGCCACGTGCCACGTATCAAAGTGCCACGTGCCACGTATCAAAGTGCCACGTGCCACGTATCAAAGTGCCACGTGCCACATATTTCAGTGCCACGTGCCACGTATCAAAGTGCCACGTGCCACGTATCAAAGTGCCACGTGCCACATCTTTCAGTGCCACGTGCCACGTATTTAAGTGACACGTGCCACGTATCAAAGTGCCACGTGCCACATATTTCAGTGCCACGTATCAAAGTGCCACGTGCCACGTATCAAAGTGCCACGTATCAAAGTGCCACGTGCCACGTATTTCAGTGCCACGTATTTAAGTGACACGTATCACGTATAAGTGCCACGTGTCACGTATTTAATTGCCACATATTTAAGTGCCACGTATCAAGATTTTCCATGGAGAACAGACACATCCAGAGATATGTCTGCTCTCCACGGCTGCAGCAACACACTGACAGGAGCCATAGTTCCTGTCGGTGTGTCACTGCGCATGCGCGAGCGAGTTTACCGGCGGTCATTGACCCCGGCACTCTCGCTTAACGGCAGTGCTGCGTGGGAAAGTTCAACGCAGCTGTACTGCTGTTAACCGAGACGCCGGAGTCATTGAACTCCGGAACAGTACGCGATACACTGCTAGGAGCTTCGCTCCTGGCAGTGTATCGCCGGAGAGCAGCCGATCGGCGTGGGACACTCGTTTTATGGATTCTGCGGACAGGGAGTATGAATTTGGTTTATTATTTTTGGATTTTTTCCTGGAGGATCGAGGGCTTCGCCTACAAGTGTGCTGTTGGTGAGTATATACTCTGTGTTATATGTTGTATGTACTGTGTGTCATGTATGTGTATTGTGTGTAGGTGTTTTGTGTAACTTTACAATTGTGCTAAGTCGCCGGACACAGGGACAACTCTCCCATCCTAATACCGGATGGGAGTAGTAGTCCCATACGGCGACTTAGCACAATGGTGGCACTAGCGTCGCATGGGGACACACACACGCACACACACGCACACACACGCACACACACACACACAGAAGGACTCCATGCTGCTTCACTGGGGGGCGGGGGCTTCCCTCTTCCTGTCCGACGTCACGTCCGGTCCTGGGTGTCAACCCCTCCGTACAAAGACGCCGACACCCAGGACAAAGGCGCTGTGTGTGGAAGGTAATATGGGGCCCTAGGGGGATACGCAGACACGCCGCTGCGTAAAGAATTGACATGTCAATTCTTTTTACGCCGGCGTGTTTGCAGACAAAAGCGCCGCGTTTTTTTGCGGTGTGTCTGAACGGCAAAGTGAATTTCTCATTCACTTTGCCGGCAGACGAAAATGACATTGCGCATTTTTGAAAAGCGCCCGCAAAATAGCGCTCAAAAATGCGCTATGTCTGAAAGTAGCCTAAGGCTTCTTTCACACTTGCGTCGGTACGGGGCGGTCGCAATGCGTCGGCCCGATGTACCGACGCACGTTGTGAAAATTGTGCACAACGTGGGCAGCGGATGCAGTTTTTCAACGCATCCGCTGCCCAGTCTATGTCCTGGGGAGGAGGGGGCAGAGTTACGGCCACGCATCCGCGGAAATGGCGGACGCGACGTACAAAAAAAAGGTTACATTGAACTTTTTTTGTGACGACGGGGGCTAAAGTTATGGTTAGGGTTGGGGCTAAAGTTAGGGTTGGGGCTAAAGTTAGGGTTAGAGTTGGGATTAGGGTTAGGGTTTGGATTAGGGTTGGGATTAGTGTTACGTTTGGGATTAGGGTTGGGATTAGGGTTAGGATTAGGGTTAGGGGTGTGTTGGATTTAGGGTTTTGATTAGGGTTATGGTTAGGGTTGAGATTAGGGCTGTTTTGGGGTTAGGGTTGTGATTATCGTTAGGGTTGTGATTAGGATTATGGATCGGGTTGAGATTAGGGTTAGGGCTGTGTTGGGGTTAGGGTTGGAGTTAGAATTGGGGGGTTTCCACTGTTTAGGTACATCAGGGGGTCTCCAAACACGACAGCCAATTTTGCGCTAAAAAAGTCAAATGGTACTCCCTCCCTTCTGAGCTCTGCCGTGCGCCCAAACAGTGGTTTACCCCCACATATGGGGCATCAGCGTACTCGGGATAAATTGGACAACAACTTTTGGGGTCCAATTTCTCCTGTTACCCTTGTGAAAATAAAAACTTGGGGGCTAAAAATCTTTTTTGTTGGAAAAAAATATATTTTTTTATTTTCACTACTCTGCATTATAAATTTCTGTGAAGCACTTGAGCTTTCAAAGTTCTCACCACATATCTAGATAAGTTCATTAGGGGGTCTAGTTTCCAAAATTTGGTCACTTGTGGGGGTTTCTACTGTTTAGGTACATTAGGGGTCTGCAAACGCAACATAATGCCCGCAGACAATTCTATCAAAGTCTGCATTGCAAAATGGCGCTCCTTCCCTTCCGAGCTCTGCCGTGCGCCCAAACAGTGGTTTACCCCCACATATGGGGTACCAGCATACTCAGGACAAATTGGACAACAACTTTTGGGGTCCAATTTCTCTTGTTACCCTTGTGAAAATAAAAATTTGGGGGCTAAAAAAATCTTTTTTGTGGGAAAAAAAATATTTTTTATTTTCACTACTCTGCATTATAAACTTCTGTGAAGCACTTGGGCATTCAAAGTTCTCACCACATATCTAGATAAGTTCCTTGGGGGGTCTATTTTCCAAAATGGGGTCACTTGTTGGGGGTTTCTACTGTTTAGGTACATTAGGGGTCTGCAAAGGCAACATAACGCCCGCAGACAATTCTATCAAAGTCTGCATTCCAAAATGGCACTCCTTCCCTTCCGAGCTCTGCCATGCGCCCAAACAGTGGTTTACCCCCACATATGGGGTACCAGCATACTCAGGACAAATTGGACAACAACTTTTGGGGTCCAATTTCTCTTGTTACCCTTGTGAAAATAAAAACTTGGGGGCTAAAAAATCTTTATTGTTAAAAAATATATATTTTTTATTTTCACGACTCTGCATTATAAACTTCTGTGATGCACTTGGGCATTCAAAGTTCTCACTACACATCTAGATAAGTTCCATGGGGGGTCTAGTTTCCAAAATGGGGTCACTTTTGGGGGGTTTCTGCTGTTTAGGCACATCAGGGGCTCTCCAAACGCGACATGGCGTCCGATCTCAATTCCAGTCAATTTTGCATTGAAAAGTCAAATGGCGCTCCTTTGCTTCCGAGCTCAGCCATGCGCCCAAACAGTGGTTTACCCCCACATATGGGGTGTCGGCGTACTCAAGACAAATTGTACAACAGCTTCTGGGGTCCATTTTCTCCTGTTACCCTTGGTAAAATAAAAATTTGGAGGCAAAAAGATCATTTTTGTAGAAAAAATGCGATTTTTTTATTTTCACGGCACGTTATAAACTTCTGTGAAGCACCTGGGGGTTTAAAGTGCTCACCACACATCTAGATAAGTTCCTTAAGGGGTCTAGTTTCCAAAATGGTGTCATATGTGGGGGGTCTCTACTGTTTAGGCACATCAGCGGCTCTCCAAACGTGACATGGCGTCCGATCTCAATTCCAGCCAATTCTACATTGAAAAAGTAAAACGACACTCCTTCTCTTCCAAGCTCTGCGGTGCGCCCAAACAGTGGTTTACCCCCATATATGGGGTATCGACGTACTCAGGAGAAATTGCACAACAACTTTTGTGGTCTAATTTCTCCTGTTACCCTTGTGAAAATAAAAATTTGGGGGCAAAAAGATCATTTTTGTAGAAAAAATGAGATTTTTTATTTTCACGGCTCTACGTTATAAACTTCTGTGAAGCACTTGGGGGTTCAAAGTGCTCACCACACATCTAGATAAGTTCCTTGGGGGGTCTAGTTTCCAAAATGGTATCACTTGTGGGGGGTTTCCACTGTTTAGGCACATCAGGGACTCTCCAAACGCGACATGGCATCCGATCTCAATTCCAGCCAATTCTGCATTGAAAAAGTCAAACGGTGCTCCTTCACTTCCAAGCTCTGCGGTGCGCCCAAACAGTGGTTTACCTCCACATATGGGGTATCGACGTACTCAGGAGAAATTGCACAACAACTTTTGTGGTCTAATTTCTCCTGTTACCCTTGTGAAAATAAAAATTTGGGGGCAAAAATATCATTTTTGTAGAAAAAATGAGATTTTTTATTTTCACGGCTCTACGTTATAAACTTCTGTGAAGCACTTGGGGGTTCAAAGTGCTCACCACACATCTAGATAAGTTCCTTGGGGGGTCTAGTTTCCAAAATGGTGTCACTTGTGGGGGGTTTCCACTGTTTAGGCACATCAGGGACTCTCCAAACGCGACATGGCATCCGATCTCAATTCCAGCCAATTCTGCATTGAAAAAGTCAAACGGTGCTCCTTCACTTCCAAGCTCTGCGGTGCGCCCAAACAGTGGTTTACCTCCACATATGGGGTATCGACGTACTCAGGAGAAATTGCACAACAACTTTTGTGGTCTAATTTCTCCTGTTACCCTTGTGAAAATAAGAATTTGTGGGCGAAAAAATCATTTTTGTGAAAACAAATGCGATTTTTTATTTTCACGGCTCTACGTTATAAACTTCTGTGAAGCACTTGGGGGTTCAAAGTGCTCACCACACATCTAGATAAGTTCCTTGGGGGGTCTAGTTTCCAAAATGGTGTCACTTGTGGGGGGTTTCCACTGTTTAGGCACATTAGGGGCTCTCCAAACGCGACATGGCGTCCGATCTCAATTCCAGCTAATTCTGCATTGAAACAGTCAAACGGTGCTCCTTCACTTCCAAGCTCTGCGGTGCGCCCAAACAGTGGTTTACCTCCACATATGGGGTATCGGCGTACTCAGGAAAAATTGCACAACAAAATTTGTGGTTAAATTTCTATTTTTACACTTGTGAAAATTAAAAAAAATGGTTCTGAAGTAAAATGTTTGCAAAAAAAAGTAAAATGTTCATTTTTTTCTTCCACATTGTTTTAGTTCCTGTGAAGTACGTAAAGGGTTAATAAACTTCTTGAATGTGGTTTTGAGCAGCTTGAGGGGTGCAGTTTTTAGAATGGTGTCACACTTGGTTATTTTCTATCATATAGACCCCTCAAAATCACTTCAAAG
The DNA here is from genome assembly GCF_051348905.1 of Ranitomeya variabilis. NCBI lineage: Eukaryota > Metazoa > Chordata > Amphibia > Anura > Dendrobatidae > Ranitomeya > Ranitomeya variabilis. The sequence goes on along the minus strand of NC_135233.1, from coordinate 47,380,443 downwards.
GTGATGTGGTCCCTAAAAAAAACATGGTGTTGTAAAAATGAGAAATTGCTGGTCAACTTTTAACCCTTATAACTCCCTAACGAAAAAAAAAATTGTTTCCAAAATTGTGCTGATGTAAAGTAGACATGTGAGAAATGTTATTTATTAACTATTTTTTGTGACATATCTCTCTGATTTAAGGGCATAAAAATACAAAGTTTGAAAATTGCAAAATTTTAAAAATTTTCGCCATATTTCCATTTTTTTCATAAATAATCGCAAGTAATATCGAAGAAATGTTACCACTAACTTGAAGTACAACATGTCACGAAAAAACAATCTCAGAATCAGCGGGATCCGATAAAGCGTTCCAGAGTTATAACCTCATAAAGTGACACTGGTCAGAATTGTAAAAATTGGCTCGGTCATTAAGTACCAAATTGGCTCTGTCACTAAGGGGTTAAAATGCGAAACACCAAATGTTTAGAAGGTGAATTCTGCGCCATATTTTCATTTTTATGCTCCTCCACCTACATTTTCTCTGCTTTTTGTTCTTCAGTTGTTGTTTATATGTGTGCACTTGAATAAAAAAAAATGTTTGAAAAACGTCTATTATAATTATTGTTATTTTCTGTAGAAAAATAAGAAAAGCAGAAAAAAAACAAACAATCAAAAGCATTACTGTTGGATCTCACAATAATAATACATTACAAAAAATATAATTATTAATAAATAACCACAAATGAAACTCTAAAAATAAACGAAAACAAGCAAGGAGTCAAAATGACTCCTTTCAGTAGTTCTAGGCGGGGTCACGAGTCCAGTAGTCCTAGTGTTAAGCCAGCGTAGCCAGAATTCAATTATACTATACTGATTTGCTGTGGGCGGGCTTCAAATCGTTTTTTTTCCAATTGGTTTGGAACACAATAAAGTTATATAGCTACTCCTTCCAACACATGGGACTGATAAATCAATATTCTGCCCGTATGTAAAAATTCTCTGGTCTGTTGCAGTTTTTAGCTTTCAGCAGAATAATTCAATGTTCTGTAGGAAAGTGAACTGTTTCACTTGGTTACAGGAAGCAACCATTATTTTCATCATCACGGCATGGTAGTACAGTGGTACAAACTAACCAAAGTACAGTATTAAAAACAACCTCTAACAACACAGCGGCATCTGCTATCTGCTCAACACTTTTCTGCTACTGCATAAGCCTGCAGCTGTTAAAAACTCCAACATGGCCAAATGGCAACTTTTCAAAATAGTCTCCCAAGAGACAAGAGGTGGTGACAAGCTAAGCAATTTATACCTGCATACCATAGGCCCTTTTTAAAGTAGGTAATACTCCATCCCCACACCTTTCCCCTCTGCATGTGCATCTGAACTTAGCAGCATGACAGAGTGAATGGGAAGAGCAATCCTTTGGGAAATTCGAAAAGCATATAGGGGATTTATCAATTCCTCTGTGATTCCCGGGAGATCTTTCTTCTTTCCATTAATCTCCTGGACTTTGCCAAGTTGGCAAGTATGGTCAAAAACAGAGTGTCATGGTGTTGGCCCACCTCACACCAAGGGCATGTGACTTATCACATTCATCTTAGAATCAATGGGATACATATATATTCCATTGAGTTAGATGTTATCGCAAAGGACAAAGGACTCATTGTACAACACGTTATTAACCTCTGACCCCTCATGGTGTTTGTTTTAGTCTGAAATCAGGTTCAGCTTCTTTTTCATTTTTTTTCATGTCAAGGTAACACGTTTCTTTGTAAGATGATGGATTGTCTTGTTTCGTAGTCACTCATTTGTAATTAAAAGCAATATGAACAGTAGACAGCTCCTGGCATGTAGTGTTTGTCAATCTGGTCATAAGAATTGTGAGTTTCATTCTTATATTTTCAAAATTTCCTACATATGTGTTAGATAGACTGTGTTTTTTTGTGAAAGAAAATAGTTTCGACTTGTTATGAAGTGTCTTCTACAGCAGCCCGAGGGCTGGTTACTGGAGATTATCAAATTCTGTTGATTTATTTGGTATGAGGAGAAATCACTAGAGTAACGGGGAGGAAAAAAAAAGTTTCACCCTTTGGGCAAATTTAGACAGACGTATAATATGTAACATGTGTGTGTATCTTCACTTCAATTAATCTGCTCCACATACGTTTTGACATGATGAAACATAAGAGGAGCTACTGAAACTGAAGAAACAAACATAGACATAGGTGCCCATGGGGAAATCAAAATGGGGCTCCCCTCTTGCAACTTCACTCCCTCCTCCCGTTTCCCCTTAAAACCCACAGCCACTTCTTGTCTTGAAATCTAAAGAAAGAAGTATATCAACATGTTAATATATTGGTTGAACTCGAAGGACTTAAGTCTAAGCTCAACCTTAAAAACTATAAAACTATAAGAAAACAAGTAATGTATAACCATATACCACATACCAAGTACTTTCTGTGAGCAAGAGGCTAACAGCCAGGCCAGTACCTCCAAGACCCAATAGTAGCATATCAACTAATGCTACTGAAGCGCCCCCACTGCCGCAGGGCCGAGGGGTACCCGGTACCGGGCCTCTGAGTCTCTGCTCTGGGGTTGTCACGGTGGCTAGGCCCGGTCCGTGACCCTGCTGAGGGGCGTACGGTAATAGATGTGGATAGATGATGGAGGTGGTGATGCTGTAGTGGTGCGGTGCAGTAAATAACGAGGACACCAGGTTGCAGTCTCTTTACCTCTTTACTGAAGATCTCTGGGTCCTCAGTCCAGAATCCGGATAACCAGGCTGCGCAAGTCCGGCCGGTCCAATGGCACCTCCAGAGTTCCCTTAACAGGTGGAAATCTGCGCCTACCTCCTAGCGCTATGTGTTGTGGTCCTTCCCTGCTGTGCTTACGGAAAGTCCCCACAACTGTTGTGTCCGTTTCTTAAGTTCCCTCACAACTCGATTAGATGATGTTCTGCTAATCCTCCGTCCCTCCCTGATGTTACGGTTGGAACGGCACCCGTATGACGGGTAGGCTCGGAGCTCTTCCGGGACCCTAGAGTCTCCCCTCTCCACAAGTTGCCCCCCAAGACTGCATAGGTGATTTAGTTGAGACAGCCCGCCTTAGACTGACTGTCCTGCCATTGGTTTAGAGTATTGCTTGAAGCTGAATATTGTAATACTCCCTCGGCGTTCCAGCCGCCGGTTGTGCGCCTCAGTAGGATGTTGCCTCGGTCTTACAGCACGACTCCTACTGGTATTCTCCTTGTTGCTTTGATCTCGTTTCTCACTCAGCACAATCTATCTCGCTTCCAGTCCCTTCTTGGGTACCGCCGCTATACTGAGCAGGCACGGTCCCGTTACGTTCGCTCAAGTTGCCAAGCCTCTGTCAGGATCCCACCCCTGACAGGGACCCTACCGAATCTTCTCCCACAACACCCTCTGCCACAAGGTGTTGCCTGGTTCCAACCCAGTCAGCTTTCTGTCTAACTTCCTGCCTGACCCCCAGTTTACCCACAATGGTGGGGAGTGGCCTAATGAATAGAACCCGTAGCTCCCCCTGGTGGCCCGGCTGTGAAATGTATTGGTGTCTGTGATACCTGTCCAGATGAACTCCTTCAGTGCCATCAGACGTACTATAGCTCCCCTTAGTGGCGGAACCACAGTACTGCAAAGACCAGGACTCTGGGGCGCTGCACTACGGTTTTGCCTCAGATTGCTAATAGGGAAGTTAAGGGATAATCTACATAACTTCTGTAACAAAATAAGCAAAAAAAAAACCCAAATGATTTGGTATGTTTTTATGCCGTGGTGGATTTATTGTGGATTTTCTACTGCAGAAAGTTGCAATTCAAGAGAAGGGATCTTACTGGATGAAATGTTGAGTGTCAATGTTTACCCTATAAAATGGGTATTTCCCCAACAAATGTTGTCCAGATTAAAGTTAGTATGATTCTTCTCACTCCTTAGTAAGGGCACAACTACATTAGATTGCAGTCATAACCGGTCGCTATAGTCTAGGGAACCCTTAAGGTCTCTTTGGCCCATGGAAGAAGACCAATGCTATTAAAGCACCAATTTAGCAGGTTTTATATTTCAGCTCTGGAGTGGTCCAATAATTTAAGCTCCCTGACCCAAGAATTATATTTATCAGCCTCTGTCTTCCACTCTTCCCGACACTGCTACTGTCCTGCACCTCCATCTTGCAACCACAACTTCTGACTGACCGGAAGTCAGAGAGGTAATGGTATAAAGCTCTCAATTTACGGTAAGTCTATGAGAGCCTTCTTCTGGCCTCGTTCTAGCTCTCACAAACATACACTGAGTTTGTTCCAGCAAACACTGGAGGGATCCAGCAGGTTACTGCTGGAGACCGACAAGAGCGTCACCGGAAACAACTGAAGATGGAAGATAGCGGATGGTAAGCATAAGACTAGGGACAGGGAAGTTAGATTAGTAGCCCCAATCCAGTGATGCAATAAAACCCCATTATTCTCAAATTATGGCACTGCACCTTAGGCCGGTTTCACACATCTATGAACTATGGACTGTGATCTCATCGCAATACCAAGCCTAGATGCCTCATATATGCTTATGATGCACTTAGCTCAGGTCAGGAAACCTGGTGGTTGGGCCAGGCATTTCAAAGCAACCATGGTCCATGTTTCGTGGATGTGTGAAACTGGCCCTGGTTTCATCCCTATCTTAATTTGGTTGAAGTCTACTGAAGCACTCAATTAACTGTTACCCTTATGGGGTGTTAAATGTTAGTGCTCTACTTTTTGTGCTCTCTATTCGATTGTAACTCTCGCAATTTAGGCCTCCATAAGGCAAATCTCAATGCATCATTGATTGCCACACTACACATAACTTTGAGGGTTATTTCTATAATTTTTTTCCTTTTATGTTTATGGTTATTGTGTTTTTTCCAAGTTACATTTTAGTTTATTTTTCTCCCTTTTAATACCTATTGTATTAGTCAATGCAGGATCATAGTTTGACTTCTTATATTTGACCATGCTCAAATGCTTATGAGCCTGCATTATTTTTACTTTTTTGGCTCGTAAGGGTTTGACTTATTACATATTTGTGAATCTAGGCTTTAAGCTTATTTATTGGCTAATCATTAAAGAGAAGCTAATTTATTTATTTTTCAATTTTTTGACAATGTTTTTTTTTTTTTTTACACATCACAATCTGTATTAAAAATAAAATATAGAAATCTTGCAACTTTCACACTGGCCACTGGGGCTTTTATTTAGACTCTAACTTCCTATTATTTCAGGAAACAACACATGTACATTAGCCACAATGGACAGACTCCAAGCCTATCTTATGAATTGATGTGTCTAAAGAGTGTGTGCAAAGGTAATTGTGGAGGGAGGGGGAGCAGGGTCATTTATGATATCACCTATTGTGATTTGTGGATCCTGTGTTATTAGCTGTCTAGAGGCTTTAACTTTTATTGTAACCTGCCTCTGCTGATACGGAACCTGCTGAACATTCTTCCAAAAAGAACAGGAAGTATGAGTCTGAAAAAGCCCCAGTAACCAATATGAAACCTAGAAGATTACTATTTTTTTTAAATAAAGATCATGATATGCAGAAAAAATAAACCTTGCCAATTTTTTTTTATACAAATAATGCTAAAATCTTCATTTTATGATAATAGCTTGTCTATTAGTTTTGTACCTTGCCTTATTTTTGTCAACTGTCACCAATACAAGACTACCTTTGGTGCCACAACCCGGGCATCATACTCGGATGGTCCATATAACTCTTCTGAGTGGTACGGAGGTAAAATTGGGAAAAATTTGCACACTACATGGCTTAGTTTAGTCACAGCCAACTGAACTGAGACATAATGAGTTAACATCCTGATATGTGGCGGCCTATCTACCCTTAATGCCAATTTTTTTTTTCCGGTAATTACAGACTTAGGTTTATTATTACCCAACTCCTCCAAAATCCCGCTTTTGGAACCTGATTATCTAAAGTATTTTTAAAGAACTGTAAATCACAGACCAATTGCGCAATATGACTATAAAGCATATTTTATTTTGATAAAGAAAAACAGATGTCCAATATTTATAGGCTGTAAAAAGGTAATAGGAAGATTAAAATAAAAAAAAGAGTGGGATGGAAAAGGCAACTTTTTGCATTTTAATAGGTTTTTATTCGAGTTTAATACATCTTCCAAAATGTGTTTGGAAATACTTTACATACCTTTAACCAGGCAGACTATTACCATCTGTGTTCATCTCAGAGGTTCTACTGCAATCGGATAGAAGCTTCTACACACGGCCTCAACTGTGCGGGAGAGAAAATGTATCCACAACAGTATAAATAAAGATTCTTTCTCTCTGATCTTGAAAACTTAACGAGAGACAAGACGAAATAATTGACATTATGGGGATAAGAAGTATTCAAGGCTTGAGCAACATTATTATGTGTTTCTGAAATAAATGCAGAAATTTTTACTAGCAAGCCAAAAAATAAAATTAAAAGTTAGTGGGAGCCAAAACATTGTATCGCACTCAAATTGACCAATGTTATTCTATGGGGCCTTGCACATGCCCTTCTTTATTTTTCCTCGTACATGGAAAAATCTGCTGCATGCCTGCGTTTAACTTGTCCCTGCAAGTCAATGAGTCTGTGAAAACCATTGGACTGCATTCGGATGACATCTGAGTGCAATCTGATTTCCATGGACTGATACAATGGAGAAGATGGAGACTTTTTTTTCTCCATCTTCTCCCTATCAGAGAGAATTGGATCACACTATGCCGACACTCTGATAAAAGTGTGATTATCAGAATTGGTTCAATTCTCTCGAATGAGAGAATCTACCTGACATACTCCTGGATTCGATCCCTGAGCTTGTGTTCTGTGGCCGGCATCTCTTTCTGCCAAAGCCACAGGACACAAACCTTTTCTCTGGGTGTGTGGGTTTTGCTTTTTGGCGGCACGTGTTTTCATTTGTCTGCCTATCACCTTTTGGGTGCAGACTTATATTTTGTTCCCCATTGGTAGTTTTCTGATGGTTATAGATTCATTTAGATGTCCTGACGTTCTATTGATGTTTGCAGCTAGTCTGTGAGCTTTCAGCTAAGGTATTTCGCTTTGCTGTATCTTTGCTATACTTTCCACCTATCTTCAGTTTATCCTCAGGAAGTAGGCAGTATATTTGTTAACTATACTTGCTTTATTCTTTGTTTGGTAATCCGTTATTTACTTTATTCACTCTGGGATCTTTCCCTTGTTCAGCACAGTTCTCCTTGTGTAGTTAATTCACACTCTGTCCTCCGGCTCTTTAGGAGGAACATGAAGCAATTCAATAGCTGTTTAGTCAGGTTAAGTCCGAGTTGCCATCTACTAGTCTGTGGTTAGGGCTATCTCTGTACCCACAGGCCCCGCTAGGGACTGCGTTGTCAGGGTATCTAGTCTGTACAGGAACCATCAGAGTCAGTTGCGGTCTTTAGTGTATAACCTATGAATCCCGAGTGAGTTGCTACACAGGCATGACACTACCGTGCTCTATGCAGGCCTAATGTCTAATGGAAATCAGGGAACTAAATTACGGTCTTTAGTCTAAAAATTTATAAAGGAACAAGTAGTTTGATGTGGTTAAAATCTGTAAGTTTAAATAATATGAGCAAAATGTGCTTGGACAGAGCCCGGGAAATTCTGTAACTTGTACATGTTGGATCCAAGCCATTTGGAGTGTAGGTAGCATGCCAACAGGAAACAATACTACGTCCCTGGTTTATTATACATTGCGTTTCCCATCCTAAATCTATGAAGAACCAACAGAGTGCACAGCGGTGTACAATAAGTCATGGAGAAGATGTAAATGCAATCTCCAATGTGGAACAGACGATATACGAGGTTACTAGAACCCTGCATTATATGTAATTGGAAAGAGAACGCAATATAAAGATTGGAATCGTTCTTTGACTCATGTGCGAAGAAAACTACTGGTGCAAACGTAAATCATATCCATAGGAGTCCATTTAGCCATCGTTGGTGAGATATGCATTCTATTTAGTGAACCTCAAACATTTATTTCCAGCAGATTTGTTCAGATCAGCCATCAAATTCAATTGCGTTTGAATATAATTCAGCCCAATTGAATCTGCCTAAAAAAGACAACCTTTTTCCACATTCCAATGAATATATAGCAGAAAACTTGTGTCCCAAAGAAAAATTATTTGAATATCTGAGCGAGAAAAATATTTAGAGCTTTTAAAGGGAAAATACGACAAAACCCCAAAATTCGCCTGGTCAGGAAGAGTGGAAAATGACGCTGTCAAGAATTGGTCAAATAATGTAAATTAATTTTTGGTTGCTGTATCAGCAATACCTAATCAACTAAGCTCAACCCCTGAAAAATCACTCTCCCAGTTAATCATCAAAGTATTTTATAACAGCCGGCATCTCTTCGTCAGATGGTTAGTTGGTCTATGAATTTGGATTAAAAAATATGTCGTCCATTGTCCATCCTTGACTGGAATATGAGTTTTTACTTATATTATTATTTTTTTTACCATTGCAGATAATTCTAGGCTTATAATCATTTCTAGACAATAGAGTGAAATTTTACAGTAAAACGTACAGAGTATATGTTGCTCCTTATACTGAAGGTGCCCAAAGTGTTACAGTGCAATAAGTGAGGAACATGGTGGTTCAGAGTCTGTGCGGCCCAAGGTTCAAAGGTACAATCACACACTAAGGAGAAGCATGAATGCGGTACAGTATGTCAACGCGTTTCAAGGTTTTCAAACCTCTTCATCAGTACCAAACCATAACGATCAAACATGTTGATATAACAAACCGCATTCATGCTTTACCTTTGTGTGTGATTGTACCTTTGGACCTTGGACCATATTCCTCATTTATTGCAATGTATCACCTTGGTGGTCCTAGTGCAGCCTTTATTATTATTATTATTATTTATTTCTATAGCACCATTGATTCCATGATGCTGTACATGAGAAGGGGTTACATACAAATTACAGATATCACTTACAGTAAGCAAACTAACAACGACAGACTGATACAGAGGGGCGAGGACCCTGCCCTTGCGGGCTTACATTCTACAGGATGGTGGGGAAGGAGATAGTAAATTGGAGGTTGCAGGAGCTCCGATGTTGGTGAGGCGGTAGCTCTGGTAGTGGTGAGGAGGCAGCGGGGTCAGTGCAGGCTGTAAGCTTCCTTGAAGAGGTGGGTTTTCAAGTTCCGCCCATAGGAGCCGAGTGTGGTTGATAGTCGGATGTGTTGGGGCACAGAATTCCAGAGGATGGGGGATAGTGAAGAACGAATAAGTGTGGAGGAGAGAAGGAGGTCTTGGGAGGACCGGAGATTACAAGAGGGAAGATATCAGGAGATTAGTTCAGAGATATACGGAGGAGACAGGTTATGGATGGCTTTGTAGGTATTAGTAGTTTGAACTAGATACGCTGAGGGAATGGGAGCCAGTGAAGAGATTTGCAGTGAGGAGAAGCGGAGGAGTAGCGAGGAGAGAGATGAACTTCTATAGAAGTCACCAAAAGACAGAGATGAAAGGCACTAGGTGAAATTGCACTGAAAGGTTCAGTAGTTATCCTTGGATTCTTATTAGGACTCTTATCGCACTCATGCTCCAAATGCTTCTCGGGAGGTGCTCAACAAAAAGTCATAGCAGAGAACCAATTGATGAAAAGAAAATAGAAGTGGCACTCACCCGAAATATGCTGCAATTCAATGTCCTTTATTCATCGGCCGTCGCCTTCTCCTCACTCCCCGCACCCCTCTTTTTGCCAGCCGCCTCTCCTTTCTAATGTCCATGTCTTCGTAAAGATGAATAAAGGACATTGAATTGCAGCATATTTCGGGTGAGTGCCACGTCTATTTTCTTTTCATCAATTACTTCTATAGAAGTAGTGACTGTAATATTTTACGGCACTTGGTTATCAGATAAGACCCTATTTGCGCTTTTTGTCTTTCCAGTTTTACAATTTGATTTAAAAGTGTTACAGCAAAATTCTGGGAGGCCGAACAGTGTCGGATCTAAAAAGTACACAAAAGGCGGCTTGAATGTTTACATTGCACAGCATACAGAAATCCAAATAAGATCATGATAAGCAAACCAGACATCAGACGTTAAAACAAACATAATGCCTTGGCAAAATGTGAGTCATCTAAATCTCTCAAAGCAAGTTTATTATTAATCGAAAGAGTTAAAAAGAGAAAGAAAAAACGTTTTTGTAAGATATTATGTGATATAAACATAACATAGCCACAAAGACCATAGAGCTAGGAGGTTTTTACAAGTTCATCCCAGTGGCTTCACCCTCTCAAGGGCAGGGTAATAAATTGCAGAAGTGATGTGTTGGCAGTAGTATTGAGCGATACCTTCCGATATGCAAAGGTATCGGTATCGGATTGGATCGGCCGATACCCAAAAAATATCGGATATCGCCAATACCGATACCCGATACCAATGCATATCAATGGGACACAAAATATCGGAATGGTTCCCAGGGTCTGAAGGAGAGGAAACTCTCCTTCAGGCCCTGGGATCCATATTCATGTATAAAATAAAGAATAAAAAAAAAAAATATTGATATACTTACCCCTCGGACGGCCCCTGGCTCTCACCGGTCCAAGCGTCTGCCTCCGTTCCTACGAATGCAGAGTGAAGGACCTTCGATGACATCGCGGCTTGTGATTGATCACGTGACCGCTCATGTGACCGCTCACGCGACCAATCACAAGCCGCGACGTCATCGCAGGTCCTACACTCACTGCATTCTTAGGAACGGAGGCTGCCGGTTACATCGCTAAGGTCCAGGGTCCGCCGGAGGGGTGAGTATATCCATATTTTTTATTTTTATTCTTTATTTTTTACATGAATATGGATCCCAGGGCCTGAAGGAGAGTCTCCTCTCCTCCAGACCCTGGGAACCATACACTGGGAACTTCCAATTCCGATTTCCGATATCACAAAAATATCGGAACTCGGTATCGGAATTCCGATACAGCAAATATCGGCCGATACCCGATACTTGCGGTATCGGAATGCTCAACACTAGTTGGCAGTATTGGACTGAGGTCGATCAATGAAGATGATTGAGAGGGCTTTCTCTGACAGCTTTCTTGAATTAGTTCAAGCCACTATGAAAATGACTCTAAACTCTGCTCTTAACTTTGGACACACAGGTTGGGTCATCTAGAAGCACTTATGGGCTACTTTTCAAATAACTCAATAAAACTATTTATCCTAACCAGTCCAATACACAAGCATAATTGAAGTAAACCACTGCTAGATCTCCTTTGAGAACTGTCAGGAATCCCAATGGCTAGGGATAGCACAGGACAAGCAAAGTACAAATATATTACGGACGAGCTCTAGGGTGATGGAACCTGGGCTGACCGCTGCCCTACGCCTGACAAACGCAACTAGAGATAGCCAGGGAGCGTGCCTACGTTGGTTCTAGACGCCACGCACCAGCCTAAGAGCTAACTAGCACTGCAGAGAAAGTAAAGACCTCACTTGCCTCCAGAGGAATGAACCCCAAAAGATATAGTTGCCCCCCACATGTATTGACGGTGAAATGAGAGGAAGGCACACACATAGAGATGATATATATAGTTTTAGCAAATTGAGGCCCGCTGTAAACTAGAAAGCAGAACGATACAAAAGGGGACTGAGCGGTCAGCAAAAAACCCTAATCAAAAAAACCATCCTGAGATTACAAGAACCCATGTGCCAACTCATGGCACATGGGGAGAACCTCAGTCCACTAGAGCTACCAGCTAGCATAGAGACATAATAAGCAAGCTGGACAAAAAACCAAACAACTGAAAATCAGCACTTAGCTTATCCTGAAAGATCTGGGAGCAGGTAGGCAGGAACCAAACAGAGCACATCTGAATACATTGATAGCCGGCAAGGGAATGACAGAAAGGCCAGGTAAAATAGGAAACACCCAGCCACTGATGGACAGGTGGAAACCAAAGGCCGCAACCCACCAAAGTCACCCAGTACCAGCAGTAACCACCAGAGGGAGCCCACAAACAGAATCCACAACAGTACCCCCCCCTTGAGGAGGGGTCACCGAACCCTCACGAGAACCCCCAGGGCGATCAGGGTGAGCTCTATGGAAGGCGCGGACCAAATCAGTCGCATGAACATCGGAGGCGACCACCCAGGAATTATCCTCCTGACCATAACCCTTCCACTTAACCAAATACTGGAGTTTGCGTCTGGAAACACGAGAATCCAAGATCTTCTCAACAACATACTCCAATTCTCCCTCCACCAGCACCGGAGCAGGAGGCTCAACCGAAGGAACAACGGGCACCTCATACCTCCGCAACAACGACCGATGGAACACATTATGAATAGCAAACGATGCTGGGAGATCCAAACGAAAAGATACAGGGTTAAGAATCTCCGAGATCCTATAAGGACCGATGAACCGAGGCTTGAACTTAGGAGAAGAGACCTTCATAGGGACAAAACGAGAAGACAACCACACCAAATCCCCAACAAGAAGTCGGGGACCCACGCGGCGACGGCGATTAGCAAACTGCTGAGTCTTCTCCTGAGATAACTTCAAATTGTCCACCACCTGATTCCAAATCTGATGTAGCCTGTCCACCACCACGTCCACTCCAGGACAATCCGAAGGCTCCACCTGACCAGAGGAAAAACGAGGATGAAACCCCGAATTACAAAAAAAAGGAGAGACCAACGTGGCAGAACTAGCCCGATTATTAAGAGCAAATTCGGCCAGTGGCAAAAAAGCAACCCAGTCATCTTGATCAGCAGAAACAAAACACCTCAAATAAGTTTCCAAGGTCTGATTAGTTCGCTCCGTCTGGCCATTCGTCTGAGGATGGAATGCAGACGAGAAAGACAAATCAATGCCCATCTTGGCACAAAACGTCCGCCAAAATCTAGACACAAACTGGGATCCCCTGTCAGAAACGATATTCTCCGGAATCCCATGCAAACGAACCACGTTCTGAAAAAATAAAGGGACCAACTCAGAGGAGGAAGGCAACTTAGGCAAGGGCACCAAATGAACCATCTTAGAAAAGCGGTCACACACAACCCAGATAACGGACATTTTCTGTGAAACCGGGAGATCAGAAATAAAATCCATGGAAATGTGCGTCCAAGGCCTCTTCGGGATGGGCAAGGATAACAACAACCCACTGGCCCGAGAACAGCAAGGCTTAGCTCGAGCACACACTTCACAAGACTGCACAAAGGTACGCACATCCCTAGACAAGGAAGGCCACCAAAAAGACCTGGCCACCAAGTCTCTAGTACCAAATATTCCAGGATGACCAGCCAACACAGAAGAATGGACCTCGGAGATGACTCTACTGGTCCTATCATCCGGAACAAACAGTCTTTCTGGTGGACAACGATCCGGTTTATCCACCTGAAACTCCTGCAATGCACGTCGCAAGTCTGGGGATACGGCGGACAATATTACCCCATCCCTAAGGATACCAGTAGGCCCAGAGTCTCCAGGAGAGTCAGGCACAAAACTCCTGGAAAGAGCATCTGCCTTCACATTCTTTGAACCTGGCAGGTATGAAACCACGAAATTGAAACGAGAAAAAAACAACGACCAACGAGCCTGTCTAGGATTCAAACGCCTGGCAGACTCAAGGTAAATGAGATTCTTGTGATCAGTCAAGACCACCACACGATGTTTAGCACCCTCAAGCCAATGACGCCACTCCTCAAATGCCCACTTCATGGCCAAAAGCTCCCGATTACCCACATCATAATTGCGCTCGGCGGGCGAGAATTTTCTAGAGAAGAATGCACATGGCTTCATCACCGAGCCATTAGAACTTCTCTGTGACAAAACCGCCCCCGCTCCAATCTCGGAAGCATCAACCTCAACCTGAAAAGGAAGTGAAACATCTGGTTGACACAACACAGGAGCAGAAGAAAACCGGCGCTTAAGTTCCTGAAAGGCCTCCACGGCCGCAGGAGACCAATCAGCAACATCAGCACCCTTTTTAGTCAAATCAGTCAAAGGTTTGACAATACTGGAAAAATTAGCAATGAACCGACGATAAAAATTAGCAAACCCCAAGAACTTCTGAAGGCTCTTAACAGATGTAGGTTGTGTCCAGTCACAAATCGCCTGAACCTTGACGGGATCCATCTCAATAGTAGAAGGAGAAAAAATGTACCCCAAAAAAGAAATCTTCTGGACTCCGAAGAGACACTTTGAGCCCTTCACAAACAGAGAATTGGCCCGCAGAACCTGAAACACCTTCCTGACCTGTAGAACATGAGACTCCCAGTCATCAGAAAACACCAAAATATCATCCAAATACACAATCATAAACTTATCCAGATATTCACGGAAAATATTGTGCATAAAGGACTGAAAGACTGATGGAGCATTGGAGAGTCCAAAAGGCATTACCAAATACTCAAAATGGCCCTCAGGCGTATTAAATGCGGTTTTCCACTCATCACCCTGTTTTATCCGCACCAGATTATACGCACCGCGAAGATCTATCTTAGTGAACCACCTAGCCCCCTTAATGCGAGCAAACAAATCAGTCAATAATGGCAATGGATACTGATACTTGACTGTAATCTTATTCAGAAGGCGATAATCTATACAAGGCCTCAGGGAACCATCTTTTTTTGCCACAAAAAAAAAACCTGCTCCCAGAGGGGACGAAGATGGACGAATATGTCCCTTTTCAAAGGACTCCTTAATATAATTCCGCATAGCAGTATGCTCTGGCAGTGACAGATTAAATAAACGACCCTTAGGGAACTTACTGCCAGGAATCAATTCTATAGCACAGTCACAATCTCTATGCGGAGGGAGCGAATTGAGCTTAGGCTCCTCAAAAACATCCCTATAGTCAGACAAAAACGCAGGGATCTCAGAAGGAGTAGATGAAGCGATTGAAATCGGAGGTGCATCATCATGAACCCCCTGACATCCCCAGCTTAACACAGACATTGTTTTCCAGTCCAGGACAGGATTATGAGTTTGTAACCATGGCAGACCAAGCACTAGTACATCATGTAAATTATAAAGTACAAGGAAGCGAATCACCTCCTGATGAACGGGAGTCATGCGCATGGTCACTTGTGTCCAATACTGCGGTTTATTCATAGCCAATGGTGTAGAGCCAATTCCCTTCAGAGGAACAGGAACTTCCAGAGGTTCCAGACTAAAACCGCAGCGTTTAGCAAATGACCAATCCATAAGACTCAGGGCAGCGCCCGAATCCACATAGGCATCGACGGAAATGGAAGACAGTGAAAAAATCAGAGTCACAGACAAAATGAACTTAGGCTGCAGAGTACCAATGGCAAAAGATTTATCAACCCTTTTTGTGCGTTTAGAGCATGCTGATATAACATGAGCTGAATCACCACAATAGAAACACAATCCATTTTTCCGCCTATAATTTTGCCGTTCACTTCTGGACTGAATTCTATCACATTGCATAGTCTCAGGTGCCTGTTCAGAAGACACCGCCAACTGGTGCACGGGTTTGCGCTCCCGTAAACGCCGATCAATCTGAATGGCCATAGCCATAGACTCATTCAGACCTGTAGGCGTAGGGAACCCCACCATAATATCCTTAATGGCCTCAGAAAGACCATTTCTGAAGTTTGCAGCCAGGGCGCACTCATTCCACTGAGTAAGCACCGACCATTTCCGAAACTTCTGACAATATATTTCCGCTTCATCATGCCCCTGAGAGAGGGCTAATAAAGCCTTTTCAGCCTGAATCTCCAGGTTAGGTTCCTCATAGAGCAATCCCAATGCCAGAAAAAACGCATCCACACTGAGCAATGCAGGATCCCCTGGTGCCAATGCAAATGCCCAATTCTGAGGGTCGCCCCGCAGGAAAGATATTACAATCTTGACCTGTTGAGCAGGGTCTCCAGAGGAGCGAGATTTTAAGGAAAGAAACAATTTACAATTGTTCCTGAAATTCAGGAAGGTAGATCTATCTCCAGAAAAGAACTCTGGAATAGGAATTCTAGGTTCAGACATGGGAGTGTGAACAACAAAATCCTGTATGTTTTGAACTTTTGCCGCGAGATTACTCAGGCTGGAAGCCAAACTCTGGACATCCATGTTAAACAGCTAAGATCAGAGCCATTCAAGGGTTAAGAGGAGGTAAGAAGCAGCTAGACAGCAATTAAGGGCTAGGCAGCAAAACTCTGAAGGGAAAAAAAAAAAAAAAAAAAAAATTTCCCTTAAACACTTCTCTTTCTCCTGCATCAGCCCAAACAATTAACACTTTGTGGGCCGGCTATACTGTCATGAATCCCAATGGCTAGGGATAGCACAGGACAAGCAAAGTACAAATATATTACGGACGAGCTCTAGGGTGATGGAACCTGGGCTGACCGCTGCCCTACGCCTGACAAACGCAACTAGAGATAGCCAGGGAGCGTGCCTACGTTGGTTCTAGACGCCACGCACCAGCCTAAGAGCTAACTAGCACTGCAGAGAAAGTAAAGACCTCACTTGCCTCCAGAGGAATGAACCCCAAAAGATATAGTTGCCCCCCACATGTATTGACGGTGAAATGAGAGGAAGGCACACACATAGAGATGATATATATAGTTTTAGCAAATTGAGGCCCGCTGTAAACTAGAAAGCAGAACGATACAAAAGGGGACTGAGCGGTCAGCAAAAAACCCTAATCAAAAAAACCATCCTGAGATTACAAGAACCCATGTGCCAACTCATGGCACATGGGGAGAACCTCAGTCCACTAGAGCTACCAGCTAGCATAGAGACATAATAAGCAAGCTGGACAAAAAACCAAACAACTGAAAATCAGCACTTAGCTTATCCTGAAAGATCTGGGAGCAGGTAGGCAGGAACCAAACAGAGCACATCTGAATACATTGATAGCCGGCAAGGGAATGACAGAAAGGCCAGGTAAAATAGGAAACACCCAGCCACTGATGGACAGGTGGAAACCAAAGGCCGCAACCCACCAAAGTCACCCAGTACCAGTAGTAACCACCAAAGGGAGCCCACAAACAGAATCCACAACAGAGAACAAGACTATGGGTCATCATGTTGAAATCCAACTTGTCCAACCTTTCTTTCATCCAACATATGCCATCAGGGTAGAGAGGAAACAGCACTATACACATTCGATGGTCGACAGGTTCCACTGAAATCAGTGATTTCGGCCAAGATTCATCAAATGTAAGCATTAAAGTGACTTACAGGTGCATCTCACAAAATTACAATATCATCAAAAAGTTAATTTATTTCAGTTCTTCAATGCAAAAAGTGAAACTCATATATTAGCTAGAGTAGTTACAAACAGAGTGATGTAGTTCAAGTGTTTATTTCTGTTAATGTTGATGATTATGGCTTACAGCCAATGAAAACCCAAATGTCATTATATCAATAAATTAGAATACTTTATAACACCAGCTTGAAAAATGATTATAGAATCCGACATGTTGGTCTACTGAAAAGTATGTTCAGTAAATGCACTCAATACTTGGTTGGGGCTCCTTTTGCATCAATTACTGCATCAATATGGCGTGGCATGGAGGTGATCAGCCTGTGGCACTGCTGAGGGGTTATGGAAGCCCAGGTTGCTTTGATAGCAGCCTTTAGCTCAGCTGCATTGTTGGGTCTGGTGCCTCTCATCTTCCTCTTAACAATACCCCATAGATTCTTTGGTTTTCATTGGCTGTAAGCCATAATCATCAACATTAACAGAAATAAACACTTGAAATAGATCACACTGTGTGTAATGACTCTATATAATATATGAGATTCACTTTTTGTATTGAAGAACGGAAATAAATTAACTTTTTGATGATATTCTAATTTTGTGAGTTGCTCCTGTATTTACAACTGGAACCTATTGTGGCTGTTGTTGGGCCACATTGCATTTCAAAGCCTAGGCATATGTTGGATTTACACTGCATGATTATCAAGAATGAGTGTTCCTAGGAACAGGCTGCCAAAAAACCGATGAATGAGTAAAACACTTATTTATCGAGTAGGATGACTCTTTGGTTTTTACAAAAGATCATCGGTCTTTCTTGGTGGTACATCGTACTGTATAAACAGGACTTGCATTGCCGAGAATAATGGCAGCTGACGCGCACTGAGCAATATATTACAGATCGTTCACGGTACATCATTAACAATGGTCTGCCCATGTAAATAGACTATTGAATGACCGCAGATCAGTAAAGTTGCCTAATCGGGTAATGTAAACCAACCTTTACTTTAAAAATTCTAGGCTGGTATCTTTTTTTCTCATAGCAAACCATAGTAACTGGAGGAAATCCATAAAAAGATTGGGAGAACATTCAAACATAAAAAAGTAATGAAAAATTTTGGTCACCAGTTTTCCAAATTAGACAAGACAGCAAAGAGTTTAAAAAAAACTCATGATATCTCAGCTGCCCAGACCCCTAAGCCCTGAACACAGGATGGGTGAGATAGTGGGATTATGGCAATCAGATGTTGGATTTTTGCATTTTTGAGTTTTATTAACCGTTTCATGACCGGAGGTATGTCTTTTTTGCATTTTCGTTTTTGCTCCCCTTCTTCCCAGAGCCATAACTTTTTTATTTTTCTGTCAAAATGGCCATGTGAGGGCTTGTTTTTTGTGGGACAGGTTGTACTTTTGAATGACAATATTGGTTTTAACATATCATGTACTGGAAAAAAGGAAAAATATTCCAGGTGCGTGAAATTGCAAAAAAAGTGCAATTCTACAGGGGTTTTTTTAAATTTTTTTTTACCATGTTCACTAAATTTTAAAACCAATCTGCAATTATGTTTCTCCAGGTCATTACGGGTTCATAGACACCAAACATGTCTAGGTTCTTTTTTATTTAAGTGATGAAAAAAAATCCAACTTTTGACAAATAAAAAAAAGAAAGAGCGCCATTTTCCGAGACCTGTAGCGCCTCTATTTTTCATGATTTGGGGCTGGGTGAGGGCTTTTTTTTTGCGTGCCGAACTGATTTTTTTATATATCATTTTGGTGCAGATACGATCATTTAATTGCTAATAATTGCATTTTATTGCAATGTACAGTAGTGGCGACCAAAAAAAGCTTAATTCTGACGTTTTTAATTTTTTTCTCATTATGCCATTTACCAATCAGGTTATTTTTTTTTATATTGAGAGATTGGGCGATTCTGAACTCGGCGATGCCAAATATGTGCATGTTTGATTTTTATTTTATTGTTTCATTTTGAACGTGGCGAAAGGGAGGGGACTTGAACTTTTATATAATTTTTTATTTATTTAATATTTTTAAAAACGTTTTTTGCTTTTTGCAGATTTCAATAGTCTCCATGGGAGACTAGAAGCTGCAGTTGTCTGATCGGCTCTGCTACATAGAGGCGACGATCAGATCTCCTGTATGGAGCAGAAATGCTCAGTTGCTATGAATGCCAACAGCCAGGTGGCGCTCATAGCAATTTGGCTATGACAACCAGACCTCTGGTGACCCGCGATCACGTGACGGGTCACTGATGGGCAGAATTTCCGGCCCCCTTACCGGAAGTGCGAGTTAAATTCTGCTTTCAGAGATTGCCTGCATGTGATTTCCTGACATCCTTCGACTTCCTGCATTTTCTGCATTCTACCTGCCTGCGGTTTCTAGATGTCCTCTACCTGTCTGTGGTTTTCTGACGTCCTGCGCCTGCTTTTGGTCTTCCACACTAGGCCTACATGCTTGCATTCTCCTGTCCCTTGGCTGTCTGTGCCCCATGTGCCCCTTCTATCTGCTGTACTGATGCCCCGTGGTATGTGTGCCCGCCCAGGCCTCGGGCTTGAAGGATTCCCTTCACCTGGTGAGTCTAACACAAATGTCCAAACATGATTTATAAAGTATAATTCAAACCCATCCAATAAATATAAAATGACAATATTGAGTCAATTAAAAAAAATGTGAAAGTAACTGTTGATGATCCATACCGGTCTCCAGGTACCAGCACTCCCACCGCCGTTTCAGATATAGCCTTCTCAAGGAGTGATTTATACTATTAGCTCAGATGATCTACTCAGTCTGTTTATTTATTACCACAGAAAAATGATGTACTAGTCCCAAAATAAGTATAAATAACAACTTTACTGATATGCAAAGTATAAACAGGCCAAACAGTGACAATGAGGTTAAAACCGGCCCTCAAGCCATAGTTGCATGTAAGGGGAACAGAGCGGCACCGATAGTCCAGACAGTATAATAAAATATGGAACCCATACACAGTCCACCATAACCAACTGTTCCTATATGTACACAATAACCCAACAGTGGGGATACAAGAAAGGGTAGGACTTATAAAGCATGGGAGCCGAACACATACCAGATAGTATTAAGTGCTGGACAGGCGCCGCGGTGTCCACCTCCTCCTGACGCATGTTTCGGATGTCCCTTCCTCAAGGCATCATGCCTCCCTTGAGGAAGGGACATCCGAAACGTGCGTCGGGAGGAGGTGGACACCGCGGCGCCTGTCCAGCACTTAATACTATCTGGTATGTGTTCGGCTCCCATGCTTTATAAGTCCTACCCTTTCTTGTATCCCCACTGTTGGGTTATTGTGTACATATAGGAACAGTTAGTTATGGTGGACTGTGTATGGGTGCCATATTCCATTATACTGTCTGGACTATCGGTGCCGCTCTGTTCCCCTTACATGCAACTATGGCTTGAGGGCCGGTTTTAACCCTTCATTGTCACTGTTTGGCCTGTTTATACTTTGCATATCAATAAAGTTGTTATTTATACTTATTTTGGGACTATTACATCATTTTTCTGTGGTAATATATTAATCTTGGTGTGTCCTGCACATTTTCTCCATTTGGCTTCTACATATGGCACCATGTGGGTTCATCCTGTTAGAAGCCATACATGCTTTCCATGTTTCTATCAGTCTGTTTATTGTATATTATTATATGTTCTTGGTTATGAGAGGCAATGAACACACTTTCCAAAAGCTGTAGGCAATGTGAAGTAATACATCTGGGAAACACAGAATGTAAACACCAGCTCCCTACACAGGAAATACTCTGGACAGTAAACCTACAAGTCGCATGGGTAGCTCTAATATATCCTAGATTGTGTAAATTCTCAGTCTAATTGAATCCTAAATTAGAAGTAGATCCAGTATCACGGTCTATAATTGAGTCATTCCTCGAAGCAATTGCATCCCTTCACAACAAATTCTCTGTTGCCCATATGGTATTTGCTATTGGAACTTACATTCCGGCCTAAAGACAGTCACGTCGAGGGCATGTCTGTAATCTTATCTCCAGACCTCATGTTACAAGTACACGTCCCGCCAAATAAGTAAATGACTCATTCTTCAATAACATTTTTTTTTGCTCCTGGGTTTAATTTTTCTTCTCGTGGAGATAATTGTAGCCAACTATGAATATGGTCATCAGCAGAGCTCTAATGAACGTGGAGCATTTGATTATCTCTGCGTTGGTGTTTACACAATGCCTTGGTTAATGGTGGCCAGATGTTTCATCTGTGGGAAAAAAAAATGTCCATTACGCTCAACGATGATGACTGTAGCTTACAGAATACCGTGTCCTTATCCTCCTTCTAAATTGTTTACCAAGGTCTTGCCATTCCCACAAAGAGTGAAAATTTACACCACCGAGCAGATAGCGAGCGGCAGATGTTGCATATTTTCTTCGTATGGATTAATAAATGTTTTGACAACTCGGTATAAACATTCGATGGGTTGTTTGTCTGCCGAAAGCAATAAAGTCGCTTCTTGTAGTCTGCCGCTGTATTGTGCATGATATTCACAAGTCTTCTTAGGTTTCTGCTGTAAAGTTCTGTTTTCTGTATTTTCGGAGCCAGCCTCGTCCACGAGATTGAGAAACAGCAACAATGATGTAAGTGTAGGGTAATGTGAAGAATTCAATTCACAGATTTATTGGTTTACACAGCCATATTTTATATTTTATTGATGGACTTTATGACATTGGGCTGAGTCATGAGTCATAAAACCATATGGAAACTAAAGGGAACAGGAGTTCAAATATGTTTTTCTTTGATAGTCTGACATTTTTATAATTTTTTTTAGTATTTTCCATTTTTAAAAACATGGCACTTTTAAACTAGATTTGTTTGATATGTCATTTTCTATTCAGACATAATGTGTGTTCTTGGTCTAGTACTGTGGATTTCCAAAATGGAAAACCACCGACATACTCTTTGCCCACAAGGGTTGTCAATAGTGAAGGAAGAATCAATTCACAGAACTCCACCATCTGAAATCTGTGACCTCTTTACGGGCTAGCCAGGGTTGATAACCATCCAGAAATCAGTCTGGCAAATAAGCAGACTTTTTTCCCGTCGCTAAAAAAATGTAATGCGTCCGTAAATTTTTGGAAACTAGAGAAGCTCATTTTTATAACTGTAAATATCATCATTTCACAGATCACAGTGAATGAGGTTAATGCTTTCATGTAAAAATTATGGGCGGTAGACATGAATTTATGAATTTATAATATTAACAATTTATTATAGTTTTTCAATGTGTCCCTAAAATATTTTGGCTGTCCGTGATTTTTTGTTAAGCTGTCCAGGAAAATTAAAAAATCAAGTTGGCAACCCTGGGGCAAACATTACAGCATGAGACACAAACAATGTCACATCAGCCCAGCTAATCAAAAGAAGAGTCGGGAATGACAGGAGGTAAGGATATTCTTTGGATTGGAGTCCTGCAAATCAATTCTCCCATCTCTAGTTGTCACCTAGCCTACAGACCTGGCACATATGTGTACTGTTTACGATACTCCTTACCTTTCTTCCAATCCCCATTTTAACACTTTGATCCATAATGGTTGGGCCTTATGGATCAGTGTGCTTCGAGGTTACTTATAGTAGACTTGTATGTACTAGGCCTTTTTTAAAATGAAATGCTTGAATTGAGCTCTGTTTGTGAGTATATAGAATAAAGTGTTTATTTCAAAACTTGATAAATCTGTTTCTTATTGTATAGTAGGTGTCTTGGTCTGGTCTGAAGTCGTCTGTCGAAGGAGGGCACCATCTGTTTCATGGCTGTTGGTACAGAGACCCAAATAGTAGATTGAATGACATCTACAAAAGGTGCTACACTAGGACTTGAACATTGGAATTTTTACGTTATGGGTTGAATGGTGCTGTAACCCAGTCTGAATTTTTGTATTTTCTAACATGCATGATTTTATTGAGAGCATGGGTGTGTATACAGTATATGCCTTGACATACTTTAACATACAGTATATCTAGAATGATCACTCAATAATCACTCAAGATGTTGTCATTGCTTGTACATAGTTTGGTCTTTCCTTTGGTAACATAAATATGCAAAACCTGGATAATAAAGAAACAATAAGGAGAATTGAAGCCTCAAAATATGGTGCTGGAGAAAGATGTTATCAACACCACAGATGGCAAGAAGAACAACCAAATCAATTTTGGATCAAATCAATCCAGACATGTCACTCGAAGTAAGGATCACCAAGTAGTAGGACTTGCCTACTTTGAACACATCATACAAATAGAGCAACCACTGGAGAAGGACATCATGGTTGGAAGAATAGAAGGAACAAGGTGAAGAGGAAGACCAGCATCCCAATGGCTTGATACTTTCAAGATAACAGCGGAGAAGACCCTGGTGGACCTATCTAGGTTTGCACAACATTGATCCTATAGATTGTTTATCCATCAAGTCGCCATGGCTCGAGATCAAGCCAAAGGCCATTAAAAATATATCAAGAATGTGTTCAAACATCACTTAGCCTTGCCATTTTATGCTATACTAACCTGGCTTGATATATCAGATAAATGGTAGCCAATCCAATCAATTTTGTGCTGGATATTGCCAGGTAGGGTTTAAGGGATTTGATTATTTGAAGAGTGCTAGACTCCTTCAGTTTCAAGATTCATGGTTTTCCATCAATGACGTATCCTCAATTGTGTATAAGACAGGAAGCCATTCTAATGCAGAATGTGATCACAGTATGGAAGTCTTTCTGCTGTGGAAGATGCTTATATTCTTGTACCGTAGTGGCACCAAGGATCTTATAGTATTAGTAGATCTTTGTAGTAAGGTCAAAACTATATCACTAGGTTTAAAACCATATCAATAAGTTATAGCTTTAATTGGATTTTTGAGTACACCTTGGAGAGCATGACCATTTGATATGTATAGTGGCCTCCTGACTTTTGTGCAGTGGCAGATGTTGAGGGGCATAAGAATCGAGCTTTTGGGTTTCCTCTGCTTAATACTTTTGTCTTTGGTAAGAAAAGCATCAGGCAACGGGTTCTTCATGCATGCCGAGTATACATTTGTATAGTGGGTTGGCAGAGATGGCACGTCAGCTGACGGTTTATCTAAGAAAGAAAAATGCGATCGACAGTCTAAAATTAGACATGCCTTATTGAAATCTCTTCCCACCATCATTTGGCCAGCGCCCCCATATACATTAGACTGGCAGGCAAACCCGTCAATATCAGCAGATACGGATGACATCAGTCTAATATGAATGGGGACCTTTTTCTTGGCTGCTTAATTCAGTTTTGTTAAAATCACTGGTTTATTAGAAAGGGGTTATCACTAGAGGACTAGTAAATTCACTGCCATGTAGTTCAATCACACTCCCATCACCGATTGGCAGCTTTCTGTCTATGCACAGTGTGAACAGAAAGCTTCATGATCCTATGGTAGTTTTCGTAAAGAAGAATTCCAATGTGCATTTTTGGTAGTGGATAATAGTTAGTAGAGTACAAAAACCACATATGTATATATATACACATACACATACATAGCTACATATTACAAACAGCTGTAAATCCAAAACACCACCTATGCATGGACATAGGGACAACTGCAAAAAGCAATATAATAGGAAAGAAGCAACACACAGTCATAGAATCCAAAACGACCAATGTTTTATTAATTAAACACAATAAAATGACCAGACAAGCAGTGCAAAACAGGGCTAAAAGATGACAAGGAATGCCATCAACAACATGTTAAAGTCCAAGAGACGGTCATCCCTATATAAATATAAGTGCAAGCACATGTAGGTGAACTGTAAAGTGCAGCGTGCAATACATGTCAGCAGTTGTAATTGCCAACCAGAAGAGAACACAGCCAGTGTGACTAAGTCCACAATCATAAGATGATCAATAAAATAGCCATGTAAATATAGAAAAATGGAAAGATATAAGCGTGCACATCACCTGAATAGTAGTAGTATGTAGCCTAGGGATACCGGACCACCCCGACGCGCGTTTCGGTTTGATACCTTTCACAAGGGGCGCATAAACATATATGGGCAGTGAGGGGATTAAATACAGACCCGTAACCAATGCAGCGCTGCCCCATTCCGCCCCACTTCTGCCCAACCCGGCACGCCGAGCAGCCGACGACCGGAAACACGTGGGGCCCCACGTGATCAGGAAGTATGTGCGCGGCCGCCGGAAGAGGGCGGAGAGATGACAGAGCGGCGCATGCGCCGCAGTGTATGTAGATACGGGAAGCCATCTTCACTACGGTTAGTAGGAAGGGCAAACAGGACAAAGAGGGAAACCATCACCACTAGGGATAACGACAGGGGCAACAAAACACAGACCATAAAAGTGAAAACAACCATAAAATAAAACAAACAGAAGTGTAAACGACAAGGGAAGTTATAATGGGGCCATCAATGCAAATGTGTGGAAAGTGCAGAAATAGATAAATGCTGCATATCGGAAACTATTGCACTGGACATACAAAAAAGTATGCAACATCTATATCATATGGGAACAATGATACAACATCCAGCAAACCTAATATTATATAGTGTATAACTAAATGAACAAATTCCTCAAATATAAATAGTAGGTATATAGCCGATGGCACGGATGGTATAGTAGAACATGTAGTCTATACAAAATTAGATAAAGGGGCCCAATAGATACAGGAGTATAGCAACTAAACAATGCAACAGAACATCCACCACAGTTACAGAGAACGAAATATGCCAGAAATAGAAGCAGTCCATAAACTTCCAACTTCATAGTTCATAGTCTTCACAAGTTCCAGATGAAAGAACACCCGACTCATTGTACCAACATGGAAAACCTAAATAGCAAGAAAGAAGATTAAAACCAAATAAAAACACTCATGATGCGGATGGACAAACTCAACACAGCAGTGCGGCGACTAGAGGAAAGGGGCGTAACTGATGTTTTCGTTTAGGCCCAGTGGATGTACAGTGTTGAGGGACCATATCCACCATGTCTCCAACTGTCCCAAACGTTTAAAGAGATTACCACCATGGACATTGACATTGAGCATGTCAATACCGCGTACTCGAAATAAAGAGCTATCACTATGATGTAAAGACTTGAAATGCCTTGGGATCGTTTTTAGTAGGGATACATCCTATTGAGTAGCAGCCGCCTCAATCCCCAGAACATGCTCTATAATTCTCACTTTCAAAAACCTAGTTGTCATCCCATTGTAGAATGACCCACACGGGCACGTGGCATAATAGATAACAAATCTTGAAGTGCACGAAATGCGCTTCCTGATAGTGTAATTCCTTGTGCCACTAGAATTGGTAAATGTATCACATCTGTCAAAATTTGGGCACGCGACACAGAGGCCACATGGGATACAACCTCCAGGAGGCGGGATATCATCCAGAAAAGTCCTTGTCCCTCATAGTGACTGTTTGTTAGATGATCCCTTAAGTTTCTTGCTCGTCTAAAGGTCAATAGTGGTCTATTAGGGAGAAATTTCCTGATAATGGGATCAGTCTGCAAAATAGGCCAAGCCCTGGTGAGTGCTGATCTAACACTATCCACCTGTGTGTGGAATGTGGTGATAAATCTAAGTTGATCCCCTCCAGTTTTTACTACATTTTCCTGGGGTTTATACAGCGGACGGTTACGAGTAGAATATTTAGCTCTATGGTAGGCTTTCTTGATAATCCGTCTACTGTATCCCCGTTCAATGAAGCGTGCCTTTAATGGTAGTTTTCGGACTGATGTACCTGAGGTTAATTATTTGTGGCCTTTTTCTGGTTCTGGGAGGGCTTTTTATAGCTTTGCTTAGCTCAAGTCCTTGTCAGTTATACTCCTGCCCTCGGCTGAGTTGAGATGATGCTGGTGTTTTGTGTGTTTGTGCCTTATGCCTGTTCTGTCTGAATATTTCCTGTTGCTGAAATGGTCTGTCCCCCACTTTGCTATTGAATGTTGATTCTGTACTTCGTTATTCGGTTCTATTGTTAATTGACTCCGGCTTGACACCTAACTACATTTTTGTCTCACTCCTTTTGTCCTGCGCTGTCCTCCTGTTACTGACCTTGGCTTGTCTGACTCGGCTCCCGGTGTTGCCAGCTCTTATTTCAAGCCTTACGCCCCCCAGTACACTCAGGTGCTAGCTCTTGTCTTTAGGACCTTCCCGCTCAGGTCATGTGACCCACCAGGTCCTTGTCTGTGTCTCTTCACACCGCCACTTCAGTCTGCTACTCTCTTCTTCCCTCCCACTCTGGAGTGTGCGCACGGTAAGCACAGTCTTCTTCGGTACAGTCCACTCCCTCTCTAGTGTGTATGCACTGCACACTGTCTGTCTTCCCATACAGAAAGCTGACTATCATTGCTGTGGGCGGGGTTATACAGAGCTCAGCACTCAGAGAAGTGCTAGATCTGCAGTAGAGAAAAGTATTTAATTAATACTGCAACACCCAGTAAAGCAAGTGACAGATTGTTGGAGCTAGGATCTCCACCCTTACACCATGCTACTCTCAGATGGGGTAGCAAAAACCTAGTGACTGAGATCGTTTTCTATCCTGGAGGCCCATATCCACATTAGAAATAGCCAAGACTGACCATCATCTTCAAACACAGGCCAGCTGTGAACAGGTGCTTACTAAGAGTAGCCACCTCCATATATAACTAACAAATAAAGTTGCAAGTCTAATACACATTAGATGCTTGGCCTGTCCCAATACACATCTAATGTCTATCTTCAGCTTAATAATGGTGGCTTAATACCTATTTGAAAAGATTGGGGATATCTCATCTGTGGGACATATAGATCTGTGGAAAGTAACATCTTTTTGTTTGTCAACATAAAATGGCTGTTCAAAACAATCTCAGGCACTTGGTGCACCCTTGGTGTGACCAAACAGTTCAGTGCACCTTTCCACCTACTTGGTTTGTAGCTATTTCTGCCCCCTCATACTTCAATGACAGCTCTGACTTTACAGGAGCCAGAGAATGGTGAAGATAGATAGAAATCAAGTAGGTAGGTAGGTGCACTGAACTAGCTGACCACATCAAGGGTTCTCCGAGCACTTGCACTTGGTTTGAACAGTCATTTTGTGCTGACCGATTCCTTTTAACATTAGCTTCATGACTGCCCAACCTGTGGTACACCATGTCTCTAGGGGAAGATGGAGCGCCCCGTCTAGGGCAGGGGGTACTCGGTACCGCGTCCTTCGTTTCACAGGGGGGATGTCACAGTGGCTGACCCGGTCTATGGCCCTAGGGGGTCCATGGAAAAGGGAAAGGTCTTTAAAGGGGAAATGTTCGTGACGCCACCTGTGGTATTCGGTCAGGGTGACCGACACTGCTTTAAGGGGTCCGCTGGGGTGATGTTATTGCAGCAAGATGGTATACCTTCCCACAGGTGAAGTGTATCCCCAGGGCTTCCCAGTGTGTAGATGGTGGATGGTGAGAGGCGCAGTGAAGGTTGCAGTCTCTTTACCTTTTACTGTAGACTTCAGCATCCACAGTCCAGGGCACCAGACCACAGGGTAGGCAGAGTCCGGCCGGTTTGGAAGCAAGTCCAGAGTCCCCTTATCAAGGTGGAAATCAGTAGCCTTCCTCTAGCGCCGTGGTGTTGTAGTACCTTACTGCTAAGCTTCTCATAACGTCCCCACAGATGTTGTAGATGTTAGGTCTCTTTCTCTCTGTCCCCCAGATGGATAGGACAAACCCGTATGACCGGTGGCTTGAGGCGTTTTACAGGGACTCTATCATGCCCCAGCCTCTAAGGGGTGCCACCTTGCCTCCTGGGTGTAGGGCGGACAGGTAACGTGAAATTAGCTGTCCTGCAGGTCTCTGGAGCAAGGCATAAAGGATCGTTGCTCCCTCGGTGTTCTGGCTACCGGGATCCTGCGCCTTAGAAGGAGGCAGCCTGTGTAGGGAACTCCTCCTGGTATCCACTCCTTTGCTATGACTTCTTTTCACCCTCTCTGCAATACAGTTCTCCTTCAGTGTCTCTTTCCAGGAGCTGCAGCGCTTCAGACTACACGGCTCCTATGCTTCCTTTCCCTCTGTCTTCCTGACAGGAACTGAACTCCTTCCCTGCAGATCAGGATGTTCTTATAGGGGAGTTCACCTAAAACAGGCTTAGAGCTCCCCCTTCTGGTCTGGAGTGTGAACATGTTGCATGCATTGTGTTACCTGATAAAGAGATCTCCTTCATTGCCTCCAAACATAACATCACTCCCCCCTAGAGGAAATCGACATTACTGCAATGACCAGGACCCGGGGGCACTGCAGATACTTTCAGTGCACTGCCGTGCAGTACAGTGTTCGATGATAGAGGTGGTGGTACTTTTGTGTCAGATATTTGAGTGGGGGGGATATTTGACGCAGAATCATATGATAAAAGCTTTTTAAACATGCTTTTGCCTTCTGACTAACAAATAAAAAAGATATTTGTATGGAGAAGAGAAAAGGAGACAAGCAGGCTCGGACTGGCCCATAGGGGAACAGGGGAATCCCATTGTGGGACCCCAGCTCTACTGTATGGGCAGTACTTGACATAATTCACTTAATTATTGAATTAGTGATTTTCTACAGAAAAAAGTAGCATCTCATCATTCAGTAACTAAACTAACTAGTGTTACTATTACATAGAGATGTAGGTAAATTTGTGAATGAGGGTACTGTAATATTTGTATGCAGGTGAAAATTGCCCCCCAAACGTCAATGTTACTGGTGGGCCCTGAGCACCCCTTGTCTGACCCTGGAGACAAGGTATGATTTTGTAATAATCACTGACTGAACACGCTGACATTATTCCTTTAAAATGTTTTGCAATTAGGCAGTTACGACTGAAGAGAACATGAACAGGCCTGTGAGTATTGAGTAATACTGCGAGATACAAGCGTAAGCGGCCTGTTTGGATCAATGGCATGACAAAGTCTGCAACACATAAATCAATTGCAAACAAACCTTGAATAGTCAGGGAAACATTTGGTTCTAACGGAAGACATGTTGTCTCCAAATTAAACATCTGCTTGTGCTTTTCAACGTGCATTTAAATTCCATTAGTGGCTCCAAAGGCTTCTTCACACCCAGATTCCTTCGTAAGTTGTTCTTAGACATCATCAGGAATTTTAGTTTTTGGACGCCGTCTGTTTTTATTAAGGTTTAGTCACAAAGGAAATTTCCGTACAATGACATTATGGGTCGTACAGTGCATGGATACGGCCGCTTTGTTGTGAAAAAAAAATTCTGAAAATTTTCGGTGAAGTTTGGAGCCACTTCAAGATGAAAGCTCGAAGACTAGATGAGTACTGGCTGGACTGGATTCATTCAGAGGAATATGTTACAGTATATTAAAATTTACTAAATGTTTTAGAAAATAGTGACTAAGGGAGTAATTTGCATTGGACAAAGTTTTTTTTGGAAGTATTCTCCAATGATGAACTGATCACTGAGCCTCCAACTGGATCTATCATCAACTGTTAAGTTTCCCTGCAGCGCCACCATAAGGGAAATTAAGTATTACATGATAGATATCCATTTAAATAAATGTGCTATTTATCTAATGCATGGATGTGAAGAATCCTCCAGATATAATAGACAAATTTTATTTTTAAAATTGTTCACTTTCTTTTTTTAAATGGACCCTTAGAGGGTGTGAAAATAAAAACACATACAGGACCCCACTGGTCTTTTGTACTGCTGCACATGTCTCCTGCCTGTCTTCACGTTTCCGCTTCATGCGGGTATATCATGTGACTGCTGTAGCCAATCAGTAACCACTGCTTGGCTGCAGCAGTTGCAGATTGTCTGAGCCGTAACAGTCAGGTTAGGTAGTCATCACTGTCCATGACATGCGCAGCTTGAAGAGGAAGAGAGGTGATCATGAACATGGACAATGGTGTGGAGGAACAACCTGGATCTGGTAGACAAAGGCTCACCATACTTGCTTGAGGAGCTGAGGAGACCAAACTGATGGGTGCTGAATAGGGGAGAGCAGACCCCTGGATGTTCATGTTGGTCATGTTTGGTACGAGAACTCTACCTGAACCTGAACCCCATCGAAGTCAATGGGAACCCAAACTTTGATGTTGTAAAAGGGCTGTAAAATGGTCGTAGTAAGGGCAAGGGAACCTCTCTCCCTCTCTTACAGTCCGTGTTCGCTCATCTCTAGTGCCAAATCCCATTGGTGCAGGGCAGCAAAAACAAGTAGAAAAGGAAGAAATGGTGCTGCACAACCACATTGTAAAATGCAGAATACTTTATTTGCAAATCTTTAAAACAAGGGAATTCAGAAAAAAATGTTTTAATTCTGAAGCAGTGGGTGCTCTTAATCATGCTTAATACTTAACTATACTTAATAAAAAGTATTTTATACTTAATACATAATCGCAGTATATTGTACTATTATTAAGGATGCCCACTGCACCAGAAATGCGTGAGTTTTTAACAATTTTTCTGAATTTTTTCCCTTGTGTTAAAGATTTTCAAACAAAGGATTCTGCATTTTACCGTATGGTTGTGCCGCACCATTGTTGCTTTTCTACGGGTTCTGTTAGGTGCGGATTTGTTTTAATTTTTAGTTTTAAAACCATTATAGGCCTATATTTAAATTAAAAATGGAGTGGACAACTCCTTACAAATTGGCCACTAGAGGAAAGAACTGAAGGAGGCGCAACTTCTAGTAACGCAACATTCTCTAAGAGAATGTTGCAAAATAGTCTTTCTGAATCAAAACACTCATAAATTGACATAAAAATGGAAAAGCATCCACATATAATGTTTTGGATTTTCACTTTGACACCTTCCGATGCTTCCGTACCCGTAACCAGATCATATATTTGCAGCTGGCAGGAAGTGCAAACTCTACTGGAGAGGGGGCATAGAAGAACGACTTTGTTTGCTTATGGTCCACTTCTTCATCACATTGCAACTCATATTGGCTTACATAACACCTAAGCCTCCATGTGCACTTTAACAGGAGACATGAAAGCTGATGATAGCCAGTGTATGGTGGCGGGGCAAAGGTTATAGACAGAGTTTTCTGGTGTAAACTGGATTTACGACTTGTCACACATTTATTCAAACATCAAAGGACACATATAAGAACAATGCAAGTTGCTATTGTAAAGGGAATATTTTCCAACTCTCACACAAATTGTGTAAAAGGCCTTTATTTGGGTGAGTTGGTCTTTGGGGAAGGTGTGACTACTACGCCTTTCTTATACTGATATGAGGTTAAAAGTCACAGTATAGGGAATATGGGAACATAATAATAATGGTATGAATATGTTGGAGTCAATTGCCTTGTAAATATGCACGGTATAAATGAGGTATATGAAATAAATCATATGTGACATATCCTGATATATGCATTTCTAAGTGTATAAGTCAACTTTTATATCTCAAAATGTGAATGGGTCCTATCTTAAGAAACCGTCCTCCACCGTCGTAAATGCCGGTCCAAAGATTCTCAGTTTTGTCAATTATTACATGTTTGCATATATCTTTGTGTTTGTTTGCTTTTGCACTGCAGAGATGACACATTTGCACCCTCTACTTGTTTCCTCTTTGTTAGGCGGTGCAGATTAAGTTTGTATTTTGTACCAAATTTTTAGTAAATAATAAAAAACAATATTTGTAGCATATTTGACATGAACATTGTATCTTAAAACGATTGTCCATGCCTTGCGATCCTTGCCTTAGAAAGAGCCACCAAAATAAACTGTTTACAGGTAGAGATGAGCGAACCCGAACTGTAAAGTTCGGGGTTCATAACGGACACTGGTGCTGAACTTCGAACACGGACTTCTCCTGGAAGTCCGTTTTACAGTTTGGGAGTCCGAAGAGGAGAGAGAGCTCAAAAGTTGGGATCACCATTGACATGCCTTGAGTTCGAGTACAGTTCTGGTACCCAAACCAAATTTTGGACTAAAGTTCGGTCGATCCTGACTAGCCTAAATTCCCACAGGTTTGCTCATCCCATTTCTAAAAGGCTGTCCAACTGCTTGTTAGGCTTTGCTAGAAAAGGATCCGTTTTTTCATCATTGGATCAGTTTTTAAAAGTTGTGTCTACACAAGTTTTTTGTCAACGGATTGCTAAAAGATCAGTTCTAAAGGATGATTACTGCACATGTGAACATAGCCTAACACCAAAGATCAGCTATAATCTGTTCAAAAGCCAGCAACATGTGTTTAATTTTGCTACAGTGACATCAATGGGCAAAAGAAATAGATAGTGTCTATTGAAATCAGTGGATGGTATTTGTAATGCTAAGAGGGCCAGGGCTCTCCAAAAACAGTGAGGTCAACTCATTCTTGGAGGATCTAAATTAGGAACTTATTAAAGCAGATCTGCCATCAGATATCACAATACAAACTGAGAACTGCCTACATTATTAAACAGATTTCTTGTTCCTGATGAAGCTCGCGTATTTACTTTGAAGATCCAAGTAACACCATAAAATGGTGATGTGCAAAAGACATTAAAAACTGTCTTCGGGAATTCCAAAGTATAGCAGACATTAGTTATAACTATTATTTTAATACAAGTGGACTACAAAAAATCTATTTAAGAAAAGGTTAAAATTATTTGAGATTGTAAAAATTTGTCATTTTGACGGTATTAAATAAGTACCGGATCTGGGGTTACCAAGGCCCTCGCTCGACAGAGTCCCAGAGGGCCCCTCTTCACTTTTCATGTTTCCTTTTCTATAATTTTTTTATGTGTTGGTCTATATGGCTGAATGAGTGCTTGATTTTTGCCATACCAGCTATAGCATCTTTTAAACATTACTAATTTGAGGTACACACAAACTTTTGGCTTCTTTTTTTTATAATTTTTTTTGGTGATGGAGGTGAAGTTACCATAAAACAGCAATTCTGCTGTTTTTATTTATTTTTTTATTTTGGTGTTCACCCTACGATTTTAATATATTATATGAGTTGGACAATCACACCTGCAGGTTTTATTTACGCTCCAGTAAAAGGGGATTGATATCAACTTTTATATTTCTTTTAAATATTTTTCATATATTCACTGTGACTGCAGACTTATGAATCCCCCCAGCGCACGCACTGTGCGCTGCTGGGATTTGCCGGTTTCTGACCCAAACCAGAGGATTTATATGAGTTACTCCCAGCCAGTGGGCGCGTCCTCACTATCCTACACTTGTATTGAGTCAAGGTCACGCACTGTTTAGACACTCAAACAAAAAAGGCAGCACTCTGTAGCGCCATAGCATGCAAATATGAAATAGATTTTATTCTAAGAGAGGAATAGAATTGTTAGGTCCTGGAAAAGAGAAATGCCTTACCGTGGCTTCCAGGTACACATGAATTGGCCAATTTAGTTTTTTCAATTTTTCATATTTCTAGTGCAGTAATCCAATTCAATTTTTATATTTCATATTTGCATGCTATGGCGCTACAGAGTGCTGCCTTTTTTGATTGAGTATTTATGAGTTGGTGACTTACCAGTGGTACGTGAGCAGGGTTAGGTCGCGATCAAGATCTGTAATGCAGCAGACGCCAAACAAGAAGACCTTTGTCGGCAGAGACCAAACTTTTTGCTTCCACTTCTAACCTTTGAGTTAAATTTTCAGGCTCAATTGTAGTTGATGCAAAGATATTTGGGGACAATATTGCCCAGTCCTTCCTCTGGTACCTCTGTCCTGCTCGCGTACCACAGGTAAGGAAGCCTGGGGGGTGTATGTCACCGGCTGGGACTACACTCCTGAAGATAACTCCTTTTTTATTTTGGACTGCGCAAATAATACCCCAGGAGGTGGATTAGAACCGCACCTTCTAAATTGAGACTGACGATATCACCTATGAGAAGGTAATCGCTAGCACTATGCACTTTATCTAATCGGACTGCTAAAAAACTTTGCAGCATTTGGACTATTCGGTTCACATACCCAGAACCTGGGGGACTTTTTATATATACACTATTATAATTAATTTGTTGATCTAGTTAGATTAGGGTGGATTTTTGTTTATTGTTTTGCGGCATTTTTATTAAATTTATTTACCTTTGCTTCTATATGGTGGAGAGGATATGGATAGCGTAAACAACATAGTATTTTATGTGTTTAAGTTTAGACAAATTTGTGGTTTTTGTCCTGTTCTGCAGCTGCATTTCTCCCCTAGTAACAGCCATTTTTTGTGCCCACCTTTACATTTTAATAAGTTTATAATAGATGTCGAATACAATTTTGCACAATTATGAAAATAGTAAGTAAAATACACAACTGGAAGTATTTTATTAATGACTCATTCCTTGGTTTAGAAAACTGTTGTGCTTTTGCAAACTACAACATGTCACTTCTTTGAGCGTTTTTTCAGCGTTTTTTTCACTCATAGGAAACAATCATCTTTCTTAATTATTTTTTAATGAGAGCACTCCATCATTGCAGACAGGGTAGCTGCCTGCACTATAACCCCGGCTGCACCGAGGAACCTATCGTAATGTCATTATGTATTTATGTCACATTTACAAAACTTACAATAATAAAAGTCAAAATTATAATAAAATAAATAATAATTTAGACATTTATTTCTAATTATGAAGAAAAAAAATGTCCATAAAAATGTAACACTATATTGTATCACTATTTATCATAGCTGGATTTTGAAGATCTGCCTATATAGAGATCTGGTTAAATGACCACTGATCGATTACATTCCAGCCAATCTGCAGTCATTTAGTGGCCTGGATAGACAGGCGGTGTATGAAGGCTCTATGTGTGCAGAACAATTTGTTAACACCATCGTCCTGTGGCCACAGAAAGTCATATTTGTGGCAGCAAAGCTCTGTTTACACAAGGCAATGGGCTGCCAAAAATCATGATTTTAAGTAAGTGTAAAAATCATTGTGCCTTTACCATGCCTATTTATCGGGGGATTGAGGAACCGTTTAGAGAGGTCAATAGACAGTAAGTACACTCATTCTCCGATTATTAGCTAGTCTTATTGGGTCATTAGCTCCGCTATCGCTCCCAACTCCACCATACACATGTGGGGAAGTGTACAAGTATTTGGGTGCTAACCGAGTGTCTTGGGCGTACTAAAAAAATCTGCTTTAGTCCCCGCGGCTGCATGCCTCGAGGCTGTTAGACACTCACAACACATGCCGCAATTGCCTAACAAACAGGTAATCCCTGCATGTGTGGCGGCTGTCGAACAGCAGCGAGATATGCAGCTGTGGGAACTTGAACATATTTTTCGAGCACACCAAAGTCATTTCGTTGACAACTTATCCGAGCACGTTTGCTCATCGATAGTAGTACAGTATATTGGAGTGGGCGACATTAGGCCCCCATATATGTTAACTTAACTTTATCCATCTCATGGGTTCGACGAACACTCTAAAGTGCGTTGGGGCCCCCCGATAGATGATATTGGTTGAGATAAGGACCCAGCATGTCTGATTTTGGATTAACGATCCTATTGTTCTCCCAGAGATAAGTCTCCATCAGAGATGTCAGCCACTCTCTCATAGAGAACACAGTAGTGCTTGTCAAACAAGCGCTCCGTTCTATGGGATAACTGTGAGATAACCGTCATTTGCCATCCAAAAACTATGGGGGGCTCTATGAAGGGCCAAAAACTGTGTGGGAGTGGTGCACCTGAGTGCAAAGGCCTATTTAGATGGAAACATAATTGGAGAACAGTTCAGCATTCAGCCGACTAATGAGCAAAACGCTTGTTTGATGGGTGATCGGATCACTTATGATAGTATGAAAATCATTGTCATCAGCAGCAAATCTCCCCATATAAATGAGGATTTGCTACCAACTACATAATACTCTATGGTGACAGAATGATCGTATCATTAAATCATTAAACTCCTGTCAAACAAGCCAGTAAATGAGCGCCAATCATGTTGGATGACCTGTTTTTATTTTATTACTTATTTATTACGATGCTATGCTCCTTCATCCCTCTCCCTGCATCTAAGTCTGTCCTTGTTGCCCATAGCAACCAATCAGAGCTTGGCTTTCTTTTGTTAAGCTGCTTTGGAAAAATTAAAGCTGACATCTGATTGGTTGCTAGGGCCTTACTGTTGAACAGTTTTAATAAATGAGGCCTACTCAGATTGTTTTTCTTAGTAAATTATGCAATATTCAAGCGTTTTTCTTGGCAGCCATTGCACATCTAGTGCATAATAGAGTGACAAGCCTTGAGCATCACTGTGTCTGCCGTCATGTTCAATAAAGTTTAATGCTTTACATTTATTTGTTCTGTGATCATTTGTGGTTTGTCTAGACCTGTACGGGACCATAAAAAGGTGATGTGCACAAGTCATTAAAACTGTCTTTGGTAATGACAAAGTGCAGCAGATTTTAGTTATTACTATGATCTGAGTACAAGTGGACTTCAAAAATCTACTGCAGGAATTGCTAAAATTATTTTAGACTGCAAAAATTTGTAATTTTGATGGTGTAAAGTATGTACCCCCTCTCGACAGTCCCAGTAGGCCCCTCTTCACTTTTGACACTTCCTACTTGTCTTTCAAAAGCTATATCTTTTTTACTTACCATTCTATAGAGTTGTATAAAGGCTTGATTTTCGCGGTATTAGCTCTATTTTTTTTAACTATTTTGAGGTCCTCACAACCTTCTGATGTTTTTTATTTATTTATTTATTTTTTTTTGGGGGGGACATGAGATTATCATAAATCAGCAATTCTGCCATTTGTTTTTCATTTTAATGTTCATCCTAGGAGATTAATATCAAAATATTCTATTAGTTTGGACAGTCACACATTCAGATTTTATTTACTTTCCGAAAAAAGAGGGTGACATAAACTTTTTTTTTAAATATATATTTTTAATATATATATATTTTTTTTTACATTTTTCATTGTCTACCTACGGGACTTGCAATAACTTGATTGCTTCTATGATAAAGCAGGGTGTTGTAAACTTACTTATCTTCTATGAAGCCGTGCATAAACATGGCAGACACAAGGGACCTTGAGTCCTTGAGTAGGCCAGCGCACCATTTGCCACAACTATTATATTGGACATCAGATGGGGCACCTTGCACCTTTTCCAGCATCTTGTAAGGAAGCAATTGTCAGAAAATTATCTATTGTTTAAATCAGAATGTTGTGTTAGATAAATAAATTGGACCCGTTGAAGCGCAGTCGGCGCGAAACGGCCGTCGTCCTGTTTGCTCCTTGCACCTCCGTGTACACCCGCCGCCCTAGAGGTATGTCCTCACCCCACTAAGTGGGAGAATAAAAGGACTTTTAAACGCATCGCTTGGTCAGTGCCACTATTTCTTTTTCTTCATATTTCTCAGAAAAATAAATAAATTGCCAACATTTAAAAAAAAATAAAATAATACATGGGTACTTCTGCCATGCAGAAAGGATGTCACAGATTGATACCTGGGCAAAGCGAGCTTCGGACCTTGCTTTGGTTCATTGAGTCCTTGTGCTGGTCTTGGTTCTGGGATGTAACATTGATCACCTCTCCTTAAATTCAGTATCTGCCGTATCACCTAAGTCTATGTTCAAGAGCGGCAATGCTCGAAACGTGGAAGAACATGCACTAACTTTTAAAAGTTATCGCAAAAGAACTTTGCTTTTATAGAGTGCCAGATTTTTGAAGAATCATCTGATAGAGCACCACCATCATCAATGTGACCGTGACCGGTAATGCAAATCTGCCCCATCCACAAACATGGATGGTTGTTCCGGCGGACAAACCTCAATCGGTATAGACAACCATTGCTATATCCAGGTCTACCCCAGCATATTTGCAGCTGCTAATAAATGTTACAGTATATTCTATCCTTCTATAAAAATATAAACATTGATGGATTTATTTTCAGAGCAACGAAGTGGAAAAATACAAAAGAGCATTTCATCTTTAATCTGATAGATTCTTAGTTTTCTATTCCCCGTTTCTGGCTAAATAAGCAGAATTTCTGCACATGACGCGCCTATGCTAACAAGCCCTGTCCTGAGCAAACAAGAGTGGGACAGCACAATGGATGAGAGGTCCTGTACTATATACAGGAGGTGCCGCACAGATTCTTAAGCAGTTTCACTTTGTCTTTACAGGTGTGTTTGTAAACTAAATGACAATCCCCATCTAGTGGCGCAAATAATACTCCAATACGTCGTGTATTTGCAATGGTTTATTGGTGTCCTGAAATGATGAAATGTTCTCCTTCGTGTTTACAGAGG
Source organism: Ranitomeya variabilis (assembly GCF_051348905.1). NCBI lineage: Eukaryota > Metazoa > Chordata > Amphibia > Anura > Dendrobatidae > Ranitomeya > Ranitomeya variabilis. The sequence continues at coordinate 47,340,999 of NC_135233.1, read as the reverse complement.
CATATATGCAAGGGATTTACCAAACTAAAAATAAACTGTATTGTAAACTGCCTCCTCCATAAAAAAAAATTATATTTAAAATAAATTAATGAATTTTCTTAGCTTTATAAATTTGAGCTAGGGTTGTATTGGAGGTTACTTAGAGAAAAAAGAACTATAGCGGCAATGGGAGTGTCCAGTTCGGGGTCTGGATTAAACTTGGATCTGCTATATGGGTCTGAATTCATTTAAGGGATCTCTCTTGGGATTTGAATAAATGGGGCGATCTGAATTAATTTAGAGATTTATTGTTGATTCTGACTACATTTTGAGGGTCTGGGTTGTAAATTAGTTTTAAAGGGAACCTGTCACCCCCAAAATCAAAGGTGAGCTAAGCCCACCAGCATCAGGGGCTTATCTACAGCATTACAGAATGCTGTAGATAAGCCCCCGATGTATCCTAAAAGATGAGAAAAAGAGGTTAGATTATACTTACCCAGGGGCGGTCCCAGTACGATGGGCGTCGCGGTCTGGGGCCTCCCATCTTCTTACGATGACATCCTCTTCTTGTCTTCACGCTGCGGCTCCGGCGCAGGCGTACTTTGTCTGCCCTGTTGAGGGCAGAGCAAAGTACTGCAGTGCGCAGGCGCCGGGAAAGGTCAGAGAGGCCTGGCACCTGCGCACTGCAGTACTTTGCTCTGCCCTCAACAGGGCAGACAAAGTATGCCTGCGCCGGAGCCGCAGTGTGAAGACAAGAGGAGGACGTCATCTGATGAAGATAGGAGTCGCTGGACCGGACCGCGACACCCATCGGACAGGACCGCAGCGGGAACGCCTCTGGTTGAGTATAATATAACCTCTTTTTCTCATCTTTTAGGATACATCGGGGGCTTATCTACAGCATTCCAGAATGCTGTAGATAAGCCCTTGATGCTGGAGGGCTTAGCTCACCTTCGATTTTGGGGTTAACAGGTTCCCTTTAGGGTTTAGTTTTGCAGTCGGCATATACTAAGGGATCTTCTTTGAGGTTTAGATTCATTTAGGGGTCAGGGGTAGTGGTGAGTGAGCTCTAAAATGCTGGGGTACTCATTACTTGAGTCCAGCAAATTGTAATGCTTGGGTGCTCGACCTGAGTAACGAGTATAATGGAAGTCAATAAGAAACTTGAGACCATGGGGTCTTGAGGGGACTAAAAGCTGAAAATTATGGAAACAGCCCTGAAATGGCATGGGAAGAGCGTGGGGAAGACCCCTGGAAACATCTCTAAATCCCAGTTCACTGCTGGAAACAATGCTGTCAGAGCATTACTCCACTTTTACAGACTGACAATAAGACAGTTAAAATGGATTTGACTGGAAAAAATGTTAAGAAACATACTTTCCAGGATAATGATTTGTATGTAAGCCAAAAGGGAGGGTCTGAGAAAACTGTCCCAGACCTTTGAGAGTGTTCCCCTGCCTCTGCTGTATTTGGTGTGTGTTTCCCTAGTTTCCACTCCTTGGTTGTCCAAGGAACTGTGACCTCTGCCCCACGTTTTCAGATGGGAACAGCCAAGACTTCCCTGTCCCCACCAAGAGGACTGTTATGATCCTAGTGGCAAGGATCGCAAATCTGACTAGCTAAGAAACTGAACCGACGACTAGCTCTGGGGAAGTGGTAACTGAATTGACCGCAACCTGATCCTATCCGCAAACAACTATAAGTAGCCGTGGAACGTTACCTGGAAATCCTAGACGTCTCGTCACGGCCTGAGAAACTGACTATTCCTAGAGAGAAAGTAAGTCCTCACTTGCCTCAGAGAAATGACCCCCAAAGATATAGAAAAGCCCCCCACAAATATTAACGGTGAGTTAAGGGGAAAGCACATACGCAGAGATGAAATAGATTTAGCAAATGAGGCCCACTAACACTAGATAGCAGAAAATAGGAAGAGAACTGTGCGGTCAATGAAAAACCCTATTCAAAATATCCACGCAGAGATTGCTCAAGCCCCCGCACCAACTAACGGTGCGGGGGAAGCAACTCCGTACCCCAGAGCTTACTAGCAGCAAGAAATCACATATTAGCAAGCTGGACTAAACTCATCATAAACAGAAATCATATTGCAGACAGATGAGCAAAAAATAATCAAACAGAACTTAGCTTCTCATGAAGAGACAGAAAACCAAGATAGTCAGGAGTAATCAGAATAGCACTGAATATATCGACAGCCGGCAACAAGTGGAGGTAAAGCAGAGCTAAATAGGAACCTCCCTAGAGAATAACGAGGCAGCTGATCCTACCACAGACCCGCAAGATAACAAACAAAGCCACCAGGGGGAGCCCAAAAATAAAACTCACGCAATACCACCTGTGACCACATGAGGGAGCCCGAAAACAGAGTTCACAACAGTACCCCCCCCTTGAGGAGGGGTCACCGAACCCTCATCGAAACCCCCAGGGCGATCAGGGTGAGCCACATGGAAGGCACGAACCAAATCGGCCGCATGAACATCAGAGGCGACAACCCAGGAATTGTCCTCCTGACCATAGCCCTTCCACTTAACCAAATACTGAAGCCTCCATCTAGAAACACGAGAATCCAAGATCTTCTCCACCACGTATTCCAATTCACCCTCAACCAGCACAGGGGCAGGAGGCTCAACCGAAGGAACCACAGGCACCACAAACCTCCGCAACAACGACCGATGGAACACATTATGAATAGCAAACGATGCTGGAAGGTCCAGACGAAATGACACAGGGTTAAGGACTTCCAAAATCTTATAAGGACCGATAAACCGAGGCTTGAACTTAGGAGAGGAGACCTTCATAGGAACAAAGCGAGAAGTCAACCACACCAAGTCCCCAACGCGAAGTCGGGGACCCACACAGCGACGGTGGTTGGCAAAGCGCTGAGCCTTCTCTTGTGACAGCTTCAAATTGTCCACCACATGATCCCAAATCTGATGCAACCTATCCACCACAATATCCACTCCAGGACAGTCAGAAGGCTCCACCTGACCCGAGGAAAAACGAGGATGAAACCCCGAATTACAAAAAAAAGGAGAAACCAAAGTAGCAGAACTAGCCCGATTATTAAGGGCAAACTCGGCCAATGGCAAAAAAGTGACCCAGTCGTCCTGATCAGCAGAAACAAAACATCTTAAATAAGTTTCCAAGGTCTGATTAGTTCGCTCGGTTTGGCCATTCGTCTGAGGATGGAAGGCCGACGAAAAAGACAAATCAATGCCCATCTTAGCACAAAAGGTCTGCCAAAATCTAGACACAAACTGGGATCCTCTGTCGGAAACAATATTTTCAGGGATCCCGTGCAAATGAACCACATTTTGAAAAAACAGTGGAACCAACTCGGAGGAGGAAGGCAACTTAGGCAAGGGCACCAAATGGACCATCTTAGAAAAACGATCACACACCACCCAGATGACAGACATTCTCTGAGAGACAGGGAGATCTGAAATAAAATCCATTGAAATGTGCATCCAAGGCCTCTTCGGGACAGGCAAAGGTAACAACAAACCACTGGCACGAGAACAGCAAGGCTTAGCCCGAGCACAAATTCCACAATACTGCACAAAGGAACGCACATCCCGCGACAAGGAAGGCCACCAAAAGGACCTGGCCACCAAATCTCTGGTACCAAATATTCCAGGATGGCCCGCCAACACCGAAGAATGAACCTCGGAAATGACTCTACTGGTCCATCTATCTGGGACAAACGATCAGGTCTATCCGCCTGAAACTTCTGCAACACTCGTCGCAAATCTGGGGAGATGGCGGACAAAATCACCCCTTCTCTGAGGATACAAGCCGGCTCTGAATCTCCAGGAGAGTCAGGCACAAAACTCCTAGACAGAGCATCAGCCTTCACATTCTTCGAACCAGGCAGGTACGAGACCACAAAATCAAAACGAGAGAAAAACAATGACCAACGAGCCTGTCTAGGATTCAGCCGCTTGGCCGACTCGAGATAAATCAGATTTTTGTGATCAGTCAAGACCACCACACGATGCTTAGCTCCCTTGAGCCAATGTCGCCACTCCTCAAATACCCACTTCATAGCCAACAACTCCCGATTACCGACATCATAATTCCGCTCGGCAGGCGAAAACTTTCTTGAAAAGAAAGCACATGGCTTCATCACAGAGCCATCAGAGCTTCTCTGCGACAAAACAGCCCCCGCTCCAATCTCAGAAGCATCAACCTCGACCTGGAAAGGATGAGAGACATCTGGCTGACATAAGACCGGAGCAGAAGAAAACCGGTGCTTCAGCTCCCGAAAGGCCTCGACAGCCGCAGGAGACCAATTAGTAACATCAGAACCCTTCTTGGTCAAATCCGTCAAAGGCTTAACAAGACCAGAAAAATTAGCGATGAAGTGACGGTAAAAATTAGCAAAACCCAAGAACTTCTGAAGACTCTTAACAGATGTAGGCTGAGTCCAGTCATGAATAGCCTGAACCTTGACTGGGTCCATCTCAATAGTAGAAGGAGAAAAAATGAAACCCAAAAAAGAAACCTTCTGGACTCCAAAAAGACATTTTGAGCCCTTCACAAATAAAGCATTGGCACGCAGGACCTGAAACACCATCCTGACCTGCTTAACATGGGACTCCCAATCATCAGAAAAAAACAGAATATCATCCAGATACACAATCATAAATTTATCCAGATATTCGCGGAAGATGTCGTGCATGAAGGACTGAAAGACAGAAGGAGCGTTAGAAAGTCCAAAAGGCATCACCAAGTACTCAAAGTGGCCTTCGGGCGTATTAAATGCAGTTTTCCATTCATCACCCTGCTTAATACGCACAAGGTTATAAGCACCACGAAGATCTATCTTGGTGAACCAACTAGACCCCCTAATGCGAGCAAACAGATCAGATAACAATGGCAAAGGATACTGAAATTTGACCGTGATCTTATTTAGAAGGCGATAATCAATACAAGGTCTCAGGGAACCATCCTTCTTAGCCACAAAAAAGAACCCCGCACCAAGAGGGGAGGAGGAGGGGCGAATAAGTCCTTTCTCCAAAGACTCCTTTATATAACTCCGCATAGCAGCATGCTCTGGCACTGACAAATTGAAGAGTCGTCCCTTAGGAAACTTACTACCAGGAATCAAATTTATAGCACAATCACAATCCCTATGAGGAGGTAGAGAACTGAGTTTGGGCTCATCAAATACATCCTGGTAGTCCGACAAAAACGCAGGGACTTCAGAAGGAGTGGATGAAGCAATTGACACCACAGGAGCGTCGCCATGAATTCCCTGGCAACCCCAACTTGACACAGACATTGCTTTCCAATCCAGGACTGGATTATGAGTCTGCAACCATGGCAGACCCAACACGACGACATCATGCAAATTATGCAGTACAAGAAAGCGAATCACCTCCTGATGAACAGGAGTCATGCACATGGTCACTTGCGTCCAGTACTGAGGTTTATTCATAGCCAATGGTGTAGCATCAATTCCCCTTAGTGGAATAGGGAATTTTAAAGGCTCCAAAACAAAACCACAGCGCCTGGCAAATGACAAATCCATCAGACTCAGGGCAGCACCTGAATCCACAAAAGCCATAACCGGGTAAGATGACAGGGAACAAATCAGGGTAACAGACAAAATGAACTTAGGCTGTAAAGTACCTATGGTGACAGACTTATCAATCTTTTTTGTGCGCTTAGAGCATGCTGAGATAACATGAGCTGAGTCACCACAGTAAAAGCACAACCCATTTTGCCGTCTATAATTTTGCCGTTCACTTCTGGTCAGAATTCTATCACATTGCATAGACTCAGGTGTCTGTTCAGAAGACACCGCCAAATGGTGCGCAGGTTTGCGCTCCCGCAAACGCCGATCAATCTGAATGGCCAGAGTCATTGACTCATTCAGACCTGCAGGCGTAGGGAACCCTACCATGACATTCTTAATGGCTTCAGAAAGACCTTTTCTGAAATTTGCAGCCAGGGCACACTCATTCCATTGAGTAAGCACCGACCATTTCTGAAATTTCTGGCAATACACCTCTGCTTCATCTTGCCCCTGAGAGAGGGCCAACAAAGCTTTTTCAGCCTGGTTCTCAAGACTAGAGCAATCCAAGGGCCAGAAAAAACGCATCCACACTGAGCAATGCAGGATCCCCTGGCGCCAATGCGAAGGCCCAATCTTGAGGGTCGCCGCGCAAGAAAGAAATAATAATCTTAACTTGCTGAACGGAATCACCAGAGGAACGAGGTTTCAAAGAAAGAAACAACTTGCAATTGTTTTTAAAATTCAGGAACCTAGATCTATCTCCAGAAAACAACTCCGGAATAGGTATTCTAGGCTCTGACATAGGACTGTGAACAACAAAATCCTGAATACTTTGTACCCTTGCAGCAAGATGATCTACACTGGAGGCCAAACTCTGGATATCCATGTCAGCAGCTGAACTCAGAGCCACACCAAGATTAAGAGGAGGAGAGAGGCTAGACACACAGCAGCTAGACACACAGAAACACACACAAAAAAAAAAACCTCAAGGCTTCTCTTCTTCTGCTTCTGCCATGCAATTAACACTTTATAGGCCGGCTGTACTGTTATGATCCTAGTGGCAAGGATCGCAAATCTGACTAGCTAAGAAACTGAACCGATGACTAGCTCTGGGGAAGTGGTAACTGAATTGACCGCAACCTGATCCTATCCGCAAACAACTATAAGTAGCCGTGGAACGTTACCTGGAAATCCTAGACGTCTCGTCACGGCCTGAGAAACTGACTATTCCTAGAGAGAAAGTAAGTCCTCACTTGCCTCAGAGAAATGACCCCCAAAGATATAGAAAAGCCCCCCACAAATATTAACGGTGAGTTAAGGGGAAAGCACATACGCAGAGATGAAATAGATTTAGCAAATGAGGCCCACTAACACTAGATAGCAGAAAATAGGAAGAGAACTGTGCGGTCAATGAAAAACCCTATTCAAAATATCCACGCAGAGATTGCTCGAGCCCCCGCACCAACTAACGGTGCGGGGGAAGCAACTCCGTACCCCAGAGCTTACCAGCAGCAAGAAATCACATATTAGCAAGCTGGACTAAACTCATCATAAACAGAAATCATATTGCAGACAGATGAGCAAAAAATAATCAAACAGAACTTAGCTTCTCATGAAGAGACAGAAAACCAAGATAGTCAGGAGTAATCAGAATAGCACTGAATACATCGACAGCCGGCAACAAGTGGAGGTAAAGCAGAGCTAAATAGGAACCTCCCTAGAGAATAATGAGGCAGCTGATCCTACCACAGACCCGCAAAATAACAAACAAAGCCACCAGGGGGAGCCCAAAAATAAAACTCACGCAATACCACCTGTGACCACAAGAGGGAGCCCGAAAACAGAGTTCACAACAGAGGACGACTGTCCATGTTGTTCTCCTCATCCTCCTCCTTGTCCTCCTCGTCGTCTACAGACCACCCATGCTGAACAGACGGGAAGAAGGTGGCTTGTTCTCCATCCTCCTCCTCAACATCACCCAATCCTCCTTGAGCAGATGAGATGAGGCTGGGCTGTCTAGTATCACCCAGAATAGTTTCTTGCTCCATTTCAGCCTGCTCATCCTGCAAAGTCTCCTCTTTAATTGTGAGCAGCGAGCATTTCAGCAGAAAGAGAAGCAGGATAGTGATGCTGATTATGGTGTAATCATCACTCTCCATCTTTGTCAAGTCCTCAAAGTTTTAGAGAACCACACAGATGTTAGATATCCATGCCCACTCATCAGCTCTTATGTGCGGAGGCTGACCGGAATACTGACGAGCATGGTGTATCTGGTATAGAACTACTGCCCTCGGCTGCTTACAAAGCCTTGCCAACATATGTAAAGTTGAGTTCCAACACGTGGTAGCATTGCACACCAGTCGGGGAGCTGGAAGTTGCAAACGCTGCTGCAGCACTGCGAGTGTGGTGGCAGCTGTAGATGACTTCCAGAAATGGGCACACACGCGGCGTACTTTCACAAGTAGCTCAGGCAGATCTGGGTAGGTTTTGAGAAAATGCTGAACCACTAAGCTAAGCACATGGGCCAGACATTGTATGCGTGCTTCAGAGCTGCCACCAGGTTGCGGCAATTTTTGCACATGACCATTCCTGGTTGTAGTTTCAGGAGCGAGAGCCACAGATCAGTCTGATCTGTTAGACCTTTCAACAACTCCGTGGGCGGTGTGTGGTTTGTCACATAAGCAGATTAGCTTCAGCAGATATTGTTTTCCGCTTGGCCGAGACAGTGCTGCAGTGCTTCCAGCTTGCGACTGATGTTGATGTTTCTGAGATGGAGGGTGAGGAGGAGGAGGTGCAAGAACTGTTGTAGAAGGTGGGGGCAACCCTGATTGATCCAGCACCCAAAATCGTCTGTGTCAGCAGCAAGTGTTCCTTCCCAGGGTCCGACTGGATCCAGGCTTCCGCAATTTTCACCCAGTGTGCCATCAGGGAAATGTAGCATCTCTGGCCACAAGCACTTGTCCATGTGTCTGTGGTTAAGTGGACTTCCCAGCCCTTGGTCTGTGCACGGCTAATGTTATGGGACACATGCTTGTGTAAGGCGGGGATGGCACACTGGGAGAAATAGTGGCAGCTGGGGACCGATTACCGAGGAATGGCTGCCACCATTAGGTTGCGGAAAAGTTCAGTCTCCACAAGCCTAAACGGCAACATTTCCAGGGCAAACAGTCTGGAAATGTTGTTGTTTAGTATTGTGGCCTGATGGTGGGTGGCTGCATATTTACCCTTGTGTTCCAAGGACTGTGGTAGAGACAACTAAATGCTGCGCTGGGACAAGGGCGTGTACAAGATTGCTGATGTGGTTGCAAGTGTGCAATGACAGGTGCAGGGTGGGAGGCATCTTTGCCTATATCACGGACTGGGTATTGGCGTACAAGTAGAACAGGGCAACTGGCAGTAGTGTCACCCGCAAACATAGTTTCTGGACTCTGGGGTTCAGCCCAAGTAGCCAGGTGCTTTGCTTGCTTGTGCCTGAGCATGCTGGTGGTGGTCAGGCTGGTAGTCGTGCTGCCCCTGCTGGTAATGGCATGGCAGATCTTGCAAATAACCTTCTTTGGGTTAACTAGACTGTCGTTAAAAAAGCGCCAGACTCGGGAACACTTAACCCTTGGCTTGGCCACTTCACCGGTGTTGGTGCATTGGGGAACAGATGCCCGCCTTGTGTCTCTGGCCACTCCACTGCCTCTTCCTGCCTGTTGTGGTACTGTGGATCCCTCCCTATGTGTGTTGCTGTCATCGCTCTGCATGTCATCTTCCCAGGTTGGGTCAGTGACTTCATCATCCTCCACTTCATCTTCCTCTTCTGCACCCTAGTCCTCAACTTGACTTGCTGATGTAACAACACCACTTGTTGGCAATTGTGTCTCATCATCATCCAGCTCTTGCAACAGTAATTGCATTTTCCCACTGTTGCCTTCTTGTGAGTGTGGCTACTCAAATATTTGGGCATCGGTGCATGCAATCTCCTCATATTCCACTTGAAAACGGCAAGGCGAAAGGCCAGAATCAATAAATGGAAATGGGAACAGCTCTTCGGAGTGTCCAAGTGTGGGTTCACTTGTCTCCAGGCACTCGGCATAGTGAGAGGAAGGAGGATCAGGGTGAGGATTATGTGGTCCAGAATCATGGCTACTGAGACTGGACCGTGTGGAAGACAGTGTGGTGCTGGCAAAGTGACTGGAAGCATTATCTGCGATCCATCCAACAACCTTTTCACATTGGTCTGGCTTCAAGAGTGGTGCTCCACGACCCTTTACAAAGTGGGAAAGGAAGTTAGATCGACATGATGTGTGTTATTCCTTTGCTCCCGAGGCAGACACAGTTTCTCCTTTCCCACGGCCTCGGCCTGTGCTCTCACCCTCAGCATCATGTTCACTTCCCTGTCTCTCACCATGCACCTTGCCCTTTTTAAATTACGTATGATATATCCATGTTGAGAAATTACAATGGCAGAAAAATTTGCACACATTAGATGGACATCTTAGACTTCAGTATCAATATATCGATGCTATTTCTAGCAACAAACTTTTTGTGTGTGTTTTGAGGAACAACTGGAGCAGAACAAATGCCATGTAAACTTTCACTGATGAAAAAATAGCAATATTACTATTGCATGAAATTTTGCACACCTCAGATGGACTAGTTACACTGCAGGAGCAATATAGTGATGCTATTGAGTTCCAACCAAGTCTGGCTGTATGCTTTTGATGCACAACTGCAGCAGTAAAAGTGGTGTATAATATTTCCCTGCTCAGAACAATTTGCAGGATTAAGAGCAAAAAGAATATTATTAGCCCTGAGAAGAGGTTTTGGTTTGAGTTGCAGGCTGCAGCATAAAGGATGTAAAATTCACCCTATCCTGTCCTACACGATCCCTTCAGCATAATCTCTCCCTAAGTGCTGCTAACAGCAGTATTACTATTTGTTATCATTAGCCCTAAAAGAAGGGCTGTTGTACTTAAAAGAAATGTTACTGAGGTTTAATCCCTGGCTAAAACGCAGCTACAATTCTGTCCCTCTTTCAACTGCACCTCTCTCTGCTCTGTTTGTTTCTGAGGTACAGTGTGAAGAGCATAGCGACACACATCTTATATAGATCTGAAGACGTTATGTGGCAAGCCAATCACAATAATGCCACAACCAAAATGGCTACGGTATTTCAGTGACTGGAAGGCAATCCCCTCATGTTTATTGGCTATCTAAAAAATGCCAAACATGTGGGGCAGGGACGCGAGCTCCAGCTGATGCTCGAGCGAGTAACGAGTAGTGATGAGCATGCTCGCTCATCACTAGTCAGGGGTCTAAATAATTGTGTTTAGTGTTGAGACTAAATTGTTTTCTGGTCTGGTGTCTGAATTTGTTTTAAGGTTTTGTTTGGTGTCTTCATAAAAGGGGGCTGCATATAAGGGGTCTGGTCTGAGAACTTAATTCATTTGGGGTCTTGTTTGGGGTCTGAATTAAACTATGGGACTGGTCTGGGAGTTTATTTAATTCAGGGGACTGATCAAAAGTCTGAATACAATTATGAGGTCTAAACAGTGGTCTGAGATCTTCATCCTACTCCTACAAAAAGCTCCTGTCATTTTACATCTCACCTCTGCCTCCATCCAGTCATGTTCCATTTCCCGCACAAGTAATGATTGGAGGGTAGGGACCCATACTCCTTGGCTAATTGTGGTCTTGTGTGGTCATATTACATATATGTCTTGCATGGATCTAAAATATGGTGCTCATCTTTGAAATATGGTGCCATACTGTAAGTCAAATTTCACATAGAGGCACATGAAGTTCCTAAGTTCCTCATGAATGCTAATGAAATTATGTCATGTTTCATTTTACGGATCATTAAGTTGATTTTTCCCATAGAAGTGTTTTGGGCAGTATGAAGTTACTTCAAAGAGACACTATGTGACTGGAAAAATATTACCTTTCAGAATGTCCAATGACAATTGTTATTATTTCCATTTGGTGACTCGAAAGGTCATTTTCCTTCCCAGCATAACATTGATGAGAATAGGAATCTTCAGCTTTGGAGGCAAGTTAGGTCCAAGAAGGAACTTTTAGTAGACAGAACTGCTTAATATCGAAGTACATTTTGGGCATTCTTGTCCTATTTTTGACCATTTTGGATCCACTTTTCAGCTACATGCAAATCTGACTTTACCCTCATTCACAAATTTATATAACAATAAAATAGGTTGATTGTTAAATTAATAAGATGCTGCCTACGATTGTATATAGTGAATCAAGTGTATTGTGCCAAGTACTGCTCATATAAGAGGGTGGTGGCCCAGTCCTGTTTGGTGACCCTCCGGAGGATTCTCCTGTTCTGCTGTGAGCCAGTCCGAGTCTGCTTAGGCAGGTAAGTTTCTGTTAATAGCAAAATATTAATGACATTCTCAAAAAATGTATGCATTCAATCCCCCAATTGGACATATTTAGGGAATCCAAAACTTTCGCAGTGCACTATACAAATTCCCCAATTGGACATACTGTATATTTTTGGAAACTCAAAACTTGCACAGTGTCACTTCCTTGTAAATGAGGTCCACTGATCTTTAAATCATTCCACATTGTTTATGCATCATCCAGAACATCTGATCTTAAAGGTTTGCACTTTGTAAAAGTATAAAAGTTGGTTACCAATAAATGATTAACGCAGGAACAAAAGCGCAGAGCATATAAAGCAGTCGGATGAAGGAGAAAAGCAAATGAACTTTAGCCTGTTCTGCATTATTGTGTTTTTATTGTTGCGGATAGTGAGACCACATTAAACCATGTGCATTGACTTATTTCAGATAAAGTAACCAACCCAACTATATGATAAAACAGACAGCTCAAAAGACACGTACTTCCCGGTCTGGTCATAAAACACAGATTGAGATTTTCTTTTTCTTCCTATCCAGTTTCACAATGTTTCTCAGTGCAAGGCTAAAGACCAGGTGATATCCATCTGCTGTAAATCTCAATGTACTGCAATAAATATGATCCAGAAGTTTTAAGGGTTATTTTATGCATCCATGTCAGCTCTAGGTTAGACCTCCTAAAACAAAACATATGGAACAGCAATATTTTTAGAAGGACTTTATAAATAACATTTGTACAAAATGTTAAAAATGTAAGAACTTCACTGCCCAAATGTTCAAAGATGGAGAATGGGTTTTACAACCCCTTGGTTGACGAAGCTCATTTTCAAGTACCTGTTTAGGGAATTAGGCTTTTGAGTGGTTGTCGTGATCTCCAGTTTTAGACTTCTCTAAGATAGGCTGTTTTCACATGTCCATTTTTTTGTTCATACAATAAAAATTTATCTATTTTCATTAGTGTTTTTTGTTTGATTTTTTGGACAGCTGATAGGTTTTTGCTCTCAGTGTGGCAACCGTTTTTCTCATTGAAAAAAAAATCCATCCTTTTACTCAATTAATGTAAAAAAGTGGACAGCGCTTGGATGACAAATGGATTCTATCCAAATACTGTAATTTTTACAGATTCATTGACTTCAATGGGTGATTTTAATCCGCAATAGGTACATTCTTATGGTAATGGTTACCTGTTATATTCATGAAAAAAAAGGATAGAACATGTTTGAAAAATATTGGACTTATGGAAGGGTCCGTAGTGGAATCGGAGAACATCTCTTATTTTGGAAAACCCATTATCTCCATGTGTTATGCAGATAGGCCATTGATTTTAGTGGGCTTTCTACTTTCTAATACTTCACTTCATCTGTGATGACCTCCTGCTTCAGAAATTTTTTATATGGGGTCAGTTTAAAAATGTTCTAACCATGTAAAACAAAGCCAGACTGGGTCTCCCAGAACAAAAGACAATCTTTTTTTTAGCAGTAATCTTTTTCTTTGACCTTTATAAGATGATTTTGAGATGGGGAGTAGGATGCCCCCTTACAAGATATCCATATGTTCTAAAATTGCAGATGAAAGGGGATACCCTGTGGAGACCACACTCATCATACATAGAGCCTAGCTAAAAGATGCAATACAAACCTTCTCGGTTGGCACTCAATTGCCGGCATCCTGTTCGTCTCTTGTGTCTAAGGCCCCCGCGATGTCATAAAGAGTGTCACACCGAAAAATTACAATGCTGTGGGGGCCCACAGGATGCCGGCAATCAAGTGCCAGCCAAGGCAGTTCACAGTGTCCTGGTCCGGCTGCAACAGAGTAGCTACATGGACACCAGACCAGACCAGAGTCCTTCAAATCTTCTTGCTCAACAGTAATCAGATATGTATGCTATTTATATGCCATGAAAGATGGGGATAATCTTTTATTGAGTTAGAGCTCTACAATAAAGACTATCCATGATAGCTTTTGAACCTCCATCTAATCTTTTTTTTTTTTTTATCAGTCCCTGATATAGATTTTTTAACACATGAATATTTCCGAAATACTTTTCTTTTTGCAAGACTTAACTATTTTTTTTTAGATTTTTTTAAATTCCAAATTAAATAAAAATAAATACAAATGTCCCCCCAATATTAACCCCTTAAGCCCCGAGGGTGGTTTGCACGTTAATGACCGGGCCAATTTTTACAATTCTGACCACTGTCCCTTTATGAGGTTATAACTCTGGAACGCTTCAACGGATCTTGGCGATTCTGACACTGTTTTCTCATGACATATTGTACTTCATGATATTGGTAAAATTTCTTCGATATAACTTGCATTTATTTGTGAAAAAACAGAAATTTGGCAAAAATTTTGAAAATTTCGCAATTTTCCAACTTTGAATTTTTATGCCCTTATATCACAGAGATATGTCACACAAAATACTTAATAAGTAACATTTCCCACATGTCTACTTTACATCAGCACAATTTTGGAACCAAAATTTTTTTTGTTAGGGAGTTATAAGGGTTAAAAGTTGACCAACAATTTCTCATTTTTACAACACCATTTTTTTTAGGGACCACATCTCATTTGAAGTCATTTTAAGGGGTCAATATGATAGAAAATACCCAAGTGTGACACCATTCTAAAAACTGCACCCCTCAAGGTACTCAAAACCACATTCAAGAAGTTTATTAACCCTTCAGGTGTTTCACAGGAATTTTTGGAATGTTTAAATAAAAATGAACATTTAACTTTTTTTCACACAAAATTTATTTCAGCTCCAATTTGTTTTATTTTACCAAGGGTAACAGGATAAAATGGACCCCAAAAGTTGTTGTGCAATTTGTCCTGAGTACGCTGATGTGGGGGTAAACCACTGTTTGGGCGCATGGTAGAGCTCGGAAGGGAAGGAGCGCCATTTGACTTTTCAATGCAAAATTGACTAGAATTGAGATGGGACACTATGTTGCGTTTGGAGAGCCCCTCATGTGCCTAAACATTGAAACCCCCCTCATATGACACGTTTTTGGAAAGTAGATGCCTTAAGGAACTTATCTAGATGTGTGGTGAGTAGGGTTGAGCGAAACAGATCGGACAAATTCAAAAGTCGCTGACTTTTGGCAAAGTCGGGTTTCATGAAACCCGACCCGATCCCAGTGTGGGATCGGCCATGCGGTACACGATCTTCGCGCCAAAGTCGCGTTTCGTATGACACGTTTAGCGCCATTTTTTCAGCCAATGAAGGAGCGTGGGCAGAGTGATGACATAGGTCTTAGGGGCGTGCACGCCTATCGCCATCTTATCGCTTGTGGGAGGAGGAGGAGGAGGATTTCCCATTGACTTGCATTGGGTTTTGGGTTCCGGTCGATCCCCGACTTTTCGCGGTAATCGGCCGATTTCACTCGACTCGACTTTTGAGATAGTTGGGTTTCGCGAAACCCGACTCGACCCTAAAAAAGTAAAAGTCGCTCAACCCTAGTGGTGAGCACTTTGACCCAACAAGTGCTTCACAGAAGTTTTTAATGCAGAGCCGTAAAAATAAAAAATCTAATTTTTTCACAAAAATTATCTTTTTACCCCCAATTTTTTATTTTCCCAAGGGTAAAATAAGAAATTGGACCCCAAAAGTTGTTGAGCAATTTGTCCTGAGTATGCTGATACCTGATATGTGGGGGGTAAATGACTGTTTGGGCGCATGGCAGAGCTCGGAAGGGAAGGAGCACCGTTTGACTTTTCAATGCAAAATTGACTGGAATTGAGATGGGACACCATGTCGCGTTTGGAGAGCCCCTGATGTGCCTAAACATCAAAATCCCCCACAAGTGACACCATTTTGGAAAGTAGACCCCCTAAGGAATTTATCTAGATGTGTTTTGAGAGCTTTGAACCCCCAAGTGTTTTACTACAGTTTATAACGCAGAGCCGTGAAAATAGAAATTTTTTTTTTTTTCAGAAAAATTATTTTTTAGCCCCCAGTTTTGTATTTTCACAAGGGTAACAGGATAAATTGGACCCAAAAAGTTGTTGTATAATTTGTCCTGAGTACGCTGATACCCCATATGTGAGGGGGAACCACCGTTTGGACGCATGGCAGAGCTAGGAAGGGAAGGAGCGCCATTTGGAATGCAGACTTAGATGGATTGGTCTGCAGGCGTCAAGTTGCATTTGCTGAGTCCCTGATGTACCCAAACAGTAGAAACCCCCATAAGTGACTACATATTGGAAACTAGTCTTCCCAAGGAACTTATCTAGATGTGTTTTGAGAACTTTGAACCCCCAAGTGTTTCACTACAGTTTATAATGCAGAGCCGTGAAAAAACAAATTTCCACAAAAATTATTTTTTAGCCCCCAGCTTTGTCTTTTGCCAAGGGTAACAGTTGAAATTGGACCCCAAAAGTTGTTTTCCAATTTGTCCTGAGTACGCTGATACCCCATACATGGGGGGAACCACTGTTTGGGCGCATGGCAGAGCTCGGAAGGGAAGGAGCGCATTTGGAATGCAGACTTAGATGGATTTGTCTGCAGGCGTCACGTTGCATTTGCAGAGCCCCTGATGTACCCAAACAGTAGAAACCCCCATAAGTGACCCAATATTAGAAACACTAGACCTCCCAAGGAACTTATCTAGATGTGTTGTGAGAACTTTGAACCCCCAAGTGTTTCACTACAGATTACAACGCAGAGCCGTGAAAATAAAATGAATTTTTTTTTTTCCCACAAAAATGATTTTTAGCCCCAAAATTTTTATTTTCCCAAGAGTAACAAGAGAACTTGGAGCCCAAAGGTTGTTGTCCAATTCGTCCCGAGTATGCTGATACCCCTTATGTTGGGGTAAACCCCTGTTTGGGTGCACGGGAGAGCTCGGAAGAAAAGGAGCACTGTTTTACTTTTTCAACGCAGAATTGGCTGGAATTGAGATCAGACGCCATGTCGCGTTTGGAGAGCCCCTGATGTGCCTTAACAGTGAAAACTGAAACCCTAATCCAAACACGCCCCTAACCCTAATCCCAACGGTAACCCTAACCACACCCCTAACCCTGACACAACCCTAAGTCTAATCCCAACCCTATTCCCATCTGCAAATGTAATCCAAACCCTAACCCTATCTTTAGCCCCAACCCTAACCCTAACTTTAGCCCCAACCCTAACCCTAATTTTAGCCCCAACCTTAACCCTAACTTTGGCCCCAACCCTAGCCCTAACCATAGCCCTAACCCTAGCCCTACCCCAACCCTAACCCTAACCCTAACGGGAAAATGGAAATAAATACATTTTTTAATTTTATTATTTTTCCCTTACTAAAGGGGTGATGAAGGGGGGTTTGATTTACTTTTATAGCGTTTTTTATAGCGGATTTTTATGATTGGCAGTTGTCACACACTAAAATACGCTTTTTATTGCAAAAAAGTTTTTGCGTTTCCACATTTTGAGACCTATAATTTTTCCATATTTTGGTCCACAGAGCCATGTGAGGTCTTGTTTTTTGCGGGATGAGTTGACGTTTTTATTGGTAACATTTTCGGGCACATGACATTTTTTGATCGCTTTTTATTCCGATTTTTGTGAGGCAGAATGACCAAAAACCAGCTATTCATGAACTTCTTTTGGGGGGGGCATTTATACCGTTCCATGTTTGGTAAAATTGATAAAGCAGCTTTATTCTTTGGGTCAGTATGATTACAGCGATACCTCATTTATATAATTTTTTATGTTTTGGCTCTTTTTTACGATAAAAACTATTTTATAGAAAAAATAATTATTTTGGCATCGCTTTATTCTGAGGACTATAACTTTTTTATTT